>NC_044406.1:138311996-139529259 GCF_006542625.1 Nomascus leucogenys | reverse complement strand
GAACCTCAGCATTTCGTGTAGCAAATGACAGCTTTTGAAACGAGGGCCCAGGGTCCTTAGGCTTTTCCAAGCTGATTGTGTCATTTCATTGCCTTCGCCTGTGGCCAGCTTGGGGTTGGGCAACTTTGTTTTGTTGAAATCAGTAGGGTTCCCCTTTGCTCTCCTCTGTTCTGAGAGTGACAACGTGAGACTTTCAAAGCAGAAATAGGAAGTGCCAGCTCCAGCACTGTGGGTAGGGGACGAGGGGTCCTCTCTCTGAAGAGCCTTGTGGTTTGTTTCTTCCTCTTCCTGCTGGAGGGGGAGGTGGGAGGTGGCGTGCTCAGGCAGCACCTGGAACAGCTCCGGCTGCCAGGCTCCTTCCGCGCCTGATGCCTCACTCGGTGCGGGAGGTAGGCAGGGTGGCACTTGAGGGCACACGATCCTAGAATCTGCTGTTCCAGGAAAGCCGCCCATTCTCCATTCATTGAGCAGACAGCGATTGGGTACTTCTGGGCCACAGCAGCCAGTCCTTGCCCTCCTCATGGGACCTATGTGCTATTGTTGCCAGGGAACCACGGCAAGTAAGCAGACCAGCAAGAGCTCAGGCTGACATGTGTTTCAGAAGATACACATGGGCCCTGTGTCCCCAGCCCCCCAGAGCACATAGATCCCACAAGGAGGGCCTGGAGAGCACCAACACAGAAGGAAGAGCAAATGCCCAGAGCCCCGAGTTGGGAACAAGCTCAGCATGACCTAGAAACTGAAAGCAGGCAAGTGGCTGGCAGACCCACAGCCTGGGCAAGTGGGATACCCTGGGGCAGGCTGGACCCACGTGGCCTTCCTCTGTCCCTTCCTCCTCCCTGGCCAGCTTACCTCACACTTGCCCACACACCCAGCTTCCTTCCTGGGGACCCTGATGGCACCTCAGAGTTACCAAGTGGGCCACTTCCCGCCTTCTCAGGACTCCCACCCCTACCAGAAAGGGAGCCAAGGTACTTACTGCCCCCTTCCAGAAAGCTCTGGCCTTCTTTTCCCCACCTGGATCACAAGAGCCATGGGCTTGATGGGCATTCAGGATGCATCCCAATGATGGGCCTGTGCGAGGGATGACCCAGTGGCCCCCGTCCCCCCTTTCCTCGGAACATTTCTGGCCTGACTTCCCCATTGGTCTGATAAGATTCTTGCTGTGTCATGATGATGTTGGCACTCCCCCAAAGCCCCGGTGACTCATGAGCCCCCGGGTATAGCAGGGAGGCCCTTTTGTTGGTTTTTCAGCTGAACTAACTCAGCAGCCCCCAGGTTCTCTGGCCGCAGTGTCCAGGAACCAGCTGGGCCCCTGCCAAGGCCCAGGGCTCCACCCAGGGAGTCTGGGCAGGTCCTTGACCCCAGTGACCCCTGCTGTGGACCTCAGGAAAGAGGAGGGCGTGGGGAAGATGAGAAGCTCCCAACTGCTTTTCACTAAGGACCCCTTGAATTGCCCCCACCCACATGGCGCGAGTAGACTCTTGACCAAGCTGTCAGGTTTCCCGATGTCTTCCCATGTTTGTTCCTCCAGAAAGTCCCACTAGAGGGTCGCAGCCAGCTGGGAGGGCAGGGCTACCCCTGAGTCCTGAGGAGAGCAGCTCAGTCCGGCTCGGCTCAGCTCAGCTTAGCGTAGCTCCCTGTCACCATGGGAGAGAGCGGCCTGCCTTACCCCACCCCCACTGTCCTCCGTCTTACCTCACCTCGCCTCTCAGGTGACTTGGAGCCCAGGTTACAGGGGCTGAGCTGAAACAAGGTGAGCCGGTTCAATCTCTAGTTAATCCCAAAGGGAGCAGCAGGAACAAACGGCCTGGAGTGTGGGGCTGCTGTGACTCAGCAGACCAGTCCCCTGCTACCAGTACCTTTCTGGAGTCTGTCCCGATGCCTCCCAGTTTTCCGGAATTTGGTCATGAGCAAACATGACCTGCTTTGAGTGAGGCTTAGAGGTATTTGCAGGCTGTGGTTCTTCCGTTTATTTCAGGGTCCAGTTAGTTCCCAGCAAGCTGGCCCTTTCTGTGTGTGGGGCCAGCCGTGAGTTGATGTGACATGGGCAATGTTCCCCTCCCCAGCCCCACTGATGGCAGGGTGCTGTGAGGAGCTGAGTGGAGGAGCTCCTACCCCAGGGTGAGGGGTTGTCTGAAGAACTTTGAAGGATGCAGCAGTGAGAGGTCCGTGTGGCTGCAGTCCTGGCACTGAGCTCACCTGAGGAACGTCAGAAGTGGAGCAGGGCCCCTGAAGAGCGCAAGCACACAAGGCACCCACACCATAGCGATTTCCCTCCTGGAAGCCCTCTGGTGGCTTCCTAACTGCCTAGCTCTGGGTGGGGGCATTTGTCCTGGTGGCATGGCCCCCATTCTGTAATGGTTTGTAGAAATGGACCCATCCATGGTTGCAGTGCCTGATCACTTCGAAGAGCATGTGTTTTTGTTTTTGTTGTTTTTTTTTTCATGAGATGGAGTCTTGCTGTCACCCAGGCTGGAATTTGGTGGCACGATCTTGGCTCACTGCAACCTCCGTCTCCCGGATTCAAGCGATTCTCCTGCCTCAGCCTCCTGAGTAGCTGGGATTCCAGGTGCCTGCCACCACACCCGGCTAATTTTTGTTTTTTGGTTTTTTTTTTGAGATGGAGTCTTACTCTTTCACCAGGCTAGAGTGCAGTGGTGCGATCTTGGCTCACCGCAATCTCCACCTGCAGGGGTCAAGCAATTCCCCTGCCTCAGCCTCCCGAGTAGCTGGGACTACAGGCACCCGCCACCACATCTGGCTAATTTTTTGTATTTTAGTAGAAACGGGGTCTCACCATGTTGGCCAGGATGGTCTCAATCTCCTGACCTCGTGATACACCTGCCTCAGCCTCCCAAAGTGCTGGGATTACAGGCATGAGCCACTGTGCCTGGCCTGTATTTTTAGTACAGACGGGGTTCCACCATGTTTGCTAGGCTGGTCTCAAACTCCTGACCTCAGGTGATCCGCCCCCCTCAGCCTCCCAAAGTGCTGGGATTACAGGCGTGAGCCACCACGCCCAGACTATTAGTTTTTACCATGTTTTATTGAAATATATGTCATGGGCCAGGCACGGTGGCTCACGCCTGTAATCCCAACACTTTGGGAGGCCACGGCAGGTGGATCACAAGGTCAGGAGTTTGAGGCCAGCCTGGCCAACATGGCGAAACCCCATCTCTAGGAAAAATACAAAAATTAGCAGGGCGTGGTGGCAGGTGCTTGGAGTCCCAGCTACTCAGGAGGCCGAGGCAGGAGAATGGCTTGAACCCGGGAGGTGGAGATTTCAGTGAGCCAAGATCACGCCACTGCACTCCAGCCTGGCGGACAGAGTGAGACCCTGTCTTAAAAAAATAAAAAGAAAAAAAAGAAAAGAAAAGAAGTATATGTCATGAAGAACACTGATGGTGCAGGTCTAGCTTGTTGATGACTTTTCACAAACTGAGCACAGCCACAGAAACTGCTCCTAGATCAAGAAACAGAATATGCTCTGCACCCAGGAAGCCCCCTCACCTGGGGCCCTCACAGTCACTGGCCCCCAAAGGGTCATTTCTGACCCACTCCCCACCCTCCGCTCCATTGTTGGTTTACTCGCTGCCTTTTGTTGATTCGCAAATCTTAACTGTACAATTGGCTCTACACCCTCATCACAATAAAGGCCATTGTCATCTCCCCAGAAAGTTCCTGGGTACCCATTCCCAGCCAGTCTGCCCCTGCTCCAGGCAACCGCTGATCTGATTTCTGTCACAATGGGTTGCATCTCTGATGCTGAGATTTCCCAGTGTTGCTGAGTAGTATCCGTTGTATGAATGCACAGTTTGCCGGGTCACATGTTAATTCAAGTGTTTGACTTGTTTCCAGTTTGGGGCCGCTATGAACTAAGGCTGCTGTGACCATTCGTGTGCAGGTCTTTGTGTGGACTTGCGCTTTCATTTCTCTTGTGTCACGTGATAGGTGTGTGTTTCACTTGATCAGAGGCTTGCAGACTGTCGGGGAGCACCTGCAGCACCTCACAGCTCAACTTTAGCCGTTTTCATTTTCTTGCCTTACTGCACTTTTCTTGTTCCTGATTGCTTAAAGGAATTATTAATATTTCAACATTTCCTGTAAGTGTGATATTTGCAGTATTTGTAAGGATGATGGTTTGGGGGTTTTTTTGGTTTTTGGTTTTTGTTTTTTTTTTGAGACGAAGTCTAGCTTTGTTGCTCAGGCTACAGTGATACAATCTCGGCTCACTCCAGTCTCTGCCTCCTGGTTCAAGCGATTCTCCTGCCTCAGCCTCCTGAATAGCTGGGATTACAGGCGTACACCACCACACCCAGATAAGTTTTGTATTTTTAGTAGAAATGGGGTTTCACCATGTTGGTCAGGCTGGTCTCAAACTCCTGACCTCAAGCGATCCCCCGCCTCGGCCTCCCAAAGTGCTGGGATTACAGGCTTGAGCCACCATGCCCAGCCAGAATGGTGTTTTATAGATGCCCTTAATCAAGTTAATGAAGTTCCCTTCTATTCCTCCTCTGATAAGAGTTTTATCATGAATAGGTAATTTCTGAAACACCTTATCTACATCTGTTGGGTTGAGCAAGATTGCTAGATTTAAAAAATCAAAACATAGCAGTAGGCAGAGAGTTCTTAGAGTTTTTTTCTTTTTTTTTTTTTTTTTTTTTTTTTTTTTTTTTTTTTGAGACGGAGTCTTGCTCTGTCCCCCAGGCTGGAATGCAGTGGCGCGATCTCCGCTCACTGCAAGCTCCGCCTCCCGGGGTTCACGCCATTCTCCTGCCTCAGCCTCCCGAGTAGCTGGGACTACAGACGCCCGCCAACACGCCCGGCTAATTTTTTGTATTTTTAGTAGAGACGGGGTTTCACCGTGTTAGCCAGGATGGTCTCGATCTCCTGACCTCGTGATCCGCCCGTCTCGGCCTCCCAAAGTGCTGGGATTACAGGCTTGAGCCACCGCGCCCGGCGAGTTTTTTTCTTTAATCTCTTAATATGGTGAATTTCAATGATTGATTTTTTTTCTGTGTTAATATCAAACCAACTTTTTATTTACAGAATAAACCCAACTTGGTTCTGATGTGTTACTGTTTTTAACATTGCAGGATTTGGTTTGCTGATGTTTTCTTTCTTTTTTTAAAGAGACATGGTCAGTGGGTCACCGTGGCTCACGCCTGTAATCCCAACACTTTGGGAGGCTGAGGCGGGCAGATCACTTGAGCCCAAGAGTTCAAGACCAGCCTGGGCAACGTGGGGAAACCCTGTCTCTACAAAAAATACAAAAAAATTAGCTGGGTGTGTTGGCATGTACCTGTAGTCCCAGCTACTCCAGAGGCTGAGGTGGGAGGATTGCTTGAGCCCAGGAGGCAGAGGTTGCAGTGAACTGAGATCGTGCCACTGCACTCCAGCCTAGGTGACAGAGTGAGACCATGTCTTTAAAAAAAAAAAAAAAAAAAAAAAAAAAAACCTCCTGGTTTCAAGCAATCTTCCTCCCACCTTGGTCTCCCAAAGTGCTGGGGTGTGTGAGCTGTGCCCGGCCTGCTGATATTTCGTGTGGGATTTTTGCATCTGCGTGTGTGTGAATGAGGTGTATGGGTTTTCCCATGTGCCTTTCTCATCAGGTTTCCGTACCAAGGCTCTGTAGGCCCCATAAGGTGGCTTGGGAAGTGTTCCCCTTTCTTCCTTCTGCAGGAAGAGTTTGCTTCAGGCTGGAATTCTCTTGTGCTTGCATTTTGGTAGAACCCACTGGCAACACTCTCTATGCCAGGGGTTTGTTTCTGTAGGAAGATTTGTGGCCATTGTCCCCTCTCAGGTCCATTGCTCTGTTTTTTGTTTGTTTGAGATGGAGTTTCGTTCTTGTAGCCCAGGCTGGAGTGCAATGGCTTGATCTTGGCTCGCTGCAACCTCCGCCTCCCAGGTTCAAGCGATTCTCCTGCCTCAGCCTCCTGAGTAGCTGGGATTACAGGCATGGGCCACCATGCCCAGCCAATTTTGTATTTTTAGTAGAAACGGGGTTTCTCCATGTTGGTCAGGCTGGTCTTGAACTCCCAAACTCAGGTAATCCGTCCACTTCAGCCTTCCAAAGTGCGGGGATTATAGGCTTGAGCCACCGCGTCCAGCTGTTTAGTTGTTTTTCTGATTTTTGTTTTTTGAGACGGAGTTTCACTCTTGTCGCCCAGGCTGGGGTGCAATGGTGCAATCTTGGCTCACTGCAACCTCCACCTCCCGGGTTCAAGTGATTCTCCTACCTCAGCCTCCCGAGTAGCTGGGATTACAGGCAGGTGCCGGCATGCCCAGCTAACTTCTGTATTTTTACTAGAGATGCGGTTTCACCATGTTCGCCAGGATGGTCTCGATCTCTTGACCTCATGATCCGCCCGCTTCAGCCTCCTAAAGTGCTGGGATTACAGGTGTGAGCCACCGCGCCCAGCCTGTTTGTTTTTTTATGGAGTCTCGCTCTGTTGCCTAGGCTGGAGTGCGGTGGTGTGATCTCGGCTCACTGCAACCTCCACCTCTGGGTTTCAAGCAATTCTCCTGCCTCAGCCTCCCAAGTAGCTGGGATTACAGGCTTTATTTATTACAGGGATTATTAGCCACCACACTTGGCTAAGTTTTGTATTTTAGTAGAGACAGGGTTTTGTCAGTTGGCCAGGCTGGTCTCGAACTCCTGACCTCAGGTGATCTGCCTTGGCCTCCCAAAGTGCTGGTATTACAGGCGTGAGCCACCACGCCCAGCTCCATTGCTCTGTTTTAGTAGGTTGGATTTTTCTAGAAATTTGTCCATCTCATCTAGGTTGTCAGACATGGAATAAAGTTCAGAAAACCCCCTCTTGTTTCCTGTCTGGGGTTTTGTCCGATTGTTCCAGTTATTTATGCCCTTTTATTTATTTATTTTTCTTTTTTCTTTTTTTTTTTTTTTTTTTCTGGAGATGGAGTCTTGCTCTGTCACCCAGGCTGGAGCAGTGGTGCCGTCTCTGCTCACTGCAAGCTCCACCTCCCGGGTTCACGCCATTCTCCTGCCTCAGCCTCCCGAGTAGCTGGGACTACAGGCTCCCGCCATCACGCCTGGCTAATTTTTTGTATTTTTGGTAGAGACGGGGTTTCACCATGTCAGCCAGGATGGTCTCGATCTCCTTACCTCTTGATCCGCCTGCCTCGGCCTCCCAAAGTGCTGGGATTACAGGAGTGAGCCACCACGCCCAGCCTATGCCCTTTTAAAAAAGCAGCCATGCCAGAGGGTTGTTTGTTTCTATTCGTCTTTTTCAAACACCAACTTCTGGCTTTGTTCATCTTTTCTTTGGGTTAGCTTTTCATTTTATTAATTTTACTTGTCATTATTTCCTATTTCCTTCCTGGTAATTTGGCTTGCAATTCTATCCTTTTTCTCATTTTTTTTTTTTTTGGAGATGGAGTCTCACTCTTGTCACCCAGGCTAGAGTGCAGTGGCATGATCTCGGCTCACTGCAACCTTTGCCTCCCGGATTCAAGTGATTCTCCTGCCTCAGCCTCCGGAGTAACTGGAATTACAGGTGCCCGCCACCACACCTGGCTAATTTTTGTATTTTTAATAGAGATGGGGTTTTCCCACATTGGCTGGTCTTGAACTCCTGACTTCAGGTGATCTGCCCCCCCTCAGCCTCCCAAAGTGCTGGGATTATAGGTGGGAGCCACCGCACGTGGCCCTTTTTCTCACTTCTTAAGCGAAATGCTTAGCTCCTTATTTTTGAGCCACTCTTTTTTGCTGATGTAAGCACTTGAGGTCACATCTCACACATTTGGCTACATGGTCCTTCTATTGTCCCTTGGTTCTACTGAATTGAATTTTCAGGTTTTCTTCTGGAGCGCAGCGTTTATGTCTTCTGGGTCAGGGATGGAGGGCTGGCACAGGCTTGAATCTCGGGGCTCTTCTGTCTGTACATCAGGCAAGACAGACATGCTTGTGGCCCAGTAGTGATCCTGAGTAGTGCCCGGATCACCAAGGGTGGAGGATGATGTATATAGGTCGTGTCCCCAGCCACTTCTAACCACACACCTGTTCCCTCTGCTACAGGGTGACCTGGCCAAGAAAAAGATCTACCCCACCATCTGGTAAGTGTGTCCCCCCCCACTGCCCCTGTGACCTCCCGCCAGGGACAGGCCTGGTCCTGCCCTGCCCGCACTGGTTACGGCTGTGCCCTGCCCTCAGGTGGCTGTTCCGGGATGGCCTTTTGCCCGAAAACACCTTCATCGTGGGCTACGCCCGCTCCCGCCTCACAGTGGCTGACATCCGCAAACAGAGTGAGCCCTTCTTCAAGGTGGGTGGCGTCAGGGCCTCCCCCGGCCTGGTTCTGCCCTCTCTACCAGCCCCCAGCGTGGCCAGCTTCAGGGACCTCCCCCCATCCCATCCCATCCCAGGATGCTCTCCTCCCCTCCTGCCCCGCCCCTCGTGCTCTTGTACTTCCTTGAGGACCCCCATTACCAGCCCCCTGTGACCAGGACTCACGGGTCCCATCCTGCTGTGCCCTGTTGCGTTTTCTCTGCCAATCATAGTTGAGTGTCATGATTTTGGAGAGAGCTTTCTCCAGTGTGTTTCTCCCAGGTCAAAATATCCTGAAATCTGGCCTCTGTCCTAAGGCACAAGGGTCCCCACCTGGGGCAGTGTCTGTGCTGCCTTCTTTGACCTCCCTTCCTCTGGATGTGCAGAGCTGCTGAGATGGGGCTGAACCCAGTGTGGGACTGACTTCTGAGGGCATCCTCCCTGGGCCTCCAGGGAAGACCCTCCACTCCTCTGGGACAGAACACACACGGACTCCAAGAGAGGGGCCAACGTCTGTCTGTGTGTCTGTCCGTCCGTGTCTCCCAGGCCACCCCAGAGGAGAAGCTCAAGCTGGAGGAGTTCTTTGCCCGCAACTCCTATGTGGCTGGCCAGTACGATGATGCAGCCTCCTACCAGCGCCTCAACAGCCACATGAATGCCCTCCACCTGGGGTCACAGGCCAACCACCTCTTCTACCTGGCCTTGCCCCCCACCGTCTACGAGGCCGTCACCAAGAACATTCATGAGTCCTGCATGAGCCAGATGTAAGGCTTGCCGTTGCCCTCCCTTCCCGCCTGCCAGGCTGGCCCAGGCAGTGCTCCCACCGCTCTGATGAGCGTGTCCGGGGCCGGGGATCTGGGCAGCATCCATGGCGCCGGGGCCATCCCCAGCGGGACCACAAGGTGGCAGCATCGCTCCACGAAACACTCACCGCCTTTCTGCTCTGCTTCCCCAAAGGCCCGGCCAGGCCGCAGGGTGGCAGCCTTGCTCTGCGAATGCAGCATGGCCCGCGCTGGGTGGTTTCCCAACCCAGGCAGAGGCTCTTGTCCTCTGGCTGGTTTTCAATGCAGGGGTAGTAAAGCAAGGGTCCTCTTCTCATTTTCAAAACCAGTGAGGAAGCCATGCCTTGGACACCTCCTCCCTCTGCTCCCCTACAGGCCTTCAGGCCACTCCGACCCACTGGGGACCCAGCATGAGCCAGGAGGGGAACGGGCCCCCGGCAGCATGCCAGCAACGCCACCCTGGCACCCAGGGTGGGAAGGCTTCCCGGAAGGTGTTGAGCCAGAGGGTCACCTGGGAACGCAAGGCAGGGGAGGTGGCCATGGGGGCGAGGAGGTTCTGGCCCCTACTCCCCTCGGAGGGCGTCTGAATGATGCAGCTCTGACCCTCACTCCCCGAAGAGGGGTTCAAGGGGGTAACGCAGCTCCGGGCTCCCAGCAGAGGCTGGAACCGCATCATCGTGGAGAAGCCCTTCGGGAGGGACCTGCAGAGCTCCGACCGGCTGTCGAACCACATCTCCTCCCTGTTCCGCGAGGACCAGATCTACCGCATCGACCACTACCTGGGCAAGGAGATGGTGCAGAACCTCATGGTGCTGAGGTGGGGCCAAGCCCGGGCGGGGGGACTGGGGTGGGGTGGTGTTCAGGAGCCTCACCTGGCCCACTGCCTCCCCGAGGACGAGTTCCTCCACCTTGCCCCTCCCCGCAGATTTGCCAACAGGATCTTCGGCCCCATCTGGAACCGGGACAACATCGCCTGCGTGATCCTCACCTTCAAGGAGCCCTTTGGCACTGAGGGTCGCGGGGGCTATTTCGATGAATTTGGGATCATCCGGTGAGAGCTCTTCCTCTCTCCTGGGAGACTGGCACAGGGTGGCAGAGCCAGTCACCCTGCAGGGCTGCCCTTCCCTGTCTTGGGGGAGCTCCTCCTCACCCTGCAGTTCAAAACCTAAGTGTCTGAGACCCCTACACAGTCAAGCACCCCACAGTTTCGTGATTCAGTGATAGCATCACCATGCCCTTCCTTGATTTAAGGGGACCTGGAAGACAAGGGGACCAGGAAGTGAGTCTTGCAGCTTGTCACTAGGAAGCCTTGTTTGGGGCCCCCACGCCCTTGAACCAGGTGAACGGTGGGGAGCTAAGGCGAGCTCCGGCCTTTTCTGTCCCCAGGGACGTGATGCAGAACCACCTACTGCAGATGCTGTGTCTGGTGGCCATGGAGAAGCCCGCCTCCACCAACTCGGATGACGTCCGTGATGAGAAGGTGGGGGGTGCACCCCAGTCCCCAGGACCATGCCCCGTCGTGGGCCCATCTGTGATGAGGCACTGAGCTGGGGTGTGCATGCAGAGCAGGTGTCCTCAACCCTGGAGAAGTCACCAGCTCTGAGCACAGCGTGGCCTCCTGGAGGTGACCTGGACTGGCAGTCATGAAGCCCAAGTTGTCATGTCCCAGGCCTCTCTGGGCCTCAGCTTGTTGATCAGAATAGACTCAAGATGGACCAGGGTGGTCCTGGAGGGTCCTCAGGGAGGGGCCCTGAGCTGGGCCTCTGGCAGGGTGAGCAGATCCAAGCAGGGGCCTCCTCCTGCCCTGAGGGCTGTGCATCTGTGGCCACAGTCATCCCTGCACCCCAACTCAACACCCAAGGGGCCCATTCTCTCCCCTGGCTTTCTCTCAGGTCAAGGTGTTGAAATGTATCTCAGAGGTGCAGGCCAACAATGTGGTCCTGGGCCAGTACGTGGGGAACCCTGATGGAGAGGGCGAGGCCACCAAAGGGTACCTGGACGACCCCACGGTGCCCCACGGGTCCACCACCGCCACTTTTGCAGCCGTCGTCCTCTATGTGGAGAATGAGAGGTGGGATGGTAGGTGGCGCCTTCAAGGCCTAACAAGGCAGAACTGGGCATGCCCTGTGTGCGGGCACTGGAGCTCCCACTGAGACACCCACGCACTGGTCCACACCCCGAGAGAGCTGGTGCTGAGGCTGCCCTTCCCGCCACACAGGGGTGCCCTTCATCCTGCGCTGCGGCAAGGCCCTGAACGAGCGCAAGGCCGAGGTGAGGCTGCAGTTCCATGATGTGGCTGGCGACATCTTCCACCAGCAGTGCAAGCGCAATGAGCTGGTGATCCGCGTGCAGCCCAACGAGGCCGTATACACCAAGATGATGACCAAGAAGCCGGGCATGTTCTTCAACCCTGAGGAGTCGGAGCTGGACCTGACCTACGGCAACAGATACAAGGTGCCCCACAGAGAAGGAGCAGTGTGGAGGGTTAGGAGCCAGGGTTAGGAGCAGGCAGTGGCATCAGCAAGACACCCTCTCCCTCACAGAATGTGAAGCTCCCTGACGCCTATGAGCGCCTCATCCTGGACGTCTTCTGCGGGAGCCAGATGCACTTCGTGCGCAGGTGAGGCCCAGCTGCCGGCCCCTGCATACCTGTGGGCTATGGGGTGGCCTTTGCCCTCCCTCCCTGTGTGCCACCAGCCTCCCAAGCCACACCATGTCCCCTCAGCGATGAGCTCCGGGAGGCCTGGCGTATTTTCACCCCACTGCTGCACCAGATCGAGCTGGAGAAGCCCAAGCCCATCCCCTATATTTATGGCAGGTGAGGAAAGGGTGGGGGCTGGGGGCAGAGCCCAGCGGGCGGGGCCGGGTGAGGGCAGAGCTACCTCATGCCTCTCCTCCACCCGTCACTCTCCAGCCGAGGCCCCACGGAGGCAGACGAGCTGATGAAGAGAGTGGGTTTCCAGTATGAGGGCACCTACAAGTGGGTGAACCCCCACAAGCTCTGAGCCCTGGGCACCCACCTCCACCCCCGCCATGGCCACCCTCCTTCCCACCGCCCAACCCCGAGTCGGGAGGACTCTGGGACCATTGACCTCAGCTGCACATTCCTGGCCCTGGGCTCGGGCCACCCTGGCCTGCCCCTCGCTGCTGCTACTACCCGAGCCCAGCTACATTCCTCAGCTGCCAAGCACTCGAGACCATCCTGGCCCCTCCAGACCCTGCCTGAGCCCAGGAGCTGAGCCACCTCCTCCACTCACTCCAGCCCAACAGAAGGAAGGAGGAGGGCGTCCATTCGTCTGTCCCAGAGCTTCTTGGCCACTGGGTCTCCTGAGTGGGGCCTAGGGTGGGAGGGAGGGACGAGGGGGAGGAAAGGGGCGAGCACCAACGTGAGAGAATCTGCCTGTGGCCTTGCCCGGCAGCCTCAGTGCCACTTGACATTCCTCGTCACCAGCAACATCTCGAGCCCCCTGGATGTCCCCCGTCCCACCAACTCTGCACTCCATGGCCACCCTGTGCCACCTATAGGCAGCCTCCCTGCTATAAGAAAAGCAGAAGCAGCAGCTGGGACCCCTCCCAACCTCAATCCCCTGCCATTAAATCCGCAAACAGCCCCTCCTGTCCCCTTGTCATTTGCTTCCCTGAGGACCCATTTCCCCGTCCCACTCCCCCAAGTCACCCGGGTGCTTCCTCTGTGGCCTCCCCACCTTGGGCTCCTCACCTCTGGTTCTGACCCCATGTCCAGCCATAACCATGTTTGGTGTTAAGAGACACCTCCTGAGTCCCCCTCTGCTCCACGCATATTGTCATTGTGAGACCAGCTTGAGGTGCAAGGATGTGGGGTCACCTTCTGCTGTTACTGTCCTTGTCCCTGCCCCACCCAAGATGACTTCCAGCGATACTGCCAGTCCACAGATCCCAGAAGTATTTAGAAAGGAGAGGGGATGGGTTTTGTGACTGATGTCAGAGGCCAAGGGAGAGGGGACAGTCCACAGTGATGCACAGCCAGGCCCAGCCACCCCTTCCAGGCAGAAGGGCCAGAGTTTGGGGGCTGCCATAACCAAGTGCCACACACCAGGCAGCTCTCAACAGTTCTGGAGGCCAGAGTCCAAGATCCAGCACTCCCGCCAGAGGCCCAAGAGGAGGGTCCTTCCTGCCCTCTCCAGCTCCTGGGGAACCAGGCATCTTGGGCTGGTGGTCACCTCACTCCACTCACTCTGCCTGTCTTCTCATGGTCTCCCCATGGTGTGGCTTCTCTTCTATGTCCTTCTAACTCAGCGACATCTGCAGACCTCCTATTTCCAAATAAAGTCACATCAGGAACTCCCAGGAGACATGCATTTGGGGGCCACTGTTCAGCCCCTACACTGCTCCCCACACAGCCCCTGGGTGTCTCAGTGCAACGTGTGTCCTGCCAGGGAGATGGCAAGACCAGACACTATGGTCCCTGCACTCATGGCCTGGGTTCTAGGAGGTGAGGCCGGCAGGGAACAAAATGACCAGGTGGTGCTGGGCTTTGTCCTTTGCGGAGAGCAAACCAGTAGCCTAGAAAGTGGCCAGGGAGGAGTGTTCCACCCGTAGCACAGGTGAGGACGCGCACCCTGGGCGCTGCAGGTAGCAGGGCCCGATGTCCTAGAACGAAGGAGGCATCTGGTGAGACCTGTGGCAACAGGGACACACACTGCATCCTGGTGTTCAATTCCTGCTCTTCCTGTCCCCTGCATGGGAAGTGGCACCTTTTGGGTTTTCAGACGGAGGAAGTATACCAAGTTCACCTGTACCCTAGACAGGGAGAGGAGCTTGATGGGGGCCAGGGACAGGTCACAGGCTCTTACGGGCTCTGTGTGCACAGGATTGGGGGCCAGGCTTTGGCCACCGGGGCAGTGGTTTTAGTCCTCTTGTCTTGGTTCCTGTGGCCTCCAGAAGGGGCTGTGGCAAGGCTGAGAGCCGGGTTGGGCTGGGGGCTGATGGGGTGTGGCAAGGCTAAGCAGGGTAGGTTCCAGGGCAGGGCACAACACCCAAGTAAGGCCAGGCACAGTGGCTCAAGCGTGTAATCTCAGCACTTTAGGAAGCCAAGGTGGGCAGATCACTTGAGGCCAGAAGTTCAAGACCAGCCTGACCAACATGACAAAAATATGTCCCTACCAAAAAAAATACAAAAATTTGCCGGGCATGGTGGCGGGCACCTGTGGTCCCAGCTACTCAGGAGGCTGAGGCAGGACAATCGCTTGAACCCGGGCAGTGGAGGACCATCCACTGGCACCTGAACCCATCAGGCAAGTGTCCCTTCAGCTCTGGGCGCCTACTCGGGTGGAGGCAGGAGGTCCCAGGTGAGGACAGTGCTGGGTCCACAATGGGAGAGAATGAGAGATCAGGTCAGGGCATTCCGCTGTCACCTCAGTTGCGGGTGCCTACACTGAGACATGGACATAAGCCCGAGGAAACACATAACACGAACTGTACCCTGAACAAGAAGACCAGTTCAAGGCTGGAGCCCTGTTTTCACCGCTTCTCTGCCTGCAATGCCAAATAATTCAGTTACAATTTGCTTTTTTTTTTGTCTTTTTTTTTTCTTTTTTTTTTTTTTTTTTGAGACTGGATCTCACCCTATTGCCCAGGTTGGAGTGCAGTGACGCAATCCCAACTCACTGCAGCCTCCACCTGCCAGGCTCAAGCATCCTCCTACCTCAGCCTCCTGAGTAGCTGGGTCTACAGGCGTGAGCCATCACGCCTGGCCTGCAATGTACTCTTTTTTTTTTTTTTTTTTTTTTTTTTTGAGATGGAGTCTTGCTCTGTCGCCCAGTCTGGACTACACTGGCGTGATCTGGGCTCACTGCAACCTCCACCTCCTGAGTTCAAGTGATTCTCCTGCCTCAGCCTCTCAAGTAGCTGAGGCTACAGGTGTACGCCACCACACCCAGCTAATTTTTGTATTTTTAGTGGAGACGAGGTTTCATCATGTTGAGCAGGCTGGTCTCGAACTCCTGACCTTAGGTGATCCACCAGCCTTGGCCGCCCAAAGTGCTGGGATTACAGGCGTGAGCCACTGCACTCGGCTCTGCAATTTATCGGGTTTGTTCGTTTTTGTTTTTGTTTTTTGTGACGGAGTGTGGCTCTGGCACCCAGGCTGGAGTGCAGTGGCACGATCTCTGCTCACTGCAACCTCTACCTCCCAGGTTCAAGCAATTCTGTCGCAGCATCCTGAGTAGCTGGGATTACAGGCGCCCGCTACCATGCCCAGCTAATTTTTATTTTTAGTAGAGATGGGGTTTCCCCATGCTGGCCAGGCTGATTTCAAACTCCCGTGATCCGCCCGCCTCAGCTTCCCAAAGTGCTGGGATTACAGGCATGCGCCACCGCACCTGGCCACAATTTACTCTTTTTTTTTTTTTTTTTTTTTTTTTTTTTTTTTTTTTTTGAGACAGACTCTTGCGCTTTCGCCAGGCTGGAGTGCAGGAGTGCAGTGGCGCCATCTCGGCTCACTGCAACCTCCACCACCTGGGGTCAAGTGATTCTCCTGCCTCAGCCTCCCAAGTAGCTGGGACTACAGGCACCCGCCACCACACACAGCTAATTTTTGTATTTTTAGTAGAGACGGGGTTTCACCATGTTGGCCAGGATGGTCTTGATCTCTTGACCCCGTGATCTACCCGCCTAGGCTTCCCAAAGTGCTGGGATTACAGGCATGAGCCACTGCACCCAGCCTGCAATTTACTCTACCTCGTGGGTCTTCAGAGGCCCTGGATTGGTTTCAAGGTTTCACCCCACGCGGGAGTGGGCAGGAGCTAGAAAGAGCCCCCCTGCCGGACCCCTGACACTCGCAGTGTACTCAGAGCTTCACCTCCCAGCCCAGACCTGCAAATTATTAAGCCAGAAGAGAATTTCAAACCTAGCCTGACCCCTTCACACTGAGTCCCAGGTGCCACAGCAGCACAGACCCAAATGCCTTTGCTCCAGCAACCACTGAAGCCAGCAATGTGAGAAGCCCAGAGAGTACTTAAAACTCTCTCCAGCTCCTCTCCCTCCCTCCAGCCGAGCCTGGCCCACTGCGGGGTGGCTGAGCCAGAAAGGGATGGGAGTGGAGAAGGGGTCTTCAGGCTGAGCCGGGCGGGGGCGACTGTTGCATTGTCTGCTCTGAGGAGCAGAAAAGGAGAGGAGGGAGAGGCACAAATGGGGCGGGGCTGGCCTCAGGACTTTATTTTCTAGGCTCACCACTGCTCTCTCCCTGTGAGAAGCAGTCGGAAGGGATTGTCCTTCCTGTACTGCAGGAGGAGAAGCTGAGAAACTCAGCTGTGAGATGTGATCAGACTAGTCCAGGACCACACCCAGACATACAGGCCAAAGCTGGGGTCCCTGAGAAGGCCTCTTGCCTCCTAGAGCTTCACTGCTTGCCTCTGCTAGAACACTTTGAGGAAGCTTTGAGGGAACAAGAAGCAGACTGAATTCTGGCTTTCTGTAAGGACAATGAGACTCTATAGCTGGACACAGTGTGTCACTCCTGTAATCCCAGCACTTTGGGCATGTTGCTTGAGCCCAAGAGTTCGAGACCAGCAGAGCAACATGGTGAAACCCTGTCTCTACAATAATACAGAAATTAGCCGGGCATGTTGGCACACACCCGTAGTCCTAGCTATTCAGGAGACTGAGGTGGGAGGATCACTTGAGCCATGATCACACCGTTGCACTCCAGCCTGGGCCACACAGCAAGACCCTGTCTCAAATCACACACACACACATACACACACATATTTGCAAGGCCAAATTTTCAGAGAAAACTAGGACCCTATGATATAAATTAACCCCCAGGTTGCCTTTGCCCACCCAGGAACTTTTCCTTGACAGCCTTATAAAGCGAAGGGGACAGAAATCAAATCTTGAGGCCACCAACTTGCTGCCCCATCATACTGAGAGTAAACCCAGAATTGCAATTGAGCCAGGGTTCAAATTCCCCGGGGTTGACCATGGAACCTTAAGCCTTTCACTTGGCTTAAGGGGTCCTGGATGGGCAGTTCCCCAACGCAGATGGTTCTGCCTGTCTGGCAGAACCCAGAGCAAACCCTCTCAGGAGAGACTCCTTCCTCCTACAGGTACTTTTTAAAGCATGAGGGCAAGCACATTATCAGAGATAACCAGGCGCACCAGGAAACAACACTGCAAGAGAAACAATGAGCAATAGCGACAGATCGTGCAGTCTTCAGGCGCTGGAATTGTTAGCCAGACATCATAAAATAACCATACTTACCAGATGTAATGAAATAATAAGTCATGGTGGGACAGCTGCAAAGAACAGGAAACTGTATCAAGTGATGTTGCCAAGTTACTCTATCTGCTAAACCCAGTGGAGTATCTGAAAATTAAAAATACAAAAGCATCTAGGCTGCATGCAGTGGCTCATGCCTGTAATCCCAGCACTTTGGGAGGGATCAAGCAGACAGATTGCTTGAGCCCAGGGGTTCTAGGCCAGCCTGGGCAACATGGTGAGACCCCATGTCTACAAAAAATACAAAAACTAGCCAGGTATGGTGGCGAGTGCCTGTAGTCCTATCTACTCAGGAAGCTGAGATGGGAGGGTCACTTGAGGCCAGAAGGTGGAGGTTGCAGTGAGCCAAGATCAAGCCACTGCACTCCAGCCTGGGCGACATAGTGAGACCCTGTCTCAAAAAAGGTAAAATATGAGCTTATAAGTTTAAAAGTAGATGGACTGGTTTAGTGGCAAATTACGCAACATCAAAGAGAGAATGAGGGAACCAAAAACTCGCTCAGAAGAATGTATTCAGAACACAACCTAGAAAGACAAGTTCAGGGAAGACACCGAAGACAGAGGAGAAGCCGCAAGGAGAATGAGAAGGTGTTGCGTACATTTAACTGATTTCACAGAAACCAAAGAGAGCAAGTGGGGCAGAAGCAAAACTTGAAGATATAATGATGGCTGGCTGGGTGTGATGGTTGCTGGCCAGGTGTGCTGGCTCACACCTGTGATCCCAGCACTTTGGGAGGCTGAGGTGGCCAGATCACCAGAGGTCAGGAGTTCCAGACCAGCCTAGACAACATGGTGAAACCCCGTGTCTAGTAAAAATACAAATATTAGCCAGGCATGGTGGCACTTGCCTGTAATCCCAGCTGCGTGGGAGGCTGAGGAAGAATCACTTGAACCCGGGAGGCAGAGGTTGTAGTGAGGCTAGATTGTGCCACTGCACTCCCGCCTGGGCAAAAGAGCGAGACTCCATCTTAAAAAAAAAAAATCTTTCAAATATGATGGTGAAGTGCAAACAAAAGCAGAGAATTTGCCACCAACATTTTCTCACCAAACAGTGTGCCTCAAGCAGAAGAAACCCAGTACTAGATGGAACAATCTGAGATGCAAGAAGGAATAACGAGCTAAAGAGGTCAATGTGCAGCTCACCTAAGTAGACATTGGCTGTTTGTAAATACAGTTTTATGGGAACCCAGCCACACCCATTTCCTTACATACTGTCTGTAGTGGCAGAGTTGAGTGGAGTCTTCCCTTGGTATCCACAGGGATTGGTTCCAGGACCCCCAGGGGTACCAAAATCCAGAGATGCTCAAGTCCCTGATATGAAATGGCACAGCATATAACCTACGCACATCCTCCTGTATACCTTTTTTTTTTTTTTTGAGACGGAGTCTTTTCTGTCACCCAGGCTGGAGTGCAGTGGCACAATCTTGGCTCACTGCAACCTTCGTCTCCCAGATTCAAGTGATTCTCCTCCCTCAGCCTCCCAAGTCACTGGGATTACAGGTGTATGCCACCATGCCCAGCTAATTTTTTTATTTTTAGTAGAGATGGGTTTTCACTATATTGGCCAGTCTGGTCTCGAACTCCTGACCTCGTGATCCGCCCACCTCAGCCTCCCAAAGTGCTTATAGGTGTGAGCCACCATGCCCGGCCCCTCCCGTATACTTTTTAAATTTGTTTTTTTTTTTTTTAATAGAGATGGGATCTTGCCATGTTGCCAAGGCTGGTCTTGAACTCCTGGGCTGAAGCAATCTTCCTCCCTCAGCCTCCCAAAGTGCAGAATTCCCCAGCCCTCCCATATACTTGAAATCATCAAATCACCTCTAGATAACTTATAGTACCTAATACAATATAAGTACTACATAAATAGTTGTTTCACTGTCTTCTTGCTGCCTTTTTTTTTTTTTTTTTTTTTTTTTTGAGAGACAGTCCAACTCTGTAGCCCAGGCTGGGGTGCAGTTGCCAAAATCTCGGCTCACTGCAACCTTCACCTCACTGGTTCAAGCAATTCTTGTGACTCAGCCACCTGAATAGCTGGAATTACAGGCACGTACTACCACCTGGCTAATTTTTGTATTTTTAGTAGGGACAGAATTTTGCCATGTTGACCAAGCTGGTCTTGAACTCCTGACCTCAGGTGATCTGCCCTCATTGGTCTTTCAAAGTGCTGGGATTACAAGCATGAGCCCCCACACCCACCCAGTGTTGTTATTTTTTTTTTTTACAAATATTTTCTATCTGAGGTTGATTGAATCTGAGGATGTGAAACCTGCAAATACAAAGGGCTGACTGTGGTCATGACAGAGACTTGTGCAGCCTACAGAGCTGAGGGTATTTACTACCTGGCCTTTATGGGAAATATCTGCTTAAACAATATGATCCTGAATGACCAGTCAGTCAGTGAAGAAATTAAGAAGGAAATTGAAAATTTTCTTCAAATAATTCTGAGTAGCGCTGTACACAGCAAATATCTGGGGTCTTCTTTCTGATTTGGGTTCTTTTTTCAGATGTTCAGCCTCAGGGAGCTTTCTGGCAGGAGAATGAGACAAGATCTACCTTTTGGCCAGGCGCAGTGGCTCACACCTGTAATCCCAGGACTTTGGGAGGATGAGGCAGGCAGATCACTTGAGGTCAGGAATTCAAGACCAGCCTGGCCAACATGGTGAAACCCCGTCTCTACTAAAAATACAAAAATTAGCCAGGTGTGGTGGCGGGTGCCTGTAATCCCAGCTACTCAGGAGGCTGAGGCAGGAGAAGCACTTCAACCCAGGAGGCTAAAATTGCAGTGAGCCAAGATCGTGCCGCTGCACTCCAGCCTGGGTGACAGAGGAGGCTCTGTCTCAAAAAAAAAAACAAAAACAAAAACAAAAAACCGGCTGGGCACGGTGGCTCACGCCTATAATCCTGACACTTTGGGAGGCTAAGATCACCTGAGGTCAGGCTTTGAGACCAGCCTGACCAACATGGAGAAACCCCATCTGTACTAAAAATACAAAAGTTGCCAGGCATGGTGGCACATGCCTATAATCCCAGCTATTCGGGAGGCTGAGGCAGGAGAATCGCTTGGACCCGGGAGGCGGAGGTTGCAGTGAGCCGAGGTCACACCATTGCACTCCAGCCTGGGCAACAGAGTGAAACTCCCATCTCAAAAAAAAAAAAAAAAAAAAAAAAAAATCCATCTTTCTCCAAAGCCGGCAATACAGCGATATTCCACGATATTCCAGCATCTCATGACGCAATGACCCATCACATAGGGTTTGACTGCCTCCCAGGGTGAATGCAGGCAGTCCTGAGGCTGACAGTACATTTATCCAGCTGACCAAGCAGCTCATTCCCGTATACCATTGAAAAGCCGGCCGGGTGCCGTGGCTCACCCCTATATATCTCAGCACTTTGGGAGGCTGAAGCAGGCAGATCACCTGAGGTCAGGAGTTCAAGACCAGCCTGGCCAACATAGTGAAACCTCGTCTCTACTAAAAATACAAAAATTAGCCAGGTGTGGTGGCGGGCGCCTGTAATTTCAGCTACTGGGGAGGCTGAGGCAGGAGAATTGCTTGAACCCGGGAGGCAGACGTTGCCAGTGCTCATTTATTTTTACATAAACACACTCTTTGAGGCTGAAGCAAATCTGACTGATTTTCAGTGTAAAAATAATATATAAGGCCGGGCGCAGTGGCTCACGCCTGTAATCCCAGCACTTTGGGAGGCCGAGGCGGGCGGATCACGAGGTCAGGAGATCAAGACCATCCTGGCTAACACAGTGAAAGCCCGTCTCTACTAAAAAAAAAAAAAACAAAAAATTAGCCGGGCAAGGTGGCGGGTGCCTGTAGTCCCAGCTACTCGGAGGCCGAGGCAGGAGAATGGCATTAACCCTGGGGGGGTGGAGCCTGCAGTGAGCCGAGATCGCGCCACTGCACTCCAGCCTGGGTGACAGCGAGACTCTGTCTAAAAAAAAAAAATAAAAATATATATATATATATATATATATATATATATATATATACTGTACTTGGAGTTATTTCTAAACAGAACTAACATCAGAATCATCTATTTTGGAAAAATCTGATTCATCAGATGAATCTTCGGCTAACAACTGTTGGAGAACAGTGTTAACATCATGCGTAGGAATGCTACATTTTCTACGATTTGACATTTTCAGCAATTGAGAATTACTATTTTTTTTGTCAATGGAAATACCACTACTAAAAACGGAATGCTCTAAATAGAGTGATGTCTTTTGTTTCCAAAGTCGATATACTAGAGCGATGCAAAAATAATAAAAGGGAGATATTTCATGGCAAAGTTATCTCGGGGTAAACGCTGCAGCCAGAAGCACCACCAGCATATTCTTAGGGCAAAGGTACCAGTAACCTGCTTGTTGGTTCAAAGGTCCAGCACCTTCTCTCTGAAGCCCAAGAAAGACTTGAGGGCAAGGAAGCCATGTTTCTGCTCAACTCCAGCCTGAAGTTACAGGTCTGAGGGAAGAACAAGGTGCATATAAATGGAACCCATATCTTGGAGGACATCAGAAAGGGAACTTTCAAGTCCTTTCTTGAACAACCTAGCTGTTCAAGTTAGCACACCATCATTTTGGAATTTTAGTCTTCCTAGTAGAGCTGTTTTTTTTTCTTTTGGTGAGATGAAGTCTCGCCCTTATTGCCCAGGCTACTGGAGTACAATGGCATGATCTCTGCTCGCCACAACCTCCACCTCCTGGGTTCAAGCAATTCTCCTGCCTCAGCCTCCCCAGTAGCTGAAATTACAGGCGCCCGCCACCATGCCTGGCTAATTTTTGTATTTTTAGTAGAGACGGGGTTTCGCCATGTTGGCCAGGCTGGTCTTGAACTCCTGACCTCAGGTGATCCACCCGCCTTGGCCTCCCAACGTGCTGGGATTACAGGCGTGAGCCACCATGCCCGGTTGGAGCTGCTTTTTTTTAACCTTTACTATGATTCCTGCCTTTGGGTGGGTCTAGCTGGGCACAAGGAAATAAGCCCTGAGAATTTGCTGTTATAACTAGGTTTTGCCCAACTTGGTATGGCAGTTTGCCTAGTGCTGGATTTCCTAGCCCAAGGAAGCATCGTTCAAAGAGTCAAATTTATCAGCATACTTGATACTTGAGGGAATTTTCTTGCCAGACACACCCCACTGAGGGAACCTTGAATGAATAGCTTGCTGGGGTTGGATTTTATTTATTTATTTATTTATTTATTTATTTATTTATTTATTTAATTTGAGTTGGAGTCTCGCTCTGTCGCCCAGGCTGGAGTGCAATGGCGTGATCTTCAGCTCACTGCAACCTCCACCTCTTAGGTTCAAGCAATTCTCCTGCCTCAGCCTCCTGAGTAGCTGTGATTACAGGTGCCCGTCACTGTGCCCAGCTAATTTTTGTATTTTTATTAGAGATAGGGGTTTCACCATATTGGCCAGGCTAGTCTCTTGGCCAGGCTGGTCTCGAACTCCTGACCTCATGATCTGCCTGCCTTGGTCCCTTGGCCCCTTGGCCTCCCAAAGTGCTGGGATTACAGGCGTGAGCCACTGCACCCAGCATTATTTATTTATTTATTTATTTTATTTATTTAGAGACGGAGTCTCAATCTGTCACCCAGGCTGCAGTGCAATGGCGTAATCTCGGCTCACGGCAACCTCCACCTTCCAGGTTAAAGCGATTCTCCTGCCTCAGCCTCCCGAGTATCTGGTATTACAGGCGCATACCACCATGCCCAGCTAATTTTTGTATTTTTAGTAGAGACGAGGTTTCACCATGTCGGCCAGGCTGGTCCTGAACTCCTGCCCTCAGGTGATTCACCTGCCTCAGCCTCCCAAAGTGCTGAGATTACAGGCGTGAGCCACCGCGCCCGGCCCCTATTTTATTTTTTTGAGACAGGGCCTTGCTCTGCTGCCCAGGCTGGAGTGCAGTGGTGTAATCATAGCTCACTGCAGCCTTGACCTCCTGGGCTCAAGTGATCCTCCCACCTCAGCCTCCCAAGTATCTGGGACCACAGGTGTGCATCACTACATGCTGCTAATTTTTGTATTTTTGGTAGAGATAAGGTCTTCCTGTGTTGTCCAGGCTGGTCTTGAACTCCTGGGCTCAAGTGATACTCCCGCCTGGGCCTTCCAAAGTACTGGGATTACAGGTGTGAGCCACCGAGCCCAGCCTGGGTGATCTTTTAGCTGTACCTTAAACAACTTTAGCAGATGTGGATTAAGACACTAGGAGTCAATGAGACTTGGCAATTAATGGCTGGGCGTAGTGACTCATGCGTGTAATCCCAGCACTTTAGGAGGCCGAGGCAGGTGGATCATTTGAGGCCAGGAGTTCAAGACCAGCCTGGCCAACATGGTGAAACCCCGTCTCTACTAAAAATACAGAAATTAGCCGGCCAGTAGTGACACATGCCTGTAATCCCAGCTGCTGAGGAGGCTGAGGCAGGAGAATTGCTTGAGCCTGGGAGGCAGAGGTTGCAGTGAGCTGTGACTACGCCACTGCACTCCAGCCTGGGCAACACAATGAGACCCTCTCTCCAAAAAGAAAGAAAAAAATCGTGAAAAATGAGGCAATGCAGTTATGTGTTGGCTGTGTCAGGTCAGGTTTCTGCATTTGATCACCCCCTTCCTGCACAGGAATCTTCAACATGGTTTCTGTGGAGTCTAGCTGCCCTTTATTTATTTGTGTGTGTGTATGTATGTGTATATATATATAGGCAGGGTCTCACTTTGCTTCAAGCAATCCTCCTGCGTCAGCCTCCCAAAGTTCTAGGATTACAGGCGTGATTCACTGTGCCCACCTTAGCTGCCCTTTCTCGGACAGTCAGGCCCAGAGCTGAACCTCAGAGGCACTGCGCATCAGTCCGCAGTTGAGTAGCCTGTAGCTGCCTCGCTTTTTGCCAGTTGTTGAGCATGAACTCCCTGCCACTGCTGATAAGTCCCCTTCATCTGCGTTCCTCTCTATACACAGCCACCTTTTGTTCCCATAACAAGCCTTCAGGTCTCCACATTTGCACATCTCAAATTGTTCCACGTAGGTGGATCATTCAGGGCCCTTCTCAAGCCACTGCCTAAAAGTGTCAACCAGTCACTGTTAACTGATGCTTCTGTATTGGTGGAAATGAAATATCCATTGATTTCCGGGCATGGTGGCACATGCATGTAATCCTAGCACTTTGGGAGGCCAAGGCAGGCGGATCACCTGAGGTCAGGAGTTCGAGACCAGCCTAGCCAACATAGTGAAACCCCATCTCTACTAAAAATACAAAAAAAATTAGCCGGGTATGGTGACAGGCGCCTGTAGTTCTAGCTACTCGGGAGGCTGAGGCAGGAGAATCACTTGAACCCGGGAGGCAGGAGTTGCAGTGAGCCGAGATCACACCACTGCACTCCAGCCTGGGTGACAGAGCGAGATTCTGACTCTAAAAGAAAAGAAAAGAAAAGAAAAGAAAGGAAAAGAAAAGAAAGAAGAAAGGAAGGAAAGAAAGAACGAGAAAAGAAAAGAAAATTAAAGAAAAGAAAAAGAAATATCTATTGATAGAATTTTTAAAACATATATATGAGCCCATAAAAGTAATACATGGCCGGGTGCGGTGGCTCACACCTGTAATCCCAGCACTTTGGGAGGCCAAGGCGGGCAGCTCACGAGCTCAGGAGTTTGAAACGAGCCTGGCTAGCATGTTGAAACCCCGTCTCTACTAAAAATATAAAAATTAGCTGGGTATGATGGCAGGCGCCTGTAATCCCAGCTACTTGGGAGGCTGAGGCAGGAGAATTGCTTGAACCTGGGAGGCAGAGGTTGCAGTGAGCCAAGATTGAGCCACTGCACTCCAGCCTGGAGACAGAGCAAGACTCTGTCTTGGAAAAAAAAAAAAAAGTAATATACACACACACAAAAAGATCGTAGTGATGGTTGTACAACATTGTGAATGTAACTGATGCCACAGGATCGTATACTTAAAATGATTTGGATGGCAAATGTTATGTTATATATGTCTTACCCCAATACAAAAGTACATCTATAAATATACAGTATTATTTTGGGTGTGCTCCTTTCTGTATAGAGGTTATCCCATGGTGTGTGTCTGTAACTTGATTTTTTCCAATTCTGCCCTCAGTTTCCTGCTCTTCCCGGACCTCAGGAGGCTTGACATCCCTTTGACCACAGCACTGAAATGTGTTCTGTTTGCTGAGAACTCAGTCTCTTCTCTCTGGCGGAGGCTTGGGCCCTCTGTTTTTGTTTCTCCCCAGCAGGTGCCCCTCCCAGCTTTAAGTGTATGTATACTCTGGATTTTTCCACTATATGCACTGTCTTCAGAACAGTGCTCAAAAATACCTGGGGTGTCCTTCTAACAGAAAGTGCAGAGATGTCTGCTGCAGGATTGCCCACCCCCATTTTGTAACATCTGCTACTTGAGAACTGCTGAAGCTGCCCTGATCTATGAGGGCTGACCTGGAAGAACAGATGACGGTGAGTGTGCCCCAGGACGTTGGTCTGGATGATGACAGACCATGTGCTGTAGTCACCGTGCTGGCCAGACCCCCACAGGAATCCAAACCATCCCAGAGAAAATAAGGGACTTTTGCAAGGCTGCCCCAGGAAGCACGGAAGACCCGGAACTGAATCCCAGGCCTCTGGCCCATCACCCACGTGGTGTCCCCAAGGAAGGCAGAGTTGTCTCGGAACGCTCGGGAGGACTCATTAAAGCAACCTTTCATAAATGCCTGCTCTGAGCAACATGTAAATATTGTCCTTGAAGAAACACCGGCTGGCAGCTCAAGGGTGTGAGTAACCTGGAGCTTCTTCGACTGGGCCCCCCTGAGGAGGGCATGGAGCCCAAGATTCGTTACCATAATTACTTGAGAGGCTGTCAGCCCTGGCTCCAGCAGCAGGCAGCTGAAAGGGACCTTGACCCTGTTGCGTACTCCAGTATAGAAACTGCTGGATTCTAACCAGGGCTCTCCATGCCCGGCTCTATAAACTTTCTCTGTATTTTGCATTGTTTCCCTAAGGTTAGGAGATTCCCGTAAGTTGGGTCAAAGGGCAGGGAGGTTTCCGTGGTTCTCATTCGGCCCTGCTGCTGCCCTCCAGACAGATGATGGATCAGCTATCAGGGTGGCCCCGGCCATGCCAGCGCAGTAGGTGGTCAGGGCGCACTTGGGGCAGCCGGCAGGGCAGAAGGGACGGGAGTTTGACCCGTGTTCTCATGGGAAGAGGGAGCCCGGGCAGGGGTGGGGGCAGCGTGCGGGCAGGCGCGGAGGGGAGAGAGCCAGGCAGGGAGAATTGGGATGACTGGAGAAAGACCGAAGGGCCGCGTCTGCCTGCGGCCGGAGACCACCCCAGGTCCACACAGCCAGCTGGGTGCCGGGCACCGCTTGGAGCAGCTGGGAAAGCCAAGCACCGCTCTTTCTAGAGCCTTCTTTTCTCCTATTGTTAGGGAATTCACGACGTCACAGTTGTTTTCAAGTGAAAATAAGAGTTGTGTAGGACGCGAAAGTCACGTGACTTGAAAGCTGAACCTAAGAGGCCTCAAAATAAATTCTGGTTTGCTGTGAAACCCTCGGGTTATAGCGCTAAACTCCCCCCTCCACTGCCCCCGAAAGTTTTATTCTCCTCTGCTTTTAGGGTGGGGTGTGGCGTAAACAACACAGCTTGAGCAGCTCTGAGGAGGAGGGTGTTAGAGATCAGGCAGGCGGAGCAGGCAAGAGTTTTCAAGGATGTCGAAATAGTTTGAGACGCCCCGTCCCATTATAAAAGTGATAACGAGAGACAGCAGGAACGCGCTTCTGGACAGAAAACAGACCCTAAGGAAAGGCAGCCAGAGGCTCACGCTGGATCCTGCGGTCTTCCCTATCTGCGCCTCTGTACCTCCCTTGCCTTTACAAAGCGCATGGATCAACTTTGGAACAGGTTCTAATTCTGCCCCAGATCCATCTGCGTCTTCCCACGACTCAGAAATCTAACCTCAGGGCGCAAGCGCAGCCCCAGCCCTCCAAGCCTAGGTAGGCAGGGCTCTCCCACTCGAGAAAGGGCCGAGGAGAGACTTCCGGGGCGGGACCGACGTGGGCCCCTCTCACCCGGCGGCCGGCGGGTTCAGCCTGAACGCACTGCGGGGGCGGGGCCGACGAGGGATCCAGGGGCGGGACAGATTCAGGCCCCGCCCACCCGGCGGCCAGCGCGAGCGGTAGAGGCGGGTCTGGAGGCGGGGCCTGCGTGGAGCCAGATGGCGCAGCTGCTGCCGGGGGCGGGGCCGACGGGCTGTGGCCCCGCCCTTAGCCGCCATTGCCGGGCCTGCCTGGCCACCCTGCGCAGCGACCTTGCATCCTGTCCCCGGGCGGAGCGGGTCGGCGGGCCTGACAGGGAACCTCCCTGACCGAGCCCACGTCTCCCCACGGCCAGAGAAGTCTGCGGCCCGGCCCGCGTCGCCAGCCCCCAGGCCCGGAGGAACGGCCCGAGCCCAAGAGAACCACATCTTCTTGCCAGCCCCGGAGGCTCCTGTGGGCAAGATCGTGAGCCAACGGGTTCCTGAGGCCTCTCCTGGCCAGGCAGGGTTTCCCCGCGCGTTTCCGAGGAGCCCTGCCTGGCCGGGCGGCTGGACAAACAGGTCGTAGCACCGATTGCGCCCGCCCCCAGCAGGGGTCCCGCACAGGCTTGCCCCTGACCCCCACCCAAACCTGTCCTTCCGCTTTCCCCCCAAACAGTGCATTTGCCGGCGATCCCAACCCAGCAGGAGAAGTGGACATGAGGTTGGCAGGTGGGTGGCTTCCACAGCGAACGGGAGGGAGTTGAAAAGGGCACCTGGCTGGAGGCCCAGCGTCGCGACATCTGTGTCTGGAGAGGCCCGGGTGAACCACTGGGTTTGGTTTTGGAAATGGAAGACTCTGCACACTCATTCCTTGACCTTAACCAAATCCTTTCACCTCTGAGGACGTCAGCTCCCCGAGCTATGACATGAGGATCGGTATAGTCAGTATCTCCCAACGCAGGTAGCGCACCCGCTGCTTTCTGGAAAATGAGTGGCGAGAGAGAGGAGGTGGGCAGTCCAGGTGGAGAGGCGTGGTCTTAGAGGGGAAATGACAGAAGTGGCTGTGGGCTTCGACATGAACCCGATGGCAGCCCTACTGTCACCTGGACAACTAAGATGAAGATCCTTGGGGAGGGATAGGTTGGGGCGGGGTGGAGAGTAGAAAGAACTCAGGAATTGGACTTCAGACTTGCTAAGGTGGTAACTTTGTGGACATATCCAAGTGGAGCTGGCCAGTGAGGAAGCAGCTGGCAGGGAGTGGTTTCAAGAGAGGCCACGGCTGGAACTAGAAAATAGGAAGTCATTGACACATGGTGGTTAATTAAAGAGCTGGGAGTAGATGACATCATCTAAAAAGACACTACAGGCCGGGTGCAGTGGCTCACGCCTGTAATCCTAGCACTTTGGGAGGCCGAGGTGGGAGGATCACTTGAAGTCAGGAGTTTGAGACCAGCCTGGCCAACATGGTGAATCCCCATCTCTACTTAAAAAATACAAAAAAATTAGCCGGGCACGGTGGCAGGTGCCTGTAATCCCAGCTACCCGGGAGGCTGAGGTTGCAGTGAGCCGAGATCGTGCCACAGCGTAACTCCAGCCTGGGCGACAGAGCAGACTCCGTCTCAAAAAAATAAAGACAGCTGGGCGCAGTGACTCACACCTGTAATCTCAACACTTTGGGAGGCCAAGGCGGGTGGATCATCTGAGGTAAAGAGTTCGAGACCAGTCTGGCCAAGATGGTGAAACCCCGTCTCTACTAAAAATACAAAAATTAGCCAGGCATGGCCGGGTGCGTGGCTCACACCTGTAATCCCAGCACTTTGGGAGGCTGAGGCGGGCGGATCACGAGGTCAGGAGATTAAGACCATCCTGGCTAACATGGTGAAACCCCGTCTCTACTAAAAATACAAAAAAATTAGCCGGGCGTGGTGGCGGGCGCCTGTAGTCCCAGGTACTAGGGAGGCTGAGGCAGGAGAATGGCGTGTACCCGGGAGGCAGAGCTTGCAGTGAGCTGAGATCGCGCCACTGCACTCCAGCCTGGGCAACAGAGCAAGACTCCGTCTCAAAAAAATAAAATTGGCCAGGCACAGTGGTGCGCGCCCGTAATCCCAGCTACTCGGGAGGCTGAGGCAGGAGAATCGCTTGAACCCAGGAGGTGGAGGTTGCAATGAGCCGAGATCGCGCCATTGCACTCCAGCCTGGGGGACAAGAGCAAGACTCCGTCTCAAAAATAAAAAAATAAAAAGACACTACAGGTAGGGACCAGAAGGCAGCCTGAGATGGAAGCCTGGGAAAGTCCAGCTTTTAAGGGGAGGGTAGAGGAGACGATCTAACTAAGGAGAATGAGGAGTGTCCAGAGAGATTGGGTCAGGAGAGTGTGCTGTCCGGAAAGCCAGCAGAGAAGTGAGTGCTTCTGTCAGGAGGACATGGGCAGCCCACTGAGAGGTCAAGGAAGATCAGGGCTGACAGGTGACCAGGGATGGTGACACCACAAAGGTCATCAGCGGCCTTGGCAACAAGCTGATGTGGTGAGGTGGTGGAAGCCAGGCCAGACTGGAGTAGGGTGAGAGGGAGTAGGAGGTGAGATGATGGAATGAGTATAGATGACTTTTGAGGGGGTTGACAGGGAAAAGAAAGGTTAGGGGAAAGAGGATGGGGATGTGGTTTTGGAGAAGAGTGTTTTCTTTGCTTCCTTAACATTGAAGATGTTGAAAATACAGGAGAAAGAGCGAGCTAGCGAGAGTGATCACTATTACAAGAAATCAGAGAAGGCTGGGGAGCTTGCAGTCCAGGTCCCAGCAGATGATGAGACTGTTGTTATTTTTGTTTTGTTTTGTTTTTGTTTTTGTTTTGAGACAGAGTCTCACTCTGTCGCTAGGCTGGAGTGCAGTGGCATGGTCTTGGCTAACTGCAACCTCTGCCACCCAGGTTCAAGTGATTTTCCTGCCTCAGCCTCCTGAGTAGCTGGGATTACAGGCGCACGCCACCATGCCCGGCTAATTTTTGTATTTTCTGTAGAGGCCGGGTTTCACCATCTTTGTCAGGCTGGTCTCGAACACCTGACCTCATGATCTACCCGCCTCCGCCTCCTAAAGTGCTGGGATTACAGGCGTGAGCCACTGCACCCGGCCGGGACTGGTCTTAAAAGGGAGTAGGGACCCTTCTCCCTCAGAACAGGAGGAAAGGAGGGGCAGGTGGATGCCCAAATATATTGGGCAGGAAGTTGAGGGGGTTCTTGGGAAGAGGGCTGGAGCCCTTCTCGAGCAGAGAGTTCTGGAAGGCCCCCTCCCAGACCCGCCAGGGAGAACCAAACCCAGAAGCCTTGGGATTTGAACTCAATTTCCTCCTTCCACCTGCCAGGGAGCTCAAGTCTCCCTCTCAGGCCTGGTGGAAGGCAACAGGTCTCCACCTCCTTGTCCTCTAGCCACTTCTTCCCAAGTGGCAGGGGAGATTCAGTCATGCAAGGCTATGGGGTCATTCTGGGGTTCGCTGGTATCTGAGGTGACCCCACCCTGTGTCTGTGCTGCCTCCAGGCCCTCTCCGCATTGTGGCCCTCATCGTCAGTGTGGGTGTCACATGGATCGTGGTCAGCATCCTCCTGGGTGGGCCTGGCAGTGGCTTTCCTCGCATCCAGCAACTCTTCACCAGTGAGTGTGGGACCCCGCCTTATCCTTCTCTGGAGGCCACCAAGGTGGCCACCTGGGCCTGTGGTTGAGGCTCTGGGTTGGGGGTTGACTTGGGTTTTCTATCTCCTCCCTGGCAGGCTACCTTTGGCTGTCCCCAGTCTGTCTCCTGGCATCACGCACAGCCTCCCCCAACACCCGGTTGCTTCATCTAGGAAAGCCAATACCTGATCACTAGAATTCTATGCCCAACTGGAGTCAGTAGGGCCAGAGTAAGGGGCAGGGAGCTTCCACTGAACACGGGGAGCGATGCCCCGGTTGCTCCCTGCAGGCTCTGAGATGGAGAGGGGACTCTACACCTTGTTGACTGGTAATAGGTCACCTAAGTACTTTTTTGTTTGTTTGTTTGTTTGAGACAGTGTCTCACTTTGTCTCCCAGGCTGGAGTGCAGTGGTGCGATCTCGGTTCACTGTAACCTCTACCTCCTGGGTTCAAGCGATTCTAGTGCCTCAGCCTCCCGAGTAGCTGAGACTACAGGTGCGCACCACCAAACCCGGCTAATTATTATTATTATTATTATTGTTATTATTATTATTATTATTTTTGTATTTTTAGTAGAGATGGGGTTTCACCATGTTGCCCAGGCTGGTCTCAAACTCCTGGGCTCAAGCAATCTACCCGCCTCAGCCTCCCAAAGTGCTACAGGCATGAGCCGCTATGCCCGGCCAGGTCATCTAAGTAGTTTTTCTAATTCTATTTCCCCTTGTTCCTGGAGTAGGGAGTTTTTCATCTGAACATGACTTACACTTGAGCAGGAAGCATGCCAAGGTGGGCCTGGCTTAGCCCCCGGCCCCTGAGCCTGACTGCCTGTGTCTACACTTCGCGGTGTAAGGAGGGCCAGGCTGCCCTGCCACAGGCCCTGGGAGGCTCCACACTAACAGAAACCACTCTGTATCCACAGGTCCAGAGAGCTCAGTGACTGCAGGTAAGGCCCCTGTCACCTTCCTGCTCCTCCCTTTTGTGACATCCTTGCCTGCCCCCATTCCTGTAGGGCTTCGGTTTTCCATTTATTCCTCCCCAAACCAGCTGTCGTGGTCCACGGGGGCTGCTCGCCACTGTAAACCTAGAAAACAAGTTACTTCCTGCCAGAATATGATGGTGGGGCAGGCCTAGGATAGATACTCCCACTGCAAAAGGGAAACTTGGAAGGAAGAAAGACGGCACCAGTCCCAAGCAAGTCCAAAGCCCAGCAGGGCAAAATTCATTTGGTTTCAAGGCCTGAGGGGAATCCTCTGTGGCCTGAGATTCTTTCTTCTGGGCCTGCTGGAATGACCCCATGCTCTGAAACAGGAGACAGCCCCACCCTCGGGGCCACCCTTCCTTCCCTTCATCTCATCTCTGCCCCCTTCACTCCAGGTCGGCAGTGTTTCTGCTGGTGTAAGATTCTCAAGAGCCTTGTTGGTCTCTTGTGCAAGTTATAGAGGCCCAAGCTATAAAATCAGAGAGCTTTCCCACAGACGCTTCCCAGATAACCCCATCTTCACTGTAGATTTCTGCTGAAAGGGTTGAGTGGACGCGCAAGTCACATACCTCAGCTCTGGGGCAAACACTTGAACAGCCTTGCTGTTCTCTCCAGGGGACACTTCTGCAGTTTTCGTAATATGATTAGGATTTTCCACATCTTCGCTTTCTGGCTCCTTTGTGCTCAGCAGTTTCTTCCTTATGTCTCTCGCATTTTACTATAAGCAGCAAGGAGAAGTCAGGCTACGCTCTCAACACTGCTTAGAAATCTCCTCAGCTGAATATCCAAGTTCAGCACTCAGCACTTACACATTCTCCTTTCGACAAAACACTAGAACACAATTCAACCAAGTTTTTTTTTTTTTTTTTTTTTTTTTTTTTGAGACGGAGTCTTGCTCTGTCACCCAGGCTGGAGTGCAGTGGAACGATCTTGGCTCACTGCAACCTCCGCCTCCCGGGTTCAAGCGATTCTCCCACCTCAGCCTCCTGATTAGCTGTGATTACAGGTACCCGCCACCACACCCAACTAATTTTCATATTTAGTAGAGATGGGGTTTCACCATGTTGGTCAGGCTGGTCTCGAATTCCTGACCTCAAGTGATCCTCCCGCCTTGGCCTCCCAAAGTGCTGGGATTATAGGCGTGAGCCACCACACCTGGGCCAAGTTCCTTTATAACAAGGATCAGCTTTCCTCCAGCACCCAATAACTCAATAACATGTCCCATGTCCCTCATTTTCCTCTGAGGCTTAACCAAAAGCACTTTTTTTTTTTTTTTTTTTTTTTTTTTTGGTAGAGACAGAGGTCTCACTCTGTTGCTCAGGCTGGAGTTCAGTGGTATCATCCCAGTGCACTGTAACCTCAAACTCCTGGGCTCAAGCGATCCTCTCACCTCAGTCTCCCAAGTAGCTGCGAATACAGGCATGTGCCACCACACCCAGCTAATGTTTTATTTTTTATTATTTATGTTTTGAATGTATTGAGACAGGGTCTTGCTCTCTCACCCAGGCTGGAGGGCAGTGGCGCAATCATAGCTCAAGTGATTCTCCTGCCTCAGCCTCCTGAGTAGCTGGGATTACAGGCATGCACCACCACACCCAGCTTATTTTGTATTTTTTGTAGAGACAAGGTCTCACTACGTTGCCCAGGCTGGTCTTGATCACCTGGCCTCAAGTGATGCTCCTGCCTTGGCCTCCCAAGGTGCTGGGATCACATGCGTGAATCACCACACCCAACCCAAAAGCACCTTTAACATTCATGTTTCTAGCAACGTTCTGTTCATGATGATATTTGTATTCTCTAAGACCACAAAGGCTGTCTCTATTGTTCTCCCCTCCTCTCACCAGAATTACCTTTAACATCCATACTCCTGCCAACAGTCTCTTAAAGGCAATCCAGACCTTTTCTAACATGTACCTCAAACTTCTATAGCCTTGATATGGTTTAAACATCGTCTCCAAAACTCATGTTGAAATTTGTCAATGTATTGGTATTGAGAGGAGGGCCTTTTTGAGGTAGTTAGTCATGAGGGCTCTGCCCTCGTGAATGGATGAATGCCATTATTATGGGTGAGTTAGTTACCTTGAAGTTCAGCCCCCTATTTTCCTGTGTCTCATACACTTGCTTCCACCTTCCACCTTTCTGCCACGGGATGACCCTCACCAGATGCCGGCGCCATGCTTTTGGACTTCCCAGCCTCCAGAACCATGAGCCAAATGAATCTGCTGTCTTTATAAATTAGCCAGTCTGTGGTATTCTGTTATGGCAGCAGCAAATGGACTAAGACAAGCCTCTACTGACTACCCAGTTCCAAAGCCATTTCCACATTTTTAGGTATTTGTTACCTAAGCACCACACTTCCTGGTGCCAAAACCTGTATCCATTTCCTGGAACTGCCATTTCAACTGGGTGGCTTAAACAACAGAAATGGATTCTCTCCCCATTCTGAAAGCCAGAAGTCTGAAATCAAGGTGTCAGCAGGGCAGCACTCACCCTGAAAGTTCTACAGGAGGGTCCTTCCTGACCTCCCCAGGTTCCAGTGGCCCCAGGCATACCTTGGCCTCTGGCTGTGTCACTCCTGTCTCTTCCTCCACTGTACCATGGCTGTCTTCCCTCTGTGTGTCTTTGTCACTTCTGTTCTTATAAGGACATCAGTCATGTTGCATTAAGGACCCAACCTACTCCAGTATGACCCCATCTGAACTGCAAAGGCCCTATTTGCAAACGTCACATTCTGAAGTACCGGAGATTAGAACTTCAACATACCTTGAGGGGACAGAATTCAACCCATAATAGAAGCCATCCTGCTCCAGTCCTCCCAACCAACCCCCATCAAAATCAGGAGACAGGCTGCACCCCCTGCGACACTACCCCCGCCACACTGCCTTTGCTCTGGTTGGCCTCATCCATGCAGCGAGGCCCCCGGCCTGACTGACTTCACCCCTGCTTTGTTCCTGGCTGTGCAGTGGCCCAGGCCAGCCCTCAGCATCCTTTCTTTTCTCCCACCAGTAACAGAAAATCCTTCTGTCTTGGGTCCCTGTGGCCTCACCAGTAGGACACAGAGTATGGAAGTGTCCCCAGCCTTGGCCTGAGCCACATCCCCCTACTTGTGTCCTGCTCTGCGGTCACTTGTTCTACCATGTGTGCTGGTCCTGACCTCCCCTTCAGATCTCAGGTGACCTCAGGGCCAGGCCCATGGATAACACCTGCTATCCCTGCCCAGTGCCACGGGCCAGGAAGTACAAGTGTGGCCTGCCCCAGCCGTGTCCTGAGGAGCACCTGGCCTTCCGCATGGTCAGCGGTGCCGCCAACGTCATTGGGCCCAAGATCTGCCTTGAGGACAAGATGTGAGCTCCTTGGGGTGAATGGGGATCAGGGAGGGAGTGGGGGATCCAGGGCCAGGTCTGCAAGGGAGAGTGGAGCAGATGTGCCCATGTGGGATCTCCCCATCCCCCCTACCCCACCCAACTAGGCTGATGAGCAGCGTCAAGGACAACGTGGGCCGCGGGCTGAACATCGCCCTGGTGAACGGTGAGGCCCCTGGCTGAGCGTAGCCTGCCGCCCTCCTTCCCTGCTCCCTCCCCAGGAGGCCTCTGGGTGTTTGCCCTCCCTTCCCCTCCCGTTCAGGATCTCCCAGGGAGGCCTGGGAAGGAGTCTGTGCAAGCCCAAGGCTCCACAGAGGAGTGACCCAATGAACAAAAAAGCATGATGGCAATAAAGAACTAGGGAAGGTTCTGGGAGGTTGAGGGTGCTTCATGGAGAGCCCCTGGAGGGCCTCAAATGCCAGACAGAGGCACCACGGCTTGGGGTGGGATGCAGCTGCCTGAACAAATGGATGAGTATTGGGGGACTGTTTGAAAGCTTCCAGAAGGGCTGCCCCCCGGTGCTACCCGCCTGCCGTGCCCTGAGGCTGGCCTGGCTCACCCAGCAGGGCCCCTCCCTCCTGACACAGGGGTCAGCGGCGAGCTCATCGAGGCCCGGGCCTTTGACATGTGGGCCGGAGGTGAGTTGCAGCGCAGCATCTTGCATTTTGACTGCAGCAAAATGACCTGAGCAGCTTCCCGAGACACTGCTCTGTCTGTCTGTACTTGGGGCTTCTCAGTCACCTCCTTGGGTTCAGAAAGGACAGGGGCGTCACCAGCTTGGTCTAGAGGCTGTGGGAGGTCACGGGGATGCCTCAGCTTCCTACACCAGTCTGTCCCTTGGCAGGGCATGTCCCAGGCCCAATCCCTACTTCTGTTTCCTTGTTTGGAGAACGGGCTGGTGGGAGGGTGCTCAGTGGTGCCTGATGACCCCTGTTCTGTGGCACCTGCCCCCCCAGATGTCAACGACCTGTTGAAGTTTATTCGGCCACTGCACGAAGGCACCCTGGTGTTCGTGGCATCCTACGACGACCCAGCCACCAAGTAGGTGCTTGGGGAGGCCAGCCTCAGCCTTGCCCTTCTGCAGCGACAGCTGACACCTCTTCCTCCCATGCTGCAGGATGAATGAAGAGACCAGAAAGCTCTTCAGTGAGCTGGGCAGCAGGAACGCCAAGGAGCTGGCCTTCCGGGACAGCTGGGTGTTTGTCGGGGCCAAGGGTGTGCAGAACAAGAGCCCCTTTGAGCAGGTATGGTGGGTGCCTGGCATCACCCCCACCAGGGCAGCCCGTCGCCCCTTCTGCCTGCATGCCACAAGGCTCCCCAGCTGCTCACGCCCCAGCAGGGGACCGTCCCCAGTCCAGCTATGAGGGGTGGGGGCCAGCGCCGCTGATGCCATGTTTCCCTGGGATGGGTGGAGGGGCCATGTGCCCTGAGAGTGCACCGTTGGCCAACACAGCACAGTTGACTGACAGCCTAGGTCCTGGTCCACTCCTGTCCCCTGTCCCTGAGGGCCAACGTCATGACTTTCTGCTCCCCTCCCCGCAGCACGTGAAGAACAGTAAGCACACCAACAAGTACGAAGGCTGGCCCGAGGCGCTGGAGATGGAAGGCTGCATCCCGCGGAGAAGCACGGCCAGCTAGCACGGCCAGCGCCAGGACCAGGCCGAGGGAGGCCAGGCCAAGGGAGGCACGCGCGCTGCCGGGCGGACAGAGGCCAAGGCCCACACCCCACACCCGGGCAGGAGCGCTCCCTGGCCCCAACACATCGGGGCTCCAAGGCAGTGACCAGAACATGGTCTCAAGGTGGTGGGGGCTATGGGGGCTGCAGGGGCTAGCCCTGCCGCACCTTGTCACGGGAGCCCAGGGTACCCGCCTCCTTTTCGTAACACTGTTCCCCCCGGTCAGCCCATCTAGCCCTGTCCTCCTCCATTCCTCATGCCACCTCCGTCCCCATCCTGAGTCCTGGAGCGGCCCTGGGTGCCTGCCCCTCACTGTGCAACTCTGGGAGCAGCCCGGCAGGTTGGGGCGTCTTCCAGAACCTCTCCCTTCTGGAGCGACTCTGCACTGCGGGCTAAACATGTTTCCAATGTGATTCCTTCCAGTGAGCCAAACCCGGTGGCTGCTTCATGAGCCTGACTGCGTCTCGCCTGCTCTCAGCAGGAAGGGACCCCTGGAGCAGGCTGGCCCGGGGTGGTGAAGTAGCTGGAGCCCAATCACAGTCCCGCGGTTTGTCAGGGGGCCCACCTTTTAGATGACCCCTTAATAAAGTGATGGCCCCACGGAAGAAATGCCTTCAGACGCTGTTGTCAGTGCGGACTCAGGGGTGGCGGTGTCCTCTGGGGTGCGGGAGGACAGATTCCAGAGTCTTAACCAAGCTGCTCCCACAGCCCTAGCAGACGGCCTTTTGTCTCCAGGGCTCCTGCCACCAACAGGCCCCGCTGCGACTGAGATGTGACTCAAGCAGTGAACAGAGCGGCCCCAGGTGGTGCCACCATGGCTTTGTCTGGCAGAGAAGATTCCACATTCAGGGGCTGCAGGAAACTCAACAACTCCCTCTGACCCAGTGCAGGCCTGTACGGACAGGGACAGGGATTAACACCAGCCCAGCCCCCCCCCCCCCACCACACCCCATCATCATCCAAGAGCGCGTGTCGCCCACAGACTTCGGCTGCCTTTGAAGTCAGGGTTGTGAGGGGTTGAGTCACTTGGACTTTTTGCGTCTCTCCCAGGTTACGGTTAATACCTCCCTTTGCTAAGCGAGAGCCAGCAAATTAGAAGCAATTTTGCTGGAATATCAAATCCAGAGGCCCAGAAGCAGTCTGAGTTCAGCGAAAGGAGAGAAGGCAGTTCCTAGATGGGAGGCACTGTGGTGTCCTTCACGGGGCCACGTTAGGGGCGATGGACTTAAGAGCCAATCCCAGGAAGAGTGCAGAGCGCAGACAGAGCTTCAGAAGACAAAAGTGCTTCTGGAGCAGGCACATGTGGGGTTGGAGGCACAGGGGTGCCCTGGAGGAGCGGCTCACTAGGAAGGAAACGATGGTGATGCCAGGACTGAAAAGGTCACACAGCAAATACCCAGTCCTACCTCTGCACCAGGAACTTTCTACGTGTATTCCTTTTTTTTTTTTTTTTTTTTTTTTTTTTTGTAAACTAACTTTCTTAGAGCCATTTTAGGTCCACAGCAAAACTTGAGTGAAAAGGTCAGAGTTCCTTTGTGCCCCCTGCCAGCCCCCAGCTTCCCATCTGTTGCTGTCAATGAACCAGCATCGGTGCTCACATGAGGCTTCACTTTGCTGTTGGACGTTCGATGGTTTTGGACAAAAATGTGTAATGATGGATCCACTGCAGGATCATACACACTTCACTCTTTAGACTTGCTATGGAAAATTGCAAACATCTCCAGGAGACAGACTAGCATACAATCGGCCCTTCATATCCATGGGGGCTCCATGTCCACATATTCAACCAAACACAGATTGGAAATATTTGGAAAAAATAAAAATCCAAGAATAAAATGTCCACAGATTAAACCAACCACAGATTGGAAATATTTGGAAAAAATAAAAATACAAGAATAAAAAATAGTACAAGTAAAAAACAATACAGTGGCCGGGCATGGTGGCTCACACCTGTAATCCCAGCACTTTGGGAGGCCGAGGCGGGTGGATCACGAGGTCACGAGTTCGAGACCAGCCTGGCCAACATGGTGAAACCCCATCTCTACTAAGAAATACAAAAAAAGGTGGGCATGGTGGCGGGCGCCTGTAGTCCCAGCTACTCGGGAGGCTGAGGCAGGAGAATGGCGTGAACCCGGGAGGCAGAGCTTGCAGTGAGCTGAGATCTCACCACTGCACTCCAGCCTAGGTGACAGAGCGCGACTCCCGTCTCAAAAAAAAAAAAAAAAAAAAAAAAAAATTAGCCGGGCGTGGTGGCAGGCGCCTATAATCCCAGCTACTTGGGAGGCTGAGGCAGGAGAATCACTTGAACTCGGGAGGCAGAAGTTGCAGTGAGCCAAGATTGTGCCATTGCACTCCAGCCTGGGCAACAAAAGCAAAACTTCGTCTCAAAAAAAAAAAAAAAAAAATACAGTGTAAGTTGACACAGGGGCTCATGCCCTATAACCCAGCACTTTGGGAGGCCAAAGTGGGCAGATCACTTGAGCCCAAGCATTCAAGACCAGCCTAGGCAAAATAGCGAGACCCTATCTCTACAAAAAAATAAAATAAGCCAGTCATGGTGACATGCATCTGTAGTCCCAGCTGCTTGAGAGGCTGAGACGAGGATTACTTGAGCCCAGGAGATCAAGGATGTAGTGAGCCAAGATCACACCACTGCACTTCAGCCTGGGCAACAGAGTGAGATCCTATCAAAAAAAAAAACCACACACACAATACAGTGTAATAGTTATTTGCATAGCATTTACATTGTATTAAGCATGATAAATAATCTAGAGATGGTTTAGATTCTATGGGACCAGGCTTGGTGGCTCATGTCTGTAATCCCAGCACTTACGGAGGTTGAAGCAGGCAGATTGCTGCAGTCCAGGAGGTTGAGGCTGCAGTGAGCCGTGATTGTGCCACTGCACTCCAGCCAGGGTGACAGAGTGAGACTTTGTCTCAAAAAAAAAAAAAAAAAATCAGGCCGTGCACGGTGGCTCACACCTGTAATCCCAGCACTTTGGGAGACTGAGGTGGGCAGATAATCTGAAGTCGGGAGTTTCAGACCAGCCTGGCCAACGTGGTAAAACCCTGTCTCTACTAAAAACATAAAAATTAGCCGGGCGTGGTGGCGCATGCCTGTGATCCCAGCTACTTGGGAGGCTGAGGCAGAATCGCTTGAACCTGGGAGGTGGAGGTTGCAGTGAGCCGAGATCACGCCACTGCACTCCAGCCTGGACGACAGAGTGACACACCGTCTCAAAAAAAACAAAAAAGGGCGGGGCGCACGGTGGCTCACGCCTGTAATCCCAGCACTTTGAGAGGCCAAGGCGGGTGGATCACAAGGTCAGGAGATCAAGAGGTCAGGAGATCAAGACCATCCTGGCTAACATGGTGAAACCCCGTCTCTACTAAAAATACAAAAAATTAGCTGAGCGTGGTGGCACACGCCTGTAGTCCCAGTTACTCGGGAGGCTGAAGCAGGAGAATCGCTTGAACCCGGGAGGCGGAGCTTACAGTGAGCTGAGATTGCACCACTGTACTCCAGCCTGGATGACAGAGCGAGACTCCATCTCAAAAGAAAAAAAAATCTACGAGAATAAAAATGTATAACTATAATGTATCCATTTTATATCAGGGACTTGAGCATCCCTGGACTTTGGCAGCTACAGGGTGCCCTGGAACAAATACCTATCAGATACCAACAGATGACCATCATCAACTCCAGTGATCGACATGTGACCAGTGCTGTCTCATCTGTACCCACATGGTCCCATATGTTGACACAAATCTCAACTTCCTTTTTGCATCAATACCTCAGTTATACCATAGGTAACACCTCACCACAACCCTAGCCAGTAAGTGTGGCCATCGTCCCCACTGTACAAAAAAGTAAAGGTCCCTAGTGGGGAGAGGAGAGTTGCGGTGCAGCAAGACTACAAGCCAGATAAGTACAATTCCACAAGGTTACCAGCTTGCCCCTAAATGAAACAGAAGCTCATGGAGTGTCTATACTGCCAGGCTGGGAGGGGCTTGGGCTCCCTGACACTTCTCCAACAACTGCTGTGATTGCCCAGCCTTCCTCCATTTGTTCCTTCAGCTCATTTGTTCACTAAACATTTACCAAGTGCCTGAACTGGTCCAGGAACACCATAGTGAGCCACAGTGACAGCCTCTACCTCTTCATGGGGCTGCACCCTCACTGGGGTCACCAGTGTCACAGCCCAACACAGGCTAGGAAGCTGATGGCATGGATCACAGCCTGCCTGACTTCCCAAAGAGGAGGTAAGTTTGATATATCCCACCGTCCTGTTTTGCCAGGGTATCGCCCCCTGGGCCTGCCCTTTAGGAGTTAGGACGTCCTCACTTACAATGCCAGAATTCAAACTCAAACTGGCATAAGCAAAAAAAAAAAAAAAAAAAAAAAAAAGGGAGGATGGCAGAATGCATTGTTCCTGTAATGGACCCCAAAGCCCAAGGGACTTGGGCTCTCTCCACCTCTTGGCTTTGTTTTTCTCTCTGTATTGGCTTCATTTTCCAACATGCTGTCTTCCTGGGTAGGGAGGCAATAACAGAAGTCCCAGTTTGGCAACCCCAGCAGAAAAGTGTTCCCACATTCCTTGCCATGACAGTTGTCAGAATCAAAATGGAGTCACTTGTGTTAAAAAAAAACAAAACAGAGCTGGGGAAGGCTGTAAAGGGAGGGTTCTTGTGCACAAATGCTTGGTAACAAAAACTGCAGAAACCACAGCCTTACACAGAAAAAAAATACTGCGAGGACATCTGCCCAGCAACTTTTTGAGATGGAGTTTCACTCTTGTTACCCAGGCTGAAGTACAGTGGGGCGATCTCGGCTCACTGCAACCTCCACCTCCTGGGTTCAAGCAATTCTGCCTCAGCCTCCCAAGTAGCTGGGATTGCAGGTGTGCACCACCACACCCAGCTAATTTTTGTATTTTCAGTAGAGACACGGTTTCACCATGTTGGCCAGGCTGGTCTTGAACTCCTGACCTCAAGTGATCCACCTGCCTCAGCCTCCCAAAGTGCTGGGATTAAAGGCGTGAGCTACCGTGCCCCGCTGACTTTATTTTTTTTTTTTTTCTGAGACGGAGTCTTGATCTGTCACCCAGGCTGGAGTATAGTGGCACGATTTTGGCTCACCACAACCTCCGCCTCCTAGGTTCAAGCGATTCTCCTGCCTCAGCCTCCTGAGTAGCTGGGATCACAGGCATGCGCCACCACGCCTGGCTAACTTTTGTGTTTTTAGTAGAGACAGGGTTTTACCTTGTTGGCCAGGCTGCTCTTGAACTCCTGACCCCAGGTGATCCACCCGCCTCAGCCTCCCAAAGTGCTGGGATTACAGGCGTGAGCCACCGCACCCGGCTGAGCAACTTAACCCTAACCCTGTCCAACCTCAGACTGAGGTCACCCTTGTTATCGATCCTTGTAGCCAAGGAGAATTATCTCAAAACAATTAGGTGATGATCCTCTTCACTTTTCCTTGAAAAACCTTTGCCTTCTTTTGCCTCCCTGTATACGCACACAGTTTACCATACGGTTTACCATGGCACACGCATTCCCACGGCAACGCATTCCAGAATAAATATCATTTTCTCTTAGAGATCCTCTCTGTTATTTAGGATGACATCACTAGAGTCAGAAGTGGGACCTACAGCTGGGCACGGTGGCTCACACCTGTCATCCCAGCACTTGAGAGTCCAAGGCAGGAGGATCACTTGAGCCCAGGAATTTGACACCATCCTGGGCAACACAGCAAGACCCTGTCTCTACAAAAAAAAAAAAAATTAATTAGCCAGGTGTGGTGGTGCACACCTGTAGTCCCAGCTACTAGGGAGGCTGAGGTGGGAGGATGGCTGGAGCCCAGGAGGTCAAGGCTGTCTCAGAAAAAAAAAAAAAGAAAGAAAGAAAAAAGAAAAGAAAAAAAGAAGTGAGACCTGAAACAAAATCACCTTTAAAAGGAATTGGGGCTGGGCACAGTGGCTCATGCCTGTTATCCCAGCACTTTTGGAGGCCAAGACAGGAGGATTATTTGAGCCCAGGAATTCAAGGCCAGCCTGGGAAACAGAGTGAGACCCTGTTTCAAAAAAATAAAATAAAAATAAAAAATAAAATTAAATAAATAAAACTAAAACACTGGTATGTAGAGGCGCCTAACTTCTCTATCTGCTTTGCTTTTCTTCCTCCTCTCTGCTGACTCTGAATCTGTTGGCTTTTTCTTCTTCTTCTTTTTTTTTTTTTTTTTTGAGATGGAGTCTTGCTCTGTCACCAGGCTGGCGCGATCTCGGCAACCTCTGCCTCCCAGGTTCAAGCAATTCCACTGCCTTAGCATCCCGAGTAGCTGGGACTACAGGCATGCACCACCACGCCTGGCTAATTTTTTGTATTTTATCATGTTGGCCAGGATGGTCTCGATCTCCTGACCTCGTGATCTGCCTGCCTCGGCCTCCCAAAGTGCTAGGATTACAGGTGTGAGCCACCGCACCTGGCCTTTTTCTTCTTCTTTTTTTTCTTTTTTTTTTTTTTTTTTTGAGACAGGGTCTCACTCTGCCACCCAGGCTGGAGTGCAGTGGTGCAGTCTCAGCTCACTGCAGCCTCAACCTCCTGGACTCAAGCGATCCTCCCACCTCAGCCTCTCAAGGAGTTGGGAACACAGGCACCTGCCACCACACCTGGCTAATTTTTGTAGAGATGGGGTTTCATCATGTTGTTCAGGCTGGTCTCTATCTCCTGAGCTCACATGATGCACTCATCTTGGCCTCTCGAAGTGCTAGAATTACAGGCATGGCCACCAAGCCCAGCCAGCTTCTTCACTTGTATTAAGATAATTTCACCCTGGGCGACCTGATAAGACCCCAACCCTACATTAAAAATACAAAATGGTGGCTAGCGTGGAGGCACACGCCTGTGGTCCCAGCTATTTAGGAGGCTGAGGTGGGAGGATCACACCACCGCACTCTAGCCTGGGTGATGGAGTGAGATCTTGTCTCAAAAAAATAAAAATAAAAAAAGATAATCTACTACTGGTAATTTCAAAAGCTGTTTATAACTTTTCCTTAGGGCATTTCAGCCAAGAAAAAGAAAAACAAAAAGGGGGTGCTTTCAAATTACAACAGCTCCATGGCAACCAACAACCTAGCCTTGTACACTTAGGAGTCATTCCTTTCAGAAACGTGTATGGAGGTTTGCCTGGCTGACAATTGCTTAGGGTGACGGAACAGTTAATCAAAAGATTGATAGTCTAAAAAGGAAAAAACTAGATCAACGTTTGTGAAAGTTAGGTTCTCAGATCAAACAGGTCAAACTCTTGAGCACACAGCAATCACATAAGGTATCTCTGTCCAGCATAAAAATTTTGCTTTGTCTGTCATGTACAATCCAGAAAACGCTGAGGAAAAAAACAACTGTAAATATCTTTTTGAAAAGTGCTTCTCCACCTGTGCTGACTAATCAAGCAAACCAGGTTGGCAAATTAAAAGATGAATTGGTTGCTGAAATTCAAGGCCACTGGAAATTCTGTTTTTCTCATACGATTCAGCCAGTCCTAACTGAAATGTGAACATTTGAATATTTAACCTCTAAACTCATTTGATACAGAAAAAAAAGGATTTTAAAAAGATATTTTTAAAGCAAACTGCTGTAGACGCTGCTTTACCCAAACTTTTGATCTTCAGCCTTCATAAGATTACCTACCGGGTCAAATAATGCTCAGCCACACGAACAGGTCTCATTTTGTCAGAAATTGGATGCAACAGTCCTTTTATAAACTGGCAAGTGTATATTACTATATTGTACTGTCTCATGACAAAAATTTCAAAATGAAAGCCAGGGAATCTGTTTCTATGTAATCATGTTGTCCGTATGTTTTCACATTCTGTGTAATATTTTCTACCAAAATATATGAAAAATATCCAATTAATTAAAGGGAAAAATTCAGGGCATTAATTACTTTATCAAAAATATAGTAATTAGGTGGGCATGGTGACTCATGCCTGTAATCTCAGCACTTTAGAAGGCTGAGACAGGTGATGACTTAAGCCCAGGAGTTCTAAAACTAGCCTGGGCAAGCCGGGTGCGGTGCTTCACGCCTGTAATCCCAGCACTTTGGGAGGCCGAGGCGGGCGGATCACGAGGTCAGGAGTTTGAGACCAGCCTGCCCAACATGATGAAACCCCATCTCTACTAAAAATACAAAAATTAGTCTCTACTAAAAATACAAAAGGTACAAAAGTTAGAAAAAAAAAAAAAACTAGCCTGGGCAACATAAGGAGACCCCCATCTCTACAAAAAAAAAAAAAAATAGCCAGTGTGGTAGTGCGCACCTGCAGGCCCAGCTACTCAGCGAGCTCAGGTAAGAGAAGAGGATTGCTTGAGCCCAGGAGGTTGAGACTGTAGTGAGCCATGATGGCACCACTGCACTCCAGCCTGGGCAACAGAGTGAGGCTCTGTCTCAAAAAAAATCTGTAGCTGGGACTACAGGTGCGCACCACCATGCCTGGCTATTTTGTTTGTTTGTTTGTTTGTTTTTTTAGTAGAGACGGGGTTTCACCGTGTTAGCCGGGATGGTCTCGATCTCCTGACCTTGTGATCGGCCCGTCTTGGCCTCCCAGAAAAAGTTGTTTCTAAAGGAAAAACACTAAAATATGCCTGTTATTAGGTTGCGGCCCTTTGCATTGTTTCTTATCTACCTGAAGACGGGACTAGACCCCAAATCCTCCTAATTTCCTCTAATATTTGGCTAAAACTCTCCAACTAAGAAAAAAAACTGTTATGTTGCTAAAGGCCTTGAAGCTGAAGCTAGAAAACTTAGTATAAATATCAAGGGACAAGTCTCATGCTTGATGTATGGGTCACACAGGAAGTTCTCCAAACCACCTGATGCCATAACCAGAGACATTCAAACTGCAAACCAGAACAAGAAGTTGAGAGCTTCGGCTGGGCACGGTGGCTTCACGCCTGTAATCCCAGCACTTTGGGAGGCCAAGGTGGGCGGATCACTTGGGGTCAGGAGTTCAAGACCAGTCTGGCCAACATGGTGAAACCCCATCTCTACCAAAAATATTTTTTAAAAATTAGCCGGGTGTGGTGGCACGCACCTGTAATCCCAGCTACTCGGGAGGCTGAGGCAGGAGAATTGCTTGAACCTGGGAGGCGGAGGCTGCAGTAAGCCAAGATCATGCTGCTGCACTCCAGCCTGGGCGACAGAGTGAGACTCCATCTCAAAACAAAAAGAAGTTGAGAGCTTCACCCATCAAAATGAAAATCTTGTCACTCTTAATTTTTCCTTTCTTATGTCTGTCTTTTCGTTGACAGGATAATGGTGTAATTGAAATTGCACAATCAATAGCTTCTGTCAGTAACCTCACAGAACCTGACCTAAGAGATCCTTCAGTATCTGTTGGTTAAATCAGGAAATATCTGTTCTATTGCTAATAGCACATGCTGAACCTGGATAAATTCCCCTGGGGAACTTGAGGCCCCCATATACACGAAATTACAAAACATAGGTTATAACAGGTCACATAGGTTATAATGGGTCTCACCTAATTCCCCATGGTCATTTGATTTATTCACTTGATTGCCTTTAAGCCTAGGTTCATAGCTCAAAACCATTATGAAAACTGGGGGTATCATATTACTACTAATATTAATTTGTATTTTCCTTTTGACAATTTGTACTTGTTACTTGTGAAACTTCTGCGGAAGTACAGCTGTTAACAGAATATGCTGGCACGGGGCTTCCAGATGATGGCCAAAAGACCACGGAACAGAAAAAATTGAACTTGATGGACTTCAGGTACACTTAGTCTGAGTGCAACTCTCTCCAAATTTCCATTGTTGCTCAGATGTGCCTAAAGGGGTTTTGACACTGACTCTTAGTTGTCAATCACTCCCTCTTATCTGGTCCATCCCAGCACTAAGGGACAATCCAAACCTACTGCTTTTGAAGAAAGATCCCGATCAAAAAGGGGAAATGTGAAAGTTGCCAGAAGCAAAATGGAGTCACTTGTATTAAAAACAAAACAGGTGCGGTGGCTCGCGCCTGTAATCCCAGCACTTTGGGAGGCTGAGGTGGGTGGATCACTTGAGGTCAGGAGTTTGAGACCATCCTGGCCAACATGGTAAAACCCTGTCTCTAGTAAAAGTACAAAAATTAGCCAGGCATGGTGACACAGGCCTGTAGTCCCAGCTACTCAGGAGGTTGAGGTGGGAGAATTGCTGGAACCTGGGAGACGGAGGTTGCAGTGAGCCAAGATCGCACCACTGCACTCCAGCCTGGGTGACAAAGTGAGAGTCTGTCTCATAAAAAAAAAAAAAAAAAAAAAAAACCCTGCCAGGTGTGGTGGCACATGCCTGTAGTCCTAGCTACTTAGGAGGCTGCAGCAGGAGAATTGCTTGAGCCCGGGAGTTCTGGGCTGTAGTATGCCATGCCGATCAGGTGTCCACAAAAAGCTCAGCATCAGTATCCTGGGAATGGAGGACCACTAGGTTGTCTAGGGAGGAATGAACCAGCCCAGGCTGGAAAAGGAGCAGGTTAAAACTTCCATGCTAGGCCAGGTGCGGTGGCTCACCCCCGTAATCTAGCACTTTGGGAGGCTGTCGTGGGAGGATCCCTTGAGCCTAGGAGTTCGAGGTAAGCCTGAGCAACATAGGGAGACCCTGTCTCTACGAAAAATTTTTAAAAATTAGCCAGGCATGGTAGTACACACCTGTATTCCTAGCTACTGGGGAGGCTGAGGCAGGAGGATCACTTGAGTCCAGGATTTCCGGGCTGTGGTATGCTATTCTGATCGGGTGTCTTCACTAAACTCAGCATCAATATGGTAACCTCCTGGGAGCAGGAGACCACCAGGTTTCCTAAGGAAGGGTGAACCGGCCCAGCTCAGAAACAGAGCAAGTAAAAACTCCCACGCTGATCAGTAGTGGGACCGCTCCACGAAAAGCCACTGCACTTCCAGCCAGGGTCACATAGCAAGACCCCACCTTAAAAAAAAAAAAAAAAAACTGAAAACCACAGCTGGGGAAGGCCATGAAGGGAAGGTTCTCATGTGTGATGCCTGAAAGCAAAACCCATCATGAGACTCTGCAAAACACTTCTGTGAAGACATCTACCCAGCAACTGCCTGTCCAAACTTGGACTGATGCCACCTTTGTTATTAATCCTTGTAGCCAAGGATAATTACCTGAAAATAATTATGTAATTCTCATTTTTTCTTTAAAAACTTTTCTCGGCCGGGCACAGTGGCTCACACCTGTAATCCCAGCACTTTGGGAGGCTGAGGAGGGCGGATCACCTGAGGTCGGGAGTTCAAGACCAGTCTGACCAACATAGTGAAACCCCGTCTCTACTAAAAATACAAAATCAGCCAGGCATGGTGGCGGATGCCTGTAATCCCAGCTACTCGGGAGGCTGAGGCAGGAGAATCGCTTGAACCCAGGAGGCGGAGGTTGCAGTGAGCTGAGATCACGCCATTGCACTCCAGCCTGGGCAACAAGAGCCAAACTCCATCTCAAAAACAAACAAACAAACAACAAACAAAAAAACCCCTTTGTGAGCCTGCTGCAATGGCTCATGTTTGTAATCCCAGCCCTTTGGAAGGCCGAGATAGGAGAATTGCTTAAGCCCAGGAGTTCAGGACCAGCGTAAGGCAACATGGTTAAACCCCATCTCTACAAAAAATACAAAAAGATTAGCCAGGCATGGTGGCACATGCCTGTAGTCCCAGCTACTCGAGGGGGCTGAAATGGAAGGGTCACCTGAGTCCAGGAGGTGAAGGCTGCAGTTAGCCAGTATCACACCACTGCACTCCACCCTGGGCAACAGAGTGAGACCCTGCCTTAAAACAAACAAACAAACAAAAACAACAACAAAACCCTTTTTCTCCCTTCACCTCCCTGAATATACACAGTTTACTATGGCACACACATTCCCATTGCAGTACCCATTCCAAATAAATACGATTTTCTTTTAGTCTCCCTCTCTGTGACTTGGGATGGCATTCCCAATACTTCAGTACAAGTCCCTGGGGACTAACACTCATTGGTCCAGATTGGATTATGGCATTATGTTTTCATCACTCTGAGTGGCTGGCTGGTTACACCTGGTTATGTGCCCACTCCAGGGCCCAGCGTTGGGGATCATCCAAATGCAAACCATGTGTACTGAGAGTGGAGGAGGGATGGTTCCCCCAAAGAAAACTAAGGTGCTGCAACCTGATGCTGGGCAGGCAAAAGTGACAGGCGTCATTACACTTCCCTGTGGATACTCAATGTACCTCATACTTACACTAGCATATGCCTTCCATGCCTTTTTAATTTTTTTTTAAATCTGTTTATGTAGAAATAGGGTCTTCCCATGATGCCCGGGCTGGTCTCAAACTCCTGGGCTCAAGCAATCTTTCCTCCTCAGCCTCCCAAAATGCTGGGATTACAGGTATGAGCCACCTCACCTGGCCTCCTTATTTATCACATACTCTTTCTGGGCCAGGCATGGTGGCTCATGCCTGTAATCCCAGCACTTTGGGAGGCCGAGGTGGGTGGATCACCTGAGGTCAGGAGTTTGAGACCAGCCTGGCCAACATGGTGAAACCCCATCTCTACTAAAAATACAAAAATTAGCTGGGTGTGGTGGTACATACCTGTAATCCCAGCTACTTGGGAGGCTGAGGTAGGAGAATCACTTGAACCCGGGAGGCAGAGGTTGCAGTGAGCCAAGATCGTGCCACTGCACTCCAGCCCAGGCGATAGAGTGAGACTCTGTCTCAAAAAAAAAAAAAAAAAAAATACTGTTTCTGGAGGTCCCTGCCTCAAGAGCAGAGGTAGGCACACCTCTCAGGGTCACCACTGTGACCTTATTACACAGTACCTAGCAGGCCTCCCATCTGAAATGTGTTGATGTTGTTTCAGCTGTTGCTATCATTTGTTCCATCTGTTTTTTCGGTCCAGATGACTTCTCTTTGGGCACTAGATCCTCACCTCTTCCTCCTTCTCTTCTAAGGTAAATTATTATTATTATTATTATTATTATTATTACTATTTTGAGACAAGGTCTCACTTGGTTGCCCAGGCTGGAGTGCAGTGGTGCGATCTCAGCTCACTGCAGCCTCCATCTCCCCGGGTTCAAGCGACCCTCCCACATCAGCCTCCCGAGTAGCTGGGATTACAGGCGCATGCCACCACACCAGGCTAATTTTTGTATTTTTTGTAGAGACAGGGTTTTGCCATGTTGCCCAGGCTGGTCTTGAACTCCTGAGCTCAAGTGATCCACCCACCTCGGTCTCCCAAAGTGCTGAGATAACAGGCGTGAGCCACCCGCACCATGGGGTAAATTACTAATTCCCTAAACCAACTAGGAACATTCTCTTGCCTTTAATTTAGCTATTCCCTTTTCCTGCAGACAAAGCCACCAAATTCTTCATGTCAGATATCCCACCTGCCCACTTGGGCTTTTCAGGGAAGGCTGAAGTGATTGACTGCATTTGCTCTCCTTGACACCTAGCAAAAACAAGAATTGGTGGCTGCCAAGTGGCTAGTTCCAGGTGAGTTTCACTGACAGTGTCAGGCAGGCCCAAGAGCACAGGCAAGTGGGATACAAAAATTCACTTTTCCTTCAAGAAGGACACAACTTTTTGGTTTTCCTTCTTTGGCTTTTCCAGCTGACTCCTTTCTCCCTCTGGCCAATTTTACCCCATCCTCAGACAATCCCTACCCTTACTGCCATTTTCCAAATTGCAATCTTCAGCCCCAGCATGTGCCTAGTCCAGCCCTCTCACCTGTCCTAGTCTAAATACTGTCTACTTCCATCAGGACCCTTCAACCCCATTTGAAAGGGACAGAACAACCTTTCCAGAACACCAAGTACAAACACACAAATCGCTTCTGCCTTACTGATCCCTGGAGGCTAAAGAATGGCTGAGAACTATGGCTGCAAATGTTTTTGATCATCCACACATCAAACCCTTATAACAACCCTCAGCATATGTCTATTTGCTCATATTATGCGCACATACTAACTTTAACTCTGTAAAACACACACAGAAATCAACATTTTTTTTTTTTGAGATGGAGTCTCGCTCTGTCGCCCAGGCTGGAGAAGAGTGGCGCAATCTCGGCTCACTGCAACCTCCCCCCACCCGGGGTTCAAGAGATTGTCCTGCCTCAGCCTCCCAAGTAGCTGGGACTACAGGCACCCACCACCACGCCCGGCTAATTTGTTTGTATTTTTAGTAGAGACGCGGTCTCACCGTGTTAGCCAGGATGGTCTCAATCTCCTGACCTCGCGATCTGCCCGCCTCGGCCTCCCAAAGTGCTGGGATTACAGGCGTGAGCCACCGCACCCGGCCAAAAATAAACTTTTTAAGCTGGGCATGGTGGCATGCTCCTGTAGTCCCAGCTACTTGGGATACTGAGGCGGGAAGATCGCTTGAGCCCAGGGGTTCGAGGCTGCAGTGATTATGATGGCACTACTGCATTCCAGCCTGGGTAACAGAGTGAGACCCTGTCTCTAAATAAATAAATAAAGTTTTAAAATAAATTTAAATGTCAATAAATTTATTAAAAGTATATTATTTGGCTGGGTGTGGTGGCTCACACCTGTAATCCCAGCACTTAGGGAGGCTGAGGCAGGTGGATCGTTTGAGGTCAGGAATTTGAGACCAGCCTGGCCAACATGGCAAACCCCGTCTCTACTAAAAAATATAAAAATCAGCCCGGTGGTAGTGGCGCACGCCTGTAATCCCAGCTACTCAGGAGGCTGAGGCAGGAGAATCGCTTGAATCCGGGAGGCAGAGGTTGCAGTGAGCCGAGCTTGTGCCACTGCACTCCAGCCTAGGCGACAGAGCGAGACCCTGTCTCAAAAATAAATAAATAAATAAATAATAAAAACAAATGTATATTATTCATTTGAAACATTAGAGACACGGGTGGTTTTGTTCTGTTTTGTTTTCACATCTGCAACCATGTGTCTTGTGCACCTACCCGGGGCAAATACCTCCGACTCCATCACAGTCTTGACAAGAGGTTGAAGCGTGCAGATTGATTCCAGTGGCACCAATAAGCTTTGGGAACACATGATCCCCCTCCACTCTGCACTTCTGTACTGTCTTCCGACCTTCTTTCTACACATTCCCATCATATTTTTCCCCAACTTTCTGCCTTCTTTCTCTTCGTTTACCACGAAGCCTCTGCACCTTGCTAGTGGCGCCAAAGTCTGGAAAAGCAGACGAGTCCACTTAATGTTCCACGGTATAGAAATTGGCCTACGCTGGGCGCAGTGGCTCACGCCTGTAATCACAGAACTTTGCGAGGCCGAGGCGGGCGGCAGACGAGGTCAGGAGTTCGAGACCAACCTGGCCAACATGGTGAAACCCCGTCTCTACTAAAAATACAAAAATTAGCCAGGCGCGGGGGCGGGCGCCTGTAATCTTAGCTACGCGGGAGGCTTAGAGAGGAGAATGGATTGAACCTGGGAGGCGGAGGTTGCAGTGAGCCGAGATCGTGCCACTGCACTCCAGGCTGGGTGACAGAGCAAGACTCAGTCTCAGAAAATAAATACATAAAATAGAAATAGGCGCTCGGTCAATACTTGAACGAAAGGAGGAACTCCGCACAGAGCCTGGCGTCCAGGTCGGTCAAACTCAGCCCTGGGGCCCCAGGGCTGGGCACCCTGAGCGGCAACGTGGCCAAAACCCTAACCCCGGGCTCCCAGCCCTAGCAGCAGCCCAAGGGCGTCCCAGCCCTGCTAACGTCTAACCCTCTGTCCCACTGCCTTTAGAGGTCGCAGCGTCATCGGGAATGCCTGGGGCTCCCTCCCAGGGCGGGTCGCCCCAGCGATCACAGCAGGTTCAGATGCGCTGCCAAGCGATTGGTCCAGGCAGCGCCGAGCGCCGACCAGCTCACCCGCACCGCGCCCGCGCCGCCGCGTCACTCCCAGAGACGTCACAACCGGTCGGAACCCAGTGAGCAGCCGGAGTTGAGCGGGACGCTGAAAGAGGGGCGGGGCCCTGACGCGCGGGGCGGGGAAGGGCGGGGCTTCGGTGGGGCGGGGCCCTGACAGGCCGAGCTCGCGGGCGTCTGCCGGCCAGGCAGACGCTGCAGCTGAGCTGCGCGGTGGCTGTGGCAGGTGAGAGCCTCCGGAAGGGAGGCGGCCTCTGGCCCCGACCCCGCTCCTCGATCGCCCACTCGGGCGCCCGGCCGGGCCTGGCAGGGAAGGGCCGCCGCCGCCACCGCGCGTTTGCGAGGCCTGGCGGGGCCGCGGGGCCCAGGAATGGCGTAAGGAGCCCCCCCAGACCCTGCGACGGCCCGAGCGGGTCGCCGGCTGTGGGACGGCGGCGTGCCCTTCCTTTCCTCCCTCCCAGGTTCGCGCCCGAGCTCTGCTAGCGACCCGTCCGACAACTTCCGGACTCTCAGGTAGGGAGGAGCCCCTGTTAGCACTGCCAGTTACCCCGAACACCTGGCCGTTTTGGAAGGGCCGGGACTCCCTCCCCTGCCTTGTGGGTGCATCTGCTCAAACTCTGTCGGGCCCTCAAGCAGAAATGGTGTGGGATCTGGGCCAAACCCCTCTTGGAGTGACTCAGAGCCGCCAGCCCTACTGGAGGGATGGGGCATGGGGTGGATGGCCCCTAACCTCTCCCTTCTGAACTGGTTCGTATCACCCTGGTGGCTTCAGTCCTGGTGCCTTCATCTTAGCTCCTCTACTTTGCTTCTCTCACCCCACTGGTTTTCCTGCCTCCCTCTTCAGAGGTAAGACACATGGCTGGACCAAGGCCTCCAGGGTAAGTGACCCGAACTTCAAGCCAGCAGAGGCCATGTCATCCTAAGCTAGGGATAGGGGAGGCTCGCCGGGATGAACCTTTGGCTTAACCTAACCTCTGCTCCCTACTTCTGCCTCACCTCAGTCTCAGATGATGGGAGGCCAGGGCCAAAGATGGATAGGATCTACAGAGGCAGTCCTCTTCTAGGACTGGGACACAACAGTGCATGAGGCAACTGACAGGGGTGACGTAAAGCTGTTGTGTCTCCATCCTGGTTGCCCCAGTTCTAGCAGGTGATGTGACACTACGGTGGTCGCTGCCCAAATTGAGAAGTGGAAGGGGGTGTTGCTGGCCGCTAGAAACACTCATAATTCCACTGGGAGTTTGAGGCTCTGATAGGGGCGCATGTGGGCATGCGGAGGGGCCCTGCACTCTGAGCACAGCCTCTCAGATGTAACGCAGTGGCTCTGGGAGCTCAAAGTCTCGGACCAGTGGGAGCTCTGACAAAAGGAGGAGAAACCCCCCCAGTAGACATGTGGCTCTGTCTGATCCACTCCTGCTGCCCCTTCTGGCAACTTCCCTGTGGAGGGAGGACCTGTTTCGCAGCAGGACCCTCATTGAGTCACTGTAGGGGCAGGTAGAGTGCGCCAGGGAGCCACAGCTGAATGGCACTCAAGGGCCAGCACTAGGCATTGCCTCTCCATTCCTGAGTGTGGGGCAAGGGTCCCTGCTGAGTTTTACTCTTAGCAGTGGGCTTCCAGATCCCCATGCTCCTGGGTTCTTGACTGCGCGCCCTCACCAGCTGCCTCTCTGTGTCCCTTACCTCCTCAGGGAGAGCCCTGCCATCAAGGAAGACAGCGCAGGACTGGGACCCACCCATGAACCCTTCTCAGGACAACCCAACAGCACCAGTGGGGATGTTCTCCTAAGCCGCAGAGGGCCTGGGCACGCCATCCGTCCTCCAGGAAGAGCCATGGTGTTAATGCAGGGCAAGGGCAGCTCTCAGCAGTGGCCTGGTCTGGGAGGCGAGGGTGGTGGCACAGGTCCGTTAGGCATGCTCAGAGCTGCCCTGCTGCTCATCAGCCTGCCGTGGGGGGCCCGAGGGACAGCCAGCACCAGCCTCAGCACTGCTGGGGGTCACACTGTGCCACCGACTGGGGGCCGCTACTTGAGCATTGGAGATGGCTCTGTGATGGAGTTTGAGTTTCCTGAGGAGAGTGAAGGCATCATTGTGATCTCCAGCCAGTACCCAGGCCAGGCCAACAGGACGGTGCCCGGCCCCATGCTCAGGGTCACATCCCTGGACACAGAGGTGCTGACCATCAAGAACGTGAGTGCCATAACCTGGGGAGGCGGGGGTGGCTTTGTGGTGAGCATCCGCTCAGGCCTGGCTGGGCTGGCCCCACTCCACATCCAGCTCGTGGACGCCCATGAGACCCCGCCCACACTGATTGAGGAGCGGAGAGACTTCTGCATCAAGGTCTCACCTGCTGAAGACACCCCTGCCACCCTCGGCGCCGACCTGGCCCACTTCTCGGAAAACCCAATACTCTACCTGCTCTTGCCTCTTATCTTTGTCAACAAGTGTTCGTTTGGGTGCAAAGTGGAACTCGAGGTTCTGAAGGGGCTCATGCAGAGCCCCCAGCCCATGCTGCTGGGCCTCCTGGGCCAGTTTCTGGTCATGCCCTTGTACGCTTTCCTCATGGCCAAGGTCTTCATGCTGCCCAAGGCCCTGGCTCTGGGCCTTATCATCACCTGCTCGTCGCCTGGCGGCGGTGGGAGCTACCTCTTCAGCCTCCTTCTTGGAGGGGACGTCACCCTGGCCATCTCCATGACTTTCATCTCTACGGTGGCTGCCACTGGTTTCTTGCCTCTGTCTTCGGCCATCTACAGCCGCCTGCTCAGCATCCATGAAACACTCCACGTGCCCATCTCCAAGATCCTGGGGACCCTGCTGTTCATCGCCATCCCCATAGCAGTGGGCGTGCTGATCAAGTCCAAGCTCCCCAAGTTCTCCCAGCTGCTGCTGCAGGTCATCAAGCCCTTCAGCTTTGTGCTCCTCCTGGGCGGCCTCTTCCTGGCCTATCGCATGGGGGTCTTCATCCTGGCAGGCGTCCGGCTACCCATCGTACTGGTGGGTATCACGGTGCCCCTGGTTGGCCTGTTGGTGGGCTACTGCCTAGCCACGTGTCTGAAGCTGCCAGTGGCCCAGCGGCGGACGGTCAGCATTGAGGTAGGGGTGCAGAACAGCCTGCTGGCCTTGGCCATGCTGCAGCTATCCCTCCGCCGCCTTCAAGCTGACTATGCCTCCCAGGCCCCCTTCATTGTGGCGTTGAGCGGCACCTCCGAGATGCTGGCCTTGGTCATCGGTCACTTCATCTACAGCAGCCTGTTCCCAGTTCCCTGAGGGCTCTGGGTCAAGCTTTCATCAGCCCCAGCCCCCACACTCCACCAAAGTTCTCATGCACTATGCACTCAGAAAAATCCAGGCTTATTTTTTTTACTGATTTTTTATTCTCCAGCTTTCAGTGCCAAAGAGGCCAATGCTGAGTTAGGGAGGTGGGCACTGCCCAGAAAATATATTTCAATAAAAGAGAGAAGCAAGCTTGGGTCCCTTCTACTCTTTGCCCTTTGGGGCCTGGGCGTGGGGGTAGAAAGAGTGTGCTTGCTGGGTAAGTGTGGACCAGGGTGGAGGGCCAGCTTGGGTGACACGGTGACCCCTGCATAGGCTTTCTCTATCAGCCCTCCCCGGGCGTGTCCCCACTCTGGGAGAGGTGGGAGGATGAGGGCAGAGGCGTGGCCCCCCTGCCCCCTCTCAAGCCCAGTGGGGTGTTTCGCAGCCAGACCAGAAAGGAGGAGGCAGAAAAAGCCACCAGACAGGGAGCGGGGGCGGGCCGTCTGTGGGTATGCAGGGCCAGGCGCCGCCAGCAGTCCTGGCGCGTGGGGTGGTCCAGGCAGTCCGCGGGGGCGAGCGTACCTTCTGGCCCTTCCTTCTCCATGCCCCAGCTCCCAGATGACGCCAACCTGGCCCCACTGGTTCCTGCTCCCAACTCCCCCGCGCTGTTGCTTTGGGAGGGGTCCGCCGGCCTGGGCGGTCGCTGCGCGTGTGCTAGGCGGGACCCCGGGGGGACTCCTCCCGGGGCGCAGTTGGGCCGGGGGGCGGGGCCGGGGCGTGGACGGGGCAGAAGGGCGGGGCCGGGAAGTACGGGCGGCGGGCGCGCCCCTCTCGCTGCTTCCGGCGGTGGCGGGCGGTTCCAGCGCGCGCCCGGGGCGGCGGCGCGCGGCGGGGGGTGGTTGGGGTGCGCGCCGGCCCGAGTGGACGCTGTCGCGACCGCCATGCAGCTGACGGTGAAGGCGCTGCAGGGCCGCGAGTGCAGCCTGCAGGTAGGGTCCCCGGGCCGGGCCGCCGGGTCCGGCGCGCTCTCTCGCCCGCTCCTGGCAGGGGGACCGGCAGGGCCGAGGGCGGGCACGGGGCGGCCGGGCCGAGGGCTGGGAGCCGGGAGAGCTGCCCTCGGGAGCGGATGCGTGGGCTTCGCCGCCTGGGGGCCGCGGGCTCAACCCTTGCCTCCCACCCTCCGCGCGGCCAGGTGCCAGAGGACGAGCTGGTGTCCACGCTGAAGCAGCTGGTCTCCGAGAAGCTGAACGTCCCCGTGCGCCAGCAGCGGCTGCTGTTCAAGGGCAAGGCCCTGGCAGGTACCCAGGGAGAGGAGACGCCCAGGGAGCCCCGCAGGAAGCGGGACCGGGGTGCGCGGGCCGAGGCCGGCAGCCGTGTGTCGGGTCGGGGTGCCGGCGCCAAGCGCCACATGACCCCAAGGGAGGCGGCCGCATGCCTCACAGCCGGATGCCGCAGCGCTCCGCTCCCGCCGCCGAGGCGGCCTCGCGTCCCGGGCCACCCCCACGGCGGCGGAGGATGAGGAACCCATCGATCTGTCTTTGGCAGATGGGAAACGACTCTCGGATTATAGCATCGGGCCCAACTCCAAGCTCAACCTAGTGGTCAAACCCCTGGAGAAGGTGCTACTAGAAGAAGGCGAGGCCCAGAGGCTGGCCGACTCCCCACCCCCGCAGGTCTGGCAGCTGATCTCCAAAGTCTTGGCCCGCCACTTCAGTGCGGCAGATGCCAACAGGGTCCTGGAACAGCTACAGAGGGTGAGAAGGGTAACCCTGGGCATCCTCTCCAGGCCCAGTTGCTCCCAGCGCCTACCTCTGTTGCAGTGTCTGGCCCCCACTGGCAGCCCCTGAATCTTCCTGCCCTTCTCTCCCCAGGATTACGAGAGGTCCCTGGGCCGCCTGACGCTGGACGACATCGAACGGTTGGCCAGCCGCTTCCTGCACCCTGAAGTGACTGAGACAACGGAGAAAGGCTTCTCCAAATAGAATTCTCAGAGCATGGGGAGGTGCCCAACGCCAGGCTGCAGGGGCATGTCGCACTAAGTGTGTTCTCCTGTTGCAGTTGGGCTCATCATAATAATAGCTGGCATGTACCTGGCTCTGGCCAGGTGCTAGGCACTCCTCACAGCTTGACCTGGGTTTGCTTCCACACCCTCAGAAGAGGTGAGCCAGCACAGCAGAGGCACCGGCGATGAAGTGGCAGAGCCCCAGTCGGAATCCAGCGGCTTCTGAAAGTGCCTTGGTGTGAGAAGGAGGAAGGGGCCGCTTGGAGAGCTGGGCTCTCGCATGTCATGTTTAGCCCACTGAGAATATACCCTCAGGTGACTCCCTCCCGATCCTGAAAGGGAAAGCAGCTGTCACCTGACTTCTGGCGGGTCCAACATAGCCCTCAGCTTACCTCTGCAGGAGGCCAAGTGACAGCCAGCCCTGGAACCCCCCCACCCCCGCAGCTGCTGCAGCCAGTGTGCCAGTGTGCGTTCGACAAATGGAAAAGCAGGTTGGGGCCAGGGAGTCAGCAAGGCACCCCAGCTCTGTGATGTGACTTTGGGCGAGTCTCAGTGCCACTTGGTCCCCAGCCACGGACTCTATACAGTGAGGGCCACTCCCCGACCTGAGTCAGTGTCCTCTGTCTCACAGGGCCCCTCTCCCTTCTGTTCGGTAAACAAACTGAAGCCAAAAGTGAAGCCGTGGCCAAGTGTGACCCAGAGATGGGGTGTCCTGGCCCTTAGTGACACAGCTCCTCTCTGGGGCACCCTATCTGCTTGTCTCCTCCAGGAAGCGTTAGGGCTGATGGGTGACTCAGCAAGGCAGTGTCAGAGCTGGGACTGGGCGTAGGCCTTTGTCCTCGTCCCCAGCACTCGCCTCCCTGTGGAAGATGAACACATCCCAGCCACCTGTGTACAGGGGCTCACTTCGTGTGCTCCTTCTTGCCTGAGAGGAAACCTTGGGGTGCCAGGGTGGGAGCAGAAGCATGGGCTGGCTTCTGGTTCCTCCTCCTCCACCCTGCCCTGTGTGCGGGCACAAGAGGACATCTAACCACCTGCTCCTTGGAGGAGGCCCCCAGGGGTGGTAGAGGCTGGAAGGAAGCCACAGCAGGAGGACGCCACTCTGGCCCTTCACCCTTGCCAAGTGAGCTGCTCAGAGTGTGGTCGGGGCTGCGCGTGCTGGAGGCCCTCCTGCCTGGGCCTTGTGGGGCAAATATTGGATCCCCAGGCTGGAAAGATGGACAGAGGCCCAATGGGTGAAGGCTTTGAAGAGCACACAGAAGCCCCTGGCCCCCCACGAGAGCTAGAGAGCCATGTATATGACTTCAAAGCCACCTATGGCAGGGACACACTTGTGAGCATGTGTGGCCTGCAGCTCAGGTGATACATTTACCAGTGTTCTTGTTTGTGTGGTGCCAGGAAATTGATTTTGGAAAGTGAAATAACATTAACGGTGAATGTGAGACTTCTACTTTTATCCAAAAGGAGCTATATTAGCTAGGCTGTTTCTGATATCCAATCATTGGTTTAACAATAAAGGCAATTTGTTTAATCAGTTAACGGAAATTTCTTGGTTTATGAAAGTGAAAAGTCCAGTGGTATTGGCATTGGCAGCAGGTGAGCAATTTCATCCAGTGTCTTCCTGCCTGCCTCTGCGTTTGTATCTGCTACATCCCAGGCCACCACCTCCGAGGATGAAAAGATGGCTGCCTGCAGCTTCCACGGACTCCCTCCCTCACTGCCAGAGCAGCATCTTCTCTGTGTAGCACCTCTGCTGTCTCAGATGCCCCCAGCAAATAAACACTCTTCTCGTTGGTCAGAACTGGATTGTGCGTCCAATCATTTTGGCTGGGGTAGGGGGTAATTCTCCGTCAGGGCTGGCTCCCTGGCGCTAGGCATGGGGCCACTTCCCTGGACACACATGGGCTGTGCAAGGGACAGAAGGCTCTGGGAGAGGGCTGGATGAATGGATATCCTCAATGGTAGCCGCAAATGGCAGCTGTCCACTACGGGGGCCATGCATGTGTCAGATCAGGGCCACCTTGCAGGTAGTGGAGGAGAGGGCTGGAGGCATCAAGACCACACAGGGAAAGCGTTTTCTGAGGCTTGGGTTAGGGAAAGCACCAGAGAGAGGAAACACTGCCAGGATGGGAGACAGGAAGTGGGGGATCATTAGAGGACACTGGGGATTCTGCAAGAAGATGGAGCAGCCACAGGCTGCAGCCCCCCCGCAATGCTGAGATCCTTTTACGGGGGTCAGAATGTTTACTGCAGGTGCTGCACCCCTCTGAGCCAATTGTCCACCCTGAGAGTTAGCGCCGAGTCATCCACTGCCACCTGCCCGGTGAAGGGCCCTGAGACCCACCACCTGCCCCTCAGGGAGGGGCCTCGGGACGGTATCTGAGTCCTGCGGCCATGGTGTGACTACAATGACATCAGGAGATGGCAGCATGAGTGAAGGGCCCAGCTGGGATGAGATGCTTTTGGTGTTGTTTCCCAAGGGCCCACGGGAGGAAGAGCGGCCTCAGAGGACAGCAGCACTTGCCTTGAGGGGGGAGGTTCCCTGGCAATGGATTAGCTGTGCCCACACTTCGCTGGCACTTTGCAGGTGTCCCATGTGAGCCTCACCAGCTCCAATAGATCTGCCCGGGCCTGGTCCTCCCAGGAGTAGATGCAGCAGAGGTGGCCAGCCTTGAGCCTCCCAGCCCTGAAAAGCCTTCAGGAGAGATGAGAGACACACAGCAACTGCCCTGTCCTCCTCCAGCCTGCATACACCTTCGGGGCCCCACTGAATGGCTGGCAGTCCTCGTTCCTCACCCTCTTCTGCCCTCGCTCTCCTGCTGTTTCCACCTCTTGCTCCTTAGGCTCTCTTGCTGGTTCTTCACACACACCCCACCCCTCAATGTTGGCGCCCCAGGGCTCTGTCCCTGAGCCCCTTCTCTTCTCTCTGTATCACTCCTTGGGGAGCTCATCCAGCTCGCTTGCTATTTCTGTGCCTCACTGCCATGTCTATGTCTCATCCTGGGATGTCTTCCAGACAGCGCCTGACTTTGCTGCAGACACCCTGCTCATCACTGAGTGCCCCCCTGTGTCCCAAGTGCTGGCAACCCTGAGACTGGAAGACACAGTCCCTTCCCTCTTGGCATGCACATCCAGCACTGGCCAGCTCCTCAGGACACACATTTTCTCCATGGCCCAACGGGATGAACGGCAGTGCCACTCAGCCAGGCTTCTGAGGGAGCAGGAGGCCATCTTTGCCTCTCCCAACTAGCCATTCTCCACAGACAATCAGGTAAGAATATTTTTGGAAGCACCCAGGGCAGGGCAGCTGATACTGTATCCTTTCCTCCTCTGACCACACTCACCCCCAGCCCCCTCATCAGGCAGCTGGCAGGGTCAGGCTGCCCCACTGTTGAAGAGGCTTAGTTTGATCACGTGGTCCAGGTGGCTGCTGCCAGATCTCTCCCCTGTAAAGATGCAGTTTCCCTTCCTGATTCACAAGTAATTTGGGGTAATATTTGGGGGCTTTGTGAATATCCTGTCCCCAACAACCTTTCAGCTAACGCTTTTGCCATCCGGTGACAATCCTTGCCTGAATCATTTTTTTTTTTTTTTCGTGAGATGGAGCCTCACTCTGTCACCCAGGCTGGAGTGCAATGGCGTGGTCTCGGCTCACTGCAATCTCTGCCTCCTGGGTTCAAGAGATTCTCCTGTCTCAGCCTCCTGAGTAGCTGAGACTACAGGTGCGTGCCACCACACCCGACTAATTTTTTTTGTACTTTTAGTAGAGATGGGATTTCACTGTGTTGGCCAGGCTGGTCTCGAACTCCTGACCTCGCAATCCACTCGCCTCAGCCTCCCAAAGTGCTGGAATTACAGGCGTGAGCCACTGCACCTGGCCATCCTGAATCAATTATTAAGTTAATAACAATTAATTATTACATTAGTGGTTGCAAAAATGGTAATTTTCTGATAGTTTTTTCTACAGCTATTACTTGCCATTTCTCTATAAAAACCTTTCCTTTATCTCTGCTTTCTTTCCTGCATATCATGGACTTTTTTCTTTGTTTGTTTGATTGAGACAGAGTCTCACTCTGTTACTTGTGCAGAGTGCAGTGGCTAGATCATAGCCCACTGTAGCCTTGACTTCCTGGGCTCAAGCAATCCTGCCTCAGCCTCTCTAGTAGCTGGGACCGCAGGCACACACTGTCACAGCCGGCTAAATTTTTTTTTTTTTTTTTTTTTTGAGACAGAGTTTTGCTCTTGTTGCCCAGGCTGGAGTGCAATGGCGCGATCTGGGCTCACCGCAACCTCCGCCTCCCGGGTTCAAGCCATTCTCCTGTCTCAGCCTCCCGAATAGCTGGGACTACAAGCTCCTGCCACCACAAACGACTAATTTTTGTATTTTTAGTAAAGATGGGGTTTCACCATGTTGGCCAGGCTGGTCTCAAACTCTTGACCTCAGGTGATCCATCCATCTCGGCCTCCCAAAGTGCTGGGATTATAGGAGTGAGCCACCATGCCAGGCCTGGCTAAAATATAATAATTTTTTTTTTTTTTTTTTTTGTAGAGACAGTGTCTCACCATGTTGCTCAGGCTAATCTCGAACTCCTGGCCTCAAGTGATCCTCCTACCTCAGCATCCAAAAGTTCTGGGATGACAGGCTTGAGTCAAGACACCTGGCCAAGCCAACTCATTTTTTTGGGGAGGTGGGGGTAGAAATACTATATGGCCGGGCACAGTAGCTCACGCCTTAATCTCAGCGCTTTGGGAGGCTGAGGCGGTGAATCACTTGAGCCCAGGAGGTGGAGAACAGCACAGGCAACATAGTGAAACCCCACCTCTACCAAAAAATACAAAAATTAGGGGTGGGGGGACAAAAAAAATTACAAAAATTAGCCGAGCGTGGTGGCACACAGCTGTACCACACCTGTAGTCCCAGCTACTCAGGAGGCTGAGGTGGGAGAATCGCTTGAGTTCAGGAGGTGGAGGTTGCAGTGAGCTGAGGTTGTGCCACTGCACTCCAGCCTGGGCAACAGAGCAAGTCTCTGTCTCAAAGAAAAGAGAAAGAAAAAGAAAGAGAGAGAGAGAGAGAGAGAAGGAGAAAAGAAAAGTAAGAAAGAGAGAAAGAAAAAGGAAAGAAAGAAAGAGAGAGAAAGAGAGAAAGAAAAAGGAAAGAAAGAAAGAGAGAGAAAGAGAGAAAGAAAAAGGAAAGAAAGAGAGAGAAAGAGAGAAAGAAAAAGGAAAGAAAGAAAGAGAGAGAAAGAGAGAAAGAAAAGAAAGAGAGCGAGCTGGGCACGGTGGCTCACGCCTGTAATCTCAGCACTTTGGGAGGCCGAGGTGGGCAGATCACCCAAGGCCACGAGTTCGAGACCATCCTGGCTAACATGGTGAAACCCCGTTTCTACTAAAAATACAAAAAATTAGTTGGGCATAGTGGCACACACCTGTAATTCCAGCTACACGGGAGGCTGAGGCAGGAGAATCGCTTGAACCCAGGAGGTGGAGGTTGTAGTGAGCTGAGATCATGCCATTGCACTCCAGCTTGGGAAACAAGAGCTAAACTCTGTCTCAGAAAAAGGAAGAAAGGAAGGAAAGGAGAGAGGGAGGGAGGGAGGGAAGAGAGGGAGGGAAGGGAGGGAGGAGGGAAAGAAAGAAAAAAGAGAAAGAAAGAATGAAAGAGAAAAGAAGAAAGAAAGAAAGAAAGAAAGAAAGAAAGAAAGAAAGAAAGAAAGACAGAAAGACTATACAGTAAATTGAAATGGGCAAATGTAATGAAGAATGTCTGCGGATACTGAGTTACACTGGTGATCCTGAAGGCCTCTTGGAGGTGACATTGGAGCCAAGGTCCTAATGACGAGGAGGAGCTAGCCATGAGAAAGTTTGGGGACCATCTTACAAATAGAAGAATAAGTGCAAAGGGCTGGGGTCAGGCTGCCCTTGGTCGGAAGCAGAGAGAAGGTCCCAGAGGCCACAAAGAATGAGGGAGCAGGCAGGCAGGGTAAGAAGCAAGAGAAGGAGCTGGGAGTTAGGTCACATTGGACTTTTATAAGATAGAGCAAGGAGTTTGGACTTTAGTCCAAGTGCAAAGGGAAATCATTTTAGGGTTTTAAGCAGGGATGTGATCCCATGCAATTTTTTTTTTTTTTCGAGACAGAGTCTCACTGTGTCGCCTAGGCTGGAGTGCAGTGACACAATCTCAGCTCACTGCAACCTCCCCCTCCTGGGTTCAAGCGATTCTCCTGCCTCAGCCTCCTGAGTAGCTGGGATTACAGGCGTGCACCACCACACTCAGCTAATTTTTGTATTTTTAGTAGAGATGGGGTTTCACCATGTTGGTCAGGCTGGTCTGGAACTCCTGACCCCAAGTGATCTCCTGCCTTGGCCTCCCTAAGTGCTGGGATTACAGGCATGAGCCACTGCGCCCAGCCCCATGCAATTTAAATTAGAAATTAGAAAGTCATTCTGCGGTGTGGTGAATAGGTCATAGAGGGGAAAGTGTAAAAGAGAATCAGCCAGGAAGCTGTTGAGGGAGGTCAAGGAAAGATGCTGGCTTCCACGGCAGACTAGCAGTGGAGAGTGAGAAGTGGGCTGATGTGGAACCTATTTCAGAGGGAAACCCAACAGGATTTGCTGATATAGTTCAGTGTTTAATCCTTCCTTATGACTGCAAAGGAGGAAAATAGGTTGTCCAAACATGACAAACACTGTTGGAAATTTTATGTCACTTTATTATTCATTTTTTTATTTTTATTATTTTTCTTTTTGAGACAGAATCTCTGTCACCCAGGCTGGAGTGCAGTGGCATGATGTCGGCTCACCACAACCTCCACCTCCCGGGTTCAAGTGATTCTCCTGTCCCAGCCTCCCAAATAGCTGGGACTACAGGCGCACACCACGACACGCAGCTAATTTTTGTATTTTTAGTAGAGACGGGGGTTTCACCATGTTGGCCAGGATGGTCTTGAACTCCTGACTTCAAGTGATCCACCCGCCTCAGCCTCCCAAAGTGCTGGGATTACAGGCGTGAGCCACCGCGCCTGGACTGATGTCACTTTAAATACTTTTTTTTAATTGTAAATGTCATAAAAGACCACTTCGGAAAAAATTGGAGGGAAAACACAAAAAGGAAATTAAAATCACCCACCATACTATTAGCAGAGATCACGAGGATTTACCTGTTGCTGTATTGTTCTAGGATTTCTCTACATATGTACAGTAAGAGACTAAGTTGGCCTTTTGTTTTTTGAGGCAGGGTCTGGCTCTATCAACCAGGCTGGAGTGCAGTGGGGCGATCACGGCTAACTGCAGCCTCCGCCTCCTGGGCTCAAGCTGTCCTCCCATCTCAGCCTCCCTAGTAGCTGGGACCACAGGTGTGCACCATCACACCCAGCTAATTTTTGTATTTTTTGTAGAGGCAGGGTTTCACTATGTTGCCCAGGCTGGTGTCGAACTCCTGGGCTCAAGCAATCAACCCTCCTCAGCCTCCAAGAAGCTAGGACTACAGGCACGCTTCACCACACCCAGCTAATTTTTAAAATTTATTTTTGTATTTTTTGTAGAGACGGTGTCTCGCTATGTAGCCCATGTTGGTCTTGAACTCCTGGGCCCAAGTGATCCTCCTCCCTTGGCTTCCAAAGGAGGAGGATCACTTCGCCTGGCCTAAACTGGCATTTTCATACTCATAGTTGTGCAATCTGATTTTTCACGTTATATTAGACCTAGACCCACCGCCAGTACTTTTCGTTCAAGGCCCTGTCATTTTTTGCCTCCGTGCAGGCCTTCTGCTGACAGGCTCCCGCTCTGCACAGCCCACCCACTCTAAAATGCTTCCTCTAAAATGCAAATCCGATGCTTCACAGTCCATGGTGAAGCCCCCTTGGTTGGGCATTAGGGTCGAGGGCGAGAGCAGTATCCTTGGGGGTTACCCGACCCTGCCACCCTCCCTCTGCGAATCGCAGCATGGACGTTGTGCCACATCTCCTGGGGATCTTGGGTCCAAGTAAGAAACAGGGCGGGAAGCCGTCCAGGCACCCCAGGGCCTCACTGGGGTCTCCAGGGACGAGGCGGCAGGTCCCGCCAGCGCAGGCGCGCTAAGGTAACAAGGCGCGCTTAGGGGCGGAGCCTCGCGGGGTGCGCCTCTGGGATAGGCGACCACCGTGTCTTCAAAAGCCCCGTCAGGGCTGGCTTCCTGGGGCCGGACCAACTGTGGGTCAGTTTGCACCAGCGCCCTGGAATCGAGTTACGCGCGAAGGGGCAGAGTTTCTGGAGGAAACCGCAGCCTCTCAACCGCTGACCGGGTCTCAGAAGGCCCCCGGCAGGGCCGCTTGGCGGGAACTGACCACGCGCCAGGCAGACTCTCCAGCGACCTGCGCAGGCGCGTGTGGGCGGAGTCGTGCGCAGGGGGCGGGGCTTCGGGAAGGCGCCACAGAGGGGGCGGGGCGTAGGACCTGCGCTTCGGGGGTGGAGTCGGAGCGGCGCGGCGGCGGTCATGCGGGACGCGGATGCAGACGCAGGCGGAGGCGCCGACGGCGGGGATGGCCAGGGTGGCCACAGCTGCCCCGGGGGCGCGGACACAGCCGCAGCTCCGGCCGGTGGAGCTCCCCCAGCGCACGCGCCAGGTCCCGGCAGAGACGCCGCGTCTGCGGCCAGGGGGTCAGGAGTGCGGCCGCACATATTGTATCCTTTCCGAGCTGGGGGCTGCTTGCGGCGGGGCGAGAGCTGGACTCAGGGAGAAAGAAAGGAGGGCGGGCGGGGGCCGACGGAAAGGGGCGCAGGGGGGACCGGGGCTGGGGTATACGGTCAGAGGTGGTCGGAGGAGGGGAAGAAATTGAAATGGAGGGAGAAGCTCTGCTAACAGTGGCCTGGGCGAGGTAGGGAGTGAAGGGGGTGACGCTAGGCAGGGTGACCTGAGAGGGGGCTTCAGAGGAGCAAGAAGGCCTGAGACATAGGCAAAATCGTATCAGATGGCACCTTAACCGGATGACCCCCAGCACCCTCAGCGTGCCTTTCCCGACCCTCTTGGAGGCGGAAATCGCCCATGGGTCCCTGGCACCAGATGCCGAGCCCCACCAAAGGGTGGTTGGGAAGGATCTCACAGTGAGTGGCAGGATCCTGGTCGTGTAAGTTCTGAAAGGGACCGGGGTTGGGGGAGGCGGCCGATGGAGACATGGGGGACACCCAAGGATGAGCCCTAAGGAGCGCCAGGTGCGCTGGGCCGGTCTCTGCCTGAGAGGCTGTGTAATGGCAGGGCTCCCAAGGGTTTGCTGTATTGGGTGCCTGAGGAGCAGAGCGAGGGACCAGGAGTTGCCACCTCCAATTTGATTTTCTTTTCCCCTCACTTTTAGCCGCTGGAAAGCTGAAGACTGTCGCCTGCTCCGAATTTCTGTCATCAACTTTCTTGACCAGCTTTCCCTGGTGCTGCGGACCATGCAGCGCTTTGGGCCCCCCGTTTCCCGCTAAGCCTGGCCTGGGAAAATGGAGCGAGGTCCCACTTTGCGTCTCCTCCTAGGCAGTGCGTCCATCCTTCCCTAGGGCAGGAATTCCCACAGTTGCTACTTTCCTGGGAGGGCCTCATGTTTTATCTGGTTCTTAAATGTTTGTTACTACGGAAAATAAAACTGAGCTACTATTCCAAGTCTGAGTTTATTTTCAGCTGCAGCACCCTCCCAATACTCTTGTTGTGCTTGGGTTGCTGGGGAGGTTCTAGAATTCAGATATTGAAGGAGTACAAGGAAATTGAAGACAATTTAGGAAATGGAAGAAAATGAAAATCAATTGGGATCTGTCATTCAGGATTAACTACTGTCAACATTTTGGAATACTTCCTCAGTTTTACAGTTGCATTTACATAGTAAATGTGTAACTGTAACATACACCACATAATATTTGCAAGTTTAGTGTTAAATTTTTTTCCTGATTTTTAAGTCTAACGTGAGCTTTTTTCCTCTAACGATCGGTGAAGAAAGTGCTGGGGCAATTGACTAGTGTCTGGGGCAACGAGTCGGCTCCCTGGAAAATACAGTGTCTCCAGCCTTAGGGCGCTTTTGTAGAGTCTGTCAGATTTTCTGAGAGTGGAAAGGAAGAGGTACCACTGCTTTTATTCTCAGAAAACAAGGAAATGGTTTGATCCTTTTGAGTCTTGCTTTGAAGATGTGCTGTGTGGGAGCAGAGCAGCTCTTAACTGTAGGCTTGTTTCCCTCTATGGAAGCAACTAACACCATTCTGGGCACCCTGGCCAGTGCTGCCTAGGCGAACATGAGCTTCTCTATCCTGGTGGGTGGGGACAGCTGCTAGTCCCTGTCCTGCTTGCACACTGGAGTTCCTGTTCATCCTCTCCTGCTGGGGTGATGGCCCTCCCTGGTCTTGGGTAGCTTCCTCACACGCCTGTGCTCACCAGTAGTCATAGTCCGCTGAACACTGGAGCAGGAGCCTCTGTGGATATCCAGGGTTCTTTCCCTGTGCAGCTCTCTTCTCTCTGGTTCTCCGCCCTGCAAACTCCAGCTGCTGGGCCGCTCTGAATCAGAGTTTCAACTCCTAAAGTCCGGCTGTCTGCCAGGCTCCACCAGGAAACTCCACACAGGACACCGGGCCAGTCGCATGGCTTACCTTGTTTCCCAGCTCCCACACGTCACTGTCCCTCACTAGCCCACAGCCAGTTTTTTTATACTCTGCATTCCATATATTTTGTCTGGTTTGGGGTGTTCTTTCATGTGGCGCGACATATCCAGTCCCTATTACTCCATGTGGAGGAACAGTTTCCCTTTGTAGAATCTGGGGAGCTCTGCCAGTGGTGACGGTGGCACTCGCCTTCAGCTTATGAAGATGACACTTTCCTCTCTCCCTCTCTTTTGCTCTCATTCCTTTCTTAATATTTTTTAGACATTAATTATTGATGAGTAGTTGACAATTTAGATCTTTCACTTTTTTTTTTTTTTTTTTTTTTTTGAGACGGAGTTTCGCTCTTGTTGCCCAGGCTGGAGTGCAATGGTGCAATCTCGGCTCACCGCAACCTCCGCTTCCCGGGTTCAAGCAATTCTCCTGCCTCAGCCTCCCAAGTAGCTAGAATTACAGGCATGCACCACCATGCCCAGCTAATTTTGTATTTTTAGTAGAGACGGGGTTTCTCCATGTTGGTCAGGCTGGTCTCCAACTCCCGACCTCAGGTGGTCCACCCGCCTTGGCCTCCCAAAGTGCTGGGATTACAGGCATGAGCCACCGCGCCCAGCCGATCTTTTATTTTTTAATTATTATTATTTTTTTTTGATACAGGGTCTGGCTCTGTCACCTAGGCTGGCACAATCACAGCTCACTGCAGCCTTGGTCCCCAGGCTCAAGCAATCCTCCCACCTCAGCCTCCTGAGTAACTGGGACCACAGGCATGCACCACCATGCCTGGCTAATGTTTTATTTTTTGTAGAGAGGGGATCTTGCTTTGTTGCCCAGGCTAGTCCTGAACTCCTGGGCTCAAGTGATCTTCCCGCCTGGGCCTCCAAAAGTGCTGGGATGACAAGTGCGAGCCACCACACCTGGCCCCAGTTTAGCTCTGTTTCCCTTCCTCTTCCTCTCATGATGCTTCTGTTAGATTCCATCCATTTCTGAGAGATTTCCCCTGAGGTTAAAAACTGCCTTGTTTTCCTGTGGCTTAGTTGTCATTATCATATGATGGTAATATTTTCAGCCATCTCCCTTATCCTCTGTCCTCTGTCCACATGGTTCTGTCTGGGCCGATGGCACAGCTGTCATCCCGCAACTTCTCTTTATCCTGGGCTACAATCCAGTCCTGCCTCACACGTCCTTCTCTTTATTATTTTATTCCTTATTTGTGCAGTTGGTTGTTACGTGGACATGTCTAGTTTTGGTAAACACCTACGGTCCTACAACCACCACCACTGTCTGGCACCGTGGCCCCACAGCTGGACGGCTGGAGCTGGCAGCTTTTAAACCCAACTCAGGTGGCTGTCCAAGCCACCCTATTTAAAATTGCATCTCAAAAAAAAACAAAAACAAAAAAAGAAGAAAGGCCAGGCACGGTGGCTCATGCCTGTAATCCCAGCACTTTGGGAGGCTGAGGCAGGCGGATCACCTGAGGTCAGGAGTTCGAGACCAGCCTGACCAACATGGAGAAACCCTGTCTCTACTAAAAATACAAAATTAGCCGGGCGTGGTGACACATGCCTGTAATGCCAGCTACTCGGGAGGCTGAGGCAGGAGAATCACTTGAACCCGGGAGGCGGAGGTTGCAGTGAGCCAAGATTGCACCATTGCACTCCAGCCTGGGCAACAAGAGTGAAACTCTGTCTCAAAAAAAAAAAAAAGAAAGAAAAAGAAAAATTGCATCTCACTTGGCTGGGCACAGAGGCTTACAGCTGTAATCCCAGCATTTTGGGAGGCCAAAGCAGGAGGATCACTTGAGCGCAGGAGGTTCAAAACCAGCAAGACTCCATCTCTACTAAAGAAAAAAAATAATAAAAGCTGGGTATGGTGGCAAGCACTTGTAATCCTAGCTACTCAGAAGGCTGAGGCAGGAGGATCACTTGAGCCCAGGACATCAAGGCTGCAGTGAGTTGATTTTGCCACTGCACTCCAGCATGGGCAACAGGGCAAGATCCTGTCTCAAAAAAAAAAAAAAAGGCCAGGCATGGTGGCTCACGCCTGTAATCCCAGCACTTTGGGAGGCTGAGGCGGGTGGATCACGAGGTCAGGAGATCGAGACCATCCTGGCTAACATGGTAAAACCCCGTCTCTACTGAAAATACAAAAAATTAGCCGGGCGTGGTGGTGGGCGCCTGTAGTTCCAGCTACTCGGGAGGCTGAGGCAGGAGAATGGTGTGAACCCGGGAGGCGGAGCTTGCAGTAAGCCGAGATCATGCCACTGCACTCCAGCCTGGGTGACAGAGCAACACTCCGTCAAAGAAAAAAAAAAAAAACATAAAAAGTAAAAATAAGATTCCATCTCACCTGGCCGGGCACAGTGGCTCACGCCTGTAATCCCAATACTTTGGGAGGCTGAGGGGTGAGGATCACTGAGGCCAGGAATTCAAGACCAGCCTGAACAACATAGTGGCAATGTATCTCTACACACACACACACACAAAAAAAAGCCTGGCATAATAGAGTGCACTTACACACCCAGCTATTCAGGAGGCTGAGGTTGGGAGGATCACTTGAGCCCAGGAGTTTGAGACTGCACTGAGCTGTGATCTTGCCACTGCACTCCAGCCTGGGCAACACAGCTACACTGTCTCCAAAAACAAAATAATAAATTGCATGTCACCTTCTCCCCACCTGCATTACTTAACAGGCCTGGGAGTAAGACTTTGGTAGGCGCACCATGATGGGTGCCACGACCTCGACAGTACACAACTGTCAGGTTTTGAAGGAGTTGGCTGCAGCTGAAACCACCGGAGGGTTCTAAACAGTGAGGCAACATGATCCACCTTATATCATAACAGGATCTCTCTGCCTCCCACGCTGAGAATAGGCTGAAGAGAGCGAGGGCAGAAGCAGGGAGACTGGCATCCAGGCAGAGATAGACGATGGCACGGGAGAGCTGGGTGGGGGTGGTGGAAGGGAGGAGAATCTATCTATCTATCTTGAATCTGTCTTGAAGGTAGAGCCACCGGGGTTTGCTGATGGGTCGGGCATGGCCCTGGACCTCCCCAAACCCTCTGGGACCCTGCAAGGAGTGGTCCTTTCTCCCATAATGGGCTCCAGCTCATGCAGCGTCCACAGGTCTACTGACCTGCCCCAAGGACAGAGCCCCACGTGGACGGCATTTCCCCAACATTTAATCAGGAAAAAACATTCCATGAACAAAGAAAAACTCATGCAACTAAAGAGGAGAGAACGGGGGGTCTGGGACTGTGAGACAGGGCCAGATTCCTCAGAGGAGGCAGAAGACACAGAGTAGTAAGGCACGGCTGCCTTGGCCCCACAGGGCGGGCGCTGGACGGAGCGGGCGCTGAATGGGGTGGCTGAAGGAGTCGGAGCAGGTGCAGACAACACTGAGGACGTCTGGCAGTAGGCTCAGGAGGAGGAGCGTTCTAGGGCCCCCAGGCCCAAGTCAGGCCCTGGCACAAGCCTGAGTCCAGCCCTCTAGGTACTCAGAGAGAATAGGGCCCCGAGATGCTTGAGGGGGACCCTGTGGCCCAGCGTGGCATAGCCAGAATTCTGAGGAAGCTTTGGAGGCCTCACCCCAAGTGCTGCTGGTACCGTGACCCTGCCTTGGCATGGGTGGGGTCAGCCATGGCAAGGGTGAGGTGCCAGAGGCCAGACCGAGGCTGATAATGCTACAGAAAGGAGCCCAGACGGGTGGCAGGGCCCAGGACAGCTCAAGGAAAGGCAGGTGAGTGAGGCTGGCGACATCCCGTGGGGGACACATATTTACAGATGGAGACGGAGGCGAAGTTCGATTCAATAAATAGGCAGAGGGATATAAATAGCAGGGAGGGTGGGGCTGTCCCAACACCTGGGCACAGGGCAGGAGGGTGGGGGTATTGCTGCTGCTGGCGTGGGGGCTCGCCCTGTCACCCCTCCCCCTACAGGGCCCAAAGCAAGGCACTAATGAAGGGGGCCGGGGTGTGCTGGGGGCATCATGGCCAGGGTGACCTGCCGCACGATACCCAATCCAGGGCTCAGCCCCGGGACCCAGGCTTGAGCCAGCCACTCCCCTGGATGGGAGGACGGCACAGGACTGAGAAGCCCCCTCCTCACCGATTCCACCACCTTAGCTGTCACTGGACACGAGGCTGATGATCTGTTCCAGTTTCTGCCGCAACTTATGCTTCCGACAAGAGGCATCTCGGTCCAGAGCCGTGAGAATCTGGGGGAGAGGGGTCCCCTGGAGCTAGGCTCTGTAGGGGGCGCAGCTCCTGCCATGCAAAGTCCCCACTTCCCAGCTGGGCTCCTCCCTCCCACACGTTTCACCCCTCCGTCCTCCCCCGCAGCCCCTGTACAAACCCACCAGCTCTCCCCAGCCCCAAATGCCCCTCGACGACAGCACCTTCTCCTCCTCCTCTCCACGGCTAGGGTGCAGCCTCTCCCTAGAGTGACCTGGACTCTGGACTCGCCGTGCTGGATTCCCCCTCCCATTACCTCCTAGCCCAAGCCTCCCTCGCCAGGACCCCGTGACCCTCGCCAGACCCAGTGAGTGTTCTGCAGGTCACCATCCTTCACCAGCAGCAGCACTGGAAGACGGAACTGTGAGGGGTCCTCACTGGCTCAGGTTGCCAGACCCCACCAGGCGCTCTCGGGCATCCTCCCTGCTAGCTGCTGCGCCTCCCCTCCCCTCCCCTCCCCTCTTCGTGTCCGGGGGCCCTGGGCTCAGTGCTTGGACCGCTTCTCCCTCCACACCCACTCGAGGCTTCCCTGTGAGCTCATCCAGGCTCAGGGCTTTAAATGCCATCCACAGGCTCGCAAATGTGTCCAGCCCAGACTCCATCCTGAAGTCCACACCTCTGTGTCCTCCTGCCTCCGGCCATTTCTCATCACAAATCCTGACCCATCCCTTCCAGTGCTCAGGCCCTTTAACTTTTGCCCAGTGGCCACTTTGTACCCAGCCAGTGGCTTATCTCCTGGGTCCCTCAAATTCCAGCATCTACCTGTGATCCCAGAGAGCATCACCTGTGCCGGCCCCGGGCCCTGGTCAGGGGAGAGACCGTGAACAATCTAAGAAATAGGCTCTGTGTCCCTTCTGTCCCCAACCCCCACCAACCCTCCTGCCTTTGTCACTGGCTGAACCTTCAGGACCAAGTAACTGGGAGTCTGTGGGGATAAAACACACCTCCTGGCGGTACTTGGTGACATAGAAATAGAGCTCGCTGAGTGCGCTCAGGACATTGAAGTCGCTGGCGTGGAGGCGGGACTGCTCCACCAGGTAGGCATCCATGTCCTGGTCGCTGATGGATGCCATCTTTGCAATGTCTCGATAATACCTGTTGGGACCCTGAGTATGTCACTTGGGCAATGTCACAAAAACTAGAACCCCTGCCCTCACTGCCCGGCCAGCCCCCGGGCTTCCTGCCTGTAGCTGGCTGGCCTCACACAGGCAGCCCAGGGAGGGGCAGGTCCTGCCCTCTGCCACCCACAGCAGGGCGGAGCCCACCTCTCCACCCAGCTCTTGTAGTTGGGGATGTCCTTGGCATAGAGCAGTTTGTTGGAGGGGGAGTCCTTCCCCAGGCGGTGCTCGGATGTAGAGCAGGAGTCCATGAAGGTCTGGGCTACCACCGACAGGCAGGCGTCCGTGATGCTGTTCTTGTGGATGTCGAACACGAACTGTGGGTTCTTGATCACATTCACCCAGAAGCGCAGCGGCAGGCTGTGGACAAGAGGGACATGCGCCTGAGGCTCCCTAGTTAGCCCCAAGGGGCCCCTCCCATGTGCACGTCTCTTTCCTGTCGGGCCGGCTCACATCTTGTCCGGGGTGGTGAGAGCAACACATTTAGGGTGAACGGCCTTTCCTCTAAGTCTCTGCTGACCTTCTGTTCTCAATAGGCCTCAACCCCCTCCGCAGCTTCTCCTGTCACCGCTCTCACCACCTGCGACCGACCGCCAGCATCTCTATCTGGTGCAAGACCCCAGAGGGCAAAGGCCTTACCACCACCATCCCACCCACCCAGGCAGTCCAGCTCCAGAACCGGACGCAACAGGCCCCTTGGCTTGATGGCACTGTCAGTGTCAACCCCAAGCCAGGCCTCGTTCGCTCCTGCCTGGATGCTACTCCAGGCCCTGGGTCCCAGCAGAGCCACCAGCATCTTCCGCCCACCAATCTCCAGACAGGCTGCTGGCAGCCCAGCACGGGGCGATACCAGTTGCTCTTCCAGGTGTGGCGCACGTCGGGGTCGCTGATCTGGCGCTGGTCCGCCTGCTCATCCAGGAAGTCAAACATGTACTTGATGGCCAGGGGCAGGGCCGAGCCCCGGTGGGCTGTGCTGAACACCGTCTCAAAGAGGTCATCCACGAACTTCTGCAGTGTGCCCTGTGTGGGGCAGAGAGGTCACAGGCTATGAGGGAGCCAGGTCGGGATGTCCCCAGAGCAGGACAGATGGAGGCAGAAAGGCTTGGCTTCCCTACAGGGCCAGTGGCCTCTCAGATAGACACAGCCTTTATCTAAGGCTCAGAGTTCCCAAAGCAAAGACCCTAAGAAAGGCCCACTGGAAGCAAATGATCCATGGCCCCCTCCCCTGTAAGGCCGGGACAACCTCTGGGCTGAGGCCAAGGCGGCGAGAGGCAGGCCCACACCTTGGTGGCCAGCAGCCGTGTCAGGTAGATCTCGGAGACCATCTTGCTGCCACGGTCCCCCTCGCGATGGTCGGCATGGTCGTGGTTTTTCACCAGGTGCCACAGTTTGGTGCCCGTCTCCTGGTCAGGCGTGATCATGGGTGCCCGTGAGCGGAGGCTGTCGGGGCTGCTGGCTGTGCGGAGCAAGCTCTCTGGAGCAGAGAACGCATGTGACCCTTAGGCCACCACCTGGCCCCTGCCCCACTCTCCCGGGAGCTCAGCAGCGTGTGGGGACCCATCTGCCCTCACTGGCCGACCCTCTGTCTACACTCCACAGAATCGACGGCACTTGGAAGTGGGGGTTCCCCGGGACGGCTTAAGCAGCCTCGAAGGGCACACGGCCACCACACTGAGGACACCTACCGTAGCGGCTGAGGGAGCGGGTGAAGGTGAAGGAGTCGGCCATGTTATAGGCAGACACTTGTTTGGGCACCAGTGCCACCAAGGAACCATCTGTCACCTGGAGGCCCCAGAGACAGAGGGGGACAGTGCAGGAAGCTGAGAAACCAAGGAGCCCCCACCCACCCCCACCCAGGAGGGGAGCCCACGAGTCCAGGGAGAAGGGCGAGGGGAGCCAGGGCCACTGCTCCTGTGTCCTGCTGCAGCTCAAGGCAGGGTCCTGGCTCCCAGGTGGCCCTAGCGGGGAATGGGCCCCAACCCCTCACCTGGTAGTGGGCCAGTGAGTTGAGCCTCTTCCAGTCACACTCCATCTTGGTGGTGACATCCTCATCCTGGAGGATGATGCGAGTCATGCGGCCCTGGCGCCACTCTGTGGGCCACAGACAGCCCTTAAGATTACGCTGGCAGCCCCCAAGTCCCTGGCCCACTCCTCTTAGGGAACAGGGTTCAGGTGGGAGCGGGAGAGCCCAAGGAGGTCACACGGCACAGGAGGGTATGAGTGGGAGCCAGGAGGAGAGGGCGGGGACCTCACCCAGGTCCATGTCCTCAGCTTTGGGGCGCTGGGAGTACGGAATGCCCTTGTACACAGTGTCCAGCAGCTTATCTTTGGCCTGGGTGATGCTGTCACAGTTGAGAACCTTCACTGGGACCTGGGCACTGCCCTCGTTCTCCGGACACATGCAGTGAAGGGTCTGAGGGGAAAGTGGACTCCAGTGTCAGTCTGGGGCGAGGCCTCTCTCTGTGCCCACACCTCTGGCCCTCCCGGCCCTGCGCTCACCAGGGTCTTGTAGTCGATCTGCTGCCGGATGAGCTTGTCCTCGCTCAGGGAGTATCGTGCCTCGCCCGTGATGGCATCAATGGGGCCCTTCTCCATCTGCTGCTTGATGGCACAGTAAAGCAGGAAGAGAGGCTCCCCAGCACACTCCTGCAGCCAGGGACAGGTGCACAGCTGGCTGCCTGCCTGATCACTGGCCGGTCCTCTGCCACCACCTCCCTGCCACCCGCCCACCTGGCGCACCTTCAGAAACTTATGCAGCAGGAACGTGAACCAGTTGGTAAGCATCTTCTCAGCCACTGACTCTGTCCTAGGGCAAGAGAAGGGGGCTCGGGCCTGGCAGGGGTGGGGCTTGGGCAGGGGGGAGGGCCAGGCAGGACAAAGGCGTGGCCTGGATAGAGCGAGGCAGGTACCTGCGTAGCAGCAGCTTGGGGTGGTTCTTGCTCTGGAGGTTTTTCTCAATGAGGTCGGCCAGCAGTTGCTTGAGCAGCCCCGTGGCATAGTCGAGCCGGCTCTGCAGGGCCACCATGGTGAGCGAGGCCACGGTGCCGCGGTCGCGCATGGAGAAGCTGCTCTGGGCCTCCAGCGTGTGGATGAAGGTAAGCACGAAGGCGCGGCTGTGCAGCAGCTGCCCAAAGAGGCGCAGGGCCTTCTCCACGTTGGGTGGCGTCTGTGGGGAGCAGGAGGTCTCAGAGGGTGGGGGCAGCCCTGAAGGGAATGGGGGGGCAGGCCGGGCAGAGGCTCACATCCAGCTCCTTGAGCACCGGGTGGGCCTCGATGCCCGGGAACAGCACGCGCACAGCATAAGTCCGGTAGTCCAGGAAGGGGATCTGCACCTCGTCCATGTGGTTAGTCAGCTCATTGATGTCTGTCTGCAGCTCTGCAAAAGCTGGGGGGTGGAGAGAGAGAATGAGTGGGCAGGAGGGAGGTCCCTAGCTTCCACACCACATCCCGCCCCGCCTCAGGCACCTTCCTTGCACTCCAGGGCCACGCGGGACTCCAGGTTGTCCATCTGCAGCTGCAGACGCTTGAGGGTACGGTCCGCATCCTGAGTCTTGCGCTTGTAGGCCACCAGCACAGCCGTGATGGCCAGCAGCAGGAGCCCGCCCCCCACCGCCAGCCCCATCATGGCCGGTAGGGTCAGCGCCCGCTCTGCCGAGATGTGCAGGGTGCCCAGCCAGAACTCCAGGCCACCCACCAGCACCTGTGGGGACAGACCTGAGGTGAGCTGACCACCACGCCCACCCTGGGCTGCCCAGGGGGTCTCCTCATCCCCACCTACCATGACAGGCTGCCGGCCAGTCTGGCTGGGTGAGTCGCACAGGAGTTGTGTGTCCGAGACAGTGAGCGAACACGGCTGGCCTCCTATCAGCACAGTGTAGTTGAGGCGGGAGCTGCCGGCTGCCGCGGGAATCAGGTTCTTGCCCTGGGGGTGGAGGACAACGTCAGCCCAGGACGCTCCACTTTCCCGCCCCTCCCCGCCCTCCCCCCACCCCCCCCCCCCGCACCTTCAGCACCACATGGGAGCCCGGTTTGATGTCCAGCACGCCAGAGGGCCCCAGCGGCTCAAAGCTGGGGTCAGGGTAGTAGGTAAAGGAGGAGCGGTTGAGGGAGCGGGCCGTTTGCACGTGGTCCAGCAGGAAGCCAAACTCATCAGGGTGCTCGCCTTGCGCCCGAGGCTGGGGCCGCCCAAGAAAGATGCCAGGGGCCTTACACAGCATGGCAGTGTCGTTGATCACCTGGCATGTCTGTGGGGACAAAGGTGGACAGCCAGGCACGTGAAGCCACAGGCTGCAGGGTCGGGGTGGGGCAGGGCAGCTGGTACTCACATTGGTGGTCTCGATGCCGCGGTACTTGGCACGGACCCGGGGCTCCTGGACCGTCAGCAGGTGGGTCCCACTCACAGTGATGGCAGTGCTTCCACTAGGGACACGGCAGGGGCCTCAGGCTCCCTCCTCCAGTGCACCCACCCAGCCCTGGAGAGTGATCGAGGCTGCCATGGCAGCCCAGGCCTTCCCTGACCCTGGATCACCTAGTGGGTGCCGGGTACTGTGTAGCCAGGACAGCTCTACCCCCTCTACCAATGAGGGCCTAGGCTCCGGGAGGAGCCCCACCGGAGCTCAGAGACCACCCAGTCCCTGAGCCCTCTGGACACTACCAGGCTCCCCAGTCCTCCAGGGTCTTACTTGATGATGCTCCAGGTGGGCTCAAGGCGGGTGACGGTGGGGTCCTGAGTGTAGGTGTAGATGACCCCGGAGCTGGAGATGTTAGCCCGGTCAATGGCGAGTGTGATGGGGGCCTGGCTGGGGCCCAGGGTGGAGACAGGTGAGATGCACACGATCGCCTTGGCATCTCTCCTACATTGGCAAGCAGGGTGCTTGGAGCGGGTGGCCCAGGGCCCTCACCCACCCGTCCCCATGGCCCCCCACACAATGCCCAACCCAAAGCTGGCAGGGCCCCGGCCCACCTTACAAACTGGCACTCGCTGTCCCTCACAGTCACTGTGACCCTGCTGCCAGCATCCAGAGAGCTGCCTGAGATGGTGAGCCGTGTGCCCCCTGACGCCGGGCCACGGCTGGGACTCACTTGGTCAAACGTTGGGGTCTGCGGGAGAAGCTGCCCTGAGGGGAGGAGCCGGGCCGGGCTGCTCCACACTCCCCTTGCGGGAGAGAGAAGGGACAGGAAGGGGGAGGGCCAGCAGCCACGCACCACAAAGCTGTAGAGCTGCTCCGACTGCGTGCGGAAGTCAGCTGAACAGTCACCCACACACAGCTCCACGGGCCCCGGCAGCGGGCTGGGCACCAGCGACTCCTCCATCTCACACACGATCCTAGGGCTCAGAGAGCGTCAGGGCCAGCCAGGCCACATACGGCCCGGGCACCCACACAGCCGCACTCACCTCTCAGCACTGATGTACTCGGCCGGGATAGAGTTGCAACGCACGCCAGCCACCCGCAGGCCCACCTCTCGGGACAAGAGGCCCAGGTTCTCACCCACGATGGTGACCCGGGTGCCTCCTTCCTTGGGCCCCACGAGAGGGTGGATCTGTGGAGCAGGATGGGCAGTGAGAGAGCTGGCTCAGACTCCCAGGTGCCCTGGGAGTTGGCAGTGGGCAGGGGCGGTGAGGAAGGCTGACCTGCGTGATGCGGGGGTGGCTGCACCGGGTGCCCTTCTGGCTCAGGTGCATCCAGTTGGTCTTCGGGGCCGGGCAGTGGGTCCGCAGCTGGCACCTGTGCTCTGAGATGCACCAGCCACAGTTGAAGCGGGGATCAGCCTTGAGGCAGAGGCCACAGCTGGGCCGCTGCGCCCAGCACTTGTACAGGAGGGCTGCAGGCACAGAAGGCACTGCTGACGGAGCAGGCAGTGGCAGAAAAGTGGAAAGTGGGGAGCACTAGGGCCCCCAGACCCGACCCCAGCAGTGCCGACTGCCTTAGGAGAGAAGCTCCCTGGCCCGTGCCTTCACCTCGGAAGCTGGGAGGCTTGTCTATGGGGAAGTCTCCATCCCAGACCACGGAGAAGTCCAGCTCGGTGTCACCATGCTCATCACCTTCATAGGAGTACTAGAAGAAAGGAACCCACGGGACCCCAGATAAGATGTACAGAACCCCTACCCAAGATTTTTGCCAGCTGCCCCCCCTCCTCCAGGTACAGGAATCCCTAGCAGGAGACTCAAGAGAGTTCCCTGCCAGGGAGCTGGGCATAGACAAGAACGATCCACACCACGCCACAGCCCAGACCCCGAAGGGAGGCAGCGGGCGGGACCTCACCGAGGCGTTCTGGCACTGCACACTGCTGCTGTTGAAGCGCACGGCAGGCACCCGCTGCTGCCGCCCCTGTACCCGCACCACGCACTCATAGTTCTTCTGGCCCGACTGCGGCTGAGGTAGGTTCTTAGCCCGCAAGGTAAGAGGCTGCATGACCCCAACGGGGATCAGGAGGTCCCCACTGGGCAGGATCTCAGGGCAGCCCTGGGGGGAAAGCGCCTGTCAGCTGCACACAGGGCCACCCTTGTCCAGGCCCAGCCCGGAGAAGGCTCAAAGAAACCGAGAACACATAGAAGCAGGTGGCCCTGCCCGCACCGCAGAGCCCAGCCCCTCGCACGCGGCGCCCGCCTCACCTCAGGGCTGTGGACCCTGCCCTCCTGGAAGGAGCACTCGTGGGGGCGGCTGGTACACACGTGGCGGTACTTACACCAGTGGCAGGGGTAAGGGCTGCCAACACAGGACATGCACCTGGGGGGGAAGTGGCTTCAGAAATAACAGAGGAGGCTGCACTGCCCCTCACTGCTCCCCAATAGGACACATCGGGAACTGAAGGAAGAAGGCAGCCATATCAGGGGACAGAGAGATGTGGGGATGTCAGGGGCTATCAGGACCTGACAGTTAGCCCCTGATGCCCCAGAAACAGCTGCCCTGAAGGCGTCGCCTGTCCCGGAGGTCCCCTCTATCCCCAGGGGTAGGGACGGGTGCTGTGCCAGGTACTCACGACTGCAGGACGCTGCAGTTGTAGAAGACAAAGTCAGCACTGGCAAACCTCACACCTGTCTCCCTGGAAAGAAGCTGCAGCCGCACGGTGCGGGTGGCCCCTGCAGCAGTCCCGGGGTGGCCGTGAACTCTCTGGGGGTAGGGAGAGGCCGCACCATGCCCCACCCTGGGCAGCCCCAACCCACTGACCGTGCCCCCTGGTAAGAGCTCGGAGCTCCTGGAGGGAGGGTGAGGGGCAGAGCAGTTCACCGGAGGGCAGCAGGACCGCCTCGCTCTCCGCCGCCTCCTCGAAGGCGCAGCTCACGCCCGCGCTGAGGTCTGGCGCGTTGTGCAGGGTGACGGTCAGCTGGGGGAAGCAGAGGGCTCAGGGCAGGGCGGACTCCCAGCACTCATGTGCACACCCAGCTGAGCACCCCCAAGCTGCTCACCTGTACCCCAGGCGATGTCACTGATACATTGTTGGGCCGGACCCGCACCTGGACACACTTGCTCAGCTCCTCAGCAAAGCCATGTGGGGCAGAGGCGCCCAGACAGGCCCCTTCGCGGCAGCACCTGCACGGGGTCGGGCCAGAGCCAGTCCTGCCACTGCCCCGGGAGGGCCCAGGCCTGTCCAGCTCACAGTGCCAGGCAACAGCGAGCCTTGGCCTCGTCCCCTGGGGCCCAAGGGACGTCACTCGGGGTGGAGGTTCCACTCATTAGCTGGAGAAAGTGGAGGAGGGCGGGGGAGGCCGCAAGGGCACGGCTGGGTGTGGCTGGCTCCCCCTGGCCAGTGGGGCCCTCCAACTCCCCGAGCAGGGGCCCCTGCCCTCACCTGTGCTGCAGCACACACCAACCACAGTGTGGGTCCCCGGAGCCCAGGCAGGCTGCGCAGCTCTGGTACTGCTCACAGGTCTCCACCGGGAGCTGGCTCACCTGGGGACAGCCACGTCAGCACCCAGCCCGCCCCCACCCCACCACCCGCCGCCACCCACCACAGGCCCACCTGCTTCTCACTCAGGAGATAGATGTGCCGGTGGTCCGGGCTGAAGAGCAGGTCTCGGAGGATGGGGCTGCCATCCACCACGGGGACTGTCTCATACAGGTGGGCATCCTGGGAGCCATCGACCCGCACCTGAGCCACAAGACCAGCCTGATGCCACCACAGCCTCCTGCACCTGGGACATTGTCTTCTCCAGCCAGAGACTTTGGAGGTTGTGGCTCCGCTGAAGTCAGGGCCTGGTGGGGTTCAGCACTCACACCCACAGCCCTGAGGCCAGAAAAAGGAGGGTGCTGACGCCACAACATGCCCTCAGCAAACAGAAGGACAGAGTGATTCGTGTTGCCCAGGGTCAGGATGCAGGGGAGGGGAAGAGCTAGAAGATGGCATTGATTAGGGGAATGAGGTAGTGGCGATGGTTGTGCCACTCTGCAGATCCACAGAAACCCACTGAACTGTGCACTTTAAAATGGGTGAATTGGATGGTACGTGTTCAACAAAGCTGCTACAAAGGAAAAGAGGGTCCCAGGAACAGAGCAAGTGGGCCAGGAGAGTTCATCATCCTTCTCCACAAACCCTTCCCTGCACCCCCAGACCAACTCCTTGCCCTCCTGGGGGATGGCACTGCATCTATGAGGCAAGCAGGATGACAGCACTGCAGTCCCCCGACTCCTACCTATTCAGAACGTACCTGAGTGCCCAGGAGTTCATCTCCCCCTTCATGCCAAGCTACCCCCAGATCCCCAGTGGAAGCAGCTGCAGCCCCAGGGCCCATGCGGGAGCATGGATCTGGAAAGCCCTCTCTGGGAAAGTGACATTTTGGGTAGGAGGGGAAAGATGGGAAGTACTGAGCCAAGGAGAGGGCAGGGGCGAGTGGGTCCATCCCAGGGATAGGGAGGCTCGAGGGGCAAGGCATTTGCTCCCTTATTCATTCAACAGAGGACCCAGCAATGCCGGCTCAGCCCCAGCCCTGCTCTCGTGGCAGGGAGACCCCACAATAGGTCTGTTCTCTGTCCCCAGAGCCATACGAAGCTGGCAATTCAGTCCACAGTGGGAACTGGCAATGGTGAGGGTGGGCGGCCGAGGGGCTACCTGAGGAGCAGGGCCAAGCGCCTGGGACCCAGGCACGGAAATCTCCCTCCCTGCACCAGCCGTGTCCTCTCCTGTCCTGTCCTGTTGTCAGGGCTCTCCCGTGTGTTCCTACCACCAGCCTTGTCCCATATCTGAGACTGTCCCCACCCCCACATGCCCAGGGCTCTGGCCACCTTCTTCAGGCTGCCGCTGCGCGTGCCAACGAAGACCACAGAGTGCTGGCGGTAGGTGTAGGCGGCCACGCTGGCCATGCCATCGGTGCTGTCGGCCAGCAGGGGCAGCCCCTCAATCACATGCAGGCCTCCCAGAGGCTGGTTCAACACCAGCCCGCAGAAGTTGCCGTTGATCTGCATGGGCTGGTGAAACAGACGAGGAACCCGTGAGAGTCAAAACTCCCAGGCGCAAGCACACAGCAGCCAGATGGAGGCCGGCAGTTCCTGTGTCCCAGAAGAGAGCGGGATCTAGAACCCGGACCCCTCCAGCGAGGCCTGACTGCTCGCCCTAGGGTGCTCCAGGAAATTGGTGGCTGCGGAGGGAGACAGAGGAGGGACAGCAGGGAGGGAGGAGGGACAGCAGGGAGGGAGGAGTGAAGCCTGGGCCCACAAGACTCTTGTTGACTCAAGACAAGGGGCAACCAGGAGACAGAGCAAGGAGGAACGAGCTGGGAATGGAAGCAGAAGTGGGGCACTGGGCAGGCCAGAGAGAGGGAAGGAGAGGGCAGAGATCCCTGGAAGGGAGAAACAGGTGGGAGGGCAATGGTGCCACTCCCAGCGCCATGGCAAAGCCTGGGACAGGATGACTGGCCATGAGCCCACGCCGGGCATGGCAGACCTGGGACAGGGCAGAGGACCAGTGTGGGGTGATGAGGGGCTCACGGTGTTGATGCAGGGCAGCTCCTTGTTCAGCAGCCAGGGCAGGGCCAGAGTGCCCTCCCCACGATAGCAGGACTGGATGCGGCGCCGGATGTGGGCATTGATGTTGCTGAGGGTGAAGAGGCAGAGGATGGTCTGCCGGGGTGGGCTGGCCCGGTTCTTCTGGCCCTGAGAGAAGATGGTGAAGAGGACGTCCTCGTCAGCTGGCACACCCAGGGCCTGGGCCAGCAGCAGGCCAGGTTTGGCCAGGTGGGCGCTCTGCACCAAGCGGTACTCCACGCCGCGCCAGGAGCAGCCGATGGGGAATTCCACGTATGAGTAGAACTCTGAGTCCCCCGCGCACATGCGCACGATCTTGGATGTGAAGAATTTCTCGCCCGCTGTGTCCAGCAGCGTCTGCTGGGTGTCCAGCTGCAGCGTCAGGAAGTACACGAAGGAGGCGCTGACGAAGCCGTAGATGTAGTAGATGTCAAAGGCAGGGTATAAGGACAGCGTGTCTGAGGGGATCTTGATCTGGGAGGAGACAAACTCATCCTGGTACACCTGGGGAGCAGGAGGAGGAAACAGCATCAGGTGAGGCCCTGTGCCAACATCGCGGGCCACCGCCAGCTTCCCTCTGCATCCCCCTCCCGCCCGGATGACCACAGAGGCCCAGGCCAGAAAGGCTGCAGAGGGCAGGGTGACCAGCCTCCCTGCACACAGGGGACCCCCGCAACCTGGGTTCAGGCTGTCATCCCACCCTCCGCAACCTGTCTGCACCCCAGACACTGAGGAGCCGAAAAGTCCCCTCTCAGAGCAGGGCTCTTCTGGGACGCAGAGCCAGGACTGGGTGGAGGAAGGAGGGAAGGAAGGGCTCACGCACGAGACTGAACATGTCCGCGCTGTCTTCATCACTGATGAGCTTGCGGGAGCTCAAGGTGGGGAAGTACTCCGACTTGCCGTCGACAGCAGTGCCCACGAACAGCTTGCTGGGCCCCTGGCCCTGCTCCACAATGACACCAGCCATGGAGTCGGGCTCCTGGGCCCCCGACAGGTAGTGCTCCTTGCGGTGGTGCGGCTCACCCAGCTTGAAGAGGTCGTCCAGGCGCAGGAACTGGCAGATGCCCTGCCAGATGCTGCCGCAGGCCACCAGGCGGCGGGCCGCATAGTCTATGAGCAGCAGCTTGTTGATGTTGTCCACGGGGGCCAGGCGGTGGGCACACACACGCATGCTAGGGGGCGGGTAGCAGCGAGCGTTGTCCTCGACGGGCCCCGTGACATGGGCCCGCAGCTCAGTCAGGTTGGGGGCCAGCTTAAAGACTCGGTTCACTGCGCCCACGAACACCTCCCCAGTCACCCGGTGCACAGCCAGGTGGGTAAGCGTGGTGTCTGTCACCACGAAGGCACGGAAGGGCCTGTTGCCCAGGGCCCCCCCCACGGCAAGGAAGAGCAGCAGGAGGAGGCAGACAGAGGGCATGGCCGGCAGCCGCGCCTGGGGACAGGCCTAGGGAGAGACGGTGTGTGGGAGTCAGAGGCCTCGAGCCACAGAGGGCTGGGCCATTCACCCACCACCCCACCAAAGCCCCAGATGGCCACCGCGACAGGGAGAGAGGAGGGGCCTCTGCCAGGGCGCATGAGTGAGCAGCCAGCGAGGGCAGGCTTGGGGGCCATCAATCGTCCCTCAGCCCCTGTGCTGGAAAGGAGCCAGGAGGCCTCGCCTCAGCTGGGCCACACCCAAAGGGGTAGCAGAGCAGATGCTGGGAAAGGCCAGGCAGGAGGCCCTCCGGAACTGAGACCCCAGATGCCACATCTCAGAGCCCGGGGCAACCAACAGCAAAGAACAGCAAGCCCCAGGCCTCTGGGCTGCCCCCAACGCCTGAGCTGAGGCGAGAGGGAGGCAGGGGCAGAACAATCGCAAGCTGGGGGAGAGGGGCAGGGCAAGGAACACCACCTGGAGTGGCACTGCCACCAGGGGCCCTGGGACAGAGGTCTGGGGAATGGAGGCCTGATGCAGGATCCAGCACCACCACGTCCCCTGCAGGGGCCCCAGCTGCCTCCCCGACAAGGGCCTCACAAAGCCAAGTCGCGCCTGCCCCTCAGCCACGCACCCAGACACACATCAGTCAAGCTCTGCTCAGCCACAGCCTGCACGGCTCCCCCTCCAGACCCAGAGGTTCACTGGGGAAGGGAATGTACAGGGGGCCCAGGAGCCTTACAAAAGGAGGAGCAATGTCCCCAAATACAGTCAAGGCCTTGGAGAGACAGGGCAGGAGCCACAGGGACAGTGCCGGGACTGGCACTTAGTCCCCAGGCCACACCCAGTCAGCCCCAGGCTGCTAAGACAGCAGAGCAGTGTCGTGGCAGCCAACAGGGCAGGGCTCAGCGCTACCCTCTCAGTGCCAGCTTGAGGACGGGAGGCCGGGAGGCTGGGGGGGGGGGGGGGCGGGGGCGGTGCAGGGAACCAAACCAAGGAGGCACAGGAGAGAGAAAGGAAAAATAATGCATTTGCCAGGAACAAGGAGCAGGCCCAGCTTGAAACTGCAAAGTTTCAGCTCAGATTGATCACCTCTCCAGGGCTCTTTTGTCAGCTGGACCCCTCATGCAACAGCCGGAGAAGAAAGGAAGGCCAAAGAAAAGAGAGGCCACATCCTGTCTTCACCTCCTCTACATCCCGGGAGCACAAGCCTAGGGACAGGCTGAGGACAGGTCGGGAGTGAGACCTGGGGAGGCAGAATTTCAGGCCCAGCCCCCACCTGTAAGTGGCAACCTCGGGCATCACAGGTACAGCTGGGCCAGCAGAGAGCCTGAGGAAGGGGCAGCCCCACGCAGAGACTGGGGTCCAGCGGCCGCCCCCCACACCCCCCACACCCCCCACCGTGCTGCTGGTCCAGTATGCCCGGGCCCCATCAGGGCACCCGTCGGCGGACTCGCGGAGCCCTTAGCGGGAGGGAAGTACAGCGTTGATCCTCCGAGGGGCCGCTCTCCTGCGACAAAGGGTCCTCTTTGGGCAGGGGGCTGGTCTTGGGTTGGCGTCCCCACCACGCGGGGCACAAGGGGCCGGGCAGGCCGGCGCCAACGGGCAGGGATAGGGCCTGACCCCCACAGGCCGAGCCGGACCCCCGGGCTGCCGGACCCCCGGGCTGCTGGAGCCCCGGGCCCCGAGCTGGCTGGCCCCGCACGGACGGCGAAGATGACGGCCACCTACCTGTCCCTCCGCTGGCTCCGGGAGGCCGCCCTCTGGCCACGTGGACGCGCCTCCGAGCCCCACCGCGGCCCCGCTCGCGCGCCCCCACGGCCTCGCCCCGCGCCCCGGGCCCCACGCGCGCAGCCGCCGCCGCCGCCCACACACTGGGCTGGCCCGGGGGCCGCCGGAGCCTTTTAAACCCGGACCGTACCACCGCGCGGGGCGGGGGCGCCTGGGGACGCCCGGCCGAGCGGGACGCAGCGGCAGGGGACGCAGGCGGGGCCGCTGCTCCCCGGGGCCAGGGACCTCGCGCGCAGTCCCGGCCCCGCGACCTGAAGGGGGACCCGCCCTGCCAGCGGACCCCCTTCGCTCGATGGCCGCGTCCGCGGCGCGCGCCTCCCCCGCGCCCCGGCTCGCCGCCCGCCGCCTCCGGCGACCCCGGAACCCGCGCGCGCCCGCGCCACACCCCCTCGGGCCTGGGGCGCGCGCCCGCCTCGCCCCACCCTGGCTCTCGGAGACGCGCCCGGGGGGTCACCTGCCACCGAGGCGCGGCCTCGCTGGTCCCGGCCTCCCAGGTGCACTCCCGCCGAGGAGCCGCGCCCCCAGCTCAAGACACGCCCCCGACGGTCTCTAACCCGGAGGGCGGGCGGCGACAGCCGTCCAAACCAGCCCCTTCCCCGGCGACCCTGAACCGAGGGCTTTCTTCCTTCCTTTGCTTTCTTTTTCCTTTTCTTTTTTTGTTTTGTTTTGATACAGGGTCTCGCTCTGTCACCTGGGCTGGAGTGCAGTGGTGAGATCATAGCTCACTGCAGCCTCGACCGCCCCAGGCTCAAACGATGCTCCCGCCTCAGCCTCCCAAAGTGCTGGGACTACAGGTGTGAGCCACCGCGCCGCGCTAAGGTTTTCCTTTTCATTTCTCTGGTGAGTAATGATGTTTAGCATCTTTTCATGTGCTTGTTGGCCTTTTGTATATGATCTCTGAAGAAATGTCTATTCAAGTCATTTGCCCATTTTTATTAAACATATATATGGATAAATAGACAGATTTTTTCCCCCCAAGTTGAGGTCTCGCTCTATCACCCAGGCTGCAGTGTAGCGGCATTGGATCAGGGCTCACTGCAGCCTCGACTTCCTGGGCTCAAGGGATCCTCCTCCCTCAGCCTCCCAGGTAGCTGGAACCACAGGCAAGCACCACCACGCCTGGCTAACTTTTCCTATTTTTGTAGAGAGAGACAGGGTCTTGCTACATTGCCCAGGCTAGTCTTGAACTCCTGGGCTTAAGCAATCCTCCTGCCTCAGCCTTCCAAAGTACTGGGATATGCTGGGTGCAGTGACTCAAGCCTGTAATCCCAGCATTTTGGAAGGCTGAAGTGAGCAGATCACCTGAGGTCAGGAGTTCAAGACCAGCCTGGCCAACATGGCGAAACCCCATCTCTACAAAAAATACAAAAATTAGCCGGACATGGTGTCATGTGCCTGTAGTCCCAGCTACTCAGGAGGCTGAGGCAGGAGAATCTCTTGAACCTGGGAGGGGGAGGTTGCAGTGAGCCAAGATCATGCCATTGCACTCCAGCCTGGGAGATAGAGCAAGACTCTGTCTAAAAAAAAAAAAAGTACTGAGATTATAGGCATGAGCCACCATGCCCGGCCCTCAACTGAATTTAAGTAAAAGAGATCACCCTTGATAATGTGTGTGGGCCTCATCCATTTAGTTGGATGGCTTTAAGAGCAAAACCCGAGGTTTCCTGGAGAAGCAGAAATTCTGCCTCAAGACTGTAACACAGGCCAGGCGCGGTGGCTCATGTCTGTCATCCCAGCACTTTGGGAGGCCAAGGCAGGCAGATTACCTGAGGTCAGGAGTTTGAGACCGGCCTGGCCAACATGATGAAACCCCATCTCTACTAAAAATACAAAAATTAGCTGGGCATGGTGGCGGGCATCTGTAATCCCAGCTACTCAGGAGGCTGAGGCAGGAGAATCGCTTGAACCCAGGAGGCAGAGGTTGCAGTGAGCTGAGATCGTGCCATTGCACTCCAGCCTGGGCAACAAGAGTGAGACTCCATTTCAACAACAACAACAACAACAAAAAGACTGGAACACAGAAATTCTCCGAGTTTCCAGCCTGTCAGCCTGTCCTACAAATTTCACACCAACTTGTCAACCCCGACAATTGTGTGAACCAAATCCTTAAAATAAAGTGTGTGTGTGTGTCCTGTTGGTTCTGTTTCTCTGGAGAACCATGACTAATACAGATGTCTTTCCATTTATTTAGGTCTTGAATTTCTTTCAATGATGTTTTGTAGTTTTCAGTTTACAAATCTCATGCTTCTTTAAAAAAAATCTATTAATAAGTATTTTATTCTTTTTTGACACTGTTATAAATGGAATTTTTTTTTTTTTTTTTTTGAGACAGAGTCTTGCGCTGTCGCCCAGGCTGCGGTGCAGTGGCACAATCTTGGCTCACTGCAAGCTCTGCCTCCCAGGTTCACGCGATTCTCTTACCTCAGCCTCCCGAGTAGCTGGGACTACAGGCGCCCGCCACCACGCCTGGCTAATTTTTTGTATTTTTAGTAGAGACAGGGTTTCACCATGTTAGCCAGGATGGTCTCGATCTCCTGACCTTGTGATCCACCCGCCTCGGCCTCCCAAAGTGCTGGGATTACAGGCGTGAGCCACCGCGCCCGGCCTGGAATTATTTTCTTAATTTCATTTTGGATTGTGTATAGAAATACAATTGATTGGCCAGGTGTGGAGGCTCATGCCTGCAATCCAAGCACTTCGGGAGGCAGAGGTGGGTGGATCACTTGAGATCAGAAATTTGAGACTAGCCTGGCCAAGATGACGAAACCCCATCTCTACTAAAAATACAAAAATTAGCCAGGCATGGTGGTGGGCACCTGTAATCCCAGTTACTCGGGAGGCTGGGGAGGGGGGCAATCACTTGAACCCAAGAGGCAGAGGTTGCAGTGAGCCGAGATCATGCCATTGCACTCCAGCCTAGGCAAGTGAGAGCAAGACTCTATCTCAAAAAAATTTTAAAAATTGATTTTCGTATAATGATCTTTTTGGAGACAATGTCTCACTTTGTCACCCAGGCTGGAGTGCAGTGGCGTGAACACCACTCACTGCAGCCTCGCCTTCCCAGGCTCAAGCAATCTTCCCACCTCAGCCTCCCAAGTAGCTGGGACTACAGGTGTGTGCCACCACACCCAGCTAATCTTTGTATTTCCTATACACACAGAGTCTCACTGTGTTGCCCAGCTGGTCTCGAACTCCTGGGCTCAAACGATCCACCTGCCTAGGCCTCCCAAAGTGCTGGGATTACAGGCGTGAGCCACTGCGCCTGGCTTTAGTCCCATCTTTGTCATCTCATCCATTGGCTTGACCAGATGAGCAGGTGTTACCCTTTGATTCCCTTGGCGATCTTTCTAGTTTCAGAGCATCAGCCATGTCTGTCTTGACAGCTCTGCAATTTCTCACTCCATCCTCTCAAGCTGTCCTGTGAACTCCAGGCTCCAGGTTCATAGATCCAAAGCTCTGCTTGGATCTAATAGGCATCTCAACATACCATTTTCCACAAGCGAAGCCTTCATTGTTCACCCTAGACTTGCTTCTCTTCGCACGCCCTGCATCTTAGTAAAGGTTCTTCCTCTTGTTCAGGCCAAAGTGTTGGAGTTCTTGACTCCTCTCTTTCTCTCAAACTCCATGTCCTATTCATCAGCAAATCTTGTTGGCTTTCCCCCCAAAATCTATCCAGAAGCTGATCTTCTGTCCCCACCCTGGTCCAAGCCACCAGCCTCTCATCAGGATTGCTGTGGTGGCCTCCTCACTGGCCTCCCATGCTTGCCCTCCCCCAGTCCCTTTGCCACACTGCTACAAGAGTGACTGGAAAACTTAAGTCAAGATTATGTCTTGCTCCTGGTAAAAGCCTCCAATCACTTCCTTTATAACACTGACTTCCAGAAGACCTTCTAACTATGACCTCAAACCCAGAAGGCATAGAAGACAAGAGTCCAACTAGCTAAAAATAAACTTCTCGTGTCTAAAAAACACCATCAAATCAATGAAAAACGAGGAAAAGTATTTGCACTATATAACACAAAGGGGTACTCTCTCTCATACATGGAAGGTACCTAGGATTCTACATATTATTTATTTATTTATTTATTTGAGACAGAGTTTCGCTCTGTCACCCAGGCTGGAGTGCAGTGGTGCGATCTCGGCTCACTGCAACCTCCGCCTCCTGGGTTCAAGCAATTCTCCTGCCTCAGCTTCCTGAGCAGCTGAGATTACAGGTGCCCGCCACCACGCCCGGCTAATTTTTGTATTTTTAGTAGAGACGGTGTTTCACCATGTTGGCCAGGCTGGTCTCGAACTCCTGACCTCAGGTGATCTGCCCACCTCGGCCTCCCAAAGTGCTGGGATTACAGGCGTGAGCCACTGCACCCGACTGATTTCTAGATAAAAAAGACCAACAAGAGGCCAAGGCAGGAGGATCGCTTGAGCCCAAGATTTCAAGACCAGCCTGGGCAACATAGTGAGATCCTGTCTCTATTTAAAAAAAAAAAAAAAAAACCAAGAAGACCAACAATACAATTAATGGGCAAATGTCAGGAATAGACAGTTTGCAGGAGAAATAAAATGCACATAGTTTTTAAACATGTGAAAAGAGAAACACAAATTAAAAACCACACTAAGGTCAAACAAAAACTTGTACGCGAATGTTCATAGCAGCATTATTTACAATAGCCAAAAGGTAGGAACACCTGAAATGCCCATCCATGGAAGAATGGATAAACAAGATGTGGTGTACACAGATAATGGACTACGACTCAGTTAGTTATAAAAAGTAAGCCATGAACCTCAAAAACATGATGCTAAGAAAAACAAGCCAGATACAAAAGGTCATGTATTGCATGATTCCATTGATGTGAAGCTTCCAGAACAGTCCAATCCATTGAGACGGTAGATTAGCAGCTGCCAGGGCCTGGGGAGTGGGGGAGAGGGGGAATGGGGAGAGACTGCTGAATAACCACCGGATCTCCTTTTGGGGATGAAAATGTTCCAGTAGAGAGAGGCAATGGCCACACAACAATGCGAACGCACCAAATGCCACCAAATTGTAAATTTTAAAGTGGTTAATGGCTACTTTTCTGTTCTGTGAATTTTTCCTCAGTTGAAAAAATTAAAAACACAAAGAAGAAACAAAACCCCATGCTGAGAAACCATGTCTCCATCTCAGCTTGGCATGCATCTCCTGGCGGCGAGTGAGAGCACTGTGTGGGCAAGGCTGGGGGAGCCGGCCCTCATCCTGCCCGTGGGGCTGCCAAGTGGGCAGGCCCTAAGGGGTGGAGTTGGCCAATATCTGCCATCCCGGCTCTGCAGCTGAAGAGAGAATGAGGGTCTCTATGCACCCATGTGGAAAGATGCCGAGTATTGGGATATATCGCTAATGGACACTGTATCACATGGTGTCGAACAGTATATGCAAGTGCAGTACCTTTCGTGCGAGAAAGGTGAGGGCCAGGAGGGGCAGCCATAGGCGCTTGTCTTTGTCTAGAGAGAGAGGACAGGTAAGCAGGCAGTGAAGAAAAGCACATCTCTGCTGGGGACATTGCAGGAACTGGCTTCCATGCTGACATGGGAACCGCCTGAATACACGGCTTCTGCTGGACAGCGAACGTGAGGGAAAAAGGTAGCTTCCCCTTGTTCCAGCCCAGCTCATTTTTTTTTTTTTTTTTTTTTTTTTTGAGATGGAGTTTCACTCTTGTCATCCAGGCTGGAATGCCGTGGTTTGATTTCGGCTCACTGCAACATCCGCCTCCCAGGTTCAAGCGATTCTCCTGCTTCAGCCTCCTGAGTAGCTGAGATAACAGGCACCTGCCACCACGTCCAGCTAATTTTTGTATTCTTAGTAGAGACGGGGTTACACCATGTTGGTCAGGCTGGTCTCGAACTCCCGACCTCAAGTGATCCACCTGCCTCAGCCTCCCAAAGTGCTGGGATTACAGGCGTGAGCCACCTCACCCGGCCTCCAGCTCACCTTTGACCCAGACTGAGTGTTCCCTCTGCCTGGAACCCAGGTAAGGTCACCAAGGCTGTGTGTGTAGAAAACAGAGAGGAAAACAAACAAAACAAAATGTTTTCTACACACACAACCCCCAGGAACGAGGCCTGGGTGAGCAAAGTAGGTGACCACCCCTGGCACAAACTGATCCTTGGTGACCTTATCTGGTTCCAGAGCATCAAAGAGCCTACTCAGCAAAACACAGTGGCTCACACCTGCAATCCCAGCAATTTAGGAGGCTGAGGTGGCAGGATCACTTGAGCCCAGCAGTTCGAGACCAGCCTGGGCAACAGAGCAAGACCCTATCTCTACAAAAAAAAATTTTTTTTTAATTCTGTTCCAATTTTCATGTACATAAAAATAAAATAAAAATAGCTGGGCGTTGTGGTGCACACCTGTAGTCCCAGCTACTCAGGAAGCTAAGGCAGGAGGATCACTTGAGCCCAGGAGGTGGGGGCTGCAGCGAGCTGAGATTGCACCACTGCACTCCAGCCTGGGAGACAGAGTGAGACCCAGTCTCAAAAAAAAGAAAAAAGGAAAGGAAGGAAAGGAGGGAGGGAGGGAGGGAGGGAAGGAAGGGAGGGAGGGAGGGAGGGAGGGAAGGGAGGGAAGGGAGGGAGGGACGGAGGGAAGGGAGGGAGGGAAGGGAGGGAGGGAGGGAGGGAGGGAAGGAAGGGAGGGAGGGAGGGAGGGAGGGAGGGAGGGAAGGAAAAGAAAAGAAAGGAAACACTCTCATCTCTATTCCTAGTGATGTCAGGTGGCTACTTCCCGGCCAGGCTGAATGAGACACTGGGCCTCTGCATTGTCGGGCACCATCAGATCTCCACATTTGCCAGGAAGGGGAGGCTAGACCCAGGGCTGGGGTGCTCCTGGCCAGTGAGGGGCTATCCCGTCCTTTCTTCTTGGCTTCAGGCCAGGGGAGGAAACAGGGAGCTGTCAGCTGGCCTTCCTCAGCCTCCTGGAGCCAGGCCTGCCTGCCTCAGCTTAGCCAAGTGGAACTTGGGGAACCAGCTGCTGAGGTGGCAGAGTAGGGGTCCTGGACCTACCCCCGATCTGGATCCTGCCCCGAGGGCTGTCTGAGCAGGGCTAGCTAGGGCAGGGCAGGCAAGTGTTGAGCGCAGGGTACCACAGCAGACCGACTGTGCTGGGACGGCCCAGAGCAAGGAAGGCAGGGTGGGTTTTCGTGGCCACAGGACGGCCACGTCCCCTACGGGAAACTCAACAGGAGCCCAAGGGCCTGGGAGAGAGGCCTGGGGAGGAACCCCCTTCCCACCCACCAGAGCCACCACCGCCCAAGGACAGGTGCCCACAGTCAAGAAGCACAGTGCCACAAAGACACCTCAGGGATGGTGGGGCTGCCACGGTGACAGACTCCCCAGGCACGTATGACACGTCCAGAACAGGCCAATCCATGGAGACAGAAAGCACATGAGAGCCTGGTGGGCGGAGGTGAGGGGAGGGATGAGAATGTCCTGGAAGCAGACCAACATGGCAAATGTGCTAAATGCCACCAAATCGTACAGTTTTGAATGGTCAAAATGACAAATGAATTTGGTCCGAACACAAATGGTTTCTCACACTGCAGGCGCTCCAGCTCTGACATGCGCACTTCTTTATTGGAAAAGAATAAAGCAGTCACTGACGGGCCAGGGGCAGGACACGAGCAGCTGCCATCCTCCTCCCAGTGTGCCTGGCATGGTCGCAGGGGAGCGGGTGCCTGGAGTCCCGGGAGCTAAGGAGCTGGGGCCGCGTAGCCTCCTGGACGCTCAGCGGATCTGGCGTGAGGACGAGGCGGGCAGAGGAGGAGACAAGGAAGGTGAGGGGTGAGCAGGGGCTGGCTGCCATCCCCAACTTGGAGGGGTCCCTGCCAGCCCCTCCTCACCGTGTACTTGTCCCACTTCTTTTCAGGGTCGTAGGGTTCCCAGCGGCTGGCGGGGAAAATGTGCTTGTTCTTCTCGTACCAGCTCCTCAGCACCACCTTGCCTGCGTGTGACTAAGGGAGGAAGAGGGCACAGGGCCGCCTGCCGACCTCCCCTTCCCTTGGCTTCTCCTCCACAGCCCAGGGACACCCGTTCCCCCTCACACGGCCCCCTACGCTGTACCTCATCCTTCTCCACGGTGGCGTCACTGAGCAACCGCACATCGTCATGAACATCAAAGTTGAAGAGCGGCCCTGCAGGGGAGAAGCAGACAGCCCAATGTCCCGCTGCTGCCCCAGTGACAATATCGGGGGCAAGGTGCTACGGGGGCGGCTGGGCCGGGGGCACTCACCACTCTTCCCCCGTGCCTTGGTGACGATGAAGTCGTAGAAGCTGTGATGCTGGGAGCCAAGGGCAGGAAAGTGGCGCCTTGATGGCCCATCTCGGCCCCTCCCCACACCCCCCGCCTGCGCACACTGCCCCCACCAGCCTGAGCCAAAGCCCAGGGCACAGCACCCACTGCGGGTCCTGGGGCTGAAGGGACTCACGTGCGGGATGATCAAGTCCTCCTTGATGTACATGAGCTGCTCCACCCCCGCGGACCTGAGGGAGGAAGGCAGGAGGGCGTGGGCAAGACGACAGCACCCCTGCCAAGGGAGGGAGGAGGCAGCCAGCCCAGGAGAGCCCGTGCTGGGGCTGGGAGGCAGCAGCCAGTTGGCTCTGAGGGAAGCTCCATGGTTTAGTGAGCCCAGGACTGGCGCCCAGCACCCTCCACCTTTGGGCTAAGGAACCAAGGCAGGGCGCTCTCAGCAAAGCTCTCTCTGGTGGGAGGGAAGGGAAGAGGAGCCTGACCCCCTCTTTTGGGAGTAGAGTGTCCAGCACACTGCTTGCTTGCCCAGGCAACGCCCACATCACACTGGGTGTCTGGCACCTGGGCTGGAGCCACAGGTGCCACACACACCACCATGCACACACGCACACCTCACACCTCAGCTCACTGAAGTCTTTCCGAAGGATCTCGAGCGCCTTCTGCAGGAACTGCTGCATGGTGTTGCCCTTTCTCATCTGCATCCGGGAATCCAGGAGTTGGGGAAGGGAAGGCGGAAGCCTGCAGAAGGGCTCTCAACAAGGCAGAGGCCCAGAGGGCCCTGCCAGAGACTGCAGAGCCTCGGCCAGGCCTGGCCTCACTCCCCAGACAGGGGGCCAGGCCCTGGAGCCTGTTATCCTCAGGGTCCCTGGGGCTTCCCAAGTCAGGAAGGTCAGTTCCTTCCCACGGAACCTAAGGGAGGCTGGGCCCATGGTGAGCAGGAAGCAGGCTGCACACTGCCTACCTTGACTGTCCGCCGGTGCCCAGAGCCATCCCAGTAGCTGAAGGTGATCTCGATCTCCTCGCCTACAAGGCAGAGCTGCCTCTTGGTCTCCAGACCCGGGCACCCCCGCCCCACCGAGAGCAGCCTTGGGGCTCAGCGCACCACCCAGGAGACTGTGGACAGGGAAGCTGGCTTGGGCCCAGGCCCCTCGTGTCTGACTACGCAAGCACTCACTCTTGATCTTCTCCTGCTTGGCTTCCCACTCCTGCCGCAGCTCTTCCCGAAGCCGATTCTCCTCCTCCTGGGAGAGGGAGCAGGCAGACGGGTGAGGCCCAGGGCTGCTCAGGGTGCACGCAGAGCCTGGCTCCCTGAGCAAGGGTCTCCACCAGGGCTGGAGTCGAGGCCGGGGTCAGGGCCAGACAGCCTTTACCTCACGGTCTCGATCAGGCAAGAAGCTTGTGTCAACGTCTGGGTTCTTCCCCAGTTTTCTCTTCTTCGTGGTGATCTCTGGAACAAAAGGAAGCCGAGTATCATAGCATTATTATAAAAGCGATTTTGATATGGCCAACGCCCAGGGTCCCCCAAGCATACCTTGAGAACAGCTGATCTAGAAGACAAGCCTAGGGTGGGCACAGAGCCTCATGCTTGTCAACCCAACACTTGGGGAGGATGAGGCAGAAGGATCGCTTGAGCCCAGGAGGTGGAGACCAGCATGGGCAACATAGCAAGACCTCGTCTCTACTAAAACTCAAAAAAATCATCCGGGTGTGGTGGCGCACCTGTAGTCTCAGCTACTTGGGAGGCTGAGGTGGGAGGATTGCTTGAGCCTGGGAGATCGGGGCTGCAGTGAGCCGTGATCAAACCACTGCACTCTAGCCTGGGCAACAGAGTGAGACCTCATCTCAAAAAAAAAAAAAAAAAAAAAAAAAAAAGAACAGAACAAATCTAAACTCTTTAGCCTGATGCTCAAGGGCAGGGATTCTAAAGCCTGGTTGCAGATTAGAATCACGTGGAGAGCTTTAAAAAAAACGGACGTCAGGGTCTTGTGGCTAGGCCCCCTAAACGGAACCTGTGGAGGGAGGGAAGAGCCCACCAAGCAGTGTTTTGTAAAAGCCCAGTGACACACAGTGAGGGTGACAACCTTTCCCCCAGGCCTGCACTGTCCACACCAGTAGCTCCCAAGTTCGAGACGAGCTTGGGCAACATGGCGAGATTCCGTCTTTACAAAAAATGCAAAGCGCCTGTAGTCCCAGCTACTCAAGTGGCTGAGGTGGGAGGGTCCCTTGAGTTCAGGAGGTCAAGGCTGAAGTGAGCTGTGATCGCGCCTCTGCACTCCAGCCTGGGCCACGGGGAGACAGTCTCAAAAACAACAACAACAACAACCAAAACAAAAACACAAACAAACCAGTAGCTCCCGCTGCACCCAGCACCCCAGCATCGCAGCTAGTGCGCCTGCCGCGACGGTGATATTTCGGATACGCTGGGTTAAATACAATGTCATACTAAAATCCTGCTTGTTTCTTTTTCTATGTTTTACTGTGGCTGCTGGAACACGGAACCCAAATGGCAGGTGGCTGGCAGGTTCTTCCTCCCCACAATCCCGCACTCCCCTCAAAGCCATGGCACCCAGCCTGTTACCACAGCCACACAGCACCATCCCCTGCCTCGCTTCTCTCCCTCCGCCATTCCCTGGGCGACACAATTTCTAGAACTGCCACCACACCCTCCAGGGGCCCGTGACACAACTTGCTCCCAATCTTCAAACGTTTTGAAAAGCTCTTTCCTGCTGGGTTTCTGGCATGTACTTTCTCGTCGCCCCTCCTGCCTCTCTGGCGAATGCAACTGCCCTCATCCTTGGGCCTTAACTCAACCCTCCCCTCCTTCCTTGACCCCTGGGTTAGCCCGGTGGGCCCCGAGCAGAGCAGCAACCCTGAGTAGTGTCTTCAGTGCATGGTGACCCGTGACTTCCACCAGGACAGGGACAGCACCCTATGTGCCCTGGCCAGGCACAGCACAGGTGTGTGGCACACGTGGAGGCCAGGCTGGCTTTACCCTCACTCCCCAGCCATCCTGAGCTTTCCCTGACAGCCCCTTGTTCTCACAGCTGAGATCTGCAGTGTCTGACTAGTAGCCACGGAATTTCTGTGGCTGTATACATTTACGCTGAAACAAATCAAACAATTAACCATTTAGTGCCCAAGTCATATGAGCCACCTGCGGCAAGTGGCCACCATATTGGGTGGCACAGACTCTAACATTTCCACCATCACAGAAAATGTGCCCAGCCAGCCTGGTCTAGACCAGCTTCTCCCCTCCCCGGTCTACTGTGCGTGGTGCCTCCGGAGGGCAGCTTTTGGAGCCATCCTGATAGGGCATCAGCTTTGCTGACAGCCTCTCACATTGGGGACCCCTCACCTTCCCTTTCCATCTCCTCCTCATACATGGCCGCCTCCTCTTCCTCCTCGCCGCCCTCTTCTTCCTCCTCCAGGGTGAAGGACAGGCTGGAGATCTTCCGCTTGGCTTCCTTCTTACGCTCCTTCTCTCGAAGCTTCTCCAGCTTCCTAGCGAGGTGCAGGTGGCACCATCACACACCATGTCCTTCCTGACCCTGACCCAGCCCCTTCCTTGACCCAGAGCCACCTGTGTGCCCTATGTGGGGCCTGCCCAGCCCAGGCTGGGTCCCCATTGCCCCAGATGGGTCATGCTGTCCTGGATCACTTTGAGCTCATAGGGCCACAGGGGCTGCAGGACAGAGAGGAATGGGGAGAATGCAGGCTGTTCAGGCACTGGATGCTGGGAAAGGGCCCACTGCATTTAGAGAGTCAGAAAGACAAGCCGCCACGGTGAGAAGACGTGAGTGTGGACCCGAGGAGGCGGGAGAGAGAAATGCAAATCGCAAGCTAGATGCTACCCCTGTCCCGAAGCAGGAGACAGGGTCCCCCCCCCAGGGTGCAAAAAGAGCCCGACCGGCCACGGGACCCGGTAAGCACTAGCTCCATGTTGAGGGCTGCGGCGAGAGGACCCACATCTGCAGCTCCTTGGACTGCTCCTTCTTGGCCAGCTGCTTCTCCCGCTCCTTCACCAGAGCCTCCTGCTTGGCCTTCATGTCATTCAGGGTCACGAGACCTTTGAAGCAAGGAGGCACAAGGGGCAAGGTAGTCACAGGGCCAGCGGAAGAGTGGCCCGGGGTGCGGGTGAGGGGCACTCACCCACGGTGCTGGACTTGAGCTCTGCCTCCACCGCATCATAGTGCGCAGAGAACTTCTTGTCAATGTTGGATTTCATAATGTTCTCCTGCAGGGAGTGACAGCCACCATGAGAGCCACCCCTCGCTGTGGAAATGGCAGGCTGGCCATCAGGGACCTGGGTTATAGTCCAAATCTGCCCCTGTGCCCTTGTCGATGGAAGGTTCCATGAGGCTGGGTGGGGCTCTTCAAATGCTAAGAGTGCCAAATGGGGCCGTTTCCATCCCTGAGCTGCTCTGGCTCTTCAGGTCTCCTGCTGGGGATCACAGGTCTCTCAGTAGCCTGAAGCCACCAACCCTACTGACCTTTGGCCTTTTCATCTCCAGCCTTTAAGCTGAAGCTTCGGAGACCCAAGCCAAGGGGTATGAGGAGAGGGCAAACAAGAACAGAGTGGCTGAGGGGCCTGGCCCCTCCCTGAGTGATTTTCCTCCCTCCAGGCCCCAGAATGTCATCAACAGCTTCCCAGGAGGCCTCTCTTTGGCCCCAGCTCCAACCCACTTGGTACCATGCCAAGCCCTCGCTGACCAGTGGCCTCCCAAGAAGGTGGCTGGCAGAGAAATACACCTTCTGCTTGCTGGGCACCCAGGCTCAGACAGTGGGGCCAGGGCATGAGGATTTGGTGTTTCAAGGCTCCTCTGGCCAGGCTTCCCCAGTTCCCCAGGCAGGAGCCTGCTCTCTCCCCTGGAGCCCCGAGTCCTGATGAGTGAGTCTCCCCAAAAGGATCAAGCTCCTCCACGCTCCTTCCCTGACCACCACCATCACGGGCCACTCACGGAAGCAGCGAGTGAACCGCTGGCGCCCGGGAGGTTCGTGCCTGCCTCACAGGTGCAAGGGGTTCTGGAAGGAGCCTCCTGGCCAGTGGACTGGCCAGGTCTGGCTCACGCCTCCCCGCGCCTCTCCAGGGGAAGGGGAACCGCCCTGCCCAGTGTCCATAGGACCAGGGCAGTGGCCTGGCTCTGAGGGCCGAGGGGCCAGAGCCAGGACGCTGGGTGCCCAGGCGAGGCGACGAGAGGCTCGTCCCCGCCGTGCCTCCCAACAGAAACACTGGCTCGGCTCCCTCCTGCCGGAGGCCGGTCACCAGCTAGTGGCCTCAGCCTCGGAGAACGCCCGGCTCTGGGCCCATTTTACAGATGAGACTGTCGCCGGCTTGCTTCTGTGCCCTGCTGGAAGTCAGCGAGCCAGGGGCCCGCCCCGGCACGCCGCCCGCGCTCCGTGGCCACCGCCCCAGGGCTTCCAGGGCCGGATCCGGCGTGGCGCGGGGCCGCCAGGGGACCTGGACAGCGCGCATGCTCCGAGGCTCCCCGGCTCGCACCTCCGCGATGCGCTGTTTCATCTGCTCCATCTGCTCGCGCTGCTTCTCCCGCTTCTTCATCAGGTGCATGGCGCGGCCGGCCTCGCTTGCGGCGCCCTTGTATTGAGCCATGGCAGCGGCGGCGGCGGCGGCGACAGCGGCGACAGCGACAGCGGCCCAGCCGGGTCTCGGCGTCAGCGGCAGCGGCGGCGGCGGCGGCGGCGGCGGCAGCGGCAGCGGCAGCGGCAGTGGCGGCCGAACAGTCAGCTGACGCCCGCGCCGTGACGTCAGCCACCAGGAGACGCACGGATGCCCCGCCCCGCCGCGCGCCAGCTGGCCCGGAGCGTGACCGCCGCCCGCCCCGCCGGAGACCGCCCCTGGTCCTGCGTGGACTCCCGCCCCAGCCCCCACCGCCGGCTCCTGTGGACCCCGGAGGCTGAATTCCCCAGCCCCTCGCGCTGCCTCGACGTTTAACCCGAGCCAAGGCTGGGCCCCTGGTCCCTCTAATTCCTCCTGCTGGCCCCAACGCTGGTCCCCTTGCTGCCCTAGTTCCCCCGCATTAAGCCGAAAATTGGCACCCGTCTCCCTGCTTCACTTAGAATCCCATCCAAGGGTGGCCCCTGGTCCCCTCTGCCCTCTCCTTTCAAGCCAGAGGCCAGGACCCCAGCTCCCTCTGCTTCCTCCACGTTGACACCCGCCCCTCACCACACTCCCCCTGCATTGAGCACTGAGGGCTGCAGTCTTGGTGCCAGCATTAACTCACTGGGTAGCCTTAAGCTTTAAGTCAATTTGGCCCCAGTGTGCTCTGGGTGAGGAATTCCCTGGTGAAGAATGCCACCTTTTACAGTCCAGTGAAGCTAAGCCAGAGCCCCAACCCAGGCAGCCAAAGCCCTGCCAGGTACCCAGCTTTTGGGAGATAACGGTCAAGATCCAGAGATTCAGGTTTCAACCGTTTTATTGGGAGGTTTTGTTTTCTGTGAAATACACTAGAGGGTGGGGAAGGGGACACATTCACTTTGCAAGATAAGGGTTTCCCACCACTAAAGGAAAGGCATGGGGCACGGCACACTGGGGTTTGGGTCCATTTTCCCACCTCCTTCTGCTTTGCTCACATTTCTTTACTCTCAGCAAGTACCACATAACATAAACACAAAGACAAGAAACAAAACAGCAACGCAAATCAACCTCCAACGGGGCCACGCCCAAGCCTTCCCCACTCCCCCAGGCTGGGCAAGGGCTGGGAGGGGCTGGGGCAGCTCACTCTACAGCCCTCAGGCCACACGGGAAGGCTGCAGGCTCAGAAAGGGTGGGTCAAAGTTAATAAATTAGAATAAATTAGGGGGGAGGAATGCAACTTTGTGCTGGGAGGGCCCCTCCTCTCCAACACGCAAGAGTTGGTGGGGGAAGGTGGGGGCATCTCCAAAGGCCACTACAGTCGGGGTAAGAGCGGTGGGGGCAGAAGTCACCTTTTCCTCCACGTCTTCCCAAACAGAGCAGAAGAATTAGGGGTGGGGGGAAGAGACACACACAAGGATTGAGGAACCCTCTTTTCCTAGGATAAGGAAGGGCCAAGAAAGAGGATGCTATCCAACCCCCCATCTCCCAAACCATCGCTAGGGTTAAGGATTTGGTCAGTGGATCAATGAGGTGGGTGATGGGAACGTGGTGGGGGAAGCAGAGGATGCTGGAGCCCTCGAGGAGAACAGACATAGGCTGGGGCAGCAGGGGCTGGGGGCGGCCACAATCACTGCTCAGCTTCTCCAAAGACGTCGTTCTGTTTGCGCTTCATGTTCTCAAAGTCAAAGGCCGTGCCAGCCATGCGTTTGTAGATGTCTTTGATGTCGTTGCAGGTTGTCTCAAAGTGTGTGGTGGCATCGTAGGAGCAGGAACAGAACACCTGGAAACAGCCAGAGCCCAGCGCCCAGGGTGAGTCAGGCAGGTGCCCTGGGCAGGCAGCCAGGAGCCAGGGCTGGGACAAGCTGCTTACCTGGCTCTCACAACCATCATCGATGGGCTCATACAAGTCACTGATAGCCACAAACCTGAGGGGCAGACAGAGGGGAGGGGACAGGCCTCAAAACGGGCCATGCCTTTCCTGGTCCCCAAGCCCAGCTGCTGGGCTCCCTCCCTCTCCCGCTTGGGCTCAGCCCAGTCCCTCACTTCTGGTCAATGGGCTCCAACAGCTCCAGAGCTGGCTCCACCTCCTTTTCGGGGTCCGTGGTCTCCACAGTAGTGCTGGCAATAGCTATGTACTTGCCCTGGGCCGCCACGTTGTGTGCATACGAGATCATGCACACGTAGATGTCTGGCCACAGGAAGAGCTCTGTCAACTCAGGCCAGAGGCGCTGGCCACGCGCAGAGAGGGGTTCCAGTGGCTGGACACAAGTCTGGCCCAAATGCCCCTTCCCAGCCCCGCAGAGCAAGTAGCATCCAAGCCGCCACCCTCCCAGAGGGGAAGAGTCCAGGCCACCCAAACCCTAGGGGTCCAAGTTGTGGTGGCTACAATGTGGGTCAAATTTTTTCCACAGAGAGGTAAGGCAGGGAGCTCCGACACTGATGGGGAGAAGAAGAGTAACCCCAAAGAGAACACCCTGAAGGAAGCTGTGCCGGCGCCCGGCCCACCTGACTTCCTGTTGACCTGGTTCTGGGGGATGATGATCTGGCAGGAGTTGGCGTCGTTGGTGCTCTTGATGGGGTGGCTGAGGATGCAGATGATGCGGATAACCTGGCCAGCCTTCCGCACACGGTCCGGGATGTAGCTGGGGTCACAGATCAGCTGCTTGCAGCGGGCCACCTGAGAAGGCACCAGAAGTCCTCGCCCCTGTCACATCCCTCCCTTAGGTAGACGTGGGGCTGCGCTCACAGCAAGGGCAGGCAGCTCTGGCAGACAACGCACTCCTCGGAGCCATCACTACTGCCCCTTCTGAATGCATGGCCCTACCCTGCAGCTCAGAGAGGTGGGCCTTGACGCACGGGCTGGGTGCCCGCCCCCGCCCCACCCCCCAGAGGCACTGTGAACAAGAACACTTTCTGCACCACAGACATGGCATGTGGCCTCTGAAAGAGACCTCTCACCCACAGTCATGACTCTGAAGACTTCTGGACCCCCAGTTCCCAGCTCCAAGACCCTCGAGGCTATGCAGCAGGAGACTCGGCAGCACAGAGGAGGTGACCAAGCCCCGCCTCAACCATGGGACTGCACTGCATGCGAAAGGCTCACCTCTCCCTCAGACTTCACGCCCACCACCTTGCCGTTCTCCATGATGATGTCATCCACAGGTTTGTTCAGCATATATGTCCCCCCATAGATGGCACTCAATCTGTGGTGAGAGCAGCTCCAGTGAAGGCCCCTCCCAGGAGAAACGGGGACCAATTCCACTGCACCGTTCCTCCACCAAGGTGCAAAGAAGGCTGCCCCAGGCAGGCAGCAGGCAGGAGACGCCGGGATTCATCCCAGCTCTGTCACTGCCGTGAACTCTGGCCCCATCTCAGCGGGCTCTTTCCTCTCTGGAGCTTCTACCCAGAATACACTGCCAAGGACCAGTGGGAGGGGGCATGAGGGAGCAGTGCTCCGCACCAAGACAGCCTAGGGGACCAGAATGGACTCTCTGGAGATAGGTCAGCTCCCAGCTAAGCCCTGACTCAAGGTTCCGGGACCCTGGGCCCAGTCCTGGTGCTGCTGGGAACTGAGCAAGTCGCATTTGTGGAGACTTGGTTTTTCAAGTGTGGAGACTTCTGTACTTCAGTGCACTGGGGTTGTGCCCCCATCACCCAAGCATGGAGTGAAGTAAATGAAGACCACGAATTGGAAAGGAGGAAATACTACCAGGGAAATGCTCAAGGGGCCCTAGTCCTACTCTAGTCCTGGCCCTAGTCCTACTCAGCTATGCCAACTGAAAAAACCCACGTCCTCACCTTGCAAAACCCTGGGGCAGCTCGCCCAAGCCGTAGAGTGGGTATAAATATGGGCTCTTGCCATACCGGGCCAGGGACTCACTGTACAACTTGATGCGGTTGATGGTCTCAAGACAGGGCTGGTCCAGGTAGCTGGGGGACAGGGGTTGGGGAAGATGCTCCAATAGCAGCACCCCTGACTTATTACCCCCACCCAGGTACCAGGCCAGTCTTCCCACCACCCCGAATGGCCTGGGGAAGATGAGGATCAAATGCAAGGGGGAAATGGAAAGGGTGATAGGTGAGCCTGTGGCTGAATACAAGAGACATGCAGGGCAGGGGGACAGCAGGCAGGTGTGGGAAAGGCGGGGGCGGGCCGGGCGAGGGGGCTGCCACCACCCAGCTTCCCCTCACTCATCAGTGCGGTAGAGCGCCAGGGCATGGCCAGTGAAATCGATGACATCCTGGCCCAGATCAAACTTCCGGTAGACGTCACGCATGCTGGTAGTCTGAGGGTCAACGCCCTCAAAGGTCTTGGGGTCATTCTCATCGAAGTTTGCCACAAACACCAGGAACTTGCGGAAGCGCCGTTTCTCAAACATGCCCATCAGATCTAAGGAAGGCGGCAGGAGGAGGTTCTGCACCAACACAGCACAAAACTCTCCATCCCAGCAGGGCAGGCACCCCCACTCCCAGCCCAGCTGTCCTGTGACCTTAGGTTAACCTCTCTACCCTTTTTAGCCTCAGTTTCCCCACCTGGATGAAGAGGGGATTGGCCTGGATGGGCTCTAAGGGCCTTCCTGGCTCAGACACTTGGCGATGTCTCGAGGATTCAGTGGAGGCCCTGCCAAAGGCTCAAGTTTTGTTTTTTTTTTTTTGAGATGGAGTCTCGCTCTATCGCCTAGGCTGGAGTGCAGTGGTGTGATCTCGGCTCACCACAACCTCCGCCTCCCGGGTTCAAACCATTCTCTTGCCTCAGCCTCCCGAGTAGCTGAGATTACAGGTGCGTGCCACCACACCCAGCTAATTTTTCGTATTTTGAGATGAGACAGGGTTTCACCATGTTGGCCAGGCTGGTCTTGAACTCCTGACCTCAAGTGATCCACCCGCCTCAGCCTCCCAAAGTGCTGGGATTACAGGCGTGAGCCACCGCGCCTGGCCAGGCTCAAGTCTTTCAAAAGGAGCCCCGTTCCCCTCCAAGTCACATCCCTGCTGTGTGAGGACCTCCCTCCTGGCAGCCAGCCATGCGGCATGACACGGGGCAGAGGGAATACAGAGTGAAGGGCCTCTCTGGTCCTTCATGGGGAATGTGACTTTGAACAAGGGGGTGCCTCATTCTGGACAACCACCCATCCCAAAGACAGCTGGCTTCCCTGCCACCCCATGATTTCTCTGGCTCAGGGGGCCCACACTCACTGGAAGCCAAGGCCTCAGTCTCAGTGGATGGCACTTTGTAGATCTTGCCCCCCTTGTAGACAAAGCTGCCCTCCACCACCTTGAAGTCCAGGTAGCGAGTCACCTCTGTATACAGTAGCATCTTTACCAGCTGCCCTGTGGGGGTGCACAGGGACAACATCAGCACGGCTCTCTCCAGAGGCTCTAGCTGGTCTGGCTGTGCCTCCTCTGGAGCCTGACCGTCCTCGGGTCTTCCCTATCACCCCCGACCTACAATACCTCCTTCCTGTCCCTCACCGTTAGCCATGAGGAATTTGGGAATCAGGTCAACGTTCCAGTCTCGGCCTCGGCCCATCGACTCAGGGGGCCCCTCCAGCAACTGAAAACGCTTATACAGCTGTAAGCAGAAGGGAGAGAGAGAGAGACACCTCAGGGACCACCTCCTCCTGCTCCAGGCACCTGGGGAGCTACTTCCACCCTGTGCCGCTATGTGAAAGGTTAACAGGGATGGGCTTGGGCCTGGGCAGCCTCACCTCCTCCAGGGGTGTGATAGAGGAGCTCTCGCCCCCGTAGTAGGGGTTCCGGTCCATGTGCAGCACCTTCTTCCCGTTCACAGACATGATGCCCGACAGGATGCATTCCTGGGGGAGGGTGACACCATCCACTGCACTCCCACCTGCCTCCGCTCCTACCAGCAGACCTGATTTGTTCCCCACCCAAACCTGCCTCAGTGGACAGCTCCTTCCACCCACCATCTCCACTGGCTAGTTGCCTCGCCTAAAATTGGGGTGATGGCTTCATCCGACCACACTCTCCATTGCAACCTTGCTGGGCAAAGGAGTCCTGTCCCCCTCACAAGGCGGACAGTGAAATAACGGAGGCTTTGAGGGAGGCAGGGCATCCAGCAGACACAGGATGGCCTTCCAGTACCAACACGCCAAGAGGCATCTACCTACGCAGAGCCGCACAAAAAGGCCGATAAAACACAATGAGGCACAGAGGGGACCCAGCTGGACTGCGAAGGACACTCGAAAGGGAGGCAAAGAAAGGCTTAGCACAGTCCTTGAAATTGTAGGCCCCACCCTGGACTACTCTTTCTTCAAATAGCAGGAGACCCTACCGCTGAGGAGGGGCATCTGGGCCTGGACCGAGAGAGAAGAGTCTCTGAGGGGAGTGGGCCAACGGGGTTTTCGGGGAAAGGGGGAAGATAAACACCGTCACCAGTCACTGTCACTAGCCCAAGGACAAAGGCTGCAGATGCTACTCAGCCTGAGGTCTCCATGGGCAACCGAGGTGGGGTTGCGGGAATGTGCTTACTGCCCCCACTGCTGTTCCTTCTGGAACATTCCCTGGATCCCCTGGCCCCAGAAGACGATGAGGAGGCGGGCTGAGGGCCAACTCTGGCGAGGCCTCCTGACCCCAGGTCCTTGTACTTCATCCCCACCGGGATTAGCGCAAGATGGGAAGGGACGCTTAGAGGCAACGCTAGGCGGGCGATGGGTGCGGGCGACGGGTGGATGCCGTGATGGGTGGGGGCGATGGGTGGGCGGGGTCGGGGGCATCGGGCCGAGTGGGGGTGCGTTTTCCGGTCCAGCGGGCAGGGGTAGGGAAGATGGGAGGGCGCCGGGGGTTGGACCCGGGTAGCCCAGGAGGCGGCCAGGAAGGGGGCCTCTTCGGGGAGATGGGGTCATGGCAACGAGCAGAGGCGACGTCGCGGGGGGAGCAGCAGGGTGGGCACAGCGCCGGCTTTTCGGGGAGCGGAGCGCAGAAGATGGCAGTGACCGGAGGATGGGCCGGCGGCCGCATCATCGCGGGGGATGGCGAGGGCACGACGCAGGGCCAAGGGCGCCCGGGGCCGCACTTACGGTGAGGCCGGTCCCCAGCACGATCACATCGTATTCCTCGTCCATGGTCAGGCCTCGGTGCCAGCGCCCGCTCGGCTCCTCCTCCTCCTTCACCGCAGCAGTCGCCGCCGCCACCGCCGCCGCCACCGCACTGGACCAAAGATGGCGGCGCGTCGGCCGCCGCCCGACCCCTCCGCCGCGTCAAAGAGTCCCGCCTCTTCCCGCGCACCGCCGCACCCGGCAGGGGCCACCGCCTCCCCGGCTCGCCTCCCGGGAGGGCTGCCAGGGCCGGGGCCACAGCACCAGCGCGGCTCCGCGGGCGACGCTGCTCGCCGAGAGTCTAGAGAGGCGCGGGGCGGGGCGGGCGGGCGGGGAGGGCCGGCGGCCGGTGATGCGGCCCGGGAAGGATCCGTGCGCGGGAGCCGCGCGCGCCCCGCCCCACCCGCCGCGCCCCGCCCCTCCCCGCCCCGCGCGCGCCCGCCCGCCTCCCCTCCCCCCCCCGCCCCCCGGGAGTCTCGGCGCGGCCCCGCGGCCGGACGCGCGCCGCTGCGGCAGCCGGGGGCGGCCCCCTCACGACGCGAAGGCTGCCATTGTCACGACGGCCGCCTGAGACGCCGAAGCGCACCGGGACTCGGCCCGACCGCCCCTCCCTACCCTAAGCGGTCAGGGTCCAGCTTGCTAAAGCCCCTCCCGGTCTCCGCGGGCTCCATCCTCCCGCATCCCTCCGGCGAGCACGCGCCTAAAGCCCAGCGCAGAAATGAGCGACAAGAGGCCCAACGCATGGCGATCCGCGTTTATTTTATTAGGAAGGAAGCAACCGAGCACCCCATGCTCCTGCCAGGCACTCCCAGTGGGAACATGCCAGACAGCCGGCGATCGCACCCAGCCCACCTGTCGTGGAGGTCCCTTCCTTCTCAGGCCACAAAAGTAAACCCCCGTGTACTGCTTATTGTTAGCACAACATCACCAGAAAACGATAACGACAGCCAAGCAGGACAGACAGTTAAGTAGTACTTCCACACCCCCAAACTCAGGGAGCTTTATAACCTTGAGGGAGCATTTGCTACACAAAAGCACTATCCACAGCCAGGGATGATGTAGACACAAGAATAAATAAGGAGAAAGGAGACCCTAGAATTCATGTCCCTTATGCCTCACAGCGACGAAGCCTGGGAAGCTGATTGGTCTAGCATCTACGCAGAATATGTACACCTTGTTGGGAGAGATGGGGGCAGCCCAAGAAAGCTCCTCAGCGGGCTGAAGAGGGAGCAAGATGGGCTGAGGGGAGCTTGGGGTTCATGCTGCGGTAGGAAGAGGGAAGCTCTTCAGTCCGGTGTGCTGCAGGGTGGGAAAGCAACAACACGGACACCGTCCCACCCTCAACCCCCGACTGGCACAGGGTCACACAATCTGGGTCAAAGAAATAGTGGGGCCCTTGTGGTCATCAAAGCGATCCATGGTCTTGAGGCTGAGGATCATGTGCAGGCCGTAGGTGAAGATGAAGAGCATGAACAGGGAGGTGAGCAGCCCCATCCAGATGCCGGGGGAGAAGAAGCTGGCACAGTCGCTGGCGTAGGAGAACCGCTCCCCCATTACGTTGAAAGCCTGGATCTGGCAGACACACAGACACGGGTCAGAAAGGACCATTGGGAGGCCCAGCAAGAACTGGGACAGGGGCAGCGCAGGGACAGGACTCTTAACTACATGCCCAAGCCCAAGCCTCTCTTCGTCTCTCAACCACTAGCCTGGGCTCCCCCACCTGAAGCTGGGCCACCCCCACTCCATACCTGGAAGTCCTGAAGCATCATCTGCCAGGGGGAGGGCTGCGTGCGGGCCACGAGGAGACTGCCCTTCTTGCTCAGGCTGCTGACATACTCGCAGTGGAAGGAGTAGATGCTGGGCCCTGTGACCTGGGAAGCATTAAAGTAGGCAACGGAGCCATTGCTGTGGAGTTCGAGGCGCTCCATGGTAAACCAGTGCCGGGCAGACACTGGGTAGAGGCGGTTGGCCAGAATGAACCTGGGGAAGGTGGCAGGGATGTCAGGTGAGCTGGGGAGGCTGGGGCCACACCAGCCCACCCATACCTCGACCACCCCCAGGACTCACTTGAATGTCACTGTGGTGCCAAAGAGTCGTTCATAGGTCAGTGAGAGCCTGTGGGGCCAGAGAAAGAGGCGCACTGTGAGGCTCTAGGAGGGCCTTTGGCATCTTGGAGGAACAAGTTCCCCAGCTCTGCTCCTACCTAAGCTGCCTTGGGTCCTTGCAGCCACCTGAAGAAGCAGTGCCCCCACTTGACAGATAGGAAAACTGAGGATCCAGTCACATTGCAAGCCCAGAACAGAGCTGGAAGCCAGGACCCTGGTCCCCCGTGCCACCAGCATGGGGGTCCTTCCTCTGGTTCCCCTGAGCTCACTGCCCCTCCTTTTACTCCCTCTTAGGGTCACTAAGGTGCCTGGGCTGGGCTTTGGGGGCGAGAACAAACAGAAGGGCATGGTTGCCCCATAAATGGCTCAGGTATTTGCCCACACAAAGTCCCAGAGGTTTTGCTCAAGGGGGAGGTGACAGGTTCCCAGGTAACCTTGAGGTGTTAACAACCAAGGTCCCAACCAAAGACTTGCAAGCATGGGGAGGCAGAAGTCTGAGCAACTCCCCCTCCAACAGCACCCCACGCCATGACACCTCCTACATCCTCACGCTGCCCAGACCCCAACCAGACCATGGCCATCCCCACCCCTGACCTGACCCTGGCTCCCGGCCCCACCTGTGACCCACAGTGATGGGAAGGTCACCTGTGGTGGCACAGTCCTTCCCAGCCTAGTGCCCTTGCCTGGCAAAGGAGTCATTCCAGAAGGAGCCAGTCAGGTTGAGCTCCTGCACCCCAAAGGTGAGGGGAGTCAGGTCCTCCCACTGGTCCTTGTAGGCCACAGAGAAGTTCTGGGCCCAGAACAGGATCCGGGGAGCGGTGTCATTGTAACTCACAGGAGGATGGATCACAGGTGATACTGGCTGTTTTTGTAGCAGCTGGCGACCTAGCCCTCCAGCCACCACGGCTACATCACGGGCCACCTGCAGAAACACCCAACCAGCCTTCTTTCAGCAGCCCTGGGAGAGTGTCACGCTCCAACCCAACTGTCGTGCCCTCCTTCCTCTCCCAACAGGACACACTGTCCACTATCTCAAAGTCCCACCAGCCAGAGGAGGCCTTTCCTCCAGGAAGCCTTCCGTGATGCCCCCTAAACCCTGATGACATTCCTAGTCCCTCAAACTTAGGGTCATTTAGACTTAGTGTCCAAGTCTGCCACCCACAAGCCTCATAGGACGAGATGGAAAGCTGCCCCTGGAATGGGGAAGCAGGACTTGAGTGCTCATCCTAGCCCTCCCCCCAGAGTCAGCCCAGGGACAAGCCACTCCAAATAGTCACACCACAGGGGTTCTGTGCCTGATGCTTCCCCTATGCTGGACCTCCTGGGCAGCCTGCCTGTGGCATACACTCCCCACCTCCAAGCAGACTCACCACACTGCCTCTCCCTGCACGCCCCAGAGCCCCTGCTGGAAGGGCACATACCCTGGAAGGGCGGACCGCTGTGAGGGCCGCTGTGTATGGGACATCTTCGGACTTGAGTGTGCTCAGGACCTGCCCGATGACCTCATCTGAGGGTCAACAAGGAGAGCAGAGACTCAGGTCACCAGGCATCCTGCATAAAGAAACACTCCCCACCGTCTGCTTTAGAAACCTTCTAGACCAGCTGAAAGCGGTGTTTTGACTTTCCACTGAGGATCCTTAGGAGCAGCTATTTCTCTTCCCACCCCTGTTCCCAGCCTCCCCCGGAGACAACTGTGGCTTCAGTCATCGATTCCGTAATGCCAAGCCCTACCTGTGTGACACAAGAAAATACATATCAATACAGAAAACTCCACATCCACCCACGAGAGGTTCGCGACTGCCTTTCCATGGGGAGTCACTGTCCTTTGTTGCAAATCGATAAGTCCCCAGAATTGTTTTTCCAAATGTCTGCAGTCTTATTAAACCCATAACTCTAGGATTCACGCGGCCTGCACAGAAACTGGTTCCACAGCCTCCAGCACAGAGGGCCCCCCCTCTGCCACGTGGGGTCTGGCTGGACAGGGTCTTCTGCCAGGTGATCCCTGGCTGGTCCTGGGAGCCAGCATTTCCCTGCTCCACTGCCAGCTGCCCCGAGAAGCAGACGGGCCACCCTGGGAGTGAGGAGGCCGAGGAACTGCAGGCCAGCTCTCTCTGTGGTCCCCACCCAAGGGCTAGATGAGGACGTGCATCCTCCCTGATTCTACTCACCGTTGCCTGTGAGGACTTCCCTGGGTGCCATTAGACCAGAGCTATGGAAGACAAACAGAGCACCAGAGTCCTCAGGCGGCCTGGACCTGCACTGCCCACTACCCTTTCCCCACCCCAGCTGCTCCTCCCTACTAGCCCCACGCACCAAGCCTGCACACTCTTACCTCAGTGCCCCCTCCTGGAAGCCCATCCCACCCCGAGGCTTCTCAGTCACACTCAAGTCCAAGCCACCTGCTCTGTGACAAGGGCCTGGCTAGGTGAGAAAGCTCCCCACCCGCAGGGCTCACATCTGCCTCATCTCTGGAGACCCAGCTCAGTGCTAGGCACCAACTCTTCTGGCCAAACAGGGCACCTTCTGGAAGGGCTGTGAGGGGGTGGGGAGTACTGGCATCTTTAGCCAAACGGTGCCACCACATGCCATAGCCCAGGGCCTTGCTGCTTTCTGGGCCCCGAGGCTGGTGGCTGGGCCATGTGGGCAGTACCTGGCTGTGTAGGGCAGGCGAATGAGCAGCAGAGCGGGGAGGCTGGCGTTGAGCTTCAGCTCCCGCAGGGTGGCCAGGTCCACATGCAAGGGGCTGGCCCCGAGCTTCTCCTGCAGGTAGGTGGTCAGAGTGCTGACTGCATACCAGTCGACGGCAGGAAGCACCAGTGAGGAGGGGGCCAGGTCCAGGGCATTCTGGGGACAGGGGAGAGGCAAAAGGTGAGTTAGCCAGGGGCCAGTGGGCCTGGGCCAGCCCCCCACGCCTCTCTGGCAGCTCTCCTCTGGCAAGCCATACCCACAAAGGCTCACCAAGAAAGTGGCCCACACCCCAGCCCCTGACATTCAGGCCCCAGGCCTTTCTACCCCAAAGCCAGCGTCTCTGCTCCCTAAGAGTATGAGGTGGCCTTTGTTGTTGTTGTTGTTGTTTTTTGGGGGGGTGGTTGACTCAGAAGAGACTCAGACCCAAGTAACCCTGATATGAGGTAAGAGTACAGTTCTTATGCTGGGAGAAGGAGCACAGAATGTCCCCCATGGCCCCTGGCTGGGAGAGGACTCTTACCTCTAGGTTAGAAAAGGCGCTGTCCTGCTTGTTTCCAAACACACCGCCATATGCTGTGAAATCCTCAATGCTCAGCTAATAGGGAAATAGGGGGGACATCTGAGGAGGTTTGGCAAGGAATGGGGGCCAAGGCAGGGGACAGCCACCTTCCCTGTGCATTCTCAGGGCCAGCAAAGTCTCACTGAGAGTCAGGTTCAGTATGGCGGAGCGCAACTGTGTGTTGGTGGGGGTGGAGTGGGAGACTCACCTCTTCCCTCCAGCACTCTCAGGGCAGGGTGAGAAGACATGGAAGGCAGTCATGGGGTGGGGAGATCTGCAGGCAGCTGACTTGTGGTAACTCAGGAGTAGAAGTCAGCTGCCTTGCCCGCCCTACAGACAAGAGGAACTGGGGAGGGAACAGGGAAGCTGTGGGGAGGGGGTGGGGCAGCCAAGAGCATTTGCGGCAGGCCTCCTAGCCAGAGAAAAGGAGAGTCGGCTATGTCCAGTCTGGACAGGACCCTCACCCCACCTGCTTTTGGTGGAAGGGGAGAGAGGTGAGGATCTCAGAACACGCTGGAGGAAGCATTGAAGTCTTTTGAGCTCTTAGGACCACAGTGGCCCCGACCCCATCCCTTTTCCTCTACAACCTACAGATGTCCTTTGTTCTTTCGCTCCTACCCTCTACTCCAATCCCCAGCTTCCTCTGGCCCTTCCCAGGTAGGCCCTGAGGAGATTTTAATCAGCTTCCCTAACCTGTTTGGTATACACACTCGCCCAGCCTCCCCTCCCTTGTGGGCAGGACCTTGATGCTGTTTGGCTGCCTGGCCTCTCAGTCGGAAAGCCCAGGAACTGCTGGTGGGTCCTGTGGGCTTTCTTTAATTGAGAAATCACACCACTCCCTGCTCCACCTTACCCAAAGCTGTCTTACACACTTAGACCTTCCCTCATGGCCTACGAGGTCCTACTTCATCGCCTGAAAACCATCTCCTACATCTCTACCCCTTTCTCTCACTCACTGTGCTCCAGCCACACCAGCTCTTCCTTGAGCTGGCCAAGAGCACACCTCGCCCAGGACCCTCGCATTTGCTGTTCCAGGAATGTCCTTCCCCAAACGGCTCCCTCCCTCCATTAAGATCTCTGCTCAGATATCACCTCCTTAGTGAGGCCTGGCCTGATCACCCTGATCTAAAACAGCATCCCAGTCACTCTGTCCCCTTAGTCTGCTTCCTTCCCTAAAGACTGTAACACTGACATCGTATCCTCTACCAACTTAGTATTTACTGGCCACCCTCACAAGAGTGTCAGCTTCCTGAGGGTGGGGGCTTGGGTTCTTCTGCTCACCGCCATATCCGCAACACTTCACAACACCTGGCACATAGTAGGCTTTCCATATTGGGCCAATGAATGAATGGGTGAATGCCCTAAGACTGGGGGACCCTGGCTAGATGTTTTATGTGGATTATAAGAATTCCCCCTTGCAGGCTGGGTGCGGTGGCTCATGTCTGTAATCCCAGCAGTTTGGGAGGCTGAGGCAGGTGGATCACGAGGTCAGGAGTTCAAGACCAGCCTGGCCAACATGGTGAAACCCCATCTCTACTAAAAATACAAAAAAATACAAAAATTAGCTGGGTGTAGTGGCGGGCGCCCTGTAATCCTAGCTACTCGGGAGGCTGAGGCAGAGAACTGCTTGAACCTGGGAGGCGGAGGGTGCAGTGAGCTGAGCTGACATTGCGCCACTGCATTCCAGCCTGGGCAACAGAGCGAGACTCCATCTCAAAAAAAAAAAGAATTCCCCCTCACAGCCCTCTGATGTAGGTGGTGTCTTCATTTTACAGATGTAGAAATTGTCATTCACGAAGATTATTTCATGCCTCCAATGGCTGGTTACATGGTAGAACTAGGACTCAGTTCCTATCTGACTATATTATTTACCACCTCCTGAAAAGACTTCAGGCCACCACCATCTGCCCACACAGCAACCAAGGGAGACTACAAGGGCAATGAGCCATACAGACCACCAACAAGGGAGGGCCTAGCAGAGACATGGTCTCCACGCCTGTTTTGGGGGCAAAGATCCTGGATGGGAAGGAAAACAGCATGCAGGTTATGAGCTCCAATTGGGAAGGAGGATTGGCAGACTCAGGCTGGAACCAAAGCGGCGTCTATCAACTGTAGTGAAACATTGTATCTCGACAAACCTTACTTTCCTTGGCAGTGAAGCCAAGATAATGACATCAGTGTAGCAAGTGCCTACAAAGCACTAAACAGGTGATCATTTTCCAATTATCATTATGATCATCACAGCTAGAATTACAACTCTGCCACCCATTAGCTGTATGAGCTTGGGCAAGTCACTTAACCTCCAGCCTCAGTCTTCTCATCTATAAACAAACAGGGACGATAATCCCCACCCACCATATTGGACTAAGTCAGATATCCAAAGTGCTTGGTACTCAGTAGGTACCTGGCCTCTGACCCGTCGCTTCCTCCAATCAAGTCGGTGCCATTTCCGAGGCTGTCGCCATGCCCACTGAAGCGTTTACTACAGCCCTTCCCATGAGAGGACCCACACCTCCCTACGGTTGGGACAAGGTCACTGAAGCTTCCCTTGGGGAATGGGCGTCAGTGTCATGGGGGGAGGGGCCTGGCTGCCTCCGGATGACCTGGGAGAGTGGGCTGGGGCGGGCGCACCTTGTCCTGCAGGAACAGCAGCACATTCCGGGGACCCAGCTCCAGGGCGGGATCTAAGTAGGTAGAGAGCTGCAAGTCGCTGGTGATGTGGCCTTCATGAGTGTCGGCCGCAGGAGCCCACAAGTCTCTGGCAGGGGACAGAAGAGGTGCTGTCAGACGGGGGCGCATGTGTACTGGAGCTCTGTCGCCCGCAGATTCGCTGCGAGCCCCCGAGCAAGGAACAGTCCACCTCCGGGCCTCACCACCCCTCGCCTAGGACAGCGCCGGAGTCGGGCGAGGGCGCCTCAGCCGCCACAGCGCATCCCACCCCGGCCCGCTCACCGGTCACTCGACCACAGCACCAGCGGGACCTGCTGCTCCGCCGCTGCCGCCGCCGCCGCCAACGACAAAAACACTGGCAGCCACGGCATCCGCCAGAGCTCCTGGGCGCACCGCGGCCCCATCCGCACTCGAGCCGTTGCCGTGGCCGCCATCATAGCCTCAGCCTCCACTGCCTCAGCGGCCTCGACAGCCGCGGATCAGGTGACCGTTGCCCCCGCCCGAGCCCCGCCTCGCACCTCCATTGGCCCAAGCGCGGGCCAGCCGGCAGGGCCGCAGGTAATTGGACCAAGTGCATGCCACTCGCGGCCACTCCTTCTCACTGGTTGGCTGTACGTGTCTCCAGGCACTCACGCTCCGAATGGGAGAGGGGATGGGGCCCAGCTAGACCGACTAGGACGGGACAAGAGGGACAGGGAGGCTTCGCGGAACCCTACGCCCACCCGACGCGTTCGCCCGTCCGTTTTTATTTCTATTTTTGTTGTTGTTGTTGTTGTTGTTGTTCTCTTCTTTTGTCTTTTTTTTTTTCTTTAGAGACGGAGTCTCGCTATGTTGCCCAGGCTGGTCTCGAGCCCCCGGGCTCAAGCGATCCTCCCGCCTCAGCCTCCGGAAAAGTGGGACTACAGGCGCACATCGCCGCACCCGGCCAATCCCTGTTTTAATCCTTTTCCTTAAAATTGCAAAAGTGGTGTCTTTTTCCTGCAGATGGACCCTCCCTGATACCGGTGAGAGGAGACTAATCCCTTAGAATGAGGAGTAAAGCGGGCTCAGGATAGCATCTAGGGGAACACCCAGCACTTACATTGGGCAGGAGGAGAAGGGTCCAGAAAAGAGATCAGACAAGGAGCAATCAAAGAGGAAGGAGAAAACTCAGAGTGAAACGTGGCTTCAAAGACACCCTAACGGGCCGGGCGCTGTGGCTCACGCCTGTAATCCCAGCACTTTGGGAGCCCAAGGCGGGCGAATCATGAGGTCAAGAGATCGAGACCATCCTGGACAACATGGTGAAACCCCGTCAATACTAAAAATACAAAAATTAGCTGGGCATGGTGGCACACGCCTGTAGTCCCAGTTACACGGGAGGCTGAGGCAGGAGAATCACTTGAACCCGGGAGGCGGAGGTTGCAGTGAGCCGAGATCGCGCCACTGCACTCCATCCTGGGCGACAGAGTGAGAGTCCATCTCAAAAAAAAAAAAAAAATTGTAGTCACGATTGTCACATGTGATTCAGACTAGGACTAGGATAGTGGCAGTTGAGCTGGAGAGAGGAAGTGGGTCTGAGGATACAGTCAAAGAAGATTGTAGCTCTTGGGTCTCTCTGAATTGGGGACTGGGAGATGAGGTCACTTGAGGGCTCATTGACTTTCGGGTGCTTAGGGAAACCCCCAAGTGGCCATTTCCAGGCCTTAACTAGCTGAGGAGAGAGGTTTCCACTGGAGCTTCACTGTATCCCAGGAGAATCCAGCAAACTTAAAAAGGAAAGCATGTCTATTATGTTTCTGTTACTTTTGTTACATAGTTTCAAGGCAAAGACTTCCTCTGGAATGCGGAAGGCAATCTTGCCTCCGCCAGGACCCTGTTGCTGAGCTGCTTCCATCCTTAGGGAAGAAACTCACCTGTGGCTGCTTTTATTCTTCCCTGCATTGCCAGGGGTCCCTGGAGTGATGGCCCTTGAGGCTTCCTGAAGCACCTGCTATGGGCCAGGCACCTGGACTCTGCCCCGGAAGTTGACAGTCTAGTCTAGAGGACATTCAGGACAGCAGGTCATGATACAGGGTCATGAATGTTCCAAAGGTTGAGACATAGGACTGGGAGGGATGTAAGGAGAGGGGCACCGATGAAGCTGCTCCCACCGGGAGGTGATATCTAAACTCAACCAATCACCAAATGTTGACAGCACCAATGAGCACCTTCTGTCTGGGGACTTCATCCTTAGGGTAAAAGCATTTTCTTCATTGAAATCCTGGCCGGGCATGGTGGCTCATGCCTGTAATCCCAACACTGGCAGGCCGAGGCGGGCAGATAACCTGAGGTCAAGAGTTCAAGACCAGCCTGGCAAACATGGCAAAACCCCATCTGTACTAAAAATACAAAAATTATCTGGGCGTGGTGGCAGGCGCCTGTAGTCCCAGCTACTCAGGAGGCTGAGACAGGACACTTGCTTGAACCTGGGAAGCGGAGGTTGCAGTGAGCTGAGATCGTGCCATTGCACTCCAGCCTGAGCAACAAGAGCGAAACTCCATCTCAAAAAAAAAAAAGGCCGGGCGCTTTGGCTCACGCCTGTAATCCCAGCACTTTGGGAGGCTGAGGCAGGCGGATCACAAGGTCAGGAGATCGAGACCATCCTGGCTAACACGGTGAAACCTTGTCTCTACTAAAAATACAAAAAATTAGCCGGGTGTGGTGGCGGGCGCCTGTAGTCCCAGCTACTTTGGAGGCTGAGGCAGGAGAATGGCATGAACCTGGGAGGCGGAGCTTGCAGTGAGCAAAGATCGCGCCACTGCACTCCAGCCTGGGCGACAGAGCGAGACTCCGTCTCAAAACAAAAAAAAAAAGAAAGAAAAAAAGAATCCCTTCAGGCCCTCATCTCCCTGTGGCTTTTAAAATTGTTTTAATGTACTATTGGACACATACCAAAATATGTGGAACATACATGTTACATATACATGTGTAAGGTATATTACATATATGTTACCTCTACATGCAGTATAAAAATAAAAGGAACGGCTGGGCTTGGAGGCTTATGCCTGTAATCCCAGCACTTTGGGAGGCTGAGGTGGGCAGATCACCTGAGGTCGGGAGTTCCACACCAGCCTGACCAACATGGAGAAACCCCGTGTCTCCTAAAGATACAAAAATTAGCCAGGCATGGTGGTGCATGCCTGTAATCCCAGCCACTCAGGAGGCTGAGGCAGGAGAATCGCTTGAACTCGGGAGGCAGGGGTTGCAGTGAGCCGAGATCGTGCCATTGCACGCCAGCCTGGGCAACGAGAGCGAAACTCCGTCTCAGCTGGGCACGGCGGCTCAAGCCTGTAATCCTAGCACTTTGGGAGGCCGGGGCGGGTGGATCACGAGGTCAGGCAATTGAGACCAGCCTGGCCAACATGGTGAAACACCGTCTCTACTAAAAAGACAAAAAATTAGCCAGGCGTGGTGGCGGGAGCCTGTGATCCCAGCTACTTGGGAGGCTGAGGCAGGAGAATCGCTTGAACCCAGGAGGCGGAGGTTGCAGTGAGCCAAGATCGCGCCACTGCACTCCACCCTGGGCGACAGAGCAAGACTCCGTCTCAAAATTAATAAATAAATAAAAGGAACCTCAGACCAACCCCCCCACCTGGGACTTCACAGTAAGTGAAGAGCACTGCCAGTTCCTTAGCAGGAACCTGGGTTCCCCAAACCCCATTTTCCTGCATCCCCTGAGAAGCAATTGCTATCCTGCCTTGGTACCAGATGGCATTGTTCTTTTTTTTTTTTTTTTTTTGAGATGGAGTTTCGTTCTGTCACCCAGGCTGGAGTGCAGTGGCACCTTCTCAGCTCAGTGCAACATCCACCCTCCGGGTTCAAGCGATTCTCCTGCCTCAAGCCTCCCGAGTAGCTGGGACTACAGGCACCCACCACCACGCTATTGTTCTTTTTTTTTTTTTTTGAGATGGAGTTTCGCTGTGTCACCCAGGGTGGAGTGCAGTGGCACAATCTCAGCTCAGTGCAACATCCACCCCCTGGGTTCAAGCGATTCTCCTGCCTTGGCCTCCCGAGTAGCTGGGACTACAGGCACCCACCACCACGCCCGGCTAATTTTTGTATTTTTAGTAGAGATGGGGATTCACCATGTTGGTCAGGCTGGTCTCAAACTCCTGACCTTGTGATCTGCCCACCTCAGCTTCCCAAAGTGCCGGGATTATGGCATGAGCCACTGCGCCCAGCCCAGATGGCATCGTTCTGCCTGTAGTCCTCTGCAGCCTGTTTGTTCACCAGCAGTTGATGGAGGTTGCTGTTCGCTTACCCACTGTACCATAGCTTCATGTTCCAGCGCATGTGCCCACTGCAGCTGCTAGGCTCATTCCCCTGTTGCTGGACACTGGGTGGTTCTCCTTGTTTGCCGTGGTGCAGAATGCAAGATGTCTCAGATACGGTGGTAGACTGCATCATTGTTCACAAGTACTCAATCGCCCCTTTCTCTTTAAGAGTAGTCCTAGTCCATAGCCAGCTGGAGACTGGAACTGGAAGTAGCTATGACTCAGGGATCAGGAGACCATCATGGCTGCTGTGGGGGGTCTTTCCACACTGCGAAGTGAGTGACTGAAACCCCCAAGCCCTTGCACCTCCCACTCCCCTGACCTTTTAAAAAAGCACTTCTGGCTGGGCGCGGTGGCTCACGCCTGTAATCCCAGCACTTTGGGAGGCCGAGGCAGGCGGATCATGAGGTCAGGAGATCAGGACCATCCTGGCTAACACGGTGAAACCCCGTCTCTACTAAAAATACGAAAAATTAGCCAGGCGTGGTGGCGTGCGCCTGTAGTCCCAGCTACTAGGGAGGCTGAGGCAGGAGAATGGCTTGAACCCAGGAGGCAGAGGTTGCAGTGAGCAGAGATCGTGCCATTGTACTCCAGCCTGGGTGACAGAGTGAAACTCTGTCTCAAAAAAAAAAAACAAAAAAAACCACAAAATAAAGATGTACAGTGTAATGCTTATCAAAGCAGACAGTCCCATGGCATCACCCAGGTCAAGAATTTGAATATCATTGCCCCGAAAGCCCCTCTCATACCCTTACTATCACTTCCCAATGTGACCATGAACTTGATTCTTGTGCTAATCACTTTGGTCTTTATAGTTTGACCAGTTAAGCATGCATTCCTAAAAATGATGGGATGTGTTTTGGCTGTTTTGAGGCTTTAAATAAAGGAAATTATTCAGTATAATATTTTTCCCTCCTGCACTCTTTTTTTTTTTTTTTTTTGGAGACAGAGTTTGGCTCTTGTTGCCCAGGCTGGAGTGCAATGGCGCCATCTCAGCTCACTGCAACCTTCGGATTCCAGCAATTCTCCTGCCTCAGCCTCCCGAGTAGCTGGGATTACAGGCATGTGCCACCACGCCCGGCTAATTTTTTGTATTTAGTAGAGACGGGATTTCACCATGTTGGTCAGGCTGGTCTTGAACTCCTAACCTCAGGTGACCCACCCACCTCGGCCTCCCAAAGTGCTGAGATTACAGGTGTGAGTCACCGCACTCAGCCCTCTCCTCCACTCTGAAGGGGAGTATTATTGTGTGTCTAGATTCTTTGCTCAACATTGGCAGATTAATTCAAGTGGCTGCATGTAACAATGTTGCTGCATAGTATTCCACTGGATAAATACGTCACCACTGATTGCGTCCTTTAACTGTTGACATTTGGTTGGTTTCCCATTTGGGCTGTTATGGCTAATGCTGCTGTGAACAATTATGTATATGTCTTTTTTTTTATTTTTTTATTATTATACTTTAGGTTTTAGGGTACATGTGCACAATGTGCAGGTTTGTTACATATGTATCCATGTGCCATGTTGTTTTGCTGCACCCATTAACTCGTTATTTAGCATTTATTTTTTTTTTTTTGAGACGGAGTCTCGCTCTGTCCCCCAGGCTGGAGTGCAGTGGCGCGATCTCAGCTCACTGCAAGCTCCGCCTTCCGGGTTCACGCCAGTCTCCTGCCTCAGCCTCCTGAGTAGCTGGAACTACAGGTGCCCACCCCCACGCCCGGCTAATTTTTTGTATTTTTAGTAGAGACGGGGTTTCACTGTGTTAGCCAGGATGGTCTCCATCTCCTGACCTCAAGATCTGCCTGCCTCGGCCTGAGTGCTTGGATTACAGGCGGAGCCACTGCGCCCAGCCAATGTATATGTCTTTTGTTAAACATAGATGTTCATTTCAATAGGTATATAACTAGGTGGGGAATTGCTAGGTCATAGAGTATATGCACTGGGTTGAGTAGTGTCCCCATAAAAGTCATTGCAGACAGAATCAAGTTAAGGTGAGGTTATACTGGATAAGGGTGACCCCTAGTTCAATGCGTGGTGTTTTTAAAGGAGGAGAAAAAGAGACAGACACAGGGAGGAGAGCGCCGCATGAAGCTGAAGGCAGAGATTGGAATGACACCTCCGCAAGCCAAAGAACACGGAGCATTGCTGGGAACCACCGGAAGAAGTCAGAAGAGAGGCCTGGAGCTGGCTCTCCCTCACAGCCCCAGAAGGAACCCACCCTGGTGCCACCTTGATTTCGGACTTCTGGCCTTCAGAACTGGGAGAGAATACATTTCTGTTGCTTTAAATAAATTTCTGTTGCCTCTTGGGTTCAAGTGATTCTCCTGTCTCAGCCTCCTGAGTAGCTGGGATTACAGGCGTGCACCATCACGCCGGCTAATTTTTTGGGGTTTTTTTGTTTGTTTTTGAGATGGAGTCTCACTCTGTCGACCAGGCTGGAGTGCAGTGGTGTGATCTTGGCTTACTGCTAGCTCTGCCTCCCGGGTTCATGCCATTCTCCTGCCTCAGCCTCCAGAGTAGCTGGGACTACAGGCACCCGCCACCATGCCTGGCTAATTTTTTTGTATTTTTAGTAGAGATAGGGTTTCGCCATGTTAGCCAGGATGGTCTCGATCTCCTGACCTCGTGATCCGCCTGCCTCGGCCTCCCAAAGTGCTTCGATTACAGGCGTGAGCCACCGTGCCCGGCCTTTTTGTTTGAGACAGAGTTTTGCTGTTGTTTCCCAGGCTGGAGTGCAATGGCGCGATCTCGGCTCACTGCAACCTCCGCCTCCCAGGTTCAAGCGACTCTCCTGCCTCAGCCTTCCCAAGTAGCTGGGACTACAGGCGTGCGCTACCACACCTGGCTAATTTTGTATATTTAGTAGAGACGGGGGTTTCTCCATGTTGGTCAGGCTGGTCTCAAACTCCCGACCTCAGGTGATCCGCCCGCCTCGGCCTCCCAAAGTGTTGGGATTACAGGCGTGAGCCACTGCGACTGGCCTAATTTTTGTATTTTAGTAGAGATGGGGTTTCACCATGTGGGCCAGGTTGGTCTCGAACTCCTGACTTCAAATGATCTGCCCACCTTAGCCTCCTAAAGTGTTGGGATTACAGGCATGAGCCATGGTGCCCAGCTGCTTTTATCTATATTTAATTACAAGTGTTTGGTTTCTCCCAGGTAATTTTTTTCCCTTTTTGGTCATTTTTTTAAAAAACCTTTTATTTTGAAATAATTAAGCACCAACACTGCTGAAAGACCTGGTTGTCTGAATCTTCTCTTGTTGCTGGATCATCTTTGGTGGTTCTATCTTTTCTTTCTTTCCACGTTTCTGTTATAGTATTTTTAATACTGTGTCTACGCCACCACCCTGGATTTGCCTTTGCTCCCACCCAAGACCCCCAGCTCCATCTGGGCAACGCCAGTCCCACCTCCTGATCGCAGTGTGCGCTGCTCACGGCTGGCTACTTGCCGGGCTATTCAGAGCTCCTCTCCCACCTATGATGCAGCCCAGGTAGGATCCAATTGATTCTCCACACTTGGGGCTCTCTGAAGTGTGGCCCCAATCTACCTGGCTAGCTTTGGGTTTTGAAGCAAGTTCATTAGCCTCACTCCACCTCCTTGGCAAAATGAGGAGATTAATCCCTATTTCTGCAATGTTGTTACAGGGATTACAGACAATAACTGAAGCCTTAAGTGACTGGTGCAGAAGAGGCTGATGCCCATCTGCTCAAGTGTGCTGCATGTGCCCAGGGCACTAAGGGTTCAGCCTTTCTGTCCAGCAGTCACTTCCCATTTCCACCCCTACAGAGAGGCCAGAGGCATTTTACAACAAGCCAACACATATGCTTTATGGTTCTGTCTCAAAAACATGAAAACCCAGGCCCTAGGACTCAAGTGATGTTGAGAGGCAGAAAGGATGGAGAAGTCGTTGGCCCCAGCATGGGGGCAAGCAGCCAGACCTCAGGCCCTCACTCTAGGCTCCACGTGGCTGGGCTTGACCTCTGGCCAAGGGCTGCTCTTCCCGCCTGCGGCCCACCTGAGGCCAGACCTTGCCCGAGGAAAGGGTCTGTGGCGGGGGGAAGCTCAGGCAGAAGGAAGACGTGGCCAATGGCCATCCCTGAGGAGGTCGTGAGCAGCTCCTGGTTTGGCAAGGGCGGTGGGTAGAAGCCAGGCCGAGGAGTCTTAGGGTCGCCTCTCCACAGCTCTGGTGGGCCCCCCGCTCCCCTAGCCAACTGGTTGCTCACCTGCCTTCTATGCTCCCTCCTGATGCCAGCCCCTGGGAGAGAACGTCTGAAGGCAAGAAGGAAAGAGGGCCCTGCCTAAGCTTCTTCCTCCCTGCTTGGCCAAGTGGGAGAGGCAGCTGAGGTCCTTCGTTTAACTGAGGAAGCACGGAGGAGCTGGAATGCCTACCGGCTCGGAGAGGGCACTTGAGAGGGTCTATGAACAAATCTGTCTAAAAGCCACATTTGAGCTAAAAGCATCAGTCCATCCCTCAGCCCCAGCTCTGTGCAGGCCAAGAATCCAGAAGGCAGCAAGCAAGGCCTATCTCCCAGGCTGGAGGTGGTTGTGGAGCTGCTCTGCCTGGGTCTTCAGACGCTGGAATTCCTCTTGAATGAAGTCCGTCAGGGCTTTCCGCATCTCCACCTGAGGGAAAGGACCAGGGATGGCCTGCACCCCTCGGGAAGCTTGGCCAAGGTGCCCTGGGAGGGTGACAGGACGGAGAGGGTGGAGGCACCCTGCTGGCAGCCAGCAGCAGGGGGTCCAGGGACAGCTACGGGGGACCCAGGAGGAAACTCACAGCTGACTTGTTCTCCGCCCGGAGCCGCTCGAGTACAGGCAGGGCACTGAAGGGCTTCCCGATCAGCACGGTGATTTTCTGTGGGGTGGCCGCCAAGAGTGATGACGAGCAGGAGGAGTGCCCACAGCCCCAGCCCAAGCAACCCGGGAGCCAGAAGCTAAGCCCCGGCTCTGCTGTGCCACACACTCCCCAGGGGCCACTCTTCCTCTAAAACGAGGTCCTGGTCCTGGGTCCTGTGCTGTAGATGACCTGTCCTGTCCCCACAGCCCACCTCTGCCCCAGCCTGACTTCCTCTGCTCTCATTTTAATGTCTCGGTGCCAGGAAGCCCCTCTATGTTCCACTCGGTCCCCTGCTGTAGCCTCACGCTGAGCTCCTCCTGCAGCTGGCCTCCATAGTGCTGAGTGGGAGACACGGGGCAGACGGCAGGCAGGCAGACAGACAGGCAGCCAAAGGTCAGCAGTCCCTACCCACCTGTCCAAAGCGGGGGAAGTAGGGCGGACTGTTAGGAAGGACGTCATTCATTCCTGCAACACAGTGGACAGAAGGCCAGACGTGGGGTGGAGCAGGGCAGCCTGGGACCAGAGGGAGTCCCAGGCCCCCCACCCCAGATGCCATCTCTCTGTCCCCGTCCCCAGGCTCACCGACATGCCACAGGGGCAGGATGATGGGGTTGAGATGACACTCAGCAATCAGGCGCCCGATTCCTGCCCGGTGGGGAGGTAGAAATGTTAGCATAAGCTGGGCCCTGAGCCAAGCTTCTGTGCCAGCCTCTGGCCAGTGCCACCCCCGACATCCTCCAGTTCAATTCAGCTCCCTTGGGCAAGCCCCTGCGAGAGGCAGGCCCTAGTCTCAGCACCTGTCCCCTTCCTGGCGCTACAACATGCCCATCTACCCCCATACAACCCAGCCCGAGGGGGCGGGAGCCAGGGGCCCACAGGGCCATCTCTGGGCCGGGAGGATGGCTGTGGCCAGAGACCAGCAGCCCTTACCCCACTTGAAACGCAGGAATTCGGAACTCATGTTCACTTTCCCTGGTGAGAGAGCACAGAGGCGAGGCTTGGGAGCCCATCCCGCTCATACTGGGGGGGCTCGACCCAGTCAGCCCTGCTGACCTTCTGGGAAGATATGCACCCAGTCCCCATGGTTGAGCTTCTCCAAAATGAAGTCCATCCCCTTCTGGTAGACGCCATCTCCTGCAAGGAAAAGGCCTCTCCCCATCAGTAACCATTCTCGGGGGCATGGGGTGACAGGTTAGCTTACCCTCAACACTCTCCAAACCTCAATGAAACAGGCCCTTCTCCCTGGGGCCCATGCATTGGGGACTATCCCCCTCAGTCCCTGCTTGCTGGGAAAGCCCCAGCAGATTAGGGACTTCCCATCCCCCACTGTGCCATCCACATAGACGCCCTCCAATGACCATCTCCAGGGCCTGCATGGCACTTGGGCACGCTGTGGGGCTTCCTTCCTAATATCTTCTAAACCCCTAAGTGCCAGGAAGCATCAGCTCAAGTCATCTCCTACCGAGATTCTGACCTGGCAATTCCTCCATCTACCTATGAACCCCGTCTTCAGTGGCTCACCAGCTGGGCTGCTTCATCCACATACTCCTGCACACTCTCAAAGATCCCCAGGTCAGCGCACCACCTGCCCTCCCTCCCCAGCCAGGCCCTGGCTGCCAGCCGACCGCTCTTGGAGCCTCATGCGTTCCTTTCTCTTTGAAGGTGCCACTCCTGGGGTGATCCTACCATATGCCAGCTGCTAGAGAAACCAAGTGCATTTGTGATTTCCAACCTTGCTTAGGCCCCAGATTCTGGGCAACAACCCTTTGCTGGGGTCTCAGCCGCTTGTCACAGCCGCTCCTCACAGGGCACCCGCCTGAGGCCTCAGCCTCCACCATTCCTCCCTCCTGCTGACCCCTTCTTCTCAGGGCACCCCAGGAAACTAGACCCTCCCTTATACGGAGGCCTCTTGGGAAAGGGAGAACATTCATTTGAACACACATCAAGAGCTTGGGAAAAACTCAAACTTGCTAGACTGAAAAACAGTGGAGTCAAACTGCTCCTGGTCTAGCAACTTTCCACATTGGAGATAACCCTGAGACCATGACACTGCACCCAAGAGAAGGAAATGCAAACCTCCTTCCTTCTGAAGCCAATGTTGGCTGTTGCGTGCTGGCTGGAAGCCTGGGGACGCTTGGAGACAGTAAGTACACAGTAAGGATCTCATCAACCTTGGTGATGGAAAAGTAATCATGTGGGAGACAAAACAGGAAAGAGGTGGACAGGTTGAAGGAATGGGGTATAGCAGATATCCTCATCTTATAAAGTGGAGAGTAAAGAAGCCCTATCACAGAGCGAGAGACAGACACTGGGAATACCTCTGGCAATGAACTTTGTCCTCTCCAAGGCCGATTCTTTGAAAGTTGCTAGTTAGGGATCCAGGAATCTCAACCCAACCCAAACAGTGCCCTGACCCAGCAGCCCACTCGGGCGAGAGGGAGGGGGCAATGACCCACTGGAGTTTTCTCAGGGCATGGGAAAAGCAGCAGTTTCCCTACTTGGGATGCAGCATGTGTAATAGTACAGGGGAGTCTTCATAGGTCCTGGCCCCTTCTCTACTAAAACCCACTGATACAACCTATCCATTGAGCTTGAAACTGGAATTTAAAAAATCATAATAATATGCTTTTGGAGCAAGACTTCATCATTTGTAGCTTTTGCAAATGCTCCTACTGCTCACTTGTGTCACTTGTGTCAAATCACTTCGATACTTAAATACCATATTAAAGTCTACGCTTGGGGAAAAAGGGAATTTTTTTGAACATAGAAGCCAAGTGTGCCAAATACTGCCTTTGTCTTAATGACATATTATTAGTTCTTTGCTGAAGGAACTGAGAGGCAGGGACGAGGGGTGAATGAGCAGAGTCCCCATCTTTCAGAGCAGGTTGGGATAAACGATGCCATGGTCATTTGCCAAGACACTGTGGCCTCTGCTTGTTTCTTTACAGAGACAGAAGTAGCCTCCAAAAGCAGCAGAAAGAGAAACCACTCCAGGGGGCTGCTTCTGAGGAGTGGGGCTAGGGAGGTGAGGGGCGGGCACTGCAGCTTTCCATTAAAAGCCCCTCTTTGTTATTTGTTGTTACTTTATTGGGTTTTACCACATTCTACTTTGACCAGCTAGAAATAACAAACCCCTCCTTGACCTCTAATATCCTTTGGTTACTCTTCCTTCTGTCTCTTTTTCCTCCCAACTGCACCCCTGGGAGGACTTGCCGCCCCTGCGGTCTCCATTCCCCGCCAACTGCAGCACCACCAGCCCTCGGGCCACAATAATCTGGCTCTGGCAGCTGTCACTCCATGGAAACGCTTCTCCAGCATCACCTGCTGCTTCCATGGTGCCACAGGCGCCTGGTTTGCTTTTCTCTCTGGCCATGGCTCCCTGCCATCTTGGTGGCTTCTCTCTCCCTCTGTGCCATCCTGGGCCTCTGCCCTCTCTCTGAAGACTCTCACTCTGCATTCGTGACTTTGTGGTTTTTGTGGTTGAATTCCCAGTATCTTTTTTTTTATTAATTTTTTTTGCACACAAAAACAATAAACATTTTCTAAAAATACATACAAACAAAAAGATGCATATCAAACATACCAGGAAGGCTGCACATGGGAAGACGGGGAATAGAAATGGGGAGTGGGAATCAAAATAAATGAGAGAGGGACTTTATATGGATCAGTGATAATAACTCAATCCTCTATTTGACGAAGAAGGAGAAGGAAGAGGAAGAAAAAGAAAGTGGGATAAAGGATCAGAAAGGGAGGAAAATAGAAAAAATTAGAGTATGACTCCAGGATAGACCTGCCCTGTTGTCACTGAGTTGGTTGGTTGGTTTGTCTGTTGCATTTTTCATATGCTTCGCCATGTTGGCCAGACTGGTCTCGAACTCCTAGCCCGAAGTGATCAACCCGCCTCGGCCCCCCAGAGTGCCGGGACCACAGGCGTGAGCCACCACGTCCAGCCCCCAGATTGCTTCTGGCCTCCGTGGTATACCTCCCAGACGGGGCGGTCAGGCAGAGGCGCTCCCCACATCCCAGACAGGGCGGCTGGGCAGAGGCGCTCCTCACTTCCCAGACCAGGCGGCCGGGCAGAGACGCTCCTCACTTCTTCCCAGATGGGGCAGCCAGGCAGAGGTGCTCCTCACTTCTTCCCAGACGGGGCGGCCGGGCAGAGGCACTCCTCACTTCCCAGACGGGGCGACCGGGCAGAGACGCTCCTCATTTCTTCCCAGACGGGCGGCCGGGCAGAGGCGCTCCTCACTTCCCAGACGGGGCGGCCGGGCAGAGGCGCTCCTCACTTCCCAGACGGGGCGGCCGGGCAGAGGCGCTCCCACTTCCAGACGGGGGCCGGGCAGAGGCGCTCCTCACTTCCCAGACGGGGGGCCGGGCAGAGGCGCTCCTCACTTCCCGGACGGGGCGGCCGGGCAGAGGCGCTCCTCACTTCTTCCCGGACGGGGCGGCGGGCAGAGGCGCTCCTCACTTCCCAGACGGGGCGGCCGGGCAGAGGGCTCCTCACTTCTTCCCGGACGGGGCGGCCGGGCAGAGGCGCTCCTCACTTCCCAGACGGGGCGGCCGGGCAGAGGCGCTCCTCACTTCCCAGACGATGGGTGGCCGGGCAGAGGCGCTCCTCACTTCCCAGACGATGGGTGGCCGGGCAGAGGTGCTCCTCACTTCCCAGACGGGGCGGCCGGGCAGAGGCGCTCCTCACTTCCCAGACGGGGCGGCCGGGCAGAGGTGCTCCTCACTTCTTCCCGGACGGGCGGCCGGGCAGAGGCGCTCCTCACTTCCCGGACGGGGCGGCCGGGCAGAGGCGCTCCTCACTTCTTCCCGGACGGGGCGGCCGGGCAGAGGCGCTCCTCACTTCTTCCCGGACGGGGCGGCCGGGCAGAGGCGCTCCTCACTTCCCGAGGGGGGCGGGCAGAGGGCTCCTCACTTCCCGGACGGGGCGGCCGGGCAGAGGCGCTCCCACTTCCCAGACGATGGGTGGCCGGGCAGAGGCGCTCCTCACTTCCCAGACGGGGCGGCCGGGCAGAGGCGCTCGTCACTTCCCAGACGGGGCGGCGGGCAGAGGCGCTCCTCACTTCCCAGACGATGGGTGGCCGGGCAGAGGCGCTCCTCACTTCCCAGACGGGGCGGCCGGGCAGAGGCGCTCCTCACTTCCCAGATGATGGGTGGCCAGGCAGAGGCGCTCCTCACTTCCCAGACGGGGCGGCCGGGCAGAGGCGCTCGTCACTTCCCAGACGGGGCGGCCGGGCAGAGGCGCTCCTCACTTCCCAGACGGGGCGGCCGGGCAGAGGCGCTCCTCACTTCCCAGATGGGGCGGCCGGGCAGAGGCGCTCCTCACTTCCCAGACGGGGCGGCCGGGCAGAGGCGCTCCTCACTTCCCAGACGGGGCGGCCGGGCAGAGGCGTTCCTCACTTCCCAGACGATGGGTGGCTGGGCAGAGGCGCCCCTCACTTCCCAGACGGGGCGGCCGGGCAGAGGCGCTCCTCACTTCCCAGACGATGGGTGGCCGGGCAGAGGCGCTCCTCACGTCCCAGACGATGGGCGGCCGGGCAGAGGCGCTCCTCACTTCCAGACGGGGCGGCCGGGCAGAGGCGCTCCTCACTTCCCAGACGATGGGTGGCCGGGCAGAGGCGCTCCTCACGTCCCAGACGATGGGCGGCCGGGCAGAGGCGCTCCTCACTTCCCAGACGGGGCCGCGGGCAGAGGCGCTCCTCACTTCCCAGACGGGGCCGCCGGGCAGAGGCGCTCCTCACTTCCCAGACGGGGTCGCCGGGCAGAGGCGCTCCTCACTTCTCAGACGGGGCGGCCGGGCAGAGGCGCTCCTCACTTCCCAGACGGGGTGGCCGGGCAGAGGCGCTCCTCACTTTCCAGACGGGGCGGCCGGGCAGAGGCGCTCCTCACTTCCCAGACGATGGTGGCCGGGCAGAGGCGCTCCTGACTTACCAGACGATGGGTGGCCGGGCAGAGGCGCTCCTCACGTCCCAGACGATGGGCGGCCGGGCAGAGGCGCTCCTCACTTCCCAGACGGGGCGGCCGGGCAGAGGCGCTCCTCACTTCCCAGACGGGGCCGCCGGGCAGAGGCGCTCCTCACTTCCCAGACGGGGTCGCCGGGCAGAGGCGCTCCTCACTTCCCAGACGGGGCGGCCGGGCAGAGGCGCTCCTCACTTCCCAGACGGGGTGGCCGGGCAGAGGCGCTCCTCACTTTCCAGACGGGGCGGCCGGGCAGGGCGCTCCTCACTTCCCAGACGATGGGTGGCCGGGCAGAGGTGCTCCTCACGTCCCAGACGATGGGGGCCGGGCAGAGGCGCTCCTCACTTCCCAGACGGGGCGGCCGGGCAGAGGCGCTCCTCACTTCTTCCCAGATGGGGCGGCCGGGCAGAGGCGCTCCTCACTTCCCAGACGGGGCGGCCGAATTCCCAGTATCTTTATTCCTGATAATTATTATTATTTTTTTTTTTTTGAGACAGAGTCTTGCTCTGTCGCCCAGGCTGGAGTGCAGTGGCGCATTCTCAGCTCACTGCAAGCTCCGTCTCCCAGGTTCTTGCCACTCTCCTGCCTCAGCCTCCCGAATAGCTGGGACTACAGGTGCCTGCCACCACGCCCAGCTAATTTTTTATATGTTTAGTAGAGACGGAGTTTCACCATGTTAGCCAGGATGGTCTCGATCTCCTGACCTCGTGATCTGCCTGCTTCGGCCTCCCAAAGTGTTGGGATGACAGGCGTGAGCCACCACGCCCAGCCCCCTGATCATTCTTCTAAGTTCCAGAACTGCACACCCCACTGCCTCTGGGACTGCTCTCCTTCCACAGGTGAGGGGCTCCTCAGATGCAGCACAAGCAAAACAGGACTCACCCTCTCCCCTCCCAGCCCCCTCACTGCTTTCCCTTTGCACCCTTCTCCCCGTGGCTCAGCTCCAACACCTGTTGTCATCTTTGAGTTCTCTTCCTCACCCCACCTACACTTAATCTATCAACAAGTCCAGAGTACATCCCAAAGAAGTCCCCTTCTCCGGTTCTCCACCGTGACACTTGGAGGCCCAGCCACAATCATCTGCTGCTGGAGCTACTGTCCCCACGTCCGGCTAATTTTTATATTTTTAGTAGAGACGGGGTTTCACCATGGTGGGCGTCCACCTGGCCGTGCTGCAGCCACATTGCAACTAGAATGGTATCTCTCTTTTGTTTTTGAGACGGAGTCTTGCTCTGTCGCCCAGGCTGGAGTGCAGTGGCGCGATCTCGGCTCACTGCAACCTCCGCCTCCCGAGTTCAAATGATTCTCCTGCCTCAGTCTCCTGAGTAGCTGTGATTATGGGCCTGTGTCACCACGCCCGGCTAATTTTTATATTTTTAGTAGAGACGGGGTTTCACCATGTTGGTCAGGCTGGTCTCAAACTCCTGACCTCAGGTGAACCACCCGCCTCGGCCCTGCAAAGTACTGGGATTACAGGCGTGAGCCACCATGCCCGGCAGATGCTATCTCTTAACCACAGACACAAGCATGTCACCACTTGGATGAGAGAGCACAGTCAAGTACAAAAATCTTTTTTTTTTTTTTTTTTTTGAGACCCGGTCTCACTCTGTGGCCCAGGCTGGAATGCAGTGGCAGGATCTCAGCTCACTGCAGCCTCCACCTCCTGGGTTCAAGTGATTCTCCCACCCCAGCCTCCCGAGTAGCTGAGATTACAGGCGTGCGCCACCACATCCAGCTAATTTTTGTATTTTTAGTACAGACAGGGTTTCACCACATTAGCCAAGCTGGTCTCAAACTCCTGACCTCAGGTGATCCACCCGCCTCAGCCTCCCAAAGCACTGAGATTACAGGCGTGAGCCACCCCACCTGGCTATCTAATCTATGTAATCAATCTATCTATCTAATCTATCTAATCTATCTATCTACCTATCATCTATCTATCTATCTATGTACCTACCTACCTATCTACCTACCTACCTATCTACCTACCTACCTATCTATCTATACCTGGGGTCTCACTATATTGCTCAGGCTGGCCTCAAATTCCTGGGCTGGGTTGGGCACAATGGCTCATGCCTGTAATCTCAGCACTTTGAGAGGCTGAGGTGGGAGGATCACTTGAGTCTAGGAGTTCAAGACCAGCCTTGGCAATGTAGTAAGACCCCAACTCTACAAAAAAAAAAAAAAAAAAAAAAAAAAAGAATTAGCTGGGCACACTCCTTAGTCCCAGCTGCTCAGGAGGCTGAGGTGAGAGGATCGTTTGAACCCAGGAAACAGAAGCTGCAGTTAGCCATCATCACGCCACGGCACTCCAGCCTGGACAACAGCAACAGACATTGTCTCAAGGAAAAAAAAAAATCAAGGGCTCAAGTGATCCTCCCACCTCAGCCTCCTGAGGAGCTGGGACTGCAGGCATGCATCAGTGCAGCCAGCTAGAATTCAAAATTCTTTATTTTTTTTTGAGACGGAGTCTCGCTCTGTCACCCAGGCTGGAGTGCAGTGGCACGATCTCGGCTCGCTGCAAGCTCCACCTCCTGGGTTCACGCCATTCTCCTGCCTCAGCCTCCCTAGTAGCTGGGACTACAGGCGCCCGCCACCACGCCCGGCTAATTTTTTTGTATTTTTAGTAGAGACGGGGTTTCACCCTGTTAGCCAGGATGGTCTCGATCTCCTGACCTCGTGATCCGCTGGCCTCAGCCTCCCAAAGTGCTGGGATTACAGGCGTGAGCCACCGTGCCCAGCCCAAATCCAAAATTCTTAATAGGATTATTCTAGAACCTTCATATTCTACATACAACTTATATTTTCTACCTTTCTTTTGTTTAAAACATTTTTTTTTTTTAAAGAGACAGGGTCTTACTATGTTGCCCAGGCTGGTCTCAAACTCCTGGGCTTGAGTGATCCTCCCACCTTGACCTCACAAAGTGCTGGGACGACAAGTGTGAACCGCTGTGCCTGGCCTACCTTTCTCTCTTCTTTTTCCAGCACCTGGCATGTGCCTGCCTGTGTCTAGAACACCTTTCCCCTCATTCTCTGCTTGGAAAAATTCTGCTCCTGCAGAGGAAGGAGCAATCTGGATTCGAATCCTGGCTTTGCCACCTCCTACCCCATGACCTTGGGCCAGCAGCTTAATCTCTGTGATCCTCCCTGTCTGTAGAATAGGGATCAAAATGGCCCCATCCCCTGGGGTTCTCACCCCACAAGCCTGTTTGTTCTCCTAGAAGCAAAACCCTCTGGCCTGCGGGTACATGCTACTGCCACCATGGACCAATGACAATGCACTGTTCTCAATGAGTCTCTTAGTGACATCCCTAAGAGAAGAGGGTGTGGATAATGCCTCCTTGAATTCTAATGCCAAGGCTCCAGGTCCACACGATCCCTGGGCAGTTGCAGGGAGTTGAGGGCTCTCCAAGGAGCCATCCCTCCTCCCGCAGCCTCTGCCCCCTCTGCTGGCATGTGATTGAGCTGGGCCTCCTGTTGGCTCCCGGGCTGCCTACCCCCATAGGTCCCTCCAAAACAGAGACACTGGCCACCAGCTTTCCTGCCCCAGAAGTCCCTCCCTGCACTCGCTGGAGGAGCAGCTCACCTCGGCACACAGGCACACACTTGCCCAAGCTGAAGAAGTGGGAGTGTAGCTCCTTGGTGAAGCAGATGTCTGCAGCTGCAGGGGTCCTGAGCAGGGACAGATGCAATTAGTCCTGCCCCCTGCACCCCGCTCCACCACCCTGCCCCCATCATCAGCATGCAGAAGGGAGGCACAGGGGAGGGCCTGCGGGGCCCCACCCCATGCCCTGCCTGGACTGCTGGACGCCACCTCCTGGGCAGAGCAGGAGGAGGGCAAATCTGGGCAGAGGCAGGTGGGGCCGGCCCGGCCCACTTCGAGGGACCCATTCCTCCTCACCAACGCATCAACTTCAGGTTCCAGATGTGGCGGAGTTTCAGGATCCCTAGAGGACAGGAAAGGTTTCATGCTCCAACTTCCCATATCCCCAGGGAGTGCCCTTCCTTCATCCCATTTCAGGGAATGAGGGACAGCAGCACTACCATTTCCCTACAGCCCAAAGTGGCATCTTTCAGACCCTTAGGCCAGACCGTTCCGTTCTCCCTGGCTCCTCCCTCTCCCCCACCCTCCACGTCTTACTCATCAGGGCGCCTGGACCGCCCACCTCCCCAATATACTTGCACAATGCCCATTCTTCTATACTTCTCCCTGTACTGTCACTGCAACCACCCCAGTCTAGGCTAGTGGATGGCTCCAAGGCCTCCTTCCTGGCCTCCCCAGATCCACCTGTGACATCTATAGGCCTTTCTCTACCCAGCAGCCAGGGTGAGCTCTGAAGGACTCCAGTGTGGCCAGGTGGCTCCCCATGAGCTCTAGGACAGTCTAACCCCTCTGTTCAGGAGTGGAAGCCCCGGGCACCCCTCCACCCAGCCATCTGGTTACCGGAGCCAAGCAACTTCCTGTGAAGTCAGCAGAGCAGGAACCTCTAGGTGTGGCAACCAGGCTCCCAAATAGGGCTGAAGGGTACCCGCCCAGCCAGCGGCAAACCTGAAGCCAGGACACTGGGCTTCCAGTCCCTGGCCCAGAACTTCCTCACAGGATATCCTATGTTCAACCCCCAAATTTTTCCCAACACTGTGGGGCCCTGGATGGTTTAGAGAACAGAGGGTTCTGGAGGCCTGACGTTAAAGGAGCTGTAAGATCTGCCCTGTGGCCGTTCCTTGGTCCTGCTCCATGCCCGAGGCCCTCTCCACAAATCAAAGTCTCGGCCCTGGGGCAGAACACCCGGAAACCGGAGTGCCAGAGCTCCATGAGAAGGCAGCGAGAAGGGGTTTGTTCTGACGAGGCTGGGCCCGTCCCGAATCCTCGCCTTTCCTCCCCCTGCCCAGCACACTGGCCCGGGTACCCCAGAGATGAGGGTCGTCCATGCAGGACTGGTGATTGGACACGGTGATGAGGGGCGTGGCCGGGCCTCGGTTCTCGATGAGCTCGTACAGCACCTCCTTGTTGTGCACGGTCAGGTGGTTCATGTACTCTGGCGGGGAGGGAGAGGTCAGGCGCTCAGGGCTCGCCCGCTAGGTCGGCGCCGCGGCGTCCCCCACCCTAAGTCCCACCTCCGGCCGGGCATGGGTACCCGGGGGGGCCTGCCTCGGCCTGGGCCCACTCACTGGTCCAGAAGCAGCTGTAGGTGCCCACCAAGCCCATGACGACGCTGCTGGCTAGGGTCCAGGTGAGCGGCGGCACCGCGGGGAACGGCCACTTCACGTGCAGGGGCATCCCCACCTGGCCCGCGGCCGGCGCTCCCAGCGCCCCGGGCCGGCCTGTGGGACGCCTCTAGGTCTGCGACCTCGACCGCTCGAGACACTGGCCCTTGACTGGCCCGCGCACGGACGAACGGGAGGCGCGGGGCAACAGGGGACTGGACCGAGGTCCCTTCGCAGGTCAGGCCGGAGCCGCGCCCGGCCCCGCTCTCTCGTCACTGAGGAGCGATCGCCGGGGTCACAGGCCGTGGGCGCGCTGCGGAACGGGAGGAAACGGGAAGGCGGGCGCTGGCGCCCCGGCCCGGCTCAACCGCCGGAAAGCGAGCCTGCGCCGGTGCCCGACCCCACCGACTGTCGCAAAGCGCGCCCGGGCCGCTTGACGGCAGCGAGGCCAGCCCCAGGGCGGCGGGAAGTGGCCGTCACCCCGTGGGGCTCCCGCTTCCCGGCAGCCTCCTGCGCTCACCTTTTGTCTCTCTAGTGTTCCTGTTTTTTGTTTGACGCAGGGTCCAGCCAGACCCAGGCTGGAGTGCAGTGCTGGGATCACGGCTCACTGCAGCCTCGATCTCCCAGACTCAAGCGATTCTCCTGCCTCAGCCTCCCAAGTAGCTGGGACCACAGGCGCCCGCCATCACACTCTGATCCACCCGCCTCGGCCTCCCAAAGTGTTGGGATTACAGCCGGGAGCCACCCCGCCCAGCCACATATACAATTTTACATAGTTACAGTACTACATGATACTATGTATATGTAGCAATATATAATCTACTGTATGGCAAAATATACAATATATACAGCAATATATACAAACATTGTGTATTATATGTAATACAAGAAACAGTATTTTATACCATCTGATACAGTCACAATGTCAGCTACTACCTCTAGTTCTGAAACATTCATGACCCGGAAAGAAAGCCCCCTATGCATTAAGCAGCCAGTTTTTTATTTTTATTTTATATTTATTTATTATTTGTTATTTTTTTAGGAGTCTCACTCTGTCGCCAGACTGGAGTGCAGTGGCACAATCTCGGCTTGCTGCAACCTCCGCCTCCCGAGTTCAAGCTATTCTCCTGCCTCAGCCTCCTGAGTAGCTGGGACTACAGGCGCAGGCCGCCATGCCCGGCTAATTTTTTTTTTTTTTTTGTATTTTAGTAGAGATGGGGTTTCACCATGTTGCCCAGGTTGGTCTCGAACTCCTGAGCTCAGGCAGTCCACCCACCTCAGCCTCCCAAAGTGCTAGGATTACAGGCATGGGCCACTGCACCTGGCAGTTTTTTAGTTTTATTTATTTTTATTTTTGAGACAGTCTTGCTCTGTTGCCCAGGCTGGAGTACAGTGGCGAGATCTCAGCTCACTGCAACCTCTGCCTCCCAGGTTCAAGCGATTCTTCTGTCTCAGCCTCCTGAGTAGCTGGGATTACAGGCGCAAGCCACCACACCTGGCTAATTTTTGTATTTTTAGTAGAAACTGGGTTTCTTCATGTTGGTCAGGCTGGTCTCGAACTCCCGGCCTCAGGTGATCCACCCGCCTCTCCTCCCAAAGTGTGAGTCACCCCGCCCGGCCTGTTTTTTATTTTTAAACCATAATTTATGGATTTTTTTTTTTTTTTTTTTTTTTTGAGATGGAGTCTCGCACTGTCGCCTGGGCTGGAGTGCGAGTGCAGTGGTGTGATCTTGGCTCACTGCAAGCTCCGCCTTCCAGGTTCAAGCAATTCTCCTGCCTCAGCCTCTTGAGTAGCTGGGATTACAGGCGCCCACCACCACGCCTGGCTAATTTTTTGTATTTTTAGTAGAAACGGGTTTCATTATGTTGGCCAGGCTAGTCTTGAACGCGGTCTCGAACGCCTGACCTCGTAGCCAACCGCCTCAGCCTCCCAAAGTGCTGGAATTACAGGCATGAGCCACCACGCCCAGCCTATAATTTATTGATTTTTAAAAATTTGTCCAGCCTTCTATCACCACGTCGAATCCATTAGCTGCAGCCATCCCACGAGAAGCTGAGTGGATTCAGCCCCACCTCCTGCTCACAGACCCTGTCCGAGCACCTCAGTTGTCCCAAAAGCGTCACTGCAGGACCCCCAGGACGTTGGACTGCCAGCTCGCGGGGTCTCCTCCTCTCTGGGGCAGATCCTCAGTCCTCCCTTGACTTAACGACTGCGGCCAGATCATGTGCGGACTGTCCCTCTCTTTCGGTCTCCAGAGCGCTTGCATCAAACACCCCTAACTCAGAAGTGTGCAGCCACACTGGGACTCAGAACCCGAGAACAGAGACAGAAGACTCATGCCCTTGGGGTGCCTGGTCTCGTGGCATCGGGCATGACTTCCAGCTCCTGCGCCTTCCCCAGCAGCTGCTGACTGGAGACCCAGACCGGGGGCTGAGCGACGGGCCCAGCGAGCGAAGCTCGGGGTCTCACTCAGGCACCAGCTCCTCCTTGCCCCAGGCCCTTGGCACAGGTAACTGCTCACTAAGGGACTGCTGCGGCCAGCTGGCCTGCCAGGCTTGAGTGACTCACAGGTCTGTCATGTCCCGCTGGCCCGGGAAGGCGGGGTCTGGGTGGGAAGGTGGGCGGGCAGGTCAGCAGTTCCCAGGCCCGGCGCTCTCCCTCCTTGTTGGCGGTGGGGCAGAGATGGGGCGGGCCTGCCTGGTGGCAAGGGTGGGGCGTCCGGCCCAGCCAGGCCCTTCCTGGCCGGGTGGCTCAGGAACACAGCCTCTTCCTCTTTTTTTTCCCCTCCTAGCCCTATTCAGTCAGGCAGGAGCTGCTCTTCTGGGGTATCGCGATCCACTTAAGGATGAGGCAGACTTGGTGACAAGCTGGTCTGAGCAGGTATGGGAGCGCCCTGGGGAGACGGAAGAAGGGAGGAAGTTGCCTTCTGCCTGGGGAGGGTTTGGGAGGGAGAAGGAAGCCTAGGGCTCCAACCAAGGCTGATGTTGACAGCCAGGGTTTGGGGCTGAAGCCAGGAACCGTCGCTCTGTCTGGTTCTTACTGGTAGCCTTCATGGGGGTCCCTGATGCCAGAGCCTCCAAGGCTGTCTTGCCAGCCCAGGGCTGCCCACATGCCCACGTATATCCCAGAATAGGCACCAGGGCAGGGAACCCAAACTAGCATGAGTGACAGAGCAGGTGGTCAGGGAGAAACAGGCATCAAACCCAGCCAGGAGAGAGACACCGCAACAGAGAGACAGAGAAGGGAAACCAGAGACAAGAGGGAAAGTGAGACAGAGACAGGCAGAGCCTCAGAGAGGCAGGAAGTGAGTCCAAAGGGAAGGTGACAGGTTGATAGAGAAAAGCAGGCAGACAGAGCAGAAGAACTCATGCCTCAGGATACGAAAGCCACATGGCCAGGGTGTGGAGCAAGGGGCTGAGCCCTGCAAGGTCAGGTGAGTGTGAGACAAAGATAAACTGAGAGAGGGGGGCTCCAGCTGGTGAGATGAACAAGAAGGGCTCCCCAGTGGTGGCAGGGGCATGGGAAAGAGTCCCCATCACAGGTTGCAATGGGGATGATTTGGCCATATCTGAGATCTTTTAAAATGCACACACCCTTCACTGCTGGGAGTTTATCTTAAAGAGAACATCTCACGAGTGGGGAGACAGAGATGAATGAAGGTGTTCCTGTAGTTGCTAATGGAGGCGAAAAGCACTGGGGCCTCTCGGAACAACATGGTGAAACCCCATCTCTCCAAACAAATTTAAAAAATTAGCTTGGTAGCTGGGCGTGGTGGCTCACACCTGTAATTCCAGCACTTTGGGAGGCTGAGGTGGGAGGATCACTTGAGGTCAGGAGTTCGAGACCAGCCTGGCCAATATGGTGAAACCCTGTCTCTACTAAAAAATATAAAAATTAGCTGGGCGTGGTGGCAGGTGCCTGTAATCCCAGCTACTCGGGAGGCTGAGGCAGGGAGTTGCTTGAACCCAGGAGGCTGAGGTTGCAGTAAGCCGAGATCACACCACTGCTCTCCAGTCTGGGTGACAGAGTGAGACTCTGTCTCAAAAAAAAAAAAAAAAAAAAATCCCAGCACTTTGGGAGGCTGAGGTAGGAAGATCACTTGAGTCCAGGAGTTTGAGACCAGCCTGGGAAACATAGAATTCAGGAGGCTACAGTGAGCTGTGATGGCACCATTGCACTCCAGTCTGGGCGACAGAGCAAGACTTTGTCTCAAATAAATAAACAATAAAAGAATAAGTTCGACCGCTTGCGCACTGTTGGCGAGAATGTAAAATGGTGCAGTCACCATGGAGACCAATATGACAGTTCCTCAGAAAATTAAAAATAGAACTACCATATGATCCAGCAATTCCACTTCTGGTTATATACCCAAAAGAACTGAAAGTAGGGCCTGGGCACTGTGGCTCACGCCTGTAATCTCAGCACTTTGAGAGGCCGAGGTGGACAGATCACGAGGTCAAGAGATGCATGAGGCTGGTGCACCAGGGCTCATTCCTGCGATCCCAGCACTTTAGGAGGCTGAGGCAGGAGAATCGCTTGAGCCCAGGAGTTCAAGACCAGCCTGGGCAACATAGTGAGACCTTGTCTCTATTTAAAAAAAAAAAAAAAAATAGGGCTTGGTGGCTCACGCCTGTAATCCCAGCACTTTGGGAGGCCAAGGTGGGCAGCTCACCTGAGGTCAGGAGTTCGAGACCAGCCTGACCAACATGGAGAAGCCCCGTCTCTACTAAAAATACAAAATTAGCTGGGCGTGGTGGAGCGTGCCTGTAGTCCAAGCTATTTGGGAGGCTGAGGCAAGAGAACCGCTTGAACCTGGGAGGCAGAGGTTGCAGTAAGCGGAGATCGCACCATTACACTCCAGCCTGGGCAGCAAGAGCAAAACTCCGTCGCAAAAAACAAAACAAAACAAAAAAAACGGATGGATGAATGAAATAATGAACAAAATGTGGTCTACCCAGACGCCCAGACAATGGAATATGATTCAGCCATGAAAAGGAAAGAAATTCTACAGTCGGGCGCAGTGGCTCACGTCTGTAATCCCAGCATTTTGGGAGGCCGAGGCGGGCAGATCACGAGGTCAGGAGATCGAGACCATCCTGGCTAACATGGTGAAACCCCATCTCTACTAAAAATACAAAAAATTAGCCGGGCGTGTGGCCGGCACCTGTAGTCCCAGCTACTTGGGAGGCTGAGGCAGGAGAATGGTGTGAACCCAGGAGGCGGAGCTTGCAGTGAGCCGCGTTTGCACCACTGCACTCCAGCCTGGGCAACAGAGTGAGACTCCGTCTCAAAACAAAACAAAACAAAAGAAATTCTGACATATGCTCCAACATGAATGACCCTTGAGGACATTTTGCTTAGTGAAATGAGCCAGTCACAAAAAGACAAATACTGTAGGATTTCACTTTTTTTTGAGATGGAGTCTCATTGTCGCCCAGGCTGGAGTGCAATGGTGCGATCTTGGCTTGATCTTGACAGAGCAAGACTCTGGCTCAAAAACAATTTTTTTTTTTGTTGAGACAGAGTCTCACTCTGTCACCCAGGCTGGAGTGCAGTGGTACGATCTCAGGAGGTCACTGGGAGGCTGGTGCTGGGCAGCAGCTAGTGCAACTTTCTCTGTTCCATATTTCAGCACTCCCAGAGCCAGAACTGAGCCCAGTGAGAGCGCACCCTGGGGCAGCCTGGATTCCTGGGGGGTCCCCGGCAGCCACACGCAGCCATGCACTACCCAACTGCACTCCTCTTCCTCATCCTGGCCAGTGGGGCCCAGGCCTTTCGCATCTGCGCCTTCAATGCCCAGCGGCTGACGCTGGCCAAGGTGGCCAGGGAGCAGGTGATGGACACCTTAGTTCGGGTAAGTTCATCACTTCAGGGAAGCTGTGCCCCTGACAACCATGACCCAAAACCCCCAGCCCTGCCTGACCAGGGGTATGTTCTAGAGAAGAGGGGACAGGAAGAGGTGTGGCACAGAGATGCAGTGCAGGCGCTTGCCTGCTGCTGGCCTCAGTCTCCTCCTCTGTGAAACAGGTGACATGTGGGTGGGATGAGTCTTCTCCTGGGTCCTTTCCAGTCCCACTGCTTTCTGTGGGCTGCAGTCAGCGAGCCTTAACACTCTTGGCCACAACAGTGCCAGTTCCCTGGGCCCACTGCCTCCTCTCAGGGCAGCTGGCACTGAGTCAGGCTGGCCTTCCTGGTGTCCCACAGATACTGGCTCGCTGTGACATCATGGTGCTGCAGGAGGTGGTGGACTCTTCTGGCAGCGCCATCCCCCTCCTGCTTCGAGAACTCAATCGGTGAGGAAGGCTCTGTGGGTCTAATCAGGGGCACACCCAGAGCCTTGAGGCCCTGACCCCGCCTCCCTTTTTCTTGGCAGATTTGATGGCTCTGGGCCCTACAGCACCCTGAGCAGCCCCCAGCTGGGGCGCAGCACCTACATGGAGACGTACGTGTACTTCTATCGGTGAGCATGGAGCTGGCAGCGCAGCAGGGTGGGGGGCGGTCCTGGCCCTACTGTGAGGTAGGCTCATTAGTCCCTGGGGCCACAGGCCCCCCATCCTGGGACAGCCTCACCTGCTTTGCATGCTTTCTCTTCTCAACACCTTTTATTCTGAGCTCTTCCCATCCTCGACCCCTGCCAGAGTGTCCATAGAGCAGGAGGCCTTCCTTCTGTAAGCACAAATGTGGGGTCCCTCCTCCTCTCTCCTGTGGGAGCTGCTGGGGCTCAGGGTGTGGCTGGCCCCCTCTGTGAAAGTGTCCAGCAAGGGCTGCAGCTCCTGGGAAGAGGCTCCGTGGGGACCACTTATGGGCCTTGGGTAGACCCGATCTTCTAAGTCCCTGGGAGGACAGGCTGGCAGGGAGCCCTTTGGAGTCAGGATCCAGAGGGCAAGGGAGGCTGCAGGGAAGAACTGATTCTCTATGTAAATAAAAGTATATGACATCTGGTATTTGCTCCAAAATTACTGGGTAGGCAGGGTACAGCGGCTCATGCCTGTAATCCCAACGCTTTGGGAGGCTGAAGCAGCAGGATCACTTGAACCCAGGAGTTCAAGGCTGCAGTGAGCTATGATTGTGCCACTGCACTCCAGCCTGGGCAACAGAGTGAGACCATGTCTCAAAAAAAAAAAAAAAAATGAATGACATCAAAGTGTCCAAATGTCAAAATGTACTATACCCAGTCCGTGGAATATTATTCAGCCAGAAAGAGGAATGAAGCACAGACGTGCCACAGCATACGGACGAACGTGGAAAACATTGATGAGCTGATTTCATTCATATGAAATATCCAGAATAGGCACATGTACAAGATAGAGAACAGATTAATGGTTGCAGGGGCTGGGGGGAGGGGAGAATGGAGAGTAACTGGTAATGGATATTATGTTTTTATTAGGGGTAATGGATACCAATGTTTTAAAATTGATTGTAGCAATAGTTGCACGGCCTTATGAATGTACAAAAAAACCATGTTGTATACTTGAAGCAGGTGAATTTTATGGCATATGAATTATGTCTGATTTTTTAAAGTTCTAGAGACAGGTTGGGAGGGCTGTGGGACATTGCCGCTGTTAGTGGAGGGCCCCTCCCTGAGCGCCGTTTGGCACTTGCAAGCCAAAATCAAAGACGTGGGGCCACTGCTGCCCATCCCTTGGTCCTCCCAGGTCACACAAAACACAGGTCCTGAGTTCCTACGTGTACAACGATGAGGATGATGTCTTTGCCCGGGAGCCATTTGTGGCCCAGTTCTCTTTGCCCAGCAATGGTAGGAAGGGAAGGGTGGGCTTGGTATGTGGGAGCAGAAGGGAAGTTCTGGCTGGCCCCACTGGGGGCTTCCTCACCCAGAGGGGCTAGGGGAAGAAGGTCCAGGAGTGGATGGCAGCCCTCAGTCCCTGGGCCTTGCAGTCCTTCCCAGCCTGGTGTTGGTGCCACTGCACACCACTCCTAAGGACGCAGAGAACGAGCTGAACGCCCTCCACGATGTGTTTCTGGAGGTCTCCCAGCACTGGCAGAGCAAGGTAGGCCTGGGCAGTTTGTACAGGAGGGACAAGGATAGGGCGGCCCAGTGGCCAGCCTGATGGCTGCTGTGTCTCTAGGATGTGATCCTGCTCGGGGACTTCAATGCTGACTGCGCTTCACTGACCAAAAAGCGCCTGGACAAGCTGGAGCTGCGGACTGAACCAGGCTTCCACTGGGTGATTGCCGACGGGGAGGACACCACAGTGCGGGCCAGCACCCACTGCACCTATGACCGCATCGTGCTGCACGGGGAGCGCTGCCGGAGTCTGCTGCACACTGCGGCCGCCTTTGACTTCCCCACGAGCTTCCAGCTCACCGAGGAGGAGGTGAAGGGATGGGGCTGACACGAGGAGGGAGGGCAGGAGCAGGGTCGCAGGGAAGCCCCTCAGCCCCAGGCACTGACGCTGCCCCACCACCCATTCCCAGGCCCTGAACATCAGTGACCACTACCCCGTGGAGGTGGAGCTGAAGCTGAGCCAGGCGCACAGCGTCCAGCCTCTCAGCCTCACTGTTCTGTTGCTGCTGTCACTCCTGTCCCCTCAGCTGTGCCCTGTCGCCTGAGCGCCCCCCGTACCCCCCCAGGGCCTGCTGCCTTTTGGGACTTAAACCCCAGCCTCCCCCGTCCATCCAGCCCTGGGGCTGGGGGGGCTTCAACTACAGTCGCCCTGTGACTGCAGTCCGCCTCCACCTGCCTTTTGTTTGATTTGGCTCTTGTTCTTTGGTTGGGCTTGTGCCTAGATTAGGAGAGGAAGCCAGGGGCCCCAAGGCTGGACTCATGCCACCTGCCAGGTAGTGTAGTATCAGGAGTGGAGACAAAGTGGGCTCTGGGTTGGGGTAAGGGAAGGGGGGGGGGGCTCAGAAAGAGGAATCAAGATGTTGGATGACAAGAAGGAAAGTTACTGAGAACAAAAACCCAGATTGGTGAGATACGACACTTGTGCAGCAGATATGCCAATGGGCCATCTTTATTGTGGATTGGTAAGAATCACCAGGAAACCATTAAGCCCCAATAGCTACAAGGAGGGTGGTGAAGCCGCTACATCAAACTCCTTCCCTGAAACCAGCAAACACCAGGAAATATTTCGGCTCATTGTAATCCGGTGAACAATGAGGTCAGGCCTGTTATAACCGCTGAGCAGCCACGCTCGCACCTCCTGGGTGCTGTTGTCTTGTGTTGGCACAGGCTTCTGCATGCCTGGTAAAGTCCAGCCAAGGCTGGTCAAGGCATCTCCACACAGAAAATCTGCACCAGTTATGTAACCTAAAAAGCTGTGTGAACCCAGGTGCCCCGGGAAAGGGGCTGTAGGACACAGCAAAATGCCAGCAGCGTGCCGGACCCCTCCCTTCCATCCTCCTCTCCAAAGAACAGAGGTCAGGAAAAACACTGGCTGGGATGCTAGAAGGGTCATGTGTTAACTATAATCACATTTATGGTTTGGAACCATCACCCCAAGGTAAAAAATAAATAAATAAAAGGTATTCCCAGGTATGTTTGGCAAAAGAAAATAAAGGTAATTAAAAACCTAAGAAATGGCTGTAAATTGGGATTACAAAAACCCAGAGGCCTTTTGGGAGCCACAGGCTGAGGGCTGGGGCCAACATACCCCAGCTCTGGGACCAAAAGCCTTTGGAGCCCTGTCCCTGGATACAGATGCTCAGGCCACCCACCTAGCACTCCTCTCATTTTCGCTGCTCCCCCAAAAGCCAGCGCTGTTCAATAGTTCAGGTCAGACATCTAAGATCCCCAGGCCAAACCATGCCACGCACGTCTCTATTCCGAGGTCTTTTTCTTACAAAGGACCAAAGGTTAGCCTAGACCTTTGGTCAGGTGGTGAGGGCCCTGGGAATGCAGGCTCTAGAAGGGGTGGAGGCATGGGGCCCAGGAGGTTGCTAGAGATAGGAAATGGGGCAAATCGCAGGTGACATCAGCAGTACCTGGATGATTCCCACCAAGGAGGAATGGCTAAACCAGATGGGTGAGACCAAGCCCAATATGATGCACACCTACCCTTGCTAAACAAACGCTGCTGCTGGTCAGCCTCTAGCCCACAAGCCCCTCTTGGTCCCCATGTGTTGTAATAAGCAACACAACTGTAGGCTGACCCCCAGCCTGGGATTGCAAGGCTTTGCTGCAGCTGTGCTTCATGAAAAGCACTTCAATGCTTTTCAACCTACTGCCTAGGACCTGGGGAGGTCCAAGTCAAGCTCCAGAGTAGACAACTGACAGAAGGCCACCAGTCCCAGCCCTTTGCAGGGTTTGCTGCCTCATGAGCAGGGCTGAGTTGTCGACCTGTTTCTGAAGTGAAAGGGCAATGACCCAAAGGTTCCCAGAGGAAGTTCCTTCCCCGTCAAGAATGCAGATACAAAGACATAGGTGGACAGGAAGTAGAATTTATTGGTGAGTATTAAGAGGGGGTCAGCACATAGGAAGCCCTCATGAGTGCAGGGCCCGCCACTTGTCCAGAGGGCCACGATTGGGGATGTACTTGACCCCACAGCCATCTGGAATGAGCCGCTTCTCAGCCACCATGTCTTCAAATTCATCAGCATTGAACTTGGTGAAGCCCCATTTCTTTGAGATATGGATCTAGGGAGCAATGGAAAGAACTAAGTCAGGAGGCCTGGGGCAAAGAAAGGTGGGAGAAGGGGGCTGCAGCACTACGTACCTTCTGGCGGCCAGGAAACTTGAACTTGGCCCTGCGCAGGGCCTCAATCACATGCTCTTTGTTCTGCAGCTTGGTGCGGATGGACATGATAACTTGGCCAATGTGAACCCTGGCCACAGTGCCCTGGGGCTTTCCAAAGGCACCTCGCATGCCTGTTTGGAGCCTACATTGGGGTAGTGCAAGGTCAGAAACATGAACATCCATCGGAAAGGCCTGTCTCCAAGGTCCCTTGGAGCAACCCATACAACCAACAGGCTGCGTACACTACCAAGGAAGCTGCTGTGTGCAGCCATTGCACACTGGGCCCCCATGAGGAAAGGAACTCAGTCGGCTTAATTGGCTGCAGAGCATCCCAAGAACCACTGAAAAGGCGCCACTGGGCTCCTCTGCCAGCTTCAACTACCTGCTTGCTGGCAAGATGGTTGTCATCAAGCTAAACGCAAAAACTACTCCCATCACAAGTGTTTCCCCTAACCCGTGGGGAAAAGCTTGCTAAGACTTACTCATGCTTTGTATCCGCAACAGTCCACAGGAAGGGGTCCTCAGTGACCACTGAAAGTCACTTGCCAGCCTGGCTTTTCTAGTAGCCATAATGGCTGAGTCACTGGGACCACCTCTATGCTCTGATGAAATAATGCAAGCCTAATAATGTAGAGACTCCAACTGCCTTAAAAGGCCCAGACCAAGCTCACCTGTCAGCCCCAGCACAAGACAACATCTTGTTGATGCGGATGACGTGGAAGGGGTGGAGCCGCACCCGGATATGGAAGCCATCCTTACCACAACTTTTTACCATGTACTTATTGGCACAAATTCGGGCAGCCTCCAGGGCTAGGTAGGGAAAAGAAAAGCAGCAAAGTGAGAGAAGATAATAGAGAAACATTCACCACGACTATCTCCAGCTCGGGGGAAATGTGTTGGCTCAGTTTTATCAACTCCCAATTCCAGTGCAATGTATGTGGGTAGGGTTGAGGGAGCACGGAGGAAGGACTAGGGGTGACAAAGAATCCTGCCTTACCTTCAGAGGACAGCTGCTCATATTCATCTGACACCATGTGGCCACAGAGCGGAAACTCATCCACTTTTGCCTTCTTCCGCCCCAGGTCAAAAATGCGAATCTTGGCATCTAAAAAAGGATTGGGTAAGTGTGCAGGGGGTGTCACAGACGGACGCTGAGTCAGTAGAGCCAACCAGTGCAGGGGCTCTTCCACTACTTACCAGGGACACCTCGGCAGAAGCGAGACTTTGGGTACGGCTTGTTCTTACAATACCGGTAACTGCAGGGGAGTGAAAAAACACAGGTTAGGTGAGGTTCACAGAAAGCCCAACAGGCACTTTGCCCCTCAAGGAACAACCCAAACGAGGGACGGGAAAAGGGTGGGGAATGCACGTCCACTTCTAAACCGTTTCATTCGGGGAAACAAACTACAAAGCAACAGTTGCCTGCTGCAACACAGAGAACACCCAAAACTAGAAACACAACAGCCACCATCTTCCGTTACTTTGTCTTACGCTTCCTATAAACACTTTGCAACAAACTTTCCTAGTTAAAAATTCTCTCTTCAAGACACTGCGTACTACAAAATCGCCGCATTATCATTGCACAGCTCAGGTCACCCAATTTAAGACTTTCGGGCACGTGGCACTAAATCCACCTCCGAGCCGAGTGGAAATGCGTCTGGCGCCCCCTGTAGGACACAGGAGGCGGCCGCACCCGTTTTTCCCGGACTGCCCTTCACGTCCGACAACGCACGCGGCACGTCGCCCGGAAATAAGACAGAGAACGCACACAAAGGCCCCAAGAACGTATCGAGCGCACGAAAATGCTGTGAGCTTGCAGGACAAAGGCAGAGATACGAGAGAACCGTCGCTTCCACACCGACACGGGAACGAAGGAACAGACAGTAATATTGCAAACTAAAAAATAGCCGGGAGGTGTAAAACATAGGGTCAGTTCCCAAGACAGGGCCGCCGTACAGGGGAGGCTCCACCCCACAATTGTTTTCAGCGGCCATAGGCACTTCTTTCCCCGCCCGTTTCCCAGCAGTGAAAGTACATGGATTCGAGACTCACCAACGGGCGGGGCGGCGGCCCATGGCGACACCAGGATCTTCAGTGGCTGCAACGAAAGAGAGAGAGTCGGAACGGAAGACGAGAACAGACCTAAAAGGTGTGAGAACCAGCAACGGCACTGCAAGAGACCACAACCGCGCTTACTCACCACACCGATGGGAAAGAGGCGCTCCTCCGCCTGCGCATGGCTTATATAGGCGGTCTGTCTGCGCGCGTAAGAACCATAGAGTCCTGGCGAAGACGGGTGGACGCTCTGTCAGACGTCATGACCATAGACGCAGCCGCTCTTGGCGCTTGCGTCCGGGCGTAGCCCAGCACATGCGCAGATCAGAGAGGTGACCGGGTACCAGGGCCGCGGGCGGCCAGCTGACGAATGGGGCTTCGCCACATGGTCGCGAGAAGCCCGCTTCCGGCTGGCCATCTTGGGCGTAGAACTCTTGCCCTAGGCTTTGCCGTTAACTGTGACAGACGTATATTTCTGAGAGTGGAAAAAAGGAAAGTACCCTAGGTGGGCCTCTCGGCGACCGCGAGAGTGTCCCCGAGCTTTCACGGGTCACGGACACGCGCTCCATGCCTCCTTCTAGGCTAGAGGCCCCGGCGGTGAAGCGCCATACAGGGACCTGGGCCCGCGTTCCTTTGTCAACCCGGGAGACCGGAGGGGGAGACCCATTCCCCTACTGGAGAGGCTGGACCAGGCCTTGCTGGGAGCCATGCCCCGTATCCCCGTTTCCTGGAGACCCAGGGTTCGCGCATTACCGCGGGGAAGAGGTCGAGGAGAAATCTCCACGGAGACTCACGGCCTGGGAAACCCGGGGGCATCACTGGCCCCGCTCCGCCCACCCTGTCCCGCACCGTCCCGACCAGCTGCGTCTCGGGCGCCGCCTCCCATGAGCCGCTCTCGCCTGGGCACCTCCCCGCCTCGCCCTTCCCACTCCACTGTGTTCAGGGTCCGTCGGGGTGCGTCTGGGGGTCGTGGGGAAGCAGGGCCGCCCCCACCCGCCCACGGGGCAGCATCCAGGGAGAGGTGCGCAGAGCGGGCGGGCGTCCTGGGGGAAGTGGCGTCTGGAGGTATCTGTCCACCATTCTGCAGGTGGGGCGCGATGGGGTAACAAAGTCTTCCCGTCCTTTGACAGGAAGGACGGGAGGAAATCCTGCTGGAGCGCACCTGTTTCCCAGGATGACATGTCGCTTTTATAAATGGCTGCAGGTCCCTTTGAGAAAAGCTTGGGACGATTTCTGGGGTGCACTTGCAGCAACGGTGCAAGGTCCTTCCCAGGGGAACCTAGCCTCCCTTTCCATCATGGGACTCTGGATCCCGGCGGCGACTTAGGTCTGGAAACTGGGTTCGAGGCTGTAACACCACTGGGGCAATACAAGTCAGGAATTGCGGGGGAGCGCGGTGGCTCACGCCTGTAATCTCAGCACTTTGAGGGGCGGAGGTGGGCGGATCACTTGAGCCCAGGAATTTGAGACCAGCCTGGACAACATGGCGAAAAATCGCCTCTACAAAAATTAAAAATTGGCCGGGCGCGGTGGCTCACGCCTGTAATTCCAGCACTTTGGGAGGCCGAGGCGGGCGGATCATGAGGTCAGCAGTTCGAGACCAGCCTGGCCAACATGGGGAAACCCGGTCTCTACTAAAAATACAAAAATTAGCCGGGCATGCTGGTGGGCGCCTGTAACCCCAGCTGCTCCAGAGGCTGAGGCAGGAGAATCGCTTGAACCTGGGAGGCGGAGGTTGCAGTGAGCCGAGACCACCACTGCACTCCAGCCTGGGCGACAGAGCCAGACTCCGTCTCAAAAAAAAAAATTAAAAATTAGCCAGGCATGGCGGCACACTCTAATCCCAGCTGAGGTGGGAGGATCGCTTGAGCTCAGGAGGCAGAGATTTCTGTGAGCTGAGATCACACCACTGTACTCCAGCCTGGGCAACAGAGCAAGACTGTCTCAAAAAAATTCGTGTATGGCCGGGCGCGGTGGCTCACGCCTGTAATCCCAGCACTTTGGGAGGCCGAGGCGAGTGGATTACCTGAGGTCAGGAGTTCGAGGCCAACCTAGTCAACATGGTGAAACCCAGTCTACTAAAAATACAAAAATGAGCCGGGTGTGGTGGCACACACCTGTAATTCCAGCTACTCGGGAGGCTGAGGCAGGAGAATTGCTTGAGCCCAGACGACAGGCTGCAGTGAGTCGAGATCATGCCACTGCACTCCAGCCTGGTCTACAGAGAGAAACTATCTCAGAAAAAAAAAAAATCTGCCTACAGGGCGGGTGCAGTGGCTCACGCCTATAATCCCAGCACCTTGGAAGGCTGAGGTGGGCGGATCAGTTGAGGTCAGGAGTTGGAGACCAGCCTGGCCAACATGGTGAAACCACATCTCTACTAAAAATACAAAAAATTAGCCGGGCATGGTGGCGCGTGCCTGTAATCCCAGCTAGCCGGGGGGCTGAGGCAGGAGAATCTGGCTTGAACCTGGGAGGTGGAGGTTGAGTGAGCCAAGATCACACCACTGCACTCCAGCCTGGGACCACAGAGCAAGACTCTTGTGTCTCAGAAAAAAAGAAAAACAAAAAAGAAATTCCAGCTACAGTCTCCTCACTCTCCAGTGGGTGTTAAAAAGAACTTTCTGTAGCCAGTTTGGGCAGAGGGAGGATACAGCCTAATCCTGGGTGCCCTAGAAGGTCGTGCAGGCTGTTCTCTGCACAAGGACACCTTCCTGGGGAGCGAGAGGGCTGAAATCCCTCCCGTGTCCTCGCCTCCAGCCGAGTACCTGCCCCAAGAGCAGAGTGCCTCTTGGTGATGTGCACATAAGCCTGCAGGGGTGGGTGGGGGCCGTGGAGCCCAGACAGGCACCAGGGAATCTTGCAGCCCTACAAGGTGAGGACAGGAGAACTGTCGGAGTTCCACCTGTTGGCTCCTCTCCCTCCTGACCTTCCCACGGGAATCCTTCCAATACATGAACCGTTGGCTCAAAGAAATTGAAGTGGGTTTCTCCATTGCTACCCTCGCCATCTAGGAGTCCATTGTCTTTTTTTTTTTTTCCTGAGATGGAGTTTCGCTCTTGTTGCCCAGGCTGGAGTGCAATGGCGCGATCTCAGCCCACCGCAACCTCTGCCTCCCAGGTTCAAGCGATTCTCCTGCCTCAGCCTCCCGAGTAGCTGGGATCACAGGCATGCGCCACCATGCCTGGCTTATTCTGTATTTTTAGTAGAGACAGGGTTTCTGCATGTGGGTCAGGCTGGTCTCAAACTCCTGACCTCAGGTGATCTGCCCGCCTCAGCCTCCCAATGTGCTGGAATTACAGGCGTGAGCCACCACGCCTGGCTTTTTTTTTTTTTTTTTTTTTAATTGAGACAGGGTCTTACTCTGTTGTCCAGACTGGAATGCAGTGGCACAATCAACACTCACTGCAGCCTCGAACTCCTGGGCTCCAGAGATGCTCCTGCCTCAGCCTCCCAATTAGCTGGGACTACAGGCACACGCCACCATGCCCGGATAACTTTTTTTTTTCTTTTGTAGAGATGGGGCCTTGTTAGGTTGCCCAGACTGGTCTTGAACTGCTGGAGCCAAGTGATCCTCCTGCCCTAACCCTAACCCAAAGTGCTGGGATTACAGGCAGGAGCCAACGTGCCTGGCCAGACTCCATGGTCTCTTACCTGGACCAGGGCGATGGCCCCACCCAGGCCCTCAGAACTGTGGGATGAGCTGTTTGCTTATGACTCACCCACGAGAAACTCCCGGAAGGAAGGGACCATGTCTGGAGCACTCCAACTCCAGGCCCCAGACTGCAGGTATCCCTTGCCAACAGAGCTGAGGCCGGAGGGGAAACCATTCCTGCCGCCTGGACTAAGAATGAGATCCTCTTGAAAAAAACAATGCTGAGAAGTGGGCTCTTCCCATCACGCCACCAGAGTCCCAGGAAGCCAGGGATGTGGGTGTCTAATGGTCCCGGACAAGATGATGGGAAACTTCACGTGGAGAAGAAAATGCCCAAGAATGACTGAAACTGTCTGCAAGGTCCTGCTAAGGGAGCTGGCAGGTGCACCAAGTATGGCAAGATGCAAAGCAAGGAGCCCACTGCATTGTTCCCTGGAAGGACGAGTGCAGAGGAGACCACAGATGCCTGCGCATTTAGCGGGAGTATGGCAGTGCCGTCATGGGGGAAAGGCTGTGTGTGACAAATGGCATGGAGGAGACTGACTGTCCCTTAGAAAATGGGAAAGGAGCCAGGCGCGGTGGCTCACGCCTGTCATCCCAGCACTTTGGGAGGCCGAGGCGGGGGGGATCACTTGAGGTCAGGAGTTCAGGACCAGCCTGGCCAACATGGTGAAACCCCGTCTCCACTCAAAATACAAAAATTAGCCGGGCATGGTGGCGTGTGCCTTTAGTCCCAGCTACTCGGTAGGCTGAGGTGGGAGAATTGCTTAAACCCAGGAGGTGAATGTTGCAGTGAGCCGAGATCGTGCCACTGCACTCCAGCCTGGGTGACAAAGCGAGGCCCTGTCTCAAAAAACTAAAATACAATTGAACAAACACATTCCAAATGACACCACATTTTAAATGACCCCTTTGGGAGGGAGGGGAACAGGACTAGGAAACAGGGAAGAAGGAAAAAGCGAAAAGATACAGTTCTCCCATCTAATTTTCAGACACCTAAAAAGCTGTTAGCCCAAAAGGTGCTGGTGAGGCTGTGGGTAAACACTGAGGGTACAATGTGAGGGACGCACAGTATCAAAGTTAGGGTCTTTTGGGGAGGCAATTCCCTAGTGTCTCCTACAATTGTAAATGCAGGCCACACAAGGTGGGACACATCTGTAAAACCAGCACTTTGAGAGGCCAAGGAGGGAGGACTTGAGCCCAGGGGTTCAAGACCAGCCTGAGCAACACAGTGAGACCCTGTCTGTACAAAAAGAAGTTTTCTAAAAAAGCCAGGGATGGTGGCACACACTTGTGGTCCCAGCAGCTCAGGAGGCTGAAATAGGAAGATCACTTGAGCCCAGGAGGTTGAGGCGGTGGTGAGCTGTGATCGAGCCACTCCACTCCAGCCTGAGCGACAGACTGAGATCCTGTCTCAAAAAAAAAAAATTAATGTACATCTATCTCGACCCAGCAATTCCACTTACAGGTAATTATCCTAGAGAGAGATGGATGCATGTTCGAGGCTGTGTTCATAGTAAATGCAAGGTAGAAATAATAATGCTTTAAAAGTACATCAAATGGAGGCCCGGTGCAGTGGCGCATGCCTGTAATCCCAGCTACTCGGGAGGCTGAGGCAGGAGAATCACTTGAGCCCAGGAGGTGGAGGTTGCGGTGAGCTGAGATCGTGCCATTGCACTCCAGCCTGGGCAATAAGAGTGAAACTCTGTCTCAAAAAAAAAAAAAAAAGTTTAAAGTACATCAGGCCAGGCGCGGTGGCTCATGCCTGTAATCCCAGCACTTTGGGAGGCCGAGGCAGGTGCATCACTGAGGTCAGAATTTGAGACCAGCCTGACCAACCCAGGTGAGAGGTGAGAGGATCCCTTCAGCCTGGGAGGCAAAGGTTGCAATGAGCCGAGATGGTGCCATTGCACTCAGCCTGGGCGACAGAGTGAGACTCTATCTCAAAAACAAAAAAGTTGAAATTATAAAAAAGCTAAAAAAAAAAAAAAAAACAAAACAGAAAATCACTACAAAATGTGTGGCATAACGGGTTTTTTTTTTTGTTTTTTTTGAGACGGAGTCTCACTGTGTCACCCAGGCTGGAGTGCGGTGGTACGATCTCGGCTTGCTGCAACCTCCACCTCCCGGGTTCAAGCGATTCTTCTGCCTCAGCTTCCCGAGTAGCTGGGACTACAGGCACACGCCACCACGCCCAGCTAAATTTTGTATTTTTAGTAGAAACGAGGTTTCACCATATTAGCCAGGCTGGTCTCGAACTCCTGACCTCGTGATCCACCCGCCTCAGCCTCCCAAAGTGCTGGGATTACAGGCGTGAGCCACCGCGCCCGGCCGCATAATGGGTCTTAACTTGTTTAATTATGTGGGTGATTGCACAGAAAAATAGTATAAATAACTTTATACTTTTTTATACATGGGATAACTTGCTTCAAGTTATTTCAAAAACTTTTTTTTTTTTTTTTTTGAGACAGAATCTTGCTCTATCACCCAGGCTGGAGTGCCGGTGGTGCGATCTCGGCTCAGTGCAACTTCTGCCTCCTGGGTTCAAGCGATTCTCCTGCCTCAGCCTCCTGAGTAGTTGGGATTATAGGCGAGGGCGCCACCACACCCGGCTAATTCTGTATTTGTATTAGAGACGGAGTTTCACTGTGTTCGTCAGGCTGGTCTCAAACTCCTGACCTCAAACGATCCACCCGCCTCGGCCTCCCAAAGTGCTGGGATCACAGACGTGAGCCACCGCGCCCAGCCTCAAACACCTCTCAGTGATTCGCTTGAGTATGTGTAAAGGGATGCACAGGCCACCCTGAAGACCTTGGTGGTTTCTATTGAAACTACACATCAAGCCGGGCGCGGCAGCCAGTGCTCGGTGCCCAGAATCCCAGCACTTTGTGAGGCTGGGGTGGATCACCTGAGCCCAGGAATCCCAGACCAACCTGGGCGAAAAAGCGAGACCCCATCTCTACAAAAAGTAAAAAATTAGCCGGACATGGTGGTGGCGTGCGCCTGTAGTCCCAGCTACATGGAAGGCTGAGGCTGGAGGTTGAAGCCCTCGCTGGGGTGGAGGGGTCAAGGTTGTAGTGAGCCCTCATCGCGCCACTGCACTCCAGACTGGGCACAGAGTGAGACCCTGACTCAAAAAGAAAGAAAAGGAAAGAGAGAAGGAAAGGAAGGAAGGAAGGAAGGAAGGAAGGAAGGAAGAAAGAAAGAAAGAAAGAAAGAAAGAGAAAAAGAGAATTACAAATAAAGCTACACATCCACTTCTACACTTCTGCGTGGACTCGAGCCTTCAAGATGGGCGTGGCAACCCGATGACAGGAAACCCTACACGTGCGTGCTCCCAGCAGGCTCCTCCGTGAGGGCCACCAGCCACGGGAAACCACGACCTTGTCCCTCACCAGGAAAAGCTCAGCCTGCGGCTCCGCGAGCGTGGACCGTTCCGTGGCCATGAGCGGGAAGAACCACGGGCTCCCCCGCCAAGGGCTGGGATGGATCTCGCGGGCGGGAGGCGGAGGGTACTCGGCCCACCCCAGCGGAGGACACCGCGTGGGTCCGCTGAGATAACGCTCCGCGGTGATGGACTCCGTGACTCCCGGAGCAGAGCCCTGGCTGCGCTGCACCGCGGGAGGGAGGGGCTGCGTCTACTGCGGGGCCACGAGAGGGAGGGGCCGGGGCCGGGGCGGGACAGGAACCCGCGCAAGCGCGGAAGTGCCCACGGCCGCGCCCTCCCGCGCGCACCGCGGCGACACCCGGGCCGCCCTCGGAGGGCACGGACGTCGCGCCGCGCTCCCGGGGCGCCTCAGTTGCGCCCACGGTCGACGCCCCGGCAGCGGCGGGCAGGTGCCACGACCTCCGGACGTTTCTCGCCCCTCCTCGGGAATGGAACGCTTAGAGAAGCGCAGGTCCACACCCAAAACACAAGGCGGCACTGTTGCGTGTGCACCGGCGACTCTGCGGCCAGCGCCCTGGGTCTCGCCCCGGGAACGCCTACGAGCCTGAGAGCGCCGGGCCACACCCGGCAGGGCCGCAGCGGCGCGCACGCGACGGGGTGTCGTCCATTGGGCAGCAGGAGCGTCAGTCAAGGGCGAGGGGCGGGAATTTCGTGCAATCTGAGCATGGTCATTGGCGAGGACAGGCGAAGAGGAGGACGGATAGGCGGGGCGGGGCGGGGCTTCCTGTGGGCGCCTGGAGCTTATGAGGAGCGACCAAAGCGGAGGCGGGGAGCGAGGCAGCTGTGGGCCCCGGCGGGTGGAGACGAGGGCTGTCCCTCCACGCCCCGCCCCACCACGCCCCCGCCCCCGCCCACGCCCACGCCCCGGCACCGCCTTCTGCGCCTGCGAGTCCTGGGCCGGCCTTGCGGGGCATGCGCCGAGTCCCCTTCCTCTGCAGACCGGTGGTCACTGTCCTCCCCCGGGGACGAGGCGGACAGGCGTCCCCTGAGATCAGGGCCCGGGAAGCCCCGTGAGCCGCTCTCGCCTCGGCGCCGTCGAGGGGCCGCCCCGCCCTTCCCACTCCACTGTGCTGCGAAAGTGCCTCGGGGCGCGTCTGGGGGGGTCGTGGGGAAGCAGGGCCACCCCACCCGCCCACCCGGCAGCGTCCAGGGAGAGGTGGGCAGAGCGGGGCGGGCGGCCGTCCTGGGGGAAGTGGCGTCTGGAGGTGTCTGTGCACCGTTCCGCGGTGGCGCGCGGTGGGGTAACAAAGTCTTCCCCGTCCCTTGACAGCGGTGGCCGCCGGGGAGGGAATCCTGCTCTGCTGCGGGCGGTCGTGGGCTGGGGCGCTTCCTGGCCTGTCTCCTGGGGCAGGTAGGAAAGGCGAGCCCCGCAGAGAAGGCGGTGGCTTCCCTCGACGTGGGTGCCAACAGGAGCCATCCCTCCAGCCGGTCTTCCCGTGAGAGGGTGCCTGGGAACACCCGCAGGGCTGGTTCCAGCACCCATGGGACCGCTGGGTCCAGCCCAGTGTTTCCGGGGAAGCCCCGCCTTACCCGCCAACCTTCCCGCACTGGGAGGGTTCCCGGCTGCTGGTGATGCTGCTCAGGCGGCTCCCCGCAGCGCCACCACCCGCCCCCGGGAGCCGGCCGCTGGGTTTGGCCCGTCCGCCCTGGTTCCTCTTTGCTGGGCTCCGAGGCCTGGCGGGACTTCTCCGCGGCGGCTCTGGCGACCCAGCATCTCTTTGCCCTGGGGTCAGACGGGCTCCCAAGGAATTGCATCCCGCTGGAGAAGACGCTTCCTTCCCTCTCCCTTCCTCTCCTCCGCCCCCTTTTGCTCTCTTGTCTTTGCACTTTGTCTTGTCCGTGTGTCCGGCTCTGTGTGTGTGTGACTGACGCGAGCCCTTAGTCACCTCTTGCTACTATTTTCTCCCCTCGTTATCACTTGTCTCTTGACTGTGTGGTTTGCGGGTTGTGCTCGGTCACAGAGGGGATTTTAGTTTTCGTGTCATCAGAATCTCCAGGCTTTCCTGATGGCTTCTGGGGGTTCTTGTCGGTTTGTTTCCTTCTGGCTCACGCCGTGTCTTGCCCCCTGGACGCTGGGCACCAGTTCCGACTGCTGGGTAACAGACGCCTTCACGTTTCGGTCCTTCCCCAGCTAGCGCTCGTCTCACCCCCCAGGGTTCTGAGGGACAGGCTCTGGGAGGGCTCTCGGGGAGCCAGGACTGTGGCTCAGGGTCCCTCTCAGGCTGTGGTCAGGTGTCCACTGGGGCCCAGCCATCCTATCTGACTGGGTGGGGAGCCCTCGTGATGACTCTCTCTCTGGAGGCTGTGGCAGGAGGCCTCAGTTCCTCCCCACCGGGCCGCCTCCCCAGGGCTGCTCGGCTTCCCCCGGACCTGCAATACAATCGAACCAGCAGGAGAGGGCGCCCCAGACCCGGCCACAGTCTCTTTATGGCCTGGTCTCCTAAGTGACTCGCCTCGCCTCCGCTGTGGTTTTTATTGGTCTCACAGGTCCACCCTGGAACGTGCTGGAGAGGGCGCCACGCTCAGGGTGGAGGCTGTTCCTGAGTGCTGCGAGTCAGAAGCACCCTTGCACGTGTAGACCTGCAACGTCGGCTGCTGGAGATCCCGAGCGGGCCGCCTCAGGAACATGTCCTTGGTATCAGCGGGAGCAGCAGGCCACCTCCTGGGGCTGACACTGGCCGGGGCCTGCATTTCTGAGGGCGGGGCGTGCTTTGACATCCTGAAAGGGTTGCAAAACCCATCACAGAGAACCCCAAGAAGGGAGACTCTGCCACCGAGACCCCGTGTGCCCCGCAGGGTCTGCGCCCTGTGCCCTCTGGCTCTTCGTGGAAGCCTTTCCCAGCCCTGGTCGGGGAGCCCCGGTCCAACATCCCCAGGAGCCGGCGGGAAGCCCGTTCTGGTCTCCGCAGCCCCCTTCTGCATGGCATGAGTGCCCCACGCCAGCCTGGGGGGCAGGATGTGCCCCCCACCTCCAATGCCCCCCTCCCAGGGGCTCATTCCTGCCCCTGTCCCCTCTCTGCCCCAGGTGGGGCGATCTCTCTCTGCAGACAGGGGAGGCCTCTCCTCCCCGCAGGCAGCCCCGAAGGGGAGGGGCCGGGGCAGGGAGGGGGTGTGCCGCGTCGTCACGGTGAAGGCAGAGCAGCTCCTTTTTTCCGTGATGTGTCAGGTTGCCGGATACTGGGCTCCAGTCCCTGGCCTGGGGGGTGGGATGTGGAGGGCCAGGTGGGTCCTGGAAGGAGCTTTCCACTGGGGCCCCAGGAGGACCTTGGCGTCTCGTTTCCCTGGAGACGTGCCCCATCCTTCCCACTGGGACTGGCAAGTGACTTCCCGATGACGCTCTCCGTGGCTCTGAATTTGTCACAGAGGTTCCGTGGGCGGTGAGTGCTTTTCCTATTGGCCCGCGCCGCCTCTGGGCAATGCGGGGGCCCTTGGTGACGGCTCCTGTCCCCTTCCAAAGCCGCCTGGCCCTTCTTGAACCCGACGAGAGCAGGTTGCCGGGCCTTCCCTGAGGAATGTGTTCCTGGCAGGTGGGGACAGCCCCTCCCCCAGGGTGTCGGGTACAGGGTCCTGGGGTGCTTCAGGACAGGGTCAGGCCCACCGACCCCCCACACTCCTGGGCCACCTGCCTGCTGGCTGTCCTCTGTGACCCTCTCTCCCCTGAGCTGAGGTGCCGGCCCGGTCCCGCGGGAAGAACAGTGAGGAGGGCCGGCTCTCCGTGCTATGGGGGCCTCAGGGACCTGGACGGGGACTGTGTCCTCCGTCCCCGGGCTGCCGGGCACCCTGGCTCAGGGAGTGCTCTCCTAGCGGCCTGTTCAGCAGATGGGCACAGTCACGACAGCAGCCAGCCCCTGTCCCGGCCCATGCACCCACCTGGACGGATCGGCGCCCTCCTGGACTTACTGGCTCCGTTGAGGGTCCCAAAGGAGCTGCCCCAGAGCACCCTAGGGGTCTCCGGACCCCTCGGCCCGCAGGAGCTACCAGCAGCCCAGGCAGGACCCAGGGGCTTCCGGGCACAGAGGCGCCGCTCCCTGGCTCGTGAGCCCAGGGCCTCTCCAGCCGTCCCCTGTTGGGGGCCTCCACTCCTGCTCTGGATCAAGGTCCTGCCCCCAGGGAGAGCTGGTGCCTTCGGGGGAGCGGGCCCTGGTTGCAGTTGGAGAGTGGGTCCAGGGATGGTGTTCTTCTTGGCTGCCGCCTTGCCTCCTGGGGGCCTCCCCAGACCCCCGGCTGCTGTCAGCTGGGGCTGAGGGGTCCTGTGGCCTAGGGGGCATCCCGGTTTGGGAGTATCCTGCCCTGGACACTGTGTCCAGGAAGGATACATGCTCACCCTTTGTTGGGGGCCAGGCACAGGGTGAGGGGGCACTCGGCCCCACCACCCCTGTCTCTGGGAGCCCTGGCTGGGTACGGCCCCTCTTCCCAGAGATCCTGCCCGGGACTGGTGCCTCCCGCCTCGGGCCTGCCCCCCACACAGCTGGGGACCCTGGCCGGGCACCTCCTGCCAGCCACCTGCTGCTGTCCTAGCCTCAGCCGGGCCCTGCAAGCTGTCCATGTGCCTGGGACACCCGGTCCCTCTGCGAATGTTTGCAAACACCCCTGCCCCCACAGGCATGTCTGGGGGCCTCTCTGGGCCTTTGTGTGCCCAGAGAGTTGGGCGTGGGTGGTGGTGGGGGGGTCTTTCCATAGTCACCTACTTCCTGTCCTCCCCGGCCCCAGGTCCAGGTGTGCCCTGTCTGCTCGGTTTCCAGCCTGAGCCCTTTCCTGAGCTGGCCCGGTCCCCTAAGCTTCTGCGGCACGTTCCCAGGTCCACCCCGAGGGACTCCTGGCCAGTGTTCCCAGCAGTGTCTGAGTGCTGGCCTCAGTCCCTGGCCATAGACTTTGGCGAACCCCGCTCTGAGGGGCCGTTGCTTCCCTTTCCTCTCCAGGTCCCCTCCCAGTTTCCTCGGAGAGCGGGGATGGGGCTGTTGGGAGGCAGAAGGGAGGGTTGGGGTGCAGAGGTGTGGCTTGGGGGAGGGAAGGTCAACTGAGCTACCGCCCCTCCCTGCCCTCCCTGGACTCAGTCCAGACACAACCTGCGGGTGGGAGACCTGTGCACCGTTTGTCTCCTCCTAGTAGCCTGGCGGGTCCTCCTGGGTCTTCCTCAGTGTGTCTGGGTCCCCAGGCCATAGGCCCCAGCAGGGTGGGGGCCCGTGCTCTGCTCTTGTTTTTGCTCCCACTTGCCCGCCCTTCCCGGGGAGGCCCCTGGCCAGGACCATGCCAGTGTCTTTCCCTGCTGCCTGCCTGCCTGCCTGCCTGGGTGGCCTCCAGCTCACCGCCCTGTGAGGCCTGTGGCCTCCCGCCAGGGCTGTCCTCAGGGGCCTGGATCCCCCTAGTTTATCTTCTGCCCTTGCCGCCCCACATGTGTGCCTGCAGCCTGGGGACGATCGGGAGGTTTGGGGGACCGGTGCTCGTGGTTCACCTAGCCCAGCCCTAGGGTGGTTCCCCCGGTGGCCCTGCCAGGCATGGGGCTTGAGAGAGGATGTGATGGAGCAGGCACAGGGAGGGGGCAGGTGACTCGGGGCAGGAGGGAGTGCCCCAGAGGTTCAGAACGCTGGGCACACAGTGGGCTGAGCGGATAAGTTGCAGCCTCTGGGGGACCTCCCGTCCTCCCCACTGGCACTGCATCTTTCTGGGCCTGGCTCTGCTGCCTCCCACCCCCGTTCAGCTGGTGGCTTCTAGAGGCTTCCAGAGTGTGCTTGGCCCCTTTGCCTCTATGCCATTGGGCCCAGGAGGAGCAGTAGAGTGGCTGGGCCTGGGGCTGGGACTTCCCCTTTCTGTCTTGCTTGCCCCGTGTCTCCCAGTGAGTGGCCGCCCTGAGCCTGGGGCCGGCAGCCCAGCCCCAGTGAGAAATAAAAGTAGCCATCCTGGCTGAACTGCCGCTGCCTTTTCTACTTTGCCCTCTCAGCAGGGGTCAAGGAGGGCACGCATGGTGTTGAGGTCTCAGAAGGCCTGGGTTTGATGTGTGCCATGGCTGCAGGCTACGGCCTGGTCGTGTCAGACACTGGAGCTGAGGGAGGATGTGGCGAGAAAGCTGAGCATTGCCCCCAAGAGCCTTGCTTCCTGGCGCTTTTCTGCAGATGTCTTGAGGTGGTGGTGTCCTTGTCAGGGGTTTGATCGAGGGCCAAAGCCCTTGGCCCAGGGAGCAGGCAGCTTTGTGTGCTGCAGTTGGGACGTCCCAATAGCATGCAGGCAGCACCAGGAGGCAGGGCGACTTGGGATGTTGTGTGTTTGGGGGCAATCTTTACAGTGGGAGACACATAGGTTGGTGTGGGAATCCATGGCAGGGGTACCAATAAGGGGATGTTCAGCAGGGGGCCCAGGGTACCTGGGATTGGCACCTTGAATGCATCCACCTCCTGCCACCTGTTAACCAAAGGGCCCTGAAACCCAGAGCCTGGGGGAGGGGGCCTCATCCCAGTCCCTTGTTCGGGGGAATGGTGGCATGGTGGCATGTTCAAGTTACCTGGCAGATGGCCAAGGCCTGCTGTGATTTTTTTTTTTTTTTTTTTTTTTTTTTGAGGCAGAGTCTCGCTCTGTCACCCAGGCTGGAGTGCAGTGGCGTGATCTCGGCTCACTGCAAGCTCTGCCTTCTGGGTTTGCGCCATTCTCCTGCCTCAGCCTCCCGAGTAGCTGGATCTACAGGTGCCCACCACCACACCTGGCTAACTTTTTGTATTTTTAGTAGAGACGGGGTTTCACCGTGTTAGCCAGGATGGTCTTGATCTCCTGACCTTGTGATCCGCCTGCCTCGGCCTCCCAAAGTGCTGGGATTACAGGCATGAGCCACCGCACCCAGCCGGGCCTGCTGTGATTTTGAGGGCTGCTTAGAGGGCCCTTGATTATCTGGCCACCTCCACCAGGGAGGCTTCCTGACACCACCCTACCCAGTAATGGGCTCTCCTGCCCAGCTCTTTGCCTCCTTGCTGCCTGGGCTCCATTCCAGGTAGCTTCATGTTCCTCTTCTTGCGTTGGCTTGAACTCAGGGAGGCAGAGGAAACAAGTATAGATGGAGCCTTCTGGAGTCAGGGTGAGGTGAAGCAGGAGCCCCGGAGGGAGGTGACCTGTGCTCAGCCCACGCTTTGATCTGCTCATTGGCACCCCTGTCAGGTTGGCCTTGACTGGTCCCCCAACCCCAACAAAGCTACAGCCACCCAAAGGAGAATGGAAGCAAAACTTTATTCCTCTTGGCTGGAGAAGAGAACTAGTGGGTGGTCGTGTACAGGACCCCCATCCCTCACCCCTCCCAGAACCAAAGAAGACAAGCAGCGCCACCAAATGGCTCCCTCTGCCCAAGTGAAAGCCGAGAGGTCAGCGGCTGGCTGGGGAGGCAGGTGAGCGCAGCACGGCACAGGGCAGGGGCGGCTGCAGTGACGGGCGGGCGGCCATGGCGGCCCAGGGGCCAGGGTTGAGGGGAGGAGGGCGGGGCTGCTTGGGTAGTGGGGCAGGCTTGGGGGCTGCCGGCTGGCACGGGCCCCAGACTCAGGGCACCACAACGCGGTAGGGGCTGCCTGGGATGTGCTCGTCGCCCCATTTGACCACCAGTGTGTACTCTCCCTTGTCCTTGAGCAGGTAGGACACGCTGTAGAGCCGGCTGCCCACGTGCTTCACCAGGATCTCCTCGCAGGGGGTCCTTGGGCCATGAACCCCCACCAGCAGCATGTTGTTGCCTGAGGCAAGAGGGGTCCTCAGTCACAGGTCCCAGCCCCCTTCCTCCCGCTGGTGTCCTGCTCTCCTCTCCTGTCCCTAAGCCAGTTCTGGGGTGACAGTTCTCTCTTCCTAAAGAGCTGCCAGCACCTCCCCAACCCAGGCCGGCTTAGCAGATTCCAGCTCTTCCCTGGCCTTTGTTTGAGGGGTCCAGGAGGTGGCAGGGAGGTGGCTCTAGAAGTGAAAGCCATGCCCCAAAGGCGGTCCCTGCTCTCCCAGACACTGGCCATCCTGTGATTTCTGGCCTCATTTTGGTGGGAAGGTGGGCCTGGGGCCCGGGTTGCCCACCTGCTTTGCTGCAGTCTACTGTGAAGCTGCTCTTCTGGCCTATGTAGGCCTTGCTCAGCCCCAGGCCCTTGGCCACCACCTTGCTGGCGTCAGCAGGCCCAGGACCCGGGGCCCCATGCTGGGGGGCACAGGTGGCCTTGGTCAGAGAGTCTACAAACACCGATGATGTCTCGTGGAGACTGTGGTTGCTGACGAGACGGGGGCCTGCAAGGCAGAGTGGGTGGGGCTAAGAGGTGGCTGTGGTGCCAGGCATTGGGCAGGTGCCAATAGCTTGGCCCCAGGCTCACCTGTGACTTTGGCCTTGAAGGGGCTGCCCCCAATGTGGTAGGGGCCGCCATACTTGATGGAGATGAGGTAGCTGCCAGGTGCCATGGGGGTATAGGTGACGCGGTAGCCCTCAGGGCACTCCTGACAATCCATCTTCACCTTGGAGGGGCCGTCAATGGTCACCGACAGGGCACCAGCTCCCGCATTGCTCGTGTTCACGATGAACTCAGCTGGGTTCCCTGGGAGCACAGGAGGTCAGGCAGAGCCAGACTGGCCTGCCTCCCTGTCCTCGGCCACCCAGCGCAGGCTTGTCACCTCCAGGTGCCTCCTGTTGTCACCAAGAGCTTGGAGGCAAGGGCCTAGCAGCTGTGTGCACACCTGCAGCCGCACCCACAGACTTACCTGTGACACCGCCTTCCAGACCTGCTCCGTAAGCAGACACCAAGCCTGGGTCCCCTCCATGCCCAGGCTCCCCAACTCGGATCTTGAAGGGGCTTCCAGGGATGTGGGTGCCATTGAACTTGACGTCAATCAGGTAAACGCCGTTCTCCCGAGGGATGAAGCGCACAGCATACTTATCTGAGGAGCAGGGAGTCATGCTGTGGGCCTGGGGCCCCTCCTCAAACCAGCAGATGGTGTCTGTGAGGAACAGCCTCAACCCTGGCCCTCCCCATTTTGCCGGTCCATCAGTGTGAGCCCAGCCATGCTGGGCACCTGCACCCCGCAGCAGACTTCCTGAGGGCCGAAGCTTTAGACACTCAAGCTGCCCACTGTCAGGGTGCATTGGGACGGAAATCTTTTACAAGCCAAACCCAGGCCTCGCTGCCTCCTAAGAAAGGTTACCGTGAACACCATATCCCCTGCATGGCTCAGAGACAGGCAGGAACTTGCTTCAGGTCACGCAGCTGGGAAGGGCAGGACTAGGCTGTGAAATGAAGCCCACTGGGCTCCTCCTACCCGCAAGGCTGCCCCAGGCCTGCGCACAAGTACCATGGCCGTGGCTGAAGGGTCGGGCAGCACTGAGGCTGGACTTTGAGTCTTTCCCTGTGGAGACGGCATGGGACTGCAGGGTAGAAGGCCTTCCTAATAGCCGTGGGTGGCAAGCCACATCCCCAACGGCTTGGGTCACCAATTGGGAAAGGGTTGCCTGGCTTAGGGGGCCCAGGAGTTGGGGCCCCGTCTTGGCTGCTTACAGAAGCGGCACCTTCCTTCTGTACTCTCAGCCTGCTTCCAGCCAGCAGGGCAGGGCGGCCGGGCAGGGACAGGGCCTCACCTTGGTCAATTTCTGTGACATAGCACTCCTCCAGGGCTCCTGAGGGGCTGTGCACCTTGGCATCGATCGCCCCCTTGGCCCCGTTCAGGCTGACTGCAAAAGAGGCTGGCTGGTTGACCTTTAGCCCTGACTCCTGGAAGCACAGCAGACATGGTTAGATGGGGGGGCTTGGGCCAGGGCAAGGGAGGAAGGAAAGGCCCCAGGAGCAGGAGGCCCTCGGGTTGCACTTACCCATCTGGCGTCCAACTTGGTTTAAAGAGGGAGAGCCACTGATTTGCAAGGGCCAGCAAGCCACAAGCACACATCCCCGCTCCTGCCCCCACACTCTGCCATCGCACACACCCAGGTGGCAGGAAGGGAAGGCCGCCCCACCCTGTGGGCAGCACCCGGCCTTGGCAGGCTGTCCCTCTTTAAACCGCAGCCCTGGTGCTCAAGGGGCACAGGCTTCTGTTCAAAGCCTTTAGACCTGAGACACGAGAAAAACTCCACGTGGTGGGCAGGATATTTCCTGCCGACCCCAAGCGTGGGCTGCACCCGGCCAGAGCAGAGGCCTGGAACCCAGAGCTGGGCCAGGGGGGCCACTGGAAACAGGGCCAAGGCCTGCTCTCTGCGGTGGCTCTGGTCTGTCCGGGCCCAGGAGCCCCAGGTGGGCGGTTTCTCTCGGTGCCTCACCTGAAGGCTAGAAACAGTGAGGCGGCGGGCGTCGCCAGACGGAGAAGCCACAGGCACCACGAAGGGGCTGTCGGGAATGTGTTCCTCGTTGAACTTGACTGAGACTTCGTAGTCACCTGGGCAGGGAAAGAGTGTAAGACCGGCTCATCAGCTTTTGGGCCTCCCACGAACAGCCTGGGTGGCCCTGTGACCTCAAAGTGAAGAGTGAGTGCCAGGCAGGGCTATCTGTGCAACCGCTGGGTCCAATACCCACACTCAGGCCCCACCTCCTCCAACCCCAGCCGGGTTCCCAGTACCTGGCTCCTGGACCACATAAGCCACACCACAGGAGCCATCCTTGCGGTCCTCGAAAGAGATCTCAGCCTTGCTGGGGCCCTCGACAGCAATGGCCAGGCCTCCGGCGCCAGCTTCCCGGGTCCAGATACTGAATTCGGCTATGGGAGAACAGTGTGTCCTCACTGAAGGCTGCTCCACCAGCCTTGGCCCCCTCCAGGCATAGCCAAGGTAGACATGGCTGCCAGCCCTTTCCTCCACCCCCAACCGCACCCTGGCCAATGCAGGACAGCGAGCGCTTGGGGTGTGAGCAGGCCTACCTGGCACTCCAGCTTCAGCTCTCTCCAGGCCAGGGCCCCCAGCTCGGACCTTGTGGGCTCCCCCTTCCCCTAGGGGCCCCACGGTGAACTGGAAGGGGCTCCCGGGCACATGCTGGCCCTTGTACTTGACGCTGACTGTGTGTGTGCCCATCTCAGCAGGAACAAAGCGGATACAGTAGGTGTGGTTCTCCCCTTCCACGATCTCGGCCTCATGGGTCTTGCCCGATGGGCTGGTCACCTGGGCTGTCATATCCTGGATGCTAATTTCTGCAGGGTGGGGATGGGCTAGTGAGCAGCAGCCCTGGGCTCCACCCCTCCTCCTCTTGGGGCTGCTTGAGCCCCAGGACCCCTCGGACCCCTCCCCAGGCTCTCCACAGCCCCTACCAGGGATCTTCAGGCTGAGGTCACAATGGCTCCCAATGTTGGCCACTGAAGGAGCCCGACGCCTGCGGGTGATGCTCTCTTTCACCCGGCCCTCGCCTGTCACCTTCACAGAGAAGGGGCTGCCTGCAGGAAGAAAGCACAGCCCACGCCCCTCCAGTCACACACTGCCTGTGGGCCCTGGTGTAGTGACGGGGGCTGCCGAGGCACTGCTGCACTCACCAGGCACGTGCTGGTCGGCAAACTTGATGTTGATGATGTAGTTGCCAGGCTCTGTGGGGCAGTAGGTGACCCTGCACGTCCCGTCCTCCAGGTCCTCTGTGTTGATATCCACCTTGCTGGGGCCCTCAATGGACAGGCTGAGCCCACCATAGCCTAGGGGATGGACACCCCTGAGCTTTGGTGCTATGCACAGTGCTCCCACCCCAGCTGGTGGGCAGCCACTGCCTACCTGCATCTCGGGTATCAATGATAAACTCTGCAGGCTCAAAGGTGTGGCCTTCGTGAAGGCCCTGACCAGAGACCCGAACGCGACTGGCATCCCCGATTTCCGACTGGCTGATCACCACTGGGATGGGGCTGCTGGCCACGTGCTGGCCGTTTTTCTTCACATGCACCAGGTGCTCCCCTGTCTCCTTGGGCACGAATGAAATCCCTGGACACAGGGCATGGCTGTCAGTCGGGGAAGGCATGGCTCCCCACAGACTGCCTCCTTTCTGAAACCCCTGGACCCTTCAGCCGCTTACCCACGTGGCCATTACGCAGTCGCTTCAGCAAACAGGGCTCCTCCCGGCCCGAGGGCGGGACCACAGTGGCCGTGAGCAGGCTGAGATCCGTCTCTGAGATGTTGATGGGGATGTCGGCAGCAGAGCCCACCTTTAGGTGGGACATACGCATGGAGTCGTCACCTGGTGGGGACAGGCCAGCCATCACTGTGCGTCCAGCCATGGGAGACCACGCTCACCCTGCCACCTGTTTCTGTCACTGCTCCCAGTGCCACCCACCTGTGACCCGGGCAGTGAAGGGGCTGCCTGGGATGTGCTGTTCATTGTACTTGACTAGAATGCTGTAGTCTCCCGGCAGCACAGGCAGGTAGGACACGCTGCATGTCCCATCCTGGTTGTCAGTGCAGCTGATTTCTGCTTTGGACGGACCCTCGATGGCCAGAGACAGGCCCCCTGGAGAGAGCCGTGGGTGAGCATGGGAACCATGCTGGGGACACTCCAGTTGGCCTGCACTGAGGAGCCCCGATGGCCAGGGCAGCAGGGCAGGGAGCCCCATTCAGGAGTATATCCTGAGTCCGGCCCTTAGCCCAGTGAGGGCATCCCGGGCACAGAGCAGGTCAAGACTGGAACTATTGCTCACCCTCTCCTGCATCCTTGGTGTTGACAGTGAAGGTGGCAGGCTTGTTCACTACTCCATGGGTGAGGCCGGGCCCATAGGCAGTGACGTGGCCACAGTTGACGTAATCCACATAGAACTGCAAGGGGCTTCCTGAGGCAGGAAGAAGGGCCTTGTGGAATGGCAGCCTCGTGTGTCCCCCAGCCCCATCTCTCTGTGAGGTGGTGGCGGTGGAGTGGGCAGAGGCAGGGCAGGCCCACCTGGGATGTGCATGTTGTCATAGCGGATGTCCATCTCGTGCAGGCCAGCCTCGCTGGGTGCATACCGCACGGTCACGGTGCCGTCTTTGTTGTCAGTGATGGCAGGCTGCGCCACCTTGCCTGAGGGCATCCGAACCTCCCCTGTGGGGCAGTGGGGCCGAGGTCAGGGCAGCTCATTGGCACAATCTGGCCTCCTTGGCTCCCGAGCTCCTTCCCAGTCCCCACTCACCTGTGATCTCGCCTTTCTTGATGGTGAAGGGGATGACAAGGTCAAAGGGCCTCAGGCTGGTCATATCCAGCCCATTGACACCCACCAGGGGCCTTTCCGGGGCCTGCAGTGGAGACACAGGGTATGGGTGAGGGACAGTGGGAGGATCTGGGGTCCCTCCTCACACATGGTAAACTAGGGGCTCACAGAACACCCAGCTGGCTAGCCCCAGTGTCCCTAGCTGGCCAGGCCGTACCCAAGTCTGCTGGCCGCCCTGGGCGTAGGTGTACTGTGGGGCCAGCTGCTGAGACCGTAGAGGGGGCTGCACCGAGGGCTGGTCCCCAGCCAGAGCCTGCAGGGCAAAGCAGAGAGCTGCTGGAGAGTCTGTTGTCACAGAGGGGCCCCAGGGGAACAGGCCTGGACCTGCCAGACACCCCTGCTGACCTACCCCCCGCCCCTCCTCACCGTCACTTGGAAGGGGCTGTTGGGCACGTGCTCGCCACCAAAGCGCACACAGATGACATATTTGCCTGGCTGGGGGGCCGTGTAGAAGATGTCGAAAGTGCCATCCTCATTCTCCACCACGTCCACATCCACCTCCGAGCCATCAGGCGTGCACACGGTGCACGTCACTTTGCCTTTGCCTGCTGCCTTAGTGTCCACAGTGATCACCGTCTCCTCCCCAATCTGAATGGTGGGGCCGATGCCAGCACCTGGTGGGGCAGGGTGGGTCCCCAAAGGGGGGCCAGCGTGTGAGCTCGGGCTCAGGTTGTTCCCGTCCACCTGCCGCCCACACAGGCCTCTCATTGCCACCACCAAGCACAGCCAGGCCGCCAGGCCTCCTGCCCCGCCCTGCCCCCTCCAAGCTGGGATGGCGAGTGGTTTCTCAGAAGGCAGGAAGGGTTCTCCTGACCACCTCAAGTGCCCATGTGGGAGAGGCCCGACGGTAGCACCCAGGTGCCTGGGAGGAAAAGGAAGGGCCCACTCCAGCCTAAGTGTTGACAGCCACTCCCTTGCCTACTCAGCCTCGTCCAGCACCATGGCCCACACTGCCGAACGCCAGCATCTGGCTGGGCACATGGCTGCCTGCGCCCTTGTGGCCTGGCCCCGGCCCCCATTGCTGTGTGTGGACGCGGTGAGGCAGAGTCCTGCTGCAGCGTGGGGGGACGTGACACTTGCCTCCCCACCCCCAGGCCTGATGGTGAAACCGGAGTTTCCTGACAACTGAGAAGGCTCACGGTGAAAAGCAGCCCAGTGCAGGCAGGAGTGGGAGCGGGGAAGCGGGAGGCAGCGGGGTTAGCACCCAAGTAGCGCAGTGCAGCAGGCTTGGCAGAGCGGGGACAGCACCCAGGGAGACAGGGAACAGGAGGCCCAAGCTACAGCCACCACTGCTGGGTTGCGAGGGCAGAGCAGCTGAGCAGGCTCCAGGACCCCAGAGTGCCCGAGGAAAGGGGAGAGACAGTGACGTTATGATCTGGGGCTCCGCCGTGGAGGCTTGGGGGGCTGTGGGCTGTGAGGCCTGGCAGTGAGAGTGCCCCCTGCAGCCTGGCCTCCTGCCAGGGAAGCAGCCAGGAGCACGAAACCTACTTGAAGGCCAAGCTCGAGGGGCCCTGCCACCAAGTCCCACTATCGGCGGAGGGCTCCCGCTGCACTAGGCTCCATGCTGGCCTGCCGCAGCCAGGCAGCTCTCCCAGGCTCCAGACCTGGCTGCCTGCTGCCCACGCTGCCCTGGGTGGCTTCACTCATGCGCACCCCATGCCATCTAGTTAGTGGCTTGGGCCCCAACCTCACAGGTACCCGACTCCCCCCAACTTTCCCTGCCCGGCTCCCAACCATCCGCAGGTCTCAGCCACTCCATCCTCAAAGTATGCCTCCCAAATTTGGCTCTCACTGAAGCCCCGTGGCCATCAAGCTTGCCCGAGAGCAACTTCAACCTCCCCCACCCGCCCCCACCCCCTGCCTCCGCCGGGCTCCCTGTCTCCATTCGGCAAACAATAGCCAGGGAAACTGAGGTTACTGAGTCTTGCTCCCGCCCGCAAAGCCCCCAAGGCCCTGCAGTCAGCACTCCCCAGCCACCCCTGCCCTGCGCACACACGCCTGTCACACACACATCAGATCCTACGGCCTCTATAAAGCCATCTCACTCCTGCCGCAAAACTCTAGCCACCCTCTAACCCTTTCCTTAGCCACCTCGCCCAAGTGCCAGGCCTGTAGCCTCTCATCAGCATCCCTGGGTGTCCCTGGCTGGGGCAGGTGACCCTCCATGCCTGTTGGGGAATGTCTGAATAACGTCACTGCTGGGGGATAGGGGAAGGGGGAAGGAGGGAGACAGGCCACAGAATGCACTTTGGGGCTCTGAGGCTGGGCCGGGCCCCGCCATGCTGGCCGCCCAAGCAGTCCACACTGGCGCTACTGCACTACCAGCCAGCCCCACCCACTCATGCACCTCCCCCGGCCCGGGACGCAGAGGCCCCTGGAAGGTGGGGATGGGGGTCTGTGGATCTGGCCAGGGCTGGGGCTCCCATTGAGTTGGGGAGACCCCTTGTTCCGTCAGCCCACGCAGGAGCCCTTGTGCTTCCCTGGGTGCCAAGATCCCGAGACCCCAAAGTCCCCAGTGGGGTGCCTCTCAGGATGCACCTCACCCCAAAGCTCTCAGCTGCAACCCGAGTTCTCAGATGGGGAAATAAAGGCCCAGAGAGGGGGAGAGCTGGAGCGGTCATGCTCAGCTCCGGAAGCCTCCCTGGGCCCTCGCCCTCCAGCCCACGGCCTCATCTTCTGCACCCCACCCAACTCTGTCCCTGCCTAGAGCTGCAGCTGGAACTGTCCTGGGAATCGGCCCCAAGAGGAAAGGAAACCGCCCCTCTGGGCGGGAGGGGCACTGGGAGTGGCCCCAGCAAGCAGCTTACCTAGCCCGTGACCTCCGATTGACACTGAGGTGAGAGGGCAGAGAGCAAGGAGAAAGGTCAGGTGAGTCACTCAAGGGGGCGGCCCCCACTCCCACACGCCGCCCCAAGCAGCGAGCCCTTGCACACAGGCACAACCCAAGCCCCGTGCCGAGCGCCGCAGCGGCCAACGGCGGGCTGGCTCACCTGTGACTGTGCACTTGCTGGCGTCCCCGGTGGGCACGGCACGCACGCGGTACGGGGAGAAGGGGATCTCGTCACCACCGTACTTGATGAGGATGGTGTAGCGACCCGTCACGTCTGGCACGTAGGCCACTGTATACGTGCCGTCATGGTTGTCTTGGATGTGTGTCTTCTTCGGCTTGCCTTCGGGATCCTGTGTGGCAGCGGCAGGGGAGGCAGTTGGCCCAAGCCCGAGTAGCTCCGGGCCTACCTCATGCGCTCCCAGGGTGCCCAGGGCTGCTGCTACAGGGACAGTCTCTGGGTCTCAGGCCTCTCAACTGCTATGGCCCAAAAGGGCTGCCTGCACCTGGCAGAGTCCAGAATGGAGACTAAAACATCCCACACTCCCCACATGACAAGAGGCGCAGCCAGGGAGCTTGGCACCCATCCTCAGCCCCAGGGCCTGGCCAGCACTAGGAGGAGCTCACCGGGGTGATCTCAAGCTTCTATCCTATACCTGCCCCATGAGAATATTACAGGTGGGGAAACTGAGGCACAAAAGGCTTTGGTGACGTGCTCAAAGTTAGCAGCAAGTGCATGTCTGGGGAAGCCCGTGCCTGTCACCACCATCCTAAGGTAGTCACAACCTTAGCGAACCAAAGACAGGGGCCCTGTCCTTCCCTGCCCTCCTTGGTGTAGCTCCCCAGGGAGATCAGACACCGGCCACCCGCAGCCCACACTCCAGCCGCCCAGGCCCAGGCCCCCTTGCCTCCCCTGCCTGTGCCTGGAGCTCACCGTGATCTGGACAGCCAGCAGGCCCTCCCCGGCGTCCTTTGCATCGATGGTGAACTCCACGGGCAAGCTGGCGGGCACACCAGTGGTGTTGAGCCCGGGGCCACTGGCCTTCACCTTGCTGGCATCATGAGTAGGCAGCACCTTGACCTTGAAGGGGCTGTGAGGGATGGGTGTTGTGAGCAGTCAGACAGGTTCTCAGCATCCAGCCTGGGCCACTCCCCACAGGCAGCAGGTCCTGCCTCTTACCTCCGGGGTACCTCTTCATCTCCATACAGTACTGAGATGCTGTAGGGCCCTTCTCGGCTGGGCACGTAATTGACGGTCTGGGTGCCATCAGCATTGTCTACCACGTCCACTGGCTCCACCAGGCCTGGCCCCAGCCCCAGGGACAGAGCCTCAGCTACTCTCCTGGGCCTCCATTCCTACCCCACCACACTGGACGCCCAGGACCCAGCCCCAGGCCTAGACCTCGCTTTATCCTCATCCGCCCGACCCTGGGAATGGCCTTGACCCCCTCTGGCACAAAAGACACACATCTGGGTGCCAGCTGGGACCCTTGCCTGCCTGCCTTCCTGCCACATCTGCTCAGCGACCAAGTCCCATCTGCTCTACCTCCTCCAAGTCCCCCTCCTGGCTTGCACTGTCAACTGAGGCTCTTCCAAAAACACCTACACACTTGCACCACCTCTGCACTCTGGGCCTCACGTTGGGCCTCCAGTCTCCTTTCCCGGCCCTCAAAGAGGACACTGCCCTCCCGACCCCCGGCTCCAGGCATGCAAACACTCACCTTTGGGCCCCTGCACTTTGACCTGCAATGGGGCCACACCAGCCTTGCTTGTGTCCACCTGGAAGGACTGAGGGAGGTTGGCACGAACCATGCCTGGGCTCAGGCCGGGCCCAGAGCACTTGACCTTGGACGCATCTGTCACATCATGCACAGGGACCTTGAAAGGACTGCCTGAGGGTTGGGGCAAAGGGATGGCGGCTGTATGAGACAGGGTGGGGACGAGCAGACAGTCCCAGCCCTGCCCAGGCCGCCACCTCCTCACCTGGCACTTGATGGCCACCATAGGTGACGTTGAGGCTGTAGGTGCCAGCCTCGTAAGGGATGTACTCGACCGAGCAGCTGCCGTCCTTGTTATCCATGCAGGACATCTTGGCCTCGGAGGGGCCCTCTACAGCCAGGCCCAGGCCGCCCGTGCCAGCTCCCCTGGTCCAAACAGACAGCCGGTCGTTCCTGGGGTTCCCAGGCCCACCAGCCACACGGGCTCCTGGGGGCTCCCTTACCTGGTCTCCACAGTGAACTTGTTGGGCTTGTTGGTGGTGCCACTTTGGATGCCTGGCCCGTGGACACGCACCCGGGAGGGGTCGCAGCCCTCCGTCACGGGCACCTGGAAGGGGCTGCTGGGCACGGGGCTGCCGTCGTAGGTCACATCCACAGAGTGCAGTCCTGGAGGAGTGCAGGCCAGGTAAGGAGGAGCCCGGGCCACCCCACCCACCCCCGTCTGCCAGCCTGTGGGAGTCGCAGCACGCACCCTCCTCGTAAGGCGTGTACTCCACTTGGTACGTGCCGTTGCCACGGTCCTGAACGTAGGTCTCTGTCAGGTTGCCTGAGGGGTTGGCCACACGGGCCTTGACGTGCGGCCCTCCGGTCTGTGTCAGAGCCCGGGCGTCTACACTGAACTCAGTGGTGGCCTCACGGAAGACACCTGCAAAGGGACAGAGAGGAGGCTTGGGGCTCTGGGGTTCTGGTCCTTGTCCCTGCTGCCACATACCCCACGGCAGGGCAACTCACCCTGGCCCTCAATCCCAGGCCCGTAGCACTGGACACCGGAAGTGTCCACCGCAGGTTCCACCTGCAGCTTGCTGGGGAAGTTGGGCACAGGCTGGCCGCCGTACTTGATGGTGACGGTGTAGGCCCCGGGGCAGAGGGGAATGTATGTAATGGTGTGCGTGCCGTCACCGTGGTCCTGGATGTACACCTCGGCCGGCAGCCCCGCCTCCGAGCAGATCTCAATGGTCAGCTCCGCGCTGCCCGCGCTCGAGCAGTCCACTTGGAATTGGCCCACCTCCCCAGCGGTGGCCCGCTCCAGCCCAGGGCCTGAGCACTTGACTTTGGATGCGTCAAAGCAGGGAACCACGTGGGCCTTGAATGGGGAGCCAGGGATGTGGGTGTCAGCGAAGAGGATGTTGATGTTGTAGTCCCCGGGCTCGGTGGGCACATAGGACACGGAACATGTGCCATCCCCGTTGTCCAAGCACTCGAGCTGTGCCTCGCAGGGGCCCTCCACTGTCAGGCCCAGGCCACCTGTGCCAGCACCCTTGGTGTCGATGGTGAAGCGGGCGGGGGAGCCTGCACTGCCTCCCTGCAGCCCCGGCCCAAACGCCTTCACCTGAGGGAAGAAGGGGTCAGGCGCCAAGGCCACGCTATGCCCCTGATCCCAGACCTCCTGCCTGACTCTCCACCTGCCTCCCCTTGCCCTGGCTTCCTGCCCTCACCAAACAGGGACATAGGCGGGCCCAGGCTGCCTGCCAAATGGGCCATCCATCAGTCATAAGGACAAAAAGGAGAGCAGGGCGCAGTCACTCACACCTGTAATCTCAGCCCTTTGGGAGGCCAAGGTGGGTGGATCACCTGAGGTCAGGAGTTTGAGAACAGCCTGGCCAACATGGTGAAACCCCGCCTCTAGTAAAAATATAAAAATTAGCTGCGCATGGTGGCGGGCACCTGTAATCCCAGCTACTTGGGAGGCTGAGGCAGGAGTATCGCTTGAAGCCAGGAGGCGGAGGGTGCCATGAGCCAAGATCGCGCCACTGCACTCCAGCCTGGGCGACAGAGTGAGACTCTTTCTCAAAAAAGAAAGAAAAAAAAAAAAGAAAAGAAATTCTTCAACCCTGATGACTTTTTGTGGGTTTCTATTTCCCTCCTCCCCTTTAGTCTCACTTAAACAGGGTCAAGGTTGACAGTCTGTCTCAGAAAAAAAAAAAAAAAAAAGAGGAGGATTGAGGGCAGGTCTGGAGAAGATGGGGTACCTTTGGGGCCCTCAGAGAGCACAGTGGGTTCTACCCTTAGGGCCTCCCATACCCCAATTACCTTGCTAGGCTTGGTGGGGGCCACAGCTTCCAGAGGAAAGGGACTGCCGGGCACAGGCACGCCGTCATAGGTCACCTCCACCTCGTAGGGCCCTTCCTCACGGGGCACGAAGCGCACCACACTGCTGTCAGCCCCCAGGCCTGGCTCCACCTTGCAGGGCACCGCTGCACCCGAGGGGCCCACAATCTTGGATGCCACTTTGCCTTGACCACCAGCACCCTTTGATTTGACTGTGAACTCCTGGTCTTTGCCAACGTCCACCTCTGTGGAAATGATGAAAGGAAGGAGAGAGACATGACACCCAGCTCGGCCAATCCCTGGTATGACACTCGGGCTGGGAGTGCCTATGTGACAAAGGCTTTTGCAACAAGGGCCCCAACTACTTACTCTCTCCCAGGCCAGACACCTTGATCTTGCTGAGGTCCAGGCTTGGAGATGCTGCCACCGAGAAAGGGCTCTTAGGGATGGGATCCCCTCCATAAGTGACATTGACGCCTACTGGACCCTGGGAAGGGTGCAGAAGGGAAGGGGGCATTTAGAGACACCAGAATTGCTCCCCAACCCCCTCCTGGACCTCCATGCCTGCCCTCTCCCAGGTGAGGAATGAGAGTGGGCAGAAAGTCCCTCGGAGCTGTCCCCTAGGCTGCTGTGTGAGGAGGCTGGGGACTCGGTGACTGTGGGGGAGGGCGCGGCTACCTGCTGCACGGGCGTGTACTTGACTGTGTAGGTGTTGTCGTGGTGGTCGATGATGTCCACGTCTCGCACTGCATCCCCCTTGGTGAGTCCTGAGAACTGGACGTCCAGCTTGCCTTTGCCAGCGGCCTTGGCATTGACTGTGAAGTGGGTGGGCTTGCCAAGCTCAACACCTGACGAACACACAGGGACCGTGTAGGGGCACCCTGCCCCAAGCCCTCCTACCCTTGATGCCCCGCAACCTGCCATGGGGTACCTGTCCTCACCAGTGCGACTGAGGCCAGGGCCCTCGGCCTTCACCTTACTGGCGTCATGAGAGGGCTCCACCTTGACTCGGATGGGGCTGGTGGGCGTGGCCTGCAGGCAGTGGGAGGAGAAGGCCTTAGAGGAGGGCAGACGTCATCCACAAAGACATCTTAGCGGCCAGGAGCGCAGCACCCACCTGGTCAGCAAAGAGGACCATAATGGTGTAGCTGCCAGCCCCCCGGGGCGTGTACTTGACTGTGAAGGTGTCATTGTCATTGCGAATGATGTCGAAGTCGATGTCAGCTTCGGCGGGGCCCACCACTCCAGGGGCACACTTGATGCCGATGCTGACGTCCCCTGCGGCGGGGAGAGGAGCGGAGGCTGAGACCTCGCAGGGACAACCCAGCCACCTGCCCTCCCACCCACAGCCAGGCCTTACCCTGGCCAGCCTCGGTGCAGTCCACAGTGAAGTAGGTGGGCTCGTGGGCCTTGAGCCCTGTCTTGGCTACTCCGGGGCCGTATACTTTGACCTTGTTGGGGTGGCTGCCAGCTCCCACATTCACCTGCAGGGCACAGGGGCAAGGGGAAGGGCATGAGCAGCTTGGAGGAGACTCAGAAGCTCCCTCAGCCACACTGGCAGGCACACAAAATGGTCAAGCTGCCTTGGGAAGAGTCTGGCAGTTCCTCAGTTGACCACAGAGGGACTGTGTGATGCTCCGGTTCACTCCAAGGCAGAAATGAAAGCAAATGTCCACGCAAACACCTGGACCCACTGTTAACAGCACAGTTAACAGCAAGCTCATCCTCAGTATCTGTTAGCAAGTGAACGAAAAAATGGAATGTGGTCTGGCCACACAATGGAGTATTATGCAGCCATAAAAAGGAATGAAGCAGCCGGGCGTGGTGGCTCATGCCTGTAATCCCAGCACTTTGGAAGGCCAAGGTGAGCGGACCACCTGGGGTCAGGCGGTTGAGACCAGTCTGACCAACATGGAGAAACCCTGTCTCTACTAAAAATACAAAATTAGCTGGGCATGGTGGTGTATGCCTGCAATCCCAGCTACTCAGGAGGCTGAGGCAGGAGAATTGCTTGAACCTGGCAGGCAGAGGTTGCAGTGAGCCGAGATCACGTCATTGCACTCCAGCCTGGCAACAAGAGCAAAACTCCGGCTCAAAAAAAAAAACAGACCAGGTGCAGTGGCTCACGCCTGTAATCCCAGCACTTTGGGAGGCCGAGGTGGGCGGATCACAAGGTCAGGAGATCGACACCATCCTGGCTAACGCGGTGAAACCCCGTCTCTACTAAAAATACAAAAAATTAGCCGGGTGGGTGGCAGGTGCCTGTAGTCCCAGCTACTCGGGAGGCTGAGGCAAGACAATGGCGTGAACCTGGGAGAAAGAGCTTGCAGTGAGCCGAGATCGCGCCACTGCACTCCAGCCTGGGTGACAGTGCGAGACTCCATGTCAAATAAATAAATAAATAAATAAACAAAATAATTATAAAGGAACAAAGCGCCAAGACATGCTAAACATGAACGAAAACACAGAAAGCTTCGTGGTGAGGGAAAGAAGCCAGACACAAAAGGCCATGTGGCACACGGTTCCATCTATAAAACACGTCTAGGATAGGCAAAGCCACAGCAGAAAGCAGGTTAGTGGTCACCAGGAGCTGCGGGACAGGGGAGTCAGGATGGCGTGGAGTTTCTGGGATGATGTGAACGTGCTACAACCACTTGAAATGGGCGAATCGTGTGCTATGTGAATGCTATCGAGATGGACTAAAGGCCGGTGGAGGTTGGCTCACCCTGAAGGGGCTGTTGGGGATGCTGACGCCTCCCCAGGACACCATGGCTGTGTGCTTCACCGGCTTCCTGGGCACGTAGGAGCAGCTGTAAGTGCCGTTGCCGTTGTCCTTGACCAACGCCTCCACAGGGCAGCCTTCATTGTCCTGTCAGGCAGGTAGGAGCAGGTGGCCTGCTGGTCAGTGCCCAGGCCTGGGTGCCCACACCTGCCCTGCCCCCAACACCCGTGGGTGCTCTACCTGGACTTGGACCCGAAGCGGGGCCTTGCCACCGTGCTTGGCATCCACTGTGAACTCTGCTGGCTTGTTGACGGCCACACCTGTCTTCTCCAATCCAGGCCCACGTGCCTTCACCTAGTGGGAGACCACCGAGCTGTCAGGGGAGCAGGTCCAGGCTGCCAGAGCTACAACCCAGGCAGGGTGGCCAGGGACACAGAGTGCCAGGAATACTGCTGGAGACACCAGCCCACGGCCTGGGCCCACCCCCAGCAGACCCCAAGCAGGGGCAGTAGGGCGAGACTTAGGCCATCTTTACCCTGTCTGGGTGGAAGTCCTGGGGCGCGTCACGGATGTCAGCCATGAAGGGGCTGAGGCGGATGTCTTCGCTGTTGCACAGCACGTGGACGGCATACTCGCCAGCCTCCTGCGGCCAGTAGCGCACATCACAGGAGCCATCACCCTTGTCGTCACATTCAATCTTAGCCTGCGATGGACCTTCCACCGAGAAGCCTGACAACAGCCACCAGTCCCCTCAGTGCCCTGGAGCCTCAGGGTGGGCTGTCCTTGCCATCGTCTGTCCCCAGGTGCCCACGTTGCAGCCTCCAACTTACCCAGGGTGCCCACGTCGTCCCCAATAGCCTCCACCACAAAGTCTGCTGACTTGCCAACGACGCCGCCCTCCAGCCCAGGGCCCCAGGCCCGTACCTTCTGATTGCCACACTCGGTGCCCACCTTCACCTCGAAGGGACTGCAAATGGGAGAGCCACACAGGGAACACCGAGGATCACTACACGAGCCAGCCTGGGCCCCACTGCGGCCGCCGGGCAGGAGGAAGAGGCAGAGTGTGCAGAGCTGGGAGAGGCATGCCTGGGGGCCTCACCTGCGCCCGATGTTCTGACCACCCCACGTGATGGTGACGATATAGGTTCCAGGGACCATGGGGTAATACTCGAAGCCATACACGCCATCCCCCAGGTCCTTCTGCTTCACGCGCTCCTCTCCCTCTGCCAAGACAAGGAGGGCCTCAGGCCTGCCCAGCAGTGAACCTGGGGGCTGCCGCCACCCATCCTGGCCTGGCTCCAGGCCAACTTACTGGGGCCCTTCACGGTGACCTTCAGCTCCCCACTGCCAGCGCCCTTTGTGTACACCTTGAAGTCAGCTGTCTCCTTCACCCGCACACCCTTGGGCTGGAGGCCCCGGCCAACCGCCCGGCAGGCACTCGGGTTACAGGCTGCAGGCAGAGGGGCCAGCTGAGCACCAGCAGCTCAGCTGGGCGACCCCTCCCTTGCCTCCCACAGGGTCCGGCTGTGAGGATTGGAGGGTCCCTCAGAGCTTGGTTGGACGGGGACATGCAAGAAAGAACTGGAAGGGACCGTGACCCCAGGAACTGTGGCCTGGGCCAGGACATGGCAGGCCTCCTCCCACCTGCTCCACCCCAGCCCAGAGCCCCCCGCCCTCCCTTCCAAGAAGAAGACAGATCCAAGTACCGTTGACCCTGTGGGCAGAGCAGAGAGCAGCAGGTTTCTAGACAGCTGGAGCGAGCTCTTCCGAAGGTGAAAGCGTGAGGAGAGAGATGGAGAGGGGCGAGGAGAGGAGAGGAGGAAGGGCCCCAGCAGGGGAGGAAAGACAGCATGTGCCCAGACAGTAGAAGCTCAAAGAGTAGGGGCCCTGGGGCGGGCTGCAGCGGGACTGGCCCAGGGGCTTCCCCCTCCTGTGGGAGGCCCAGACTGCAGTGCCACAGCAGAGGGCAGTCAGGGCCGGGCCTACCTTGGCCAACAGTGACAGTGTAGGGGCTGCGAGGGATGGGCACGCCGGCAAACGTGACGTGCACGGTGTGGACGCCCTCCATGGTGGGCTGGTAGCTGCAGCGGTATGTGCTGTCGCCCCGGGCCTCCAGCTGAGGCTCTACCGTGCCCTTCCGTCCCACAGGGTCCTGGATCACAACCTCGACCTCACCCGTGCCGGCTCCTGCCACGAGGCACCTGCTCAGCTCCCAGGCCCCAGTGCGGCTCCCCCCACCGACCAGCCGCGCCTTGGCAGCCTCCCCTCACCTGCCGTAAAGATCTCAAAGTAGGTGGTCTTGTTGGCGATGTTGCCACTGGGCTCCAGGCCGGGGCCTTGGGCCGTCACTTTGCTGGCGTCACCCTGTGACTTATCCACGTACACCTCGAAGGGGCTCTTGGCGATGTGCTGGCCAGCAAAGAGCACAGTAACCTGTCCCCAGAAGGGTGGGCCGTGAGGGTAGGGCTGGGGGCCTCCAGCCACCGCCTGAGGTCACAAGCCTCCCCACTGGCCAAGGGCTCACCTTATGAGTCCCCGTCACCTCGGGGACGTACCAGACAGAGAAGGTGCGGTTCTTGTCGTTATTGGCGGTCACTTTTGCCTGCGGTGGGAAGCAGCCTGTGAGCCTTTGCTAAGAGCAGCCCCACTGAAAGGGAGCGCTGCGGGGCCTCTGCTGCCAGCAGCTGGCCCTACCTCCTCCTGGTGTCCAGCTGGGTCCTCCACGTACACCAGCACCTCTCCCTGGCCGGCGCTTCTGGTCTCCACAGTGAACTCTGCCCGCTTCTTCACCATGTTGCCTGTGGGCTCGATGCCTGGCAGGGGAAGGCGAGCCAACCACGGGCCAGCTGTTAAGGCCACAGCCTCACCCCTCCACCCTTCAGCCCTGGACGCTAAGGGAGGCGGGCAAGAGTACCAGTGGCATGCCAGCCCCCAGGCCTCTGCAGGCTCAACGCCCCTCCCCGCTGGCCCCTAAGTCAGGCACATTCCAAACTGGGCAAGTTCATTCAGTGTGAGCCGCGGCACAGAGCCTGGCCTCGGGACCCAGCTGTGCTCTTGCTGCTGGGACAGGCCCGTGCCTGTTTTCTGGAACATTCATTCTCACCGCACTGGGCCCTTGTTCCTGTGTGAGCCTTGACTGGGTTTTAGGTCCCTGTTACTGAGACCTGGTTCATCTCCATTTATAATAAAGGCCGCTGGGTGCTACCTCCCCGAGGACCCCACGCTGCAGGCGTCTGTGACTGGAGGAACCTATTAGCATTCTCCTGTCTACTCAGTGGAGTGTTTTCACTAGTCCCAAAAACCCACTCCTGTCTGACTCTTGGGTGGCTTGATCACCTAGCCGCCATATAACCCAAGACCCCTCAGGACCACCACATTTAGATGGGACACTGTCTTATGGGGAAGACGTTGGCACACGGGTACACCCCTGGCTGGGCTCCCTCACCTGGCCCGTAGGCACGGGCTTTCTTCGGGTTCAGTTTGGGCCGCAAGGGAGCCCCTGGCTTCAGCTTGGCCTTGGGGAACTGGGACAGGTAGGTCATGACAGAGTGCTCGTCCACGTTGGGGTCCACAATCTCCTCAGGGGTGATCACCTGTCACGGGCAGAAAACAGGAGCCATCGGGCCTCCGAGTCCTCCCAACTGCTGATCCGGTCCCCTACAGCTGTAGCCAGGCTGGGCGGGTGTACCTGGGGGATGCCCAGCCAGTCATCCGCCTGTTGCATGGCCTCTCGCGCATTGGTCACGGGCTTGCTGGCGTCCCAAGAGTCCCAGTCAGGACACAGGCCTGTGGCGCAAGGGAGGCTGTGAGTCTGGGGGCCACAGAACCCCCTCAAGGGCCGCCCATGGGTGACCCCAGCCCAGTCTCTCCTGCCTCTGCGCCCCCTTACCCGGGGCACAGCTGTCCACCAGGGCGCCCAGGGCCCGGCCACTCTGCCAGTCCCGGCTGAAGTTGGTGATGGGCAGCTGCGGCAGCTTGTTCTGGATCCAGCCCAGGAGCCTCTGCTTGGGGGTCTGCTTCTTGGCCTCCTCATCCTCCTCCTCGTCCCACATGGGCATGGAGATGGAGTAGTGCAGGATCAGGGTCCAGATGAGGCCCAGGATCAGCTTCAGGTTCCCGTCCACGATGGCCTTGCTGTCTGTGAGTAGAAGAGTGGCCGCGCTGGGCACACAGCTGTGCGGGAGGGGCCGCTCCCAGGCTTTGGGGTCAGGGTCTGGCAGCACGGGGTAGCAGGGGCCAAGGAGGAGGGAGGATGTGGATGAGCCCTCTCTGCCCAGGGTCCCAGGGGGTGTTCAGAGGTGAAGGAGACTTTGGGGTGAGGGGAGATACACACAGACAAAGACAGGAGATGACAGCAGAGTGTGATTACTGCCAGAAGCCCCGGGCCCAGAGGAAGGGCAGAGGGCAGACCCAGCCCGCAGATGGGCAGCTCTGGAGAACAGCTGGACAGTGTCCACAGCTGCCAGAGCAGGGGTCCGCCACCCACCCCAGGGGCCTATGGGGAACCAGGAGGAGGAGGCTGACTCCAGCTGGCCCAGAATCCAGGGCCCATGACCTGGAGTGGGGCTGGGGCTGAGGAAGAGGAAGGCGGGTGGCCCCGGGGGGTTGGGAAATACAACTGCTGTTCCAGGGTGGGTGGGGTGAGGCAGGGGAAGTGGGGGAGTTGGGCAAACGCCCTTTGGGTGAAGGAGTGTGACCCCCGCCACCACCCCCACTTCCTCTACCACCTCGAAGACCCAAGCTTGGAGTTGGGAGGCCACACGCCTAGCCAGGGGAGGGGCCCAGAGCCCAAAGGAACCAGCAGTTGGGCCACATGGCCCTGACTCACTGGGGCCCGTCGGCAGATGCCAGGGTGGCAGCAGGAGACACTGGGAACCCCCTCGCCACCCACTGCCTGACCCACTTGCCACCTAACGGGCCTCGGCAGGCTCGCCACAGGGGAAGTGGTTAGGGCGGGTCCCTGACACCCCCCATCACCATGGCAACCCTGCTGGGCTCTGGGCCCCACCCAAGGCCACTTCTGGGTCTCAGGCTCAAGGCAGGATGGCTTTGGGCATTCTGAGAGCTCATCTTTAGAAGCCCTGTCAGCCTCCCCCATAATCAGACAAAACACTTCTCTGGTGAGTCAACTCGGGGGTGGGCCTATGAGGAGGGGCTGGGCTGTCCACGGCAGCTGCTTCCCAGCCCAGCAGGCAGCACCTGGAGGGCCAGGTGAGCCGCTCAGAGTGGCCTCCCCAGTTCCCAGGTTGGTCCTGGCCCCACGAGGCTGTCTTTCACTCTCCGCAAATGGCAGCAGGGAGGGGGGCTCAGAGAGGACCGAGGGTGCAGGGCCAGGGAACAAGGCCAGTCGGGGCTTCCCATCAGGCCCCCACCCCAGTCCAGCCTCAGACCCCTCAACGACCCCCACACGGGGAGCAACCAGGCCCACCAGGTCCATGTTAGGCCAGCCTACTCCGTCCCCATCCCCCTACCAAAAGAGAGTGGGAAGGACCAGGGCCTACGGCTGGGAGACTGCCTGGCTGGATGGCCCCGCCCCATCCCACCCCCTTTCCCCAGCCCCTGGGCCAGCCAACCCCTCCCTCCCCTAATCACTGCTGCTTTCCAACATTTTTTTGCCTTATATGGCAAAGCTCTGGGAACTAGGCCTGCTCCAGCCAGCTCACAAGGAGGAGGGGAGCTGGGAGGAGGGAGGAGACCCCCCCCAAAGAGCTGGGGTGTGGCCCGCCTCCCCACATCCGGTCGCCCCCCCTACCATCCAGGACTGAGATGACTCAGCTTGGCTAGACTGAGGCTGGGACTTGGCGGGGTGGGCCTGCCCCCCCCCGCCTCAACTGGCATTCCAAAGAAAGAACTTCGGTTCTTGGGATCTGCCCTCTGAGTGGCTGGGGGAACCCAAGTCTTGGTCCCTCACTTTCTTGGGTTCAGCAAGGGCCATTCCACGGCTGCAGGGTAACTGGAAGGCCTCTCAATTCTGAAGAAGAGAAGACTCATCATCCCTCTCCTCTCCCTGTTCCACATCACCCCCAAGTCACCCGTTGTGGTACCTGCCCTCCCATGCAGCCCCTATCTTGAGAACGAACTGGGATGCTGCAGCAGGCCCAGTCAATGCCAGCCTTTCCAGTCCAGTGACACAGACACTGGGCTGGCACAATGCACGCTGGAGCATCTACCAACCAACTCCTGCGTGCTACACGCAGAAAAGCAAGGCCTACATGGAAGCAAGAGTTTGGCCCAAGATGAACAGAAAAGTTGGCGTCCAAGTAGTCTACAAGCCATGTCCCTCAGTCAACCACGCCCAACTCATCCCGGGTGCAGTTTTGCTAACTATGCTTCTTTCTGGCCCCCGAGTTCCCTGTGTGTGTGTAGGGGGGTAGATCTAAACTGGTGGTTGCAGCCATCTCCGATGGGCGACCCATCCTCCAGCGACACAAAGAGCCCAGAGCCCTAGACAATGGGACGCAGGAGCTCCAACCCACATTTCAGAACCAACGGGCGTCTGAAGGCCAGAGGGCCCTCTCTAAACAGCTGTGGGGGGAGAGCCCGGGCCTCCTCCTCCTCGAGGATGGGGCGCAGGGCCAGGAGCCTGCCCAGCGCCCGACCCCCCAGGCCCACTCCCACCGCGAGCACAGCCGCGGAGGCGCGGCCTGCGGAGGATGGGAGTTCAGCCTGGGCGCCGGCCAGCCGGGGCGCAGCGGGCGGGGACGCGTAGCGGTTCGCACGCCCGGCCGGCCAGCCAGCTCGCGCGCCTTTGTTCTCCAGGCCCGCGTGGAGCAGAGCAGCCGGGGGCCTCGGGAGTTGCGCTGCGGCCCGGAAGGGGGTGGTTTGGAGGGGTCCGCCCAGGGGGATGGAAGGACGCACGGAGTCCCCGCCCCCGCCCGCCCGGCGCTTCGGGGCGTCCCTCACCGATGGACACCAGTTTGATGCTCTCGCGGTCCAGGAACTCGAGCGCCACCGACACATTCTCAAGCTGCATTTGGCGGAAAGTGGGCCGCTGGTTGTGCTTGCGGTGCATCTTCTTCTGGCTGAGCACCTCCAGCAGCGCTATGAGCCGCAGCCCGTCGCTCAGGTCCGTCTGCAGGTTGGCGATGCGCTTGCTCACGCACTTCAGGTGCTCGTTGCACCAGCGCGTGAAAGTGTTCTGCTGGATCTTCTTCCACGGCGCGTCCTCCGCCAGGTCCTTCTCGGTGGCCGGCATCTCGGCGTCCCGCGTGTCGACGCCACCGCCCGGAGCCGCGCCTGCTGCGCTCTGGCCCGCCCGAGAGTGGGAGCTACTCATTTTGAGGCGCGAGAAGCCGGGGGGGCGGTGCTGCAGCCTCGGCGAGGGGACGGCCCTTTAATTAAAGTCGCAGGCACGTAGGCGCGCGGGAGGCGAGGCAGGGAGCAGAGGTTGCGCTGCGGAGAGAACGAGCCCTTTAAATGCGGGCGGAGGGCGGGGCCGGGGGGCGGGCCTCCTGCGGGGAGGGGCCGTGGGGTGGGGCTTCGAGGGCGCGCCTGCCCCACCCCGCCCCGCCCGTTGGAATGCCCCCACTAGGCCCCCGGCTTCGGCTGATCAGACGCGAAACCCGGGCTCCAGGGTGGGTCGCTGGGCCGTGGGGTGGGCAAGGATGCTCCCAGCCCCGCGGCCTCGCGTTGGCGCTGCAGGAAACGCGCCCTAGAGCGAGGAAAGGCTGAGCAGTGTCTGGCGCGGGACTGCTTGGCCTGCGGCCGGCGCGCCTTACAAGGGACTTTCCTTCCCCAGGGCCCCTGCGGGGGGTGGGGTGGCTCTCGTCCCTAAGTCACTTGGGCTCTGCCCCGTCCCCGCACATCCCTACCCGCCGCCGTCATCCCCCTTCCCCGGGCCCCCAGGGCCTAGGGTTCCCCGGCGGCATCCCCGTCCGCCGCCCCGGCAGCGGCGGGAAGGGGCCAACCCTAAGAGCGAACCCCTGGAGAGCGGCGGCCCCGGACCAGGCACTGCCGAGGGCGCTTTGTGTGCTCATTACCTGGGAAGCGGCTGCAGGGCAAGGCCTGCGCCTACGCGGTCCCCGCAGACCCCCTGCCACGGGCCCGCCTTCCTAGTCTGTAGGGCCCTCGCCCGCGCACCTGTGTGTGCCCGCTGCTTCCCACCGCCTCCCTCTCTGCTTCCCTCCACCCGGGAGGATATGGGACACTGGGCCAGGAGGCCGCCGGCACTCCAGGAGCAAGCAGCCTTCGAAGGGGTCCGGGCATGCCAGTGGGCGCAGGCAGAGGGCGTCGTGCGATGCATGCAGAGACGTGTGCCCGCCTAACCCTTCATGCCAGTTCACCCGGGGCACTGGGGGGAGTTGAAGCGGGGGGGTCCTCTCCTGTCGGAAAGGCCCCTGAGCCCAGCGTGGCCAGGGCAGGGGGCAAACGGGAGTGGCATTCCAGACCCAGAGGGGCCTGCTCAGAGGTTCCCATAAGACTTGTCAGGCTCTGAGCACCTGGGTCTGGGTGGGCTTCAGGTGTGGTGGCAGGTGCAGAGGAGGCCTGAGGACAGGGATCAGGGGCCTGGGGGGGGATTGTGTCCCCAGAGCCGTGGGGGCTATTCACTCAAAATTTTCTGGTAGATAACTCTGGAGATGGTGCAGTGGCTGCTGTGCTGAGATGTAGACTGGGACCAGGGGACGGTTGGGGACGCTCACTGCTACTATCTTCAGTCAGAAGCCACCCTGCCTATGGCCTCCTCCCCAGCGTGCACTCCCTCCCTCTCAGTCCTCGGTACCTCCCCTCTCCGGAATGTTTCCTCCTCTGAGTGTTTTTTTTTTTCTAGGAAGGCAGGTATCTGTTCCTCCTGCTCAATTCTAGTAATAATTAATTTATCTGCTATAGACCAGTGAGAGCAGGAGGCCCCGGGTTGGCCAGCACGTCATGCCCAAATATGGTTGACTCTCCCGTAGCCCTGGGTGTCTACATGACATGTGGTGGGGCTGTGATCCGCCCAGCACATTCACTTCGGGGCTGCCTGTGGCCCCACTGGTTTTTCCCACTAGTAGTGGTGTTAGGGGGTGCAAATGGCATTTTCCAGTACTGAGGCCAACCCCTGTATATTGTCCCCTCTCCTGACCACTTTGAGACACACCTGCACCAAGTGCGCCTCGGCGTCTGGGAGCTGGGGTGGAGGTGGGAGGGAAGGCTGGGAAGGGGGGGCCCATACAGACCCCTCCCTGCACGGGCCCCATTCAAGACGGGCTTGAAGTTGTCCTTCTGGTCCCCCTGCCCCACTGGAAAGCAAGTTCCCAGGCACGGAATTCCATCAATAATTGACTCTCTCTCCACTAAGGGCCATTGAGCTGGGTTGTCTGGGTTCATTCCTTAATCTTCAGAGCTCAGGGAAACTGAGTCAGAGTGACCAGTAGTCAATTCCAGCAGAAAGGGTGTCAGGAGGTGGGTGCCCTGTCTTCCAGCCCTAGCTTTTCCCTATTTAGAGGAAACAAGGAATGGGCGTGTAGAGGGTTCTTGTCCCTAGAACATAGTATCACCGCCAGATGTCGCCCGATCCCAAAGCCCCCAGATCGGGCAGTCCTGGGAAGCCAAAATGCAGCTTTCATATTTTCCCTTATTTGGAGTAGATTCTTGGATGTTAGACACACCCCGCCCACCACACCACCCCTGGCCCTCAGACCCCAGGCCAGACCCTCCCACTGGGAGGTATAGCCCAAGCCCAGGGGCTGTTCAGCTGGGGTCCCTGAGGAGCCATTTCCAGGCCCGCGTAGCCAGGGGGCGCAGGAGGGAAGGAAGCAGCAGATTGGCAAGGTGAGAAGAGGCCTGTGCTGGCAGGTGCACTCGGAGCACTTACAAATGGGTCTGCCAGTGGATTTTAACGTACTTTGCCTGGCCCCAGGTGGCATGGGAATCTGGGGACATTGTTGGTTGCATCCTGGCTGGCAGTGCACATCCAACTCAGAGCCAACCTGGCATAGGGCCCAGGGCCCAACCAAGGAACCTGGCCTGGTCTCATCCTCACCATGGCCCCCATGGAGTAGAGCAGCCCCAGAACCAGCTCCCCTGTGCCCAAAGCAGCTGGTGCCCCGTGGACTCGAGCCAGCAAGGGACACGCTGTTCCCCTCCCAGTGGGCACACTGGCTGAGAAGTGTCCTTCCAGGTGGCCACTCACCCTGAGACCACATAAGTTCCTGGTGCCAGGGCCCTTCTCTCTCAGATAGGCATGCAGTGGTCCGTTCATGGGCACCCACGCAGGCACCAGTTTCCTGGCAAGGGCCCAGACACCCTCTCTCTCTCGGGGACCCCCCATGGCCTCAGGCTCCCACATTCGTGGGCACAGACACGGCTCATGGATCAACTAGGGAAGACATTCTCTGGACAGGCACTCCCAGATGCCAGGGGCGCCTCCATCGGCTCACGCATCCTAGCTGAACCCGGCCCGGACCTGGGCGCGAGCTGGCGCCTGCGTTCTCGGGCCTCTCTGCCCGCCTTCTCCAACTCCGCCCCCGGCCGACGAGGAGCGCGGCGACCCCACGGCGCGAAGCCGGGCCGCGGAGACCTCACCTGCTGTTCCTGAGAGCGACCGGTGACCGATGACCGCGGGGTGGCGCCCGGATCGCCTTCGCGCCCGCGCCAGGCGCCTCGGGGTTCTGTCGGCGTCCGCTGCGCGCGACGCGCCTCCACGCGAATGGGCCGCCGCCGCCCGCCTTCTTGTTGGCCGCACCCCCGCCCCGCGCCCGCCCCGCGCCCGGCCCGGCCCGGCGAGAAAGCCTTAATTGGTAAAATTGCCCAGGAGCCCGGGACGGGTGCGTGGGGGGCGGGGGGGCGGGGGGGCGGGGGCGCGCCATGAGCTCCAGCGACCCGCCGCCGGGCGACGCCGCCCCCCGAGATGAGCTCACCGCCGGCGAGGGCCGCCAGGCCCTGGGGGAGGGAGGGCTTCGTGGGGGAGTCGCCTCCAGCGCCCACAGGGACTGCAGGGCTCATGTCTAGGCCCAATCACAAGGATCCTGCGTGTCTGAGTCTGGGGGAGCCAAGCGCACCCCAGGTGGAAAGGCCCAGGCCCAAGGCCACCTTCTCCAAGGAGCCACCCACAGTCACGGCCCCCGGTGTCTGTCCCAAGCCGGGATTGTGTTTCCTGGGGTGGGGGCAACAGGTTGTTGCAGGTGTTTACTGGGCGCCTACTCAGGCAGAGCCCCAGGACGGGACTGCAGGGCTCTGAGCCCTGGGATGAACCTGACTGCCATGGATTGGGTGCTGCCAGGTGTGGCCTGGGGTGGGCAACAGAAACAGGATGGCTCAGGGGGACGCTCAGGGGCAGTCCCAGAGCCTGGGAGTGTGCAGCGGAGTGCAGCCAAAAAGCCAAGTGTCTGTGAACATGGCGGCCACAGCCACGCCCTGGCACTGCCAGGCTCTTTCTTCTTCTATGTGCCCATTTCCTGGTAGCTTCAGATTCAGCTCAAATGTCACTTCCTTGGGGAAAGCCGCATAAAGCAGTGCCGTTGTAACATCTTGCCCACAACCCCCAATAAGAATTACAGTTGACACTGTGAGCCAGCGCACACACACACACAGACACATAGACCTGAAACAAAGACTAGGCTGCTATTTTCTATTCTATTCCAAAGACGGAAGTGCGGAAAGGAGGGAGGGAGTCTGCTCGCACCTGCTAATTTAGTTCTTCAATCCCCAGTTTAACACTGTGGCAAGGCACTGGTTGCCCTCTAGGTATTGAGGTCTCTGCTGGCAATGACATTTCACACCCGATGCCCCGCGGAAACCTCCCAACAGTCAGGCCCAGGGGCTCGTCTCCAGCCACTGCATCCAGTGTGCGTGCCCCGCTGGGGAAGCCACTTGCTAGATGAGAAACCTGAGCTCAGGCCCGCAAGGTAGCTGTGCTGCGGTTCACAGCCAAGGCTATCCTTCGAGGAGGGAATCCCGCCCACCCACAGGCACCATAACAGGTGGAGGGAGCATGAAAGAGGTAGTGGCTGCTTGGCTGCATCTCAAGAGCCCCGCTGTATTTGAACCCTCTCTTTCCACTCCTGCACGGCTCCCTGACACACACCTTCTAAACACAAGCAGTTCTTTGTGTCTACTTTTTCCAGGTTGCACTGGGGACAAAGGTTTCTATAGCACCAGCCATTCCTCGTGAAGATCGTAAGAAAGTAAAGACATCTTCTTACGTTGAAGATGTCAGAGAACTGGAATTGGCTCCATTCCTGCTGCAAAGGCTGAACCTCCAAGCAGCTACACCAACAGTTAACAAGCTCACCGCCGGCGAGGGCCGCCAGGCCCTGGGGGAGGGAGGACTTCGAGGGGAGTCGCCTCCAGCGCCCACAGGGTCTGCAGGGCTCATGTCTAGGCCCAATCACAAGGATCCTGCGTGTCTGAGTCTGGGGGAGCCAAGCGCACCCCAGGTGGAAAGGCCCAGGCCCAAGGCCACCTTGTCCAAGGAGCCACCCACAGTCACGGCCCCCAGTGTCTGTCCCAAGCCAGGATTGTGTTTCCTGGGGTGGGGGCAACAGGTTGTTGCAGGTGTTTACTGGGCGCCTACCTCAGGCAGGGCCCCAGGACGGGACTGCAGGGCTCCGAGCCCTGGGATGAACCTGACTGCCATGGATTGGGTGCTGCCAGGTCTGGCCTGGGTTGGGCAGCAAAAACAGGACCACCCAGGGGAACATGAAAGTTAAGTTTGTTTAATATTAAGAAGATTCTGATCTTAAAGAAAACATTGGCCAGGCATGGTGGTTCATGCCTATAATTCTAGCACTGTGGGAAGCTGAGGCAGGCGGATTAATTGAGCCTAGGAGTTTGAGACCAACCTGGGCAACACAGCAAGACACTATCTCTACCAAAAATATAAAAATTAGCTGGGTGTGGTGACGTGCACCGGTAGTCTCAGCTGCTCAGGAGACAGGTGGGAGGATCGTTTAAGCCCGGGAGTTTGAGGCTGCAGTGAGCTATAATTTCACCACTACACTCCAGCCTGGGTCACACAGTGAAACCCTGTCACTAAACATTAAAAAAAAAAGGCCAGGTATGGTGGCTCATGCCTGTAATCCCAGCACTTCAGGAGGCCAAAGTCGGTGGATCACAAGGTCAGGAGTTCAAGACCAGCCTGGCCAAGATGGTGAAACCCCGTCTCTACTAAAAATATAAAAACTAGCTGGGCGCAGTGGTAGGCGCCTGTAATCCCAGCTACTCGGGAGGCTGAGGCAGGAGAATTGCGTGAACCCAGGCGGCAGAGGTTGCAGTGAGCTGAGATCACGTCACCACATCAATGCACTCCAACCTGGGTGATAGAGTGAGACTCTGTCTCAAAAAAAAAAAAAAAAAAAAGGCCAGGCGTGGTGGATCCCAGCACTTTGGGAGGCCGAGGCAGGTGGATCACGAGATCAGGAGTTTGAGACCAGCCTGGCCAACACAGTGAAACCTGGCCTCTACTTAAAATGCAAAAATTAGTTGGGCGTGGTGGCGGGGCGCCTGTAATCCCAGCTACTCGGGAGGCTGAGACAGGAGAATCACGTGAACCCGGGAGGCGGAGCGTGCAGTGAGCTGAGATTGCACCACTACACTCCAGCCTGGGCGATAGAGCTAGACTCTGTCTTGGAAAAAAATAATAAAGATAAAAATAAAAATACAAATAAAAAATAATGTTAACAGCTCAGTGAACAATCATCTACTTGTCATAGATACTGAGGAATGTTTCCATGTTGATATTTTTTCCTTGTAGCTCAATCACGTTGGGATTGTAAGTTACACAACATATGCTGCTTGCAAGCCATTCCATCCTTAAGGAGCAACTCAGTTTTCTTATTCTTGACTTAGAATTGGTTGCACCCCGATGTCTCCTCTGCCTGCACTTCCGAGGAAGAACCCCCGGAGGCCCTCAGATTTTCCTGTACGCGCCCTTCCCAGACCCTCTGGCGACTGCAAATCCCACCCTACCCTTGACGGGAAACTCTCTGAGGCTGTCCAGGTCATCACCCCCAGGGACCAGGTACTGGTGGGGGAATGTTCCGTGAATTAATTGCTGTACTCAGGGCTCTTGGACAAGTCTCCCCTGATCGCAGGGTCCTGACTCTCCCTGTATAAGATGGAGGCTCTGCTGCTCCTGCCTGGCTTCTACTCCTGCCTGGCTTCCAGTGGTCTGGAGTGGAGCTGCACTGCAATGGGGCTGGACTTAAGCGCCAGGTACCCACAGGGTGGGTGCAGGGGGACCATCACAGTTCAGCTTCCTGGTGCCATCTGTGGTGGGACCTGATTGTGGGGCAAAGGGGTGGGACATAAAAGGCAGAGTGCCGAGGCAGGTACAGAACGGGTTGGGGGGTGCTCCTTAGGGAGAAGGCAAATCTAGAATTCCTTGACCTCATAAGGAAACAGCTTGGATCCGTATGGGGAGGGGTGGCATGGGGGAGGATGGAGCAGCACTTAGTACACAGAGGCCTCTGGGAGAGGGGCCAGGATTGCAGAAGGCTTGCAGAGGTGCTGGGGAATCTGATTTTGTCAAAACTAAAAAATCCACGAGGCAGCCTCTGAGCAGCCCAAAGTCCAAACTGCCATCTGTCCCCTCAGCTCTGAAAGATGAGGTGCAAACCCCTGCCCTACCCAAGGCTCTTCTGCTGCACACTGTCAGGCACTGTCTTCATGGACCCACACTTCCTTCCATATTGCTGGGGACAGAGTGGGGCCTTGCCAACAGTGATTCCTCTTTGTTAGGATCTTTGTGTGTAGTCAAAACAGGGCCCCATCTCCTCATTACTCCCCCAGGTGTCCACCTCTTCCCACCCCGTGGGCAAACCTCCATGGATGACTGGTCTGTGACCCTCACCAGCCGGGCCAGCCATTCTGGACATGACCAGAGCCCTCCCCTCTTCTTCCCTTGTCACCAGCCCTCATCTGTGAAACCACAGATGGCATATCACCTCTTCACGCTCCCACTTTGGGGCCTACCCAGTGAGGGGCACACTAGTTGATTCCATACACCCTCAGCTGGCTTTGTTTAGAATGTGAATGTCACAGCCAGGTGCGGTGGCTCATGCCTGTAATCACAGCACTTTGGGAGGCCGAGCCGGGCTGATCACTTGAGGTCAGGAGTTCGAGACCAGCCTGGCCAACATGGTGAAATCCCGTTTCTACTAAAAATACAAATACTAAATACTAAAAATACAAATACTAAAAATACAAAGCCAGGCATGGTGGCATGTGACTGTACTCCCAGCTACTCGGGAGGCTGAGACAGAAGAATCATTTGAACCTGGGAGGTGGAGGCTACAGAGAGCCAAGATCGCGCCACTGCACTCCAGCCTGGGTGACAGAGCGAGATTCTGTCTCAAAAAAAAAAAAAAAAGAGAATATGAATGTCACCTCCTTTCTCTTCTCCATGAGACAGCTTATATCTGATCAAGGCCCTGGGAATCCTAGCCACAGTCCAGGCTCCTGAGCAGGCCTTGGCAGCCTTCCATAGCTCGCCACCCACGTCTGCCCCCTGCCTAGCCACGCTGCGCTCAGGGACCATTCCGACAGGAGAGGACGCCCCACTTCAGCTCCCCCCAGTGCCCTGGGTGAATGAACGGCATGAAGGGTTAGGGGGGCACACGTCGTCTCTGCACGCATCGCACGGCGCCCTCTGCCCGCGCCCCCTGGCGTGCCCGTCGGCATGCCCGGGCCCCTTCGAAGGCTGCTTGCTTCTGGAGTGCCAGCGGCCTCCTGGCCCAGTGCCCCACTTCCTCCCGGGTGGAGCGAGGGAGGAGGAAGGGAAGCAGAGAGGTAGGCGGTGGCAAGCAGCAGGCACATGTGCGCGGGCGAGAGCCCCGCAGACTGGGAAGGCGGGCCCATGGCAGGGGGTCTGCGGGGATCGCGTAGGCGCCGGCCTTGCCCTGCAGCCGCTTCCCGGGCGATGCGCACACAAAGCGCCCTCGGCAGCGCCTGGCCCAGGGCCCGCGCTCTCTTAGGGTCCGGGCCCTTCCCGTCGCTGCTGGGGCGGCCGACCAGGATGCGGCCGGGGAACCCTAGGCTCTGGGGCCCGGGGAAGGGGGACGACGGCGGGGAGTAAGGATGTGCAGGGATCGGGCGAAGCCCAAGTGACTTAGGGACCAGAGCCACCCCAAGCGCCGACTTCACCCGCTCGCACGTCCCGGGTCCCTCGCGCGCAGGCCCCGCCCCTCTCACCCCGCTGGCTCAAGCACGCCACAGGGTGACGTCTCGGCTCCCAGCCGCATCACCCTGACTCCCGCGCGGGCCCCGCCCCCTGCCGCTAGCCAATCTGTGCGTTTGTGACTTTTGGGCCCGCAGCCCCGCCTGCTCCCACTGCGATACCGGTTTGCATTGCCCTGACTCCCGTGAGGGCCCCGCCCCCTACGCCGCTAGCCAATGCGTGCGTTAGTGACTTATGGGCTCTCAGTGCCGCTCGCTCCCACCGCGAGACCTTCTGCTCCGCGCCCGCGCGGGCCCCGCCCCCTCCACCGCTAGCCAATCCCCGTTTTTGTGACGTATGGGCTCGCGGCCCCCGCTCGCTCACCGCGAGACCTTTTGCTCCGCGCCCGCGCGGGCCCCGCCCCCTCCATCACTAGCCAATCCCCGTGCTTGTGACATATGGGCTTGCGGCCCCGCCCGCTCCCACCGCGAGACCGGTTCCCACCGCCCTGACTCCCGGGCGGGCCCCGCCCTCTCTGCCGCTAGCCAATCCGTGCGTGGATGACGTTTGGGCTCGCGGCCCCAGCCTCCCAGCTCTCAGGGCACGGCCGGTCTGTGCCAGCTACTCCCGCGGTTAGGTCCCGCCCCGCGCAGCGCGCGCAGCCTGCGGATCCAGCGGCCGTGACGCGACAACGATTCGGCTGTGACGCGACAACGATTCGGCTGTGACGCGAGCGCGGCCGCTCCCGATGCGCTCCTGCCGCCCCCGCCGTGCTCCTCGGCAGCCGTTGCTCGGCCGGTTTTGGTAGGCCCGGGCCGCCGCCAGGCCTCCGCCGGAGCCCGCACCCGCCATGGACAACTACGCAGATCTTTCGGATACCGAGCTGACCACCTTGCTGCGCCGGTACAACATCCCGCACGGGCCTGTAGTAGGTACGCGGCGGCGGGCGGGACCCCTTCCGGGCCCCCTCCTCGTGCTCCGCCTCGCGACCTCCCCGCTGCCCTCCCCGCGCCCCTTCCCCGGCCCGCGGCCCTGACCGCCCGGTGTCCGGCCAGGATCAACTCGTAGGCTTTACGAGAAGAAGATCTTCGAGTACGAGACGCAGAGGCGGCGGCTCTCGCCCCCCAGCTCGTCCGCCGCCTCCTCTTATAGCTTCTCTGGTGAGAGCCTCGCCTGTGGGGACGGCCTGGGACGCGGGGAGGATGGGGTCGCGAGGGTGTGGCAGGGGCGCCGGTTGAGAGCGGCACTGGAGAAAGGGGAGGGAAGTCTGGGGGGGGCAAACAGTTCTGTCTCCTTCTTTCAATCCAGACTTGAATTCGACTAGAGGTGATACAGATATGTATGATCTTCCCAAGAAAGAAGACGCTTTACTCTACCAGAGCAAGGGTAAGGCAGGGGTTGGGTGGGCACGCTGGCACCTTCACCCGACTGCGTCAGGGACCCCGCTCACAGGGAGGACCTGAGACCTCAGTCCCAACCACTCCAGCAGCCTTAGGAGGGAGAAACTCTTACAGGTCCCGAAATGGGATTCAGATTAGGGCCATCAGGCCAGGCGGGGCACACCGATGCTCCCTCTGCTATCGCTGCCCCCCTTCCCAAGGCTACAATGACGACTACTATGAAGAGAGCTACTTCACTACCAGGACTTATGGGGAGCCCGAGTCTGCGGGCCCGTCCAGGGCCGTCCGCCAGTCAGTGACTTCATTCCCAGATGCTGACGCTTTCCACCACCAGGTGAGCTGGCTGGCAGGTGTCCTGTACTTGGGTACAACCTAGGGGATCGCGGCTGTGTTTGGATAAATCCAGGGGGGCACTGGGTACAAATGGTGGCTCTTGGGCCTCCGGGGAGACTCTGGCTCAGCGGACACCTGTTTGGTCAGGGTCCTACTTTGGGGAGCCATCAGAACTATGTGACTAGAGCACATAGAATGCGCCCTGCACCCTGGTCTGGGATCTAGGCTCAAACTCTTCCTGAGAGTCCTGGGAGCAATGAGCACAAGTGGCAAGGCCCCATGGATAAAAGGCTGAACACCCAGAGCCATTCAGGAGGGTGTGGGTCCCTGGTCTCTAACCAAACGTCATAGCGGACCGGCTGGGGAAGTCTGGACTGAGGGACATGACAGGGCCATGGTGGCCCTGCCAGCCAGTCCCCTCACCCTGACTCTCTTCTGCAGGTGCGTGATGACGATCTTTTGTCTTCTTCTGAAGAGGAGTGCAAGGATAGGTGCGTAGTGGGGAAGCCCAGGGACAGGGGCTGGTTCTGGGCCCAGGCTCCTGGCCCACTTGCTTCCCTCTTTTGCCTCAGGGAACGCCCGATGTACGGCCGTGACAGTGCCTACCAAAGCATCACGCACTACCGCCCTGTTTCAGCCTCCAGGAGCTCCCTGGACCTGTCCTATTATCCTGCCTCCTCCTCCACCTCTTTTATGTCCTCCTCATCACCTTCCTCTTCATGGCTCACCCGCCGTGCCATCCGGCCTGAAAACCATGCTCCTGGGGCTGGGCTGGGCCAGGATCGCCAGGTCCCGCTCTGGGGCCAGCTGCTGCTCTTCCTGATCTTTGTGATCGTCCTGTTCTTCATTTACCACTTCATGCAGGCTGAAGAAGGCAACCCCTTCTAGAGGGAGCCCTGAGGGTCTGGGCTTCAGAGCCAGGTCTTTTGGGGAAGTCCTGGCTGACTGCCTTAGCAGTGGGGGTGGGGGTGGGGGTGGGGGTGGGGGTGGGGGTGGGATGGGGTGGGGGAAGGCGCAGGGGCTTTTATGTGTTTTTGCTTGGGGGGCGCTGGGCCTAGCCCAGAGTAGTGCTTGCTCCCCCTGCCTTGTCCCACCAGGGAGGCAGCAGACTCAGGCCCTCCATGGTCCTCTTTGTCATCTTGTTAACATGCATTCCTCCTTTTGTCATCTTGTTGGGGGGGGGATTAACCAAAGGCCACCCTGACTTTGTTTTCGTGGACACACAATAAAAGCCCCGTTTATTTGTAATGCGTTGGCTCTTCCTGGAGGAGAGGGTTGGGCTCCCATGGCAAGGGCCTCTGCGTCTCGGGGCTTGAGGATTGCAATCTGGCTTTGTTGGGTCCGCATTTTTGCTTTGGTCTGGGGATAGGAATCAAATGCTACCCAGAGATGTTTGTGTTTTGTTTGGGAGTTTTATTCCCTAACTCATTCCCCAAAGCACGTGTAACTGCTTATACATATAATCGTGGTACAACAGGTGTATACAGAGAACCCACTTGGAAATTCAGGCAAAGCTGCATGCGTGCTACCAGCAGTCTGCGGGTGTTTTAACTGGGAAAAGCTGAAGTCCACCCCAGTGTCCAAGGGCATGGGGACGGAAAGAAAATGAGGCGTCTCTGGCACATCATTCTCAGCTCCTGGAACTGCTGCTTGTTTAACATGGGAGAAAAGCTCCAAAGGCTGAAATGCCCCATCATCCCTGGGTGATGGAATTCACCTGCCTATATTCTCACTTAGCTCCCAGGTTTTCTGCCCTGGGTATGTATTTCATAACCTTCAAAGTATATATATAATTTTTTTTTTTGAGACGGAGTCATGCTCTGTCACCCAGGCTGGAGTGCAAGGGCATGATCTTCGCTCACTGCCACCTCTGCCTCCGGGTTCAAGCAATTCTTCTGTCTCGGCCTCCCTAGTAGCTGGGACTACAGTCGCACGCCACCATACCCGGCTAATTTTTGTATTTTTAGTAGAGACGGGGTTTCACCATATTGGTCAGGCTGGTCTTGAACTCCTGACCTCAGGTGATCCACCCATCTTGACCTCCCAAAGTGCTGGGATTACAGGTATGAGCCACCACGCCCAGCCAAAGTTTGTGTGTGTGTGTGTGTGTGTATATATACACACATATATATATATATATATATATATGTATGTATGGTTTTATTTTATTTTTTTCGAGATGCAGTCTCACTGTCGCCAGGCTGGAGTGCAGTGGCGCATTCTCAGCTCACCACAACCTCTGCCTCCCGAGTCCAAGCGATTCCCCTCCCTCAGCCTCCTGAGTAGCTGGGACTACCGGTGTGCACCACCATGCACGGCTATTGCTTTGTATTTTAGTAGAGACAGGGTTTCACCATGTTGGCCAGGATGGTCTCGATCTCCTGACCTCGTGATCCACCCACTTTGGCCTCCCAAACTGCTGGGATTACATGTGTGAGCCACTGTGCCCAGTCTACATATGTTTTTTTAAGTGGAAAGTGGGTACTAAAACCCAAGACAATGCCACGTGTTGCTGTGCACGCCTGGCTCTATGCTGCTGGCAGAGGGCGGGGAAGCACAGAGGGGCTGCCCTCCACTGCACACGGGCAGGTGGGAAGCAGAGGCCCAGCAAGGGGTGGGGTGCTGGCATTAGTCACCCTCGCCTTTGGCTCCTTGCTGCAGGTAGTGGGACAGCCCAGCCTCCCACACTTGGCACAGCTCCCATGCAGTGCCTGCACATGCATTCATGGAGGCAGGGCTGGGGCTGGGGCTGGGGCTGGGGCTGGGACCCTCCCTGGCTACTCCTGACCATTTATCTTGGCTGCATCCTAGTCTCTCCTCACGTATATTTTTGGTCCTAAAATAGCGCATAGTCCAGTGTGTTGAAAACATGCAGAAAAGAGTGAATCACTTCTAATTTTCTTACCACTCACAGTTTCAGCCTTTCTTGTTTGATTGCTATAAGCTCCTCTTACCTGGCTCAGCCCCCAGAATCCAGCTGTGTGGATTCCCCACGCCCCTGCCCTCTGCCCCTCACCATCCCAAGTCCAGTGCAACGGACTGATGGCTGGCCCTGCACCAGGCGAGACCTGGATGGTCCATGGCGGGTGGTAGGCATGGGCAGGGGATGCCACCTCCTCACAGGTCCACCTTAGGGACCGAAATGTTCCCATTAATGAGCCTGTACGTGGGGGGGCAGAACAAACAGCTTGCTACTGCCAGGACCCTAGAAGGACGCAGTGACAGAGCCTCCTGTTTCAGCAGCTGATAAAAACCAAGTGCACTGACAGGAAGAACCAAACTCACCTCAGTCCAGTTACCCCAGGAAGCACTCACTACCCGGGATTGGGGCTGGACTGCAGCCCAGTGTGGCTGGACAGAGGCAGATGGGGCCTAGCAGGAACCTACATGGGACCTGGGGTGGTGGCAAGGTTGACATCCCAAAGCTCTAGAGTAATAGCTGGTGTCAGGGAGACGGGGGATGTGGAGCTGGGCTTGGGGCATCCCAAGGAGAGAAAAGAGATATCCACGTATCGGGACGAAATGGTGCTTTCTAGGCCTTAGGTCAGGTCCTGGATCTGTTCCAGGTGAGGAGTAAAGAGGAGGTAGCTGGGTGTACTTGGCAACCACTGTGGTGGCTGGCGTGAGGGAAGAGAAGGAAGGAAGGAACAGCGGCCACCCCTGACGTAGCTTGCCCTTTTTCATTCATTCCAAAAGAGCTCCCAAGATTGGATGGAAGAGGGCTCCCGGAGTCCCCACCCCAGTTCCCCAGGGAATTAAAAGGGCTGTGAGACTCCCTTTTCCTGCGAGAGCCCCCAGGGCTCGGAGACTCCCTGATCCTGAGGGCTCATGGCCTTCCCCAGGGCTCTGCTCCCACCACCTCCCTGAGCTCCCCCTGGATTCCTGAGGCCTCCCACTTGGGCTTGGTCACCAATCCCCAGGGCTCCGTGGGCCTTGGAGTACTCCCTCCCCGTTCCAGGGCTCCTCAGGGCTCTGCCAACCCCATCCTGTGATCTGTCCCACCCCCAGGGCTTCAAACCCCATGAAGGATCCTGACTATTCTGGACACACCCAAGTGTGCTGGGTGCCCCAACCAGAACCAGAAGGATTAGGAAGGTTCCATGGGCCTCAAGAGCCTCCAGGCCTCCACTTAAATGTTCTCCAGAGCTCTGAGAGACCACTGTGGCCCGACTTTCAAAAGTTCCCAAAGAATCTGGGGTCCCCCGCAGGGCTCCAGCCATGCTCAGACATACAGCAGGGGGCAGCAGCTGCCCAAGGTCCCAGCGAGAGGCCACTCTGGGCACTGTCCAAGAAGATACTGTATTTTTTCCTCCGCTCCCACCAGGCCCTGCCAGACCAGGGAGGAGAACCACCTGAGGGGGCTGGGAGGGTGTCCAGGCGGCCAGTGGAGAAGGGGACTGTGGAGAGGGACTGCAGGTCCAAAAGAGGTGACAGCGCCAAGGCCGGCCAAGAAGGACATTTGCCTTGACCCTCAGCTGGGGTGGAGGAACGAAGGGTGTCTGCTGGGCCACCACCACTTTCAAGAAGAGAGTTCCAGGGGTGTAGAACCTGTGGCTTCATGAACATGGCACACTCCTGACTCTGAGGGCATAAAGGAAAGGAAAACGGCAGAGGAACCCTGCCTGACTTCCACCTGGGGCTGGGCTGCTGGCCCCAGGCTCAGGGCGGCCACTCACTGGGAGACACGGGGCAAGCAAGACACAGAAAGGGGAAGTCCCAGCCCCAGCCCCAGCCACTCTACTGCTCCCCCTGGGCCCAATGGCATAGAGGCAAAGGGGCCAAGCACACTCTGGAAGCCTCTAGAAGCCACCAGCTGAACGGGGGTGGGAGGCAGCAGAGCCAGGCCCAGAAAGATGCAGTGCCAGTGGGGAGGACGGGAGGTCCCCCTGAGGCTGCAACTTATCCGCTCAGCCCACTGTGTGCCCAGCGTTCTGAACCTCTGGGGCACTCCCTCCTGCCCCGAGTCACCCAGAGTCTCCTGCCCCCTCCCTGTGCCTGCTCCATCACATCCTCTCTCAAGCCCCATGCCTGGCAGGGCCACCGGGGGAACCACCCTAGGGCTGGGCTAGGTGAACCACGAGCACCGGTTCCCCAAACCTCCCGATCGTCCCCAGGCTGCAGGCACACATGTGGGGCGGCAAGGGCAGAAGATAAACTAGGGGGATCCAGGCCCCTGAGGACAGCCCTGGCGGGAGGCCACAGGCCTCACAGGGCGGTGAGCTGGAGGCCACCCAGGCAGGCAGGCAGCAGGGAAAGACACTGGCATGGTCCTGACCAGGGGCCTCCCCGGGAAGGGCGGGCAAGTGGGAGCAAAAACAAGAGCAGAGCACGGGCCCCCACCCTGCTGGGGCCTATGGCCTGGGGACCCAGACACACTGAGGAAGACCCAGGAGGACCCGCCAGGCTACTAGGAGGAGACAAACGGTGCACAGGTCTCCCACCCGCAGGTTGTGTCTGGACTGAGTCCAGGGAGGGCAGGGAGGGGCGGTAGCTCAGTTGACCTTCCCTCCCCCAAGCCACACCTCTGCACCCCAACCCTCCCTTCTGCCTCCCAACAGCCCCATCCCCGCTCTCCGAGGAAACTGGGAGGGGACCTGGAGAGGAAAGGGAAGCAACGGCCCCTCAGAGCGGGGTTCGCCAAAGTCTATGGCCAGGGACTGAGGCCAGCACTCAGACACTGCTGGGAACACTGGCCAGGAGTCCCTCGGGGTGGACCTGGGAACGTGCCGCAGAAGCTTAGGGGACCGGGCCAGCTCAGGAAAGGGCTCAGGCTGGAAACCGAGCAGACAGGGCACACCTGGACCTGGGGCCGGGGAGGACAGGAAGTAGGTGACTATGGAAAGACCCCCCCCCACCACCCACGCCCAACTCTCTGGGCACACAAAGGCCCAGAGAGGCCCCCAGACATGCCTGTGGGGGCAGGGGTGTTTGCAAACATTCGCAGAGGGACCGGGTGTCCCAGGCACATGGACAGCTTGCAGGGCCCGGCTGAGGCTAGGACAGCAGCAGGTGGCTGGCAGGAGGTGCCCGGCCAGGGTCCCCAGCTGTGTGGGGGGCAGGCCCGAGGCGGGAGGCACCAGTCCCGGGCAGGATCTCTGGGAAGAGGGGCCGTACCCAGCCAGGGCTCCCAGAGACAGGGGTGGTGGGGCCGAGTGCCCCCTCACCCTGTGCCTGGCCCCCAACAAAGGGTGAGCATGTATCCTTCCTGGACACAGTGTCCAGGGCAGGATACTCCCAAACCGGGATGCCACCTAGGCCACAGGACCCCTCAGCCCCAGCTGACAGCAGCCGGGGGTCTGGGGAGGCCCCCAGGAGGCAAGGCGGCAGCCAAGAAGAACACCATCCCTGGACCCACTCTCCAACTGCAACCAGGGCCCGCTCCCCCGAAGGCACCAGCTCTCCCTGGGGGCAGGACCTTGATCCAGAGCAGGAGTGGAGGCCCCCAACAGGGGACGGCTGGAGAGGCCCTGGGCTCACGAGCCAGGGAGCGGCGCCTCTGTGCCCGGAAGCCCCTGGGTCCTGCCTGGGCTGCTAGTAGCTGCTGCGGGCCGAGGGGTCCGGAGACCCCTAGGGTGCTCTGGGGCAGCTCCTTTGGGACCCTCAACGGAGCCAGTAAGTCCAGGAGGGCGCCGATCCGTCCAGGTGGGTGCATGGGCCGGGACAGGGGCTGGCTGCTGTCGTGACTGTGCCCATCTGCCGAACAGGCCGCTAGGAGAGCACTCCCTGAGCCAGGGCGCCCGGCAGCCCGGGGACGGAGGACACAGTCCCCGTCCAGGTCCCCGAGGCCCCCATAGCAGGGAGAGCCGGCCCTCCTCACTGTTCTTCCCGCGGGACCGGGCCGGCACCTCGGCTCAGGGGAGAGAGGGTCACAGAGGACAGCCAGCAGGCAGGTGGCCCAGGAGTGTGGGGGGTCGGTGGGCCTGACCGTGTCCTGAAGCACCCCAGGACCCTGTACCCGACACCCTGGGGGAGGGGCTGTCCCCACCTGCCAGGAACACATTCCTCAGGGAAGGCCCGGCAACCTGCTCTCGTCGGGTTCAAGAAGGGCCAGGCGGCTTTGGAAGGGGACAGGAGCTGTCACCAAGGGCCCCCGCATTGCCCAGAGGCGGCGCGGGCCAACAGGAAAAGCACTCACCGCCCACGGAACCTCTGTGACAAATTCAGAGCCACGGAGAGCGTCATCGGGAAGTCACTTGCCAGTCCCAGTGGGAAGGATGGGGCACGTCTCCAGGGAAACGAGACGCCAAGGTCCTCCTGGGGCCCCAGTGGAAAGCTCCTTCCAGGACCCACCTGGCCCTCCACATCCCACCCCCCAGGCCAGGGACTGGAGCCCAGTATCCGGCAACCTGACACATCACGGAAAAAAGGAGCTGCTCTGCCTTCACCGTGACGACGCGGCACACCCCCTCCCTGCCCCGGCCCCTCCCCTTCGGGGCTGCCTGCGGGGAGGAGAGGCCTCCCCTGTCTGCAGAGAGAGATCGCCCCACCTGGGGCAGAGAGGGGACAGGGGCAGGAATGAGCCCCTGGGAGGGGGGCATTGGAGGTGGGGGGCACATCCTGCCCCCCAGGCTGGCGTGGGGCACTCATGCCATGCAGAAGGGGCTGCGGAGACCAGAACGGGCTTCCCGCCGGCTCCTGGGGATGTTGGACCGGGGCTCCCCGACCAGGGCTGGGAAAGGCTTCCACGAAGAGCCAGAGAGCACAGGGCGCAGACCCTGCGGGGCACACGGGGTCTCGGTGGCAGAGTCTCCCTTCTTGGGGTTCTCTGTGATGGGTTTTGCAACCCTTTCAGGATGTCAAAGCACGCCCCGCCCTCAGAAATGCAGGCCCCGGCCAGTGTCAGCCCCAGGAGGTGGCCTGCTGCTCCCGCTGATACCAAGGACATGTTCCTGAGGCGGCCCGCTCGGGATCTCCAGCAGCCGACGTTGCAGGTCTACACGTGCAAGGGTGCTTCTGACTCGCAGCACTCAGGAACAGCCTCCACCCTGAGCGTGGCGCCCTCTCCAGCACGTTCCAGGGTGGACCTGTGAGACCAATAAAAACCACAGCGGAGGCGAGGCGAGTCACTTAGGAGACCAGGCCATAAAGAGACTGTGGCCGGGTCTGGGGCGCCCTCTCCTGCTGGTTCGATTGTATTGCAGGTCCGGGGGAAGCCGAGCAGCCCTGGGGAGGCGGCCCGGTGGGGAGGAACTGAGGCCTCCTGCCACAGCCTCCAGAGAGAGAGTCATCACGAGGGCTCCCCACCCAGTCAGATAGGATGGCTGGGCCCCAGTGGACACCCGACCACAGCCTGAGAGGGACCCTGAGCCACAGTCCTGGCTCCCCGAGAGCCCTCCCAGAGCCTGTCCCTCAGAACCCTGGGGGGTGAGACGAGCGCTAGCTGGGGAAGGACCGAAACGTGAAGGCGTCTGTTACCCAGCAGTCGGAAATGGTGCCCAGCGTCCAGGGGGCAAGACACGGCGTGAGCCAGAAGGAAACAAACCGACAAGAACCCCCAGAAGCCATCAGGAAAGCCTGGAGATTCTGATGACACGAAAACTAAAATCCCCTCTGTGACCGAGCACAACCCGCAAACCACACAGTCAAGAGACAAGTGATAACGAGGGGAGAAAATAGTAGCAAGAGGTGACTAAGGGCTCGCGTCAGTCACACACACACAGAGCCGGACACACGGACAAGGCAAAGTGCAAAGACAAGAGAGCAAAAGGGGGCGGAGGAGAGGAAGGGAGAGGGAAGGAAGCGTCTTCTCCAGCGGGATGCAATTCCTTGGGAGCCCGTCTGACCCCAGGGCAAAGAGATGCTGAGTCGCCAGAGCCGCCGCGGAGAAGTCCCGCCAGGCCTCGGAGCCCAGCAAAGAGGAACCAGGGCGGACGGGCCAAACCCAGCGGCCGGCTCCCGGGGGCGGGTGGTGGCGCTGCGGGGAGCCGCCTGAGCAGCATCACCAGCAGCTGGGAACCCTCCCAGTGCGGGAAGGTTGGCGGGTAAGGCGGGGCTTCCCCGGAAACACTGGGCTGGACCCAGCGGTCCCATGGGTGCTGGAACCAGTCCTGCGGGTGTTCCCAGGCACCCTCCCGCGGGAAGACCGGCTGGAAGGATGGCTCCTGTTGACACCCACGTCGAGGGAAGCCACCGCCTTCTCTGCGGGGCTCGCCTTTCCTACCTGCCCCAGGAGACAGGCCAGGAAGCGCCCCAGCCCACGACCGCCCGCAGCAGAGCAGGATTCCCTCCCCGGCGGCCACCGCTGTCAAGGGACGGGGAAGACTTTGTTACCCCACCGCGCGCCACCGCGGAACGGTGCACAGACACCTCCAGACGCCACTTCCCCCAGGACGGCCGCCCGCCCCGCTCTGCCCACCTCTCCCTGGACGCTGCCGGGTGGGCGGGTGGGGGCGGCCCTGCTTCCCCACGACCCCCCAGACGCGCCCCGAGGCACTTTCGCAGCACAGTGGAGTGGGAAGGGCGGGGCGGCCCCTCGACGGCGCCGAGGCGAGAGCGGCTCACGGGGCTTCCCGGGCCCTGATCTCAGGGGACGCCTGTCCGCCTCGTCCCCGGGGGAGGACAGTGACCACCGGTCTGCAGAGGAAGGGGACTCGGCGCATGCCCCGCAAGGCCGGCCCAGGACTCGCAGGCGCAGAAGGCGGTGCCGGGGCGTGGGCGGGGGCGGGGGCGGGGGCGTGGTGGGGCGGGGCGTGGAGGGACAGCCCTCGTCTCCACCCGCCGGGGCCCACAGCTGCCTCGCTCCCCGCCTCCGCTTCGGTCGCTCCTCATAAGCTCCAGGCGCCCACAGGAAGCCCCGCCCCGCCCCGCCTATCCGTCCTCCTCTTTGCCTGTCCTCGCCAATGACCATGCTCAGATTGCACGAAATTTCCGCCCCTCGCCCTTGACTGACGCTCCTGCTGCCCAATGGACGACACCCCGTCGCGTGCGCGCCGCTGCGGCCCTGCCGGGTGTGGCGCGGCGCTCTCAGGCTCGTAGGCGTTCCCGGGGCGAGACCCAGGGCGCTGGCCGCAGAGTCGCCGGTGCACACGCAACAGTGCCGCCTTGTGTTTTGGGTGTGGACCTGCGCTTCTCTAAGCGTTCCATTCCCGAGGAGGGGCGAGAAACGTCCGGAGGTCGTGGCACCTGCCCGCCGCTGCCGGGGCGTCGACCGTGGGCGCAACTGAGGCGCCCCGGGAGCGCGGCGCGACGTCCGTGCCCTCCGAGGGCGGCCCGGGTGTCGCCGCGGTGCGCGCGGGAGGGCGCGGCCGTGGGCACTTCCGCGCTTGCGCGGGTTCCTGTCCCGCCCCGGCCCCGGCCCCTCCCTCTCGTGGCCCCGCAGTAGACGCAGCCCCTCCCTCCCGCGGTGCAGCGCAGCCAGGGCTCTGCTCCGGGAGTCACGGAGTCCATCACCGCGGAGCGTTATCTCAGCGGACCCACGCGGTGTCCTCCGCTGGGGTGGGCCGAGTACCCTCCGCCTCCCGCCCGCGAGATCCATCCCAGCCCTTGGCGGGAGCCCGTGGTTCTTCCCGCTCATGGCCACGGAACGGTCCACGCTCGCGGAGCCGCAGGCTGAGCTTTTCCTGGTGAGGGACAAGGTCGTGGTTTCCCGTGGCTGGTGGCCCTCACGGAGGAGCCTGCTGGGAGCACGCACGTGTAGGGTTTCCTGTCATCGGGTTGCCACGCCCATCTTGAAGGCTCGAGTCCACGCAGAAGTGTAGAAGTGGATGTGTAGCTTTATTTGTAATTCTCTTTTTCTTTCTTCCTTCCTTCCTTCCTTCCTTCCTTCCTTCCTTCCTTCCTTCCTTCCTTCCTTCCTTCCTTCTCTCTTTCCTTTTCTTTCTTTTTGAGTCAGGGTCTCACTCTGTGCCCAGTCTGGAGTGCAGTGGCGCGATGAGGGCTCACTACAACCTTGACCCCTCCACCCCAGCGAGGGCTTCAACCTCCAGCCTCAGCGTTCCATGTAGCTGGGACTACAGGCGCACGCCACCACCATGTCCGGCTAATTTTTTACTTTTTGTAGAGATGGGGTCTCGCTTTTTCGCCCAGGTTGGTCTGGGATTCCTGGGCTCCGGTGATCCACCCCAGCCTCACAAAGTGCTGGGATTCTGGGCACCGAGCACTGGCTGCCGCGCCCGGCTTGATGTGTAGTTTCAATAGAAACCACCAAGGTCTGTGGCCTGTGCATCCCTTTACACATACTCAAGCGAATCACTGAGAAGTGTTTGAGGCTGGGCGCGGTGGCTCACGTCTGTGATCCCAGCACTTTGGGAGGCCGAGGCGGGTGGATCGTTTGAGGTCAGGAGTTTGAGACCAGCCTGACGAACACAGTGAAACTCCGTCTCTAATACAAATACAGAATTAGCCGGGTGTGGTGGCGCCCTCGCCTATAATCCCAACTACTCAGGAGGCTGAGGCAGGAGAATCGCTTGAACCCAGGAGGCAGAAGTTGCACTGAGCCGAGATCGCACCACCGGCACTCCAGCCTGGGTGATAGAGCAAGATTCTGTCTCAAAAAAAAAAAAAAAAAGTTTTTGAAATAACTTGAAGCAAGTTATCCCATGTATAAAAAAGTATAAAGTTATTTATACTATTTTTCTGTGCAATCACCCACATAATTAAACAAGTTAAGACCCATTATGCGGCCGGGCGCGGTGGCTCACGCCTGTAATCCCAGCACTTTGGGAGGCTGAGGCGGGTGGATCACGAGGTCAGGAGTTCGAGACCAGCCTGGCTAATATGGTGAAACCTCGTTTCTACTAAAAATACAAAATTTAGCTGGGCGTGGTGGCGTGTGCCTGTAGTCCCAGCTACTCGGGAAGCTGAGGCAGAAGAATCGCTTGAACCCGGGAGGTGGAGGTTGCAGCAAGCCGAGATCGTACCACCGCACTCCAGCCTGGGTGACACAGTGAGACTCCGTCTCAAAAAAAACCCGTTATGCCACACATTTTGTAGTGATTTTCTATTTTTTTTTTTTTTTAGCTTTTTTATAATTTCAACTTTTTTGTTTTTGAGATAGAGTCTCACTCTGTCGCCCAGGCTGAGTGCAATGGCACCATCTCGGCTCATTGCAACCTTTGCCTCCCAGGCTGAAGGGATCCTCTCACCTCTCACCTGGGTTGGTCAGGCTGGTCTCAAATTCCTGACCTCAGTGATGCACCTGCCTCGGCCTCCCAAAGTGCTGGGATTACAGGCATGAGCCACCGCGCCTGGCCTGATGTACTTTAAACTTTTTTTTTTTTTTTTTTTGAGACAGAGTTTCACTCTTTTTGGCCAGGGTGGAGTGCAATGGCACGATCTCAGCTCACCGCAACCTCCACCTCCTGGGCTCAAGTGATTCTCCTGCCTCAGCCTCCCGAGTAGCTGGGATTACAGGCATGCGCCACTGCACCGGGCCTCCATTTGATGTACTTTTAAAGCATTATTATTTCTACCTTGCATTTACTATGAACACAGCCTCGAACATGCATCCATCTCTCTCTAGGATAATTACCTGTAAGTGGAATTGCTGGGTCGAGATAGATGTACATTAATTTTGTTTTTTTTTTTTTTTGAGACAGGATCTCAGTCTGTCGCTCAGGCTGGAGTGAAGTGGCTCGATCACAGCTCACCACCGCCTCAACCTCCTGGGCTCAAGTGATCTTCCTATTTCAGCCTCCTGAGCTGCTGGGACCACAAGTGTGTGCCACCATCCCTGGCTTTTTTAGAAAACTTCTTTTTGTACAGACAGGGTCTCACTGTGTTGCTCAGGCTGGTCTTGAACCCCTGGGCTCAAGTCCTCCCTCCTTGGCCTCTCAAAGTGCTGGTTTTACAGATGTGTCCCACCTTGTGTGGCCTGCATTTACAATTGTAGGAGACACTAGGGAATTGCCTCCCCAAAAGACCCTAACTTTGATACTGTGCGTCCCTCACATTGTACCCTCAGTGTTTACCCACAGTCTCACCAGCACCTTTTGGGCTAACAGCTTTTTAGGTGTCTGAAAATTAGATGGGAGAACTGTATCTTTTCGCTTTTTCCTTCTTCCCTGTTTCCTAGTCCTGTTCCCCTCCCTCCCAAAGGGGTCATTTAAAATGTGGTGTCATTTGGAATGTGTTTGTTCAATTGTATTTTAGTTTTTTGAGACAGGGCCTCGCTTTGTCACCCAGGCTGGAGTGCAGTGGCACGATCTCGGCTCACTGCAACGTTCACCTCCTGGGTTTAAGCAATTCTCCCACCTCAGCCTACCGAGTAGCTGGGACTAAAGGCACACGCCACCATGCCCGGCTAATTTTTGTATTTTGAGTGGAGACGGGGTTTCACCATGTTGGCCAGGCTGGTCCTGAACTCCTGACCTCAAGTGATCCCCCCCGCCTCGGCCTCCCAAAGTGCTGGGATGACAGGCGTGAGCCACCGCGCCTGGCTCCTTTCCCATTTTCTAAGGGACAGTCAGTCTCCTCCATGCCATTTGTCACACACAGCCTTTCCCCCATGACGGCACTGCCATACTCCCGCTAAATGCGCAGGCATCTGTGGTCTCCTCTGCACTCGTCCTTCCAGGGAACAATGCAGTGGGCTCCTTGCTTTGCATCTTGCCATACTTGGTGCACCTGCCAGCTCCCTTAGCAGGACCTTGCAGACAGTTTCAGTCATTCTTGGGCATTTTCTTCTCCACGTGAAGTTTCCCATCATCTTGTCCGGGACCATTAGACACCCACATCCCTGGCTTCCTGGGACTCTGGTGGCGTGATGGGAAGAGCCCACTTCTCAGCATTGTTTTTTTTCAAGAGGATCTCATTCTTAGTCCAGGCGGCAGGAATGGTTTCCCCTCCGGCCTCAGCTCTGTTGGCAAGGGATACCTGCAGTCTGGGGCCTGGAGTTGGAGTGCTCCAGACATGGTCCCTTCCTTCCGGGAGTTTCTCGTGGGTGAGTCATAAGCAAACAGCTCATCCCACAGTTCTGAGGGCCTGGGTGGGGCCATCGCCCTGGTCCAGGTAAGAGACCATGGAGTCTGGCCAGGCACGTTGGCTCCTGCCTGTAATCCCAGCACTTTGGGTTAGGGTTAGGGCAGGAGGATCACTTGGCTCCAGCAGTTCAAGACCAGTCTGGGCAACCTAACAAGGCCCCATCTCTACAAAAGAAAAAAAAAAGTTATCCGGGCATGGTGGCGTGTGCCTGTAGTCCCAGCTAATTGGGAGGCTGAGGCAGGAGCATCTCTGGAGCCCAGGAGTTCGAGGCTGCAGTGAGTGTTGATTGTGCCACTGCATTCCAGTCTGGACAACAGAGTAAGACCCTGTCTCAATTAAAAAAAAAAAAAAAAAAAAAGCCAGGCGTGGTGGCTCACGCCTGTAATTCCAGCACATTGGGAGGCTGAGGCGGGCAGATCACCTGAGGTCAGGAGTTTGAGACCAGCCTGACCCACATGCAGAAACCCTGTCTCTACTAAAAATACAGAATAAGCCAGGCATGGTGGCGCATGCCTGTGATCCCAGCTACTCGGGAGGCTGAGGCAGGAGAATCGCTTGAACCTGGGAGGCAGAGGTTGCGGTGGGCTGAGATCGCGCCATTGCACTCCAGCCTGGGCAACAAGAGCGAAACTCCATCTCAGGAAAAAAAAAAAAAGACAATGGACTCCTAGATGGCGAGGGTAGCAATGGAGAAACCCACTTCAATTTCTTTGAGCCAACGGTTCATGTATTGGAAGGATTCCCGTGGGAAGGTCAGGAGGGAGAGGAGCCAACAGGTGGAACTCCGACAGTTCTCCTGTCCTCACCTTGTAGGGCTGCAAGATTCCCTGGTGCCTGTCTGGGCTCCACGGCCCCCACCCACCCCTGCAGGCTTATGTGCACATCACCAAGAGGCACTCTGCTCTTGGGGCAGGTACTCGGCTGGAGGCGAGGACACGGGAGGGATTTCAGCCCTCTCGCTCCCCAGGAAGGTGTCCTTGTGCAGAGAACAGCCTGCACGACCTTCTAGGGCACCCAGGATTAGGCTGTATCCTCCCTCTGCCCAAACTGGCTACAGAAAGTTCTTTTTAACACCCACTGGAGAGTGAGGAGACTGTAGCTGGAATTTCTTTTTTGTTTTTCTTTTTTTCTGAGACACAAGAGTCTTGCTCTGCGGTCCCAGGCTGGAGTGCAGTGGTGTGATCTTGGCTCACTCAACCTCCACCTCCCAGGTTCAAGCCAGATTCTCCTGCCTCAGCCCCCCGGCTAGCTGGGATTACAGGCACGCGCCACCATGCCCGGCTAATTTTTTGTATTTTTAGTAGAGACGTGGTTTCACCATGTTGGCCAGGCTGGTCTCCAACTCCTGATCTCGTGATCTGCCCACCTTGGCCTCCCAAAGTCTTGGGATTACAGGCGTGAGCCATCTCACCCAGCTGTAGGTGGGATTTCTGAGTGCCCGTTACAAATTCCTGATTGACCCAAGCTGGGCAGGTCGCCCCGCCAGCCCTGTCCAGCTATGGCCTGTGGTCTAGGTTACATGAGCCAGTGCTAACTAGGCTGGGATGAGCATCGCACCCGTGAGACCCCATCGCCTGTCTTCCATGCATCCGTAGTGGAGTTTGGGAGAAGGCAAGGAAAGGAGCAATGATACAACTTGTAGTTGTGTCATTTCAAGCATACCTGGGCCACAGGTGAGGGCGGTCCCTGGGTGGAAATAAAGGGCAAATGAAAACACAGAGGGGTCGGGACTCGTGGATCACACCTGTAATCCCAGAATTTTTGGAGGCTGAGGCAGGAGGATGGCTGGAGACCAGCCTGGGCAACAAGGTGAGACCCCATCTCTAAATACAGAGAAAAAAATAAAAACCACCAAAAAAACAAGCCTAAGCAGGACCTGACACTAGGGCCATGCAGGAGCAGCTTGCTGCGCTTGGTCTTGATGGCCTCTGGGACAGGAGGCCTTGTGCCTTCAGGTGAGTGTGCCGAACGGAGCCCCTCAGCTCAATTCAGTGTTTTTGCAGGGTTACTTCCGGGATGAAGCAAAGATGGGGTAAGCCCTGCCTCAGCACAGGGAGCTCAGGGATAGCAGGTCCATGTCAGCCTGGGTCTGTGTGAGCAGGTGAGAAGGAATTTGCCTGCCTCCCAGCAGGTGCCCTGAGCACCCTCCAGCACGGCCTGCCTGCGCACAGGCGCAGCGAAAAGGCTCAGGTCTCTGTGAGCCCTGGCTGATAGATCACCTTGCCTCCTTAGTGCGGTCATACTGCTGGGATCCTGGCAGAGACAACCTACCTTCCCTAGAGGGGACACGTCACCCCAGGATTCTGCCACAGGACTTTTGGAGGTAAAGCTAGAGTGGGGCCCACAGCCTCACGATGACAGCACTGGCCACCATCATGGAGTAGTCAGTGGACAGGTCAAAGAGTAAGGCTGGACCTGTCGGGGTTCCAGGGTGGAATCCTCAAAGATCCCCAATCCCATCATTGTCAGCAATGGCTGGGAGCATCCACCCCCTCCTCACAGCAGCCCTAGGATGTCGGTGCCAGTGTTACCCCCATTTTCAGACAAGAACAGGAGGGAAATGTGACTCATGAAACTGGGCTCCAGAGCCTGAGCCCTTTCTCGGCTTTGCTGCACTCCCTCCCACTCCTGCCCTCTGAGATTCCCTGTGGTGTGTGGTGTGTGGAGTGTGGTGCATGTGGAAGGAAGGAGTCCGAGGCAAGTCTGGCTCAGTATCTCCCAGGCCTCGGGTCATCACGCGAAAAATAGAGGAGGCTAAAATGAGAACCACTGTTCTCTCGAGCCTAATCGGGTGAACTCTGCAAACACAGGCTGACCAGCTTAGAATTCTCAGCAGATCACAGAGCAGTTCTCATAGATGTTTGCGTTATTGTGATGTAAGCTGCTGACTCCTCAGATCTCTAATAGTCTCTCTGACACAACAACCTAAGGGTAGAAAGAAAGAGATACAAAAGAGTTAGAAGTCCAGGGAGATTTGAAAAGCAGCACATACACAAGCCTAGTGCTAGTCATTGAAATGAAAATCTCATCCGACGGACTCAACAGCAAATTGATGCCCCTGAAGACAGAGTGACCTGGATGATGCCAAAGATACTTCCTCCTGCCCCATTCTCAGCAGATGATGTGGCTTCCTCCTTCTGTGATGCACTGCAGCAGCCCCTCCTCGAACTCCGGAGCCCTAGGCCTTCCATGCTCCCAGGCTCACTACTAGACTCCTGGTCACCCCAACATCTTTATTTTTGCCCCCCTGCTCTGGGGGTTGTAGCTTCTTCCTTCACCAACTCTGTTAACTTCAGTGTCCCTTTTGCACTTTCAGCCCTCAAACCCCAAGTAAACACGCCTTCACTTCCCTTTCTTGAGATCCTAGGTATGTATTTTTGTCTCCTAACTGGTTCCTGACTAATCCAGAACTGGCCCCGGGTAAGGTTCTGGAAGAAAAGGCCTGTGCACATGGAGTCTGGGGATTGGTCTGGTCCTGCCTTTGGGCTGGAGTGCAGGGTTGAGCATTTTCCCAGTGGGAAGTGGGGCACGAGCCATCCATGGCCTGCAGTGGCTTCACAATTAATCTAGCTGTCACTTCGGTTGCTTGGGATGATGGGCCAACTGAAGCAAGCACCAGGGAGCTCAAGTCCTTGCTGCACCTGCCATGGTGGTCACGGATGGCTATGAGGGCTGTGGTATGGGATGATCCTTAGTGGCCCTGACTTTGTACCATGAAGACACGATGGGCTCAGGCTCCCTCTCAGCTCAAGCCACAGTAAGAACCAGGGTGCTTCCAGGAAAGGCCTCAAAGTTCCCTTACTCCTTGCACTTGCAGGGCTGACAGTTCTGACAATCAAACACATTTTATTGTGCCAGTTACAGATTCCCAAAGTGATGAATTCCCAGCCTCGCCACATTTCACACGTGAATCGTGGGCAGTGATGTGGGAAGGATGGGACCCTGAAACCCTGAATTAGGCCATCTGGTTGGCCTTGGTTGAAGCTGAGATTCGAGAAGCCCCCAGTCCCTCTGCACCTCCCTTGGTAGTGGTGGCGGCTCGACCTCCCATGTCTGGGGGACTGGTGTTTCTTCACTGGAGAACTCTGTCACAAGTTTACCTGGGGAGGAGCCTTGCCAGTGGACACTCACTTGTATCATCCAGGAGACCCTCTACAACTAGACCTAGAACTAGAACGTTGCCGTTAGACCCAGAACTAGCGTCAGGTACACACTTAGGGAGGGAGGGTATCTCTCCGGTGGGCCCTGATACCACGTGCAGCCCAGATCCTGCCCTGAGCGGTAACTCTGCGTGCTTGGCTTCCTCACCCAAGTACGGAATGACACATCGGATCATTCCAGCTCTCCCGAATCTAACGACCCAGCTTCTCTAACCCTGACCTCGGCCTGGCAGGGCAAGGAGGCCTCGTGAAGCGGTAGAACCTCTCTCAGCTGCCCGGGGAAGGCCGGGCTCCGAGGGTGAAGGTGAGTGCCCACAGGTAGGAGCCATGCCTCCAGGTAGCGCCTGAAGCACGGGGCCGACGGGGCGGGAGGGTGCGCGGGGCCGGCGTGAGACAGTGTCTGATGGTGGGTAGGTGTCCAGGGAGGGCGGTGGGACAGCGGGGACAGGGGAGCAGCCCGGGTTGCAGAGGGCTGCCTGGCCCGGGAGCAGGCAGGCAGGTTGGTCGCTGCCAGCCCCAACATAATCCCAGCGAGGTGGGGAAGGATCGTGCGGAGGGGCCGATGGGGCTGGCCAGTTGAGGGCGTGCTGGGGAGTAGGAAGCTGCCAGGTATGCAGGGCGGGCCTGCATGGGTGTTTCGAAAAGACAACACTAACATCCTGAACACAGCCTTGTAGGATACATACTGTCCCCGTCATCAGCACCATCATCCCCTTCTACAGCTACCCAAGGCCCCACAGTCAAGAAGCAGATTTGGGGATTCAAGCCAGGTTTTGGGACACACGGTTCCTGAGTCCCTGCTGGCTGGCTTCTCCATGGGAAGTAATCAGAGCAATCAGATGTTAGGAGGACTCAAGGGCGAGGGGATTGGCCCGAGGCCAGGGTCCATGGCATCTTTTCCAGGGAGTATTCATTACCAGGCTCTTAACAGTTAAGAAACACACGTGTCTACTCAGAAGCCACGGCCAGGCCAAGCTGGCAACAGGGCTCATTCCCCTCGCTGGGTGATCATGGCTCCTGTGCTCTCCTTACTTTGATCTGCCCTACTGTTTATGCCCAGAACCTTCTAGGGGACTGAAGTGAGGCTTTGGGGGCTCTTTCCTGTGTTTAGAAATTGCACATTTTAATCATGGAATTTGTTGCTCCATTTGTTGCCACAGTGCGCTTATGTGACCTGTGGTCTCACCAAATCCGACATTTTGCACCTGAATACAAGCAAGCATGGCTTGTCTGTTAAGAATGCCTTCCTCTAAAGTAATGCTTTACAGCCACCTTCAGTGTCGCTGCATCTACTCCTCGCAAAATGGTATTTAACCACCACCCTCTACCACACTCTTGAAAGGGTACACAGAATTATCCTACGACACAGCAATTCAATTCCACTCCTAGTATACACGTCCCTAAGAAGGGAAAATCTGCATCTACAGAAAACCTTTCACATATTTTGTGAAATCTACATCTTCACAAAATATGTGAATTGTCAGAACACTATTCACAAGAGACAAAAGTGGAACTAATCCACATTCATCAACTGAATGGAAGAATAAAATGTGTTATCTCCATATAATAGAATAGTACGTGGCCATAAAAAGAATGAAAACCACTGAATTGTATATTTTAAATGAGTAAAATTGTCTGGAGTGTGAGAAGCTGTGATTACCTTGAAGTAGTGAGATAAGTGAGGTAAAACATTCTTGCTTCTTTGCATTTTCTAAATTTTCTGCAATCACCCTATAGAAACTATTTTTACAAAATAAGTTTTGAAATCTTATGAAATAAGCAGAGCCATCATCATGCTCATTTTACAGGCCAGGAAACCAGCTCAGTGACTTACAAGGGCAGGAGTAGGAAGGGTCTGCTTCCATCTCTATCCCGCACATTCTAGAACAATTCCTCAGTCACACTGGTCATGACTCCAAAGATCTCTGACCACTTAATTTGGGCAATAAAAATAAGGAATGGGCTGGGCATGGTGGCTCACGCCTGTAATTCTAACCCCAGCACCTTGGAAGGTCCAGGCGTGAGGATCACTTGAGGCCAGGAGTTTGAGACCAGCCTGGGCAACACAGTGAGACCGTCTCAAAACCAAAGCCACAACAGGAATGTGACACAGCAGACACATCTAGTAGAATTTTAAATCTAGTTTTAAAGCTCAGGTTCATCTTTTTCTGGTTGACACTTACATTCTAGACACACACTTCTTAAATTTTTTTTTTTGAGGTGGAGTCTCACTCTTCTCCCAGGCTGGAGTACAATGGCAGGATCTCGGCTCACTGCAACCTCTGCCTCCTGGGTTCAAACAATTCTCCTGCCTCAGCCTCCTGAGTAGCTGGGATTGTAAGTGTGCACCACCATGTCTGGCTAATTTTTGTATTTTTTAGTAGAGAGGAGGTTTCACCATGTTGTCCAGGCTGGTCTTGAACTGAACTCCTGACCTCAGGTGATCCACCTGCCTTGGCCTCCCAAAGTGCTGGAATTACAGGCATGAGCCACCACGCCTGGCCTCTAGCCACCTACTTTATGTGCTTATAGCTGACAGGAAAGGCGTCAGCTCAGGGACAGCTTTTCAGGCCAGGTGCTGTCCTCGAGCGAGTGCTTCCTCTGCAGCCCATTATTCTTTCCCAGGTTTACTGGTGGGGGCCGTGGCTCACTCTGGTTTAGATAAAAGCTCTTTCCTTATTTAGGAACTGACCACTGAGAAACTGATTCATACAGAAGGCACGTGCTGAATAAAGCAGCGGGTTTGGAATGCTTTATTAACATTGACTTGAACAGTACAGTGTGGAGGCTCTCATCACAAGCAGCAGAGGACATCCTAACCAGCTTGCGCTGCTGCCTGACAGCCTCTCAACTGTGGAGGGGAGATGAAGGCAAACAGCGAAGGGAATTCCAGGGCAGCTGCAGGTGGGATGGCAGCACACAGAATCCCAAGATGGGAACAGCTGTAGGTGTCATGGTGTTATCGTGCTGTGGAAACTAGGCTACTGGAATCTATACTTCAATCCACATTTTCTTTACTCATGAAGGAAACACACTGAAAAAACTATTACCTCTACCAGTTATTCACGAAGGAAACACTTCGGAAGAATTGATTATCTCTACCACTTATCTATAGTCTTATCAGAAAACTTACTATCAGGTAGTTGTTTTGTTACCTATTTTTTTCACTTAAAAGTTGTGTAACTCCCTTTAATGATCCAAAAACTAGAGTGGTACTTGCATATGCAGTCACAGTTTAAAGGATAAGTAGTTAGCTTGAATTTCCGAACTAGAGATGAAGGTGTTAGCTGGCTTTGCTTTTAAGAAACAAAGCATGACAGTATAGATTTAAATGATGGTTTGGGAACAAACATAAACACAGGGTAAAAAGGCCAAAAGACCAAAGCTAACAGCTATTTTAGTTCAGCAACATGCATTTCACCGCCACTATGATATGTCTGGCACTAATTCCATACATATCCAGCAATTCCTCGGGCTTCCCACTCTGCGGCACTCCCGACACTGCCAGCGAATGAACCTGAATGTCAGGATCCATGGAGACGGCCGCACAGACAGCTTCCCCGATGCCACCTGGGGAAACAAGGATGTTAGGCCCTTTTGTGAAAGCAGCTTGTCAGCCTTAAAGCCTCACCACATAGAGGCCTTTGAATCTGCAGCTTCCCAGGGGAAAATCTGATTCATGTGAACAGTCACTCCGATGGGCCTGCGGAGTTCTTATTCTAAACTGCCAGTTTCCAAACTGCTCTGCCTCAACCTACAGTAAGGGCTGCCCGAGTGTGGGGGTCTGTGGCACTCCGATTCTCAAAGCTGTTGGGAACCTGAAAATGGTTAGAACTAACGAATTAACAGTGCAGAAAAGTGACTAGCTGGCTTGAGGCTGCTGGTTGGCAGGGTTAGCCCTTGGCTGGTGAAGGTTCCCTTGCTACTCTAACACTTTCCCCACTGGACAGGGCGGTCATGCACCTGGACTATTGGTAAGGACAATGTGGTTGACATGAGCACCTGCTTTCCTGCTGGGAGCCAGGGATTTGGGTACCTGCCTGGCAGAGGGTGCCAACAGGACCTGCCCCCAGTACACACTTGAGGTGCCAAGTCTCTAGCAGGCAGCCCTTAGGCAGGAACACAGCCTGCGTGGGAGGCACTTCTCATTATGCCCCTTGTGGGGCCAGGGGGAGGCTGAGGCAGGACTTCTTTCAACTCCACCTGGCCCATGGTTTCCTGCCCTGGTGGATCCCCCCCGCCCCCCCCGCACCCTTTTCCTGTCATCAACCTCAGGTGCGAGAGCAACTGTGTGCTGGGTCCCAGGAGTCCCTCAAGAGAATCAGGCACCGCTTGTGCAGGCTCAGGGCCCCTGCCGCATGAACACGCAATGCTCCTCCTTGTATCACATCATCTGTCCTACCTAACCTTTCCAGGCGCAAACACTGCCCAGCCCATTCTCCCTGACACAGTTTTCTGCACTTGCTGTGTTCTCTGCTATTTCTGCTTCTTTTGTCGCGGCATACTTTTTTTTTTTTTTTTGAGGCAGAGTCTCACTGTTTCCCAAGCTGGAGTGCAATGGTATGATCTCGGCTCACTGCAACCTCCACCTCCTGGGTTCAAGGAATTCTCCTGCCTCAACCTCCCAAGTAGCTGGGACTACAAGCGTGCACCACCACACCCAGCTAATTTTTGTATTTCTAGTAGAGATGGGGTTTCACCATGTTGACCAGGCTGGTCTTGAGCTTCTGGCCTCAAGTGAGCTACCTGCCTCGGCCTCCCAAAGCGCTGGGATGACAGGCGTTAAGCCACCACGCCTGGCCTGGGGCATACTATTCGTCATTCCAAACCCAAAGAAACTGCGATGCTTTTCATGACGCCTCGCTTGCCTGCAATAGCAACTCTTCTGTGTTGCCACTGACCCGCCCTGGTGACTGGGCACTGTGCACTCTGCTGGGGACACACAGATGTGTATGAGTATGGCCCCACGCTTAGTGAACACCAAATAACAAAGCCATGCTGGGTGAGAGGCAGACTATAGGTGATGCCTGAGAGCATGCCATGTGGCCAATCAAGGAAAACAAAAACACCAAAACCTTCCAAAGCATTCTCAATGCTCTCACACACCTTGCGGGTAGTGATCCTCCACTGTAATGATCCGGCCCTCTGTGGCTTTTGCACTGGAGATGATGGTGGCGACATCCAGAGGTTTAATGGTAAACAGGTCGATGACACGGATAAAAATATCTGCAGAACAGCAAAAACCAGCTTGGTACAAGAAAGAGACTTAGAATAACATGCAGGGATAAAAATAAAAAGAGCACTCAGGGCACAGGAGGTAGCTGAAGTCCTACCTCTTCTCAGCTTGAACTTCAATGCTCACACTCAACCAACTGACCTTGTTTCAAAAGCTCATCAGCAGCTGCTAAGGCTTCATACACAGTAATTCCAGCTCCAATAACTGTGACCTTGTCACTGACACAGTGGCGGAGGACCTGGTATAGTGCCAGCAAAACAGAATGCCGTGGTTACTACACACAGAATGCATCTCAAGGTGGAAGGCACTTTGCTATGCTGCTATCCCCCAATTCTAACAATTTCACTCCTTAATAACTCACTACTAAAAAAATCAGATGCATTTACAAGCCAGGACACATACTTTTCGATCGGCAATTACACTGCTTCAGCTGTCCTGGCGCATGGATACGCCACACACCCATCAGGAGTCCGCTTTGAGAGCTCGCTATGGCATGCAAAGATTGGGCTCCAATGACTAGCATGTTAATGAGAACATTCTGGGCATTCGCAACACGCTCAGTGCTAAGATCTTGTGTGCCTGAGCTCTGAGAACCCTCGCGGCTTCCCTGTAAGATCTGTTCAGTGGCACAACCATTCTGCAGCTGAGGAAAGCAAATCTCAGAGCAGGAGGAAGTGGCTCAGGGCAGCGCTGGGACCCACAGCCAGGCGGGGCTGACATCGAAGCCCTCGCTCTCAACAACGTACTATTCTGCAAGCAAAGACAGAGTTCCTGGGCTTCTTTCATAGGTTAGTTGCCTCCAAAACTACCCATCGGAGGCATCTGGAATTATTCTCCACTTCCTCTCTGTATAGGTTTCCCTGTAGCTAAAGAACCATTGCTGATAGTACAGAGAGGGTTTCTGAGCCACCCCATTCTTTAAGGATGTCCTGGCCTCTTAAAATACATATACACGCAGGCACACATATCCATGTCCGCTTTGCAAAGCCCAGCCCTTTAACGATCCATGCCATGCATGTTATCGCACACATTTAACTCACATCCTTTACTATCAGTAAATTGATTTTTGTCAGGACAGGAAAATTATTAGAAAAGAGACGACAGAAATAAGCAAGCTCTGCAAACCACGTGAATGTCAAGAGACCCTCCCCATAGACACAGAACCTGTAGTTAACACCAAAGGTGAACACTAACTTTCCATTCGGTGGCGTTTTCCAGCCACCTTATGGCACACAGTGGACAGTTCTGGAAACACCTGCTTTATGGCAGCACTCTGGCCCTTCTGAGCACTTGCAACTGTGAATTCTGGAGCAGCCTAGTCCTTAGCAACCAAACCGGATGTTACCCGCTGCTCTTTCAAGAGTGGCTATGGGCAAACCTTTCGATACAGTATGATCTCAACTGTGTAAAATATACATGTATGCCGAGAACAAAGACAGGAAGGAAGCATGCCAAAATGTCTACAAGCCCCACTCCCTGGGTGATGAGCAGTCACTTATTTTCTCCACAGACGTTTCTGGTTTTCTCCATGCATGGCCCTGACAGGCAGGCTGAGCAGGGGATGGTCAGCGTGGTGGGCAGGCCTGGGGAGACTGGGCTCACTACTCAGGCCTGGATTCTGGTCTTGGTACTCACAAGCTGTAAACCCTTAAGAAAGACACTTACTTTCTCCAATCCTCTTCTACAGATAGGACTGATAATCTGAACTTCTCAGGGCTTTTGTGAGAATACCAGAGATCATGTTCCCTTTTATTCCTGGCCTTAGATCTGTAAAATCTGAACCTAACAGATTATTCATTTCAAGTGATTTCTATTATTTTTTGTCTTGTTTTTAGAGACAGGGTCTTACTCTGTCACCCAGGCTGGAGTACAGTGGTGTGATCCATCATAGCTCACTGCTGCCTTGAATTCCTGTGCTCCTCCATCCTCCTTCCTCAGCCTCCTGAGTAGCTGAGACCACAGGTGCACGCCACCACACCCGGCTAATTTAAAAAATTTTTGTAGAGATGGGAATCTCGCTGTGTTGCCCAGGCTGCTCTGGAATTCCCTGCCTCAAGCAATCTTCCCGCCTTGGCCTCCCAAAGTGCTGGCTTCTGTTTTGTTTAGTTTGTGGCCAAGATAAATTATAGCCACGACCGCTCAAGTGGTTTCATGTTACTATCTTTGAGCTCAACAACAACAAAAGACTCCATTTGGAAAGCAGAAAAGTTCAGGCTAAGTTGAAATTCGTAGAATGTTCCTTCCCAAGGAAAAGCAGGTACAGGTCACAATTGTTTTTTAAAAATATGAGAACAAAGAAAGGATGATGTCTCAACTCTGAAGATACCTGGTGACAGATTCAGAAGTGTTCTTTTTACAGGAGACGATACTGAATAACACAGGAGTGCTTAAGCCCTTACCTTGGCCTGTCCGATCTCAAAGCGTTCCTGTGGGGTGTAAATAACCATAGTTTCTGGTCTGGTGGTCCGAATGAAGCACATCCCCTAGGGCATAAATGGAGCCATGGTTTAGAAAAGCAAACAATGAATTTCCAACAACAGACACTGAAAGAAGTGAGGGAGGGGTGTGAACAGGACAGCTCTTTCTACTAAAAGCACAGGCTTTGGAGCAAGGGGTGAGCATCTACAACCAGTGGACGACAGGTCCCAGCAGGACCCTGGGGCTGCCCTGAAGGCCAAGCTCCCCGTGCCATCACAGCAATCCCCCTGGAAGATTCCGCAATACTCACTGACTTGTTCTGTGCCGACAGAACATTGACTCACGGCAGGAGCACTGACTCACACTGACTAGAAAAGCCCGAATAAAGTGTTAAAACATTAACCTTTGCCACAATAACTTGTAATGCTTCATCCTTAGAAAGACCATAAACATCTATCTGAATACAAGATGACCGGCCCCTTTTCCAATAAAATGTAAATACATTTTTATGACCAATTTGAACACATAAACATTTACCTGTATAAATGAACACTTGTATGTCTAAAGTATTTGTTAATTTACATACATATTAATGGATGCATTATAAACGAATATAGCAAGAAACGTCCCTACTGTTCATTCATACGCTATGACCCATCTTTATTCAGTATCTTCACCAAGGCATAACTCAGCTGCAGTGAAATGCCCTTCCTGAATGCTGCATCCACCATGGAACCCTCATCCAAGCCCAGCAGCGCTTCCGCCAGCAGAGTTCCCTTGTGCCTCCTTCCAGTCAGTCTCCCCCCACTACAAAGCAACCTCTACTCTAATTTCTATCACCTAATCTTGTTTTGCGCCTCTCTTGACCTTTCTAGAAATGAAATCCTCTAACGTGTGAAATCACAGAACAATCTCCAAGATAAACTAATTTTAAAAGTACACAATTGGCCAGGTGCGGTGGCTCATGCCTGTAATCCCAGCAACTTTGGGATTATTTTTTGTCTTGTTTTTAGAGACAGGGTCTTACTCTGTCACCCAGGCTGGAGTACAGTGGTGTGATCCATCATAGCTCACTGCTGCCTTGAATTCCTGTGCTCCTCCATCCTCCTTCCTCAGCCTCCTGAGTAGCTGAGACCACAGGTGCACGCCACCATACCCGGCTAATTTAAAAAATTTTTGTAGAGATGGGAATCTCGCTGTGTTGCCCAGGCTGCTCTGGAATTCCCTGCCTCAAGCAATCTTCCCACCAGCCAAGGCAGGTGGATCACTTGAGGCCAGGAGTTTTGAGACTAGCTTGGCCAATATGGCGAAACCCCGTCTCTCCCCAAAAATACAAAAATTAGCCAGCCGTGGTGGAGTGCACCTCTAGTCCCAGCTACTCAGGAGGCTGAGGCAGGAGAATCTGGGAGGCAGAGGCTGCAGCGAGCCGAGATCGTGCCACTGCACTCTAGCCTGGGCGACAGAGTGAGACTCTATCTCCAAAAAAAAAAAAAAAAAAAAAAAAAAAAAAGAAAAAGAAAAAGAGTACCTAATAATATGTAAAGTGGGAGCCCATTTATAAAAAAAATCAAAGAAACACCCATGAGTGCTTGGAAAGGGAACGTACAGTCCCCATCCCGACTGTGCCAGGGGTTACCTGTGTGGGGCATGGGCGAGGTCCAGGGTGGCAAGAGGAACCTGCTGAACGTTAGCGGAAAAGGCTGGAAAGATCAAGACCACACTGCCTTGTCTCCCGTGCCGCTAGGTTCTGAACAGGAATTTGATTCTGTCCATCTGATGCCCTTGCATGAGGTCCTACACACTCTTGGTGCCCTAAGCTGTTCCAAAGGCAAGCCAGGGCCAGGGAACCCGGGTTCGTCTGTAGTGGCATCCTACCACCCGCTCTCCAGCTTCCTGGATGTCAGGACACAGCAGGAGCTTCTTCGCCTCTGGCTGCAGCTACTGGGGGCTAAACACTATAGTCTGGGACTCTGCCTGGAGCTTGCTCCTGCGGCTTCTTAAGCACCCTTTGTTAAACACCTTCTCCTGTTTACAACACGCAGAATGGTCCCTGTTTCTTCTGCTGAACCCTGACTGAGACAGGCTGTCAGGTTTTGTTCAGTATCCTGTACTGTTTGACTCTTTTACAAGGCAAATGTGTTTGTGTGCATAATCACCTGTGTTTTTGTAAAGAATCCTACCACCAAATTTCCTATAATGGATATCACTTTTATGTTGAGAAAAAAAAGTCCAATCATCAGTATGAAACTAGTAGAGTCCAGAAGCGTTTTCTGTCTGAAACTAGTGTCTCCTTACAAATACCTTGGCATTGGCCGCCAGAACAACAGCATGCTCCGTGGAGACGGCATCAGTTGGGTAGAAGATCGTGCATTTGGGAATGGTTCGGAACATGGCTATATCCTCCAGGGCCATCTGGGAAACACCATCTTCACCTGAGAGAAGCAGAGCCCGATGAAAACAGGAGCATAACCCCATTGGGAACCTGCCCCCCACCCGCTTCTAGCTCTGAAGAAGCAATTATTCCTATTGCCACGGGGTGTCCCGAGCTCAAGCAGGGCCCCATAAACGGTCCCGCTGCATCCTCGTAACTCATTTACATTGTGTTCTCGCACACCTGTCTCCCTTGACATCACACTGTGACACCTCGCGTTGATGGATCACTCCAAGTTACTGTCCACGATGGCTGAGCATTGGTGGCCCAAGTTTGAACTGCTAAGCCTCTGAACCCGTTCTCTTTAGGAAGGTCCTCAGGCTTTGTTCTCCCTTTTCTATATCCAGAGACTGGGTTTTGCATACCAAAGTGGTCTTTTTCATTTCTCCAGGCCTTCCAAGTAGCCAACACACCTTTAAGGCATATGCTGAGGGTACTACAGGGTACTTTAGGGTCTATCTGGGAACGTAGTTTCTAGCCAGAAATGTGAAAGAGAAATCTTAATGTGCACTGGGCGGCTTAGCTCTTCTCAGCTAGGAAGGGGACTGTCACCATGCACACTGCCTTGCCTAGGACCACTGTCTAACCTCAACAGCCCAGCTCTTTTTTTTAAAAAAAATTAACTATTATTATCTTGAGACAGAGTCTCGCTCTGTTGCCCAGGCTTGAGTGCACTAGGTGATCTCGGCTCACTGCAGCCTCCACCTCCCAGGTTCAAGCGATTCTCCTGCCTCAGCCTCCCAAGTAGCTGGGATTACAGTCATGTGCCAACATGCCTGGCTAAGTTTTGTATTTTTAGTAGAGATGGGGTTTCACCATATTGGTCAGGCTGGTCTCGAACTCCTGACCACAGGTGATCCACCTGCCTCAGCCTCCCAAAGTGCTGGGATTACAGGTGTGAGCTGCCGCCCTGGCTTTTTTTTTTTTTTTTTTTTTTTTTTTTTGACAAAGTCTCTCTCTGTCGCCAGGCTGGAGTGCAGTGGTGTGATCTTGGCTCACTGCAGCCTCTGCCTCCTGGGTTCAAGCAATTCTCCTGTCTCAGCGTCCTGAGTAGCTGGAATACAGGTGCGTGCCACCATACCTGGCTAATTTTTCTATTTTCAGTAGAGAAGGGGTTTCACCAAGTGCTAGGATTACGGGCATGAGCCACTGCGCCCAGCCTTCCAGTTCTTCTTTGGATGGAACCTAGAGCCACTTTCTGCACGTGACTATTTCAAAACTGATACTGAGCACAGCCACAGGTGGGCTCAAGGACCCTTTCCTAGGCCCCTCTGCCCCTGCAACACTGCCACGCCTCCTCTCCCTGGCCACCACCTGTGCCTCCAGCTTCACCCAGACAGCCGTGACTCCAGCTCCATGTAGCGCCATCTCGTCCAGCCTCATTCTCCCAGGGAGTCCCTGAGATGGCTCCCCAGTGTGCATCTCCGGCATTCTAGAAGCAAGTGTGTGCAGCCACATCTACTGAGCCCATCTGCCTGCCACAGGCACACCAGCTGGCTCATCTTTCCCATGTCATTTCTGTCATTCACGAAAATGACCCCCTGACGTTTCCCAAGTGAGGAATCCTGGAGACTCGTGTGTTTTGCTCTTCACACCATTGCAGAGTGCTCCATCTGCTAGGAGGCACACTCACCTCTTTCTTCACTCTCAGGTCCCCCCCTCCCCACCCCCCTGGTTTTCTCTCTTACCACCTTGCACACCTTGTTTCAATCCCCTCTCTGGCTTCCCGTTTCCTGTGCTGTGGTTTCCTCCTAGCCCACCTGCCAGGTGAATACTATTCTGAGAAGGGTGTGTTTGTAAGAGTTCCTGCCTCGTGTCATGCTCCATGGTTCTCGCTGCCCCAGGCAGGAAGGTGGGGATGGTGGTCCCAGCCCCCCTCCCACCTGAGCAGGCCGTGCAGCCAGCCAGAATGCTCCTCGTCCTCAGACTGCAACCACAGCGAGGGCAGAAAAGGCTCCGTGACTCTGCCAGTCCTGTTCATAACCTGCGCACAGCTCAACACACAAGGGGCACTCAGGATAAGCAACTGTTTCTGTCTGAAACAACAGTACCACCGAGAGATGTGCTTCAAAAGTTGCCCTGAGAGTCTGACACTTTTAAAGTACAATATGGCTTTTTCAAGAAAAAGGCTTGAATAATCAAACTTCATGGAACCATAAGGAAATTCATGGTTTCACCCATCACGTGCTAATCTTTCTCTGTGAAGGAGGAAGGCTCTCGAGATGATGGCATTTAGAACTCTTACCAACAGACACCCCACAGTGGGAACCAATAATGTTGATGTTGCTCTCAGAGAGGCCTCCTATCCGGATGTGATCAAATGCTCGAGTCAGAAAGGCAGCAAAGGTGCTAGCAAAAGCAATGGTCCGTCCACGGGAGGCACAGCCCAGCGCCACGCCCACCTGCAACACAGAGAACATGAATCAGAACATCCCTGGGCACTGCCCCCACCGCCCCTTCCCCCACAGTCCCCATGATAACCTCCATTCTGCACCTGGTGAACTGCTCTGAAGTTCTAGCATGCGTCCTTCCCACACCCCTCTTTCCTCAAACCCTGGGCACCCATCCGTCCCTCCTGCTCAGACGGTGCCCTCAACTCATAGCTCCTAGGGAGCAAGAGATGAGTGTCTCCTGCCTGCCCTCCTGGTGCCCGCAGCTTTCCAGGGTCCACGCCCCGACAGAACATCTTGAATCTGTCCTGTTCCTGCTTTCTCACAGGTCCCTCTAGCCATGTAGCTCCTCCTCCCCTCTTGTGCCACTTCCCTTTCTCTTGGATCATTCTATTTCCATTCAGGTGTGCGCCAGCACCTTTTATCCTCACACCCCCATTTCCGCCTTGTCCTGCTTTCACATCTGTGTTCTCCTTCGCAGCAAACTTCTCAAAACTTGCCTACAGTCATTGCCCCTGCCTTCTCATTTTCCACGCTCTTCCCAGCCTACTTCATCTAGGCCACCATCCCCACAAGGGACCTCGAAGCCACAAAACCAAGAGGCTGCCTGACCTTGAGTGGCCTGTGACTTGACTTGGCCCCTGATCTCAAGGCATCTCCTCCTCTCGGTTTCTGCAGTGTGGCAGTGGCCCGCTGCTGTCGCCTCATGGGCGCTGCTGGGGCAAGTCCTCAGGGCCCTGTGCACCCTCGGGAAGTCGCATCTGGCCCAATGCTCCCCTGATCTGCATTCTGGTAATGGCCCCCACTTTACATTGCCATTCCTTACCCCCCTTTCCCAGAAGTCCGGGCTCAAATACCCCAGTAGGCTTCAAACTAGAATATGAACCTCTCTGGGGCTACACACAGGCTTTCCAAAGGGGATGTGGCTGTGGGTGTTACACTCAAGATCCCAAACTCCAGACCAACTCTGTCTACATTCATCTGCCAAAAGGAGGGTCTGTGCTCCCCTCACAGTCTTTTTTTTTCTTTAGACAGGGTCTTGCTCTGTTGTCCAGGCTGGGGTGCAGTGGCGCAATCTTGGCTCACTGCAACCTCCACCTCCCGGGTTCAAGCGATTCTCCTGCCTCTGCCTCCCGAGTAGCTGGGATTACAAGCACCCGCCACCACGTCTGGCTAATTTTTGTATTTTTAGTAGGGACGAGGTTCCACCATATTGGTCAGGCTGGTCTCGAACTCCTGACCTCAGGTGATCCACCCACCTTGGCCGGCCTCCCAAAGTTCTGGGATTACGGGCATGAGCCACTGCCCCTGGGTCTCCCACTGTCTCTTTTAACAATCACCTTCTAGCAACCTGATCCCCAAAGGGCATGCTCTCAGCCACCTGACTCTTACAGGGGGATCATCCTGGAGTGCAGAACCTCCAGACCCAAGTAAAGAGGACAATTTGAAATAACTATGCTGGTGGAGAGAAAGTGAAGAACTTAATTAATGAAACTGTCAACTCTGTAAATAATTTTTATAAACAACTTTACATGAAAGATCACTATGTGATTTTTTGGCTTACAACTGGGAAGGAATTCAAAGAATTGAGTGACATTCCTCTAACAAAACTTCCCTTCCCATCTACTTATTCATGTGAGTAAGGTTTCATAGCACATCATTAAAATCAAAAACAGGAACAGAATCTGTTCTCAATGCTATCACATTCAAATCACAAGTATATTCATCCACTAACATACCAGCTAATAATAATAAAAACTCTCAGTCCAGAAAAAAAAAAACCTAATGCTTAGAGGCCTATATTACAATTTTTTTAAAAAGCTACCAATTTATATGCATATTTTTGTTGCAGACAAAAATGACAGGACAATCAATAAAAAGCTTTCATGCATAAAGATATATTGGGGAAATGAATGGAATGGAAATTGGAAATCAAGTAGAAAAAGGGATTTAATTTCTGACAAAGAAAAGTGGCTTGGAATGAATTTTTTTTTTTTTAATTACAGACCAGGTCTCACTATGTTGTTCAGGCTGGTCTTGAACTCTTTTTTTTTTTTTTGAGACGGAGGCTCGCTCTGTCACCCAGGCTGGACTGCAGTGGTGCGATCTCGGCTCACTGCAAGCTCCGCCTCACCAGTTCACGCCATTCTCCTGCCTCAGCCTCCTAAGTAGCTGGGACTACAGGCACCTGCCACCACGCCCGGCTAATTCTTTTTTTTTGTATTTTTAGTAGAAAAGGGGTTTCACCATGTTAGCCAGGATGGTCTCCATCTCCTGACCTCGTGATCTGTCCGCCTCCGCCTCCCAAAGTGCTGGGATTACAGGCATGAGCCACCGTGCCCGGCCTGGTCTTGAACTCCAGCAATCCTCCAGCTTCAGCCTCCCAAAGTGCTGGGATTACAGGTGTGAGCCACTATGCCCAGCCAGTGTCATCTTTAATGGCATGATTTGAGTATTAAAGTATCAAAAATGTCAATATATGAACAACTACATCCTTTGCAACTATTTAAATTTATGATTAAAAATTTCGATGTGGCCAGGCATGGTAGCTCATGCTCATAGTCCCAGCTCCTCAAGAGGCCGAGGCCAGAGGACCCCCTTGAGCCCAGGAGTTTGAGGCTGCAGTGAGCCATGATTGTGCCACTGCATTCCAGCCTGGGTGACAGAGCAAGACTCCATCTCTACAAAAAATAAAAATAAAAAATTGATGTTAGCTTAAAACTAGGCCAACGGATATGCAGTTTAGAAAACTGCATTTAGCGGTGTGGAGCGGCCACATGTGAAAATGACTGACCGACCTACTGCCCAGCCATCTGATACCACTGTCTCCCCTCTGTACATCTAACAGGTGACCCAACCCCCCAGGCCCACACAGAGCTCCTGATGGTGCCCCCCAGTCCACTTCTCCCCCAGTCTTGTCAATCTCAAGAGGTGACACCACCTTCCCCCAGGTGCTGCCACCTACACTCAAGCGCCAGCCTTGGTTCCTGTCCTGACACCTGCCATCGGCATCCTGCTGGCTCTCCTGCCAAGGCAGTATGCGACAAGTCTGCTTCCCTCCGACTCCACAGCTACTGCCCTGGTCCAAGTCACCCTCTCCTTCTCCTCCCTTTCCTACGTGAAGCCATTCTCCAGTCTTCAGAGTTTTGGAAAACGCAGGCTGTTGCTTTCCTGCTTAAAGCCCTCCAGTGGCTTCCCAGCAAACTGCAAGAGAACCAGACCCATTGAACAGGGCGCCTGTAAGACCCTGTATGACCTGGGCCCTGGAGACCTTTCTGCGTTCACCATGCTTCTACCACTTGGCCTTTCCTCTGCTCTCCAAACATTCCAAGCCTGGGCCTGCCTACAGCTGGCCATGCCCCCTGCTTGAAATGCTGTCTCCCACATCTGTACACGGCTGACCCCTCGTCACCTGAGACTCAGCTTAAGTATCACCTTTTCTATGAGGTTGTCCCTGACCACCCCTGGTCAAGCTCTACACTGTAGCCACCTCTTTCAGCATGGCACTGAATACCACCTGCTCGCCTTTTCTTTACAACTTTTTTCCAACTATGAGAACATATCAGCAGGCACGGAGTAGACTACATGGCTGTGTGCTGAGGAAATCAGTGAGGTGGAGAGCAAACTTTCTGATAGGAGCATTAATCCAGAAAATTACGGATTGCATTGTTTTCCATTCAAAATGAAAACAGCTTAATGAGCCAGGCTTGGGGGCTCACGCCTGTAATCCCAGCACTTTGGGAGGCCGAGGCAGGCAGATTACCTGAGGTCAGGAGTTGGAGACCAGCCTGACCAACATGGTGAAACCCTGTCTCTACTAAAAATACAAATTAGCCAGGCATGGTGGCGCATGTCTGTAATCCCAGCTACTTTTGAGGCTGAGGCAAGGGAATCGCTTGAACCTGGGAGGCAGAGGTTGCAGTGAGCTGAGATCGTGCCACTGCACTCCAGCCTCGGTGACAGAGAGACTCTGTCTGAAAAAAAAACAACCCAAAACCAAAAAACAAAAAACCCAAATGGCCCAGCAGAGCACGGGGAGCTGTGGGGGCGCCCATCTCAACAGGGGTGCTGTTTGGCTTCCGTCAACTGGCGTCAGGAGGGAATGCTACCCTATGGTAGTAGTTCTTCCCATTTTTCAAAAGAATCCAGCAATGTGTATTCTATATAAGACCTCCTGCTGCTGGCCGGGCGCGGTGGCTCACGCTTGTAATCCCAGCACTTTGGCAGGCCGAGGCGGGCGGATCACGAGGTCAGGAGATCGAGACCACGGTGAAACCCCGTCTCTACTAAAAATACAAAAAAAATTAGCCGGGCGTGGTGGCGGGCGCCTGTAGTCCCAGCTACTCGGAGAGGCTGAGGCAGGAGAATGGCGTGAACCCGGGAGGCGGAGCTTGCAGTGAGCCGAGCACTCCACTCTAGCCTGGGCGACAGAGCAAGACTTTGTCTTAAAATTTTTTTTTTTAAAAATACTACTTGTTCCAAATAAAGTCACTGGTGGTCACATAAGACCTGCTGGCCTGTGGTTTTCTGGCATAACGACAGGAGCTGGGCATCATCTTCTATGACGCTCAGAGCTTTAGAGTTCAAAGGGTTTATTGGCCGTAATTCCTTCCTCTCGAGAGGGGTGTGCTTGTGTGCATGTGCTTGAGATACTCCCTGCATTAATACCACTCTGGGGAGAGACTGAGGCACAGATAAGCAGAATGGCTCTGCCTAAGGCACCAGCTCTAAGCATTGATATTCTTGTGATTGCAGTAAGTGCAATATTTGCATTTCTGTGATATATTAGGTCCCTCTACAGTGGAGAGAAGGAAACTGCATTCCCTGTGACTCCTCAACCAATGTGCCTCTGGGTGGTTGCAGAATTGGGCAGAAGGAGCTACTAGGGAGCCTGGGATGCTTCAGGCCCAGAGCCCTGGGTTCAGATGGTTCTAGGCTCAGAGGACCCAGTGTCTGTGGCCTTGGGGCTGCTGCCCTCAGCCAACTTGGAGACTCCAAGTGCCGAGTAGTCTATTACGGCCCTCCTAGCAGACCTAGAAGCCGCCTCTCAGACTCCACCTGGCTACCTGCCTCCTGCTTCCCGGGAATTTTTTTTCTAGTCCTTTTGCTTTCATAAATGGAAAGAAAAACTAGCACAGGCTGGGCCTCTTGTGTCCAGTGGGCCATTGATTGTAAGCAGCCCTGAGAGACACTACACACTCACCATGTTTTGCTCAGCCATAAAGCACTCGATGAAACGCTCAGGGTACTCTTTGTTGAATATCTCAGAGAAGGTAGAGTACTTGGTGTCACCGTCCAGCACAATGACTCTGTTGTTTGCATGGCCCAGCTTGGCCAGAGCCAAACCACATGCTTTCCGAGTAGCTATCTAGAAGAAAGAGAGAATCAGGTGGTAGAGTTTCTTCAAATGCATTTAGAAGGAACGACTACAGAAGGTACCATATTGTAGAATGACAAATTATCATCTATCTTGAAGAAAGTAAATTTGTGACTCACCAAAAATTTCCTTTAATGTCATAAACATGGATTGCTGGCCAATCTTAAATCCATACTAAACAGCTGATGTGGCACCCAAGTTTTTCTCAAATTGTGCTCTTTTAGGTTAACATCCCCCCTCCCCCAACCCCCACCTTCTAAGCAGGTAAACACTCCACAGCTGAAGAGGGAGGTTTCCGACCTTAACGGTCCTCGTTATATTTTTCAAATTACTTGGCCGGGTGTGCTGGCTCATGCCTGTAATCCCAGCACTTTGGGAGGCTGAGGCAGGCGGACCACCTGAGGTCAGGAGTTCGAGACCAGCCTGGCTAACAAGGTGAAACCCCCCATCTCTACTAAATATACAAAAATCAGCTGGGCATGATGGCGGGAGCCTGTAATCCTAGCTACTTGGGAGGCTGAGGCAGGAGAATCGCTTGAATCCGGGAGGCAGAGGTTGCAGTGAGCCGAGATTGTGCCACTGCACTCCAGCCTGGGTGACTGAGCGAGACTCCATCTCAAAAAATAAATGTTGAATTTTATGAATTGCTTTTGTTTAGTGTGTAGATGATGATCACACTTCCCCCTTCCTTTGACCTAACACTAGAACAGTGAATTCTATTCCTAGGTCTCCTGGCATGAGTCATCTGCATTACTAATTTGAGCTCACTGATTCATTTAATTTTTTTAATGTACTAATGAAGTTGAGATGGGCTAATGTTCTATTTAGAATTTTTATATTGGTATTCATAAAGTTGCTCTACAGTTTTCTTTAGGCTAGCTTTGTCACATTTTCGCTTCATAAGTAAATCGGGATGACATTTTCATCTTCCTCCGTATTTGGAAAAATACGACACAGTTTAGAAATTACTGTTTTCATAAAGGTTACAAATGAGTCACTATATAACCTGGTGAGCCTGGTGCTTTGGGGCTACAGCACTTGGAAAATTTTCTCCATTTTTTTCTAGGGCTATTGATCCATTTAAGTTTTTTATACCTTTTAGTCAATTTTGATATTTTATGCATTCCTAAAAATGGTCCCCCCCCCTTTTTACACATTTTCATACCAATTATACAACTATGGAGTTATATAGTTTTCTCAAACTTTTTTTTTTTTTGAGACAGTCTCGCTCCGTTGCCCAGGCTGGAGTGCAGTGGCCCAATCATAGCTCACTATCCCCTCAAACTCCTGGACTCAGGTGATTCTCCTGCCTCAGCCTCCAGAGTAGCCAGAACCACATTATGGCACCATGCCTGGATAATTTTTAAATTATATGTAGAGATGGGGTCTCACTACTTCGCCCAGGCTAGTGTTGAACTCCTGGGCTCGAGTGGTCTTCCTGTCTTGGCCTCCTGATAGTGCTGGGATTACAGGGGTGAGCCACTGTGCCTGGCTCACCCTTTGTTGATACACCTTCTTCTTTCTTCTGGTTTTTGTCTTCTGATTTCTCAAGTATTCAAAATTCATTTATTTTTAACCCTCATTACCAGGCTAAGAAAACTTAAGCAACACTCAAGATTTCTCCAAATAAAGAAGGTTCAGAAAGTGTGTCCTTCCTCCCTAGGCTCGCCACCTTACTTCCTCTAGGCCATAAAGAACTTGCCTGTGTCAGGTCTGCTATGATATACCAGAAGGCAGGATGTAAATGTGCTAAAAACCAAAAAGACTTGATTATTCAGAGTTTTGTGCATAATTTGATTCCTTTTTGAGGTTTCTGATGAATTGGCCTGCCCCTCTGTGTAATTCAAAGAGTAAGTTCAAAAGATCAGCCTGCCTGGGGCCAGTCTTCTTAGCGGAGACACAGAATTGTGGCACTTCCGTGCACAAACCAAAGTTAGGAAGCTATAAAAAGGCACACCACACCAGGAGCTAATAAATAGCAATTGACCAATCAGAAAATTCAGACACACACGTGAAAGCCAAAAATAAAGATCAGACCTAATAAAAGAGAAGCGGGGCCAGGAGCGGTGAAAGATCAAGTACCTACCAGGTGCAATGTCCACTACTCCGATGCTGGGTGCACTGAAAGCCCAAACCTCACCACCACACAGTTTCTATCCATGTGACACAGCTGCACTTTGGACCCCTAAATGTATTTTTTAAAAATGGCAAACCTCTCTTTATTGCCTACAAACTGTTAGTTACACGTCACTCTAATAATTGGTTCGTCCATGGAGACCAGAATAAATGAAGAATCCTGCGTACATACGAACAAGATTAGAGAACAAAGCAGTTGACGTACCTGATTTATTCAATTATCCACCTTTCTGCCTACCTTGTCACCAACTGTGTAATCAGGTGGAGAGCTCATCCTGACATCTGTGATGTTGACTTCAGGTGAGTCCTCAATGGGGAGCTGTGGCTCAAGATTCCTGTTGGTCTCTATCTGGCTCTCAATTAATTTGATAATGGCATCTGCTCTTTCTCTTGGCATTGGCTTTCCATGCCAACTTTCTGCATCCTCAATACCTGCAATGAAACGAATAAAAGACATCCATTCCATAAATATTTAGTGAGTGCCTATGAGGTCACCTGAAAAACAGACCCTGATGAAAAAGATGTCACCCTAGGACTCACAGGAGGAACACCTGGCACAGAGGGCCTGGGATGCTGCTGCAGCCAGAGAGAACAGCTTGGACAAAGGCCCTGAGGCTTTCTGAGACAGGGGTCTCACGCTATGACTCCTCCCCAAGCTGGAGTGCAGTGGGTGATCATAACTCACCACAGCTTCCAACTCCTTGGGCTTGAGTGATCCTCCCGCCTCCACCTAAGTAGCTGGGATTATAGGTGCAAGCCATTGCACCTAGCTATGCCCCTGAGGGCCACTGGTGAGTGGAAGGGAGAATGAGAACAAGGTTGGAGAGACAGGTAGGGCAGACCATGAAGGGTGGGTCTTGTGGGTATGAGAAGTTTGAGTTTTATCCAAAGCAAGATTGGAAACCATTGAAGGATTTGGAGTGGGGAAAGTGACTGATCAGATCCACTGTAGAAAGACCACTGTGGCAGCAGTGTAGAGACTGGTGTGGAGGGAGGCCAGCTGGAACTTTGGGAGAGATGATGGGTGTGCCAACAGTCATGGTGGCAGAGATGGGGAGGAGTGAATGGGTCCAAGATGTAATCTAGGGGACTGGATGTATGTGTGGGCATATGAGGGGGAGGCAGAGGCAAGGACAATACCCAGGGTCCTGCCGGGAGCACACTGGTAAAATAATTTACTGAACGGAGGGTACCAGAGTAAAACTATATTTTCGGTAGCAGTCACAGAACAGTTTTATTCTAAAATGTCTATAGTCTTTTAAAAAAATCCAGGAGCCACACTCTTTGTGATGAGTTAAACTTGAGATAAACAATTTCAGCTGTCAGCCTTGAAATGTGATAGTTGGTGATTCCAAGCTCCCTTCTTCCCCAATTCCCAGGGTTCTTCCAGAAGAGAGTGGGCCTAGGCGCGTGTGTAGGTATGCACTCTCATTTCTGCACCTGCTCATACGCACAGCACACTTTCTGATTCTACTAACTGTAGAGATTGTTCCCTGTCAGTCCTCCAATGGGCTGTACTCCTAGCCACTCCCTCGTGCAGGCGGCACATCACTGTTCACCTGCTAGGGCTTTTGCTATCTCCTATCCTAAGCAGACACTAGCTAGTGAAAATAAGAGAGCAGGAGCCTCCAGCATATACTCCAGGCAGAATTGCTAGTCACGAAATGAGTCATCTGCCTAGGCCCATCTAAGCCTCTCCCGCCTCTGCTGCTGAGCGGACAGATGCTTTTAACAACCAGGAGCAGGAGGAAAGTGCTTGCTTACTTGGGGCGCCCCGGCCCTTGAAGGTCTTGGCCACCACAGCAGTGGGCTTGTGCTTCACCTGAGAAGCCTGCCAGAATACCTGGCACAGGGCCTCCACGTCCCGGCCGTCCACCACATAAGTGTTCCACCTGCCAACAGAGGAGCAGGCTGGGTTACAAGAGATGAAGGGGGCAGGACAGAATGGAAATCAAGCACAAGAGAATACAGTTACCCGAAGGCTTCGCAGCGCCTCTGATAGATGTCTATGCAGTGCTCGGCGGGCAATGCACCACTGTGTCCCAGGCGGTTCACATCAAAGATTGCCACAAGATTGTCCAGACTGTAGTAGGAAGCAAAGGCCATTGCCTCCCAGACAGAGCCTTCTGAGGACTCGCCGTCACTCATGAGGCAGAACACCCGGTAGCTGGAGCAAGACAAGAGAGGTTTAGGACCCCGTGGGGGATCATCTGGGCCAACCAAGCAAATGCATTTCAGGAGGAGAAACGGAAGCAACCAGAGCAGCTGCTCCAGACCATTCGCTTCCCACAGTTTCCCTCCCCACAATTTCCCTCATCAACTCTGCCCCAGCCCAGCAGCTAAGAAAGCCGAGCTTGAAAAGCCTGGGGCTCACAAACAGGCTTTGCCTCTGGCTAGTTTTCTCGTTCTAGCTGTAAAGCAACTTTTAGGTTCTTCTGCCACATTTCCTCATCAATAAGCAAACAGGGCCAGAGGGGAAGGGGAAGAAAGCAGCACCCTTAAGTTCCCCAAACATTTACACACTCATTTTTCTGGTAAGTTCCCTTTTAAAGCATTGCCACCTTCTAATTTTTTTTTTTTTTTTTTTTTTTTGAGACAGAGTTTCTGTCACCCAGGCTGGAAGGCTGGAGTGCAGTGGCATGATCTTGGCTCACTGCAACCTCCACCTCCCGGGTTCAAGCGATTCTCCTGCCTACAGGCCCACGCCACCATGTCCAGTTAGTTTTTGTATTTTTTAGTAGAGAGGGGGGGTTTCGCCATGTTGGCCAGGCTGGTCTCGAACTCCTGACCTCAGGTGATCCGCCCACCTCGGCCTCCCAAAGTGCTGGGATTACAGGCGTGAGCCACTACCTCCCGCCGCAACCTGCTGGTTCTGTTCTTACAACTTATTTACAATAATCACAACAATCAAAACACCCCACCTTGGAAACGTGTTCTGCTGTGAAGTAAATTCCTCCACAACCAACGACGTGAGTGTTCGCATCAAGAAAACACATCTGGCCAGGCACAGTGGCTCACACCTGTAATCCCAGCACTTTGGGAGGCCAAGGCAGATGGATCACCTGAGATCAGGAGTTTGAGACCAGCCTGGCCAACATGGCGAAACCCCATCTCTACTAAAAATACAAAAATTATCTGGGCGTGGTGGTGCATGCCTGTAATCCCAGCTACTCAGGAGGCTGAGGCAGGAGAATCACTTGAAACCGGGAGGCAGAGGTTGCAGTGAGCCGAGATCGTGCCACTGCACTCCCGCCTGGCCACAGAGTGAGACTCAGTCTCAAAAACAAACCACACATCCCAGACCCCACTAAACTGCTGGAAGTTTTAAAAAAGCTATCAACCCTAGGATAAGAATGGAAAGGCAACAGCAGCTGAAACCTTTCAACAGACCTGTGGGAGAGAAAGTGGGGCAGCCACCTGAGGAGGGGAGAAAGCACAGGGAAGGCCTTCCAGAGGGGTCACCACGGGATGTGATGGGGACTGGCCCTTCAGGGCTCTCCACCTCACGGAGACAGGTGGCTGCCGCCCGAGACTCTAGGAAGGGGATGCAGGGCAGTTAAATGGCTTCTGGGGAAGAACCTCACCTGGCCCTGTCGAAGTACTTGCCAGTATATGCCATTCCACATGCAACTCCCAGTCCTTGTCCAAGCCATCCTGTTGCCACATCCACAAACGACAGTCTCTGTAAGAGAAGGGACCCAGTGAGCCCGGACGCAGCTGTAGGACATGGTATCAGGTGGACTCACGCACTAAGTGCAGGCTGCTCCTGGCAGCTGTGTAGCAGCGTCCCATCCGAACAGCCCCTCGCGCCCTGCTGGGTGAATTCCTCTTTACCACACCCATATGCACCCCAAGCTTCCGATCAACGTTACAAGAGGAAAATGGGTCAAGCCCAGGGCTCAGCCTGGGCTGGAAACTCAGGTGACTAAGGTGATGAAGACATCCACTGTCCCTGCCCGGGGAGTCACAGGTAATCCATACAGTATGGCAAGGGTGGCTGGAGCTTTGGGAATAGAGACGGGGAGCCTAAATACAAAGCAGAAAACGTGAAGTATGATTCTTGCCATTTTCCCATGGCCTTTCCCAGTCATGCACAAATCACATGTTCAATCCTACGGAGGATATGGATTCTTAAAACAGAAACCAGAAACGGAATACTCTGGTTCCCTGGTTTATAAAACTCAGGTCAACTGAGATCTTCCAAGTGGTCATCTAGAAGTGCCCATGCTAGAAATGAATCCCTTTCTACTAGCATTTACCCCACCCCCAACATCCTGTTTGCAGGCACAGGGTCATCACTATCCCAAGCAGAAAATGTGGCCCTCTGTGGGCCACAAGGTCATGCCAAAGAGCTGCTGCACTGACTGGAGAAGCGCAACTTGCAAGCATACTGAATTTACCCAACAGCTTCTGCAGCCACCGTTTCGACCTGGTCTTCAACATCCGTTGCCTCTGTCACTGCAGTGGCCTCCCAGCCTCCCCCACAGCCATTCTCAATCTAGCCACAAGGGGGAGCCTGTTAAAACTGAAGTTGACTGATCACATCTCTGTTAACTTTCTAAGGTCTTCCGACCTCCCACCAAGTAGAGCTCAACTTTTTGCACCTGTCTGCCCCCCCAGCCCCCATCACCTCCATTTCTCCCTCCCACTGCTCCGGCACCCTGGCCTCCTTGCTGCTCCTTGAACACAGTGGGCATACACCTGCCTCAGGGCCTTAGCACTCATGGCACCCACTACTGGAGTGCTTGTGCCTGGATATGGGCACAGCTCACTCTCCTGCCTCTTCCAAATCCCTGCTCAAGCGTCCGCACTGAGGTCTTTCTGGACCACTCTTTTTCAACCAGTGCGTCCTACCTCTTCCACTTTTACCTGATTCCAGATGCTTGGCCCCACCTGACAGTCCATCTATTGACTTAAAAGTTTGTTTCCTGCCTGTCCTCCTCCTCTGCTCAAACGTCAGCGCCATCCGAGCAGAGATGAGCGGGATCGTCACTACTGTAGGTGGATGGATGGTATTTATGATTCTCAGATCTCCTGCTTCTTGCTTCCTACCCTCTGCTACTCCCTGGGTGCTCTTGACCTTCCCCGGAATTCTCTGCATGCTTTGTGCCCACCAGAGACTCCCTTTTGGTTCTGCATTTCCAGCCCAGCGGAACTGCCCCGTTCAACTCAAGTCTCTTTTGACTATGCCTCTAGCCACATCTCCCTCCCTATGGCATCCACCACACTCAAGTAACAAGCTCTGGCTCCCAGTCGCCTTGCATGCCCTTGGAAGTCCTATAACATAATGGACCAAGGCTGGGCTCAGCAGTCAGACCAACTCTGCTTCCCTCTGGCTGTGAAGTGTGAGGCCAGTGGGCCCATCTCAAAGACTTTATGGGTGCAATGGAGTCCAGAGCCCCCTTAGGTGAAGGAGGTCAAGGATAAAGTGAGGATAGATTGAGAAAATGGTGAAGCATCAGTGTGATGCCTGTTACGGCAGAAGTGCTCCCACGTGGGTGTTGTCTATCTCAAGAACCCTTATGCTGTGGGGGAGACGATTCACGGAGGTGAAAGGCTAGAATAAAGATCTGCTCTGCCTGGAGTATGGCTCTTTACCCCATTCCCAGGCAAACCACAATGGACTACGCTTCATGTTTTCTCTTTCGTTCCAATTTCATCGGCCAGCTAAATCTCATGAACACACAAATTCTGGCAGCCGAACAGTGCCTGGTGTGCTGCTGCCCGGCAGAAAGCCTCTTCATCCCCTAAGGCCAATGGCTCTGATAGCAGCTGTTAGATGACAGTCTAGATTTTTTTTTTTTTTTGAGATAGGGTCTTGCTCTCCCAGGCTCAAGTGATCCTCCCACCTTAGCCTCCTGAGTAGCTGCAGGCATGCACCACCACGCCCAGCTAATTTTCGTATTTTTTGTAGAGACTGGGGTCTTGCTATGTTGCCCAGGCCAGTCTCAAGAGATCCTCCTGCTGGAGCCCCCCAAAGCACTGGTGTGAGCCACTGTACCCAGACTTTCCTTATTTTAAACCAGAAATCTAAACACTCATATTGCATTTATATATCTTTTTTTTTTCAATTTTCCTTGTAAAGGGGGCTGGAAGCGGTGGCTTGTTGGCTGTAATCCCAGCACTTTGGGAGGCAGAGGTGGGCGCTTGGGCCCAAGAGTTTGAGGCCAGCCTGGGCAACATAGTGAGACCACGCCTCTACAAAAAATACAAAAATTAGCCAGTTTTGGTGGCGCATGCCTGTAATTCCATCTACTCAAGAGGCTGAAATGGGAAGATCACTTGAGGCCAGGAGGTCAGGGGTGCATTGAGCTGAGACCAGGCCACTGCACTCAAAGCCTGGGCAAGAGCGAGACTCTATCTCCCCGAAAAAAGAACAAAAAAAGATGTAAAAAAAACTTCAAGTTTATAGACATGTTTAAAGACTAGCATAGTGAATTCCTTCCTGTATACTGCTTACCTCCAATAACCAACTGAAAGCAATGGAAGGCATTTACTTCATCTCTCTCCACACATGCGTGTACACATGTAAATTCTATTATTTTTTGCCAAACCATTTGACATTATGGTTTAGACACCAAGACAAGGGTCACAATTATGACCTTTAGGCACTTCAGCTATGCCCAGTTTTTGTCTTTACTTCCTACTGTGCTAATCTGGCATTTCTATTTGGACACAGTACTCTACCCAGCCAGATTTGTCTTTTTTTTTTTTTTCCTCTTTTGAGATGGAGTCTCGCTCTATCGCCCAGGCTGGAGTGCAGTGGCACGATCTCGGCTCACTGTAACCTCTGCTTCCCAGCTTCAAACAATTCTTGTGCCTCAGCCTCCCGAAAAGCTGGGATTAGAGGCATGTGCTACCACGCCTAGCTAATTTTTGTTTTTTTTTTAAAGTAGAGACGGCGTTTTGCTATGTTGACCAGGCTGGTCTCGAACTCCTGGCCTCCAGTGATCCGCCCACCTCAGTCTCCCAAGGTGCTGGGAGTACAGGCATGAGCCACTGTACCCGGCCCCTAGCCAGGTTTTAATTTGCTTCGGGACGCAGTGTACTTTGAGATGGCATCAAACCAGCCACACATTCTCAAATTGACCTTGTTTTTAAGGTTCTTTTTCTTTCCTATCCCCCATGATACATCATGAAGTGGCTGGTATTTTGCCCCATCTCATGAGAAGTGCCCCATCAGTTTCAGGTCAGATCTGCAGAAACATAGAAGAGGAAGCTGACTGACAGGGGTGGGATGTCCCTCCCAGTTACGCTCAAGTTCCCCCAGGCTCAGTGAGTGGGATTCACTGAGGCTGCCCGCCTCTGCTCAGGCAGCACAGAGGGTGGGAGCAGCATAACCCTGCCATGGGGGAAGTTTCGTGCTAAGTGGGGCGAGGCAGGGTATGACCAAAGGAAAGGAAGGACAGTCAGCTCTCCCAAGCCACCCTTCCTACCATGCCATCACAGGGCTCCAAGTGGCCCTCACTAGAACACTAGAGCTTTAAGATGCAAAGAAAGAAGAACCAAAATAATAAACGAGGCCCATTTCAGGCCTTGCTCCCACACAGCGGCTGTTCAAACTGGGCTCCCCACCGGCATACCTTTGCGAGGACAAATCGGTCATTGTCCGGATTCTCTGGCTCTGACTGCTTGTACTTCATGATGTAGAACAATAGCACAGACATGATTTCGGCAGAACTGCTACATGATGTAGGGTGGCTGAAAGACAGACATGACGCTGGTCATTTCTCACAGCAACTGACTTCCTAGCACGTGACCTTGGCACACGGTCTCCTCATAGAAGCAGTCATTTCTCCTAGCCCGGGAAGAATCCAACCAACGGTAAGGAATGCCGGGCTCACAGGTTGGAAGGGTGCTTTAAAGGCCAGTAAGCTCACCACCCCTCCCCCTGCGCACAGCGAGGCCAGCTCCTAACAGCAGGGCACTGTGGACTCGGGGCAAGTTTCCTTCATGCCTCGGACATGAGTATTCTTTCACGTGCTTAAATTCATCTGTGGCCTTTCCACATGCCGAGGAACTTTCAGGAGCATCGTGAATCAGAAATGCCATGGAGATCCCATTCTACGTCCCACAATGAATTTCTTTTAGGAAGTGAATGGTGACAGACTGAGTAATTTGTCATGGTAGAGTAACTGAGGCCCTTTCTGAATGCTGCCAAAGTAACTGCTGCTCTTAGAAAGCGGCCTGCATGTGAGTCCAGCCAGGCCCTAATTAATTAAAAAGGGGGAGGGGACAAGACAGCAGGGGACAAAACCAACTCCCTGGAGCTCTGCCCCAACTGTAAGTAAAAAAAGATGTTAGGCCCAGCTCATATTAATCATCTCTCATTTCAAATTTCACTAAGAAAGCCCCCATTAAGAAAATGGGGACTGTCCCTCCCCCATTTTCTTAATGGGGACCCGTGAAGGGATGGGCCCTCGCTCTGTCACCCAGGCTGGAGTGCAGTGGCATGATCATAGCTCATTGCAGCCTCGACCTCCTGGGCTCAAGTGATTCTCCTGCCTCAGCCTCCCAAGGTGCTGGGATTACAGGCATGAGCCACGCACCCAGCCTGATAAAAAAAAAAGCTTCAAAGGACACAAAAAGAGGGCTTTTGTGCACATGCAACTGTCGAAGGTGATTGATGAATGGTTTTGGGGGGTTGATGGCAGAGCCCACCAGGCTGCAGGGCTGGCGTGGACATTCTCCTGCAGGGCTGGTGTGCACGTTCTCCAGGACCCCTCGTTCACACTCACTGTCCTGGACATCTTCCCTGCATTGCTAAGACACCTTGTTCTTTATTCACTAAGCTCTTTCCTGGCTCAGTGAGAGAAAACCGAGAGGCCCCGGCAGCAGAGGAATAACAGGCTTCAGTGGAGAAGGGACCGCAAAGGAAGTAATAAGAAATCTCTTCTTCCTCCCAGGTTCTATCTCCTCTGCTCACTCCCCGCTGCTGAGGGTCAGTAGAAAGGGGGATGACACACTCCCACCCCATCCTTGTCACACTGTGATCTCCCCCAACACATCAGTGCCTGCACCTTCCAGGCTCCGGAAAGACGACGTGCCCTTTCTATTTTGGAAAATCACAATTCTCAGAAGACCAACAGAAATACATGTAGAAAATGATGGAAATTACTGGGTATCAAAGGACACGATGACCTGAACGAGCAAGAAGATGGTGGGGGGCAAGGGGTAGGGTGGAAGCCAGCTAGGACTCGGTAGTGACAAATGCATAACTATTTGCTTATTTTCAGTGCCTTTTGCTTCAAATGAGAGGTTTCTGCTCTCCCACGGTGAAGTGTGAGCCATCAATCCTGCTTCATTATGGGGGACTTCCAAGGGAGTGGCACAGAGCCTAGGAGTCCCCCTGGCATGATGAGGGGGAAGTTGGGAAAGAGAAGCAGAAAGAAAATGGAAGGGGGCCAAACGCAGGAGGTGTGAGGAGGAAAGCCAAGGAAGACGAGGGGAGAGGGAATGATAAAAAGGAGGGAGAGACTAGGCTTGGGGGCTCACACCTGTAATCCCGGCTCTTCTGGAGGCTGATGCAGGAGGATTGCTTGAGCCCAGGAGTTTGAGACCAGCATGGGCAACATGGTGAAACCTCGTCTTTACAAAAAAAAAAAAAATTAGCTGGGCAAGGTGGCATGCACCTGTAGTTCAAGCTACTTGGGAGGCTGAGGTGGGAGGGTCGCTTAAGCCCAGGAGGTCAAGGCTGAGTAAGCCATGATCACGCCACTGCACCTCGAGGCTGAGCAACAGAGGGAAACCTTGCCGCAAAACAAACAAACAAACAAATAAATAAATAAAAATAAAAAAATGGGGAATGAGAGGTAGGGTCTAATAAGTAGGAGGCAAGGTAGGAGGCTGGCCCAGGAAACGAGTCGGGGTGTTATTTTGTGCGCTGATGCAATGGGTTAACGCATTAGTTTCCTAAGGCTGCCAGGATGAGTTGCCACAAACTTGATGGCTCAAAACAGAAATCCAAAATCCAGGTGGCAGCAGGGCCACGCTCTCCCCCTAGGTCCTAGGGGAGGATCCCCCTCGCCCTTGCCTCTCCAGCTGCTGCTGGCCCCAGGCGTTCTTCGTCTTGCAGCTGGGTCACTCCCGTCCCCGCCTCTCTGCCTTCACAGGACCTTTTCTCCTGCATTTCTGCACAGTGTCTGTGTGTCTCCTATCTCCCCCTTCTTTCTCGTATAAGGACACTAGACACTGGATTTAGGGTCCACCCTAAGTCCAGGATGATCTTATCTCAAGATCCTTAACTTAATTTCATCTACAAAACCCTATTTCCAAATAAGATCACATTCACAGGTACGGGGAGCCATGGACTGAATGTGTCCCGCCAGAATTCCTACGCTGAAATCCTAACGCCAGTGTGACAGTATTTGGAGGCGGGGCCTTTGGGAGGTGATTACGCTGTGAGAGTGGAGCCCTCATGAATGGGATTAACGCCTTTATGAGAAGAGGCTGGAGACCCACCATGTGAGGATACAGGGGGAAGGTAGTGCTCTTGAGCCCAGAAGCAGGTCCTCGCCAGCACTGACCATGCTAGCACCTTGATCTTGGATTTGCAGCCTCCAGACAGTGAGAGATGAATGTCTGCTGTTTAAGCCACCCAGTCTTGGCATTTCTTATAACAGCCCTAAGTGATAACTGATTTGGGTGCCCCTATTCAACCCTTGTTTTGACTTAGATGACATTCTCTACGGGGAAAATTTCTTAGGACTATTGGACAAAATGTAAAGTTCTTTTCTTGCTTTTTGCTTTGTTTTGCCAGAAAAAAGAAAGATGAATGCGTCAACCAGAACATCTGGAAAGTCTGGAATATCACTGAGGAAACACAGGGCGATTGAGAACCCGAAAGTGAATGGAAACCTACGATAGAAGTGAGATATGCTTTTCTGTTGTCACCTCATCAGACTGTGTGTGATGACACAAGTGCCAATAGCCGGCAAACAGTGAGGAAACGAACATGCTCCTGACAGTTTCAGGAGTGCCCACGCTGAATGATTTTTAAGTTGAATATCTGCCTAAAATAAATAATTGTCTCATTAAAAAAAAAAAGAAAAAAGAAAAAGAAAATGGGGACTTAGGCCAGGCACGGTGGCTCATGCCTGTAATCCCAGCATCTTGGGAGGCCGAGGTGGGCGGATCACCTGAGGTCGGGAGTTCGAGACCAGCCTGACCAACATGGAGAAGAAACCCCGTCTCTACTAAAAAAAAAAAAAAAAAAAAAAAAAAAAGAAAGAAAATGGGGACCAAAACCTCTTGCTTTGCAAATGTCCTCTAAGTGGATGATTTAGATTTAAAAGCCACACAGATCCCTTGAGGACGCAGCCACCTGTTACTAATTTTGAAGGTGAAGGGAACAAAATGAACATGTACAAATTCAGACATATATGGTTCTTAACTGCACCCACACTGTCCTTTCTTTTTTTTTTTTTTTTTTTTTTGAGAAGGAGTCTCGCTCTTTCACCCAGGCTGGAGTGCAGTGGCGCGATCTCGGCTCACTGCAGACTCTGCCCCCCGGGGTTCACGCCATTCTCCTGCCTCAGCCTCCCGCGTAGCTGGGACTACAGGCGCCTGCCACCTCGCCCGGCTAATTTTTTGTATTTTTAGTAGAGACGGGGTTTCACCGTGTTAGCCAGGATGGTCTCGATCTCCTGACCTCGTGATCCGCCCGCCTCGGCCTCCCAAAGTGCTGGGATTACAGGCGTGAGCCACCACGCCCGGCCCACACTGTCCTTTTACTATCTAGCCCAGGCTCTGGAACAAGATTTATTTCATTTATTTATTTTTTGAGACAGAGTCTCACTCTGTCGCCCAGGCTGGAGTACAGTGGCACTATCTCGGCTCACTGCAACCTCCGCCTTCCGGGTTCAAGCGATTCTCCTGCCTCCGCCTCCCAAGTATCTGGGATTACAGAGGTGCACCACCACGCCTGGCTAATTTTTGCATTTTTAGTAGAGACAGGGTTTCACCATGTTGGCCAGGCTGGTCTCAAACTCCTGACCTCAGGTGATCCACCCACCTCAGCCTCCCAAAGTGCTGGGATTACAGGCAGGAGCCACCGCGCCCGGCCAACAAGATTTAAAAAGACATATTGTACTAAGTATTTTCTCTAACCACAATGGGATGAGGTTAGAAATCAGTAATGGATGGAAAACTGGAAAATTCACAAATTTGTGAAAATTAAGCAACACACTCTTACACAACCAAAGAGCAATGGCGAAATAAAGGGCATCCAAATTGGAGAAGAGGAAGTCAAACTAGTGCTGTAACAATGATGATACAATCATACAGCTAGAAAACCCTAGGCCAGGCGCGGTTGGCTCACGTCTGTAATTCCAGCACTTTGGGAGGCCTAAATGGGCGGATCACCTGAAGTTAGGAGTTCAAGACCAGCCTGGCCATGGTCTGGTGAAACCTTGTCTCTACCAAAAATACAAAAATTAGCCGGGTGCGGTGGCACACACCTGTAGTCCCAGCTACTCGGGTAAAGCAGGAGAATCACTTGAACCCGGGAAGTGGAGGTTGCAGCGAGCCGAGATCATGCCACTGCACTCTAGCCTGGGTGACAGAAACTCCATCAAAAACAAGCAAACAAAAACAAACAAAATCCTAAAGACTCATCCAAAAGACTCTTAGATCTGATGAACAAATTCAGTAGTCTCAGGTTACAAAATAAATGCACACAAATCAGTAGCACTACACCGACAACGACAAAGCTTGAGAATCAAATCAAGAACTCAATCCCTTTTTACAACAGCAAAAACAACAAATAAAACCCACCCTAGGAATATACTTAACCAAGGAGGTGAAAGACAGCTACAAGAAAAACTACAAAACACTACTGAAAGACATCACAGATGACACAAACAGAAAGATATCTCATGCTCATGGATAGGAAGAATCAATATTGTGAAAATGGCCATACTGCCCAAAGCAATCTACAGATTCAATGCAATTCCCATCAAAATACAGCATCGGGCTGGGCACGGTGGCTCACGCCTGTAATCTCAGCACTTTGGGAGGCCGAGGCGGGCGGATCAGGAGGTCAAGAGACCGAGACCAGCTTGGCCAACATGGTGAAACCCCGTCTCTACTAAAAATACAAAAATTAGCTGGGAGTGGTGGCATGCCTGTAGTCCCAGCTACTCGGAAGGCTAAGGCAGGAGAATCGCTTGAACCCGGGCAGCAGAGGTTGCAGTGAGCCAAGACTGCACCACTGCACTCCAGCCTGGGCGACAGAGCAAGACTCCGTCTCAAGACAAAACAAAACAAAACAAAACAAAACTGAAAGTAGTAGATCTACCATCTATCTACCATTCAATCCAGAAATTCCATTACTGGCTATCTACCCAAAGGAAAAAGTCATTATATGAAAAAGGTACATGCACACACGTTTATAGGCAGCACGATTCACAATTGCAAAGATAAGGAACCAACCTAAGTGTCCATCAACCAATGGGTGGATAAAGAATGTGGTATATATACAACATAGAATACTGCTCAGCCATAAAAAACAATGTATTTTGTAGCAACTTGGGTGGAGCTGGAGGCCATTATTTTAAGCGAAGTAACTCAGGAATAGAAAACCAAATACTGTATGTTTTCACTTGTAAGTGGAGCTAAGTTTTGGAGTGATATAATGGACTTTGGGGAGGAGAGTGAAGGGGGAGGGTAGGAAGGAGGTGAGGAATAAAAGACTACATATTGGGGACATTGTACACTGCTTGGGTGATGGGTACACTAAAATCTCAGAATTCACCAATATAGAATTTATTCACCTAAGCAAAAACAACTTATACCCCTAAAACTATTAAAATTAAAAAAAGAAAATGAGAGGCTGCGTGCGGTGGCTCATGCCTGTAATCCCAGCACTTTGGGAGGCCGAGGTGGGTGGATCGCCTGAGGTCAGGAGTTTTAGACCAGCCTGACCAACACGGAGAAACCCTGTCTCTACTAAAAATACAAAATTAGCTGGGTGTGGAGGCGCATGTGTGTAATCCCAGCTACTTGGGAGGCTGAGGCAGGAGAATTGCTTGAACCTGGGAGGCGGAGGTTGTGGTAAGCCTAGATTGTGCCATTGCACTCCAGCCTGGGCAACAAAAACAAAATTCCATCTCAAAAAAAAAAAAAAAAGAAAGAAAAAGAAAAAAAAAGAAAAAGAAAACGGAAAATCCCTTAGAGACAAATGAAAACAGAAGCACAAAATACCAAAACCTATGTGATATAGCAAAAGCAGTGCCAAGTGGGACATTTCTAGCTGTAAACACATTTTTTAAAAACCCCTCAAATCTGGCCGGGTGTGGTGGCTCACACCTGTAATCCCAGAACTTTGGGAGCCGAAACGGGCAGATCACTTGAGGCCAGGGGTCTGAGACCAGCCTGGCCAACAGGGAGAAACCCCATCTCTAGCCTGGGCGACACAGCAAGACTCTGTCTCAAAAAATAATAATAAATAAATAACCCTTCAAATCAACAACCTAACTTTACAACTTAAGGACTAAACCCAAAGCTGGCAGGAGAAAAGAAATAAAAAAGATCAAAGCACAAATAAAACAGAGACTAAGAAAATAGAAAACCAATTTTTTTTTCTTTTTGAGACAGGGTCTCACTTTGTCACCCAAGCTGGAGTGTAGGGCACAAACATGACTCACTGCAGCCTCAAGCAATCCTTCCGCCTCAGCCTTCCAAGTAGCTGGGACTATAGGTGCTCGCCACTTCTAGCTAATTGTTGTATTTTTGGCAGAGACGGGGTTTCCCCATGTTGCCCAGGCTTGTCCTGAACTCTTGAGCTCAAGTGATCCAGCTGCCTCGGCCTCCTAAAGTGCTGAGGTTACAGGCGTGAGCCACCTCCCCTAGCCAAAGCTGGTTCTTTATAAAAGGTCAACAAAACTAGCTATTAATAGATGGGCAGGGCATGCTGATGTGCACCTGTAGTTCCAGCTACTCAAGAGGCTGAGAGAGAGGCAGGAGAGTCGCTTGAGCCCAGGAGAGTTCCAGGCTGCAGTGAACTATGATTGCACCACCAGACTCCAGCCTGGGTGAAAGACCAAGACCCTGCCTCAAAAAAAAAAAAAGTACAATCAAGTTAAAGTGGAGTCATTAATACCACTTCTACAGAAATAAAAAGAGTGACAATGTACTATGAATAACTGCATGCCAACAAATAGACTAACCTACAAGAAATGGATGAATTCCTAGAAACAGAAAGCCTCACAAGACTTAATCAGGACAAGAAATTCTGAATAGACCAACAACTAACTAGTAAGGAGACTAAAGCAGTAATTAAAAAAACGCCCAATAAATAAAAGCCTCATTGGTAATTACTACCAAACATTTAAAGAAAAATTTACAACAATCCTCTTCAAACTCCTCGAAAAAAATTTTCTTTTCCTCTACAAGGTCTCGCTTCCTCTGTTGCCCAGGTTGTAGTGGCGCAATCTCAGTTCACTGCAAACTCTGTCCCCCGCGTAGCTGGGACTACAGGCACGTGCCACCACGCCCAGCTAATTTTTGTAACATTCTGCACAGGGGATTGCCATCTTGCCCAGGCTGACCTCGAACTTTCTAGGCTCACATAATCCGCCTGCTTTGGCCTCCCAAAGTGCTGGGATTACAGGTGGGAGCCACCACGCCCGACCTCTCCAAAAAATTTAAGATGGAACACTTTGAAACTCATCCTATGAAGCCAGCATTATACTTTGACACCAAAAGCAAACACTACAATAAAACTATAGACCAGGCCAGGCGCGGTGGCTCACGCCTGTAATCCCAGCACTTTGGGAGGCCGAGGCGGGCGGATCACGAGGTCAGGAGATCGAGACCATCCTGGCTAACACGGTGAAACCCCGTCTCTACTAAAAAATAGAAAAAAATTAGCCAGGCGTGGTGGCGGGCGCCTGTAGTCCCAGCTACTCGGGAGGCTGAGGCAGGAGAATGGCGGGAACCCAGGAGGCGGAGCTTGCAGTGAGCCGAGATCGTGCCACTGCACTCCAGCCTGGGCGACAGAGTGATACTCCGTCTCAAAACAAAAAAACAAAAACACAAAAAAACTATAGACCAATATCCGTTATACTGATGCAAAAACCATCAACCGCATACTAGCAAATCCAACAGCTCATTTTTGTTCCAATTCGTACTCAATTGCCAGTTTCTTTTATTTCTGGTTTTTTTTTTTTTTTTTTTTTTTTTTTTAGAGACAGGATCTCACTATTTGCCAAACTGAATGCGAACTCCTGGGCTCAAGCGATCCTCCCGCCTCAGGCCCCACGTACTGAGACTGCAGGCATGAGCCACCGCCCTCAGCTAGGTTTAACTTTTTTTTCTTTGAGGCACGGTCTCGCTCTTGCCCAGGCTGGAGTGCGGCGGCGCAATCTCAGTTCACTGCAACCTGAGCCCCTCAGCCTCCTGCGTAGCTGGGACTACAGGCACGTGCCACCACGCCCAGCTAATTTTTGTAACATTGTGTACAGAGGCTCGCCATCTTGCCCAGGCTGATCTCGAACTAGTTTCTAGGCTCACACGATCCGTCTGCCTCGGCCTCCCAAAGTACTTGGGATTACAAGTGGCAGCCACTACACCCAGCCACTACAAAAAATTTAAGATGGAACACTTTGAAACATCCTATGAAGCCAGCATTACACTTTGATACCAAAACCAAATACTACAATACAACTAGAGACCAATATCCCTCAAACTGACGCAAAAACCATCAACTGCATACCAGCAAACCCAACAGCACAAGCAAGCTTCCCGCCTCAGCCTCCCGAATAGCTGGGAGTGCAGGTGTGCACCCCCATGCCCGACTCATTTTTTATTTTTGTTGTTTGGTAAGAGGCGGGGTTTTGCCATGCTGCCCAAGCTGGAATTTTAACTGCTTTTTATCCTCACATCCTGGGTTACGGTCGCTCATTCACCCTCAGGGATCCACTACAACTGCTTACCCGGGAAGCTCTGCTCCCCGCTAAAATGAAAACCACAGCTAGCCCAATCTGATCCCAGCGACATCCCCCCGCCACCTCAGTCCAGTCTGGATCCTTGTCTCCCAACTGGGGATCTTGGCAACCTCCAGAACTTCGGCCGTGGGTAAACGAGGGGTGGGCTCCAGAGCCCGTGGCCGACCGACCCTTGGGCTGGCGGGAATAGTGCCTCGCCGCCATCTAGGGTGCTCGACCGGGCCCCAACAGCCCAAGACAGGGCGTCTACGACACAGCCCATTGTGCCTCTGAGGGCTCTCCCTTCACCACACGGCCTCATGGCCACCGGGCCCGTGGCCCTGCACGACCCAGACTTCAATGAGGGGAACCTACCCAGAGCTCGTGGAGCATGTGGCCCTGATGGAATGGATTCGCAAGCGGCTGGCCATATCTCGCAGCACCTGCAAGGTGCCCCTGTCGGGTCTGGCCTCCTCCTGCAACTCAGCGCTCGCCTCAGCATCCGCCATTAGTCCAACCCTTTTGGTGTCTGAAGAAGCAGCCCGATCTCTCCGGCGTCTGAAGAGCGAATGGCACCTGTGAGCTGCCCCGTATTTATGTGATGTCGGTGCAGCTCCCTCCGCGGGCCGCATGCCGCGTGCCGCTCCCTCCGCGTGCCGCTCCCTCCGCGTGCCGCTCCCTCCGCGTGCCACTCCCTCTGTGTGCCGCTCCTTCCGCAAGCAATTCAAGGGATCTGGAATGTTTGTGACTTGTGTGTGTGAAGTTATTGAAAATAGTCCTATTCTCATCTTCTCTCCTGCAATCTCAAAAGGGCTCCCTCCATGTGGGTGCAGGGTCTTCTTTCTGTGCGCAAAAAGTTCCGGCACTAGCTGTGTGGTGCACGTGTCAGGGGGTGGTGCTGCACGTGGCACGTGCAGCTGCAACTGTAAAGGGGGGGAGGGGGAGCTGCTTTGGCGCAATTTTTTGTTTTGTGGTAAATGCTCACCCCTCCCCCACAACAGCCCAGGCTGTGGCAGGCGGGGTGGGGGTGGGGCAGTGCTCAGGGTTCTGAGACTGCTGGCGCCTGCGCCAGCCACCTTTCCCTTTCAAGAACATTCTATGAGGCAAGCCCCATGTGATTGTTGAGGAGGGGTTAGCGCATTGCCAGCCTGTGACGTGACTGACTTGAGTGAACCCTGGTAACTAGGGAATGTGCTCGCCCTCTGTCTGAAATGCCCTATGTCTGGTGGTGCCTGCACTAGCCCCCATGTCGGTCTCAGAGAACCTTCTACCCACCTCTGAGGTGAGCTACCGACCCAGAACTAGTATGAATCCCAACAGCGCCAGCTCCACAGCACCGTGCCCAAGTCCAGACATTTGGGATCCCAAGTGCTGTTCCTTGGTTCAAAAATGCCGAATTTCTACGTGAGCTCAAATCCGGCCGCCTGGTCGCGCCACAGGCTGAATGCCCTTGGGTTCCCATGTTCTGCTGGGTTAAAGGGAATGTGTGTTTCTATATTTTTTTTTTTTTTGAGACAGAGTCTCGCCCTGTTGCCCAGGCTGGAGTGCAGTGGCTCAATCTTAGCTCATTGTAACCTCCGCCTCCCGGGTTCAAGCGATTCTCCTGCCTCAGCCTCCCGAATAGCTGGAATTACAGGCATCTGCCACCACACCTGGCTAATTTTCTGTATTTTTAGTAGAGACGGGGTTTCACCGTGTTGGCCAGGTTGGTCTCCAACTCCTGACCTCAGGTGATCCACCCACCTCGGCCTCCCAAAGTGTTGGGATTACAGGTGTGAGCCACCACACCAGGCCGTGGTGGGCACCTGTAATCCCAGCTACTGGGAATCTGAGGCAGGAGAATTGCTTGAATCCAGGAGGCGGAGGTTGCAGTGAGCCGAGATGGCGCCACTGCACTCCAGCCTGGGCGACAGAGCAAGACTCCATCTAAAAAAAAAAAAAGTGTCTGGGCACAGTGGCACACATGCCTGTAATGCCAGCACTTTGGGAGGCCAAAGTGGGTGGATCAACTGAGATCAGGAGTTCCCGACCAGCCTAACGTGGTGCAACCCCGTTTCTACTAAATACAAAAAAATTAGCGGCCGGGCGTGGTGGCTCACTCTTGTAATCCCAGTACTTTGGGAGGCCGAGGCGGGTGGATCACGAGGTCAGGAGATCGAGACCACGGTGAAACCCCGTCTCTACTAAAAATACAAAAAATTAGGTGGGCGTGGTGGCGGGCGCCTGTAGTCCCAGCTACTCGGAGAGGCTGAGGCAGGAGAATGGCGTGAACCCGGGAGGCGGAGCTTGCAGTGAGTCTCAAAAAAAAAATAAATTAGCTGGGCTTACTGGCACATACCTGTACTAGCTACTTGGGAGGCTGAGACAGGAGAATCACTTGTACCTGGGAGGTCGAGGTTGCGGTGAGCCATGATCGAGCCATTGCACTCCAGCCTGGGCAACAAGAGCAAAACTCTGTCTGAAGAAAAAAAATTTAACAGGCCACCTAATTGTGACAAAAAAAAAACAAACAAACAAACCCTGAACCTGTTTAGATTCCCACTTGCAGGGTATGTGACATCACCTTCTGCCACATTCTCGCCAGCCCTGGTCATTGTTAGGCTTTTTAATTTTTGGCGTTCTGGTGGATGAGAAAATAGTATTTAATCGTTGCTTTTTGCTTACTATTCCTGGATCACCTTGCAATTACACGTTTTTTCATACGTTTACTGCCTTTCGTTTTTCGTCGTCTGAGATGTCCATGGCTACCCTTTAATGTCTTTATAGTGGGTTATTTGCTCTTAGTTTACTGATTTGCAGTTCTTTATATATTGTGTTGATTAGCCTTTTATCTATCAGATATATTTCAAGCCTTTTTTTTTTTTCTTGTTTGCTTTTATTTATTTTATGAGGTGGGGTCTCAGTCTGCCACCCCAGCTGGAGGGCAGTGGTGGGATCATGGCAGCCTCGACATCCCCGGGATCAAGTGATCCTCTCGTCTCAGCCTCCTGGGTAGCTGGGACTGCAGGTGTGCACCACCACTCCAGGATAATTTTTGTATTAATTTTTTTTAATAGAGACAGGGGTTTCGCCATGTTGCCCAGGCTGGTCTCGACCTCCTGGGCTCAAGAGATCCATCCACCTGGGCTTCCAAAGTGCTGGGATTACAGGCATGAGCCAGCACACCCAGCCCTTGTTTTTTTTTTTTTTTTTTTTTGCTCCCCCTTTCTTTCTTTTTTTTCTTTTTGATTAATCAAGTCCCATTTTTTTCTCCCCTTGGTTATTTGGATGTTATGTACATATGTAGCTTCTTTTCTAGTGATTACTTTTTTTTTTTTGAGACAATCTCACTCTTTCAGTCAGGCTGGAGTGCAGTGGCGCAATCTCAGCTCACTGCAACCCCCGTCTCCCCGGCTCAAACAATTCTCCTGCCTCAGCCTCCCCAGTAGCTGGGATTACAGGTGTGTGCCACCATGCCCGGCTAATTTTTGTATTTTTAGTAGAGACAGTGTTTCACAGTGTTGACCACCATGGTGGTCTCAAACTCCTGACCTCAAGGGATCCACCCGCCTTGGCCTCCCAAAGTGGTGGGATCACAGGTGTGAGCCACCACGCCCCTCCCTTTTTTTTTTTTGAGACAAGGTCTCACTCTGTCACCCAGGTTGGAGGGCAGTAACACAGTCACAGGTCACTGCAGCCTCTACTTGCTGGGCACAAGTAATCCTCCTGCCTCAGCATCCTGAGTAGCTGGGACCACAGGTGCACACCACTGCCCTGGCAAGACTTGCTTTTTAAACAGTTGTTGAATTCTTACATTTGTCAGTGGTGTACTGAACTCCTTCATGTCTAAAAATGTCTTTAGTCTAACCCCACAGTTGACAGTTGGGGTGTAGAATTTTAGGCTGGGAAATCACTTTTCCCTCAGAATTTCGAAGGCAGCACTTCATTGTCTTTTTTTTTTTTTTGAGACAGAGTCTTGCTCTGTTACCCAGGCTGGAGTACAGGGGAGTGATCTCGGCTCACTGCAACCTCTTGGGTTCAAGCGATTCTCTTGCCTCAGCCTCCTGAGTAGCTGGGATTACAGGTGCCCACCACCATGCTCGGCTAATTTTTTATTTTTAGTAGAGACAGAGTTTCCTCATGTTGGCCAGGCTGGTCTCAAACTCTTGACTTCAAGTGATCTGCCTGCCTGGGCTTCCCAGAGTGCTGAGATTACAGGTGTGAGCCACCGTGCCCAGCCAGCACTTCATTGTCTTCTAGTTCCCCATGCTGTTGCTGAAGTCTGAAGCCATTCTGACTTCTGATTCTTTGCATGTGACCTATTTTTTCCTCTCTGACAGTTATTCTCTCAGTGTATCGAAGATATCAGTCAACTATCTTCTGGATTGCATTGATGCTATTGAGAAGGCAGCCTGCAGTCTAAAAGTCATGGTTTTAAAGGTAATCAGCTTTTTTTCCTCTGGTTGCTTTTAACATCTTGTGTCGGCCGGGGGCTGTGGCTCATGCTTGTAATCCCAGCACTTTGGGAGGCCGAGGTGGGCGGATCATTTGAGGTCAGGAGTTCCAGACCAGCCTGGCCAGCATGGTGAAACACTGTCTCTACTAAAAATACAAAAATTAGCTGGGCATGGTGGTGGGCGCCTGTAATCCCAGCTACTTGGGAGGCTGAGGCAGGAGAATCGCTTGAACCCGGGAGGCAGAGGTTGCAGTGAGCCGAGATCACGCCACTGCACTCCGGCCTGGGCGACAAGAGCGAAACACTTTCAAAAAAAAAAAAAAAAATCTTGTGTTCATGTGTGGACTTATTTCTGTCTTCCCTGCTTAGGATTTACTGGGCTTCTTGAATTTGTGAATTTGTGTCTTTCTTCAGTTCTGGAAAGTTCTTAGGGAGTTATCTCTTAAAATGTTGCTGCTGTGGCCGGTCGTAGTGGCTCATGCCTGTAATCCCAGCACTTTGGGAGGCCGAGGTGGGTGGATCACCTGATGTTGAGAGTTCGAGAACAGTCTTGCCAACATGATGAAACCCCATCTCTACTAAAAATACAAAAGAATTAGCTAGCCGTGATGGCACGCGCCTGTACTCCCAGCTACTCCGGAGGCTGAGGCACGAGAAGTGCTTGAACCCGGGCAGCAGAGGTTGGCAGTGAGCTGAGATTGTGCCACGGCACCCCAGCCTAGGCGACAGAGTGTGACTCCGTTTCCATTTAAAAAAAAAGAAAAATATATATATATTGCTGCTGCTTCATTCTCTGTCTTCTCTCTCTGGAGTGACAATTGGATTTTTGTTAGACCTACTCATGCTACCTTCCATGTCTTCTATTTTTCAAGTTTTCTATTTCTTTGTGCCTCTGTGCTGCATTCTGGATACTTTTTTTCTTTTCTTTTCTTTTCTTCCCCTCCTTCCTTCCTTCCTTCCTTTCTTTCGTCTTTCTTTTTTTGAGATGGTGTTTTGCTCTTGTTGCCCAGGTTGGAGTGCAGTGGCGCGATCTCGGCTCACTGCCACCTCTGCCTCCTGGGTTCAAGCGATTCTCCTCCCTCAGCCTCCCAAGTAGCTGGGATTACAGGTGTCCACCACCATGCCCAGTTAATTTTTTGTATTTTTTAGTAGAGACAGGGTTTCACCATGTTGGTCAGGTTGGCCTCAAACTCCTGACGTCAGGTGATCCACCCACCTTGGCCTCCCAAAATGTTGGGATTACAGGTGTGTGAGCCACCGCACCCGGCCTGGATACTTTCTTTAGCTCCTCTGTGCAATTTACTGATAGTGTCTCCAGCCATATCAAAACTGCCATTAAATCCATCAATTGAACATTTATTTATTTATTATTTATTATTTTTTTGAGACGAAGTCTCACTCTACCGCCCAGGCTGGAGTGCAGTGGCGCGATCTCAGCTCGATGCAACTTCTGCCTCCTGTGTTCAAGCGATTCTCCTGCCTCAGCCTCTCGAGTAGCTGGGACTACAGGCGTGTGCCACCACGCCCGGCTAATTTTTGTATTTTTAGTAGAGATGGGGTTTCATCATGTTGCCCAGGCTGGTCTCGAACTTCTGACCTCAAGTGATCCTCCCACCTTGGCCTCCCAATGTGCTGGGATTACAGGCGTGAACCACCAAGCCCGGCCTTGTTTATTCAATTTTTGAGACAAGGTCTCACTGTGCCACCCAGGCTGGAGTGCAGTGGCATAATCTTGGTTCACTGCAACCTGTACCTCCCGGGTTCAGGTGATTCTCCCACCTCAGCCTCCCGAGTAGCTGGGATTACAGGTGTGTGCCACCACGCCTGAGTAATTTTTGTATTTTTATTTTATTTTATTTATTTATTTTTGAGATGAAGTTTCGCTCTTGCCCAGGCTAGAGTGCAATGGCACGTTCTCGGCTCACTGCAACCTCCGCCTTCTGGGTTCAAGCGATTCTCCTGCCTCAGCCTCCCGAGTAGCTGGCATTACAGGCATGCACCACCACGCCTGGCTAATTTTGTATTTTTAGTAGAGATGGGGTTTCTCCATGTTGGTCAGGCTGGTCTTGAACTCCCGACCTCAGGTGATCCACCCGCCTCGGCCTCCCAAAGTGCTGGAATTACAGGTGTGAGCCACCGTGCCAGGCATTTGTTGTTGTTGTTGTTGTTTTCTATTTTGTACAGACGGGGTTTCACCATGTTGGCCAGATTGGTTTTGAACTCCTGACCTCAAGTGATCCGCCTGCCTCGGCCTCCCAAAGTGCTGGGATTACAGGCGTGAGCCACTACACCTGGCCTATATTGAACATTTAAATAGTTTGAAAACTGTGAAATCTGGCGTATGTATATAAAGGTGCAGAAAACATTGATGTATGTTTTAAGAAATAACGATAAGGTGAACACACGTTTAACCACTACTCAGGCCAGGCACCCCAGCCTCCACAGTCACCCCAATCATAATCCCCTTCTCCCGCCCTAGTGGGAACCACCATCCTGGGATTTCTGTTGCCAACATCCATGCTGCTCTTTATGCTTTCCTGCCTGTGTAGTCATCCCTATATAATATTGTTTAGTTTTGCCTGCTCTTGGAATTTATGTAAATGGAACCATATATAGTATGGATTTTCTGTCTGGTTTCTTTTGTTCAACATTATGCTTGTGAAATGCATTCATGTTTTTCAAGGCTGTAGTTCATTCTCATTGCTGTACAGTAGTATATTGTTGCATATATTACAGTTTACTTACACTTTCTGGGCAGGTGGTTTGTTGCTAGTTGTTGGATATCGGGAACATCAGTGTACTTGTCTCCTGGGAATATTGCCTATGAATGCAGTTGCTGGATCATTTGGTATGCATGTCTTCAACTTTGTGATACTGTCAAGTGCTTTCCTAAGGTGGTTGTAGTACAAATTTTCTTCCCACCAGTAATGATTGAGAGTTCCTGTTGCTCTATATCCTTGCCAGCTCTTATTGTTGTCAGTCTGTCTGAGTTTGACCAATCTACTGGGTACATAGCGGTATCACTTTGCGTTTTAAAAATTGAGGCATAGGCCAGATGCGGTGGCTCACCCCTGTAATCCCAGCACTCTTTGGGAGGCCAAGGCAGGAGCATCACTTGAGGTCAGGAGTTGGAAACCAGCCTGGTCAACATGGTGAAACCCTGTCTCTACTAATAATACAAAAATTAGCTGGGTGTGGTGGTGCACACCTGTGATCCCAGCTACTGAGGAGGCTGAGGCATGAGAATTGCTTTAACCCGGGAGGCGAAGGTTGTAGTGAGCCGAGATTGCACCACTGCACTCCAGCCTGGGTGACAGAGTGAGACTCTGTCTCAAAAAAAAAAAAAAGTAGAAACAGAACAGAGGCTGCACCTGAGCTGCCCCCCACCTCCCTCTCCTAGCTCCTTGCTCTGGTGGGCTGGGTTCCAGCTATGCTGCTCTTGCCATCTTTATTTTACAGGTAAGAAAACTGAGCCTCAGAGCAGTTTATTAACTTGCTCAAGGTCTCAGAGTGGTGGAGCCAGGATTTGAACTGGGCTCTTTGTCAAAGGCAATGTTAACCCCCTCACCATGTGAGAGACTCATTCTTTTGTGTTACGATAGAATTTTCTGCCGTAGACCGTCAGCTGTATGAGATCAAGGAATGTATCTGGCTTCTGTACCACGTGGTAGGCACTCAGAAAATACGTGTTGAATGAATGATTGGATGAATGAATGAACCTCTTAGGAGGCAAATCTCTCTGCCTAACCCTTCCTGTCTCCCTGGGAGTAGCAATACAGCAAGCTGTAAGGGTTAATGGAAATAAGTTTATGCCATACTTTACAAGAATAGTTCTTTATAAATGAGACCCACAACTGGTAATTTTTGGAAGAGAAAATAGGAGTGCAGTGCAAAAACAGGCAGACGTAGAAGGCAGTCTGGCCACCTGTGGGTCTTAGTGAGGCATACATGTGGAGCAAGGAGTCAGACGCTGAAAAGGCGGAGAGAGGGGCCCTGAAGATGAGCATCACCTCCTCAGTCTGTGTCGGGCCCATCTTGAATGCACGAATCTTGCGTGTGTAAGTATCCATGTGCATGTGGAAGTGTTTTATGGAGTCATAACGTGTCCAATTCTCCCACACTTTGCGGCCCACAGAGCACCGTATTGTGATTTCTTGTTTCCCAATGTAGGCGGAACACACCAGGAGCCCCAGCGCAACCCTCCCCTCCAATGTGCCTTCATGCAGGTCCCTGTCATCCAGCGAAGGCGGCCCCAGTGGCCCTTCCAGCCTCTCGGATGGGGGCCTAGCCCACAACTTACAGGATAGTGTCAGGCACCGGATCCTCTACCTCTCAGAGCAGCTGAGAGTGGAGAAGGCCAGTCGGGATGGCAACACTGTGAGCTACCTCAAGCTGGTATCCAAAGCAGACCGCCACCAGGTGCCGCACATCCGGCAGGCCTTTGAGAAGGTGAACCAGCGCACCTCTGCCACCATCGCCCAGATCGAGCACAGGCTCCGCCAGTGTCACCAGCAGCTCCAGGAGCTGGAGGAAGGCTGCAGGCCCAAGGGCTTACTGCTGATGGCAGAAAGCGACCCAGCCAATTGCGAGCCACCCAGCGAGAAGGCCCTGCTTTCAGAGCCCCCCAAGCCAGGTGGGGAAGACGGGCCTGTCAACCTGCCTGATGCCAGCAGACCCTTCACCTTGGAGAGTCGCTTCCAGAGCTTACAGCAGGGGACGCGCTTAGAGACAGAGGATGTGGCCCAGCAACAAAATCTGCTGTTGCAGAAGGTAAAGGAAGAGCTGGAAGAAGCCAAGAGGTTCCACCTCAGCCTCCAGGAGTCCTATCACAGCCTAAAGGAGAGGTCTCTGACTGACCTGCAGCTGTTGCTGGAGTCCCTTCAGGAGGAGAAGTGTAGGTGAGGCCTTGGCTTTGGGGACTGGAAGCAGAGGAGGAACTGCTCCCAGCAGCCACCTATGGGAGGGTGAAAGGGAGCCAGGACAGGAGCCTGGAGAGCCAGGGTGAGGGGCCAGTTGGAAGAGCAGGTCCACGCTTCTCTTAGCGACTGGGCCCTGCAGTGGGGCGAGCCAGCCCTCTCCCTGCAGTCTCACACCTGCCTTGACCCTTGCTGGCGAAAAGGCTCCAGCTCGGCAGCCCCTGCCAGGTGGTTGCAGCACCACAGCGGCTGGCCCTGACTCTGTGGTGGCAGGAGACAACATGGGGGTGGCAAGAGTCCGCTAGATACCTGGCACTAGTTAGGGAGGTGGCGTCCTTTGGTCGCAGTCGGCTGGGAAGGTGGGAGTCAGGACCAGAATCACCTCGCCAGCTCTGGTCTCTTCACATGTGCTCCTAGCTGAGCTGGGGCACAAGTCGGGTCTCAGATACTTATTTCAAAAATGACTGCCTTCTGGCGAATGCTTTCTCTGCACCATGCAGTAGCTCGATTTTCTTTTTCTTTTTTTTTCTTTTGAGATGGAGTCTCACTCTGTCGCCAGGCTGGAGTGCAGTGGCACGATCTCGGCCCACTGCAACCTCCACCTCCCGGGTTCAAGCTATTCTCCTGCCTCAGCCTCCCGAGTCGCTGGGATTACAGGCACCCGCCAGCATGCCTGGCTACTTTTTGTATTTTTCAGTAGAGATGGGGTTTGGCCATGTTGACCAGGGGTCTCGAACTCCTGACCTGAAGTGATCCACCCGCCTCGGCCTCCCAAAGTGCTGGGGTTACAGGTGTGAGCCCCTACACCTGGCTGGAGGACATTGCTTCTTACCCCATTTCTAATTCCCAAGACCTGCCTTGGCATCAACTCACTGAAGGCTCCACTTGGTGACAAGGAACCAGCTTATTTGGAAACAGGGTCCTTGCAGATGTGATGAGTTAGATTTGGACGAGGTCGTTCTGCAGAGGGGTGGGCCCTAATGCAATGTGACCTGTGTCCTGACAGAAAGGGGAGACGGAGACACAGACACACCCAGAGGGAGAGCACGGTGTGGAGACAGAGGCTGAGGCCGACCTGCCGTGGCAGAAGCCAAGGAAGCCCGCAGATGGGCAGCAGGGCAGAAGCTGGGACAGAGGCCCCGAGCGGAGGCGCCTTCTCGGTCCTTGGCAGAAGCCCGCCCCGCCTGCGCCTTCCTCTCGGACTGCTGGACCCCCAGCCAGGAGAGAGGCCATCTCTGCTGCGAAAGCCACTCAAAGTTTGTAACGCTTTGTGATGGCAGCCACAGGAAACTCCCACACTCAGCTTGTCCTTTAGGCTCTGCTCTGATGTCCTCTCCTCAAAGGGACTTCCCAGGCTACCACGTTCAAATGGCCTCTTCTTTTATTCTTTTGGAAGCGGGGTTTTTTGAAGTAAAGTTTTTTTTTTTTTTTCAGATGGAGTTTTGCTCTTGTTGCCCAGACTGGAGTGCAATGGCGCGATCTCGGCTCACTGCAACCTCCGCCTCCTGAGTTCAAGCGATTCTCCTGCCTCAGCCTCCCGAGTAGCTGGGATTAGAGGCATGCACCACCACGCCTGGCTAATTTTGTATTTTTAGTAGAGATGGGGTTTCTCCATGTTGGTCAGGCTGGTCTCGAACTCCTGTCCTCAGGTGATCCACCTGCCTCGGCCTCCCAAAATGCTGGGATTACGGGAGTGAGCCACCGCGCCTGGCCTTTTTGAGGTAAATTTTATACAGTGAAATTGCATTGAAGTTTAGGCATACAGTTTAACAAGTTTTGACAAAGGTTTACACCTGGGCAAATAAATGCCAATAAAGAGCTTTGCCACCACCCCAGAAAGTACCTTCACACCCTCTTCCAGTGAATGCCCGTCTCCCATAATTGGCCACTGTTCTGGTTTCTGTCACTCTAGCTTCGTCTCCTCTTGAACATCATGTAAGTGGAATCGCACGGCACGCGGTGCTTTGCGTCTGGCTGCTTTTGCTCCGTGGAATTGTTTTGAGATCTACCCAAGCTGTGTGAGTGAGTAGCTCATGGCTTCGTATTGCTTGGCAGGCTTCCATTGCATGGAGACGCCGCAGGTTGCTTATGCCCTGGTCCGCTGCCAGTTGGGGCAACTGAATAAAGCTGCTATGAACGTTCTCACCCAAGTCTTCCTGTGAACATATGCTTTCATATATGGAATTGCTAGATAACAGAGAAGTGTTATGTGTCTTAGTCCCACTTTCTGTTGCTGTAACAGAGTACCTCAGGCTGGGTAGTTTATAAAGAAAGGAAGTTCAATGTCAAGGCGCTGGCAGCTGGTGAGGACCTCTGTACTGCATCATCCTATGGCAGAAGGCAGAAGGGCAAGAGGGCGTGAGAGAGCGAGCGGGGGCCAAACTTTCATGATAACAATATTAATATTAATCGCCTCTTACCAGTCCCACCCCTTAACACCATCACATGGCCATTAAATTTCAACATGAGTTTTGGGGGGGACATGTACACCATAGCAGTATGCTTAGCCTTTTAAGAAAGAGGAAGGCTGGGCGCGGTGGCTCAGCCCTGTAATCCCAGCACTTTGGGAGGCTGAGGCAGGTGGATCACCTGAGGTCGGGAGTTCGAGACCAGCCTGACCAACATGGAGTAAACCCTGTCTCTACTAAAAATACAAAATTAGCCAGGCGTGGTGGCACATGCCTGTAATCCCAGCTACTCGGGAGGCTGACGCAGGAGAATCGCTTGAACTCAGGAGGCGGAGGTTGCGGTGAGCCGAGATCGTGCCATTGCACTCCAGCCTGGGCAACGAGTGAAACTCCATCTCAAAAAAAAAAAAAAAAAAAAAGAAAAGAAAAAAAAAGAGGAACTGTTTTCCGACATGGTTATACCATTTTACAGTCCTGCTAGGAGTGTATAAGAGTTCCAGTTGCCAACGTTTGGCAAGATCAGTCTTTTAAATTTCAGCCTCTTAAGTTCAGCCACAACTTGGTGAAATTAGACTCCAAAATTTCATCACCCTAGCCCATGTTCTGTCAACCTTGGCACTGTCGACATTTTGGCCCAGATGATTCTCTGTTGTGCGGGGCTGTCCTGTACATTCTAGGATGATGAGCAGCATCCCTGGTCTCCACTTACTTGATGCCAGTGGTGCCGTGAATTAATTACCTGATGCTGCCGTGACAAATTGCCCCCAACTTCATGGCTTAAAATAACAGAAAGTGATTCTCTCACAGTCCTGGAGGCTAGAAGGCTGAAATCAGTTTCACTGGGCTGAAATCAGGCGAGGACACACTGTCATTGGAGGCTCTAGGGGACAAACTGATCTTTGCCTCTTCCAGTTTCTGGTGGCTGCCAAATTCCTTAATTTTGTGGCCACATCATTCCAGTCCTGAAGGGCAGCATCTTCAAACCTGTGTTCTGTCTTCACATGACATTCTCGTCTGTGCGTGTCTAATGTCCTTTTGCCTCTCTCTCATACATGTGATTGCATTTAGGGCCACCAGGATAATCTAGGATAATCTTTGCATCTCAATACCCTTAAACTCACCACTTCTGGAAAGCCCCCTTTTTTGTCCATAGAAGGTAACATTCACAGTTTCCAAGGATTATGACATAGATATCTTTTGCGGGGGGGCTTTTTTTGTTTTTTTTTTAAGACAGAGTCTCGCTCTGTCACCCAGGCTGGAGTGCAGTGGCATGATCTTGGCTCACTGCAACCTCCGCCTCCGGGGTTCAAGCAATTCTCCTGCCTCAGCCTCCCAAGTAGCTGGGACTACAAGCGCGTGCCACCACACCCAACTAATTTTTTGTATTTTTAATAGAGACGGGGTTTCACCCTGTTGCCCAGGGTGGTCTCGAACTCCTGAGCTCAGGCAACCTGCCCACCACAGCCTCACAAAGTGCTGGGGTTACAGATGTGAGCCACCGTGCCCAGCCTAGGGGGGCAATTTTAGCCTACTGTGCCCCACCTATTTGTAACAACCAGAAGTGTCTCTCCAGAGATTGCCAAATGTCCCTTGGCAGGGCGGGGCGGCAAATCGCTCCTGGTTGAGAACCACTATCCTAGCCCATGAAACTAGTGGGTGTGACCCTGTCTCTCATGATTAATGATGCTGAACCCCTTTTCATGTGCTTATCAGCCAACAAGTCTTTGGCTTGTTTTCAACTTGGATTGCCTTTTTATTGTTGAGTTGTCAGATCTCTTTATATACTCCGGACCAGTCTTTGTCACTCCCCTACTTTTTCCTTTCTCGCAGCACTCACCGCCTGAACTGCTCTCCCTTGTGTAGGTATTCATTTGTGTTGTATTGTTCTCGTCAAAATATCAGCACATTCAGGTCGGCCACTGTGTCTAAGTGACTGCCCAAAGACATGTTGGCACATGATGGCTGTTCTGTGAGTACCTGTTTCGTGGATCAGTCTGGATGCTTCTTTTCCTCCCTTCCTGAAGGGACCCAGCTCGCCCTCTGGGCTGCCTCCCTCCTCCATGTATGTCAGAACTCTATCTGCTGTGTCTTGGGAACATCAGGGCAGGGTCAGGAGGGCTGATTCTGGATTTAGGCCTGGCCCAGCCTCCTCTCTGCCAGGTATTTACTGAATTACCTTGGACAAGGTGCTTCAAGTGTGCAATCCTCAGTTTTCACACTGTAACACGGAGGTAATAATGATCCCACTATTGTTGGAACTGTTGTGAGAATTAATTAATACTTGTGTGTAAGCCCCAAGTAGATGCTGATGGAACTGAATTTACAATTCCTTTCTGCTTCCTATCTGCAAACTAAGTCCTTGAAAGATCGTAAAGAAAAATTGGGCCAGATGTGGTGGCTTATGGCTGTAATCCCAGTGCTTTGGGGGGTCGAGGCAGGAGGATTGCTTGAGTCCAGGAGTTTGAGACCAGCTTGGGTAACAAAGTGAGACCATATCTCTGCAAAAAAATTTAAAAGTATTAACCGGACTTGGTGGCACATGCCTGTAGTCCCTGCTACATGGGAGGCTGAGACAGGAGGATCGCTTGAGCCCGAGAGTTTTATGTTGCAGTGAGGTATGATTGTGCCACTGTACTCCAGCCTGGGTGATAGAGGACAGAGTGAGACCTTGTCTCAAAAAAAAAAAGAAAGAAAGAAAAAGAAAGAGAAAGAGAAGGAAGAAAGAAGGAAAGAAAGAGAAAGAAAGAAAGAAAGAAAGAAGAAAGAAAGAAAGAAAGAAAGAAAGAAAGAAAGAAAGAAAGAAGGAAAGTTGTTGATGGCTTTTTTTTTTGAGATGGTGTCTTGCTCTGTTGCCCAGGCTGGAGGGAGTGCAGTGGCTCGATCTCAGCTCACTGCAACCTCTGTGTCCCGGATTCAAGTGATTCTCCTGTCTCAGCCTCCTGAGTAGCCGAGATTACAGGCATGCACCACCACGCCCAGCTAATTTTTGTATTTTTTAGTAGAGACGGGGTTTCATGATGTTGGCCAGGCTGGTCTCCAACTCCTAATCTCAAATGATCCACCTGCCTTGGCCTCCCAAAGTGCTGTGATTACAGGCGTGAGCCACCACTCCCGGCCAATGACTCTTGATAAATTCATCAATGGAGTACCCTAGGTTGATGAGCTCAGGGATTTGGCCAAGATCTCAACCTGACCCTGCCTTCCTCTTCTTTCCCTGAGTCAATGCCTCCTGGGTTTGTCATTCCTGCTGCCCTCTCCTATCCAAAGCATTACAGTGCCCCACTACCCCTTACTTTGGTTGTCTGTCATTTTCTAGCAGCTTCTCTAGGACCGTCTCCACATATCTGATGATCTTGTCCATCTCTCATTCAGAAATTGCTGGTAGAGGTTCAGAGATAAGAAGCTACTCAAGTCAGAAAGCGGATTGGTGGTTGCCAGGGACTGGGGTGATGGGGAATGGGGAGTGACTGCTAAATAGTATTTTTTCGAGGGGGGTGATGAAAATGTCTTGGAACAATTTTTTTTTTTTTTTTTGAGACAAGAGTCTCGCTCTGTTGCCAGGCTGGAGTGCAGTGACATGATCTCGGCTCACTGCAACCTCTGCCTCCCAGGTTCAAGCGATTCTCCTGCCTCAGCCTCCCGAGTAGCTGGGACTACAGGTGCGCACCACCATGCCCAGCTACTTTTTGTATTTTTAGTAGAGACGGGGTTTCACCATGTTGGCCAGGATGGTCTTGATCTCTTGACCTCGTGATCCGCCCACCTCGGCCTCCCAAAGAGCTGGGATTACAGGCGTGACTGCAGCCGGCCAATGTGCTGGAACTATTAATAGCCACAGTGGTTGCACAACACCACATGTGCTAAATGCCACTGAATTGTTCACCTTAAAATAATTCATTTTATGTTACATGAAATTTACCTCAATAAAAATTGAATAAAAAAGAAGCTGCTCAGGTGCCGAGTACGCAAAACTTTCACTCTTGCTTTGTATTTCTGGCTGTATCCGCAAGTGGGCAGTCGCGAAATTTTCTTATAGCTTCTCTTGTCATATTGAAAATGCCCTGAAGTGAATATGCCAGGTCTCCATGCTTTTCTTTCCCTTCTGGACACCAGGTCCTTGAGGGCATCCAGACCCTAGCTCCTCTGTCCCAAGAATGTCCTGGTATGTTTCGCTTTCAGACAAGGCTCGGAGATAACAGGCTATGGTTACTAGAGGCTTCAGTGTTGCTCTGCGACCTCTCAGCCCCAGGGACCCAGTCTCGGGCTGACTTTCCTCAAGGTATCTGCTTAGGCCTTTGTTGCAGGCTTTTGGGTCGTGTTAACTTGAAGGCACAAGATCTTCCATTTTTCCCCCGACTTCTCCTCCATGTCAGAGCATGCTGCATCTTTGGATCTCTGAGGAGGTCTGACCTAAGGTCTGATCTGTTCTCTGAACTGGTTCCTCTCATTCTTATTGTGTTGAAGCAAAGCACAGACATTATATCAGTTCATCTGTAAATATTTCAGTGTGAACCTGAAATATGGATCATTTTGTTAACATAGCCTAAATGCCATAGCAAAAATGTTTTAAAACAAGTCCACAATGTTAAATATGCAGTCACTGTCACCTTATTGCCTCACACATGCCATCATTCCTTTTTATTTCTGAAGGATTTTTTTTTCTTTTTTTTGTGAGATGGAGTCTCACCCCGTCGCCCAGCTTGGAGTGCAATGGTGAGATCTTGGCTCACTGCAACCTCTGCCTCCCAGGTTCAAGTGATTCCCCTGCCTCAGCCTCCTGAGTAGCTGGGATTACGGGCATGTGCCACTATGCCCGGCTAATTTTTGTATCTTTAGTGGAGACGGGGTTTCACCATGTTGGCCAGGCCAGTCTTGAACTCCTGACCTCGTGATCCGCCTGCCTCGGCCTCCCAAAGTGCTGGGATTACAGGCGTGAGCCACCACGCCCGGCCCTGAAGGATATTTTTTGCTGGACATAGAATTCTAAGTTGGCACTTAATTTTTGGAAATAATAAGCATTTTGAACAAATCATTCCCTTCTGACTTTCATGGTTTCTGTTGAAAAGGCAGCTGCCAGTCTTCTTGTTGCTCCTTGGATCACAGTTTTGTTTTCCTCAGGCTCCTTTTAAGATCTTTTGTTTTTCTTTGTTGTTTAGTGGTTTTGCTATGATGATGTTTGGTGTGATTTTCTTTCTCTCTTCTTTTTTGTGCCGCTGACCCTCCCCTTGGTGTGATTTTCTTTGCATTCATCCCGCTTGGGCTTCGCATTGCCACTTGGGTTTATGGCTTGATGTTTTTTGTCAATTTTGGACATTTTCAGCCATTATATTTTCAAATAGTGATTCTGCCCTAGTCTCTCATTTCTCCCCTTCTAAGGCCCCAGTTACATGTATGTTCGACCTTTCCACTGTAACCCTACATCCTCTGGATTCCTGTGTGAGCCGTCCTGGCGATCTTCCTCCCACTTTGGCTTCTGTTTTGTTGGCTCTTCCCCCAGCTCCCCAGGGCCCCTTGCTTTGGCACAGTTGCTCAGAGCGAGCTCATCCATCTCAGCCACATGTACCGATTGCACCCGGGCTATTGACCCCTCCTACAGCTGTTTCTCCATCTCAGACGTTTCCTCCAAGTTGCAGGCCATGATTAGGCTCTAGCTCAATTTGCCAAAAGCAAATTCTCAGAAATGATCAAGAATATACTCTTTCTGGCTGGGCCCAATGGCTCACGCCTGTAATCCCAGCACTTTGGGAGGCCGAGGCAGGTGGGTCACCTGAGGTCAGGAGTTGGAGACCAGCCTGGCCAACATGGTGAAACCCTGTCTCTAGTAAAAATACAAAAAATTAGCCGGGCATGATGGCGCATACCTGTAGTCCCAGCTACTCAGGAGGCCGAGGCAGGAAAATCACTTGAACCCGGGAGGCGGAGGTTGCGGCAAGCCAAGATCGTGCCACTGCACTCCAGCCTGGGCAAACAGAAGGAGATCCGTCTCAAAAACAAAACAAAACAAAACACTATTTTGAAAAAAAAATAAAGTTTAGAACACTTTGTGTTGGAGAGGGTGGTCTTAACACCTTTGGTCTGTCTTGAGGGTGTCTGGGTTGACTGGTCATTGTTTTGTCTTCATAAGAGCATTCTCCAGAGTTGTCCATTTGCCTCTGTGACTGTAGGAGGTGGAGAGAGAGGGGTCCTTGACCAAGGAAGAGTAGGGAGCGCGGCTGCCAGAGGGCCAGGAGATGGGGGCCAGAGAGAAGGGGAGACTGAGAGAATATCCTTACGAAAATATTGTTTACTAACATCTGAATAGGCTCTTCAAGAATGCATTGAAGAATATCTTCATGTATCTTTACCAATACATTGATGAAGATTGACTTCATATTCCCGAGGACAGTTAAAATCTTGAATGTTCTCGCAGCTACATCATTCATGTAAATGGAAAGACAGTAATGAGGAATCTATTTTCGGGGTGACCATCCTGCCGACCCACTCCCCCTCTCTGTGAGCAGTAGCCTAGTCCATGTTGTCCACCGACTCTCTTCTTAACAGGGACCTGGGGCAGAGACAAATGGAATATTCCTTGAAATGCTGCAAGGAACCAGCTTTTGACAAATTGGCTTTCAACAAATGAGCTGTCAGCTTATTCAGTGCCCAGGGGATTTCTCCGTGTGGGTGTTGGTCAAGTCCTTGGAGTGGGACCGAATAGAAGTCGTCACTGTTTTCCCCGTCTCTGTCAGCACCACCGTTTAGACCTCCTGCACCTGAGGCCTGCCGCCACCCTCCTGGGCCTCCTGGGGCGGCAGCCCTGCCAGTCTATGGGTTGCATCACTCTCCGGTGCCTTCTCTCTTCTACGTAAGCGGTGGTGCCAGAGCCCCCTCACTGGCCCCCTGGCCTCTGTCCTTCTGGCCTGTTCTTTGTGGTGCCAAAAGGGGAACTTTGTAGAAGTTTTTAAATTATGAAGTATTTCAAGCAAAGGGAAAATGTACAGGATAACATAATTAACAGCCCCAAGCTTTCTGAAATCTTAACATTTGCCATATTCACTTCAAATCTTATTTTTTTAGGAAATAAAACTTTAAAATATTCCGTTGAAGCCCTCATTACCCCTTTCCAGCACCATCTCCCTTCCTTGCTATTCTGGCCTCGCTATACTGGCCTCGCCATTCTCATTTGGGTGCTTATCTTTTCCATGCATGGTTTTATACTTTTACTACTTATATACACAACAGGTAGTGATTGTTTTCTTTTAGAGATGGGGTCCCAGTCTGCTGCCCAGGCTGGAGTGCAGTGCCATGATGGCAGCTCACTGCAGCTTCGAACACCTGGACTCAAGAGGTCCTCCTGCCTCAGCCTCCAGAGTAGCTGAGACTACAGGCGCATGCCACCACACCTAGATAATTAAATTTTTTTTTTTTTGTAGAGACAGGGTCTCACTGTATTGCCCAGACTGGTCTTGAATTCCTCGTGGCCTCAAACAATCCCCTTGCCTTGGCCTCCCAAAGGGCTGGGATTGCAACTGTGAACCACTGCACCTGGCCTGCTTGTGGTTTTTTAACAGCTCTATTGAGATATAATTTACATATTATAAAATACACCATTTTAACTACATTTCAATGGTTTTTAGTAAATTTACTGATTTGTGCAACTATTGCCATGATTCACTTTTCTCTTTTTGTTTAAATAACAGCTCTATTGAGATATAATTCACATCCCATAAAATTCACGATTTTAAAGTGTACAATTCACAGGTTTTTAGTATATTCACAGAGTTGTTCAGCCATCACCACTATCTAATTCGACAATATTCTCTTTTTTTTTTTTTTTTTTTGAGACGGAGTCTCGCTCTGTCGCCCCGGCTAGAGTGCAGTGGTGTGAACTCTGCTCACTGCAAGCTCCCCCTCCCGGGTTCACGCCATTCTCCTGCCTCAGCCTCCCGAGTAGCTGGGACTACGGGCGTCTGCCACCACGGCTGGCTAATTTTATTTTGTATTTTTAGTAGAGACGGGGTTTCACCGTGTTAGCCAGGATGGTCTCGATCTCCTGACCTCGTGATCCACCCGCCTTGGCCTCCCAAAGTGCTGGGATTACAGGCGTGAGCCACCGTGCCCGGTCCTACCATATTTTCACCAGCCCCAAAGCAACCCTGTACTCATTAGCAGCCACTGCCCATCCCCCACCCCCAGCCCGTGGCACCCACTAATCTGCTTTCTGTCTCTATGGATTTGCCTATTCTGGACATTTCGTAACTAATGGAATTGTACTGGAATCTGTGGTCTTTTGTGACTTTTCAATCCTTATAGTCACCATGTTTCTATAGAGTAACTGCAGGCTAAACTGCAGGCTGGACTTCATGCTCAACACTGGTCCCGGGGGATTTGCGGAACCGAAGCGCACACAGCGATAGTTCACACTGTCATTTCTACAACCTCTCGTCTGTGGCTATTTTTGTAAAGCTGTTACAAAGGAGTAACTACATATAAAATATATATGAATATTGGTGTGCGTGTGGCTGGCGTTGTGTTTGGGGTGTTCCCAGGCAGACCTGGAGTGGGAGACAGGCTTTCCCTAGAGCCTGGGGAGGGAGGAGGAAGGCAGAAGCTGAACCCAAATCTAGTCTAGGTCAGGACCGCTCGCTGTTGGCATGAGCTCTGAGCGAGGCACTGAAGGAATCTTACTTTCTCTTTTGCTCCCAAGACAAGCACTGATGGAAGAACAGGTGAATGGTCGCCTGCAGGGACAGCTGAATGAGATTTACAACCTCCAATACAATCTGGCCTGCAGCGAAGAGAGAATGGCCTATCTATCCTATGAGAGAGCCAAGGAAATATGGGTGAGAACCTCCTGGGGGAGCCTTGTGAGAAGACTGCAGGGATGAGCGAATCCATTCTGATACCCCCAAACCAAAGCAAGACACGGGTCCTCGAGCTGCCCGCTCCTGAGGGTTGAATGGCCACACACGTTTGTTTCAGAGCTAGCAGCATCTGATCTTTACACTCACGCTCTGCTTCCCACCATCTGGCTGAGCTGCTTTTGCCACTCTGGTGCTGCAGTGCTCCCCCGTGAACCTCTGACTCGGGAGATCTGGGGTGGAGCTGCTTCTGCTGCGGCTGCAGGTGTAGGGAGCGCCCTCTCAGGACCCCTCCTTAGACCTGGCTTCCCTCTCCTCACTTTTCCATTCCCATAGCGCCCACCCCCGTCCCTGGGTAGCTGTGTCTTGACCAGGTCCTCAGCTTTGGGAGACAGTGGATGGGGGAGTGCAGCCGGGTCAGATGAAGCTTTCCCCGTTGCTGGAGAGCCTGCGCCCTCCCCTCTGCCCTGAATGTGCTCTAGGCTGTCCGCTTCCCTCCTCGAATACCCACCCCACAGTGCTTTCTGCTCACCCCTAAGAACTCAATAAACGACCACAGCTCTGTGCTGACTTCTGGTGCGTGCATTTTCGTCTCCTGCAGGAGATCATGGAGACCTTCAATAGCCGAATATCCAAGCTGGAGATGCTACAGCAAGTCACCCAACTGGAGGCAGCGGAGCACCTCCAAAGCCGTCCCCCGCAGATGTTGTTCAAGTTCATGAGTCTGCTCCTCTCGCTGGCAACCGTCCTCTTGGTCTTTGTCTCCACCTTGTGTACCTGCCCCTCGTCACTGATCAGCTCACGCCTGTGCGCTTGCACCACGCTGATGCTGATGGGCTTGGGGTCCTGGCCTGGCAGAGGTGGCATGCCATCCCTGCCACAGACTGGCAGGAATGGGTCCCCTCCAGGTGTAGACTGTACTCCAAGGACTCTGGGCCTCCAGCAGATGGACCTTAAGGGGCCAGGAGGGCCACCTGCCTTAGCTTGCTAGCTCCCTCCCTCCTCCTGGGTGTTGAGGGCATCCAGCAAGCCCTCCACAGCTCTTGCTTGCCGATTATGTAACCATCAGCCTGGTGAAATGGATATAGACGCCCACCTGCCTCACACTTCCATTTTGCCAGGATCCTTTCACGCCATCGGTAGACATGAGGCTCGAGAAAACTTAAAGTCTAGGAAGCGCTCTCTCCTCTTTATCCCCCTTGCACCCTCTCGAGACCCAGTGCCTGCACACGCAGAGGCTCAGGTGGTCCCACACTGCAGTGAAAGCCTCTGTGACTTTGTTGGTTTTGGCAAAGATAAATTACATTTATTTCACAGGGATGGAGAAGGAGGGGGAAAGGAGAGGTGGCCAAAGCCCCGATGGGCGGGATGGGTAGGAGGCAGACCTCATGCAGGCGATACGGAGGACACAGATGAGACCTCCGTTTTGGAGGCGCTGGAGAGTTCAGAGCCATCGTCAACCTTCTTCCCAAAAAGCTGCAAGATGCAGTTTCGAAACTGGAAGGACAGAAAGTGTTATTGAGCAGAGCAGGGAAGGGTGGAGCACTGTGCTGAATGTACGTGCCCGAGCCTTCCCTTCACCCATTCCGAATCCCATGGGGGATGGAGGAAGGCTTGGATTATTTCTCCCTCACACGCGGGGATGTCATCTGACTTAGCAGTTGATGGTGACTACACAGGGTTGAAGTGTGTCCCCCAAAAGATGTGTTCAGGTTCAGACGAGGTCACGCTGGGGCAGGGTGGGTCCTAATCGAATGACTGGTGTCCTGATAAGAAAAGGAACGCTTGGACACAGACACGCAGACAGAGGGAAGAAGGCCACGTGAAGAGGAAGGCAGAGACTGGGGCGACACACCTTGGAGTCAAGGAACGCCAAGGACTGCCAGCAGCCCTGCAGCTGCTTCTGCCTCTCGGCCTCCATAGGGAACCTTTCCATTTGCCAACACCCTGATTTCAGACTCAAGATTTCCAGAACCCTGAGAGAATCCATTTCTGTGGTTTGAAGCCACTGAGTTTGTGGTAGTTTGTGACGGCAGCCCCACGACACTCATCCACAGTGACAGCTAAGGCACAGTGGTGACCTGTCCCCAGACTGTCTGGTGAGCGGCTCAGAGGAATGCTAATGAAAAGGCATGTGGTTGTCATGGTTTTTCCAGTCCATGGATCTGGGGCAAGGTGAGGCCTAGGTAATGACAATCTAGCCCCCACGTCATCTCTCCAGCCAAGCGTCTTCCGGTACCAGGAGGGGTCTGTCTTTGCTGCTTCACCCCAAAGAGATCTGGGCCATACGAATGTCTCAAATCATGTCCTGTGTCATCACTGAAGTAACCACAATGCTTTGAGGACCCAGACCAAAGGCATTTTCTAAATATTTCAGGCCTACCCTTGACTAGCTCTAACTCCCTCTAGCATCAAAACTCTCAAAATAAAAAATATGATGGTTGAAATTAATAACATAAGAAACGGGACGAACAGCAGAATGAGCTCGGCTGAAGAGCTGGGAGACAGGGCTGAGGAACCCATTCAGCAGCTGCTGCTTGAGCACACACTGTGTGCCAGACTCTGTCCTGAGCAAAATTTGCTGTCTTCATGGAACTGCATTCCAGAAAATTCTCTCAGAATGTGGCAGGACAGGATAATTACGTGGAAAGGGTAAAAGCAAAGTTCGAGGCCTGGTGAGGTCCAGAAGTGCGGACATCTGTCTAGGAGGGGGAGTTCTGGAAGGGAGAATGGAAATAATCCAGTAAAGACAGTACTTGGCAAGAGAGTTTAGGATTCCAGAAACCTGAAAAAGACCCTCATGAAAGTCAGGAAACGGGGGTCAGGGACAGAACTACACTCCGGGCATCAGTGTGCTACAGCGAGTTCCCGGAAATCCACTGCAGGCCTGGTCCTACTTACTGTTTAAAAGTTACCAGAGAGAATGAACCCTTAATGAACTCTGCAGACTTGGCTTGTGTGAGTCAAAGCTGAGCCAAAGGGGCTGGAGCCGTTGAGTGGCTCTAAGATGGAGAAGCAAGGAAGAGCCCAGTGGAAGGGATGCACTGGGCCTGGTGAGGTGGGAGGCCTCTGCACACCTTTCTGGCCATCATCAAGTCACATCACAGCTGCGCTTTAATGAAGCCTGTAACCTACAGAGGTGGGGGGATTTAGGTGTGCGAGCAGCTTGCTGCTGAGGCCCAGTATGCCAGCTGAGGAGGCTGCCTCTGGGCAGGACCACAGCACGTCCCCCCGAACTAACCCGCGAACTCGTGAAAGCTCTTGAACTCTTGGTCAGCGTAGCCAAGGAGGGCCGGCTTTTGTTCTTATAGGAAGACAAATTCCAGAGGTTATGGTTTGAAAATGGAGAGATGAAGGTTGAGAAGGGTCGAGTCTGAACAGAAGAGGGGCACACCTAGGGTGGATGTACCTAGGGCTCACCAACTCCTAGAGCGTCTGAACGCCAGGAGAGCCCCTGAAGCTCGGCAGCCATAGTTCTGGGGCCACCGGAAGGGAAGAACACACGGCACACCGACGCTTTGGGAAATGCCACCCTCAGGCCGAGACTATGAAGGATTCCAGAGGGCACACCTAAGCCTTCTGCTAAGGGCCAGCTGGAGTACTGGCTGGGGCTGGGTCACATGCTGAGCCTTTCCCGGTCGTTTCCCTGGAGGGTCCCCCAGATGCTCCACGGGCTGGTGATCAGAGACATGATTCCAGGTGGGGCCATCACTGCACCCTTCTAGGGCACACGGCATTTTGAGTGGGATCTGCTGATGGTGTTGCTTACCTGCCGGTTCATAAAGACATAGATAACAGGGTTGTAGATAGTGGCACTTTTGGCAAAGAATGCTGGCAGGGCAGCCATCAAAGGGTGGAAGGGGTAGCCAGGGTTGGCAGCAGCAAAGCATGCGAAGAAGGCGTATGGTCCCCAGCAGAAGCAGAATGCCAGGACCATCACCACCACCATGCGTGTCACTTCCTTCTCTGCCTTCTGGGTGGATTCAGACTCTTTCTGCTGCTTTGCCACCTGAGGGAGACAGGGACAGTGAGTTGGGAGTTGGGGGGCAGCAAGAGGCAGGTGACCCAGGCATAGGGAGTTGTGGGGAGGAGGAGAGGAGCCCAGCAGCCAGCTTCCAGCCCTGAGTGGAGCACAGCCGGCCCCAGGCGGACATGGCGGCCTCAGGCTGGCCCCGGGCGAGTTCTTCTAGAATTGGAGGTGGCACACAGCTAGGCGTGGCCTAAGATGACCCCAGAGCTGGATCTAACAAGCTCCTTTGCTTCACCTGATCCCGTAACAGACTGTCCTGTTCTGCGCTCAGGCCTGAGCATGGAGGCCTGATTTGATTGATCACTGAGCGTGGAGAATGAAGGAGCTAACAAGATGGAGATGGCGGGGGAGGCGAAAGCAGTGGCCGGTGGGATGCGCGATGGGAGTGTCAGAGCAATGCATACACTTCCCTCAGGCTTCCTAGGCCAGGTTGGCCACTCTGTGGACTAAATCCTGCCCTGGACTCATGGTGAGGCAGCTGAGGGCAGCTGTGGTGGGGTGGCTCCTTCACACCTGCTGAGAGGAGGGAGACGAATGGCCTCCAGGCAGAGGCACTGTGGGGGAGGCCACAGAGGCCAGCCACCGCCTGCCAGGGATGAGGGACTGACGGCAGGCAGATGAGTGGGGATGAGAGAGGGAGTGTGAGGGCTGGAATGCAGGGACGGCCGAGACAGCAGAGCTGGGGCCACATTCTGGAGCTAGGGATCCACCATCCCAGACTAATACAGCCCAAGCCATGGTTGGGTACCTGTGGGAGCCTTCACCCCAAGGTGGCGGGGTGAGGGGGCCTTTCATAGGCTCACAGACTCCTCTAGAGAGAGCTTGGCAGGCATGCCCATCCAATTGTGGGCACAGGCAGCTTCATATAGGAAAGTCAGCACCCTGAAAAGGCTCCCACTGCTAACAGAAACAACCAGCCTGGCTCTCCTCCCTTGCGCTGACTTCCTGCAGGGCTCCCAGTGGTAACCTAGGCTACGGATGGGGGGTGATGGCTGTGGACAGGATCAGCTTCCCAGGGCAGAGGGCCAGACATGGAGGGTGGAGAGTGGCTCGGGGGGCAAATGGCACACTCGGGTCCACTCCTTGGTCAGCCCCACAGCTTATGAAAGGGACAAGGGTACTCTGGTGGCAGCCTCATAAAAACACGCCTTGATTTGCAGGTGTCATTTGCTGATGTGGCTGCTCCACTCTACTCTGTGGGAAAGGCAGCCTTTCCACCCCGGGGAGAACTGTCCAGGGTCGGGGCAAGGCACACCTCTGTTCCCCTAGTGGACTCCTCCAGGGAGAGAGTGGCAGTGCTTTCCCGTCTCACAGAGCTGAGGACAACGGGGCTGGGGCTGAACCTGCAGCCACTGGTACAGCCCCAAAGGAATCGCCTGATTCTCATCGCTGGATCTTAATATTTTCTTATAGCGGTAGAATCCTCTTCTCTAGAGATTTTTGAAAAAATAGTTTAGGAGTCTCAGTGGACTGATTTGAGGGCAGAGCAGCTTAGGGGCAGGACGGGGGTGAGGCCAGGAGGAATGGGGGGGCTTACCGCTCGGATGGCCAGCCACACTTGGAGGTAGCAGAGCACGATGATGCTGAGTGGGGTGATGCAGCAGGTGACCATGAGGACAATCATGTAAGACTGCACCCCGGGGTACGAGCTGCCGCTGAACACGTCTGGGCCGCATGAAGTCTTCAGGCCATGGGGCCAGTACCTGGAGAGAAGGGCCGGCAGCCAGTCCTGATGCAGGGTGGGGTGACCCAGGACCCCCAGCCCAGGCATGGTGCTAACTCGGGTGGGGTTTGTTTTTTTTAATTGAGGTGAAATTCACGTTGCATGAGGTTACCCAATTTGAAGCGATCAGTTCGGTGGCAGTCACCACCTCTGCTTCCAGAACATTTTCATCAACCCAAAACGAAACCGTTGGGTAGGATTTTGGTAAATCCTTGTCCGTTTTTAGATGTCATGCCTTTCCTCTTTTTAAAATTGTGGTAAAATACACATAACATAAAATGTGCCATTATAGGCCAGGCACAATGGCTCACGCCTATAGTCCCAGCACATTTGGAGGCAGAAGTAGGAGGATTGCTTGAGCCCAGGAATTCAAGACTAGAGCCTGGAACACATAGTGAGATCTTGTCTCTACAAAAAAAAAAAAAAAATTAGCCAGGTGAAGTGGTGCACCTGTAGGCCCAGCTCCTCAGGAGGCTGAGGTAGGAGGATCACTTGAGCCCAGGAGGTCGAGGCTGCAGTGAGCCATAATTACACCACTGCACTGTGCCAGCCTGGGTGACACAGTGAGACCCTGTCTCAAAAAAAAAAAGTACCATTATGACCTATGGTACCTTCACAGTGCTGTGCAACCATCTCCACTATCTGCTTCCAGAACATTTTCATCTTCCCAATCACTCCCCTTCTTTACGAAGGGAGTGTGAGGTTCTGTCTTGCCCTGACCTTCTGAGAACACCCATGAAGAGCTGAGTCTTTTATCTGAGGTCAGCTAGGCCGTGACTGAAATAAAGGGCCCTGCTCACTTGGTGGCCTGGAGGATTAAATGAGATAACCCGCGGGAGAGCCTCCACCAGGGTCAGCTCGCCACACATGTTTGATAACGGGCAGCTGTGTGGGGCATGGCGGCATGAGGAGGGTGGGAGACAGAGACAGGCTTCCACAAGGTTTGTTTCCTAGAATTGTGGAACGTTCTGGAGGAAAGAACATTCCCTCTCCAAACACCACGAGAACTTATTCACAAGCTTGTCGATAAAACAGTGAAATGCTGTCCCATCCAGTCCATCCCAATCAAACATTTGAGCCACTTGCTTGGCCTGGCCAGGACATGTGCTCTGTAGGCCCAGGTGGATCTATGACCCAAGCAGCCTCTGAAAGGTGGGGGGCGGGGTGGGGCAGCATGTGCAAGAAAGAGACCTGGAATGCAAACACGCTGTGCGTTCACTGACAGCTGTGCTCATGGCCTCAGCTCCGTGTGCTCCTGTGACCTGATCGTGCTTGGGACAAATATGTTTCCAGAGGTTTGGGGACCACAGAGCCATTCCTACATTGCAGCCACATTCATACATTGATAGACATTGCACGCTCATAGGGGCCCAGAGAAAGGAAGTGATTTGCCTTAAGGTCACAGAGTCTGACCCTGCCCAATCCATCTCGTGCCCTCGCACCCTTACCTGCTCCAACCAAAGATGGGCGGGGCCGTCCACACAGCAGCCCAGACCCAGGAGAAGACGATGCCCACGATGGCCAGCTTGGCATCAAATCTCACGTTGCCAAAGGGCTTGCAGACCACCATCCATCTCTCCCAGGAAATGATGGCCAGGGACCAGAGACCTGTGATCCCTATGGGGAGAGCAGACAGATGAGGGCTTTGAGCCAAAGCAAAGGTGGGAAGCAAAGCTTCCCACTCTCCTGCTTAGACCCCAAACGTCTGCACAGAGAATTCAGGGTTCCGTGGACTGAGGTGGAAATATGACATCTTTCTTTCCACCAACCTCGAACAGACACTGGGCATTTCCTTCCGTTATGAACATGGCAGTATTAGCAGTACCCGTGACTCGGTCAGCAAGAGAGGACACAGATGTTTTCCTGTCAATTCATAGAGGTGGCAGACAGTTCGAATATCACTTATGTTCATCACTACTCTGAAATAACAGTGGTTGTCAGGCGGGATCCTGTTATTTAATACCTTAGCACTGAGTGGTGTCACTAATGCGTTTAATACATGCTTTCATTTTTATTTACTTTTTGAGACAGAATCTCACTCTGTTGCCCAGGCTGAGTGCAGTGGTGCCATCATAGCTCACTGTAGCCTTGACCTCCGGAGCTCAAGCCATCCTCCCGCCTGAGCCTCCTGAGTAGCTGGGACTACTGGTGTGCCACCACACCCAGCTGTTTTTATTTGTCGTACAGAAGAGGTCTCACTATGTTGCCCAGGCTGGTGTCAAACTCCTGGAGGCAAGCAGTCCTCCCACCTCAGGCTCCCAAAGTGCTGGGATTACAGGCATGAGCCTGGCCAATAAATGCTTTTAACTAAAGACTATGTTACTGATGAATGTTTAATACTTTGATAACTGTATTTCAATATAATTTGCTGCCTTCGTAATCCTATGGGTCTCGTTTTATGCGTTTGCAGCTATTCCTCTAAGATGGGGTCCACAGGCTTCCCACATGGCCAAGGGCATCTGTGGACCAAAACTGGTGGGGAAGTGCCGGCTGCTTGGCACCTGACTGACCCAAGAACAGACCATGAGCAGAGGCAAGGGTGAGCGGGAGACCATGGCAGAAACGGAGACAGCCGTGGGCGGAGATGCAGGGGGCACTCGGGAAGGGCCGTGTGACCATCGAGGCCATGCCTGCTGCAGAGAGCACTTGGACCTGGGGACGGACCTTCTCTGCCTGACCTTCCCTTGGCTCCCCTTCTAGACTGTCGGGGTAGTGCCAGGACTTGGACAAGCACCCACTCTGGTCTGGGCCATCGTGGGTACAATTTGAGGCAGTTGACAGGGGGTGGGGTTGGGGAGGCTGCTAAGAGTTGTGGGGAGGCAAGAACAGGAGCTGCTGCTGCTGGATGTGGGGTCTCCCCCTCCTGAAATAAAGTCCCAGCTCCTGGGCGTGACCTCTGAGGCCTCTGAGACCTGGGCCTGCCCACCTCGTGTCCGCCAGCCACGGCTGCTTGGTGGTACTCTACCCACTCGAACCACAAACTGCTCCCAGCCGCTCCTCCACCACCTGCCCCAGGCCCCTTCTTGTCTGAGAGGACTGATGATGGTACTGTGTGGTCGCCATCTGGGTATAGGGCCCCCTCCTTAGCACAGAGCCTGGCACACTGGCACCTCTCGGCCACTGTCTCCTGACCTGAGCGAAATAGTGGCCCACAGAGATATTAGTGATGGGGATCGGGAGAGGATCTGGGAATTGTGTCTCCTCCGGGAAAAGAGGATGCTGGTGAGCTGAAAGAGCAGGCATCCCTAATTGCAGGGGAGTTCTGTCCAGGGTGCCCAGAGTCTCCACCCCCCTACCGTTCTGGGGTCGTCTAGCTCTGTATCTGTCTCCTCCCACACCAGCCCCACAGCTCCAAACTGGCTGTCCCCGGGCAGAGCCTGACTCATTAGTAGGAACTCAGGGTATGTTTGACTTAAGGGAGCTGAATTTAATGTGAGTGTTCAGATGGAAGCCTCCAGAACCCGTCAGTATACGGATGTGAGGCACAGATGTGGAGGGAGACAGACCTACAGGAGCAGCTGGGCCCAGGTCATCATGAGGTGGCCGGAGGGGCTTGCAGGGTGAATGAGTGGTTTCCGCTGAGCCTGGGCCCCGACTGGCTTACCACACAGGGAGACGGTGTAGCCCTCCAGGACACACATAGGGTGGCCCAGCACGAAGTAGCCATAGATCTGGTTCACAACGCTAATAGTGCTGGCGATGACGGTCTCTGCTAGGTCAGCGATCGCCAGGTTCACCAGGATCCAGTTCAGCGGGTGGCGCAGCTTCTTGAACTTCATGGTGGCCGCCAGCACAAGCCCATTTGTGAAGACGGATGCGATGACCACAAAGATCATCCAGACACTGGTGAGGTGGTACACCCATCTGGGAGCGATGTGGTAATTCGGGCCTTCGAAGGGGTCTGCGGGCAGGAGGCAGAGGAGAGAGAGGAGCTGGGCTGCAGCACCACCTGTCTATACCAGTGCTGATCCCACCTCTCCCCTCCCCCTCCGCCCTCCTGCCTTTGCAGTTGGCTCTTTCCCTCCAGCTTTGTCCATCCTCAGACAGTCTCCCCTCCATCCTGTCCCTCAAGCCAGAGACCATCGCCTGCTGGTCACTGGCACTGGCACCTTGAACTTAACAGAACTCCTCATCGTCTGCTTCATCTGATTCCCCACTCCCAGTGTGCAGTCACCCCACTTCCCTGCTCCCCTCTTCCCTTTGCCCCAGCCCCACCTCCTACCTCCGAGTCCTCTGCCCTTCCGTAGACAAGCGCTTTCCTCGTGTAAAGCCCAGCTCATATGCATTTGCCTTCCAGAAGCCTTTCCAGATTCCCCAGCTAGTGGCAACTCACCCCCTTGAGGGGAAGACCACTACCCACCTCTGTCACCTTCTGTCACATATAGGAGTTACTGTTCATGATGATCTGAATGTACGTGCCCCCCATAAATTCCTGTGTTGAAATCCCAACCCCCAAGGTGATGGTATTAGGAGATGGGGCCTTTGGCAGGTCTTTTCGGTCATGTGTGCAGAGCAAGTGCGGCCCTCATGAATGGAATTAGTGCCTTATAAAAGGTCCTAGAAGCTGGGCCTGGTGGCTCACGCCTGTAGCCCCAGCTACTCAGGAGGCCAACGTGGGAGGATCACTTGAGCCTTTGGGAACAGCCCAAATTAGCTGGGAATGGTGGCTCATGCCTGTAATCCCAGCACTTTGGGAGGCTGAGGCAGGAGGGTTGCTTGAGCCCAGGAGTTCAAATCCAACCTGGGCATGTAAAAAAATTTTTTTAAATTAAAACTTAAAAAAAAAAAGAGTCTCTAGAGTGCTCTCTAGCTCTCTTTCTACCATGTGAGGATAGAATGAGTTGTTGGCAATCTGCAGTCAGGAAGAGGGTCCTCGCCAGAGCCCAGCACACTAGCACCCTGACTTCCAGCCTCCAGAGCTGTGAGAAATAAATTTGTCATTTAAAAGCCACCCAATCTATGGTAATTTCTCTTTGGTTCTTTTCTTTTCCTTTCTTTTCTTTTCTTTTTTTTTTTTTTTGAGACAAAGTCTTGCTCTGTCGCCCAGGCTGGAGTGCAGTGATGTGATCTCGGGTCACTGCAACCTCTGCCTCCTGGGTTCAAGCGATTCTCCTGCCTCAGCCTCCCGAGTAGTAGCTGGGATTTACAGGCACCCACCACCACACCCAGCTAATTTTGTACTTTTAGTAGACATGGGGTTTCACCATGTTGACCAGGCTGTTCTCAAACTCCTGACCTCAAGAGATCCTCCTGCCTTGTCCTCCCAAAGTACTGTGATTGCAGGCCTGAGCCCCCGAGCACAGCCTGGTAATTTCTTATAGCAGCCAGTACTGAGACACAAATATAAGCCTTGTCTTTCTCACCAGAGACTGTGACTCATTCATCCTCACAGAGTGTCCAGCATACACTAGATGCTCAGAAAATAAATGAATGAGGAAATTCATCAACGAATGTGTTATGAGTTGAATTGTGTCCCACCCAAATTCATAGGTTGGAGTCCTAACTCCAATACCTCAGAATGTGACCACTTTCAGAGATAGGGCCTTTACAGAAATGACCAAGTTTAAATGAGGTCATTAGGGTGGGCCCTAATCCAATATGACTGGTGTCCTGATTATGACTGTGATTATTGTATATTTAGAGATACAGTCAGCTGGGAGCGGTGGCTCACGCCTGTAATCCCAGCACTTTGGGAGGCCGAAGGGGTGGATCACTTGAGGTCAGGAGTTCAAAACCAGCTGGCCATGGTGAAACCCCGTCTCTACTAAAAGTACAAAAAAAAATTAGCCAGGTGTGGTGGCTGGCGCCTGTAGTCCCAGCTACTCAGGAGGCTGAGGCGGGAGAATCACTTGAACCCAGGAAGCAGAGGTTGCAGTGAGCTGAGATCACGCCACTGCACTCCAGCCGGGGGGTGACAGAACAAGACTCCGTCTCAAAAACAACAACAACAACAACAACAAAAAATAGAGATAGAGTCTGGCTCTGGCACCCAGGCTGGGGTACAGTGGCACAATCATAACTCACTGCAACGTGGAACTCCTGGGCTCAAGGGATCCTCCTGCCTCAACCTGTCGAGTATCTGGGACTACAGCCGTGCATTACCACAATGGCAATTTTTTTATTTCTGTAGAGATGGGGTCTGGCTATGTTGCCTAGGCTGGTCTCGAACTCCTGACTTCAAGTGATCCTCCCACCTTGGCCTCCCAAGTAGCTGGGACTACAAACGAATTATTTCTCCTTTTATTCTGTAGGAGTTTGCTAGGGCTCTACACCTTTTGTGTTGGAAAGACCTTTGTCATAACACTGTTTTTGGCAGATTACTTGAAGGGATTGCAAGCCACAGACCTGCTGCCATATAAGGCCTCATGGAGAGTCCCAAGATTTATCAAGAGATTCTTTAGCTGTGTGTTAGAAAAGCCCAGCTCAAGCTAGCTTAAGAAAAATGGGGATTTCCTGGCTACGGCCAGGAGAGACAGATAAATCTCACCCCTAGCACAGCTGGATCCCACAAGACCTCTGCTGCCCTCTGTGCACGGGCCCCATTTGTTCCTAACACAAGGAGCTTCCGGAAACCCACAGGCAATGTCTGCAATCCCGATACTTGGCACTGGCTCCCGAGGAACCCCCAGTATGAGCAGTAGGGACAGATCATTGACAATTGAAGACCTGCATGGCATCAGTCTCCGTGCAGAAGGAAGCAGAGGGGAGCAATGGGGTTGCTGATGGACCTAAGAACAGAGAACCCCCAAACTGTCGGCAGCTCTTCCCTGGGAAGTACCTCGGGTGAACTGGGGAAGAGCCGCTGAGACTGGGAGGGTTTGGGACACTCTGGCCTGCAGGCAAGTGCAAGGTGCTGGAGCAACCTAGGTGCTACGACCTCTGAAAACAAGGCAGCCAGTGCCCTTCGTGCCTTCCCTGGCAACCCTTGCGGTCCAAATTGGGCAGTGCAGGGACAAGGGGGCAAAGGAGAGAACAGGTCCCAGCAGCAGTGGGGGAGGGGACAGGAGCTGCCACCAGTGTAACTGGGGCTGGTGTCATGGCCTACCCCTTCCTCCTGAAAGTTCTGGAACTGATTTCATGAAGCAACGAGCAAGAGAATCAAAGTCAACTCCCAGGCAAAGTGATTCAAGGAAATACAGGTAGATAGGGAAGGGGCGGGGGGTGGTGGCGCAGAGAAGCCAGACTTCTTCAAATACACCTTCTTTTCTAGATTTTAATTGGAAACTTTTAACTGTTTTATGACATAATTATAAAACAAAATTTAAGTGGCCGGGGGCGGTGGCTCACACCTGTAATCCCAGCACTTTGGGAAGCCGAGGTCGGCAGATGACTTGAGGTCAGCAGTTCGAGACCAGCCTGGCCACATGGTGAAACCCCATCTCTACTAAAAATAAAAAAAATTAGCTGGGCGTGGTGGCTCGCACCTGTAGTCCCAGCTCCTCGGGAGGCTGAGGGAGAAGAATCGCTTGAACCCAGGAGGCGGAGGTTGCAGTGAGCAGAGATCGTGCCACTGCACTCCAGCCTGGGTGACAGAGTGAGACTGTCTCGAAAAAGTAAAATAAAATAAAATAAAAATTTAAATTTACAGAACAATCTCTGAAAATCAGCAACAAAAGAAATGAAGCTAAATGCATATCCACTTGAGTGGCATATCACTTAGAGAGGGACTATTCTAAGGCACTTGAAACACACTGGTTTACTACGCAACCTAGTGGCATATACCCTCAGGGTAAGAAGACCTGTGAAGATGTTACGGTTTTGGTCACCAATAGGTGAAGGCAGGGTAAGGTGTCCGAATGCCGTCGTTCTCCATCCCCAGTGGTTTAATTGGTCTGGGCACTGAGTTTCGGTAGCTGCCAACACCCCAGGAAAGAGACACTCTCCTTGCCAAAACACACCAACAAATCCAACCTGCCTCTGGTCAGATCCTCAGATCAACTACCGATTTACAGAAAAATCATAAGAACAACGTCAGAGGGGCCTGTTAAGCTACGTCGTGAACGACTTGCTTTCTTCCACAAATAAATTGCAGGGAGATAGAAAGAGAACCTCTAGATTCAAAGGTAGTCAAAAGGCGTATCAATCAATCTGAATGTGTGGACCTTATTTGAGCCCTGATTCAAGCAAACTGAAAATACGTATGACATTTTTTGAACACTAGTAGGATATTTGAAGCTATTCAGGAAATATTGTTACACTTGTCGGTGTGATGATGACTTGTGGTTATGTATTGAGAAGAGCCGTTTTCTCCTAGAGGAACATAGTAAAGATTTACAGAGGGAAGGGTGTGATGCCTTGGATTTGCTTCCAAGAATCAGGAAGAAAGGGTAGTGGAGGGGTTACAGATGAAATGAGATGAAACCGTGGAAGCTGAGTGATGGGTCCTGGGGTTCATTACACTCTTCCCTCTACTTTAGTAGATGCTTGAAGTTTTGTGGGGGAAAAAAAACCCACCCCGACATTTGAAAAGAGTGCATTGAAGCATCATGCATTGATGAAGTCTGGGGGCATCTAGGAAGAGACTGTTGCATTGCCACCGAGGAAATTCTGGGCACAGTCATATTGAAGTCAACTGCAAGATCCTCATCCGGTTTGGTCTGGGCACTCTGTCACTAATTGGCACTCGGTCCTGGCCACCCCACAGCGGGATATTTATTGGCAACCAAGGAGCTGGCGTGGCTTCTGGAAACCACAGCCTGCACGATGTTGTTTTTTGTTTTGTTTTGTTTTGAGACACAGTCTCACTCTGTGGCCAGGCTGGAGCATAGTGGCGTGATCTCGGCTCACTGCAACCTCCACCTCCCGGGTTCAAGCGATTCTCCTGCCTCGGCCTCCTGAGTAGCTGAGACTACAGGCATGCGCCACCAAGCCCAGCTAATTTTTGCATTTTTAGTAGAGATGGGGTTTCAGTATGTTGGCCAGGATGGTCTCTATCTGTTGACCTCGTCATCTGCCCGCCTCTGCCTCCCAAAGTACTGGGATTACAGGAGTGAGCCACTGCGCCCGGCCTGCACGATGTTCTTGAAGGCACCAAAGGAATTTGGTTTGGAGGAGGGACCCGGGGAGAGGGTCAGGAGTGGGGCGGTCACTGTCGTCCTCAGCTTCTTTGAGGGCCTGCGTGCAAAACTTTTGGATTGGGCAACTCCCAATGGCAGAACTCGGGCTGCCCTGATGAGAGCTTTCAGCTTTCTGTTGGGCCTGAGCCCTCTCTCCCAGGACTGCTCCAAATGGAAAGATGGCCCTGGGCGCCAGTGCAGCCTCTTCCCCCAGAGGTGTGCAGCCAAAAGCCGTGTGGCCCCATCATGGAGTTCGACAAAATGACTGCTACAGCCTTTGACGACCCTGAAGTTCTAGAAGTTTCTTGCCCTCTGCTGCTGTCTTCCCCACCCTCCCGCCTCCCTTGGGTGTGTCAGTACGTTGCCTCCTTTTGGCTTCAAATGTAAAGACAGACCCAGCTCTTCCCCAGGAAGCTGAGGGACTCCGTGGAATGAGAGGTCACTCGCTAGCAGTGAACACACTCATCTACGGGCCACAAAGAAAGAGCACATAAACTCTCCCCGGCCACGGATTCTCAAAGGGGCTAGGAAGCCTGTGTGGCTTGAGAATGCATATTCGATATTATGGTGTCCTTCAAGATTTGGAGAGGACCCCCCAATTCGTGTCATCAGAAAAGCTATGGGAGAAAGCCTTCTCTGCTGGTGGGGATGTGCAGAAGAGAGATTCCCTTGGGTGGGGCAGGTGGGTGGCCGGTGGCCCCCAGTGCAGCCACCCAGCCTCCACGGGCCTGCTGGCTCACCTCTGGTGGAGTTGCTGTTGGTGTAGGTGAAGATGCTGGACTGGGTGCTGTCCTCATAGCTGTCCTGCGGATGGCGGCCTGCGAGCCTTTGGAGGCTCCACTGCTGGGCCATGGCTATGGAAAGCCCTGTCCCCGACGGCAGCCAGCCCTGGTGCGTCACCTGAGGGTCACGGCGCTTTATACCGGCCAGTGGGATCAGCCCGGGCCTCTTCACCTTAAAAGCTCCCAAATCCTACACCATCTGATCTCTTAATTGGGCCTGGGACTTAGACCTCCTCCTCCCACCCCTTGCTTCCTTGCTCCTGAGGCGAGCCCCCCGGGGGCGGCTCAGAGGGATTTGCTGGAAACCTGTAATCCCAGCTACTGGGAGGTTGAGGCAGGAGATCGCTTGAATCTGGGAGGCAGAGGTTGCAGTGAGCTGAGATGGCGCCACTGCACTCTAGCCTGGGCAACAGAGCAAGACTCTGTCTAAAAAAAAGTGGCTGGGCACAGTGGCACACGCCTATAATCCCAGCACTTTGGGAGGCCAAGGCAGGTAGATCACCTGAGGTCAAGAGTTCGTGACCAGCCTGACTAACATGGTGTAACCCCGTTTCTACTAAATACAAAAAATTAGCTGGGCTTGTGGCACATACCCGTACTCCTAGCTACTTGCGAGGCTGAGACAGGAGAATCACTTGTACCTGGGAGGTCGAGGTTGCGGTGAGCCATGATCGAGCCATTGCACTCCAGCCTGGGCAACAAGAGCAAAACTCTGTCTGAAGAAAAAAAATTTAACAGGCCACCTAATTGCGACAAAAAAAACCCAAACAAACCCTGAACCTGTTTAGATTCCCACTTGCAGGGTATGTGACATCACCTTCTGCCACATTCTCGCCAGCCCTGGTCATTGTTAGGTTTTTAATTTTTGGCGTTCTGGTGGATGAGGAAATAGTATTTAATCGTTGCTTTTTGCTTACTATTCCTGGATCACGTTGCAATTACACGTTTTTTCCTACGTTTACTGCCTTTCGTTTTTCGTCGTCTGAGATGTCCATGGCTACCCTTTAATGTCTTTATATTGGGTTATTTGCTCTTAGTTTACTGATTTGCAGTTCTTTATATATTGTGTTGATTAGCCTTTTATCTATCAGATATATTTCAAGCCTTTTTTTTTTCTTGTTTGCTTTTATTTATTTTATGAGATGGGGTCTCAGTCTGCCACCCCGGCTGGAGGGCAGTGGTGCGATCACAGCAGCCTCGACATCCCCGGGATCAAGTGATCCTCTCGTCTCAGCCTCCTGGGTAGCTGGGACTACGGGTATGCACCACCACTCCAGGATAATTTTTGTATTAATTTTTTTTAATAGAGACAGGGGTTTCGCCATGTTGCCCAGGCTGGTCTCGACCTCCTGGGCTCAAGAGATCCACCCACCTGGGCTTCCAAAGTGCTGGGATTACAGGCATGAGCCAGCACACCCAGCCCTTGTTTTTGTTTTATTTTTTGCTCCCCCTTTCTTTCTTTTTTTTTTTTTTTTGATTAATCAAGTCCCATTTTTTTCTCCCCTTTGTTATTTGGATGTTTTGTACATATGTAGCTTCTTTTCTAGTGATTACTTTTTTTTTTTTTTTGAGACGATCTCACTCTGTCAGTCAGGCTGGAGTGCAGTGGCGCAATGTCGGCTCACTGCAACCTCCGTCTCCCAGGCTCAAATAATTCTCCTGCCTCAGCCTCTCCAGTAGCTGGGATTACAGGTGTGTGCCACCATGCCCGGCTAATTTTTGTATTTTTAGTAGAGACAGTGTTTCACAGTGTTGACCATGATGGTCTCAAACTCCTGACCTCAAGGGATCCACCCGCCTTGGCCTCCCAAAGTGGTGGGATCACAGGTGTGAGCCACCACGCCCCCCCCTTTTTTTTAATTGAGACAAGGTCTCACTCTGTCACCCAGGTTGGAGGGCAGTAACACAGTCACAGGTCACTGCAGCCTCTACTTGCTGGGCACAAGTAATCCTCCTGCCTCAGCATCCTGAGTAGCTGGGACCACAGGTGCACACCACTGCCCTGGCAAGACTTGCTTTTTAAACAGTTGTTGAATTCTTGCATTTGTCAGTGGTGTACTGAACTCCTTCATGTCTAAAAATGTCTTTAGTCTAACCCCACAGTTGACAGTTGGGGTGTAGAATTTTAGGCTGGGAAATCACTTTTCCCTCAGAATTTCGAAGGCAGCACTTCATTGTCTTTTTTTTTTTTTTTTGAGACAGAGTCTTGCTCTGTTACCCAGGCTGGAGTACAGGGGAGTGATCTCGGCTCACTGCAACCTCTTGGGTTCAAGCGATTCTCTTGCCTCAGCCTCCTGAGTAGCTGGGATTACAGGTGCCCACCACCATGCTCGGCTAATTTTTATTTTTAGTAGAGACAGAGTTTCCTCATGTTGGCCAGGCTGGTCTCAAACTCTTGACTTCAAGTGATCTGCCTGCCTGGGCTTCCCAGAGTGCTGAGATTACAGGTGTGAGCCACCGTGCCCAGCCAGCACTTCATTGTCTTCTAGTTCCCCATGCTGTTGCTGAAGTCTGAAGCCATTCTGACTTCTGATTCTTTGCATGTGACCTATTTTTTCCTCTCTGACAGTTATTCTCTCAGTGTATCGAAGATATCAGTCAACTATCTTCTGGATTGCATTGATGCTATTGAGAAGGCAGCCTGCAGTCTAAAAGTCATGGTTTTAAAGGTAATCAGCTTTTTTTCCTCTGGTTGCTTTTAACATCTTGTGTCGGCCGGGGGCTGTGGCTCATGCTTGTAATCCCAGCACTTTGGGAGGCCGAGGTGGGCGGATCATTTGAGGTCAGGAGTTCCAGACCAGCCTGGCCAACATGGTGAAACACTGTCTCTACTAAAAATACAAAAATTAGCTGGGCATGGTGGTGGGCGCCTGTAATCCCAGCTACTTGGGAGGCTGAGGCAGGAGAATCGCTTGAACCCGGGAGGCAGAGGTTGCAGTGAGCCGAGATCACGCCACTGCACTCCGGCCTGGGCGACAAGAGCGAAACACTTTCAAAAAAAAAAAAAAAAAAATCTTGTGTTCATGTGTGGACTTATTTCTGTCTTCCCTGCTTAGGATTTACTGGGCTTCTTGAATTTGTGAATTTGTGTCTTTCTTCAGTTCTGGAAAGTTCTTAGGGAGTTATCTCTTAAAATGTTGCTGCTGTGGCCGGTCGTAGTGGCTCATGCCTGTAATCCCAGCACTTTGGGAGGCCGAGGTGGGTGGATCACCTGATGTTGAGAGTTCGAGAACAGTCTTGCCAACATGATGAAACCCCATCTCTACTAAAAATACAAAAGAATTAGCTAGCCGTGATGGCACGCGCCTGTAGTCCCAGCTACTCAGGAGGCTGAGGCACGAGAAGTGCTTGAACCCGGGCAGCAGAGGTTGGCAGTGAGCTGAGATTGTGCCACGGCACCCCAGCCTAGGCGACAGAGTGTGACTCCGTTTCCATTTAAAAAAAAAGAAAAATATATATATATTGCTGCTGCTTCATTCTCTGTCTTCTCTCTCTGGAGTGACAATTGGATTTTTGTTAGACCTACTCATGCTACCTTCCATGTCTTCTATTTTTCAAGTTTTCTATTTCTTTGTGCCTCTGTGCTGCATTCTGGATACTTTTTTTCTTTTCTTTTCTTTTCTTCCCCTCCTTCCTTCCTTCCTTCCTTTCTTTCGTCTTTCTTTTTTTGAGATGGTGTTTTGCTCTTGTTGCCCAGGTTGGAGTGCAGTGGCGCGATCTCGGCTCACTGCCACCTCTGCCTCCTGGGTTCAAGCGATTCTCCTCCCTCAGCCTCCCAAGTAGCTGGGATTACAGGTGTCCACCACCATGCCCAGTTAATTTTTTGTATTTTTTAGTAGAGACAGGGTTTCACCATGTTGGTCAGGTTGGCCTCAAACTCCTGACGTCAGGTGATCCACCCACCTTGGCCTCCCAAAATGTTGGGATTACAGGTGTGTGAGCCACCGCACCCGGCCTGGATACTTTCTTTAGCTCCTCTGTGCAATTTACTGATAGTGTCTCCAGCCATATCAAATCTGCCATTAAATCCATCAATTGAACATTTATTTATTTATTATTTATTATTTTTTTGAGACGAAGTCTCACTCTACCGCCCAGGCTGGAGTGCAGTGGCGCGATCTCAGCTCGATGCAACTTCTGCCTCCTGTGTTCAAGCGATTCTCCTGCCTCAGCCTCTCGAGTAGCTGGGACTACAGGCGTGTGCCACCACGCCCGGCTAATTTTTGTATTTTTAGTAGAGATGGGGTTTCATCATGTTGCCCAGGCTGGTCTCGAACTTCTGACCTCAAGTGATCCTCCCACCTTGGCCTCCCAATGTGCTGGGATTACAGGCGTGAACCACCAAGCCCGGCCTTGTTTATTCAATTTTTGAGACAAGGTCTCACTGTGCCACCCAGGCTGGAGTGCAGTGGCATAATCTTGGTTCACTGCAACCTGTACTCCCGGGTTCAGGTGATTCTCCCACCTCAGCCTCCCGAGTAGCTGGGATTACAGGTGTGTGCCACCACGCCTGAGTAATTTTTGTATTTTTATTTTATTTTATTTATTTATTTTTGAGATGAAGTTTCGCTCTTGCCCAGGCTAGAGTGCAATGGCACGTTCTCGGCTCACTGCAACCTCCGCCTTCTGGGTTCAAGCGATTCTCCTGCCTCAGCCTCCCGAGTAGCTGGCATTACAGGCATGCACCACCACGCCTGGCTAATTTTGTATTTTTAGTAGAGATGGGGTTTCTCCATGTTGGTCAGGCTGGTCTTGAACTCCCGACCTCAGGTGATCCACCCGCCTCGGCCTCCCAAAGTGCTGGAATTACAGGTGTGAGCCACCATGCCAGGCATTTGTTGTTGTTGTTGTTGTTTTCTATTTTGTACAGACGGGGTTTCACCATGTTGGCCAGATTGGTTTTGAACTCCTGACCTCAAGTGATCCGCCTGCCTCGGCCTCCCAAAGTGCTGGGATTACAGGCGTGAGCCACTACACCTGGCCTATATTGAACATTTAAATAGTTTGAAAACTGTGAAATCTGGCGTATGTATATAAAGGTGCAGAAAACATTGATGTATGTTTTAAGAAATAACGATAAGGTGAACACACATTTAACCACTACTCAGGCCAGGCACCCCAGCCTCCACAGTCACCCCAATCATAATCCCCTTCTCCCGCCCTAGTGGGAACCACCATCCTGGGATTTCTGTTGCCAACATCCATGCTGCTCTTTATGCTTTCCTGCCTGTGTAGTCATCCCTATATAATATTGTTTAGTTTTGCCTGCTCTTGGAATTTATGTAAATGGAACCATATATAGTATGGATTTTCTGTCTGGTTTCTTTTGTTCAACATTATGCTTGTGAAATGCATTCATGTTTTTCAAGGCTGTAGTTCATTCTCATTGCTGTACAGTAGTATATTGTTGCATATATTACAGTTTACTTACACTTTCTGGGCAGGTGGTTTGTTGCTAGTTGTTGGATATCGGGAACATCAGTGTACTTGTCTCCTGGGAATATTGCCTATGAATGCAGTTGCTGGATCATTTGGTATGCATGTCTTCAACTTTGTGATACTGTCAAGTGCTTTCCTAAGGTGGTTGTAGTACAAATTTTCTTCCCACCAGTAATGATTGAGAGTTCCTGTTGCTCTATATCCTTGCCAGCTCTTATTGTTGTCAGTCTGTCTGAGTTTGACCAATCTACTGGGTACATAGCGGTATCACTTTGCGTTTTAAAAATTGAGGTATAGGCCAGATGCGGTGGCTCACCCCTGTAATCCCAGCACTCTTTGGGAGGCCGAGGCGGGAGCATCACTTGAGGTCAGGAGTTGGAAACCAGCCTGGTCAACATGGTGAAACCCTGTCTCTACTAATAATACAAAAATTAGCTGGGTGTGGTGGTGCACACCTGTGATCCCAGCTACTGAGGAGGCTGAGGCATGAGAATTGCTTTAACCCGGGAGGCGAAGGTTGTAGTGAGCCGAGATTGCACCACTGCACTCCAGCCTGGGTGACAGAGTGTGACTCTGTCTCAAAAAAAAAAAAAAAGTAGAAACAGAACAGAGGCTGCACCTGAGCTGCCCCCCACCTCCCTCTCCTAGCTCCTTGCTCTGGTGGGCTGGGTTCCAGCTATGCTGCTCTTGCCATCTTTATTTTACAGGTAAGAAAACTGAGCCTCAGAGCAGTTTATTAACTTGCTCAAGGTCTCAGAGTGGTGGAGCCAGGATTTGAACTGGGCTCTTTGTCAAAGGCAATGTTAACCCCCTCACCATGTGAGAGACTCATTCTTTTGTGTTACGATAGAATTTTCTGCCGTAGACCGTCAGCTGTATGAGATCAAGGAATGTATCTGGCTTCTGTACCACGTGGTAGGCACTCAGAAAATACGTGTTGAATGAATGATTGGATGAATGAATGAACCTCTTAGGAGGCAAATCTCTCTGCCTAACCCTTCCTGTCTCCCTGGGAGTAGCAATACAGCAAGCTGTAAGGGTTAACGGAAATAAGTTTATGCCATACTTTACAAGAATAGTTCTTTATAAATGAGACCCACAACTGGTAATTTTTGGAAGAGAAAATAGGAGTGCAGTGCAAAAACAGGCAGACGTAGAAGGCAGTCTGGCCACCTGTGGGTCTTAGGCATACATGTGGAGCAAGGAGTCAGACGCTGAAAAGGCGGAGAGAGGGGCCCTGAAGATGAGCATCACCTCCTCAGTCTGTGTCGGGCCCATCTTGAATGCACGAATCTTGCGTGTGTAAGTATCCATGTGTATGTGGAAGTGTTTTATGGAGTCATAACGTGTCCAATTCTCCCACACTTTGCGGCCCACAGAGCACCGTACTGTGATTTCTTGTTTCCCAATGTAGGCGGAACACACCAGGAGCCCCAGCGCAACCCTCCCCTCCAATGTGCCTTCATGCAGGTCCCTGTCATCCAGCGAAGGCGGCCCCAGTGGCCCTTCCAGCCTCTCGGATGGGGGCCTAGCCCACAACTTACAGGATAGTGTCAGGCACCGGATCCTCTACCTCTCAGAGCAGCTGAGAGTGGAGAAGGCCAGTCGGGATGGCAACACTGTGAGCTACCTCAAGCTGGTATCCAAAGCAGACCGCCACCAGGTGCCGCACATCCGGCAGGCCTTTGAGAAGGTGAACCAGCGCACCTCTGCCACCATCGCCCAGATCGAGCACAGGCTCCGCCAGTGTCACCAGCAGCTCCAGGAGCTGGAGGAAGGCTGCAGGCCCAAGGGCTTACTGCTGATGGCAGAAAGCGACCCAGCCAATTGCGAGCCACCCAGCGAGAAGGCCCTGCTTTCAGAGCCCCCCAAGCCAGGTGGGGAAGACGGGCCTGTCAACCTGCCTGATGCCAGCAGACCCTTCACCTTGGAGAGTCGCTTCCAGAGCTTACAGCAGGGGACGCGCTTAGAGACAGAGGATGTGGCCCAGCAACAAAATCTGCTGTTGCAGAAGGTAAAGGAAGAGCTGGAAGAAGCCAAGAGGTTCCACCTCAGCCTCCAGGAGTCCTATCACAGCCTAAAGGAGAGGTCTCTGACTGACCTGCAGCTGTTGCTGGAGTCCCTTCAGGAGGAGAAGTGTAGGTGAGGCCTTGGCTTTGGGGACTGGAAGCAGAGGAGGAACTGCTCCCAGCAGCCACCTATGGGAGGGTGAAAGGGAGCCAGGACAGGAGCCTGGAGAGCCAGGGTGAGGGGCCAGTTGGAAGAGCAGGTCCACGCTTCTCTTAGCGACTGGGCCCTGCAGTGGGGCGAGCCAGCCCTCTCCCTGCAGTCTCACACCTGCCTTGACCCTTGCTGGCGAAAAGGCTCCAGCTCGGCAGCCCCTGCCAGGTGGTTGCAGCGCCACAGCGGCTGGCCCTGACTCTGTGGTGGCAGGAGACAACATGGGGGTGGCAAGAGTCCGCTAGATACCTGGCACTAGTTAGGGAGGTGGCGTCCTTTGGTCGCAGTCGGCTGGGAAGGTGGGAGTCAGGACCAGAATCACCTCGCCAGCTCTGGTCTCTTCACATGTGCTCCTAGCTGAGCTGGGGCACAAGTCGGGTCTCAGATACTTATTTCAAAAATGACTGCCTTCTGGCGAATGCTTTCTCTGCACCATGCAGTAGCTCGATTTTCTTTTTCTTTTTTTTTCTTTTGAGATGGAGTCTCACTCTGTCGCCAGGCTGGAGTGCAGTGGCACGATCTCGGCCCACTGCAACCTCCACCTCCCGGGTTCAAGCTATTCTCCTGCCTCAGCCTCCCGAGTCGCTGGGATTACAGGCACCCGCCAGCATGCCTGGCTACTTTTTGTATTTTTCAGTAGAGATGGGGTTTGGCCTGTTGACCAGGGGTCTCGAACTCCTGACCTGAAGTGATCCACCCGCCTCGGCCTCCCAAAGTGCTGGGGTTACAGGTGTGAGCCCCTACACCTGGCTGGAGGACATTGCTTCTTACCCCATTTCTAATTCCCAAGACCTGCCTTGGCATCAACTCACTGAAGGCTCCACTTGGTGACAAGGAACCAGCTTATTTGGAAACAGGGTCCTTGCAGATGTGATGAGTTAGATTTGGACGAGGTCGTTCTGCAGAGGGGTGGGCCCTAATGCAATGTGACCTGTGTCCTGACAGAAAGGGGAGACGGAGACACAGACACACCCAGAGGGAGAGCACGGTGTGGAGACAGAGGCTGAGGCCGACCTGCCGTGGCAGAAGCCAAGGAAGCCCGCAGATGGGCAGCAGGGCAGAAGCTGGGACAGAGGCCCCGAGCGGAGGCGCCTTCTCGGTCCTTGGCAGAAGCCCGCCCCGCCTGCGCCTTCCTCTCGGACTGCTGGACCCCCAGCCAGGAGAGAGGCCATCTCTGCTGCGAAAGCCACTCAAAGTTTGTAACGCTTTGTGATGGCAGCCACAGGAAACTCCCACGCTCAGCTTGTCCTTTAGGCTCTGCTCTGATGTCCTCTCCTCAAAGGGACTTCCCAGGCTACCACGTTCAAATGGCCTCTTCTTTTATTCTTTTGGAAGCGGGGTTTTTTGAAGTAAAGTTTTTTTTTTTTTTTCAGATGGAGTTTTGCTCTTGTTGCCCAGACTGGAGTGCAATGGCGCGATCTCGGCTCACTGCAACCTCTGCCTCCTGAGTTCAAGCGATTCTCCTGCCTCAGCCTCCCGAGTAGCTGGGATTAGAGGCATGCACCACCACGCCTGGCTAATTTTGTATTTTTAGTAGAGATGGGGTTTCTCCATGTTGGTCAGGCTGGTCTCGAACTCCTGTCCTCAGGTGATCCACCTGCCTCGGCCTCCCAAAATGCTGGGATTACGGGAGTGAGCCACCGCGCCTGGCCTTTTTGAGGTAATTTTATACAGTGAAATTGCATTGAAGTTTAGGCATACAGTTTAACAAGTTTTGACAAAGGTTTACACCTGGGCAAATAAATGCCAATAAAGAGCTTTGCCACCACCCCAGAAAGTACCTTCACACCCTCTTCCAGTGAATGCCCGTCTCCCATAATTGGCCACTGTTCTGGTTTCTGTCACTCTAGCTTCGTCTCCTCTTGAACATCATGTAAGTGGAATCGCACGGCACGCGGTGCTTTGCGTCTGGCTGCTTTTGCTCCGTGGAATTGTTTTGAGATCTACCCAAGCTGTGTGAGTGAGTAGCTCATGGCTTCGTATTGCTTGGCAGGCTTCCATTGCATGGAGACGCTGCAGGTTGCTTATGCCCTGGTCCGCTGCCAGTTGGGGCAACTGAATAAAGCTGCTACGAACGTTCTCACCCAAGTCTTTCTGTGAACATATGCTTTCATATATGGAATTGCTAGATAACAGAGAAGTGTTATGTGTCTTAGTCCCACTTTCTGTTGCTGTAACAGAGTACCTCAGGCTGGGTAGTTTATAAAGAAAGGAAGTTCAATGTCAAGGCGCTGGCAGCTGGTGAGGACCTCTGTACTGCATCATCCTATGGCAGAAGGCAGAAGGGCAAGAGGGCGTGAGAGAGCGAGCGGGGGCCAAACTTTCATGATAACAATATTAATATTAATCGCCTCTTACCAGTCCCACCCCTTAACACCATCACATGGCCATTAAATTTCAACATGAGTTTTGGGGGGGACATGTACACCATAGCAGTATGCTTAGCCTTTTAAGAAAGAGGAAGGCTGGGCGCGGTGGCTCAGCCCTGTAATCCCAGCACTTTGGGAGGCTGAGGCAGGTGGATCACCTGAGGTCGGGAGTTCGAGACCAGCCTGACCAACATGGAGTAAACCCTGTCTCTACTAAAAATACAAAATTAGCCAGGCGTGGTGGCACATGCCTGTAATCCCAGCTACTCGGGAGGCTGACGCAGGAGAATCGCTTGAACTCAGGAGGCGGAGGTTGCGGTGAGCCGAGATCGTGCCATTGCACTCCAGCCTGGGCAACGAGTGAAACTCCATCTCAAAAAAAAAAAAAAAAAAAAGAAAAGAAAAAAAAAGAGGAACTGTTTTCCAACATGGTTATACCATTTTACAGTCCTGCTAGGAGTGTATAAGAGTTCCAGTTGCCAACGTTTGGCAAGATCAGTCTTTTAAATTTCAGCCTCTTAAGTTCAGCCACAACTTGGTGAAATTAGACTCCAAAATTTCATCACCCTAGCCCATGTTCTGTCAACCTTGGCACTGTCGACATTTTGGCCCAGATGATTCTCTGTTGTGCGGGGCTGTCCTGTACATTCTAGGATGATGAGCAGCATCCCTGGTCTCCACTTACTTGATGCCAGTGGTGCCGTGAATTAATTACCTGATGCTGCCGTGACAAATTGCCCCCAACTTCATGGCTTAAAATAACAGAAAGTGATTCTCTCACAGTCCTGGAGGCTAGAAGGCTGAAATCAGTTTCACTGGGCTGAAATCAGGCGAGGACACACTGTCATTGGAGGCTCTAGGGGACAAACTGATCTTTGCCTCTTCCAGTTTCTGGTGGCTGCCAAATTCCTTAATTTTGTGGCCACATCATTCCAGTCCTGAAGGGCAGCATCTTCAAACCTGTGTTCTGTCTTCACATGACATTCTCGTCTGTGCGTGTCTAATGTCCTTTTGCCTCTCTCTCATACATGTGATTGCATTTAGGGCCACCAGGATAATCTAGGATAATCTTTGCATCTCAATACCCTTAAACTCACCACTTCTGGAAAGCCCCCTTTTTGTCCATAGAAGGTAACATTCACAGTTTCCAAGGATTATGACATAGATATCTTTTGCGGGGGGGCTTTTTTTGTTTTTTTTTTAAGACAGAGTCTCGCTCTGTCACCCAGGCTGGAGTGCAGTGGCATGATCTTGGCTCACTGCAACCTCCGCCTCCGGGGTTCAAGCAATTCTCCTGCCTCAGCCTCCCAAGTAGCTGGGACTACAAGCGCGTGCCACCACACCCAACTAATTTTTTGTATTTTTAATAGAGACGGGGTTTCACCCTGTTGCCCAGGGTGGTCTCGAACTCCTGAGCTCAGGCAAGCTGCCCACCACAGCCTCACAAAGTGCTGGGGTTACAGATGTGAGCCACCGTGCCAGCCTAGGGGGGCAATTTTAGCCTACTGTGCCCCACCTATTTGTAACAACCAGAAGTGTCTCTCCAGAGATTGCCAAATGTCCCTTGGCGGGCGGGGCGGCAAATCGCTCCTGGTTGAGAACCACTATCCTAGCCCATGAAACTAGTGGGTGTGACCCTGTCTCTCATGATTAATGATGCTGAACCCCTTTTCATGTGCTTATCAGCCAACAAGTCTTTGGCTTGTTTTCAACTTGGATTGCCTTTTTATTGTTGAGTTGTCAGAGCTCTTTATATACTCCGGACCAGTCTTTGTCACTCCCCTACTTTTTCCTTTCTCGCAGCACTCACTGCCTGAACTGCTCTCCCTTGTGTAGGTATTCATTTGTGTTGTATTGTTCTCGTCAAAATATCAGCACATTCAGGTCGGCCACTGTGTCTAAGTGACTGCCCAAAGACATGTTGGCACATGATGGCTGTTCTGTGAGTACCTGTTTCGTGGATCAGTCTGGATGCTTCTTTTCCTCCCTTCCTGAAGGGACCCAGCTCGCCCTCTGGGCTGCCTCCCTCCTCCATGTATGTCAGAACTCTATCTGCTGTGTCTTGGGAACATCAGGGCAGGGTCAGGAGGGCTGATTCTGGATTTAGGCCTGGCCCAGCCTCCTCTCTGCCAGGTATTTACTGAATTACCTTGGACAAGGTGCTTCAAGTGTGCAATCCTCAGTTTTCACACTGTAACACGGAGGTAATAATGATCCCACTATTGTTGGAACTGTTGTGAGAATTAATTAATACTTGTGTGTAAGCCCCAAGTAGATGCTGATGGAACTGAATTTACAATTCCTTTCTGCTTCCTATCTGCAAACTAAGTCCTTGAAAGATCGTAAAGAAAAATTGGGCCAGATGTGGTGGCTTATGGCTGTAATCCCAGTGCTTTGGGGGGTCGAGGCAGGAGGATTGCTTGAGTCCAGGAGTTTGAGACCAGCTTGGGTAACAAAGTGAGACCATATCTCTGCAAAAAAATTTAAAAGTATTAACTGGACTTGGTGGCACATGCCTGTAGTCCCTGCTACATGGGAGGCTGAGACAGGAGGATCGCTTGAGCCCGAGAGTTTTATGTTGCAGTGAGGTATGATTGTGCCACTGTACTCCAGCCTGGGTGATAGAGGACAGAGTGAGACCTTGTCTCAAAAAAAAAAAAGAAAGAAAGAAAAAGAAAGAGAAAGAGAAGGAAGAAAGAAGGAAAGAAAGAGAAAGAAAGAAAGAAAGAAAGAAGAAAGAAGGAAAGAAAGAAGAAAGAAAGAAAGAAAGAAAGAAAAAAGTAAGTTGTTGATGGCTTTTTTTTTTGAGATGGTGTCTTGCTCTGTTGCCCAGGCTGGAGGGAGTGCAGTGGCTCGATCTCAGCTCACTGCAACCTCTGTGTCCCGGATTCAAGTGATTCTCCTGTCTCAGCCTCCTGAGTAGCTGAGATTACAGGCATGCACCACCACGCCCAGCTAATTTTTGTATTTTTTAGTAGAGACGGGGTTTCATGATGTTGGCCAGGCTGGTCTCCAACTCCTAATCTCAAATGATCCACCTGCCTTGGCCTCCCAAAGTGCTGTGATTACAGGCGTGAGCCACCACTCCCGGCCAATGACTCTTGATAATTCATCAATGGAGTACCCTAGGTTGATGAGCTCAGGGATTTGGCCAAGATCTCAACCTGACCCTGCCTTCCTCTTCTTTCCCTGAGTCAATGCCTCCTGGGTTTGTCATTCCTGCTGCCCTCTCCTCTCCAAAGCATTACAGTGCCCCACTACCCCTTACTTGGTTGTCTGTCATTTTCTAGCAGCTTCTCTAGGACCGTCTCCACATATCTGATGATCTTGTCCATCTCTCATTCAGAAATTGCTGGTAGAGGTTCAGAGATAAGAAGCTACTCAAGTCAGAAAGCGGATTGGTGGTTGCCAGGGACTGGGGTGATGGGGAATGGGGAGTGACTGCTAAATAGTATTTTTTCAAGGGGGGTGATGAAAATGTCTTGGAACAATTTTTTTTTTTTTTTTGAGACAAGAGTCTCGCTCTGTTGCCAGGCTGGAGTGCAGTGACATGATCTCGGCTCACTGCAACCTCTGCCTCCCAGGTTCAAGCGATTCTCCTGCCTCAGCCTCCCGAGTAGCTGGGACTACAGGTGCGCACCACCATGCCCAGCTATTTTTGTATTTTTAGTAGAGACGGGGTTTCACCATGTTGGCCAGGCGGTCTTGATCTCTTGACCTCGTGATCCGCCCCCTCGGCCTCCCAAAGAGCTGGGATTACAGGCGTGACTGCAGCCGGCCAATGTGCTGGAACTATTAATAGCCACGGTGGTTGCACAACACCACATGTGCTAAATGCCACTGAATTGTTCACCTTAAAATAATTCATTTTATGTTACATGAAATTTACCTCAATAAAAATTGAATAAAAAAGAAGCTGCTCAGGTGCCGAGTACGCAAAACTTTCACTCTTGCTTTGTATTTCTGGCTGTATCCGCAAGTGGGCAGTCGCGAAATTTTCTTATAGCTTCTCTTGTCATATTGAAAATGCCCTGAAGTGAATATGCCAGGTCTCCATGCTTTTCTTTCCCTTCTGGACACCAGGTCCTTGAGGGCATCCAGACCCTAGCTCCTCTGTCCCAAGAATGTCCTGGTATGTTTCGCTTTCAGACAAGGCTCGGAGATAACAGGCTATGGTTACTAGAGGCTTCAGTGTTGCTCTGCGACCTCTCAGCCCCAGGGACCCAGTCTCGGGCTGACTTTCCTCAAGGTATCTGCTTAGGCCTTTGTTGCAGGCTTTTGGGTCGTGTTAACTTGAAGGCACAAGATCTTCCATTTTTCCCCCGACTTCTCCTCCATGTCAGAGCATGCTGCATCTTTGGATCTCTGAGGAGGTCTGACCTAAGGTCTGATCTGTTCTCTGAACTGGTTCCTCTCATTCTTATTGTGTTGAAGCAAAGCACAGACATTATATCAGTTCATCTGTAAATATTTCAGTGTGAACCTGAAATATGGATCATTTTGTTAACATAGCCTAAATGCCATACAAAAATGTTTTAAAACAAGTCCACAATGTTAAATATGCAGTCACTGTCACCTTATTGCCTCACACATGCCATCATTCCTTTTTATTTCTGAAGGATTTTTTTTTTCTTTTTTTGTGAGATGGAGTCTCACCCCGTCGCCCAGCTTGGAGTGCAATGGTGAGATCTTGGCTCACTGCAACCTCTGCCTCCCAGGTTCAAGTGATTCCCCTGCCTCAGCCTCCTGAGTAGCTGGGATTACGGGCATGTGCCACCATGCCCGGCTAATTTTTGTATCTTTAGTGGAGACGGGGTTTCACCATGTTGGCCAGGCCGGTCTTGAACTCCTGACCTCGTGATCCGCCTGCCTCGGCCTCCCAAAGTGCTGGGATTACAGGCGTGAGCCACCACGCCCGGCCCTGAAGGATATTTTTTGCTGGACATAGAATTCTAAGTTGGCACTTAATTTTTGGAAATAATAAGCATTTTGAACAAATCATTCCCTTCTGACTTTCATGGTTTCTGTTGAAAAGGCAGCTGCCAGTCTTCTTGTTGCTCCTTGGATCACAGTTTTGTTTTCCTCAGGCTCCTTTTAAGATCTTTTGTTTTTCTTTGTTGTTTAGTGGTTTTGCTATGATGATGTTTGGTGTGATTTCTTTCTCTTCTTTTTTGTGCCGCTGACCCTCCCCTTGGTGTGATTTTCTTTGCATTCATCCCGCTTGGGCTTCGCATTGCCACTTGGGTTTATGGCTTGATGTTTTTTGTCAATTTTGGACATTTTCAGCCATTATATTTTCAAATAGTGATTCTGCCCTAGTCTCTCATTTCTCCCCTTCTAAGGCCCCAGTTACATGTATGTTCGACCTTTCCACTGTAACCCTACATCCTCTGGATTCCTGTGTGAGCCATCCTGGCGATCTTCCTCCCACTTTGGCTTCTGTTTTGTTGGCTCTTCCCCAGCTCCCCAGGGCCCTTGCTTTGGCACAGTTGCTCAGAGCGAGCTCATCCATCTCAGCCACATGTACCGATTGCACCCGGGCTATTGACCCCTCCTACAGCTGTTTCTCCATCTCAGACGTTTCCTCCAAGTTGCAGGCCATGATTAGGCTCTAGCTCAATTTGCCAAAAGCAAATTCTCAGAAATGATCAAGAATATACTCTTTCTGGCTGGGCCCAATGGCTCACGCCTGTAATCCCAGCACTTTGGGAGGCCGAGGCAGGTGGGTCACCTGAGGTCAGGAGTTGGAGACCAGCCTGGCCAACATGGTGAAACCCTGTCTCTAGTAAAAATACAAAAATTAGCCGGGCATGATGGCGCATACTGTAGTCCCAGCTACTCAGGAGGCCGAGGCAGGAAAATCACTTGAACCCGGGAGGCGGAGGTTGCGGCAAGCCAAGATCGTGCCACTGCACTCCAGCCTGGGCAAACAGAAGGAGATCCGTCTCAAAAACAAAACAAAACAAAACACTATTTTGAAAAAAAAATAAAGTTTAGAACACTTTGTGTTGGAGAGGGTGGTCTTAACACCTTTGGTCTGTCTTGAGGGTGTCTGGGTTGACTGGTCATTGTTTTGTCTTCATAAGAGCATTCTCCAGAGTTGTCCATTTGCCTCTGTGACTGTAGGAGGTGGAGAGAGAGGGGTCCTTGACCAAGGAAGAGTAGGGAGCGCGGCTGCCAGAGGGCCAGGAGATGGGGGCCAGAGAGAAGGGGAGACTGAGAGAATATCCTTACGAAAATATTGTTTACTAACATCTGAATAGGCTCTTCAAGAATGCATTGAAGAATATCTTCATGTATCTTTACCAATACATTGATGAAGATTGACTTCATATTCCCGAGGACAGTTAAATCTTGAATGTTCTCGCAGCTACATCATTCATGTAAATGGAAAGACAGTAATGAGGAATCTATTTTCGGGGTGACCATCCTGCCGACCCACTCCCCCTCTCTGTGAGCAGTAGCCTAGTCCATGTTGTCCACCGACTCTCTTCTTAACAGGGACCTGGGGCAGAGACAAATGGAATATTCCTTGAAATGCTGCAAGGAACCAGCTTTTGACAAATTGGCTTTCAACAAATGAGCTGTCAGCTTATTCAGTGCCCAGGGGATTTCTCCGTGTGGGTGTTGGTCAAGTCCTTGGAGTGGGACCGAATAGAAGTCGTCACTGTTTTCCCCGTCTCTGTCAGCACCACCGTTTAGACCTCCTGCACCTGAGGCCTGCCGCCACCCTCCTGGGCCTCCTGGGGCGGCAGCCCTGCCAGTCTATGGGTTGCATCACTCTCCGGTGCCTTCTCTCTTCTACGTAAGCGGTGGTGCCAGAGCCCCCTCACTGGCCCCCTGGCCTCTGTCCTTCTGGCCTGTTCTTTGTGGTGCCAAAAGGGGAACTTTGTAGAAGTTTTTAAATTATGAAGTATTTCAAGCAAAGGGAAAATGTACAGGATAACATAATTAACAGCCCAAGCTTTCTGAAATCTTAACATTTGCCATATTCACTTCAAATCTTATTTTTTTAGGAAATAAAACTTTAAAATATTCCGTTGAAGCCCTCATTACCCCTTTCCAGCACCATCTCCCTTCCTTGCTATTCTGGCCTCGCTATACTGGCCTCGCCATTCTCATTTGGGTGCTTATCTTTTCCATGCATGGTTTTATACTTTTACTACTTATATACACAACAGGTAGTGATTGTTTTCTTTTAGAGATGGGGTCCCAGTCTGCTGCCCAGGCTGGAGTGCAGTGCCGTGATGGCAGCTCACTGCAGCTCGAACCCTGGACTCAAGAGGTCCTCCTGCCTCAGCCTCCAGAGTAGCTGAGACTACAGGCGCATGCCACCACACCTAGATAATTAAATTTTTTTTTTTTTGTAAGACAGGGTCTCACTGTATTGCCCAGACTGGTCTTGAATTCCTCGTGGCCTCAAACAATCCCCTTGCCTTGGCCTCCCAAAGGGCTGGGATTGCAACTGTGAACCACTGCACCTGGCCTGCTTGTGGTTTTTTAACAGCTCTATTGAGATATAATTTACATATTATAAAATACACCATTTTAACTACATTTCAATGGTTTTTAGTAAATTTACTGATTGTGCAACTATTGCCATGATTCACTTTTCTCTTTTTGTTTAAATAACAGCTCTATTGAGATATAATTCACATCCCATAAAATTCACGATTTTAAAGTGTACAATTCACAGGTTTTTAGTATATTCACAGAGTTGTTCAGCCATCACCACTATCTAATTCGACAATATTCTCTTTTTTTTTTTTTTTTTGAGACGGAGTCTCGCTCTGTCGCCCCGGCTAGAGTGCAGTGGTGTGAACTCTGCTCACTGCAAGCTCCCCCTCCCGGGTTCACGCCATTCTCCTGCCTCAGCCTCCCGAGTAGCTGGGACTACGGGCGTCTGCCACCACGGCTGGCTAATTTTATTTTGTATTTTTAGTAGAGACGGGGTTTCACCGTGTTAGCCAGGATGGTCTCGATCTCCTGACCTCGTGATCCACCCGCCTTGGCCTCCCAAAGTGCTGGGATTACAGGCGTGAGCCACCGTGCCCCGGTCCTACCATATTTTCACCAGCCCCAAAGCAACCCTGTACTCATTAGCAGCCACTGCCCATCCCCCACCCCCAGCCCGTGGCACCCACTAATCTGCTTTCTGTCTCTATGGATTTGCCTATTCTGGACATTTCGTAACTAATGGAATTGTACTGGAATCTGTGGTCTTTTGTGACTTTTCAATCCTTATAGTCACCATGTTTCTATAGAGTAACTGCAGGCTAAACTGCAGGCTGGACTTCATGCTCAACACTGGTCCCGGGGGATTTGCGGAACCGAAGCGCACACAGCGATAGTTCACACTGTCATTTCTACAACCTCTCGTCTGTGGCTATTTTTGTAAAGCTGTTACAAAGGAGTAACTACATATAAAATATATATGAATATTGGTGTGCGTGTGGCTGGCGTTGTGTTTGGGGTGTTCCCAGGCAGACCTGGAGTGGGAGACAGGCTTTCCCTAGAGCCTGGGGAGGGAGGAGGAAGGCAGAAGCTGAACCCAAATCTAGTCTAGGTCAGGACCGCTCGCTGTTGGCATGAGCTCTGAGCGAGGCACTGAAGGAATCTTACTTTCTCTTTTGCTCCCAAGACAAGCACTGATGGAAGAACAGGTGAATGGTCGCCTGCAGGGACAGCTGAATGAGATTTACAACCTCCAATACAATCTGGCCTGCAGCGAAGAGAGAATGGCCTATCTATCCTATGAGAGAGCCAAGGAAATATGGGTGAGAACCTCCTGGGGGAGCCTTGTGAGAAGACTGCAGGGATGAGCGAATCCATTCTGATACCCCCAAACCAAAGCAAGACACGGGTCCTCGAGCTGCCCGCTCCTGAGGGTTGAATGGCCACACACGTTTGTTTCAGAGCTAGCAGCATCTGATCTTTACACTCACGCTCTGCTTCCCACCATCTGGCTGAGCTGCTTTTGCCACTCTGGTGCTGCAGTGCTCCCCCCGTGAACCTCTGACTCGGGAGATCTGGGGTGGAGCTGCTTCTGCTGCGGCTGCAGGTGTAGGGAGCGCCCTCTCAGGACCCCTCCTTAGACCTGGCTTCCCTCTCCTCACTTTTCCATTCCCATAGCGCCCACCCCCGTCCCTGGGTAGCTGTGTCTTGACCAGGTCCTCAGCTTTGGGAGACAGTGGATGGGGGAGTGCAGCCGGGTCAGATGAAGCTTTCCCCGTTGCTGGAGAGCCTGCGCCCTCCCCTCTGCCCTGAATGTGCTCTAGGCTGTCCGCTTCCCTCCTCGAATACCCACCCCACAGTGCTTTCTGCTCACCCCTAAGAACTCAATAAACGACCACAGCTCTGTGCTGACTTCTGGTGCGTGCATTTTCGTCTCCTGCAGGAGATCATGGAGACCTTCAATAGCCGAATATCCAAGCTGGAGATGCTACAGCAAGTCACCCAACTGGAGGCAGCGGAGCACCTCCAAAGCCGTCCCCCGCAGATGTTGTTCAAGTTCATGAGTCTGCTCCTCTCGCTGGCAACCGTCCTCTTGGTCTTTGTCTCCACCTTGTGTACCTGCCCCTCGTCACTGATCAGCTCACGCCTGTGCGCTTGCACCACGCTGATGCTGATCGGGCTTGGGGTCCTGGCCTGGCAGAGGTGGCATGCCATCCCTGCCACAGACTGGCAGGAATGGGTCCCCTCCAGGTGTAGACTGTACTCCAAGGACTCTGGGCCTCAAGCAGATGGACCTTAAGGGGCCAGGAGGGCCACCTGCCTTAGCTTGCTAGCTCCCTCCCTCCTCCTGGGTGTTGAGGGCATCCAGCAAGCCCTCCACAGCTCTTGCTTGCCGATTATGTAACCATCAGCCTGGTGAAATGGATATAGACGCCCACCTGCCTCACACTTCCATTTTGCCAGGATCCTTTCACGCCATCGGTAGACATGAGGCTCGAGAAAACTTAAAGTCTAGGAAGCGCTCTCTCCTCTTTATCCCCCTTGCACCCTCTCGAGACCCAGTGCCTGCACACGCAGAGGCTCAGGTGGTCCCACACTGCAGTGAAAGCCTCTGTGACTTTGTTGGTTTTGGCAAAGATAAATTACATTTATTTCACAGGGATGGAGAAGGAGGGGGAAAGGAGAGGTGGCCAAAGCCCCGATGGGCGGGATGGGTAGGAGGCAGACCTCATGCAGGCGATACGGAGGACACAGATGAGACCTCCGTTTTGGAGGCGCTGGAGAGTTCAGAGCCATCGTCAACCTTCTTCCCAAAAAGCTGCAAGATGCAGTTTCGAAACTGGAAGGACAGAAAGTGTTATTGAGCAGAGCAGGGAAGGGTGGAGCACTGTGCTGAATGTACGTGCCCGAGCCTTCCCTTCACCCATTCCGAATCCCATGGGGGATGGAGGAAGGCTTGGATTATTTCTCCCTCACACGCGGGGATGTCATCTGACTTAGCAGTTGATGGTGACTACACAGGGTTGAAGTGTGTCCCCCAAAAGATGTGTTCAGGTTCAGACGAGGTCACGCTGGGGCAGGGTGGGTCCTAATCGAATGACTGGTGTCCTGATAAGAAAAGGAACGCTTGGACACAGACACGCAGACAGAGGGAAGAAGGCCACGTGAAGAGGAAGGCAGAGACTGGGGCGACACACCTTGGAGTCAAGGAACGCCAAGGACTGCCAGCAGCCCTGCAGCTGCTTCTGCCTCTCGGCCTCCATAGGGAACCTTTCCATTTGCCAACACCCTGATTTCAGACTCAAGATTTCCAGAACCCTGAGAGAATCCATTTCTGTGGTTTGAAGCCACTGAGTTTGTGGTAGTTTGTGACGGCAGCCCCACGACACTCATCCACAGTGACAGCTAAGGCACAGTGGTGACCTGTCCCCAGACTGTCTGGTGAGCGGCTCAGAGGAATGCTAATGAAAAGGCATGTGGTTGTCATGGTTTTTCCAGTCCATGGATCTGGGGCAAGGTGAGGCCTAGGTAATGACAATCTAGCCCCCACGTCATCTCTCCAGCCAAGCGTCTTCCGGTACCAGGAGGGGTCTGTCTTTGCTGCTTCACCCCAAAGAGATCTGGGCCATACGAATGTCTCAAATCATGTCCTGTGTCATCACTGAAGTAACCACAATGCTTTGAGGACCCAGACCAAAGGCATTTTCTAAATATTTCAGGCCTACCCTTGACTAGCTCTAACTCCCTCTAGCATCAAAACTCTCAAAATAAAAATATGATGGTTGAAATTAATAACATAAGAAACGGGACGAACAGCAGAATGAGCTCGGCTGAAGAGCTGGGAGACAGGGCTGAGGAACCCATTCAGCAGCTGCTGCTTGAGCACACACTGTGTGCCAGACTCTGTCCTGAGCAAAATTTGCTGTCTTCATGGAACTGCATTCCAGAAAATTCTCTCAGAATGTGGCAGGACAGGATAATTACGTGGAAAGGGTAAAAGCAAAGTTCGAGGCCTGGTGAGGTCCAGAAGTGCGGACATCTGTCTAGGAGGGGGAGTTCTGGAAGGGAGAATGGAAATAATCCAGTAAAGACAGTACTTGGCAAGAGAGTTTAGGATTCCAGAAACCTGAAAAAGACCCTCATGAAAGTCAGGAAACGGGGGTCAGGGACAGAACTACACTCCGGGCATCAGTGTGCTACAGCGAGTTCCCGGAAATCCACTGCAGGCCTGGTCCTACTTACTGTTTAAAAGTTACCAGAGAGAATGAACCCTTAATGAACTCTGCAGACTTGGCTTGTGTGAGTCAAAGCTGAGCCAAAGGGGCTGGAGCCGTTGAGTGGCTCTAAGATGGAGAAGCAAGGAAGAGCCCAGTGGAAGGGATGCACTGGGCCTGGTGAGGTGGGAGGCCTCTGCACACCTTTCTGGCCATCATCAAGTCACATCACAGCTGCGCTTTAATGAAGCCTGTAACCTACAGAGGTGGGGGGATTTAGGTGTGCGAGCAGCTTGCTGCTGAGGCCCAGTATGCCAGCTGAGGAGGCTGCCTCTGGGCAGGACCACAGCACGTCCCCCCGAACTAACCCGCGAACTCGTGAAAGCTCTTGAACTCTTGGTCAGCGTAGCCAAGGAGGGCCGGCTTTTGTTCTTATAGGAAGACAAATTCCAGAGGTTATGGTTTGAAAATGGAGAGATGAAGGTTGAGAAGGGTCGAGTCTGAACAGAAGAGGGGCACACCTAGGGTGGATGTACCTAGGGCTCACCAACTCCTAGAGCGTCTGAACGCCAGGAGAGCCCCTGAAGCTCGGCAGCCATAGTTCTGGGGCCACCGGAAGGGAAGAACACACGGCACACCGACGCTTTGGGAAATGCCACCCTCAGGCCGAGACTATGAAGGATTCCAGAGGGCACACCTAAGCCTTCTGCTAAGGGCCAGCTGGAGTACTGGCTGGGGCTGGGTCACATGCTGAGCCTTTCCCGGTCGTTTCCCTGGAGGGTCCCCCAGATGCTCCACGGGCTTGTGATCAGAGACATGATTCCAGGTGGGGCCATCACTGCACCCTTCTAGGGCACACGGCATTTTGAGTGGGATCTGCTGATGGTGTTGCTTACCTGCCGGTTCATAAAGACATAGATAACAGGGTTGTAGATAGTGGCACTTTTGGCAAAGAATGCTGGCAGGGCAGCCATCAAAGGGTGGAAGGGGTAGCCAGGGTTGGCAGCAGCAAAGCATGCGAAGAAGGCGTATGGTCCCCAGCAGAAGCAGAATGCCAGGACCATCACCACCACCATGCGTGTCACTTCCTTCTCTGCCTTCTGGGTGGATTCAGACTCTTTCTGCTGCTTTGCCACCTGAGGGAGACAGGGACAGTGAGTTGGGAGTTGGGGGGCAGCAAGAGGCAGGTGACCCAGGCATAGGGAGTTGTGGGGAGGAGGAGAGGAGCCCAGCAGCCAGCTTCCAGCCCTGAGTGGAGCACAGCCGGCCCCAGGCGGACATGGCGGCCTCAGGCTGGCCCGGGCGAGTTCTTCTAGAATTGGAGGTGGCACACAGCTAGGCGTGGCCTAAGATGACCCCAGAGCTGGATCTAACAAGCTCCTTTGCTTCACCTGATCCCGTAACAGACTGTCCTGTTCTGCGCTCAGGCCTGAGCATGGAGGCCTGATTTGATTGATCACTGAGCGTGGAGAATGAAGGAGCTACAAGATGGAGATGGCGGGGGAGGCGAAAGCAGTGGCCGGTGGGATGCGCGATGGGAGTGTCAGAGCAATGCATACACTTCCCTCAGGCTTCCTAGGCCAGGTTGGCCACTCTGTGGACTAAATCCTGCCCTGGACTCATGGTGAGGCAGCTGAGGGCAGCTGTGGTGGGGTGGCTCCTTCACACCTGCTGAGAGGAGGGAGACGAATGGCCTCCAGGCAGAGGCACTGTGGGGGAGGCCACAGAGGCCAGCCACCGCCTGCCAGGGATGAGGGACTGACGGCAGGCAGATGAGTGGGGATGAGAGAGGGAGTGTGAGGGCTGGAATGCAGGGACGGCCGAGACAGCAGAGCTGGGGCCACATTCTGGAGCTAGGGATCCACCATCCCAGACTAATACAGCCCAAGCCATGGTTGGGTACCTGTGGGAGCCTTCACCCCAAGGTGGCGGGGTGAGGGGGCCTTTCATAGGCTCACAGACTCCTCTAGAGAGAGCTTGGCAGGCATGCCCATCCAATTGTGGGCACAGGCAGCTTCATATAGGAAAGTCAGCACCCTGAAAAGGCTCCCACTGCTAACAGAAACAACCAGCCTGGCTCTCCTCCCTTGCGCTGACTTCCTGCAGGGCTCCCAGTGGTAACCTAGGCTACGGATGGGGGGTGATGGCTGTGGACAGGATCAGCTTCCCAGGGCAGAGGGCCAGACATGGAGGGTGGAGAGTGGCTCGGGGGCAAATGGCACACTCGGGTCCACTCCTTGGTCAGCCCCACAGCTTATGAAAGGGACAAGGGTACTCTGGTGGCAGCCTCATAAAAACACGCCTTGATTTGCAGGTGTCATTTGCTGATGTGGCTGCTCCACTCTACTCTGTGGGAAAGGCAGCCTTTCCACCCCGGGGAGAACTGTCCAGGGTCGGGGCAAGGCACACCTCTGTTCCCCTAGTGGACTCCTCCAGGGAGAGAGTGGCAGTGCTTTCCCGTCTCACAGAGCTGAGGACAACGGGGCTGGGGCTGAACCTGCAGCCACTGGTACAGCCCCAAAGGAATCGCCTGATTCTCATCGCTGGATCTTAATATTTTCTTATAGCGGTAGAATCCTCTTCTCTAGAGATTTTTGAAAAAATAGTTTAGGAGTCTCAGTGGACTGATTTGAGGGCAGAGCAGCTTAGGGGCAGGACGGGGGTGAGGCCAGGAGGAATGGGGGGCTTACCGCTCGGATGGCCAGCCACACTTGGAGGTAGCAGAGCACGATGATGCTGAGTGGGGTGATGCAGCAGGTGACCATGAGGACAATCATGTAAGACTGCACCCCGGGGTACGAGCTGCCGCTGAACACGTCTGGGCCGCATGAAGTCTTCAGGCCATGGGGCCAGTACCTGGAGAGAAGGGCCGGCAGCCAGTCCTGATGCAGGGTGGGGTGACCCAGGACCCCCAGCCCAGGCATGGTGCTAACTCGGGTGGGGTTTGTTTTTTTTAATTGAGGTGAAATTCACGTTGCATGAGGTTACCCAATTTGAAGCGATCAGTTCGGTGGCAGTCACCACCTCTGCTTCCAGAACATTTTCATCAACCCAAAACGAAACCGTTGGGTAGGATTTTGGTAAATCCTTGTCCGTTTTTAGATGTCATGCCTTTCCTCTTTTTAAAATTGTGGTAAAATACACATAACATAAAATGTGCCATTATAGGCCAGGCACAATGGCTCACGCCTATAGTCCCAGCACATTTGGAGGCAGAAGTAGGAGGATTGCTTGAGCCCAGGAATTCAAGACTAGAGCCTGGAACACATAGTGAGATCTTGTCTCTACAAAAAAAAAAAAAAAATTAGCCAGGTGAAGTGGTGCACCTGTAGGCCCAGCTCCTCAGGAGGCTGAGGTAGGAGGATCACTTGAGCCCAGGAGGTCGAGGCTGCAGTGAGCCATAATTACACCACTGCACTGTGCCAGCCTGGGTGACACAGTGAGACCCTGTCTCAAAAAAAAAAAGTACCATTATGACCTATGGTACCTTCACAGTGCTGTGCAACCATCTCCACTATCTGCTTCCAGAACATTTTCATCTTCCCAATCACTCCCCTTCTTTACGAAGGGAGTGTGAGGTTCTGTCTTGCCCTGACCTTCTGAGAACACCCATGAAGAGCTGAGTCTTTTATCTGAGGTCAGCTAGGCCGTGACTGAAATAAAGGGCCCTGCTCACTTGGTGGCCTGGAGGATTAAATGAGATAACCCGCGGGAGAGCCTCCACCAGGGTCAGCTCGCCACACATGTTTGATAACGGGCAGCTGTGTGGGGCATGGCGGCATGAGGAGGGTGGGAGACAGAGACAGGCTTCCACAAGGTTTGTTTCCTAGAATTGTGGAACGTTCTGGAGGAAAGAACATTCCCTCTCCAAACACCACGAGAACTTATTCACAAGCTTGTCGATAAAACAGTGAAATGCTGTCCCATCCAGTCCATCCCAATCAAACATTTGAGCCACTTGCTTGGCCTGGCCAGGACATGTGCTCTGTAGGCCCAGGTGGATCTATGACCCAAGCAGCCTCTGAAAGGTGGGGGGCGGGGTGGGGCAGCATGTGCAAGAAAGAGACCTGGAATGCAAACACGCTGTGCGTTCACTGACAGCTGTGCTCATGGCCTCAGCTCCGTGTGCTCCTGTGACCTGATCGTGCTTGGGACAAATATGTTTCCAGAGGTTTGGGGACCACAGAGCCATTCCTACATTGCAGCCACATTCATACATTGATAGACATTGCACGCTCATAGGGGCCCAGAGAAAGGAAGTGATTTGCCTTAAGGTCACAGAGTCTGACCCTGCCCAATCCATCTCGTGCCCTCGCACCCTTACCTGCTCCAACCAAAGATGGGCGGGGCCGTCCACACAGCAGCCCAGACCCAGGAGAAGACGATGCCCACGATGGCCAGCTTGGCATCAAATCTCACGTTGCCAAAGGGCTTGCAGACCACCATCCATCTCTCCCAGGAAATGATGGCCAGGGACCAGAGACCTGTGATCCCTATGGGGAGAGCAGACAGATGAGGGCTTTGAGCCAAAGCAAAGGTGGGAAGCAAAGCTTCCCACTCTCCTGCTTAGACCCCAAACGTCTGCACAGAGAATTCAGGGTTCCGTGGACTGAGGTGGAAATATGACATCTTTCTTTCCACCAACCTCGAACAGACACTGGGCATTTCCTTCCGTTATGAACATGGCAGTATTAGCAGTACCCGTGACTCGGTCAGCAAGAGAGGACACAGATGTTTTCCTGTCAATTCATAGAGGTGGCAGACAGTTCGAATATCACTTATGTTCATCACTACTCTGAAATAACAGTGGTTGTCAGGCGGGATCCTGTTATTTAATACCTTAGCACTGAGTGGTGTCACTAATGCGTTTAATACATGCTTTCATTTTTATTTACTTTTTGAGACAGAATCTCACTCTGTTGCCCAGGCTGAGTGCAGTGGTGCCATCATAGCTCACTGTAGCCTTGACCTCCGGAGCTCAAGCCATCCTCCCGCCTGAGCCTCCTGAGTAGCTGGGACTACTGGTGTGCCACCACACCCAGCTGTTTTTATTTGTCGTACAGAAGAGGTCTCACTATGTTGCCCAGGCTGGTGTCAAACTCCTGGAGGCAAGCAGTCCTCCCACCTCAGGCTCCCAAAGTGCTGGGATTACAGGCATGAGCCTGGCCAATAAATGCTTTTAACTAAAGACTATGTTACTGATGAATGTTTAATACTTTGATAACTGTATTTCAATATAATTTGCTGCCTTCGTAATCCTATGGGTCTCGTTTTATGCGTTTGCAGCTATTCCTCTAAGATGGGGTCCACAGGCTTCCCACATGGCCAAGGGCATCTGTGGACCAAAACTGGTGGGGAAGTGCCGGCTGCTTGGCACCTGACTGACCCAAGAACAGACCATGAGCAGAGGCAAGGGTGAGCGGGAGACCATGGCAGAAACGGAGACAGCCGTGGGCGGAGATGCAGGGGGCACTCGGGAAGGGCCGTGTGACCATCGAGGCCATGCCTGCTGCAGAGAGCACTTGGACCTGGGGACGGACCTTCTCTGCCTGACCTTCCCTTGGCTCCCCTTCTAGACTGTCGGGGTAGTGCCAGGACTTGGACAAGCACCCACTCTGGTCTGGGCCATCGTGGGTACAATTTGAGGCAGTTGACAGGGGGTGGGGTTGGGGAGGCTGCTAAGAGTTGTGGGGAGGCAAGAACAGGAGCTGCTGCTGCTGGATGTGGGGTCTCCCCCTCCTGAAATAAAGTCCCAGCTCCTGGGCGTGACCTCTGAGGCCTCTGAGACCTGGGCCTGCCCACCTCGTGTCCGCCAGCCACGGCTGCTTGGTGGTACTCTACCCACTCGAACCACAAACTGCTCCCAGCCGCTCCTCCACCACCTGCCCCAGGCCCCTTCTTGTCTGAGAGGACTGATGATGGTACTGTGTGGTCGCCATCTGGGTATAGGGCCCCCTCCTTAGCACAGAGCCTGGCACACTGGCACCTCTCGGCCACTGTCTCCTGACCTGAGCGAAATAGTGGCCCACAGAGATATTAGTGATGGGGATCGGGAGAGGATCTGGGAATTGTGTCTCCTCCGGGAAAAGAGGATGCTGGTGAGCTGAAAGAGCAGGCATCCCTAATTGCAGGGGAGTTCTGTCCAGGGTGCCCAGAGTCTCCACCCCCCTACCGTTCTGGGGTCGTCTAGCTCTGTATCTGTCTCCTCCCACACCAGCCCCACAGCTCCAAACTGGCTGTCCCCGGGCAGAGCCTGACTCATTAGTAGGAACTCAGGGTATGTTTGACTTAAGGGAGCTGAATTTAATGTGAGTGTTCAGATGGAAGCCTCCAGAACCCGTCAGTATACGGATGTGAGGCACAGATGTGGAGGGAGACAGACCTACAGGAGCAGCTGGGCCCAGGTCATCATGAGGTGGCCGGAGGGGCTTGCAGGGTGAATGAGTGGTTTCCGCTGAGCCTGGGCCCCGACTGGCTTACCACACAGGGAGACGGTGTAGCCCTCCAGGACACACATAGGGTGGCCCAGCACGAAGTAGCCATAGATCTGGTTCACAACGCTAATAGTGCTGGCGATGACGGTCTCTGCTAGGTCAGCGATCGCCAGGTTCACCAGGATCCAGTTCAGCGGGTGGCGCAGCTTCTTGAACTTCATGGTGGCCGCCAGCACAAGCCCATTTGTGAAGACGGATGCGATGACCACAAAGATCATCCAGACACTGGTGAGGTGGTACACCCATCTGGGAGCGATGTGGTAATTCGGGCCTTCGAAGGGGGCTGCGGGCAGGAGGCAGAGGAGAGAGAGGAGCTGGGCTGCAGCACCACCTGTCTATACCAGTGCTGATCCCACCTCTCCCCTCCCCCTCCCGCCCTCCTGCCTTTGCAGTTGGCTCTTTCCCTCCAGCTTTGTCCATCCTCAGACAGTCTCCCCTCCATCCTGTCCCTCAAGCCAGAGACCATCGCCTGCTGGTCACTGGCACTGGCACCTTGAACTTAACAGAACTCCTCATCGTCTGCTTCATCTGATTCCCCACTCCCAGTGTGCAGTCACCCCACTTCCCTGCTCCCCTCTTCCCTTTGCCCCAGCCCCACCTCCTACCTCCGAGTCCTCTGCCCTTCCGTAGACAAGCGCTTTCCTCGTGTAAAGCCCAGCTCATATGCATTTGCCTTCCAGAAGCCTTTCCAGATTCCCCAGCTAGTGGCAACTCACCCCCTTGAGGGGAAGACCACTACCCACCTCTGTCACCTTCTGTCACATATAGGAGTTACTGTTCATGATGATCTGAATGTACGTGCCCCCCATAAATTCCTGTGTTGAAATCCCAACCCCCAAGGTGATGGTATTAGGAGATGGGGCCTTTGGCAGGTCTTTTCGGTCATGTGTGCAGAGCAAGTGCGGCCCTCATGAATGGAATTAGTGCCTTATAAAAGGTCCTAGAAGCTGGGCCTGGTGGCTCACGCCTGTAGCCCCAGCTACTCAGGAGGCCAACGTGGGAGGATCACTTGAGCCTTTGGGAACAGCCCAAATTAGCTGGGAATGGTGGCTCATGCCTGTAATCCCAGCACTTTGGGAGGCTGAGGCAGGAGGGTTGCTTGAGCCCAGGAGTTCAAATCCAACCTGGGCATGTAAAAAAATTTTTTTAAATTAAAACTTAAAAAAAAAAAGAGTCTCTAGAGTGCTCTCTAGCTCTCTTTCTACCATGTGAGGATAGAATGAGTTGTTGGCAATCTGCAGTCAGGAAGAGGGTCCTCGCCAGAGCCCAGCACACTAGCACCCTGACTTCCAGCCTCCAGAGCTGTGAGAAATAAATTTGTCATTTAAAAGCCACCCAATCTATGGTAATTTCTCTTTGGTTCTTTTCTTTTCCTTTCTTTTCTTTTCTTTTTTTTTTTTTTTTGAGACAAAGTCTTGCTCTGTCGCCCAGGCTGGAGTGCAGTGATGTGATCTCGGGTCACTGCAACCTCTGCCTCCTGGGTTCAAGCGATTCTCCTGCCTCAGCCTCCCGAGTAGTAGCTGGGATTTACAGGCACCCACCACCACACCCAGCTAATTTTTGTACTTTTAGTAGACATGGGGTTTCACCATGTTGACCAGGCTGTTCTCAAACTCCTGACCTCAAGAGATCCTCCTGCCTTGTCCTCCCAAAGTACTGTGATTGCAGGCCTGAGCCCCCGAGCACAGCCTGGTAATTTCTTATAGCAGCCAGTACTGAGACACAAATATAAGCCTTGTCTTTCTCACCAGAGACTGTGACTCATTCATCCTCACAGAGTGTCCAGCATACACTAGATGCTCAGAAAATAAATGAATGAGGAAATTCATCAACGAATGTGTTATGAGTTGAATTGTGTCCCACCCAAATTCATAGGTTGGAGTCCTAACTCCAATACCTCAGAATGTGACCACTTTCAGAGATAGGGCCTTTACAGAAATGACCAAGTTTAAATGAGGTCATTAGGGTGGGCCCTAATCCAATATGACTGGTGTCCTGATTATGACTGTGATTATTGTATATTTAGAGATACAGTCAGCTGGGAGCGGTGGCTCACGCCTGTAATCCCAGCACTTTGGGAGGCCGAAGGGGTGGATCACTTGAGGTCAGGAGTTCAAAACCAGCTGGCCATGGTGAAACCCCGTCTCTACTAAAAGTACAAAAAAAAATTAGCCAGGTGTGGTGGCTGGCGCCTGTAGTCCCAGCTACTCAGGAGGCTGAGGCGGGAGAATCACTTGAACCCAGGAAGCAGAGGTTGCAGTGAGCTGAGATCACGCCACTGCACTCCAGCCGGGGTGACAGAACAAGACTCCGTCTCAAAAACAACAACAACAACAACAACAAAAAATAGAGATAGAGTCTGGCTCTGGCACCCAGGCTGGGGTACAGTGGCACAATCATAACTCACTGCAACGTGGAACTCCTGGGCTCAAGGGATCCTCCTGCCTCAACCTGTCGAGTATCTGGGACTACAGCCGTGCATTACCACAATGGCAATTTTTTTATTTCTGTAGAGATGGGGTCTGGCTATGTTGCCTAGGCTGGTCTCGAACTCCTGACTTCAAGTGATCCTCCCACCTTGGCCTCCCAAGTAGCTGGGACTACAAACGAATTATTTCTCCTTTTTATTCTGTAGGAGTTTGCTAGGGCTCTACACCTTTTGTGTTGGAAAGACCTTTGTCATAACACTGTTTTTGGCAGATTACTTGAAGGGATTGCAAGCCACAGACCTGCTGCCATATAAGGCCTCATGGAGAGTCCCAAGATTTATCAAGAGATTCTTTAGCTGTGTGTTAGAAAAGCCCAGCTCAAGCTAGCTTAAGAAAAATGGGGATTTCCTGGCTACGGCCAGGAGAGACAGATAAATCTCACCCCTAGCACAGCTGGATCCCACAAGACCTCTGCTGCCCTCTGTGCACGGGCCCCATTTGTTCCTAACACAAGGAGCTTCCGGAAACCCACAGGCAATGTCTGCAATCCCGATACTTGGCACTGGCTCCCGAGGAACCCCCAGTATGAGCAGTAGGGACAGATCATTGACAATTGAAGACCTGCATGGCATCAGTCTCCGTGCAGAAGGAAGCAGAGGGGAGCAATGGGGTTGCTGATGGACCTAAGAACAGAGAACCCCCAAACTGTCGGCAGCTCTTCCCTGGGAAGTACCTCGGGTGAACTGGGGAAGAGCCGCTGAGACTGGGAGGGTTTGGGACACTCTGGCCTGCAGGCAAGTGCAAGGTGCTGGAGCAACCTAGGTGCTACGACCTCTGAAAACAAGGCAGCCAGTGCCCTTCGTGCCCTTCCCTGGCAACCCTTGCGGTCCAAATTGGGCAGTGCAGGGACAAGGGGGCAAAGGAGAGAACAGGTCCCAGCAGCAGTGGGGGAGGGGACAGGAGCTGCCACCAGTGTAACTGGGGCTGGTGTCATGGCCTACCCCTTCCTCCTGAAAGTTCTGGAACTGATTTCATGAAGCAACGAGCAAGAGAATCAAAGTCAACTCCCAGGCAAAGTGATTCAAGGAAATACAGGTAGATAGGGAAGGGGCGGGGGGTGGTGGCGCAGAGAAGCCAGACTTCTTCAAATACACCTTCTTTTCTAGATTTTAATTGGAAACTTTTAACTGTTTTATGACATAATTATAAAACAAAATTTAAGTGGCCGGGGGCGGTGGCTCACACCTGTAATCCCAGCACTTTGGGAAGCCGAGGTCGGCAGATGACTTGAGGTCAGCAGTTCGAGACCAGCCTGGCCAACATGGTGAAACCCCATCTCTACTAAAAATAAAAAAAATTAGCTGGGCGTGGTGGCTCGCACCTGTAGTCCCAGCTCCTCGGGAGGCTGAGGGAGAAGAATCGCTTGAACCCAGGAGGCGGAGGTTGCAGTGAGCAGAGATCGTGCCACTGCACTCCAGCCTGGGTGACAGAGTGAGACTGTCTCGAAAAAGTAAAATAAAATAAAATAAAAATTTAAATTTACAGAACAATCTCTGAAAATCAGCAACAAAAGAAATGAAGCTAAATGCATATCCACTTGAGTGGCATATCACTTAGAGAGGGACTATTCTAAGGCACTTGAAACACACTGGTTTACTACGCAACCTAGTGGCATATACCCTCAGGGTAAGAAGACCTGTGAAGATGTTACGGTTTTGGTCACCAATAGGTGAAGGCAGGGTAAGGTGTCCGAATGCCGTCGTTCTCCATCCCCAGTGGTTTAATTGGTCTGGGCACTGAGTTTCGGTAGCTGCCAACACCCCAGGAAAGAGACACTCTCCTTGCCAAAACACACCAACAAATCCAACCTGCCTCTGGTCAGATCCTCAGATCAACTACCGATTTACAGAAAAATCATAAGAACAACGTCAGAGGGGCCTGTTAAGCTACGTCGTGAACGACTTGCTTTCTTCCACAAATAAATTGCAGGGAGATAGAAAGAGAACCTCTAGATTCAAAGGTAGTCAAAAGGCGTATCAATCAATCTGAATGTGTGGACCTTATTTGAGCCCTGATTCAAGCAAACTGAAAATACGTATGACATTTTTTGAACACTAGTAGGATATTTGAAGCTATTCAGGAAATATTGTTACACTTGTCGGTGTGATGATGACTTGTGGTTATGTATTGAGAAGAGCCGTTTTCTCCTAGAGGAACATAGTAAAGATTTACAGAGGGAAGGGTGTGATGCCTTGGATTTGCTTCCAAGAATCAGGAAGAAAGGGTAGTGGAGGGGTTACAGATGAAATGAGATGAAACCGTGGAAGCTGAGTGATGGGTCCTGGGGTTCATTACACTCTTCCCTCTACTTTAGTAGATGCTTGAAGTTTTGTGGGGGAAAAAAAACCCACCCCGACATTTGAAAAGAGTGCATTGAAGCATCATGCATTGATGAAGTCTGGGGGCATCTAGGAAGAGACTGTTGCATTGCCACCGAGGAAATTCTGGGCACAGTCATATTGAAGTCAACTGCAAGATCCTCATCCGGTTTGGTCTGGGCACTCTGTCACTAATTGGCACTCGGTCCTGGCCACCCCACAGCGGGATATTTATTGGCAACCAAGGAGCTGGCGTGGCTTCTGGAAACCACAGCCTGCACGATGTTGTTTTTTGTTTTGTTTTGTTTTGAGACACAGTCTCACTCTGTGGCCAGGCTGGAGCATAGTGGCGTGATCTCGGCTCACTGCAACCTCCACCTCCCGGGTTCAAGCGATTCTCCTGCCTCGGCCTCCTGAGTAGCTGAGACTACAGGCATGCGCCACCAAGCCCAGCTAATTTTTGCATTTTTAGTAGAGATGGGGTTTCAGTATGTTGGCCAGGATGGTCTCTATCTGTTGACCTCGTCATCTGCCCGCCTCTGCCTCCCAAAGTACTGGGATTACAGGAGTGAGCCACTGCGCCCGGCCTGCACGATGTTCTTGAAGGCACCAAAGGAATTTGGTTTGGAGGAGGGACCCGGGGAGAGGGTCAGGAGTGGGGCGGTCACTGTCGTCCTCAGCTTCTTTGAGGGCCTGCGTGCAAAACTTTTGGATTGGGCAACTCCCAATGGCAGAACTCGGGCTGCCCTGATGAGAGCTTTCAGCTTTCTGTTGGGCCTGAGCCCTCTCTCCCAGGACTGCGCCAAATGGAAAGATGGCCCTGGGCGCCAGTGCAGCCTCTTCCCCCAGAGGTGTGCAGCCAAAAGCCGTGTGGCCCCATCATGGAGTTCGACAAAATGACTGCTACAGCCTTTGACGACCCTGAAGTTCTAGAAGTTTCTTGCCCTCTGCTGCTGTCTTCCCCACCCTCCCGCCTCCCTTGGGTGTGTCAGTACGTTGCCTCCTTTTGGCTTCAAATGTAAAGACAGACCCAGCTCTTCCCCAGGAAGCTGAGGGACTCCGTGGAATGAGAGGTCACTCGCTAGCAGTGAACACACTCATCTACGGGCCACAAAGAAAGAGCACATAAACTCTTCCCCGGCCACGGATTCTCAAAGGGGCTAGGAAGCCTGTGTGGCTTGAGAATGCATATTCGATATTATGGTGTCCTTCAAGATTTGGAGAGGACCCCCCAATTCGTGTCATCAGAAAAGCTATGGGAGAAAGCCTTCTCTGCTGGTGGGGATGTGCAGAAGAGAGATTCCCTTGGGTGGGGCAGGTGGGTGGCCGGTGGCCCCCAGTGCAGCCACCCAGCCTCCACGGGCCTGCTGGCTCACCTCTGGTGGAGTTGCTGTTGGTGTAGGTGAAGATGCTGGACTGGGTGCTGTCCTCATAGCTGTCCTGCGGATGGCGGCCTGCGAGCCTTTGGAGGCTCCACTGCTGGGCCATGGCTATGGAAAGCCCTGTCCCCGACGGCAGCCAGCCCTGGTGCGTCACCTGAGGGTCACGGCGCTTTATACCGGCCAGTGGGATCAGCCCGGGCCTCTTCACCTTAAAAGCTCCCAAATCCTACACCATCTGATCTCTTAATTGGGCCTGGGACTTAGACCTCCTCCTCCCACCCCTTGCTTCCTTGCTCCTGAGGCGAGCCCCCGGGGGCGGCTCAGAGGGATTTGCTGGAAACCTGTAATCCCAGCTACTGGGAGGTTGAGGCAGGAGAATCGCTTGAATCTGGGAGGCAGAGGTTGCAGTGAGCTGAGATGGCGCCACTGCACTCTAGCCTGGGCAACAGAGCAAGACTCTGTCTAAAAAAAGTGGCTGGGCACAGTGGCACACGCCTATAATCCCAGCACTTTGGGAGGCCAAGGCAGGTAGATCACCTGAGGTCAAGAGTTCGTGACCAGCCTGACTAACATGGTGTAACCCCGTTTCTACTAAATACAAAAAAATTAGCTGGGCTTGGTGGCACATACCCGTACTCCTAGCTACTTGCGAGGCTGAGACAGGAGAATCACTTGTACCTGGGAGGTCGAGGTTGCGGTGAGCCATGATCGAGCCATTGCACTCCAGCCTGGGCAACAAGAGCAAAACTCTGTCTGAAGAAAAAAAATTTAACAGGCCACCTAATTGCGACAAAAAAAACCCAAACAAACCCTGAACCTGTTTAGATTCCCACTTGCAGGGTATGTGACATCACCTTCTGCCACATTCTCGCCAGCCCTGGTCATTGTTAGGTTTTTTAATTTTTGGCGTTCTGGTGGATGAGGAAATAGTATTTAATCGTTGCTTTTTGCTTACTATTCCTGGATCACGTTGCAATTACACGTTTTTTCCTACGTTTACTGCCTTTCGTTTTTCGTCGTCTGAGATGTCCATGGCTACCCTTTAATGTCTTTATATTGGGTTATTTGCTCTTAGTTTACTGATTTGCAGTTCTTTATATATTGTGTTGATTAGCCTTTTATCTATCAGATATATTTCAAGCCTTTTTTTTTTCTTGTTTGCTTTTATTTATTTTATGAGATGGGGTCTCAGTCTGCCACCCCGGCTGGAGGGCAGTGGTGCGATCACAGCAGCCTCGACATCCCCGGGATCAAGTGATCCTCTCGTCTCAGCCTCCTGGGTAGCTGGGACTACGGGTATGCACCACCACTCCAGGATAATTTTTGTATTAATTTTTTTTAATAGAGACAGGGGTTTCGCCATGTTGCCCAGGCTGGTCTCGACCTCCTGGGCTCAAGAGATCCACCCACCTGGGCTTCCAAAGTGCTGGGATTACAGGCATGAGCCAGCACACCCAGCCCTTGTTTTTGTTTTATTTTTTTGCTCCCCCTTTCTTTCTTTTTTTTTTTTTTTTGATTAATCAAGTCCCATTTTTTTCTCCCCTTTGTTATTTGGATGTTTTGTACATATGTAGCTTCTTTTCTAGTGATTACTTTTTTTTTTTTTTTGAGACGATCTCACTCTGTCAGTCAGGCTGGAGTGCAGTGGCGCAATGTCGGCTCACTGCAACCTCCGTCTCCCAGGCTCAAATAATTCTCCTGCCTCAGCCTCTCCAGTAGCTGGGATTACAGGTGTGTGCCACCATGCCCGGCTAATTTTTGTATTTTTAGTAGAGACAGTGTTTCACAGTGTTGACCATGATGGTCTCAAACTCCTGACCTCAAGGGATCCACCCGCCTTGGCCTCCCAAAGTGGTGGGATCACAGGTGTGAGCCACCACGCCCCCCCCTTTTTTTTAATTGAGACAAGGTCTCACTCTGTCACCCAGGTTGGAGGGCAGTAACACAGTCACAGGTCACTGCAGCCTCTACTTGCTGGGCACAAGTAATCCTCCTGCCTCAGCATCCTGAGTAGCTGGGACCACAGGTGCACACCACTGCCCTGGCAAGACTTGCTTTTTAAACAGTTGTTGAATTCTTGCATTTGTCAGTGGTGTACTGAACTCCTTCATGTCTAAAAATGTCTTTAGTCTAACCCCACAGTTGACAGTTGGGGTGTAGAATTTTAGGCTGGGAAATCACTTTTCCCTCAGAATTTCGAAGGCAGCACTTCATTGTCTTTTTTTTTTTTTTTTGAGACAGAGTCTTGCTCTGTTACCCAGGCTGGAGTACAGGGGAGTGATCTCGGCTCACTGCAACCTCTTGGGTTCAAGCGATTCTCTTGCCTCAGCCTCCTGAGTAGCTGGGATTACAGGTGCCCACCACCATGCTCGGCTAATTTTTTATTTTTAGTAGAGACAGAGTTTCCTCATGTTGGCCAGGCTGGTCTCAAACTCTTGACTTCAAGTGATCTGCCTGCCTGGGCTTCCCAGAGTGCTGAGATTACAGGTGTGAGCCACCGTGCCCAGCCAGCACTTCATTGTCTTCTAGTTCCCCATGCTGTTGCTGAAGTCTGAAGCCATTCTGACTTCTGATTCTTTGCATGTGACCTATTTTTTCCTCTCTGACAGTTATTCTCTCAGTGTATCGAAGATATCAGTCAACTATCTTCTGGATTGCATTGATGCTATTGAGAAGGCAGCCTGCAGTCTAAAAGTCATGGTTTTAAAGGTAATCAGCTTTTTTTCCTCTGGTTGCTTTTAACATCTTGTGTCGGCCGGGGGCTGTGGCTCATGCTTGTAATCCCAGCACTTTGGGAGGCCGAGGTGGGTGGATCATTTGAGGTCAGGAGTTCCAGACCAGCCTGGCCAACATGGTGAAACACTGTCTCTACTAAAAATACAAAAATTAGCTGGGCATGGTGGTGGGCGCCTGTAATCCCAGCTACTTGGGAGGCTGAGGCAGGAGAATCGCTTGAACCCGGGAGGCAGAGGTTGCAGTGAGCCGAGATCACGCCACTGCACTCCGGCCTGGGCGACAAGAGCGAAACACTTTCAAAAAAAAAAAAAAAAAAATCTTGTGTTCATGTGTGGACTTATTTCTGTCTTCCCTGCTTAGGATTTACTGGGCTTCTTGAATTTGTGAATTTGTGTCTTTCTTCAGTTCTGGAAAGTTCTTAGGGAGTTATCTCTTAAAATGTTGCTGCTGTGGCCGGTCGTAGTGGCTCATGCCTGTAATCCCAGCACTTTGGGAGGCCGAGGTGGGTGGATCACCTGATGTTGAGAGTTCGAGAACAGTCTTGCCAACATGATGAAACCCCATCTCTACTAAAAATACAAAAGAATTAGCTAGCCGTGATGGCACGCGCCTGTAGTCCCAGCTACTCAGGAGGCTGAGGCACGAGAAGTGCTTGAACCCGGGCAGCAGAGGTTGGCAGTGAGCTGAGATTGTGCCACGGCACCCCAGCCTAGGCGACAGAGTGTGACTCCGTTTCCATTTAAAAAAAAAGAAAAATATATATATATTGCTGCTGCTTCATTCTCTGTCTTCTCTCTCTGGAGTGACAATTGGATTTTTGTTAGACCTACTCATGCTACCTTCCATGTCTTCTATTTTTCAAGTTTTCTATTTCTTTGTGCCTCTGTGCTGCATTCTGGATACTTTTTTTCTTTTCTTTTCTTTTCTTCCCCTCCTTCCTTCCTTCCTTCCTTTCTTTCGTCTTTCTTTTTTTGAGATGGTGTTTTGCTCTTGTTGCCCAGGTTGGAGTGCAGTGGCGCGATCTCGGCTCACTGCCACCTCTGCCTCCTGGGTTCAAGCGATTCTCCTCCCTCAGCCTCCCAAGTAGCTGGGATTACAGGTGTCCACCACCATGCCCAGTTAATTTTTTGTATTTTTTAGTAGAGACAGGGTTTCACCATGTTGGTCAGGTTGGCCTCAAACTCCTGACGTCAGGTGATCCACCCACCTTGGCCTCCCAAAATGTTGGGATTACAGGTGTGTGAGCCACCGCACCCGGCCTGGATACTTTCTTTAGCTCCTCTGTGCAATTTACTGATAGTGTCTCCAGCCATATCAAATCTGCCATTAAATCCATCAATTGAACATTTATTTATTTATTATTTATTATTTTTTTGAGACGAAGTCTCACTCTACCGCCCAGGCTGGAGTGCAGTGGCGCGATCTCAGCTCGATGCAACTTCTGCCTCCTGTGTTCAAGCGATTCTCCTGCCTCAGCCTCTCGAGTAGCTGGGACTACAGGCGTGTGCCACCACGCCCGGCTAATTTTTGTATTTTTAGTAGAGATGGGGTTTCATCATGTTGCCCAGGCTGGTCTCGAACTTCTGACCTCAAGTGATCCTCCCACCTTGGCCTCCCAATGTGCTGGGATTACAGGCGTGAACCACCAAGCCCGGCCTTGTTTATTCAATTTTTGAGACAAGGTCTCACTGTGCCACCCAGGCTGGAGTGCAGTGGCATAATCTTGGTTCACTGCAACCTGTACCTCCCGGGTTCAGGTGATTCTCCCACCTCAGCCTCCCGAGTAGCTGGGATTACAGGTGTGTGCCACCACGCCTGAGTAATTTTTGTATTTTTATTTTATTTTATTTATTTATTTTTGAGATGAAGTTTCGCTCTTGCCCAGGCTAGAGTGCAATGGCACGTTCTCGGCTCACTGCAACCTCCGCCTTCTGGGTTCAAGCGATTCTCCTGCCTCAGCCTCCCGAGTAGCTGGCATTACAGGCATGCACCACCACGCCTGGCTAATTTTGTATTTTTAGTAGAGATGGGGTTTCTCCATGTTGGTCAGGCTGGTCTTGAACTCCCGACCTCAGGTGATCCACCCGCCTCGGCCTCCCAAAGTGCTGGAATTACAGGTGTGAGCCACCATGCCAGGCATTTGTTGTTGTTGTTGTTGTTTTCTATTTTGTACAGACGGGGTTTCACCATGTTGGCCAGATTGGTTTTGAACTCCTGACCTCAAGTGATCCGCCTGCCTCGGCCTCCCAAAGTGCTGGGATTACAGGCGTGAGCCACTACACCTGGCCTATATTGAACATTTAAATAGTTTGAAAACTGTGAAATCTGGCGTATGTATATAAAGGTGCAGAAAACATTGATGTATGTTTTAAGAAATAACGATAAGGTGAACACACATTTAACCACTACTCAGGCCAGGCACCCCAGCCTCCACAGTCACCCCAATCATAATCCCCTTCTCCCGCCCTAGTGGGAACCACCATCCTGGGATTTCTGTTGCCAACATCCATGCTGCTCTTTATGCTTTCCTGCCTGTGTAGTCATCCCTATATAATATTGTTTAGTTTTGCCTGCTCTTGGAATTTATGTAAATGGAACCATATATAGTATGGATTTTCTGTCTGGTTTCTTTTGTTCAACATTATGCTTGTGAAATGCATTCATGTTTTTCAAGGCTGTAGTTCATTCTCATTGCTGTACAGTAGTATATTGTTGCATATATTACAGTTTACTTACACTTTCTGGGCAGGTGGTTTGTTGCTAGTTGTTGGATATCGGGAACATCAGTGTACTTGTCTCCTGGGAATATTGCCTATGAATGCAGTTGCTGGATCATTTGGTATGCATGTCTTCAACTTTGTGATACTGTCAAGTGCTTTCCTAAGGTGGTTGTAGTACAAATTTTCTTCCCACCAGTAATGATTGAGAGTTCCTGTTGCTCTATATCCTTGCCAGCTCTTATTGTTGTCAGTCTGTCTGAGTTTGACCAATCTACTGGGTACATAGCGGTATCACTTTGCGTTTTAAAAATTGAGGTATAGGCCAGATGCGGTGGCTCACCCCTGTAATCCCAGCACTCTTTGGGAGGCCGAGGCGGGAGCATCACTTGAGGTCAGGAGTTGGAAACCAGCCTGGTCAACATGGTGAAACCCTGTCTCTACTAATAATACAAAAATTAGCTGGGTGTGGTGGTGCACACCTGTGATCCCAGCTACTGAGGAGGCTGAGGCATGAGAATTGCTTTAACCCGGGAGGCGAAGGTTGTAGTGAGCCGAGATTGCACCACTGCACTCCAGCCTGGGTGACAGAGTGAGACTCTGTCTCAAAAAAAAAAAAAAAGTAGAAACAGAACAGAGGCTGCACCTGAGCTGCCCCCACCTCCCTCTCCTAGCTCCTTGCTCTGGTGGGCTGGGTTCCAGCTATGCTGCTCTTGCCATCTTTATTTTACAGGTAAGAAAACTGAGCCTCAGAGCAGTTTATTAACTTGCTCAAGGTCTCAGAGTGGTGGAGCCAGGATTTGAACTGGGCTCTTTGTCAAAGGCAATGTTAACCCCCTCACCATGTGAGAGACTCATTCTTTTGTGTTACGATAGAATTTTCTGCCGTAGACCGTCAGCTGTATGAGATCAAGGAATGTATCTGGCTTCTGTACCACGTGGTAGGCACTCAGAAAATACGTGTTGAATGAATGATTGGATGAATGAATGAACCTCTTAGGAGGCAAATCTCTCTGCCTAACCCTTCCTGTCTCCCTGGGAGTAGCAATACAGCAAGCTGTAAGGGTTAACGGAAATAAGTTTATGCCATACTTTACAAGAATAGTTCTTTATAAATGAGACCCACAACTGGTAATTTTTGGAAGAGAAAATAGGAGTGCAGTGCAAAAACAGGCAGACGTAGAAGGCAGTCTGGCCACCTGTGGGTCTTAGGCATACATGTGGAGCAAGGAGTCAGACGCTGAAAAGGCGGAGAGAGGGGCCCTGAAGATGAGCATCACCTCCTCAGTCTGTGTCGGGCCCATCTTGAATGCACGAATCTTGCGTGTGTAAGTATCCATGTGTATGTGGAAGTGTTTTATGGAGTCATAACGTGTCCAATTCTCCCACACTTTGCGGCCCACAGAGCACCGTATTGTGATTTCTTGTTTCCCAATGTAGGCGGAACACACCAGGAGCCCCAGCGCAACCCTCCCCTCCAATGTGCCTTCATGCAGGTCCCTGTCATCCAGCGAAGGCGGCCCCAGTGGCCCTTCCAGCCTCTCGGATGGGGGCCTAGCCCACAACTTACAGGATAGTGTCAGGCACCGGATCCTCTACCTCTCAGAGCAGCTGAGAGTGGAGAAGGCCAGTCGGGATGGCAACACTGTGAGCTACCTCAAGCTGGTATCCAAAGCAGACCGCCACCAGGTGCCGCACATCCGGCAGGCCTTTGAGAAGGTGAACCAGCGCACCTCTGCCACCATCGCCCAGATCGAGCACAGGCTCCGCCAGTGTCACCAGCAGCTCCAGGAGCTGGAGGAAGGCTGCAGGCCCAAGGGCTTACTGCTGATGGCAGAAAGCGACCCAGCCAATTGCGAGCCACCCAGCGAGAAGGCCCTGCTTTCAGAGCCCCCCAAGCCAGGTGGGGAAGACGGGCCTGTCAACCTGCCTGATGCCAGCAGACCCTTCACCTTGGAGAGTCGCTTCCAGAGCTTACAGCAGGGGACGCGCTTAGAGACAGAGGATGTGGCCCAGCAACAAAATCTGCTGTTGCAGAAGGTAAAGGAAGAGCTGGAAGAAGCCAAGAGGTTCCACCTCAGCCTCCAGGAGTCCTATCACAGCCTAAAGGAGAGGTCTCTGACTGACCTGCAGCTGTTGCTGGAGTCCCTTCAGGAGGAGAAGTGTAGGTGAGGCCTTGGCTTTGGGGACTGGAAGCAGAGGAGGAACTGCTCCCAGCAGCCACCTATGGGAGGGTGAAAGGGAGCCAGGACAGGAGCCTGGAGAGCCAGGGTGAGGGGCCAGTTGGAAGAGCAGGTCCACGCTTCTCTTAGCGACTGGGCCCTGCAGTGGGGCGAGCCAGCCCTCTCCCTGCAGTCTCACACCTGCCTTGACCCTTGCTGGCGAAAAGGCTCCAGCTCGGCAGCCCCTGCCAGGTGGTTGCAGCGCCACAGCGGCTGGCCCTGACTCTGTGGTGGCAGGAGACAACATGGGGGTGGCAAGAGTCCGCTAGATACCTGGCACTAGTTAGGGAGGTGGCGTCCTTTGGTCGCAGTCGGCTGGGAAGGTGGGAGTCAGGACCAGAATCACCTCGCCAGCTCTGGTCTCTTCACATGTGCTCCTAGCTGAGCTGGGGCACAAGTCGGGTCTCAGATACTTATTTCAAAAATGACTGCCTTCTGGCGAATGCTTTCTCTGCACCATGCAGTAGCTCGATTTTCTTTTTCTTTTTTTTTCTTTTGAGATGGAGTCTCACTCTGTCGCCAGGCTGGAGTGCAGTGGCACGATCTCGGCCCACTGCAACCTCCACCTCCCGGGTTCAAGCTATTCTCCTGCCTCAGCCTCCCGAGTCGCTGGGATTACAGGCACCCGCCAGCATGCCTGGCTACTTTTTGTATTTTCAGTAGAGATGGGGTTTGGCCTGTTGACCAGGGGTCTCGAACTCCTGACCTGAAGTGATCCACCCGCCTCGGCCTCCCAAAGTGCTGGGGTTACAGGTGTGAGCCCCTACACCTGGCTGGAGGACATTGCTTCTTACCCCATTTCTAATTCCCAAGACCTGCCTTGGCATCAACTCACTGAAGGCTCCACTTGGTGACAAGGAACCAGCTTATTTGGAAACAGGGTCCTTGCAGATGTGATGAGTTAGATTTGGACGAGGTCGTTCTGCAGAGGGGTGGGCCCTAATGCAATGTGACCTGTGTCCTGACAGAAAGGGGAGACGGAGACACAGACACACCCAGAGGGAGAGCACGGTGTGGAGACAGAGGCTGAGGCCGACCTGCCGTGGCAGAAGCCAAGGAAGCCCGCAGATGGGCAGCAGGGCAGAAGCTGGGACAGAGGCCCCGAGCGGAGGCGCCTTCTCGGTCCTTGGCAGAAGCCCGCCCCGCCTGCGCCTTCCTCTCGGACTGCTGGACCCCCAGCCAGGAGAGAGGCCATCTCTGCTGCGAAAGCCACTCAAAGTTTGTAACGCTTTGTGATGGCAGCCACAGGAAACTCCCACGCTCAGCTTGTCCTTTAGGCTCTGCTCTGATGTCCTCTCCTCAAAGGGACTTCCCAGGCTACCACGTTCAAATGGCCTCTTCTTTTATTCTTTTGGAAGCGGGGTTTTTTGAAGTAAAGTTTTTTTTTTTCAGATGGAGTTTTGCTCTTGTTGCCCAGACTGGAGTGCAATGGCGCGATCTCGGCTCACTGCAACCTCTGCCTCCTGAGTTCAAGCGATTCTCCTGCCTCAGCCTCCCGAGTAGCTGGGATTAGAGGCATGCACCACCACGCCTGGCTAATTTTGTATTTTTAGTAGAGATGGGGTTTCTCCATGTTGGTCAGGCTGGTCTCGAACTCCTGTCCTCAGGTGATCCACCTGCCTCGGCCTCCCAAAATGCTGGGATTACGGGAGTGAGCCACCGCGCCTGGCCTTTTTGAGGTAAATTTTATACAGTGAAATTGCATTGAAGTTTAGGCATACAGTTTAACAAGTTTTGACAAAGGTTTACACCTGGGCAAATAAATGCCAATAAAGAGCTTTGCCACCACCCCAGAAAGTACCTCACACCCTCTTCCAGTGAATGCCCGTCTCCCATAATTGGCCACTGTTCTGGTTTCTGTCACTCTAGCTTCGTCTCCTCTTGAACATCATGTAAGTGGAATCGCACGGCACGCGGTGCTTTGCGTCTGGCTGCTTTTGCTCCGTGGAATTGTTTTGAGATCTACCCAAGCTGTGTGAGTGAGTAGCTCATGGCTTCGTATTGCTTGGCAGGCTTCCATTGCATGGAGACGCTGCAGGTTGCTTATGCCCTGGTCCGCTGCCAGTTGGGGCAACTGAATAAAGCTGCTACGAACGTTCTCACCCAAGTCTTTCTGTGAACATATGCTTTCATATATGGAATTGCTAGATAACAGAGAAGTGTTTTGTTTCTTAGTCCCACTTTCTGTTGCTGTAACAGAGTACCTCAGGCTGGGTAGTTTATAAAGAAAGGAAGTTCAATGTCAAGGCGCTGGCAGCTGGTGAGGACCTCTGTACTGCATCATCCTATGGCAGAAGGCAGAAGGGCAAGAGGGCGTGAGAGAGCGAGCGGGGGCCAAACTTTCATGATAACAATATTAATATTAATCGCCTCTTACCAGTCCCACCCCTTAACACCATCACATGGCCATTAAATTTCAACATGAGTTTTGGGGGGGACATGTACACCATAGCAGTATGCTTAGCCTTTTAAGAAAGAGGAAGGCTGGGCGCGGTGGCTCAGCCCTGTAATCCCAGCACTTTGGGAGGCTGAGGCAGGTGGATCACCTGAGGTCGGGAGTTCGAGACCAGCCTGACCAACATGGAGTAAACCCTGTCTCTACTAAAAATACAAAATTAGCCAGGCGTGGTGGCACATGCCTGTAATCCCAGCTACTCGGGAGGCTGACGCAGGAGAATCGCTTGAACTCAGGAGGCGGAGGTTGCGGTGAGCCGAGATCGTGCCATTGCACTCCAGCCTGGGCAACGAGTGAAACTCCATCTCAAAAAAAAAAAAAAAAAAAGAAAAGAAAAAAAAAGAGGAACTGTTTTCCAACATGGTTATACCATTTTACAGTCCTGCTAGGAGTGTATAAGAGTTCCAGTTGCCAACGTTTGGCAAGATCAGTCTTTTAAATTTCAGCCTCTTAAGTTCAGCCACAACTTGGTGAAATTAGACTCCAAAATTTCATCACCCTAGCCCATGTTCTGTCAACCTTGGCACTGTCGACATTTTGGCCCAGATGATTCTCTGTTGTGCGGGGCTGTCCTGTACATTCTAGGATGATGAGCAGCATCCCTGGTCTCCACTTACTTGATGCCAGTGGTGCCGTGAATTAATTACCTGATGCTGCCGTGACAAATTGCCCCCAACTTCATGGCTTAAAATAACAGAAAGTGATTCTCTCACAGTCCTGGAGGCTAGAAGGCTGAAATCAGTTTCACTGGGCTGAAATCAGGCGAGGACACACTGTCATTGGAGGCTCTAGGGGACAAACTGATCTTTGCCTCTTCCAGTTTCTGGTGGCTGCCAAATTCCTTAATTTTGTGGCCACATCATTCCAGTCCTGAAGGGCAGCATCTTCAAACCTGTGTTCTGTCTTCACATGACATTCTCGTCTGTGCGTGTCTAATGTCCTTTTGCCTCTCTCTCATACATGTGATTGCATTTAGGGCCACCAGGATAATCTAGGATAATCTTTGCATCTCAATACCCTTAAACTCACCACTTCTGGAAAGCCCCCTTTTTTGTCCATAGAAGGTAACATTCACAGTTTCCAAGGATTATGACATAGATATCTTTTGCGGGGGGGCTTTTTTTGTTTTTTTTTTTAAGACAGAGTCTCGCTCTGTCACCCAGGCTGGAGTGCAGTGGCATGATCTTGGCTCACTGCAACCTCCGCCTCCGGGGTTCAAGCAATTCTCCTGCCTCAGCCTCCCAAGTAGCTGGGACTACAAGCGCGTGCCACCACACCCAACTAATTTTTTGTATTTTTAATAGAGACGGGGTGTCACCCTGTTGCCCAGGGTGGTCTCGAACTCCTGAGCTCAGGCAAGCTGCCCACCACAGCCTCACAAAGTGCTGGGGTTACAGATGTGAGCCACCGTGCCCAGCCTAGGGGGGCAATTTTAGCCTACTGTGCCCCACCTATTTGTAACAACCAGAAGTGTCTCTCCAGAGATTGCCAAATGTCCCTTGGCGGGGCGGGGCGGCAAATCGCTCCTGGTTGAGAACCACTATCCTAGCCCATGAAACTAGTGGGTGTGACCCTGTCTCTCATGATTAATGATGCTGAACCCCTTTTCATGTGCTTATCAGCCAACAAGTCTTTGGCTTGTTTTCAACTTGGATTGCCTTTTTATTGTTGAGTTGTCAGAGCTCTTTATATACTCCGGACCAGTCTTTGTCACTCCCCTACTTTTTCCTTTCTCGCAGCACTCACTGCCTGAACTGCTCTCCCTTGTGTAGGTATTCATTTGTGTTGTATTGTTCTCGTCAAAATATCAGCACATTCAGGTCGGCCACTGTGTCTAAGTGACTGCCCAAAGACATGTTGGCACATGATGGCTGTTCTGTGAGTACCTGTTTCGTGGATCAGTCTGGATGCTTCTTTTCCTCCCTTCCTGAAGGGACCCAGCTCGCCCTCTGGGCTGCCTCCCTCCTCCATGTATGTCAGAACTCTATCTGCTGTGTCTTGGGAACATCAGGGCAGGGTCAGGAGGGCTGATTCTGGATTTAGGCCTGGCCCAGCCTCCTCTCTGCCAGGTATTTACTGAATTACCTTGGACAAGGTGCTTCAAGTGTGCAATCCTCAGTTTTCACACTGTAACACGGAGGTAATAATGATCCCACTATTGTTGGAACTGTTGTGAGAATTAATTAATACTTGTGTGTAAGCCCCAAGTAGATGCTGATGGAACTGAATTTACAATTCCTTTCTGCTTCCTATCTGCAAACTAAGTCCTTGAAAGATCGTAAAGAAAAATTGGGCCAGATGTGGTGGCTTATGGCTGTAATCCCAGTGCTTTGGGGGGTCGAGGCAGGAGGATTGCTTGAGTCCAGGAGTTTGAGACCAGCTTGGGTAACAAAGTGAGACCATATCTCTGCAAAAAAATTTAAAAGTATTAACTGGACTTGGTGGCACATGCCTGTAGTCCCTGCTACATGGGAGGCTGAGACAGGAGGATCGCTTGAGCCCGAGAGTTTTATGTTGCAGTGAGGTATGATTGTGCCACTGTACTCCAGCCTGGGTGATAGAGGACAGAGTGAGACCTTGTCTCAAAAAAAAAAAAGAAAGAAAGAAAAAGAAAGAGAAAGAGAAGGAAGAAAGAAGGAAAGAAAGAGAAAGAAAGAAAGAAAGAAAGAAAGAAAGAAGGAAAGAAAGAAGAAAGAAAGAAAGAAAGAAAGAAAGAAAGTAAGTTGTTGATGGCTTTTTTTTTTGAGATGGTGTCTTGCTCTGTTGCCCAGGCTGGAGGGAGTGCAGTGGCTCGATCTCAGCTCACTGCAACCTCTGTGTCCCGGATTCAAGTGATTCTCCTGTCTCAGCCTCCTGAGTAGCTGAGATTACAGGCATGCACCACCACGCCCAGCTAATTTTTGTATTTTTTAGTAGAGACGGGGTTTCATGATGTTGGCCAGGCTGGTCTCCAACTCCTAATCTCAAATGATCCACCTGCCTTGGCCTCCCAAAGTGCTGTGATTACAGGCGTGAGCCACCACTCCCGGCCAATGACTCTTGATAGATTCATCAATGGAGTACCCTAGGTTGATGAGCTCAGGGATTTGGCCAAGATCTCAACCTGACCCTGCCTTCCTCTTCTTTCCCTGAGTCAATGCCTCCTGGGTTTGTCATTCCTGCTGCCCTCTCCTCTCCAAAGCATTACAGTGCCCCACTACCCCTTACTCTGGTTGTCTGTCATTTTCTAGCAGCTTCTCTAGGACCGTCTCCACATATCTGATGATCTTGTCCATCTCTCATTCAGAAATTGCTGGTAGAGGTTCAGAGATAAGAAGCTACTCAAGTCAGAAAGCGGATTGGTGGTTGCCAGGGACTGGGGTGATGGGGAATGGGGAGTGACTGCTAAATAGTATTTTTTCAAGGGGGGTGATGAAAATGTCTTGGAACAATTTTTTTTTTTTTTTTTGAGACAAGAGTCTCGCTCTGTTGCCAGGCTGGAGTGCAGTGACATGATCTCGGCTCACTGCAACCTCTGCCTCCCAGGTTCAAGCGATTCTCCTGCCTCAGCCTCCCGAGTAGCTGGGACTAGGTGCGCACCACCATGCCCAGCTAATTTTTGTATTTTTAGTAGAGACGGGGTTTCACCATGTTGGCCAGGCCGGTCTTGATCTCTTGACCTCGTGATCCGCCCGCCTCGGCCTCCCAAAGAGCTGGGATTACAGGCGTGACTGCAGCCGGCCAATGTGCTGGAACTATTAATAGCCACGGTGGTTGCACAACACCACATGTGCTAAATGCCACTGAATTGTTCACCTTAAAATAATTCATTTTATGTTACATGAAATTTACCTCAATAAAAATTGAATAAAAAAGAAGCTGCTCAGGTGCCGAGTACGCAAAACTTTCACTCTTGCTTTGTATTTCTGGCTGTATCCGCAAGTGGGCAGTCGCGAAATTTTCTTATAGCTTCTCTTGTCATATTGAAAATGCCCTGAAGTGAATATGCCAGGTCTCCATGCTTTTCTTTCCCTTCTGGACACCAGGTCCTTGAGGGCATCCAGACCCTAGCTCCTCTGTCCCAAGAATGTCCTGGTATGTTTCGCTTTCAGACAAGGCTCGGAGATAACAGGCTATGGTTACTAGAGGCTTCAGTGTTGCTCTGCGACCTCTCAGCCCCAGGGACCCAGTCTCGGGCTGACTTTCCTCAAGGTATCTGCTTAGGCCTTTGTTGCAGGCTTTTGGGTCGTGTTAACTTGAAGGCACAAGATCTTCCATTTTTCCCCCGACTTCTCCTCCATGTCAGAGCATGCTGCATCTTTGGATCTCTGAGGAGGTCTGACCTAAGGTCTGATCTGTTCTCTGAACTGGTTCCTCTCATTCTTATTGTGTTGAAGCAAAGCACAGACATTATATCAGTTCATCTGTAAATATTTCAGTGTGAACCTGAAATATGGATCATTTTGTTAACATAGCCTAAATGCCATACCAAAAATGTTTTAAAACAAGTCCACAATGTTAAATATGCAGTCACTGTCACCTTATTGCCTCACACATGCCATCATTCCTTTTTATTTCTGAAGGATTTTTTTTTCTTTTTTTTGTGAGATGGAGTCTCACCCCGTCGCCCAGCTTGGAGTGCAATGGTGAGATCTTGGCTCACTGCAACCTCTGCCTCCCAGGTTCAAGTGATTCCCCTGCCTCAGCCTCCTGAGTAGCTGGGATTACGGGCATGTGCCACCATGCCCGGCTAATTTTTGTATCTTTAGTGGAGACGGGGTTTCACCATGTTGGCCAGGCCGGTCTTGAACTCCTGACCTCGTGATCCGCCTGCCTCGGCCTCCCAAAGTGCTGGGATTACAGGCGTGAGCCACCACGCCCGGCCCTGAAGGATATTTTTTGCTGGACATAGAATTCTAAGTTGGCACTTAATTTTTGGAAATAATAAGCATTTTGAACAAATCATTCCCTTCTGACTTTCATGGTTTCTGTTGAAAAGGCAGCTGCCAGTCTTCTTGTTGCTCCTTGGATCACAGTTTTGTTTTCCTCAGGCTCCTTTTAAGATCTTTTGTTTTTCTTTGTTGTTTAGTGGTTTTGCTATGATGATGTTTGGTGTGATTTTCTTTCTCTCTTCTTTTTTGTGCCGCTGACCCTCCCCTTGGTGTGATTTTCTTTGCATTCATCCCGCTTGGGCTTCGCATTGCCACTTGGGTTTATGGCTTGATGTTTTTTGTCAATTTTGGACATTTTCAGCCATTATATTTTCAAATAGTGATTCTGCCCTAGTCTCTCATTTCTCCCCTTCTAAGGCCCCAGTTACATGTATGTTCGACCTTTCCACTGTAACCCTACATCCTCTGGATTCCTGTGTGAGCCATCCTGGCGATCTTCCTCCCACTTTGGCTTCTGTTTTGTTGGCTCTTCCCCCAGCTCCCCAGGGCCCCTTGCTTTGGCACAGTTGCTCAGAGCGAGCTCATCCATCTCAGCCACATGTACCGATTGCACCCGGGCTATTGACCCCTCCTACAGCTGTTTCTCCATCTCAGACGTTTCCTCCAAGTTGCAGGCCATGATTAGGCTCTAGCTCAATTTGCCAAAAGCAAATTCTCAGAAATGATCAAGAATATACTCTTTCTGGCTGGGCCCAATGGCTCACGCCTGTAATCCCAGCACTTTGGGAGGCCGAGGCAGGTGGGTCACCTGAGGTCAGGAGTTGGAGACCAGCCTGGCCAACATGGTGAAACCCTGTCTCTAGTAAAAATACAAAAAATTAGCCGGGCATGATGGCGCATACCTGTAGTCCCAGCTACTCAGGAGGCCGAGGCAGGAAAATCACTTGAACCCGGGAGGCGGAGGTTGCGGCAAGCCAAGATCGTGCCACTGCACTCCAGCCTGGGCAAACAGAAGGAGATCCGTCTCAAAAACAAAACAAAACAAAACAAAACACTATTTTGAAAAAAAAAATAAAGTTTAGAACACTTTGTGTTGGAGAGGGTGGTCTTAACACCTTTGGTCTGTCTTGAGGGTGTCTGGGTTGACTGGTCATTGTTTTGTCTTCATAAGAGCATTCTCCAGAGTTGTCCATTTGCCTCTGTGACTGTAGGAGGTGGAGAGAGAGGGGTCCTTGACCAAGGAAGAGTAGGGAGCGCGGCTGCCAGAGGGCCAGGAGATGGGGGCCAGAGAGAAGGGGAGACTGAGAGAATATCCTTACGAAAATATTGTTTACTAACATCTGAATAGGCTCTTCAAGAATGCATTGAAGAATATCTTCATGTATCTTTACCAATACATTGATGAAGATTGACTTCATATTCCCGAGGACAGTTAAAATCTTGAATGTTCTCGCAGCTACATCATTCATGTAAATGGAAAGACAGTAATGAGGAATCTATTTTCGGGGTGACCATCCTGCCGACCCACTCCCCCTCTCTGTGAGCAGTAGCCTAGTCCATGTTGTCCACCGACTCTCTTCTTAACAGGGACCTGGGGCAGAGACAAATGGAATATTCCTTGAAATGCTGCAAGGAACCAGCTTTTGACAAATTGGCTTTCAACAAATGAGCTGTCAGCTTATTCAGTGCCCAGGGGATTTCTCCGTGTGGGTGTTGGTCAAGTCCTTGGAGTGGGACCGAATAGAAGTCGTCACTGTTTTCCCCGTCTCTGTCAGCACCACCGTTTAGACCTCCTGCACCTGAGGCCTGCCGCCACCCTCCTGGGCCTCCTGGGGCGGCAGCCCTGCCAGTCTATGGGTTGCATCACTCTCCGGTGCCTTCTCTCTTCTACGTAAGCGGTGGTGCCAGAGCCCCCTCACTGGCCCCCTGGCCTCTGTCCTTCTGGCCTGTTCTTTGTGGTGCCAAAAGGGGAACTTTGTAGAAGTTTTTAAATTATGAAGTATTTCAAGCAAAGGGAAAATGTACAGGATAACATAATTAACAGCCCCAAGCTTTCTGAAATCTTAACATTTGCCATATTCACTTCAAATCTTATTTTTTTAGGAAATAAAACTTTAAAATATTCCGTTGAAGCCCTCATTACCCCTTTCCAGCACCATCTCCCTTCCTTGCTATTCTGGCCTCGCTATACTGGCCTCGCCATTCTCATTTGGGTGCTTATCTTTTCCATGCATGGTTTTATACTTTTACTACTTATATACACAACAGGTAGTGATTGTTTTCTTTTAGAGATGGGGTCCCAGTCTGCTGCCCAGGCTGGAGTGCAGTGCCGTGATGGCAGCTCACTGCAGCCTCGAACTCCTGGACTCAAGAGGTCCTCCTGCCTCAGCCTCCAGAGTAGCTGAGACTACAGGCGCATGCCACCACACCTAGATAATTAAATTTTTTTTTTTTTTGTAAAGACAGGGTCTCACTGTATTGCCCAGACTGGTCTTGAATTCCTCGTGGCCTCAAACAATCCCCTTGCCTTGGCCTCCCAAAGGGCTGGGATTGCAACTGTGAACCACTGCACCTGGCCTGCTTGTGGTTTTTTAACAGCTCTATTGAGATATAATTTACATATTATAAAATACACCATTTTAACTACATTTCAATGGTTTTTAGTAAATTTACTGAGTTGTGCAACTATTGCCATGATTCACTTTTCTCTTTTTGTTTAAATAACAGCTCTATTGAGATATAATTCACATCCCATAAAATTCACGATTTTAAAGTGTACAATTCACAGGTTTTTAGTATATTCACAGAGTTGTTCAGCCATCACCACTATCTAATTCGACAATATTCTCTTTTTTTTTTTTTTTTTTGAGACGGAGTCTCGCTCTGTCGCCCCGGCTAGAGTGCAGTGGTGTGAACTCTGCTCACTGCAAGCTCCCCCTCCCGGGTTCACGCCATTCTCCTGCCTCAGCCTCCCAAGTAGCTGGGACTACGGGCGTCTGCCACCACGGCTGGCTAATTTTATTTTGTATTTTTAGTAGAGACGGGGTTTCACCGTGTTAGCCAGGATGGTCTCGATCTCCTGACCTCGTGATCCACCCGCCTTGGCCTCCCAAAGTGCTGGGATTACAGGCGTGAGCCACCGTGCCCGGTCCTACCATATTTTCACCAGCCCCAAAGCAACCCTGTACTCATTAGCAGCCACTGCCCATCCCCCACCCCCAGCCCTTGGCACCCACTAATCTGCTTTCTGTCTCTATGGATTTGCCTATTCTGGACATTTCGTAACTAATGGAATTGTACTGGAATCTGTGGTCTTTTGTGACTTTTCAATCCTTATAGTCACCATGTTTCTATAGAGTAACTGCAGGCTAAACTGCAGGCTGGACTTCATGCTCAACACTGGTCCCGGGGGATTTGCGGAACCGAAGCGCACACAGCGATAGTTCACACTGTCATTTCTACAACCTCTAGTCTGTGGCTATTTTTGTAAAGCTGTTACAAAGGAGTAACTACATATAAAATATATATGAATATTGGTGTGCGTGTGGCTGGCGTTGTGTTTGGGGTGTTCCCAGGAAGACCTGGAGTGGGAGACAGGCTTTCCCTAGAGCCTGGGGAGGGAGGAGGAAGGCAGAAGCTGAACCCAAATCTAGTCTAGGTCAGGACCGCTCGCTGTTGGCATGAGCTCTGAGCGAGGCACTGAAGGAATCTTACTTTCTCTTTTGCTCCCAAGACAAGCACTGATGGAAGAACAGGTGAATGGTCGCCTGCAGGGACAGCTGAATGAGATTTACAACCTCCAATACAATCTGGCCTGCAGCGAAGAGAGAATGGCCTATCTATCCTATGAGAGAGCCAAGGAAATATGGGTGAGAACCTCCTGGGGGAGCCTTGTGAGAAGACTGCAGGGATGAGCGAATCCATTCTGATACCCCCAAACCAAAGCAAGACACGGGTCCTCGAGCTGCCCGCTCCTGAGGGTTGAATGGCCACACACGTTTGTTTCAGAGCTAGCAGCATCTGATCTTTACACTCACGCTCTGCTTCCCACCATCTGGCTGAGCTGCTTTTGCCACTCTGGTGCTGCAGTGCTCCCCCCGTGAACCTCTGACTCGGGAGATCTGGGGTGGAGCTGCTTCTGCTGCGGCTGCAGGTGTAGGGAGCGCCCTCTCAGGACCCCTCCTTAGACCTGGCTTCCCTCTCCTCACTTTTCCATTCCCATAGCGCCCACCCCCGTCCCTGGGTAGCTGTGTCTTGACCAGGTCCTCAGCTTTGGGAGGCAGTGGATGGGGGAGTGCAGCCGGGTCAGATGAAGCTTTCCCCGTTGCTGGAGAGCCTGCGCCCTCCCCTCTGCCCTGAATGTGCTCTAGGCTGTCCGCTTCCCTCCTCGAATACCCACCCCACAGTGCTTTCTGCTCACCCCTAAGAACTCAATAAACGACCACAGCTCTGTGCTGACTTCTGGTGCGTGCATTTTCGTCTCCTGCAGGAGATCATGGAGACCTTCAATAGCCGAATATCCAAGCTGGAGATGCTACAGCAAGTCACCCAACTGGAGGCAGCGGAGCACCTCCAAAGCCGTCCCCCGCAGATGTTGTTCAAGTTCATGAGTCTGCTCCTCTCGCTGGCAACCGTCCTCTTGGTCTTTGTCTCCACCTTGTGTACCTGCCCCTCGTCACTGATCAGCTCACGCCTGTGCGCTTGCACCACGCTGATGCTGATCGGGCTTGGGGTCCTGGCCTGGCAGAGGTGGCATGCCATCCCTGCCACAGACTGGCAGGAATGGGTCCCCTCCAGGTGTAGACTGTACTCCAAGGACTCTGGGCCTCCAGCAGATGGACCTTAAGGGGCCAGGAGGGCCACCTGCCTTAGCTTGCTAGCTCCCTCCCTCCTCCTGGGTGTTGAGGGCATCCAGCAAGCCCTCCACAGCTCTTGCTTGCCGATTATGTAACCATCAGCCTGGTGAAATGGATATAGACGCCCACCTGCCTCACACTTCCATTTTGCCAGGATCCTTTCACGCCATCGGTAGACATGAGGCTCGAGAAAACTTAAAGTCTAGGAAGCGCTCTCTCCTCTTTATCCCCCTTGCACCCTCTCGAGACCCAGTGCCTGCACACGCAGAGGCTCAGGTGGTCCCACACTGCAGTGAAAGCCTCTGTGACTTTGTTGGTTTTGGCAAAGATAAATTACATTTATTTCACAGGGATGGAGAAGGAGGGGGAAAGGAGAGGTGGCCAAAGCCCCGGTGGGCGGGATGGGTAGGAGGCAGACCTCATGCAGGCGATACGGAGGACACAGATGAGACCTCCGTTTTGGAGGCGCTGGAGAGTTCAGAGCCATCGTCAACCTTCTTCCCAAAAAGCTGCAAGATGCAGTTTCGAAACTGGAAGGACAGAAAGTGTTATTGAGCAGAGCAGGGAAGGGTGGAGCACTGTGCTGAATGTACGTGCCCGAGCCTTCCCTTCACCCATTCCGAATCCCATGGGGGATGGAGGAAGGCTTGGATTATTTCTCCCTCACACGCGGGGATGTCATCTGACTTAGCAGTTGATGGTGACTACACAGGGTTGAAGTGTGTCCCCCAAAAGATGTGTTCAGGTTCAGACGAGGTCACACTGGGGCAGGGTGGGTCCTAATCGAATGACTGGTGTCCTGATAAGAAAAGGAACGCTTGGACACAGACACGCAGACAGAGGGAAGAAGGCCACGTGAAGAGGAAGGCAGAGACTGGGGCGACACACCTTGGAGTCAAGGAACGCCAAGGACTGCCAGCAGCCCTGCAGCTGCTTCTGCCTCTCGGCCTCCATAGGGAACCTTTCCATTTGCCAACACCCTGATTTCAGACTCAAGATTTCCAGAACCCTGAGAGAATCCATTTCTGTGGTTTGAAGCCACTGAGTTTGTGGTAGTTTGTGACGGCAGCCCCACGACACTCATCCACAGTGACAGCTAAGGCACAGTGGTGACCTGTCCCCAGACTGTCTGGTGAGCGGCTCAGAGGAATGCTAATGAAAAGGCATGTGGTTGTCAGGTTTTTTCCAGTCCATGGATCTGGGGCAAGGTGAGGCCTAGGTAATGACAATCTAGCCCCCACGTCATCTCTCCAGCCAAGCGTCTTCCGGTACCAGGAGGGGTCTGTCTTTGCTGCTTCACCCCAAAGAGATCTGGGCCATACGAATGTCTCAAATCATGTCCTGTGTCATCACTGAAGTAACCACAATGCTTTGAGGACCCAGACCAAAGGCATTTTCTAAATATTTCAGGCCTACCCTTGACTAGCTCTAACTCCCTCTAGCATCAAAACTCTCAAAATAAAAAATATGATGGTTGAAATTAATAACATAAGAAACGGGACGAACAGCAGAATGAGCTCGGCTGAAGAGCTGGGAGACAGGGCTGAGGAACCCATTCAGCAGCTGCTGCTTGAGCACACACTGTGTGCCAGACTCTGTCCTGAGCAAAATTTGCTGTCTTCATGGAACTGCATTCCAGAAAATTCTCTCAGAATGTGGCAGGACAGGATAATTATGTGGAAAGGGTAAAAGCAAAGTTCGAGGCCTGGTGAGGTCCAGAAGTGCGGACATCTGTCTAGGAGGGGGAGTTCTGGAAGGGAGAATGGAAATAATCCAGTAAAGACAGTACTTGGCAAGAGAGTTTAGGATTCCAGAAACCTGAAAAAGACCCTCATGAAAGTCAGGAAACGGGGGTCAGGGACAGAACTACACTCCGGGCATCAGTGTGCTACAGCGAGTTCCCGGAAATCCACTGCAGGCCTGGTCCTACTTACTGTTTAAAAGTTACCAGAGAGAATGAACCCTTAATGAACTCTGCAGACTTGGCTTGTGTGAGTCAAAGCTGAGCCAAAGGGGCTGGAGCCGTTGAGTGGCTCTAAGATGGAGAAGCAAGGAAGAGCCCAGTGGAAGGGATGCACTGGGCCTGGTGAGGTGGGAGGCCTCTGCACACCTTTCTGGCCATCATCAAGTCACATCACAGCTGCGCTTTAATGAAGCCTGTAACCTACAGAGGTGGGGGGATTTAGGTGTGCGAGCAGCTTGCTGCTGAGGCCCAGTATGCCAGCTGAGGAGGCTGCCTCTGGGCAGGACCACAGCACGTCCCCCCGAACTAACCCGCGAACTCGTGAAAGCTCTTGAACTCTTGGTCAGCGTAGCCAAGGAGGGCCGGCTTTTGTTCTTATAGGAAGACAAATTCCAGAGGTTATGGTTTGAAAATGGAGAGATGAAGGTTGAGAAGGGTCGAGTCTGAACAGAAGAGGGGCACACCTAGGGTGGATGTACCTAGGGCTCACCAACTCCTAGAGCGTCTGAACGCCAGGAGAGCCCCTGAAGCTCGGCAGCCATAGTTCTGGGGCCACCGGAAGGGAAGAACACACGGCACACCGACGCTTTGGGAAATGCCACCCTCAGGCCGAGACTATGAAGGATTCCAGAGGGCACACCTAAGCCTTCTGCTAAGGGCCAGCTGGAGTACTGGCTGGGGCTGGGTCACATGCTGAGCCTTTCCCGGTCGTTTCCCTGGAGGGTCCCCCAGATGCTCCACGGGCTTGTGATCAGAGACATGATTCCAGGTGGGGCCATCACTGCACCCTTCTAGGGCACACGGCATTTTGAGTGGGATCTGCTGATGGTGTTGCTTACCTGCCGGTTCATAAAGACATAGATAACAGGATTGTAGATAGTGGCACTTTTGGCAAAGTAGGCTGGCAGGGCAGCCATCAAAGGGTGGAAGGCGTAGCCAGGGTTGGCAGCAGCAAAGCATGCGAAGAAGGTATAGGGTCCCCAGCAGACGCAGTACGCAAAGATCATCACCACCACCATGCGTGTCACTTCCTTCTCTGCCTTCTGGGTGGATTCAGACTCTTTCTGCTGCTTTGCCACCTGAGGGAGACAGGGACAGTGAGTTGGGAGTTGGGGGGCAGCAAGAGGCAGGTGACCCAGGCATAGGGAGTTGTGGGGAGGAGGAGAGGAGCCCAGCAGCCAGCTTCCAGCCCTGAGTGGAGCACAGCCGGCCCCAGGCGGACATGGCGGCCTCAGGCTGGCCCCGGGCGAGTTCTTCTAGAATTGGAGGTGGCACGCAGCTAGGCGTGGCCTAAGATGACCCCAGAGCTGGATCTAACAAGCTCCTTTGCTTCACCTGATCCCGTAACAGACTGTCCTGTTCTGCGCTCAGGCCTGAGCATGGAGGCCTGATTTGATTGATCACTGAGCGTGGAGAATGAAGGAGCTAACAAGATGGAGATGGCGGGGGAGGCGAAAGCAGTGGCCGGTGGGATGCGCGATGGGAGTGTCGGAGCAATGCATACACTTCCCTCAGGCTTCCTAGGCCAGGTTGGCCACTCTGTGGACTAAATCCTGCCCTGGACTCATGGTGAGGCAGCTGAGGGCAGCTGTGGTGGGGTGGCTCCTTCACACCTGCTGAGAGGAAGGAGACGAATGGCCTCCAGGCAGAGGCACTGTGGGGGAGGCCACAGAGGCCAGCCACCGCCTGCCAGGGATGAGGGACTGACGGCAGGCAGATGAGTGGCGATGAGAGAGGGAGTGTAGGGCTGTAATGCAGGGACGGCCGGGACAGCAGAGCTGCGGCCACATTCTGGAGCTAGGGATCCACCATCCCAGACTAATACAGCCCAAGCCATGGTTGGGTACCTGTGGGAGCCTTCACCCCAAGGTGGCGGGGTGAGGGGGCCTTTCATAGGCTCACAGACTCCTCTAGAGAGAGCTTGGCAGGCATGCCCATCCAATTGTGGGCACAGGCAGCTTCATATAGGAAAGCCAGCACCCTGAAAAGGCTCCCACTGCTAACAGAAACAACCAGCCTGGCTCTCCTCCCTTGCGCTGACTTCCTGCAGGGCTCCCAGTGGTAACCTAGGCTAGGGATGGGGGGTGATGGCTGTGGACAGGATCAGCTTCCCAGGGCAGAGGGCCAGACATGGAGGGTGGAGAGTGGGTCGGGGGGCAAATGGCACACTCGGGTCCACTCCTTGGTCAGCCCCACAGCTTATGAAAGGGACAAGGGTACTCTGGTGGCAGCCTCATAAAAACACACCTTGATTTGCAGGTGTCATTTGCTGATGTGGCTGCTCCACTCTACTCTGTGGGAAAGGCAGCCTTTCCACCCCGGGGAGAACTGTCCAGGGTCGGGGCAAGGCACACCTTTGTTCCCCTAGTGGACTCCTCCAGGGAGAGAGTGGCAGTGCTTTCCCGTCTCACAGAGCTGAGGACAACGGGCCTGGGGCTGAACCTGCAGCCACTGGTACAGCCCCAAAGGAATCGCCTGCTTCTCATCGCTGGATCTTAATATTTTCTTATAGGGGTAAAAACCTCTTCTCTAGGGATTTTTGAAAAAATAGTTTAGGAGTCTCAGTGGACTGATTTGAGGGCAGAGCACCTTAGGGGCAAGAGGGGGGTGAGGCCAGGAGGAATCGGGGGGCTTACCGCTCGGATGGCCAGCCACACTTGGAGGTAGCAGAGCACGATGATAGCGAGTGGGATGATGCAGCAGGTGACCATGAGGACAATCATGTAAGACTGCACCCCGGGGTACGAGCTGCCGCTGAACACGTCTGGGCCGCATGAAGTCTTCAGGCCATGGGGCCAGTACCTGGAGAGAAGGGCCGGCAGCCAGTCCTGATGCAGGGTGGGGTGACCCACGACCCCCAGCCCAGGCATGGTGCTGTTTTTTTTTCTTTGTTTGTTTGTTTGTTTGTTTTTGAGATGGAGTCTGGCTCTGTCGCCCAGGCTGGAGTGCAGTGGCGAGATCTCGGCTCACTGCAACCTCCGCCTCCTGGATTGAACCGATTCTCCTGCCTCAGCCTCCTGAGTAGCTGGGACCATAGGCACCCACCACCAGGCCCGGCTAATTTTTTTGTATTTTTAATAGAGACAGGGTTTCACTGTGTTAGCCAAGATGGTCTCGATCTCCTGACCTCATGATCCGCCCACCTCTGCTTCCCAAAGTGCTGGGATTATAGGCGTGAGCCACCACGCCTGGCCTGTTTTTTTTAATTGAGGTGAAATTCACGTTGCATGAGGTTACCCAATTTGAAGCGATCAGTTCGGTGGCAGTCACCACCTCTGCTTCCAGAACATTTTCATCAACCCAAAACGAAACCGTTGGGTAGGATTTTGGTAAATCCTTGTCCGTTTTTAGATGTCATGCCTTTCCTCTTTTTAAAATTGTGGTAAAATACACATAACATAAAATGTGCCATTATAGGCCAGGCACAATGGCTCACGCCTATAGTCCCAGCACATTTGGAGGCAGAGGTAGGAGGATTGCTTGAGCCCAGGAATTCAAGACTAGAGCCTGGAACACATAGTGAGATCTTGTCTCTACAAAAAATAAAAAAAATTAGCCAGGTGAAGTGGTGCACCTGTAGGCCCAGCTCCTCAGGAGGCTGAGGTAGGAGGATCACTTGAGCCCAGGAGGTCGAGGCTGCAGTGAGCCATAATTACACCACTGCACTGTGCCAGCCTGGGTGACACAGTGAGACCCTGTCTCAAAAAAAAAAAGTACCATTATGACCTATGGTACCTTCACAGTGCTGTGCAACCATCTCCACTATCTGCTTCCAGAACATTTTCATCTTCCCAATCACTCCCCTTCTTTACGAAGGGAGTGTGAGGCTCCGTCTTGCCCTGACCTTCTGAGAACACCCATGAAGAGCTGAGTCTTTTATCTGAGGTCAGCTAGGCCGTGACTGAAATAAAGGGCCCTGCTCACTTGGTGGCCTGGAGGATTAAATGAGATAACCCGCGGGAGAGCCTCCACCAGGGTCAGCTCGCCACACATGTTTGATAACGGGCAGCTGTGTGGGGCATGGCGGCATGAGGAGGGTGGGAGACAGAGACAGGCTTCCACAAGGTTTGTTTCCTAGAATTGTGGAACGTTCTGGAGGAAAGAACATTCCCTCTCCAAACACCACGAGAACTTATTCACAAGCTTGTCGATAAAACAGTGAAATGCTGTCCCATCCAGTCCATCCCAATCAAACATTTGAGCCACTTGCTTGGCCTGGCCAGGACATGTGCTCTGTAGGCCCAGGTGGATCTATGACCCAAGCAGCCTCTGAAAGGTGGGGGGCGGGGTGGGGCAGCATGTGCAAGAAAGAGACCTGGAATGCAAACACGCTGTGCGTTCACTGACAGCTGTGCTCATGGCCTCAGCTCCGTGTGCTCCTGTGACCTGATCGTGCTTGGGACAAATATGTTTCCAGAGGTTTGGGGACCACAGAGCCATTCCTACATTGCAGCCACATTCATACATTGATAGACATTGCACGCTCATAGGGGCCCAGAGAAAGGAAGTGATTTGCCTTAAGGTCACAGAGTCTGACCCTGCCCAATCCATCTCGTGCCCTCGCACCCTTACCTGCTCCAACCAAAGATGGGCGGGGCCGTCCACACAGCAGACCAGATCCAGGAGAAGGCAATGCCAATGATGGCCAGCTTGGCATCAAATCTCACGTTGCCAAAGGGCTTGCAGACCACCAGCCACCTCTCCCAGGAAATGATGGCCAGGGACCAGAGACCTGTGATCCCTATGGGAAGAGCAGACAGATGAGGGCTTTGAGTCAAAGCAAAGGTGGGAAGCAAAGCTTCCCACTCTCCTGCTCAGACCCCAAACGTCTGCACAGAGAATTCAGGGTTCCGTGGACTGAGGTGGAAATATGACATCTTTCTTTCCACCAACCTCGAACAGACACTGGGCATTTCCTTCCGTTATGAACATGGCACAGTATTAGCAGTACCCGTGACTCGGTCAGCAAGAGAGGAGACAGATGTTTTCCTGTCAATTCATAGAGGTGGCAGACAGTTCGAATATCACTTATGTTCATCACTACTCTGAAATAACAGTGGTTGTCAGGCGGGATCCTGTTATTTAATACCTTAGTAATGAGTGGTGTCACTAATGCGTTTAATACATGCTTTCATTTTTATTTACTTTTTGAGACAGAATCTCACTCTGTTGCCCAGGCTGAGTGCAGTGGTGCCATCATAGCTCACTGCAGCCTTGACCTCCAGAGCTCAAGCCATCCTCCCGCCTGAGCCTCCTGAGTAGCTGGGACTACTGGTGTGCCACCACACCCAGCTGTTTTTATTTGTCATACAGAAGAGGTCTCACTATGTTGCCCAGGCTGGTCCCAAACTCCTGGAGGCAAGCAGTCCTCCCACCTCAGCCTCCCAAAGTGCTGGGATTACAGGCATGAGCCTGGCCAATAAATGCTTTTAACTAAAGACTATGTTACTGATGAATGTTTAATACTTTGATAACTGTATTTCAATATAATTTGCTGCCTTCGTAATCCTATGGGTCTCATTTTATGCGTTTGCAGCTATTCCTCTAAGATGGGGTCCACAGGCTTCCCACATGGCCAAGGGCATCTGTGGACCAAAACTGGTGGGGAAGTGCCGGCTGCTTGGCACCTGACTGACCCAAGAACAGACCATGAGCAGAGGCAAGGGTGAGCGGGAGACCATGGCAGAAACGGAGACAGCCGTGGGCGGAGATGCAGGGGGCACTCGGGAAGGGCCGTGTGACCATCGAGGCCATGCCTGCTGCAGAGAGCACTTGGACCTGGGGACGGACCTTCTCTGCCTGACCTTCCCTTGGCTCCCCTTCTAGACTGTCGGGGTAGTGCCAGGACTTGGACAAGCACCCACTCTGGTCTGGGCCATCGTGGGTACAATTTGAGGCAGTTGACAGGGGGTGGGGTTGGGGAGGCTGCTAAGAGTTGTGGGGAGGCAAGAACAGGAGCTGCTGCTGCTGGATGTGGGGTCTCCCCCTCCTGAAATAAAGTCCCAGCTCCTGGGCGTGACCTCTGAGGCCTCTGAGACCTGGGCCTGCCCACCTCGTGTCCGCCAGCCACGGCTGCTTGGTGGTACTCTACCCACTCGAACCACAAACTGCTCCCAGCCGCTCCTCCACCACCTGCCCCAGGCCCCTTCTTGTCTGAGAGGACTGATGATGGTACTGTGTGGTCGCCATCTGGGTATAGGGCCCCCTCCTTAGCACAGAGCCTGGCACACTGGCACCTCTCGGCCACTGTCTCCTGACCTGAGCGGAATAGTGGCCCACAGAGATATTAGTGATGGGGATCGGGAGAGGATCTGGGAATTGTGTCTCCTCCGGGAAAAGAGGATGCTGGTGAGCTGAAAGAGCAGGCATCCCTAATTGCAGGGGAGTTCTGTCCAGGGTGCCCAGAGTCTCCACCCCCCTACCGTTCTGGGGTCGTCTAGCTCTGTATCTGTCTCCTCCCACACCAGCCCCACAGCTCCAAACTGGCTGTCCCCGGGCAGAGCCTGACTCAATAGTAGGAACTCAGGGTATGTTTGACTCAAGGGAGCTGAATTTAATGTGAGTGTTCAGATGGAAGCCTCCAGAACCCGTCAGTATATGGATGTGAGGCACAGATGTGGAGGGAGACAGACCTACAGGAGCAGCTGGGCCCAGGTCATCATGAGGTGGCCGGAGGGGCTTGCAGGGTGAATGAGTGGTTTCCGCTGAGCCTGGGCCCCGACTGGCTTACCACACAGGGAGACGGTGTAGCCCTCCAGGACACACATAGGGTGGCCCAGCACGAAGTAGCCAGAGACCTGGTTGACAACGCTAATAGTGCTGGCGATGACGGTCTCTGCTAGGTCAGCGACCGCCAGGTTCACCAGGATCCAGTTCAGCGGGTGGCGCAGCTTCTTGAACTTCATGGTGGCCGCCAGCACAAGCCCATTTGTGAAGACGGATGCGGTGACCACAAAGATCATCCAGACACTGGTGAGGTGGTACACCCATCTGGGAGCGATGTGGTAATTCGGGCCTTCGAAGGGGCCTGAGGGCAGGAGGCAGAGGAGAGAGAGGAGCTGGGCTGCAGCACCACCTGTCTATACCAGTGCTGATCCCACCTCTCCCCTCCCCCTCCCGCCCTCCTGCCTTTGCAGTTGGCTCTTTCCCTCCAGCTTTGTCCATCCTCAGACAGTCTCCTCTCCATCCTGTCCCTCAAGCCAGAGACCATCGCCTGCTGGTCACTGGCACTGGCACCTTGAACTTAACAGAACTCCTCATCGTCTGCTTCATCTGATTCCCCACTCCCAGTGTGCAGTCACCCCACTTCCCTGCTCCCCTCTTCCCTTTGCCCCAGCCCCACCTCCTACCTCCGAGTCCTCTGCCCTTCCGTAGACAAGCGCTTTCCTCGTGTAAAGCCCAGCTCATATGCATTTGCCTTCCAGAAGCCTTTCCAGATTCCCCAGCTAGTGGCAACTCACCCCCTTGAGGGGAAGACCACTACCCACCTCTGTCACCTTCTGTCACATATAGGAGTTACTGCTCATGATGATCTGAATGTACGTGCCCCCCATAAATTCCTGTGTTGAAATCCCAACCCCCAAGGTGATGGTATTAGGAGGTGGGGCCTTTGGCAGGTCTTTTAGGTCATGTGTGCAGAGCAAGTGCGGCCCTCATGAATGGAATTAGTGTCTTATAAAAGGTCCTAGAAGCTGGGCCTGGTGGCTCACGCCTGTAGCCCCAGCTACTCAGGAGGCCAACGTGGGAGGATCACTTGAGCCTTTGGGAACAGCCCAAATTAGCTGGGAATGGTGGCTCATGCCTGTAATCCCAGCACTTTGGGAGGCTGAGGCAGGAGGATTGCTTGAGCCCAGGAGTTCAAATCCAACCTGGGCATGTAAAAAAATTTTTTTAAATTAAAACTTAAAAAAAAAAAGAGTCTCTAGAGTGCTCTCTAGCTCTCTTTCTACCATGTGAGGATAGAATGAGTTGTTGGCAATCTTCAGTCAGGAAGAGGGTCCTCACCAGAGCCCAGCACACTAGCACCCTGACTTCCAGCCTCCAGAGCTGTGAGAAATAAATTTGTCATTTAAAAGCCACCCAATCTATGGTAATTTCTCTTTGGTTCTTTTCTTTTCCTTTCTTTTCTTTTCTTTTTTTTTTTTTTTTTTGAGACAAAGTCTTGCTCTGTCGCCCAGGCTGGAGTGCAGTGATGTGATCTCGGGTCACTGCAACCTCTGCCTCCTGGGTTCAAGCGATTCTCCTGCCTCAGCCTCCCGAGTAGTAGCTGGGATTTACAGGCACCCACCACCACACCCAGCTAATTTTTGTACTTTTAGTAGACATGGGGTTTCACCATGTTGACCAGGCTGTTCTCAAACTCCTGACCTCAAGAGATCCTCCTGCCTTGTCCTCCCAAAGTACTGTGATTGCAGGCCTGAGCCCCCGAGCACAGCCTGGTAATTTCTTATAGCAGCCAGTACTGAGACACAAATATAAGCCTTGTCTTTCTCACCAGAGACTGTGACTCATTCATCCTCACAGAGTGTCCAGCATACACTAGATGCTCAGAAAATAAATGAATGAGGAAATTCATCAACGAATGTGTTATGAATTGAATTGTGTCCCACCCAAATTCATAGGTTGGAGTCCTAACTCCAATACCTCAGAATGTGACCACTTTCAGAGATAGGGTCTTTACAGAAATGACCAAGTTTAAATGAGGTCATTAGGGTGGGCCCTAATCCAATATGACTGGTGTCCTGATTATGATTGTGATTATTGTATATTTAGAGATACAGTCGGCTGGGAGCGGTGGCTCACGCCTGTAATCCCAGCACTTTGGGAGGCCGAAGGGGTGGATCACTTGAGGTCAGGAGTTCAAAACCAGCTGGCCATGGTGAAACCCCGTCTCTACTAAAAGTACAAAAAAAAATTAGCCAGGTGTGGTGGCTGGCGCCTGTAGTCCCAGCTACTCAGGAGGCTGAGGCGGGAGAATCACTTGAACCCAGGAAGCAGAGGTTGCAGTGAGCTGAGATCACGCCACTGCACTCCAGCCGGGGTGACAGAACAAGACTCCGTCTCAAAAACAACAACAACAACAACAACAAAAAATAGAGATAGAGTCTGGCTCTGGCACCCAGGCTGGGGTACAGTGGCACAATCATAACTCACTGCAACGTGGAACTCCTGGGCTCAAGGGATCCTCCTGCCTCAACCTGTCGAGTATCTGGGACTACAGCCGTGCATTACCACAATGGCAATTTTTTTATTTCTGTAGAGATGGGGTCTGGCTATGTTGCCTAGGCTGGTCTCGAACTCCTGACTTCAAGTGATCCTCCCACCTTGGCCTCCCAAGTAGCTGGGACTACAAACGAATTATTTCTCCTTTTTATTCTGTAGGAGTTTGCTAGGGCTCTACACCTTTTGTGTTGGAAAGACCTTTGTCATAACACTGTTTTTGGCAGATTACTTGAAGGGATTGCAAGCCACAGACCTGCTGCCATATAAGGCCTCATGGAGAGTCCCAAGATTTATCAAGAGATTCTTTAGCTGTGTGTTAGAAAAGCCCAGCTCAAGCTAGCTTAAGAAAAATGGGGATTTCCTGGCTACGGCCAGGAGAGACAGATAAATCTCACCCCTAGCACAGCTGGATCCCACAAGACCTCTGCTGCCCTCTGTGCACGGGCCCCATTTGTTCCTAACACAAGGAGCTTCCGGAAACCCACAGGCAATGTCTGCAATCCCGATACTTGGCACTGGCTCCCGAGGAACCCCCAGTATGAGCAGTAGGGACAGATCACTGACAATTGAAGACCTGCATGGCATCAGTCTCCGTGCAGAAGGAAGCAGAGGGGAGCAATGGGGTTGCTGATGGACCTAAGAACAGAGAACCCCCAAACTGTCGGCAGCTCTTCCCTGGGAAGTACCTCGGGTGAACTGGGGAAGAGCCGCTGAGACTGGGAGGGTTTGGGACACTCTGGCCTGCAGGCAAGTGCAAGGTGCTGGAGCAACCTAGGTGCTACGACCTCTGAAAACAAGGCAGCCAGTGCCCTTCGTGCCCTTCCCTGGCAACCCTTGCGGTCCAAATTGGGCAGTGCAGGGACAAGGGGGCAAAGGAGAGAACAGGTCCCAGCAGCAGTGGGGGAGGGGACAGGAGCTGCCACCAGTGTAACTGGGGCTGGTGTCATGGCCTACCCCTTCCTCCTGAAAGTTCTGGAACTGATTTCATGAAGCAACGAGCAAGAGAATCAAAGTCAACTCCCAGGCAAAGTGATTCAAGGAAATACAGGTAGATAGGGAAGGGGCGGGGGGTGGTGGCGCAGAGAAGCCAGACTTCTTCAAATACACCTTCTTTTCTAGATTTTAATTGGAAACTTTTAACTGTTTTATGACATAATTATAAAACAAAATTTAAGTGGCCGGGGGCGGTGGCTCACACCTGTAATCCCAGCACTTTGGGAAGCCGAGGTCGGCAGATGACTTGAGGTCAGCAGTTCGAGACCAGCCTGGCCAACATGGTGAAACCCCATCTCTACTAAAAATAAAAAAAATTAGCTGGGCGTGGTGGCTCGCACCTGTAGTCCCAGCTCCTCGGGAGGCTGAGGCAGAAGAATCGCTTGAACCTAGGAGGCGGAGGTTGCAGTGAGCTGAGATCGTGCCACTGCACTCCAGCCTGGGTGACAGAGTAAGACTGTCTCGAAAAAGTAAAATAAAATAAAATAAAAATTTAAATTTACAGAACAATCTCTGAAAATCAGCAACAAAAGAAATGAAGCTAAATGCATATCCACTTGAGTGGCATATCACTTAGAGAGGGACTATTCTAAGGCACTTGAAACACACTGGTTTACTACGCAACCTAGTGGCATATACCCTCAGGGTAAGAAGACCTGTGAAGATGTTACGGTTTTGGTCACCAATAGGTGAAGGCAGGGTAAGGTGTCCGAATGCCGTCGTTCTCCATCCCCAGTGGTTTAATTGGTCTGGGCATTGAGTTTCGGTAGCTGCCAACACCCCAGGAAAGAGACACTCTCCTTGCCAAAACACACCAACAAATCCAACCTGCCTCTGGTCAGATCCTCAGATCAACTACCGATTTACAGAAAAATCATAAGAACAACGTCAGAGGGGCCTGTTAAGCTACGTCGTGAACGACTTGCTTTCTTCCACAAATAAATTGCAGGGAGATAGAAAGAGAACCTCTAGATTCAAAGGTAGTCAAAAGGCGTATCAATCAATCTGAATGTGTGGACCTTATTTGAGCCCTGATTCAAGCAAACTGAAAATACGTATGACATTTTTTGAACACTAGTAGGATATTTGAAGCTATTCAGGAAATATTGTTACACTTGTCGGTGTGATGATGACTTGTGGTTATGTATTGAGAAGAGCCGTTTTCTCCTAGAGGAACATAGTAAAGATTTACAGAGGGAAGGGTGTGATGCCTTGGATTTGCTTCCAAGAATCAGGAAGAAAGGGTAGTGGAGGGGTTACAGATGAAATGAGATGAAACCGTGGAAGCTGAGTGATGGGTCCTGGGGTTCATTACACACTTCCCTCTACTTTAGTAGATGCTTGAAGTTTTGTGGGGGAAAAAAAACCCACCCCGACATTTGAAAAGAGTGCATTGAAGCATCATGCATTGATGAAGTCTGGGGGCATCTAGGAAGAGACTGTTGTATTGCCAACGAGGAAATTCTGGGCACAGTCATATTGAAGTCAACTGCAAGATCCTCATCCGGTTTGGTCTGGGCACTCTGTCACTAATTGGCACTCGGTCCTGGCCACCCCACAGCGGGATATTTATTGGCAACCAAGGAGCTGGCGTGGCTTCTGGAAACCACAGCCTGCACGATGTTGTTTTTTGTTTTGTTTTGTTTTGAGACACAGTCTCACTCTGTGGCCAGGCTGGAGCATAGTGGCGTGATCTCGGCTCACTGCAACCTCCACCTCCCGGGTTCAAGCGATTCTCCTGCCTCGGCCTCCCGAGTAGCTGAGACTACAGGCATGCGCCACCAAGCCCAGCTAATTTTTGCATTTTTAGTAGAGATGGGGTTTCAGTATGTTGGCCAGGATGGTCTCTATCTGTTGACCTCGTCATCTGCCCGCCTCTGCCTCCCAAAGTACTGGGATTACAGGAGTGAGCCACTGCGCCCGGCCTGCACGATGTTCTTGAAGGCACCAAAGGAATTTGGTTTGGAGGAGGGACCCGGGGAGAGGGTCAGGAGTGGGGCGGTCACTGTCGTCCTCAGCTTCTTTGAGGGCCTGCGTGCAAAACTTTTGGATTGGGCAACTCCCAATGGCAGAACTCGGGCTGCCCTGATGAGAGCTTTCAGCTTTCTGTTGGGCCTGAGCCCTCTCTCCCAGGACTGCTCCAAATGGAAAGATGGCCCTGGGCGCCAATGCAGCCTCTTCCCCCAGAGGTGTGCAGCCAAAAGCCGTGTGGCCCCATCATGGAGTTCGACAAAATGACTGCTACAGCCTTTGACGACCCTGAAGTTCTAGAAGTTTCTTGCCCTCTGCTGCTGTCTTCCCCACCCTCCCGCCTCCCTTGGGTGTGTCAGTACGTTGCCTCCTTTTGGCTTCAAATGTAAAGACAGACCCAGCTCTTCCCCAGGAAGCTGAGGGACTCCGTGGAATGAGAGGTCACTCGCTAGCAGTGAACACACTCATCTACGGGCCACAAAGAAAGAGCACATAAACTCTTCCCCGGCCACGGATTCTCAAAGGGGCTGGGAAGCTGTGTGGCTTGAGAATGCATATTCGATATTATGGTGTCCTTCAAGATTTGGAGAGGACCCCCCAATTCGTGTCATCAGAAAAGCTATGGGAGAAAGCCTTCTCTGCTGGTGGGGACGTGCAGAAGAGAGATTCCCTTGGGCGGGGCAGGTGGGTGGCCGGTGGCCCCCAGTGCAGCCACCCAGCCTCCACGGGCCTGCTGGCTCACCTCTGGTGGAGTTGCTGTTGGTGTAGGTGAAGATGCTGGACTGGGTGCTGTCCTCATAGCTGTCCTGCGGATGGCGGCCTGCGAGCCTTTGGAGGCTCCACTGCTGGGCCATGGCTATGGAAAGCCCTGTCCCCGACGGCAGCCAGCCCTGGCGCATCACCTGAGGGTCACGGCGCTTTATACTGGCCTGTGGGATCAGCCCGGGCCTCTTCACCTTAAAAGCTCCCAAACCCTACACTACCTGATCTCTTAATTGGGCCTGGGACTTAGACCTCCTCCTCCCACCCCTTGCTTCCTTGCTCCTGAGGCGAGCCCCCGGGGGCGGCTCAGAGGGATTTGCTGGGAACCAAACTCAGACGCCCCACCCATCCCACCAGGCAGGTGGAGGTGACTGTGGGAGCCGCTGTGGCCCTCTCTGTGTTTATGTGTCCTCTGTTCCCTTCTACTGTCCTGCGCCCGCCTTTGGGGCAGGTGGACCCACGGGTCAGGATTTGCAGACTAGGGGGTGGGTGGTGAAGCTGCTCAGAGCCCGAATCCTCCTTTCTCATGTGGTTCTCTTGAAAGCCCAGGGAGACTTTTTAGGGCCGAGGCCTGGAACCGGATCCTCCTTGCGAGGCTGGCCATCTCCGTGGGCCCAAACGGGCCAGATTTGTGCCGGGGGGGCTCCTCCTCCAGGGTTGGGGGGGGCAGACTGACTGCACACATCCTGCTCTTGGCTTCCCTCCTCCCCCTTGCCCCCATGAGCTGGAGGTCCTTCGGCCACCAGGGTGCTCATGCAGTGCCTCCGTCAGCCCACGGCAGCGCCTGCTCACGTCTCCCTTGCCCTGAGTTCACAGCCTTGCCTTGGGCTTCACCAACCACAGGCCCCCCGTCGACAGAGTGTTCAGACAGGCCATCTCTGGTGTCCCTCTGTCCCCACCCTTGGCAGGGGCACGGATGACCTGTTAGTGCCCAATTCCGTAGCCTCGCCTCAGTTTCCAACCAAGGGGCCCTGTCCCCTCCACGGCCCACCCACCTCAGCACCTCCCCGGGAGCACATCCCCTTTCACAGCTTCCATCAGCTCCCAGCTCCTCAGTCCCCAAATCCAGCTCCTTCCAGGTACCTCCTTTTGGGTTTATTCCTTAAGCTCAGGAAAGCCAAGGCGTGAGCTTGTGGCCTCCTGTCCCTGTTCTCAGAGCCGCGGTTCTCCAGCATTCCTGGCTCACACTTACACTCCTGGCAGCATGGCCCCTGCTGCAGGCACAAGGGGGCCCTGGCTGCCAAGCTGAAGGCCAGGACTGCATGGAGCCCCAGCCTGGCTACCCATAGCAAGAATGGCTCTTAACATCCGTCGCTGCCTGCCGCGTGCTAGGTGCCAAGCTAGGGGCCCCATGTGGAAAAGAAGACGAGTCCTGGCCACAGACTTGCCAGGGTCCATTCACAGCCTAGAAAGATGGGCTCGATGCCCAGCGGCACCGGTGAGCTTTTTCCCTGACTCTGGCACTTCTACGCCTGTGTACCCAAGAGACTTGAAAATGTGTGTCCACACAAAAACCCGTACATGAATACAAACAGAGCACTGTTCCCAACAGGCCACTTGGTAGAAGCAACCCAAAAGTCCAGAAGCAGATGAGTGGGTAAAAAGTGGCCTGTCTGTACAATGGAGTATCATTTGGCCATAACAGGGAATGAAGGGCTGACCTACGCTACAACATGGATGGACCTAGAAAACAGCACGCTCAGTGAGCGAAGCCAGACACAAAACACCACGGAGCGCATGGCTCCGTCTCTGTGAAATGCTTAGATAGGCCAATCCAGAGACACAGAAAGCAGAGGAATGGGTGCCAGGACAGGGGAGGGAGGGAAATGGAGGATGACTTCTTAATGGGTACAGGTAATGCTTTATGGGTGATAAAAATGTTCTAAAATTGGATTGTGATGGTGCAGCCACTGTGGAAACCAGTTCGGCAGCTCCTCTAAAAGTTAAACCTAGAATTCCCATAGGACCCAGCAACCGTACTGCTGGGTATAGGCCCAGAGGAATGGAAGGCAGGGTCTGGAAGGGCTGTTTGCACACACATGTTCACAGCAGCGTGATTCACAACAGCTGTAACATGGAAGCAACCCGTGCCCATCAATGGGCAATTGGGCTGGACATAGTGGCTCATGCCTGTAATCCCAGTTCTTTGGGAGGCCGAGGTGAGAGGATCACTTGAGCCCAGGAGTTCGAGACTAGCCTGGGCAACATAGTGAGACCCTGTCTCTACAAAAAATACAAAAATTAACAGGGCACAGTGGCAGGTGCCTGTAGTCGCAGCTACTTGGGAGGTAGAGAGGTGGGTGGATTTCTTGAGCCTGGGAGGTTGAGGCTGTGGTGAGCTCTGATGGCGCCAGGGCACTCCAGCCTGAGTGACAGAGCAAGACTCTGTCTCAAAACAAACAAATAAACAAACATCAACGGATGATTAGCTAAACAAATTGTGGTCTCTACAGACAATGGAATATGATTCACCCTTAAAAAGAAATGAAATTTGACACATGCTCCAACATGGATGACCCCTGAGGACATTGCTCAGTGAAATGAGCCAGTCACAGGAGGGCAAATACTGTAAAATTCCACTTCTGTGAGGGCCCTAGAGTGGTCAAATCTATAGAGACAGACAGTGGAAGGTTGGGTGCCAGGGGCTGGGGGGTGGGGAGTTGGGGTTGAACCAGGGCTTCAGTTTGGGAAGATGAAGAAGTTCTGCGGCTGGATGGTGGTGATGGCTGCACAGCACCGTGAATAGACTAAAAACCACCAAGTGTCTTTCCTGCTCTTATTTGTTTTTAGGGCCTAACTCCTAAAGAGGCCCCTCCTGCAGAAAGACCTCCCTGATGGCCTTGGCCTCAGGCCCCTGCTCTGAAGTCCCCTCTCAGACTTGCATCCTGCCTCTGCGGCGGTGCTTCAGCTGGGACCCCTTGACTTTCCAGTCTGGCTGCCGGCAGCATGGTGTGTGCCACCCGCTTCTCGGCAAGATGGAATGGTCATTGTCCCTGTTCTGTGGATGAGATGCCTGAGGTGGGTTCAAGGCACAGATCTCACAATGCCACTTGCTGAAACAGTGTCAAGACCCTAGAACTCAATCCCAAGTGACTTCCAAGGGTCCCTCTTCCCGGGTCCAAGAGAACTTGGTCTGCCTGTCCCCACCAGAGTCAGAGGACCCGAGGATCCAAGAATGTGAGACCCAGAAGTGAGCCTCCTCTGAGATCGCCTGTCCCATTACCGCCATGAGCTGGCCGGGTGGCCTTGGACAGGGGGACCTCTCCCTCTTGACCGAGATTCCCCTTCTGTCTCGAGGGAGATAGGCAACTCTGAGGCTTCCCTGGGCATCCGAGGCCACCGTGCTATTTGGAAGCCCTTTGAGAACACGAAGTGCCCTATGAAGTGGGGGTCCGGCAGAGGAGGAGCAGGGTGTCTGGGGGAAGCCCCCAGCCTTGCCTGAGCCCTGGAGCTGGCCCTCCGCTCGCCCTGTCTGCCCTTGTCCAGGATTACGCTAATGACCCAGCTCAGTGCAATCCCACCAATGCCCTGGGCCACACGTGTGCCACCCCCACATCCCAGGAAGGAGAGTGGAGGTGGCAGAGGTGGGAGGGGGCCTGGAAAGGCGGTAGGTTCTGCACCTTCACCGGCTCTGCTAATTGATGATTAGGGCTAACAGAAGATCAAGTCCCATTTTAGCCTAAAGCAGATTACTGTCCTAGAAAGTCACTCAGCACCTGTGGGGGCACGTGTGTCCCCAGGCCAGGTGAAAACTCATTTGTGGTCCCACACTCTTGCAGAAGGGTGGATGAAAGCAGAGGGAGCGCTAGAGAAGGATGTGAAGAACGAGGGGGTGAGGGGGTGAGATGGGGGGAGAGGAGCGGGAGCAGCCGCGGCCCAAGAAAGCCCCAAGGAAAGAGGGCCCCTGGGGAAAGGCCAGAGGGACCCAAGCCAGGCCGGGCCCCGATGTCAGCGCCCTCTGCTCTGCCTGGAGTCTCCCACCCTCGCTGCCAGCTGGGGCCCTGGCCAGGGTGGAAGATTAGATGTCAGACTTGTCTCTAATGCGACTACTCCTAAATGACTCCACGCGGGAGAGCCGATTAGGAGTTATGGGGGCTGCTGTCATCTTGACTCAGGGGCTTTGTCACTAATAGCAGATGGCTGCTACAGCTACAGGACAAGGAACCATTTGGCCATTTGCCTTTGACATTTAAAAAAAATCGTGGTAAAATATACATAATACAAAGTGTACCATTGCTACTGTGTGTAAGTGTACAGTCCAGTCACCACCGTCCGTCTCCAAACTCTTTTCATTTCATGAAACGGAAGCTCTATCCCCATGAAACACCCATGCCCTTTCCCCACTCCTCAGCCCCTCGCACCCACCCTTCTATTCCTATGCATTTGGGAGCTCAGAGTGCAATCCTACAGGTGCATGGCCTTCTGTGCCTGACCTGGGTCACTTATCCGTTGTCTTTGCCACCATGCCCGGCTGATTTTTTCTTTGTATTTTTAGTTGGAATGGATTTCCAACCGTTGGATTTTCATTTTTGTGTGGTTAAATATCATTTGTTTCCTTTTTGACTTCTGGCCTTCCTACCTCGTTTGAAGAGGTCTGTAAACACACACCGTACTCTGCCCTCTGCCCCAGCTGCCGGGCTCTCCACACTTGCCGAGGCCCCCTACTCGGTACAGTCTTGATATTCTCAGCTCAGCCTCATAATCTCACTCTGGCTGCTGCAGGCCTCCTAAGTACCTGTCCGTCCAGCCGCTCTAAGTCACAGAGTGTGAATGTGGCACGTCCACCCTCTGTGTCCTTGAGCGTGGTGGTCACTGTGTCCTCATCAGGAAGATGGGGATAACATTTACTTGCTGTAAGCTTAAATAAGATCATCCTTTTAAAGAGTCTTAGCTCAGTCTTTGGTACAGAAAACTCAGCCAATTATTCATTCAGCGGGTACTTATTAGGTACTTTTGTACCTGTTCTAGGTCCCGGGATGCAGCTGCAGATGGAGATCCCGTGCTCCGCAGCTGCAGCTGCCTTTCTAGTTGGGGGAGATGAGTAGGATGGAGAACAGAAAAAGGAAGACAGGAGGGTGCGGGTGCCAGGGTGGGAAGGGAGTGGATGCCCACTTTTGAAGGGCACCAGGGTGAGCCCCTCTGAGAAGGGGACATGTGAGCAAAGACTCGAGGGAGGGAGGGCAGGAGGGAGCCATGCAGAGATCCAGGGGGGCATCCCAGGAGAGGGGCAGCAAGTGCAAAGGCCCTGGGGCAAGAGCGTGGCTGGCCTGCTCCAGGACTAGAAAGCAGATCAGCATGGCTGGAGCGAGAGTGGGGTTGGTCTGGGAGGTGACAGTAGGGTGGTGATAGGCAGCAGACTCTGGAGAGCTTTTGTAAGTGGAGTCAACAAGATTTCCTGGTGGCTTAGGTGGAAGCAGCGAGAGGACGGGAGGAGTCGCCCTCAGCTGAGAAGTCGAGGTTGTGGTCATCAGGCATCCATAAATAACGAACATGGGGACTGGCAAGGGGCCCTCGCCTCACAGCCATTGACATCCTTCACAGATCCTGACTAATGTGAACATTTGGATGGAATGGACAAACTTTTAGGAAAACACAACCTACCAAAATGGGCTCAAGAAGAAAGAGAGAATCAGAAGAGTTGAAGTCGCTGAACCTTTCATTTCAAACCTGCCCACAAAGAAAGTGTCCCTGTTCCGTTTCTGACCTTTGCCCAGGTTGACATGGATTCTGAGCTTGTCATGTCTTTCTTTCTTTGTTTCTGACATGTCTTTTTTTTTTTTTTTTTTTTTTTGACGTGGAGTCTTGCTCTGTTGCCCAGGCTGCAGTGCAGTGGCAGGATCTTTGCTCACTACAACCTCTGCCTCCCGGGTTCAAGCAATTCTCCTCAGCCTCAGTGTCCTGAGTAGCTGGGACTACAGGCATGCACCACCATGCCCGGCTAATTTTTTCTTTGTATTTTTAGTAGAGACAGGGTTTCACCATGATGGCTAGGCTGGTCTTGTATTCCTGACCTCAGGTGATCCACCTGCCTTGGCCTCCCAAGGTGCTGGGATTACAGGCGTGAGCCACCGCACCCGGCCATTGCCTTGTATTTTTAAATTGGTTTTTCTTCTTTGACTTGAAAAAAGTCTTATTTCCAAATCTGATCCACCTTTACAATCTAGTCCAGAGAATTTCCTCTGTAATTAAACTATTTAGTGTTTAGTTATAAAGAGCCTTCAAAAAGATATATTGCCCAAAGCCTGTCATAAAAAAAATAACTATCTGATTCCATTTATATGAGGTTCCTACAGCAGTGAAATTCAATGAATAGAAAATCAAAAAGTGTGAGCTAAACTCCAAGCAGGCCCACCAAGTATTTGTTTGGCTTTGAGCCAGTGCCAGTCACGTCTTCTCAACCAAATGGAATTTTTTGTCGTTGCCCACCGGAGGCCCAGATGGACTCTCAGCTGGGAGCAGGTGGGTGGGAGGGGGACTAGCCTTGAACCTCCCATTGAGAGCCTGCCTGCTGGGTCTGTGCTCCCTTCCCCATGGCAGACTTGTCTTTTCACGTCGTATTATGTTCCAACTGGATTGTTCATATTGTAGGACAAAGAAAATAAGGAATTTGTGGCTGGGCCCAGTGGCTCACGACTGTAATCCCAGCACTTTGGGAGGCTAAAGTGGGAGAATCGATTGATCCCAGGTATTGGAGACCAGCCTGGGTAACATAGTGAGACCCCATCTCTACTAAAAAATTTTAAAAATTAGCTGGGCGTGGTGGTGCACACCTGTGGTCCCAGCTACCCAAGGAGGCTGAGGTGGGAGGATTCCTGGAGGCCAGGAGGTGGAGGCTGCAGTGAGCCATGATCCTCCAGCCTGGGCCATACAGCAAGACCCTGTCTTGAAAAGAAAAGAAAAGAAAAAAAGAAAAGAAAAGAAAGAAATTCGAATTCACTTCATGGTCCTGATCTTCACTGTAAGCGGAAGGAGAGAGACATAATGGGCCATGTTAATTGAAAACCGCATGCCTAGATTTCTTTATTAAACGCATGTTTCCTAGCACTGTCCAAAAAAAAAAAAAAGTGCGAGGCGAATCCGGAGCAAGGCTGCGTCTTCAGAAACGGCTGGGCAAACGGCCGTGGGACCCGGAGCCCCAGAACAGCTCCCAGCAGGAAGGAGCTGAACGCCTCTGCGAAGCCCCTGCCTCGGGCCCCGTGCAACGCTTTTTCCGGTGAGCGGCGGCAGCAGCTCGGTCCTCTTGCTCTGTGGGTCGTTTTGCTTTGTCCCAGTGCCTGCCGCACTTTGGCCTTTGTGGATTCTGGTTCTCACTGTTGACGGGTGGGCGACTTCTGTCTGCCTTAGCACGGGGACCCCCGGGAACGCGGGAAGGCCCGGGGTTTGGCCTCCTGTTCGGCTCCCGGGCGCCCTCTTCTGGCGCCGCCGCGCCCGTCGCGCGTCAGGAAGCCCCAGGCGGCCGCCGGGGGCCCCCGGGAGTTCTCCTGGGGCTCGCATCTGCCCCCATGCGATCCTGCGCGGGCCTGGGCCATGTCCTGAAAGGGTGGATCCTGGTCGGGACCGCTGGGGCCCTTTGTAGTCCCCTCCCTGCTTTGTCACATCCTAGCGCTTTCTAATGGCACAGGTTCTGGTTTCCTCCAGTACATCAAGGACTCATTCATTCTTCCCGTGTTTGGACTTCTTTTAGGAGAAGTGGGGGAATTCGGGTTTTCGCTGCCTTCCTACTCCTGCCTGAACCCAGAAATCTTATTAGCCTTTTTTCTTAAAAACTTTTTTTTAATAGTGGTAAAATACCCATAACATACAACTTACCATCTTAACCATTTTCAAGTATACAGTTCGGTGGCATTAGTGCATTCACATTGTCTTCAGTATCATTTTTGTGTTAAGATCATTAATTCAATGTGTGGTCCAGCCAAGTGTTTATTTTTTTAATTTTAACTCTTACAGACAGTGGAAATCAGACAAAAGCTTAATTTATACGATACATATGCAATTAAAATACCAAGATTTGCACATACAATGACATGATTCCTTTTAACTGTCTTTCATTGCTAGGGAAGAAATTTCTAACACAATCTTAGTGCACTATTAGACAGCACTATTTCCTGTCATTCAGAGACCCAGGTGTTTTTCTTGCGCGCATTTCCTGTGTATTTCCTTTATCTGTTATTGTGTGTATTCCATTGATCTGTCTCACATTTTGTACACAATACAACAAGAGATATTATTTGCTTCTATTGTTCTAAAAAGCTTTTCACTGCCTTTGAACAGAAAACTTGTCCCCACTCTGACTGCAGCCCCTGTACATCTGGGTAAGGCTGTGACCCTCCAGGTCATCAGTGTAAGCTCTAGCACATTCTCTCCCCTCTCAAGTTCCATCCTTGTTCTGCAAGGCTGGGTGTCTTAGAGTCTTGGATCTGATGATTTGAGCTTTGCATTTACAAGTGACATTTCTGGTGACATTGTACTTACAAACTCGATGTATCCAATTATAGCATGGGAGGCAAGAGGACCAACTTGGATTCACTCATACAAATAACCGCTTTGTTCTGAAGCCAAGCAGCCCGTGGGCAGTGGCACAGCACAGACTTTAGATGTGGGTCACATTCCCTGCCCAGTCATAAGCTCATTTGAGGTTAGTCATCGACGTAATCATTTGAACAAATGAAAGTCAAGATGCATACGTTCTCAACCCAAACTCCTCTATCAAAGATAGCTGTGGTTTTCTAAGGCGTAACCTATTTGCTATACAAGCATTTTCTTTTTTTCGAGACGGAGCCTCACTCTGTCCCCCAGGCTGGAGTGCAGTGGTGTGATCTCAGCTCACTGCAACCTCCACCTCCTGGGTTCACGCCATTCTCCTGCCTCAGTCTCCCGAGTAGCTGGACTACAGGCAAGCACCACAATGCCCAGCTAATTTTTGTATTTTTAGTAGAGACGGGGTTTTATCATGTTGGCCAGGCTGGTCTCGAACTCCTGACCTCAAGTGATCTGCTTGCCTCAGCCTCCCAAAGTGCTGGGATTACAGGCGTGAGCCACCTCGCCCAGCCTATACAAGCATTTTTTACATTGTGATACTATCTCTTGCCATGGAGGCATCTAGGATCTAATGTGGTCCTTGTCCGAGCTGCACTGTCCAGCCTGCACAGACCTAACCTGTTAAATGGAGAAATAGAGAAAGGGCAAGAGGACAAGACGTTATTGTATGACTATTAGAAATAGTACACTAAGGACGATGCCAAAAAATATTCCTGGACAGATAGAGAACAAGAACTGGCCCTCCCTCATCAATTTCCCTTGTTTCCTGCAAATCCTTTGTAATTATTACTTATTCTGCTGGGGGAATAAGTAGGGGCCAGCAGTCTTCCTCCACGAGTCGAGTCCGCCAGGCTTTTCAGGTTGCAACCTGCTCCCCAGAGCTTACCATACTCTCTCCATTTGGTCTGGATCTCAAGTGTAGAGCTGCCTAACAAGCCACCCCCAAATTTAGTGGCATAAAATAACAACAATTGATGAGTTCTTATGAGTTTATGTATTGACTGACCTGTAAGGCACAGTTCTTCTGCTCCACCTCGTGTTGGTTGGGGTCACTCATGTGACTTCATGCAGCAGGGAGCTTAGCCAAGGCTGGAACATCCAAGATGGCCGGGCGCAGTGGCTCACGCCTGTAATCCCAGCACTTTGGGAGGCAGAGGGGGGCAGATGACGAGGTCAACAGATAGAGACCATCCTGGCCAACATACTGAAACCCCATCTCTACTAAAAATGCAAAAATTAGCTGGGCTTGGTGGTGCATGCCTGTAGTCCCAGCTACTCAGGAGGCTGAGGCAGGAGAATCGCTTGAACCCGGGAGGTGGAGGTTGCAGTGAGGCCGAGATGGGTGGATCACCTGAGGTCAAGTGTTCGAGACCAGCCTGGCCAACATGGTGAAACCCTGTCTCTACTAAAAATACAAAAATTAGCCGGGTGTGGTGGTGGGTGCCTGTAATCCCAGCTACTCTGGAGGATGAGGCAGGAGAATCGCTTCTACCTGGGAGTCGGAGGTTGCAGTGAGCTGAGTTTGTGCCATTGCACTCCAGCCTGGGCAACAAAAGCGAGACCCTGTCCCCCCCAAAAAAAGAAAGAAAAAGAGAGAAAACCCAAGGAACAGGAAGAAGTTGGTACATCCTTGGCACTGGGATCTCTGATGGGGAAAGTGGGGGTCTATGACAGTGACGCTGCCACTTTCCAAGTATTGGTGTCCACATTGTCACCACTTGATAAACCTTGGTGTTGATGCGTTCTAGCCACTTTCAGAAGGTAAAAAGTCGTTGTGCTGAGAGCACTTGTGTTAGCTCTTGCATAAAAAATAAACATTTAAAATTCATCCCAAGAAGTTATGCATTACCAAAATATATTGTGTTTTTGTTGTTGTTTGAGACAGAGTCTCACTCTGTCGCCCAGGCTGGAGTGCAGTGGCACGATCTCCAATCACTGCAGCCTCTGCCTCCTGGTCTCAAGCGATCCACCTCAGCCTCCCAAGTAGCTGGGACTACAGGTGTGTGCCACCATACATGGCTAATTTTTTTGTGTATTTTTTTTGTAGAGATGGGGGTTTCACCATGTTGGCCAGGCTGATGTCGAACTCCTGGGCTCAAATGATACTCCTGCCTTGGCCTCCCAAAGTGCTGGGATTATAGTTGTGAGCCACCACGCCTGGCCAACATTGTAGTTTTTAATTAAAGTGAAAATCACATAACATAAAATTAGTCATCTGAAAGTGTACAGTTTAGTGCATTCACGTTGTGCCACCATTACCACTGTGTACTTTCGGAATATTTCATCATCCCATACAGAAACCCTGTATCCATTACATGGCCGCTCCCCATCCCCTAATCCCTCAGCCCCTGGCAACCCCTAATCTGCTCTCTGTATCTATGAATTCCTCTATTCTGGATATTTCACATAAAGTGGATCATCTGATATGTGACTTTTTGTGTGTGGCTTCTCTCACTGAGCACAATGTTTTTGAGGATCTATCTGAATTTCAGCATGTATCAGTACTTCATTCCTTTTTACCGAAACACATTGAAATTAGTGACATTTTTATACGTTTACAGGATAGTGTTTGTTTGTTTGTTTGTTTGTTTGTTTTGAGACGGGATCTTGCTCTGTGACTCAGGCTGCAGTAGTGGCACGATCACAACTCACTGCAGTCTCGACCTCCTGGGCTCAAGCGATCCTCCTGCCTCAGCCTCTCGAGGTACCTGAGACTACAGCCACACGCCACCATGCCCATCTCGCTATATAGCCCAGGCTGGTCTCCAACTTCAAGCGACTCTCCTGCCTTGGCCTCCCAAAGCACTGGGATTACAGGTGTGAACCACTGCTCCCAGGCTGCAGGGTAGATTTTATAATCCCATTGAGTCACTTTTCGTAACTACAAGCCTCATTCTTCTCGGCATCAGGCTTATTCGTGTGCACCATACAGTGGGTTACCCAAGCCAGGCAAAGGGGCAAACCTGGATGGTCCCAAGCAGCCAGCTACCAAACACGGTGGTCCGAAGACCCTTGTCAGTGTTGTTATTAATTTGAGGACTGATCTTGGAGAAGTCCAGTACCAAAGAGAGTTGCCAGGAGAGACGGGTCAGTTGCTTAAGAGAGGAGCACAGCTGCCCTAGAACAAGAAAGGCCCATGGCCTTGACAGTGTAACCAGAGTCCCAATATTTGATAACAACACACAGGAGAAAGTGACATGATAAGCAGTGGGAATTTTAGCTCCTCCACAAAGGAAGAGCCTTTGCTCTCTGTTCTGTTTGATTGCTTGTTCTCTTATAATTGGCTGCAGTTATGAAATAACCATGCCAAGGGGCAGCATAAAAGCACCTCTGTTAACAGATTTGCAGTGCCGTGAGCTCCTAGTAGGGTGAGAAAAAAAACCTCTGGCTCTAGATAGGATACTTGAGGTTGAAAATATACTGATTACTTAAAGACCCTTTACTGCCTTGTGCCCAGGCCTCTGCGCTCCATCATACAGAAAATTTTAAAAACATTCATTGATGTAATACACCTCTATGTATGTTTATGTAAACATACACCTATATGCAGTCACAGTAAAAGATGTTCAGGGCCAGGTGTGGTGGCTCATGCCTATAATCCCAGCACTTTGGGAGGCCAAGGTGGGAGGATTGCTTGGAGACCAGGCATTCGAGACTAGCCTGGGCAACACAGCAAGGCCCCATCTCTACAAAAAGTAAAAATACAAAAATTAGCTGGGTGTAGTGGCACCCGCATGTGATCCCAGCTACTTGGGAGGCTGAGATGGGAGGATCACTTGAGCTCAGGAGTTTGAGGCCACAGTGAGCTAGGATTGCATCGGTGCACTCCAGCCTGGGTGACAGAGTGAGACTCGGTCTCTAAAAAAAAAATAAATAAGTAAAAATTCAGGCATAGCACAAAACAATGTTTAGACTACAGTGATTTTCTGATTTGTGAATGTTGTGTAGCACCACTGTGTTTATGCATGGACTAGAATACATGTAAGTCAGAAATAACTGTGCGTTCGCATTTTGTCTTTACGAATTTTCATTCCTTTGGAGATTATCCAGGTAAACATGCTTGCTAATTACCTCAATTTATTGTCTACCCCAGGTCTCAAAGTCAGTAGATGAGGGAATCTTAGAAATTATAGTAGGCTGACCGGGCGTGTTGGCTCACACCTGTAATCCCAGCACTTTGGGAGGCCAGGTGGGCGGATCACGAGGTCAGGAGTTCAAGACCAGCCTGGCCAACATGGTGAAACCCTGTTTCTACTAAAAATACAAAAATTAGCTGGGCATGGTGGCGCATGCCTGTAATCTCACCTACTCGACAGGCTGAGGCAGGAGAATCGCTTGAACCCAGGAGGCGGAGGTTACAGTCGGCCAAGATCGTGCCACTGCACTCCAGCCTGGCAACAGAGCAAGACTCCATCTCAAAAAAAAAGAAAAGAAAAGAAAAAGAAATTATAGTGGGGTGACATTGAAGCACAATATGATCACACTTCGTGAATAAAATTTGACAAATATGACACTAAAATTTATTCTGTTTACAAGGTGGAGTAACTTTGTAGGGCTACACAATTACTGCTATTGTTGGAAGTTTAAAAGGTTGATTTTAAAAATACAGATATTCATTATTATAACTCAGTTTAGCTCAACTCGTGTTTACATTTACAAAACCTTAGATATTTAGTGTAAGAAATGCTGACGTACGTGATCTGCAAGGTAAGTATTATGGGTTTAGAAAGGTCAACATAATAAAATTTCTCATGAGAAAATCATAACGGATACATCTCAAATCTTGCAAAAACCAAAGTGCAGTGTTCCCATTGTCACCTTTACATACTTCATACTGTGATAAAACTGGAGAGAAGACAAAGGCATAGAGCTATTTTTTAAATGAAGAATAAAACAATTTAATCTATTCAAGGATTTTTCTTATAAAGAAATATTGAGGAAACCTGGAGTTTTAGATTATTTTCTTGGCTTTATTTGTTTTTTCTTGGCACATTGTAATCATGCATACTTATTTATTTATTTATTTATTTATTTATTTATTTTTTTGAGACAGAGTCTTGCTCTGTCGCCCAGGCTGGAGTGCAGTGGCGCAATCTCGGCTCACTGCAAGCTCCGCCTCCCGGGTTCACGCCATTCTCCTGCCTCAGCCTCTCCGAGTAGCTGGGACTACAGGCGCCCGCCACCACGCCCGGCTAATTTTTTGTATTTTTAGTAGAAACGGGGTTTCACCGTGGTCTCGATCTCCTGACCTCGTGATCCGCCCGCCTCGGCCTCCCAAAGTGCTGGGATTACAAGCGTGAGCCACCGTGCCCGGCCAATCATGCATATTTATGATGTCAATTCATATCATGTTGCACAATGATCCAATCACGGTAGTTAGTGTACCTATCACCTCATGCAAGTATCATTTCTTTACAATGCGAACGTGCAAATACCTCTCTTCTAGCTATTTTATTTTATTTTTTGTTTTTTGAGATGGAGTCTTGCTCTGTTGTCCCCAGGCTGGAGTGCAGTGTTGCAATCTCAGCTCACTGCAACCTCCGCCTCCTGGGTTCAAGCGATTCTCCTGCCTTGGCCTCCAGAGTAGCTGGGACTACAGGTGCCTGCCACCACACCCGGCTAATTTTGCATTTTTAGTAGAGACGGGGTTTCACCATGTTTGCCAGGCTGGTCTTGAACTCCTGACCTCAGGTGATCCGCCCACCTTGGCCTCCCAAAGTGCTGGGATGACAGGCATCTTCTAGCTATTTTAACAGGAATATGCAATATCTTACTGTGAACCATCATCATCCCACTGTGCACAGAGCACCAGAACTTCTTCCTCCCATCTAATTGTTATTTTGTGCTGTTGACGAACCTCTCCCTGTGCTCCCTTCTCCAGTCTCTGTGCTGCTAAGATATCAGGTTTTTTTGTTTTGTATACAGACAGGGTCTCACTCTGTCACTCACGCTGGAGGGCAGTGACATGATCCTAGCTCACTGCAGCCTTGAACTCCTGAGCTCAAATGATCCTCCCACCTCAGCCTCCTGAGTAGCTGGGACTATAGGCTCACACCACCATGCCCGGCTAATTAAAAAAAAAAAAAAAAAAAAAATATATATATATATATATAGTAGAGACAGGGTCTCGCTAGTTACCCAGGCTGGTTTCAAACTCCAGGCCTCAAGGGATCTTCCTGCCTTGGCCTCCTAAATCACTGGGATTACACTTGTGAGCCACTGCACCTACCCTCAACTCTTTTAAAAAAAATTCCACATATGAGATCACACAGTATTTGTCTTTCTGTGTCCGGCTTATTTCACTTAACATGATGTCTTCCAGGTTTATTCATGCTGTCGCAAATGACAGGATTTCATTCTTTTTGTGGTTGAACGGGATTCCATTGTGTATGGATACCACATGTTCTTTATCCATTCATCCATCGATGGACACTTGGGTTAATTCCATACCTGGCTACTGTGAATAATGCTGCAGTAAACATGAGGGTGCAGATCTCCTTGACACACCATTTCATTTCCTATGGATATATACCCAGCAGTGGGATTGCTACATCAGATGGTAGTTAGCTCTATTTTTAATTTCTTTTTTCTTTTTCTTTTTTTTTTTGAGACAGTGTCTTGCTGTGTCACCCAGGCTGGAGTGCAGTGGCACTATCATGGCTCATGCAGCCTCAACCTTCTGGGCTCAAGCAATCCTCCCACCTCAGCCTCCTGAGTAGTTGGGACTACATGTGTGCACCACCACGCCTGGCTAAATTAAAAAAAAATTTTTTTTTTTTTTGAGACGGAGTTTCACTCTTGTTGCCCAGGCTGGAGTGAAATGGCGTGATCTCGGCTCACCGCAACCTACGCCTCCTGGGTTCAAGCGATTCTCCTGCCTCAGCCTCCCTAGTAATTGGGATTACAGGCATGTGCCACCACGCCTAGCTAATTTTGTATTTTTAGTAGAGACGGGATTTCTCCATGTTGATCAGGCTGGTCTTGAACTACCGACTTAAGGTGATCCGCCCACCTTGGCCTCCCAAAGTGCTGGGATCACAGGTGTGAGCCACCGTGCCTGGCCGATTTTAAATTTCTTGTGCCTCATATTGTTTTCCACCAACACCAAGTGTTCCCTTTTCTCCACATCCTCATCAACACTTGTTTTCTTTTGTCTTTTAAAAAATAGCTGTTCTAATTAGAGTAGAATGGTGTCTCGTGGTGGTTTTAATATGCATTTTCCTGATGATTAGTGATGTTGAGCATTTTTTCATGTATCTGTTGCCCATTTCTGTGCCTTCTTTTAAGAAATGTCTATTAAGGTCTTTTGCTTTTTTTCTGAGACAGAGTCTCGCTCTTGTCACCCAGGCTGGAGTGCAGTGACGCGATCTTGACTCACTACAACCTCGGCCTCCCGGGTTCAAGTGATTCTCCTGCCTCAGCCTCTGGAGTAGCTGGGATTACAGGCGCCTGCCACCACGCCAGGCTAATATTTGTATTTTTAGTAGAGATGGGGTTTCACCATGTTGGTGAAGCTGGTCTCGAAATCCTGACCTCAAATGATCCTCCTGACTTGGCCTCCCAAAGTCCTGGGATTACAGGCGTGAACCACTGTGCCAGGCCCCATTTTATTTTGTTTTGTTTTGTTTTTGAGACAGAATCTCACTCCATCACCCAGGCTGGAGCACAGTGGTTCACACGTGGCTTACTGCAGCCTCAAACTCTTGGGCTCGACTGATCCTCCCACTTCAGCCTCACAAGTAGCTGGGACCTTCCATGCCATAGTTACAGGGTTATAGTGTTCTGTGTTTTTTATGTACTTACTATTACCACTGAAGTTTATACCTTCAAGTGATTTCTTATCACTCATTAACACCCTTTTCTTTTAGATTGAACTGCTCCCATTAGCATTTCTTGTAGGACAGGTTTGGGACTGATGAAATCCATCAGCTTTTGTTTGTCTGGCAAAGTCCTTATTTCTCTTTTGTGTTTGAAGAATATTTTTGCCAGTTATACTATTCTAGGGTAAGCTTTTTTTCCTTCAGCACTTTAAATATGTCATGCCACTCTCTCCTGGCCTGTCAGGTTTCCACTGAGAAGTCAGCGGCCTCCTTTGCATGTTATTTGTTTGTTTTCCCTTGCTGCTTTTGGGATCCTTTCTTTATCCTTAACCTTTGGGATCTAAGTGTTTGGTCACTGCAGCTGTATCTGCTTTAGGGGGCACCCCAAGCCCAGTAACCCTGTGGTTCTTGCAGGTGGCGAAGGCAGCCAGGCCAGTGTTGCCCCGTCCGGGGTGGCGAGTTCCCTCCAGTCCTGGGCGGATCCAGAGATGCCATTTGGGAGCCAGTGCCTGGAATTGGGAGTCTTACGAATCTAGTTGGTGCTCTATTCTACTGTGGCTAAGCTGGCACCCAAGCTGCGAGACACAGGCCTTCCCACTCTTCCCTCCCTTTTCCACAGGAAGAGAACCCTCACCCCACAGCCACCACTGCCCCAGGCCCACGGGGAGTACTGCGAGGCTATCGCTCGTGTTCACTCGAGGACCAAGGGCCCTCAGTCAGCTTGTGGTGAATATGCCGCCAGGCCTGAGCCTCTCCCTTCAGGGCAGTGGGATCCCCTCTAGCCCTAGGGCAGGTCCAGGAGTGCTGCCCAGGAGCCCAGGCCTGGAACTGGGAACCCCAGGAGCCCACTTGGTGCCCTACTCCGCTGTGGTCCAGCTGGTACCCAAGCTGCGAGACCAAGTCCCCTTTACTCTTCCCTCTCTTTTCCTCAAACCGAAGGGGTCTCTGCCTGTGGCCACCGCAGCTGGGAGTGTGCTGGGCCCGCACGGCTCTGAGTGTCAGCCGAGGCCTGCAGCAAGTACAGCCTGGGTATGGCTGCTGGTTCCTCAGCGCCCAAGAGCCCTTCAGTCAGCAGGTGATGAGTCCCGCTAGGACTGGGTCCTTCTCTTCAAGGCAAAGGGTTCCCTTCCGGCCCAGAGTGTGTCTACAAATGTCGTCTGGGAGCTAGGGCCTGGAATGGGGGCCTCGCGACTCTGACCAGTGCCCTATCTTACTGTGGCTGAGCTGGTATCCACGACACAAGACAATGTCCTCCCCACTTTTCCCTCTCCTCTCCTCAAGCAAGAGGAAGGAGGGGCTCCTGGAGCTGGGAGCGGCACTGCCTGGCCTTGGGGGAGGGGAGGTGTAAGCATGGCCTGAGCTACCCCGGCTGCTAGCTCACTAAGTCGCTTGTACCCCAAGTCCGCTGGCTCCGAGCCCAGTCCAGCACCAGGACTTGCCCGGGACTTGCCGTCCTTGTTGCCTAGACTGCCTTTCAAGTTTATTTCAGGCCCCTGAATACTTTAGGCTGCAGTGGGTGAGGCTTTGCTGGAACTCAGGCTCCATCCGCTGAAGATGGGCGATTCCTCTCCGGCTAGGGCTGATGTAAATCCTCCCTTCGTGGGCGACCGCTAACTTCTGCCCCGTGTTGCTTTCTGCTGGGACAGGGCAGCAGCGCTGAGTTCCGACGAAAAGCCCCACAGTCACCGTGCCCTCCCTCCCCCAAGTGTGCAGCTTCTCTCTCTGCGCCACTAGGCTGCTGTGGGGCGGGGGCTGGGGGTGCGGGGTGATTCAAGACTGTCCCTCCTACCCTTGTCAGGGCCTCTTTCAGTGATGTGAAGTTCGACCAGGTCCTGTGATCGCTCACCTGATTTTTGGATCTTAGGAAAGTGCTTTTTTGTGTGGCTAGTTGTTCAATTTGGTGTTCCCGCAGTGGGGATGATCACTGGAGGCTTCTATTTGGCCATGTTGTTCTGCCTCTCTATCTTCTATGTTGTTAAACCCTTTCAATATTAGTAAGTGTATTTAACACAATAGAAATTCCTGAAGCTTCTTCATGACTATTCAATTTGGGCCTGAGAGCAATATGCGTTTCCTTGTTTCTTATCCTGTGACTGAGCAAGCAGGACATTGTAACAGTGGAGGAAAAATCCCCAGTTTTCCATGTTCTCTCATCCAAAAACTTTTTGAGAGAAAGAGTATATTTAGGAAGCAGGACGACCATTTAGATTTTTACTAATAGCCTGGTTTTATATGGTTGGTTTTATATGGCTACTTATAAATGTTTTGATTTTTGTTAAAGTTTAATATCCCAAAATTCTATGATTTTTCTCTTTTCCCATTTCAATATTTATTTATTTATTTATTTTGAGACAGAGTCTTGCTCTGTTGCCCAGGCTGGAGTGCAGTGGCACCATGGTGGCTCACTGCAACCTCAGCCTCCCGGGTTCAAGCAATTCTCTTGCCTCAGCCTCCTGAGTAGCGGGGACTACAGGTGCACCCCACCATGCCTGGCTAAGTTTTGTATCTTTGGTAGAGACCCAGTTTTGCCATGTTGGCCAGGCTAGTCTCAAACTCCCAACCTCAGATGATCCACCTGCCTCAGCTTCCCAAAGTGCTGGGGTTACAGGCATGAGGCACCACACCCCGCCCCATTTCAGTATTTAAAAACTACTTTTGTGCACAGAAAAGAAATAACATGATGATTTGTTTCCCACAACTTCAACTTATTTAATTTAATTAAAATTTCTAAACAGGTTACCATGTATATAGGAAGGAAAACCCACATTGTATAGAGACCAAAGTTTATATAATTTAGGGTTCCTCTTTAAGAATACTAAATCACTTGCAAATGTGTCCATTTATTTAGAAAAAGATAAGAAATCACAACAAATTACAAATTTTAAAAAGCTGACAAATACAACAAAAGGCAGCAAAGTACAATGTTTTTGTTCCTATTATTATATTTTGTACTGAAGCTACCTGTGTTATCTTTTTTCCCCACATTTTGGCTGCATAGTGTTAGATTGCATCTTCATCTGACAATGATATTGTGACATAATTCTCACTAGAGGGAACAGAAAGATAAAGCAGTCTTCCTTCCACTCTGCTTGACTGGAATGTTTTCTGATTGCTATCACACAGTCTTTGTTTGTTTCCTTATCAGTAAAGCTGCACCAGAAACTTCCTCTGTCATTTCCTGCTCAGAGGCACTCCCTGCCCCAGGACTAGCTCTCCTCTCTGGGTGTGGCCTGTGGTGGGGCCCATCAGTCCGCCCAGGGGTCACTCGCCCTCTGTGTGGCCAGTTGCTGGGTTGCTGTTCCTGCAGCAGCTGCCCTACCCTGGCCAGGCCCTTACTGTCCTTGGTTCTCTCCATTTCCAGGACCATCCTAATAACCGCTTTTTCTTTTTTCTTTTTTTTTTCTTTTCTTTTCTTTTTTTTTTTTTTTGGAGACGGAGTCTCTCTCTGTTGCCCAGGTCGGAGTGCAGTGGCATGATCTCGGCTCACTGCAAGCTCCGCCTCCCATGTTCAAGCGATTGTCTTGCCTCAGCCTCCTCAGCCTCCCGAGTAGCTAGGATTACAGGTGCTCACCACCACGCCTGGCTAATGTTTGTATTTTTAGTAGAGAAGCAGTTTCACCATGTTGGCCGGGCTGGTCTCGAACTCCTGACCTCAAGTGATCCACGCACCTTGGCCTCCCAAAGTGCTGGGATAACAGGCGTGAGCCACCACGCCCGGCCCATCCTAATAACCTTGAAGCCTGATTGTAGCCTCCCCTCTCCCACCTGTCCTCAACTATGCAGGGAGTGGAGCAGTGCCTCATGGGGTTCCTCCTCCTGGAAGTCAAAGAAAAGTCAAGCTTTTAATGAGGTCTGGCAGCCCCCGTGCTACCACTGACCAGGGTGTGAGGGTGGCCCAGGCCTCTAGTGCCCAGCTGGGGTAGCTGCCCGGTACCCAACTGTGTGGAGAGATTCTCACTATGGAGAAACTCTAACTTTGAGAGTTTCTCTTAAAAGGCCAGCACTTTTATAGTATCAGAGGTTTGGCCCTACATTTTAAAATGTTTTTCTCTGGTGAGTCTTTGAAGCCAATCAATCAGAATAGTGGTTGCATCAGCTGGGAGAGCCTCAGCATCTTCATTCATTCATTTCCTTTGCAAACGGGCAAAAGCATCCTTTGGGGGAAACTCCTCCCCTTTACTCTTGTTCTAGCTGTACAGAAAAAAGCCACCATCACCCAGCAGGATCATCTTTTTTTTTTTAATTAAAAAAAAATTTTAGGGACAAAGTCGTGCTCTGTCACCCAGGCTGGAGTGTAGTGGCATGATTGCAGCTGACTCCAGCCTCGGACTCCTGGGCTTAAGTGATCCTCCAACTTCAGCCTCCCAGAGGGTTGGGGTTTACAGGCATGAGCCACCACGCCCAGCCACCCAGCAGAAGAATCTCATCGAGCCCTCCAGCATGCTGGAGAGTGTCAAGGAGGCCTCCCCTGAGGAAATGAGTCCCTCCCCTGTGACTGTGCCCGGACTGAGGGTCTTTGATGGCTACAGAGTTTCACGGTGTCCCTACAGAGTTGGTCAGCTCAGGAACCCCCAGGTAAGGACTGGCAGGCAGAGGGGCTGCTCCCTATTGTGCACAGCACTACAGAAAGTGTGGATGGAGGATGAGCTGCTATTCAGTGCTGAAGCTTGAAACTCACACTGGCTTCCACAGCTTCTTCTGCCATCCTGTCACCTTATTCCATGCAATCTAATGTATGTATTTTCCTGGGATTGCTCTAGTTATTCAGAGCAGAAGGACCAGCCTCAAGGATTTCAAGTAGAGGTCAGTCTCATGGGGGCCAGACAGGCCGAGCTGGCTACCACTCACTCGCTTCCCTCCCAGTACAAGACTCAGACCGCCATGACCATGACTGAGATGTCTCGGGTGCCCTCGAGCCACCCCCCCAGGAGCCAAATTCTTCCCGAGAGTCCATTATCCCGGGGACAGCTGTCTTGTGATCCTGTTCCCTGGAGAACACAGGCACGGAACAAGCCCTGATCCCCTTCGGTGACGACTCAGTAGAGTGCACAGCCAGGAAACCACAGAAGGCAGGCAGAACCAGTTCTCCAGCTGTAGCTGCAAGTTAACTATAAAAAGACCCCTGGGTCCACAGGGCAGGGCTACTCGGCTGGCTCTGGCCCAGGCTCTTGGGCACAATTCTGGCCACAGACAGGAAGCACAGAGAAGATAACCAATGGTGTCACAAACAGGTTTTCCAAGATTTCAATCTGGGAGACAGGACACTTCATCCAGGCTTCTGGTTTCAAAATTGGAAGACAAACGTCCTAAGGGGTCTTGTCAGTTTTGTATACTGGCACACAGCCATGACTTACAGAAACAGGACTTTTGGTCTCTCACCCTGGAAGCCAAGAGGAACTAATCAAAATGGGCCAAAGGACCAGAAACTTCCAGTGGACATCACACTTGGACAGATGAGAGCTCGGAAAGCAGCTCAATTGCTGTGACCAAAGTTTGGCTCCCCCCTCAGTGACAGTTCTCCTGGGAAGGAAGGTAAGAGACTCAAGGAGCCTCTGGGGTCCCTCTGGGACTTCCCAGGCCAGGGCTGTGCTCCAGTGGCAGCTATCCTGAGGCCAGGGACATTGAGGGGAACCTCTAAACAATGGAAACAGCCAAAGAGATGATGAGCGTAGGTCCAAGTGCAGCCAGGCAGCCTGAAAAGAGAAAGGGAAGGTGGAGTTCTCAGGGACAGGCTTCAGAGGAAGAGGAGGGTTTAGATGAGTCTCTTCAGTGGGGCCAAAGCAAGTTCATTTCCCAAGGGCTAAAAGTCTGCCATGTTTTTATGAGTCGTTTGGGTTAAACCTGGGTCATGTTGACCTAGATACATCTCCAAGAAACACCAGATATGGGAATCTTAATAAGAAAGAATGAGCAACATGGTTGGGATCTTCCAACAGAAATACAGTGCAAGAGGCTGGGTGCGGTGGCTCACGCCTGTAATCCCAGCATTTTGGGAGGCCGAGGTGGGTGGATCATGAGGTCAGGAGTTCAAGACCAGCTTGGCTAACATGGTGAAACCCTGTCTCTACTAAAAATACAAAAATTAGCCAGGCGTGATGGTGGGCGCCTGTAATCCCAGCTACTCGGGAGGCTGAAGCAGCGAACTGCTTGAACCCAGGAGGTGGAGGTTGCAGTGAGCCGAGATTGCACCACTGCTCTCCAGCCTGGGCGACAGAGCGAGACTCCATCCCCCCTTCCCCCCCGCAAAAAAAAAGAAATACAGTGCAAAAAAAGTCCAGTTTTTTTTCTCTTAACAATGTTCTGCTTAAGTTTGGAGAAAATTTGCTTTTTCTTAAGTTTGAAATAAAGTTTAGCTACTTGTGGATGGGGTCTTTGTGTCATTCCCACATCAGACACCAATCTATACTGTTGCCAGGAGGATGGCGACATGATTGATGGGAAAAGGAAAAACACACAGGTGGCTCCTTAGAGCAGGGAGCAAAGCAGTGATGCCTGTCAGAGGCAGAAGCTTCCCTGGCAGGACTAATGACATTTACAGTCCTCATTGAGAGAAACAAGAGAAAAGGCACATGGAAACTATACTATGAATGGAAAATGGCTATAACCACAGATGCAGACAGGATTTTAAAGTAATGGCTATTGTGAATAACTTTCTGCCAATACATTTGAAAATACAGTTGAAATGAACAAAGTCCTAGAAAAAGAAATTACCAGTATTGACTCAAGAAAAAGCAAAGACCCTAAATAGTCATATAATTATAAATTTTTTGTTATTAATATCTTCCCTTCAAACCAAACTCTAGGCCTAGATGACTTCATCAGCAAGATCTATCAAATATTCAAGAAGCAATAGTTCTAATTTTACACAAACTCTTTCAGAGAATTAAGAAAAAGAGGCTCCACTCTTGTTAGAAGGCAGACATAACCTTGAAACCAAAACCTGTCAAGGACATTATGAGAAAGAAAATTATAAGCCAACCTCACTTGTAGGCAGAGATTCAGAAATCCCAAACAAAATACTAGCAATATATAAAAAAGATAATACATGGTGACTGGACTGGGCATGGTGGCTCACGCCTGTAATCCCAGCACTTTGGGAGGCTGAGGTGGATGGATCACCTGAGGTCATGAGTTCAAGACCAGCCTGGCCGACATAGTGAAATCCATTCTCTACTAAAAATACAAAAAATTAGCTGGGCCTGGTGGCGTGCGCCTATAATCCCAGCTACTCGGAGGCTCAGGCAGGAGAATCGTTTGAACCCAGGAGGCGGAGGTTGCAGTGAGCCGAGATTGTGCCACTGCACTCCAGCCTGGGTAACAGAGCAAGACGCTGTCTCAAAAAAAAACAAAACCAAAGGAAAAAAAAAAAAAAAGATAATACATGGTGACCAAGATGTGTTTATCTCAGGAGCGCAAAGTTAGTTTAATAATATAAAATCATTTATTGTAATTAACCAAATTAATGTTAAAGAAGAAAAATTACATGATCGGCAGGGCATGGTGGCTCATGCCCGTAAGCCTAGCACTTTGGGAGGCTAAGGCAGGCAGATTGCTTGAACTCAGGAGTTTGAGACCAGCCTGGTTAACATGGTGAAACCTCATCTCTACAAATAATAGACACACACACACACACACACACACACACACACACACACACAAATGATGGCACATGCCTGTCATCCCAGCTACTTGGGGGGCTGAGGCAAGAGGATCGCTTGAGCCCAGGAAGTTGAGGCTGCAGTGAGCTGAGATCACGCCACTGCACTCCAGCCTGGGTGATAAAGCGAGACCCTGTCTCAAAAAAAATTTAAAAATAATACCAAGTACATGATCACCACAATAAGCACAGAAAAAGCATTGGATAAAATTCAATATCCATTCATGATTAAAAAGAAAAGTCAGGAACCTAGGAATTAAAATGAACTTCCTTAGCAAAGGATTTATTAAAATAGTTCTAGCATCATTATATTTAATGACAAAAAGTTGAAAGCATCCCCTGGAGATCATAAACAAGAAAAGGCCAGGCGAGGTGGCTCACGCCTGTAATCCCAGCACTTTGGGAGGCTGAGACGGGTGGATCACTTGAGGCCAGGTGTTCGAGACCAGCCTGGCCAACATAGTGAAACCCCGCCTCTACTAAAAATACAAAAATTAGCCAGACGTGGTGGTGGGCGCCTGTAATCCCAGCTACTTGGGAGGCTGAGGCAGGAGAATCACTTGAACCCGGGGGGTGGAGGTTGCAGTGAGCCGAGATCATGCCACTGCACTCCAGCCTAGGTGAAAGACTGAGACTCTGTCTGAAAAAAAAAAAAAAAGAAAGAAAGAAAGAAAAAGAAACTGTAAAAGAAGGAAAAGGAAGGAAGCTGTACCTCTACTTCACACCATTACAAAAATCAATTTTGCATAGATTGAAAACCTAAATAGGAAGGGCAAAATAATAAATCTTTAAGAATAAAATGAGAATAGCTCCATTACTAGGGGTAAGCAAATGGTTGCATGGGTACTCAATTTAGAATTGTTCTTTAAACTGTACAATATATTTGATGCACTCTATTTCAAACAGCCTTATCAAGGTATAGCCTACATAAAACAAAGTGTGTGTTGCTTAAAGTATACAGAGGCTGGGTGTGGTGGCTCACACCTGCAATCTCAGCACTTTGGGAGGCTGAGGCAGGAGGATTGCTTGAGGCCAGGAGTTTGAGACCAGCCTGGGCAACAAACATAATGAAGCCTAGTTGCTACAAAAAATTTAAAAACTAGCCAGGCATTGTGGCACGCACTTGTGGTCCCAGCAACTTGGAAGGCCAAGGCAGGAGGATCACTTGAGCCCAGAAGTTTAAGGTTACGGTAAACTATGATTGCCACTGTACTCCAGCCTGGGAGACAGAGTGAGACCTATCTCTAAAATAAGGATAATAATAAAGTATATAATTTTGCTGGGCACCATGGCATGTGCCTGGAGTCCCAGCTACTCAGGAGGCTGAGGCAGGAGGATTGCTTGAGCCCAGGAGTTTAAGACCAGCCTGGGCAACAAACATAGTGAAGCCTGGGCAACATCGTGAGACCCCCATCTCTAATTTTAAAAAATAAATAACACAAAGTAGACCATTTGGTCCATTTTGACACAGGTATGCACCCTTAAAACCACCGCAATCAAGGTAATGAACACAGCTATCAACCCTAAGAGCTTCCTCCTGCATCTCTGTAAATCCTCCCTCCCGACACTCCCCATATCCCAATCTCCAGGCAACCCCGATCAGCTTTCTGTCACTACAGATTAGTTTGTATGGTCTAGAGTTCCATATAATCATACAGTATATCCTCTCAATGTGGCCTCTTTTAGTGTAATTATTTTGACATGCATTTAGGTAGTTGCCTGCTCGAATATCATATTCCTTTTGGTTGCTGAATAGTATTCCTTTGGATGGATGTACTACAATTTATCATTCACCCTCTGAAGGACATTTGAGTTGTTTCCAGTCAGAACTACTACAAATAAAGCTGCTATGACTATAAAAATTCACAGAGAGGTTAATTCTGGGTCGAGAATGCAGATTGAACATCTGCATCTAATTCCACACCCCAGTAAAGCTATAGCAAAGCAACTTTGGGGAGAAAAAAAGGGGCATAAATCGACATGAATGGGGAGGGCAGGGGATGACACAACAGGAACAAGGTTTGGAGAGCCAGACAAACAGCTCTCAGAATGTCAGAGGGCAAGCTGCAGAGGGAGCCCAGGGCCCAGGAACTGGAGCTGGGGGCGGAGGGGGCTCTAAAATAAAGAGGACTGGGTGAAGGTTCACCACAGTGACTCACGCCTGTCATCTCAGCACTTTGGGAAGCTGAGGCAGGTGGATCACTTGACCCCAGGAGTTCCAGACCAGCTTGGGCAACATGGCAAAACCCCTTCTCTATCAAAAATACACAAGTTAGCCAGGCGTGGTGGCACATGCCTGTAATCCCAGCTACTTTGGAGGCTGAGGCACAATAATTGCTTGAACTGGGGAGGCGGAGGTTGCAATGAGCTGAGATTACGCCACTGCACTTCAGCCTGGGAGACAGAGCAAGACCCTGTCAAAAAAAAAAAAAAAAAAGGAAAAGAAAAGAAAAGAAAAAGGACTGGGTGAAAGCTGGTTACTAATGGTTACTAAGCACTCTGAGCTCCGGGTGCTAGGGTAACCTATTGTCCCAGCCACTTTCAGTGCTGCCAGCCCCATGTCCCCTGAACGCCCTCAGTCCCAGGCAAACCTCTCTGCCCGTGTGCTCCTGGGCAACTGTGCGTCCTCCATCCTGACAGAAATGGAGGACTTTATTCTCTGGAGAGGGCAAAGGAGTTAGTGAACTGTGGGACACCAATTGAAGGCAGTGAAATTCTACCCGGAGCAGAGTGACGCTGTGAGCCGGCACTGCCTGCAAGCGCTGAGCGACGTCCCCTCCCCTGCTCTGCTCCCAGAACTCTGCAACCAGGTCCCGGCCCTCCAGGAGGAATCTGATGTCCCCAGAGCTTCTTGTCATTCTCCCAGACTGAAAGGCAGGAGCTGCCAAATGGAAAAGGCCCACAGTATGCCCTGCGTGTGGCTGACAACAGAGCCCCTACCAGGCACATCACCATGACATCTCAGAGCACGGAGGACATGAGGAAGGTTCAATGAGCTTCCAAGGAGAGTTCCGTGTAGAGGCAGGAAGCAGAATGGCTGGCTTATATTTTTGTAATGAAACGGTCAGTCAAGTGAGACACAGGACAGGCTCAGGAAAAAAGAGTCGATTATCCTCACAGGTCCGGGAGCTGTGACATGGGACATGGGAGATACGGCCTGGCACACGAGGCCCCACGGGGAAGCACCAGGGGGTCGGGAGGCAGAATACAGGGGTGACAGCAAGACTGAGGCCAGAGCCTTTGCTGGGGTTTCCACAGCAAAAGCAAGGCCAGCAGTTTAGAGAGCTTAAGGGCACAGGGCTGGTCCCTGGCTGCCTGGCACCTGGCTCTGGGATGATGAAGGCAGAGGGAGGAGGAAAGGGCCTGGGCTGCTCAGTCTGCACACCAAAGCCTGTTAGCGGCAGGGCCCTTCCTTCTCTCTAAGAATTGGCTGGCCCTGGGAGGACAGTCTCCCCAGCTAGAAAGAGTTTTTTTGTATTCGTTTTTGGAGTTTTTAGAAAAGATGTCAAAACATTATAATATACAGGTAATGTATGTGCACACACACACACAGACACACACACACACAACACACACACTGCAATGGCAACACCTGGAGCTAATGGAGCAATTCCCTCCAAGCGCTGGAGGAAAATCATTTCCAACCTAGAATTCCACATGTAGCCACATCATCAACGGCATCAGTGGACAGAAGGTTGTCAGACATGCACGTTCTCAAACATTTCTCTCCCACACACTCTTTCTCAGTGCGCCAAACTCAGGAGGTAGACAAGAACAAGACAACAAGGGCTACAGGGACACCAGTGCCAACAGACAGGAGACACAAAGGAGACCCCGGGAGGAGGGTTCAGCCTGACCAGCTCCCAGGCTTGAGGGCAGCCAGCCTAGAACAGCAAAGTGTGACTTAGAGACAGAGGTGTGCAGTCTCTGGTTCCCATCCCAGCCCTGTCAGGTGCATGACTGCAGACCCCTGTTTCCCAGGAGTTGCTAACAACCTTGCCCACTGGCTTTCCCAGAAATGAACTGTCAGGGAAGCCGGGGCCAGGCCGTGACCCAGAAACTCTGTCCGGCTTCCTTCTCCTGGGAGTCTTGGCCTAGAGAAAGGGCAAGCGGTTGCCCTTTCCTTACTCACCACTTGGTTTTCTATGCATCACCTTTCTTGTGCATTTCTACAAAGCGCGACTTCCCTGTCACTCTATCTAAACTCACAACCCTCCCACTGCCTGTCATGCTAGACTCCGGGGCTAGAACACTGAAGAAAATTGCAAAGATGCCATTTCCTCCTTGACACCGATAACAAAGGCAAGAGAGGTGCAAGTGTGTTTGCGGAAGTTATCCATTCAGTGAACTGACACGTGAGTGCCGAGGACGGGCCAGGCACTTCCAGATGCTGGCTTGAGCCCTGTTCTTGGGGCACGCTCCTTTGAGCGAAGACCAAAGTGAACACACCTCTAGAATCTGGAACGTTCAGTAGCGATAGGTGCTTGGAAGGAGGGCAGAGCCAAGGCGGAGAGCAGGACTAGGTAGCAGTGGCAGTGGCAGCTGCTGTTCCAGATGTGCTGGGTGGAGAGGGTTTCTCAGTGGCCAAGGCCATTTGAGTAATTGATTCTGATTTCCTTTGCAGCACGATATATTATCATCCTTTGTAAATGTGTCCTTGGAACTAGACAGCGCACATTCTCTGTAGTGTACACAGTTTGACAGATAGTTTTAGCCAGCTTGTTTCCTTCTCTTGGTTTTGCCCCAAGAAAAAGACTGTGCTATACTTCTGCCCATTTCTTCTTCACCTACTTCCAGCAAATTGTGCTTTCTCTAATAAATGCTGCCCAGTTCATAAAGATTCATTACAGTTACCTCTTTATGGCAAAGTGGTCTCCTTATTGACATAAAATTACACTTTTTTGATGTCATTTAATGTTCTTTGAGTTCTGCTTTGCCAGACACCATTACTGCTTTTTTCACTAATTTACATTTATTCACCCAAACTGAAAGAGGTTGCTGAGAGCAGGTGGGTCTCTGAAGAGTTCAGACAGTTGTTCAATTAACTGGCACTTCTGAGGGACAAACCAGTGACCATTTTCTTGGAATGGCAGGGCCGTAGGGCATAAGTCAGTAGCTGGTTCACAGGGAATCATCTCCATTTTCGAAATAAGTGATTATCTGGAAGGAAACATTCTGGAACCAAGTCTAGCAAACTCAGATGCGAGGAGCAACAGCAGTCTGAACAGTGGCAGTGAGCAGGAAAGCCACGTAGATGGAGAACTGTGAGAAAGCCACAATGTCTAAAGCTGTGGGGTAACAACAAGTAAAGAGCTGAACAAACTGAAAAATCAACAGTTTTTCTGAGACCTGTAAGAAAAGCTCACTTCCACTGCCCCGGAAGTTGGAGAGACAGACAGGTAGATACAGAGAATCACGACTGGGCAGAAACATTCATGGGAACCACTGCTGGAGGGGAGACCTGAACTGTAATTGACGAATTGCTGGGGGCTAGGTATGGCCAAATTTCAGAGCTAAAAACTTCAGAGGTGGCCACTGATGGGGTGAGCACACTTTTGTGAGTTTTACCTCCAGGAGCTTGACCAGGTTCTCACAGTAAATATCAGAGAATAACTTCCTCATGCTTCTGGCAGGGGGAGGGAAAAGGAACCATTTTGAAATCATTACCTCCAACTTCCCAGAAACCCTGGAAGCAAGGAAGGAGCAGAGTGAAATGTTTCCAGTGTTGAGAAACTCCACTGACCTAGAATTCTGTACTCCCAGAAGTTATCCTTCAAGAGTGATGGAGAATAAAGACTTTCTCAAACAAATAAATATTGAGAAAATGTGTTGCCAGTAGACCTGCATTGCAGGAAATGGTAAAAGAAGTCCTTTAAAGAGAAGGACAATGACATAGGGTAGAAACTTGGATATATGTAAGGAAAGGAGAGCATCAGAGAAGGAATAAATGAAAGTAAAAGAAAAAGGTGTATTTTTCTTATTCCTAATTGATCTAACCACTAACAGTTTCTTTCAAATAATAATAGCAACAATCTATTTGATTATGTAGCCTTATATACAGGTGAAATGAATGACAGCAACGGCGCAGGGATGAGAGGGAAGCATTAAGATTATTGTGTTATTATAAGGTACTCACACTCCCTGGGAAGTGGTACAGTGCTATTTGGAAGTGGGCTTGGATTAGTTGTAAATGTATAAGGCAAACTCTAGGGCATCTGCTAAAAAAGGTATTAAAAAAGAAATATAACTGATATGCTAAGAAAGGAGAGAAAATAGAATCATATGAAATGCTCAATTAAAACCACAAAAGGAAGAAAAAAAGCAGAAAACAAAAATAGAAACAAAAGCAAAAATTAGAAAACAGCACCAAATATCATTAAATGCCAATAGTTTAAGTACACCAATTAAAAGGCAGAGATTGGCTGGGCATGGTGGGTCAGGCCTGTAATCCCAGCACTTTGGGAGGCCGAGGCAGGTGCATCACCTGAGGTCAGGAGTTCAAGAGCAGCCTGGCCAACATGGGGAAACCCCGTCTCTACTAAAAATACAAAAATTAGCCAGGCATGGTGGCAGGCACCTGTAATCCCAGCTACTTGGGACACTGAGGCAGGAGAATCACTTGAACACGGGAGGCAGAGGTTGCAGTGAGTGAAGATTGCGCCATTGCACTCCAGCCTGGGTGACAGAGTGAGACTCCATCTCAAAAAAATAAATAAATAAATAAATAAATAATAAAAGACAGCGATTGTCAGAGTAAGTCACAAAACATGAGCTAATTATATGTTGTCTACAGGAAACCCATTTGACGTGTAGACACCTGTAGATTAAAGGTAAGTGGATGGAGAAAGATATATCATGCTAACAAATAATCAAAAGCAAGCAAGCAGTAGCTATATTAATTTCAGGCAGAGCAGACTTCAAAGCAAGGAAAGTTATCATGGATAAAGAAGGGCATTACAGGCTGGGAGCGGTGGCTCACGCCTGTAATCTCAACCCTTTGGGAGGCCGAGGCGGGTGGATCACCTGAGGCCGGGAGTTTGAGACCAGCCTGACCAACATGGAGAAACCCCGTCTCTACTAAAAATACAAAAAATTAGCCGGGCGTGGTGGTGGGTGCCTGTAGTCCCAGCTACTCGGGAGGCTGAGGCAGGAGAATCGCTTGAACCCGGGAGGTGGAGGTTGTGGTGAGCCGAGATCATGCCATTGCACTCCACCCTGGGAAACATCTCAAAAAAAAAAAAAAAAAAGGCATTACATAACAATAAAGGGGTCAATTCTCCAAGAATACACAACAATCCTCAATATGTAAGTGCCTAACAACAAAGTGTTCAAATACATGAGGCAAAAACTGGTAGAACAACAAGGAGAAATTGATGAGTCCATTGACAAAGTTAGAGACTTCAATACCCCTCTGTCAGAAATTAACAGATCCAGCAGGCAGAAAATCAGGAAGGACATAGTTGAACTCACCAACACCATCAATCAACCTAATATAATTGACATCTATAGAATACTTTATCCAACAACAGCAGAGTACACATTCTTCTCAACCTCCCATGGAACATTCTTCAAGACGGACCACATTCTGGGCCATAAAGCACACCTTAACAAATGTAGAAGAATAGAATTACACAGTGTTTTCTCTCAGACCACATTGGAATTAAACAAGAAGTGAATAACAGAAAGATAACTGGAAGTCCCCAAATACTTGAAGATTAAACAACATGTGTCTGAATAACACATGGGTAAAAGAAGAAATCTCAAGAGAAATTTATAAGTATTTTGAACTAAATGAAAATGAAAACACTGCTTACTAAAATGTGTGGGATGCTGTGAATGCAGTGCTTAGAGGGAAATTTATAGCATTGACTGCATATATTAAAAAAGAAGAAAGATCTAATATGAATAATCTAAGCTTCCACCTCAGGAAACTAGAAAAAGAAGAGCAAATTAAATTCAAAGTAAGCAGAAGAAAACGAATAATAAAAATTATGGCAGGCCAGGCACTGTGGCTCATGCCTGTAATCTCAGTGCTTTGGGAGGCTGAGGCAGAAGGATTGCTTGAGCTCAGGAGTTTGAGACCAGCCTGGGCAACATAGTGAGGCCCTATCTCTACAGAAAATAAAAATAAAATAAAATTTAAAGTAAAAATTGTAGCAGAAATCAATAAAATTAAAAACAGTAAATTAATAGAGAAAGTCAATGAAATCAAAAACTGGTTCTTTGAAAAGAATTATACAATTTGTATGGCTCTCGTTAACTAGGAAAAAAATGGAGAACACAAATTACTAGTATCAGAAATGAAAGAGAGAACATCACTGTGGATGCCATGGACATTAAAAGGATGATAAAGAAATCCTATGAACAACTCTATGCCCACAAATTTGGAATCTACATAAAATGAATCCATTCCTTGAAAGACACAATCTGCCAAAACTCACACAAGAAGAAATAAACAATATGAATAGGCCTATATCTCTTTTTTTTTTTTTTTTTTTTTTTGAGACAGAGTCCCACTCTGTCGCCCAGACTGGAGTGCAGTGGTGCAATCTCCTCTCACTGCAGCCTCCGACTCCGAGGTTCAAGTGATTCTCTTGCCTCAGCCTCCTGAGTAGCTGGGATTGCAGATGCCCACCACCACGCCCGGCTAATTTTTTTTTGTATTTTTAGTAGAGATGGGGTTTTGCCATGTTGGCCAGGCTGATCTTGAACTCCTGACCTCAGGTGATCTGCCCACTTCGGCCTCCCAAAGTGCTGGGATGACAGGCGTGAGCCACCGCGCCCAGCCTGAATAGGCCTATACCTATTAAAGAAATTGAATCAATAATTAATAACCTTCCAAAAAAGAAAGCACCAGGCCCAGATGGGTTCATTGTTGAATTCTACCAAACATTTAAGGAAGAAATTACAGTCATGTGGCACATCAGAGCCTTTCAGTCAATGACAGACCACACATATGGTGGGGATTACAATGCTTAGGATATGTTTAGATACACAAATACTTACCATTGTGTTACAATTGCCAACAAAATTAGTACACTAACATGCTGTACAGGTTTGTAAACTGGGAGCAATAAGCTAATCCATATAGGCTACAATTTAAGTTTGTATAAGTACACTCTGTGATGTTCATACAATAATGAAATTGCCTAATGATGCATTTCTTGGAACATATCCCCATCATTAAGTGATGCATAACTGTATACCAGCTCTTTATGATCTCTTTCAGAAGAAGATGAGAGAATACTTCCTAATGCATTCTATGAGGCTAGCATTGCCTTGATGTCAAAACCAGAAGACATACCAAGAAAACTATAGACCAATATCCCTAATGAACATAGATGCAAAAATCTTCAACAAAGGATTAACAAATAGAATTCAACAATGTATACAAAGAATTATGACTATGACCAAGTAGGATTTATCCCAAGTAGGCAAGGCTGGCTCAACATTCAAAAATCAATTAAAGAGGCCAGGTGCGGTGGCTCACGCCTGTAATCCCAGCACTTTGGGAGGCCAAGGCGGGTGGATCACCTGAGATCAGGAGTTTGAGACCAGCCTGACCAACCTGGTGAACCTCTACTAAAAATACAAAAATTAGCCGGGTGTGGTGGTGGGTGCCTGTAATCCCAACTACTCGGGAGGCCAAGGCAGGAGAATTGCAGAGGTCGCGCCATTGCACTTCAGCCTGGGCAACAAGAGCGAAACTCTGTCTCAAAAAAGAAAAAAAAAAGAAAGAAAGAAAGAAAGAAAAATTTGTCCAAGTGTAGTGGCGTGCTCCTGTAATCCCAGCTGCTCAGGAGGCTGAGGCAGGAGAATCGCCTGAACCTTGGAGGCGGAGGTTGCACTGAGCCAAGACTGCGCCAATGCACTCCAGTCTGGGCGACAGAGTGAGACTCTGTCTCAAATCAAACAAACAAACAAACAAACAAGAAAATTGGGTCGAAAATCTTTAGAGAAACCTCCCCAAAGAAGATAGACAGATGGCAAATAAGCATATCAGAAGATGCTCCATATCATACATCATCAGGGAAATGCAAATTAAAGCAACAATGAGACGCCACTACAAGCCTACTAGAATGGCCAAAATCCAGAACACTGATAACACCAAATGCTGGCGAGGATGTGGAGCAATGGAAACTCATTCCTTGCTGGTGGGAGAGCAAAATGGTATAGCCACCCTAAAAGACAGTTTGGTGGTTTCTTATAAAACTAAACATACACTTGCCAGATGATCCAGCAATCACACTCCTTGGTATTTACCCAAAGGAGTTGATAAGTTATGTCCACACAAAAACCTGCACATGGATGTTTATAGCAGCTTTATTCATAATTGCTCAAACTTGGAAGTAATCAAGATGCCTTTCAGTAGGTGAATGGATAAATAAACGATGGTATATCCAGTTGATGGAGTATCACTCAGTGCTAAAAAGAAATGAGCTCTCAAGCCATGAAAAAACATTGAAAGAAGCTTAAATGCATATTACAAAGTGAAAGAAGGCAATCTGAAGAGGCTACAGACTGTAGGATTTCAACTCTATGGCATTCTGGAAAAGATAAAACTATGGAAACAGGGAGAATATGGGAATTCTCTGTATCTTCCTCTCAATTTTGCTGTAAACCTAATAGTGCTCTAAAATATAAAGTCTTAAAAAAACATCTGGCCTTCCCTCTCCCTCACCCTGCAGGGGCAGGTCCTGTTGCCTGCCTGTCCCAGGATCCAGGCTCAGCTGGTTTCTGGCTGGGTTTGACCATAGGAGACCTGAGCCGGAGACTAGAGGGAAGAAGAAGCCTTGGGTGGGCTATGCTGATCCCCTATCAACCTCCAAGTAGTCCTGGGTACGCTTTTCCTGGTATTTAGTGTCCTAAGTCGAAGTGGTTTCTGTTTTCCTGGGACTACTCTAAACTGATGAAATAGTCACTTGGAGACTGATATGATTTGGATATGTGTCCCCACCCAAATCTCATGTTGAATTGTAATCCCCACTGTTGGAGGTGGGGCCAAGTGGGAGGTGATTGGTTCACGGGGGTGGGTTTCTCATGAATGATTTAGCACCCTCCTCTTGGTGCTATCCCCACAATAGTGAGTGAATTCTCACCAGATCTGGTTGTTCAAGAGTGTGTGGCACCCTGGAGTCCCAGCTATTCAGGAGGCTGAGGCAGGAGAATCACTTGAACCCGGGAGGCGTAGGTTGCAGTGAGTCGAGATAGCACCATCCACTGCACTCCAGCCTGGGCAACAGAGTGAAACTCCATCTCAAAAAAAAAGTAACCCCGACAATGTAAAATTAAAGTGTAGCTGATGCAAAATGGTCAAAGATAACTTTACTAGTGAAAGCTAATGGAACAAGAGGTTTAAACGTATTATTTAAACATACAAAGAACTAAAGATAACAGTGGATGGTGTTACATACATGGTCATATATCAGGTGTGGGGGTCCCTAACACCACCTTCAGGAACACCCAGGCCTGCTGCAGTTAACTCTTGCTACACATAAAGAGGAGAGAAATGTGTCCCATCCAGCAACAAAAAACTATCCTTCCATGTTTTGTGTATAGGTTGACGCTAAAAGCTGAAAAGCAAAAACAAAAATTCACATTAGAAAGTCTATATAAGTATTTTCAGTGCCAGGCCAAGAAGAGGAATGCTAGGATTATATTTCCTTCTTATACATCTAATTTGATAGTCCCTGAGCCATTTGAAAAGAGAACTTTCCTAGCACCCAGGTCCCAATGATTCTCTTCTTACCATCAATTAGGAAAATTATGATCTATTTTACTTTACTTCTGGCTTTTTTCTTTTTTCTTTATTTTATTTTTATTTTTTGGAATGGAGCCTTGCTCTGTCACCCAGGCTGGAGTGCAGTGGTGCAATCTCGGCTCACTGCAACCTCCGCCTCCCAGGTTCAAGCAATTCTTGTGCCTCAGCCTCTTGAGTAGCTGGGATCACAGGTATGCACCACCACACCCAGCTAATTTTTGTATTTTTAGTAGGGACAGGGTTTTGCCATGTTGGCCAGGCTGGTCTTGAGCTCCTGGCCTCAAGTGATCTGCCCACCTCGGCCTCCCAAAGTACTGAGATTACAGGCGTGAGCCACCACTCCTGGCAGATCATAACTTTCTTGTATAGTTCTTTCCTCCTGGTATTTCTAATTGCTTTTCCTTATTTTCTTGTACTATTTGCCATCATCGTATCCAACTTCAAACTCCCAATCACACCATCTAATATGTTGAATTCACATATACACAATACATTTTTTTTTTTTTGAGACGGAGTCTCACTCTGTCGCCCAGGCTGGAGTGCAGTCGCACAAGCTCAGCTCACGGCAACCTCTGCCTCCCAGGTTCAAGTGATTCTCCTGCCTCAGCCTCCTGAGTAGCTGGGATTACAGGCATGCGCCAACATGCCTGGCTAATTTTTGTATTCTTTTTTTTTTTTTTGAGACGGATTCTTGGCCTGTCGCCCAGGCTGGAGTGCAGTGGCGCGATCTCGGCTCACTGCAAGCTCCGCCTCCCGGGTTCACGCCATTCTCCTGCCTCAGCCTCCCGAGTAGCTGGGACTACAGGCGCCCGCCAACACGCCCGGCCAATTTTTTTGTGTATTTTTAGTAGAGACGGGGTTTCACCGTGTTAGCCAGGATGGTCTCGATCTCCTGACCTCGTGATCCGCCCGCCTCAGCCTCCCAAAGTGCTGGGATTACAGGCTTGAGCCACCACGCCCGGCCTAATTTTTGTATTCTTAGTAGAGACGGGGTTTCGCCACGTTGGCCAGGCTGGTCTCGAGCTCCTGACCTCAGGTGATCTGCCTGCCTCAGTCTCCCAAAGTGCTGGGATTACAGGCGTGAGCCACCACACCTGGCCATATATATATATTTAATTCTTGGAGTCCTCTCTCCCAGAGCCTACCATTCTCCTACTCCAACCTGGACTGATTGCCAACCAGGCTTTCTGCCCAGTTGGCATCCCTGGTATTTCCCATCACAGCTCTCCTGGATTAGATCCATTGTCTTATGGATCCCACATTTTCCTTTTTCTTGGCTTGCACCCTTGATTTGCTGCAGAGCATCCCCAAGTAGCTTCCTAAGAAAGTACATTTCAGAGGCAAATTTTCTTAGCTCTTGTGTATCTAAAAACATTTTTATTCCATTATCACACGTAATGGATATTTTGGATGGTGTATTTCTATGTGGAAAATCATTTTCCCTTGGAATTTGGAAAGCATTGCCCTATTATCTTTTTCTTTTCTTGTTGTCCTGTGATCTTTTATCATTCAGTGTTGTTATGAACTCTGGTGCTACTCTGATTCCTGTTCCTTTTTCTTTATTTCATTTTTCAATAATTCTTGTTAGTTGCTTGCTGGACTTCCTAGATCACTCCTCAAAGTCCTTATATTTTCTCTCATATCTTTGTCTCTATTGTTTTGTTCTATTTTCTGGGAGACTTCTTTAGTTTTATTTTCCAATATTTCTATTGAAATCTGAATTTCAATAATTCCTTCTTGGTCTCTGATTGCTCTTTTTACATAATATTCTGTTCTTGTTTTATGAATACAGTATTTTCTTTTAGTTCTGTAGATATGTTAATTAAATTAAAATTTTTGATACATTCCCTGAATTTTCTTGAATTCCAAGTTTATATTTTTTCTACAGGTTTATCTTGACTCTTTTTCCTGTTGAAGTCTTTCATCAAATTTCTGATATTTACTGGCTGGTTTATATTTAATAAGGAAGGACTGGATAAGTACTGTGGATTTAATCTGCTGTTGGGCAAATAGGTCTGTTTTCCTGCTGTGACTCTTCTCTGTGTAGGACAGGCAGGTGAGGAACAGAGTATCCCCCAGATGCTGGAATGAGGAAACAATTGTTCAGGGGTTGTCAGCATCCATGCTAGAAGCCTTAGCTCTCCACCGACATTTCAATCAATTTCTTTACAGAACTGTCGGGTGTTTTCCCTGTAGGCCTGTGCCAGCTCCCAGCTCAGCTGTCTGGTGGGGAAAGGAGGTTCCAACTGGTACAGTCATTCTGTACTGGCGCCTTCAATTAATCCCCCATGTGTTCAGTCCTATTTAATTCTATTGTTTTCTACCACATGCCTGCTGATTCTGATTGTCTGGTGTTATATCTAGCAAACTCGCTCCCACTTCCTCTGTGGCTCCCTTGTCAAATATTCTCACCTGGATTTTTACTGCCTATTTTGTTCATCAATCAATTCCCATATGCTTTCTATAAAGTTGTTGTCCTTTGATGATAACCTCTCATCCTCACCACATTCTCTTCACTCTGGTGGGTTTATTCCTTTCCTTTTTTTTTTTTTTTTTTTCAGACGGAGTCTTGCTCTGTCGCCCAGGCTGGAGTGCAATGGCACAATCTCGGCTCATTGCAACCTCTGCCTCCTGGGTTCAAGCGATTCTCCTGCCTCAGCCTCCCAAGTAGCTGGGATTACAGGTGCATGCCACCAGGCCTGGCTAATTGTTTGTATTTTTAGCAGAGGCGGGGTTTCACCATGTTGGCCAAGCTGGTCTCAAACTCCTGACCTCAAGCAATTCACCCTCCTTGGCCTCCCAAAGTGCTGGGATTACAGGCATCAGCCACCAGACCCTATCTCCTTTCTGTTTCTTGACATTCTTCTTTTAGTGCACTTCTATGAGTAAAGAAGGAAAACTGTGTGTGTGTGTGTGTGTGTGTGTGTGTGTGTGTGTGTCTGTGTCTGTGTGTGTTTCTGTTTGTGTATATGTGTGTCTGTGTGCCTGTGTATGTGACTGTGTGTGTGTGTCTGTGTGTCTGGGTGTGTGTGTGTTCATGCACATCTGTGCCTGCTCATGGTGTCTTATATCAGAATTTATTCATTTCTTATCTATTTTCTAACAAAAATGGTTAAGGCTATTAATTTTTCTAGGTGACCTCTGTAGCCTTATCTCCTAGGTTTTAATATGTAGGGCTCTCAATGTTGGTCATTTCTTTTGTTTTTAGAGACAGGGTCTTGCTCTTTCTCCCAGGCTGGAGTGCAGTGGCACGATCCCACCTCAGCCTGCTGAGTAGCTAGGACTACAGGTGCGCAGGTGCCCAGCTAATTTATTTCATTTTTGGTAAAAACGGGGTCTCACTTTGTTGCCCAGGCTGATCTCGAACTCCTGGGCTCAAGCGCTCCTCCTGCCTTGGCCTCCCAAAGTGCTGGGATTACAGGCATGAGCCAGCGCTCCTGGCCTGGATTAGCTCTTCTGAAATATATATATTTTCTGTCAGTTTAAGAGATTTTTAGACAAATGGAGTAAAAGTTTGTGTTGTTTGTCATATTGATAAAATCCTTCTGGTTGTGGGCTTTCTGTCAATTACCATCTGTACTAGATTTTCCTGGTTTTTATCTTCTACAGTCCTATTTTTAAGGGGACTTTAAACTTTTATAGTCCCATTTTTTAATGACCAATTTTTAATTCCAATAGTAAATAATTTTGATTATAGTATATTTTTCTTTTTTTTTTTTTTTGAGACGGAGTCTTGCTCTGTTGCCCAGGCTGGAGTGCAGTGGCACAATCTCCGCTCACTGCAAGCTCCGCCTTCCGGGTTCACACCATTCTCCTGCCTCAGCCTCCCAAGTAGCTGGGACTACAGGCGCCCACCACCACGCCCGGCTAATTTTTTGTATTTTTAGTAGAGACGGGGTTTCACCTTGTTAGCCAGAATCGTCTCGATCTCCTGACCCCGTGATCCGCCTGCCTCAGCCTCCCAAAGTGCTGGGATTACAGGTGTGAGCCACCACGCCCAGCCGATTATAGTATATTTTTCTACTTTTCAATGGCAAGTGTGAAACAGTATAACTTAAGTCCCTTCTATTCAATCTAAGGAATTTAGCAAGATTCTCTTCATTATTTTTTAATATTTCAAAAACTTCTTGATTTCTAGTCTTGTACATTACTCTTTCCAATCTAGATTTAACTTGTTATAGCCCATGAAACTTCTTGACTTTTGATTGAGGCAAAGAATTTCCAGAGTTATTGATGAAGAATTAACATTTCTATAATGTTAATGCTTCCCTTCCAGGAATATGGTAGCGTCTGTTTTTGTTTTTGTTGTCTTCAGGTCTTCTTTTAGATTTTTCAGTAAAGTTTTATAGCTTTTTGATACAGGTTTTGACATTTCTTACTAAGTTTGTTCCCAGCTGTTTTATAATTTTTGTAGTGAGAGTGAGTTGAATCTTTTTTTCCCTCATTACATTTTCCAGCTTTTTATTACTGGTCATGTTTATATGCCTGCATCCTGACACCAGGGAACTGACTTGAAATGGGCCTTTCTTCCCGCAGTGATGCACCAAGAATGAGGTTTAAAAGAGAATGGAAGAAGGATGTATGTGGGGCTTTTTATTTTTGTTTCTTAATTGACACATATTTAGGAAGTACAATTTGATATTTCAATATATATTTATGTTGCACAATGGTCCAAGCAGGGTAGTTAATATATCCATCACCTCATATGCATGTTGTGGGAACTTTCAAAAGTCTCTCTTCTAGGTATTTTGTAACATACAATATATTGCTGTCAACCATAGTCACAGAATCTCTCTCTGTCACCCAGGCTGGAGTGCAGTGGTGTGATTTCAGCTCACTGCAACCTCTGCATCCTGGGTTCGAGCGATTCTCCTGCCTCAGCCTCCCAAGTAGCTGGGACTATAGGCACCCGCCACCATGCCCAGCTAATTTTTGTATTTTTAGTAGAAATGGGGTTTCACCATGTTGGCCAGGCTGCACTCAAGCTCCTGACCTCAAGTGAATCACCCACCTCGGTCTCTCAAAGTGCTGGGATTACAAGCGTGAGCCACTGCGCCTGGCCAAAACACCAGGATTTATTCATCTTATCTAATAATAACTTTGTACCTGTTGACCAACCTCTCCCTATCCTCCTCTCCCCGATCCTCTCCCCGGTCTCTGGTAACTACTGTTCTACTCTCTGCTTCTATGATATGAACTCTTTTTTGTTTTTGAGATTCTACATATGACTGAGATCATGTGGTATTTGTCTTTCTGTCTCTGGTTTATTTCCCTTAACATTATGTCCTCCAGGTTCATTCATGTTGTCTTAAGTGACAGGATTTCATTCTTTTTTATGGCCGAATAGTATTCCATTGCATATATGTACCACATTTTCTTTATCCATTCATCTGTTGTGGACACCTAAGTTGATTCCATATCTGGCTATTGTGAATAGTCCTGCAGTAAAAATGGGAGCGCAGATAACTCTTCCACATACTGATTTCATTTCCTTTGGATATATACCGGTGGTAGGATTGCTGGTAGTTCTACTTTCAATTTATTTTTTTTATTTATTTTTTTTTTTCCTTGAGACGGAGTCTCGCTCTGTCGCCCAGGCTGGAGTGCAGTGGCGCAATCTCGGCTCACTGCAAGCTCCGCCTCCCGGGTTCACGCCATTCTCCTGCCTCAGCCTCTCTGAGTAGCTGGGACTACAGGCGCCCGCCACCACGCCCGGCTAATTTTTTGTATTTTTAGTAGAGACGGGGTTTCACCATGGTCTCGATCTCCTGACCTCGTGATTCGCCCGCCTCGGCCTCCCAAAGTGCTGGGATTACAAGCGTGAGCCACCGCGCCCGGCCTCAATTTATTGAGAAGCCTCCATACTGTTCTCCATAGTGACTATACTAACTTACTACCCCACCAACAGTATGAAAGTATTCCCTTGTCTCCACATCTTTGCCAACTTGTCTTCTTTTGTCTTTTTGATTAAAGCCATTCTAACTGAATTGAAGGGGTATCTCATTGGGCTTTTGATTTGAATTTCCCTGATGATGAGTGATGTTGAGCTTTTCTTCCCCTCCCTCCCTCCCTTCCTTCTCTTTCTTTTTTCAAGACAGGGTCTCACTCTGTCACCCAGGCCAAAGTGCAATGGCATGATCCTAGCTCATTGCAGCCTCAAACTCCTGGGCTCAAGTGATCCTCCCACCCCAGCCTCCCAAAAAGCTGAGATGACAAGTGTGCACAGTCATGCCTGGCTAATTTTTTATTTTTTTAGAGACAGCGGTCTTGCCATGTTAACCAGGCTGGTCTTGAACTCCTGGACTCAAGTGATCTTCCCACCTCGGCCTACCAAAGTGCTGGGATTACAGGTGTGAGCCAAGTGCCTGGCGAGCTTTTTCCTATATACCTGTTGGTCATTTGAATGTTTTCTTTTGAGAAACGTCTATTCAGGTCTTTTGCCCTCTCCTAACCTTTTATTTTATTCTATCTATCTATCTATCTATCTATCTATCTATCTATCTATTTCGAGATGGAGTCTCGCTCTGTCACCCAGGCTGTAGTGCAGTGGCGTGATTTCGGCTCACTGCAACCTCCACCTCCCAGGTTCAAGCGATTCTCCTGCCTCAGCCTCCTGAGTAGCTGGGACTACAGGTGCGTGCCACCATTCCCGGCTAATTTTTTTTTTTGTATTTTTAGTAGAGATGGGGTTTCACCATTTTAGCCAGGATCATCTCAATCCCCTGATCTCATGATCCGCCTGCCTCAGCCTCCCAAAGTGTTGAGATTACAGGCGTGAGCCACCGTGCCTAGTCACCCTTTTTTTTTTTTTTTTTTTTTAAGACAGGATCTTGCTTTGTTGCCCAGGCTAGAGTGCAATGTGCAATCATAGCTCACTGCAGCCCCAAACTCCTGGGCTCAAGTGATCCTTCCACCTCAGCTTTCCGGGGAGCTGGGACTACAGGTGTGTGCCACCACGTCTGTCTAATTTTTAAATTTTTTTTTGTAAAGACGGGGTCTTGCTTCTTGCTATGTTGCCCAGGCTTGTCTTGAACTCCAGTTCTCTGATTTTTTTAAAAAATCATAAGTAAATGTTGAATTTTATCAGATGCTTTTTCTGCATCTATTGAAATAATTATGTAGTGTTTTTCCCCTTAAGTTTGTTAAGGTTGGGTTTCTAATTTTAAACCATATTTGCATTCTTAGGATAAAACTCAACTTGGTTGTGATAGATCATATACTTCAGGATTCAGTTTGTCTAGAATTTTAAAACTTATTTCCACATCTTGTGTCATACTTTTCTTGGCTCATCATAGTAGATATATTAGTCTAGTAAAATAAGTTTGGAGACATTTATTTCTTTTCTGTGTATGATTGGAATTGCCTACTCATTAAAGATTTGGTGGAAGTCATCCGTAAAGCCCTCTTGGTCTGTTTTCCCTCTCTCTCTCTCTCTCTCTCTCTCTCTCTCTCTCTCTCTTTCTCTGTGTGTGCGTGTCTGTGTGTGTCTGCGTGTCTGTGTCTGTGTGTAGGGGGATGGGTAGCTTTTTAAATACATAGTCAATTTCATTGTGGTTACAGGGATTTTCTGTTTCTAAAGTCGGTTTGGGTAAGCTGTACTTTCCTAGGAATGTATTCCTTTTGCTTATGTTTTCAAATTTACTGACACACAGTTCATAATAAAACCTTTTCATGAGTAACATAATTTACTTTTCTCTTTATATCCAGCTTGTTAGAGGGTTGACTTTTGTTTTTCAGCTTTTAAAAGCAGCAGGTTTAAAATTTTCTCAATCCTTTCCATCATTTGTTTCTATTTCATTAAGTTTTATTCATCCTTATTTTTCTTTCTTCTACTTTTGCAGGCTTACTCTGTCATTTCTTTATGGCTTCTTGAATTGGATGTTCAGCGTGATGACTTTTGGACTGCTTTAGCTGCATCTCTATACTTCAGCATCACACATCCAATGGCTTACTCAACATTTCCACTTTCACACCACTGGGCACCCCAAGCTTAATACAGCCAAAGCAGAACTCTTGATCTGCACCTCTGAAAATGTACTTTTCCTGTAGTTCTCCCCACTATGGTGAAAGGCACCCTTATTTCCCCAGTTGCTCAGGCCCCAATCTCAGGAATCATCCTTGTTTCTTCCCTTGCTCTATGCCCCACATCCAATCCTTTTGTTCAGTTTTGAAAACATATCTTGAATCTCACAACTTCTCAGAGCTGCACTGCTACCACCCTAGTTAAAGCCACCATCAACTCTTTCTTCTAGACTGTTCCAGGGCCTTGCAACTAGCTTTGTGCTGTAGTTTTGTTTCATCACGTCCAGTTCTCCACTCTACACCTGCAACATAGATCAGACAGCTCCTGGCTCAAGATCCTCTGAGGGCTTCTCATCTTAGAATAAACTCTCGGTTCTGGCTGGGTGCGGTGGCTCACGCCTGTAGTCCCAGCACTTTGGGAGTCCGAGGCGGGCGGATCACTTGAACTCAGGAGTTTGAGACCAGCCTGGGCAACATGGTGAGCCCCCATCTCTATCAAAAATACAAAAACTTAGCCAGGCGTGGTGGTGCGCATCTGTGGTCCCAGCCACTTAGGACGCTGAGGAGGGAGCATCGCTTGAGCTCAGGGTGGACGTTGCAGTGAGCCAAGATTGCGCCACTGCACTGCAGCCTGGGTGGCAGAATGAGACCCCATCCCCCCCCCCAAAGAAGAATGAACTCCCAGTTCTCACAGTGGCCCCGGCTGCCTTTCCAATCACATTCCCTACCACTCTCCAGCAACACTGACTTCCTTGTTAGTCCCCAACATGCCAGGTATAGTCTCTCCTCGTGGCCTTTGAACTTGCCTGGAATGTTCTTTCCCCAGATATTCATATGAGAGAGTAAAATGAGGGTGAAAACCAGTAGATATCTAAATAGCACCCCCTTCACTCTTAGTTTATCTTTCTCAAAGCCCTTATCACTATGTGAAATGATATATTATACTTATTTGTATGCTAGTATGAATCTTCCCGGCAAGAATGTTAGTTTGCTGTCTGTTCAGTACCGTGCATCCAGAGCCTGGAAGAGTGCCTGGCATATAGCAGGTAGTCAATAAATGAATGGGGGCAGGCAGCCAAATCAGAATCAAGTTTTCTTGCTAAGCATAGAACTAACAGAAGGATCATTGAATGGATTGGATAATAACTGGCATCAGGGTAAGGTCCCCTTAACAAACACTCCTGTCCTGAACACCTGGTTAGCTAACAGTTTTCTCATACTCTTATTTTCCCAAAACACAATTGCTGGATCTCAGCTCCAAATCAACTCTTCTAGGAAAGTGAAAAATTGCTGGATCTCAGCTCCCAAATCATATCTTCCAGGCAGAGCTAACATTGCCCCTTATTCACACCTCCACCAAACCATCTGATCCAACAATGACAAGTGTCACGAGGCCTTGGCATGCACTCTCTTCCCCCGCCAGAGTTCTGCGAAGGCCAGGGTTGAGGATTTGTTGTCAGTTTATTCCCCGCCTCTATGAGAGCGTGAGCACCGGGCAGGCTCTGGATGAAATAATGCATTGAGTAGGCCTCATGAAACCAAGACCCCTCAGCTGGGGCAATGTCAGGCTGCAGGGTGGGCAACTTTGCTGCTTCTGCTAAGATGGTGATATTGAGAAAATGAGGGTGCAGTGAAACGCTTATTGCAGCGCACTCGGTGATCTGTGGACAGAGGGTCAATCGCCCTTCAGAGCGGCGCAAACAGGCGTCCCGAGCCTAGGCCTTCACTTGCCCCAGCATCCGCAAGGGTCCATTAATGCTTAACATTCAAATTCCGCCCACTAAACCAGCCCCTCCGCGCCCAAGCCGCCTCTTTTCTCCAAACGACGGCCAAAAGCAGCCAATCAACAGCTGGAGGGGTCCGCCCCCTTTTCCCTGGCCGAAATGGACGGGAAATCCCGCCAATTGACTGCATCGCCGCTGAGAAACTCCCCCCCCCCGGTCCCAGCCCGGCCATCACAGCCAATGACGGTCGGGCTCGCAGCGGCGCCGGGGGCGGGGCGCGGGCGCGCAGGTGCAGCAGCGTGCGGGCCGGCCAAGAGGGCGGGGCGCGACGTCGGCCGTGCGGGGTCCCGGCGTCGGCGGCGCGCGCGCTCCCTCCTCTCGGAGAGAGGGCTGTGGTAAAAGCCGTCCGGAAAATGGCCGCCGCCGCCGCCGCCGCGCCGAGCGGAGGAGGAGGAGGAGGCGAGGAGGAGAGACTGTGAGTGGGACCGCCGTGGCCGCGGGCGGGGACCCTTGCCGGGGGGCGGGGGTCAGGGGCGGGACGTGGCGCGGGAGGGGCCCGCGGGGTCGGACGACACGGCTGGCGGATGGCGTCCCTCCTCTCTACCCTCCCCCCTCCCGCCGCCGGTGGCGACTCTCCCCTCGGCCCGTCACCCGTGCTCGCGGGTGACCGTCCTCGGCGCGGCCTCCCTGGAGCCGCCTTCGCCTGACGCCCCTCTTCCTCCCGCCCTCGGCGCGCATCCCGGCCCCCGGCCCCGCGGGCGCCCCTGTCGCCGGGGCTTCGCCTGTCGGGGCTGCGCGCGCTCCTGCCCTTCTCGGGGTTTAGGGCCGCGGCGCCGTCGCGCGCCCGCGGCCCCGGCCTCTCCCTGGATCGCGCTCTCCCCTCTCCCTCCCTCGCGCGCCCCCTCTCCCGTTACTCGGCCCCCCCACCGACGCGCGTGCGCACTTCGCCTCCCGTCGGGAGAGTGCGCCACAAGGGCTCCTGAGCTCTCACCCCCATCTCTGGGCTTTGCCTCCCCCTCCTTCTCGCCCATTCCGTGAATTTCTGGCCCCCGCTACCCCCCGCGAACGAGTAGGTCCACCGGCTCCTTTCCCCATCTAGCAGGAACAAGTAGGTGGGGATTATTATCCGCAAAAGGGAGTAGACACTGTGTTCTGGGTCCCACAACTCATCATAAAGAGGTGGTTATAGTTCCCATCAGGAGCCGTGGGTAGGGGACTGTGCGTCCAGCAGCACCCGAGGCTCTTCCGCGCCTGAGGCTCTAAGGTGCGAGCGTGTCCCCAGGGTGCTCAGAGGTTCTTTGGAGTGCTGTGGCCTCGGAATGTGAGCACCCTCCCATCCTACCCTCCCCTTCGCCGGCGATCTTCCAGTTACATAAGTGGAGTGGGACATAGTAGGTAACGGGCTCTCATCGCCCTGGAGCGCTCGGGATCACCGGTACCAGATGGGGCAAGTTCATCGCGACGCTGTGGCTCCTGTTCATTGTGCCTGAAAGGTTATTCTCTGTTCAGTTTGGTCATGACCGAATCACCCAAACTGAAACTCAGATGACTCTTATATGGCAGTGGCAACGTTTCTGTGGTTTTACACTAAAGACTTAAGGTCATTATGAAGAGTTTAAAAGGATTGCTCTCGCAGGGGAGACTGTTTATGACATTGCTAAGTATGGACCCCGAGGGGGAAAAAGCTCAGTCTGGAATTGCTCTGTGGCGGTTGCTTCTGTTGTGAGTGTGTTCGGGTGTGGGTTGGTCACAGCAGAAATGGGCTCCACCACAAAATTGATATTCCTGACTCATGGTCAGGCAGATGTGTGCTTCTGGTTATTTTTCCAGGAACAGGAATGGGCTCTGCCGAGCCTTTCACACGTTGTGTCTCTGCTGTGCGGGATCAGTACCCCAGACTGTGAGATAACAGGATCGAATTCAGGGGTTGGTTGGTGATCCAGGAACCTTACCTACTTGGATGTGATACTGAGTGGCTTAGACGTTGTAGGACTCTCATAAGTTTTAGGCATTTTGTTATACTGTAAAAATGAAGCATATACGGCCTCGGTAGTAACATTGCACTAATAGGTAATTGTTACTCTAGAGAATTTTGGGCTCCGTGGCTGGAATGTTCATCAGTATCTCAGCAATTTCAGTTAATAACCAGATTAAGCTGACCTCTTGAGTCTTTTGAAATCTGCTGGGCCCCTATAATAAGACAGGGTCTGGATTTTTTAATCTTTTGGGAATTTCCACCAAAGATTTAGGGAAATAGGCTTATTTATGGGCTTTTCAGGATTTCTATTTCAAATCCCAGTGAGGAAGTCTAGGAAACACTTGCTTTTATTTTCTTACCTGAATATGTCAGAACCTTAAATCACCCAATCAATCTAGAAGTACTACAGTTGATTAAAGTAAGTCACCACAGGTCACCCATTCGTGGCAGGTCAGCTAGGTGGCTGATCACTGGAATACAGTCATATCTCCAGGCAGACACACGAGCCTCACTTGACGATCCCAAAGTTTGTACATCTGAGGTTGAGACGTGACAAGTTGAGGTCTCTGCTTTCTTCTTCATAGTTGGCAGTTTGTCTCCTCGGGTGCCCCTCCGGTTAGCTGTTTATCATACGTCTAGCCCTTTCAACAGTGCAGGCAGCTTCCAGAGTATAGTTTTCTCTGCAAAGTGCCTGGTGGAGGGGTACCTCCTTTTCCATTGTCTTAATGGCTCCATTGGGCTTCCATACCAGCCCTTTCCAGTGTCCTAACAGCTCAAAGAAACCCATCTGTGGCTTTCTTGTTAGCACTGGCCTATCACACCTTCCTATTGCCTGTTACTAAAATTTTGCGTGGAATGCTTTAAGCTTAGAGTACTGGGTCTTTGTTTTACCCGATTGATAGAAGAGTGTCATGCAGTCAGCCAAACTCCGACTTCTGTGCTGTTTAAATCCTTAGGTAGGTCTGGGGCAAGGCACAAACCACTGTGTATTCAAAGGGTTATGGTGCTTGCATTCTGTGTGTATATGTTTGTAATTTCCAACCAGAGTCGTTTCCCGTGCCTGCCCTGCCTCTGTGCAATCTAGTCTAGTGGGGTAGGGAGGCAAGCTGTGGAGTATGAAAAAAAAAAAAAAACAAAACTGGCTAGATGAGTTTAATAGGCTGTTACCCCCTCCAGAACATTCCTCCCATGTGGAGATGGAACGAGAAGTTCATTTCTTTAACCTAAAATAAAGAACAACAGAGATAAAATTGTTAGTTCCTTATTGGAGCCTGGTTTCCACTGCTAATGTACCTGCTTGGGACTCTGCATGATAAATGACGTGTCCTGGAACCTGAAATCTTTTATAAAGGTTAATATCAGCAGAAATCTTTTAATTAGCTAAGAGCAGCTTGTTCTCAAGCTGCCCGAGTTATCTTGGAGGAGGAGAGAATCACAGGAAATGTTTGATATTTCTAGTAACCAGTGTTTTCAGTGCGTGGGGTAAAGCACACTCCTAGACTGGCCAGTCCCAAAGAGTGTGGCAGGACACCTGCTTGTTTTCCCTGCCCTCTGCTGTGGTGACATCCTTGCAGACCAGTCTTGCGTGGCTGGCAGACGCAATCTTTTTTTCTTGGGTAGAGCGTTATCACCGCTGCGATGGAAGGACCTTGTCCTCGGTGCCTCCATACCAGCGCTTTCCAGTGAAACTACTGCTGTCCCGGCAAGCCCCTGTGCGTGTGCATCATTCCGGGTAGGACAAGATGTGAACAGGTCCCTCTTCTTTGGACTTAAGTAGAAGTTGTGCTCTTCTGCTTTTACCTGTTCTCTTCTGCCTTTCTCTTGCAAGAAACCTTCTCCTGTCGAAAGCTTGGTTTGCATGCCATTGCTTAAATACTTTGATGGTATGTATGGTATGTGGGATAACTGAGTGGGAGCCGGAATTGGGGGGTGGGCAGGGCATCCCCACCCCCACCCCCACATCAAAGGGGGAATGACCATTTTGTTAGAAAATAAAGCCTGAGTCTTATAACTTCTTCAAGTACATGTATGCTGGGTCTGCTGGCATGTGAATGTGTCCCCGCTGTGCTGTGTGGCTGTTTTGCAGTTACTGTAGACACTGTAGTCTGGGCTCTCATTATTGCCTCTGAAGTTGACAGGACCAAGCCTTAGTAAGGATGCACTTGTCTTCCTTGCCTAAGAGCTAGGGGTGTTTTATGTATATATATTAACTTTTTTTTTTTTAGATTTCACAAACTGCTCTTATTTTCTGACTCTTTTCTTTCTTTCTTTCTTTCTTTTTTTTTTGAGACAGTCTCGCTCTGTCACCCATGCTGGAGTGCAGTGGCACGATCTCAGCTCACTGCAACCTCTGCCTCCCAGGCTCAAGCAGTTCTCTGCCTCAGCCTCCCAAGTAGCTGGGATTACAGGCACCTGCCACCACGCCCAGCTAATCTTTTTTTTTTTTTTAAGTCGAGATGGGGTTTCAGCATCTTGGCCAGGCTGGTCTTGAACTCCTGACCTTGTGATCCACCCGCTTCAGCCTCCCAAAGTGCAGGGATTACAGGCGTGAGCCACGCGCCCAGCCTCTGGCTCTTTTCTTTTTGACATGAAATCTTAAGTTAATTATCTTAAACTTTAAGAACTAGAAGGATTCTTAGTCCAGCACCATCAGTTTACAAACAAAAAAAACTTGTGTCCTTGAGAAGTTGTGACTTTTCCAGGGCCTCCTAGCCAGGATACCAGTTTGGTTTTTATTATATAGCTAGCCGAGTAGTACTATGAACTTGACTTCTGGGATTTCAAAGTATTCTATGACTTGACTGTTTAAGGGAATTATGAGGCCTCACTGAACCTCAAAAGATAATTTTAGGTACCATCCTGGTAGATATAGAGCAGCAACAGACCAGTAAAAGACTTGGTTGGTGTTGCCCTTCTTCTGGGTTTGATTACATGAGTAATTGTGTGAATAGTCTCTAAGTTGTATGCTCTGAGCTTTTGTTTTTAGCTTATAAAAGTGCTACTCTTGGGCCAGCATAGTATCAGAAATTAGCTAATTAATATGGGGCAGTTTAGGCTTTAACTAGGAAATGATGGTTATCTTAATGACAAAAAGGGTACTGACAAAAGTCCTTTTTTGAACATGTGCTCAAAAGAAAAAGAGAAACTTTCAAACTAATAACTGAGTTTGTTGAACATCGAGATTGACTGATCTGAGAGGCTTAAAACTGATTGCCCTGAAATAGACTTGCATGTTTTGGATGATGGCGTTGGGTCTCCCAGAGCACTTGGTTTCCCTTGGTGCTGATTTTTTCTCTCAGGATTAAAGCCCCTTTACGTGATGTTGTTACAGCAGCTCATTGCAACTTCATTCAGCTGCTTGAAAAAGAAGGGAGACTGCCTCTAGGTTCCATGTGTTCTTTCAGGGATGGTATTTTGATGTTGCCTATTCTCTTAAACATGTATTCTTCCCTGAGAATTTCTGTGTGACGTGATAGAAGAAGTACTTGCCAGAAATCACCACTCATGGTATGCTTTTGTAGTGTGGAAGTGTCCCCTAGAGGTGACAAGACTTGTGATAGTGTTGATTCTAACAAGCATGAATCTTTCCTTTATTTTAGCACTGTGTGTTACGTGCCAGTAATTTGCAGCTTATCCTTTGTTTCTAGCTAGGTAAGCTGGGAAATAGCATAGTACTTTGTCTATGTGTTTATCTTCAAAATGTCCCAAATAGCCCTGGGAAAAAGGTCGTGCAGCTCAATGGGGGCTTTCAACTTACAATTTTCTTTGTTTTAGGCTCCATAAAAATACAGACTCACCAGTTCCTGCTTTGATGTGACATGTGACTCCCCAGAATACACCTTGCTTCTGTAGACCAGCTCCAACAGGATTCCATGGTAGCTGGGATGTTAGGGCTCAGGTAAGTAACCTTCCTTTTTTTTTTTTTAGTATATGTCCTGGTTTGGCCATCTGTTTTTTTTTTTTTAAAAAAAAAAAAAGGAAAAGAGGAAAAAAATATACTACTCTTGGACAGTATAAAAGTACCCCAAAGACTAAAGACATAACTGTGCCAAACTGTGCCATATAATAAAAAAAAGTCACTTCCCTGAGCCCTGAAAGGTCAGTGTGTGTAGGGTTACTTGGTCGCCACAGCGTGATCTGGGGGCGGGTGTCAGATTAGAGCCGGAACTGGTGATCTGCAACTTCAGTTCACCTTGAAGCAGGTCAGCTGAGCTGAGAGCGCTTGCACTGAGCCCTTTTGCGCTGCTGCTGTTGCCTTAGCGGTCTTCAGCATGTGTTTGCTTCGGTTTGGGGTAAATGGCTTAGTGGTCAACATTAGTGAGCAGTGGTAATGCATTTTCAGATACGGGAACTGGTATATGGCTGGTTCCCTAGAAGGACATCCTCCTGAAAGCTGTCTCAGAACACCGGGGGCCATGGCTAATGTCATGTGCTTGCTACACTCCTCCCATGGTAACTGAAGAGAGTACCCAGATATACATCTGGTTCTTGGGACTCTAGAGGAGGATGAGTACTTTGTAAAGAGCTGGGGGCCCAAGTCATTCTAGGTCGGACACTCAGGTGCTGTATCAGCTGCAGTTTGAACTACTTGGCACCATTGTGTGGACTTTAGTTTTGTAAAAATGAATGGTTCCTTAATTTCTCAACCTTCAAGCTCGACATCTCAAGCTGTTTTTTGTTGTTGTTGTTGTTGTTGTTGTTTTGTTTTGTCTTTTTGATTAGTGGTCACTCTGCATTTGATGTTTTGACATGTGGATTTCAGAACTTCTGTGTAGTAAAGCAGAATGTTCCAGTCGAATTTTCCCATTTTTTTCCCCTAAGCAAAAATGTGAATTTTCACATATGCAGCCATTGTGATTCCAACTGAGACCCTAAGTCGTACTTTGTTGTGTCTCTCTAGTGGTTTCTGACACCTCAGTGTGAAGCTGTTGTAGACATCCATAAGAAATAGCCTGCTTAGGGATTATGTGAGGGCAAGGTTTGGCTGAAGGAGAATAGAAGGTGTGGAAGGAAGCAAAGAGCAGAAGAGCATCACACTGCCTCAAGTCCCAAATTTGATTCTGCTCCTGATCCTGTGACTCAAATTGTCATTCTCTTTTACTGCTGCGGGGTGTGCTCTGGGCCCAGCTGACAGGACATTCTTTGTACTCCACGTATTTATGCTGGTGGGAGTTGTATGGCTAGTGCTTTGTGCTTTGTCTCAGAAATTGTGTGGACTAAATGTAATATGGGCAGTGAATGGGTTTCTTCTGGAAGATGTTAGGCCTGGAGCATGGTTTGGGTTTTTACGACGAGTCTTTTTCTCAGATTACAGATTACGAATGGATGTTATAAAACAGGCAGTGTTGACACCATACAGTTTCTCCTAAGAAATGTACAGAGAGTTCAACCTGAGGAAGCTAATTGAAAATAAACTTTTAAAAAGAAATATAGAAAGAGGAGATTTAAAAAATATCTTATTACTTATGAATGGGAAAGATGTAGCCATTTGAGCTTCAAATAACTTTTGAGGGAATTCTCAAAGGACAGTACCTGTCTTTAGTAGATAAATGCTTGATACCTATTTTTCTTCTTTTACTTTTTAAAGAATTACTAAAATAGTACATGGATTTATAGAAAAATCAAACCACTTAAAAATTCATCAGGTAGGGCTGGGCAACGTGGCTCATGCCTGTAATCCCAGCGCTTTGGGAGGCCTAGGCGGGTGGATCACCTGAAGTCAGGAGTTCGAGACCAGCCTGGCTAACATGGCGAAACCCCGTCTCTATTAAAAATACAAAAATTAGCTGGCTGTGGTGGCTCGAGCGTGTAGTCCCAGCTACTCGGAAGGCCGAGGCAGGAGAATCACTTGAACTTGGGAGGCGGAGGTTGCAGTGAGCCAAGATCACACCACTGCACTCCTGCCTGGGTGACAGAGTGAGACTCTATCTCAAAAAAAAAAAAAAAAAGTATCAGGTAAAAAAATGAAAGCTCCCCGCTTAGTCTCTGCTCCCACTACCCAGAATAACCGCTGTTAATAGCTTAATGTAGATCCTTCTAAGTCTTCTAAGACTAAACTGTGTACTTTTTGTGTTGTAATTAACAGGAGGAGTTTTTTTTGTTTTGTTTTTTCTTTTTTTGAGACGGAGTCTCGCTCTGTCGCCCAGGCTGGAGTGCAGTGGCGCGATCTTGGCTCACTGCAAGCTCCGCCTCCCGAGTTCATTCCATTCTCCTGCCTCAGCCTCCTGAGTAGCTGGGACTACAGGCGCCCGCCACTACACCCGGCTAATTTTTTTGTATTTTTAGTAGAGACGGGGTTTCACCATGTTAGCCAGGCTGGTCTCGATCTCCTGACCTTGTGATCTGCCCGCCTTTGCCTCCCAAAGTGCTGGGATTACAGGCATGAGCCACCACGCCCTGCCAGGAAATCCTTTCCTACTCTTAACAGATCAATAGTCATCTATATTTTCTTCCTAAAAAACCTGATGATGTATTATATTCATACATATGTATTTGATACATACCAAAGGGCCAGATGCGGTGGCTCATGCCTGTAATCCCAGCACTTTGGGAGACTGAGGTGGGTGGATCACCTGAGGTCAAGAGTTCAAGACCATCCTGGCCAAGATGGTGAAATCCCGTCTCTACTAAAAATAGAAAAATTAGCCAGACGTGGTGGCGGGCGCCTGTAATCTCAGCTACTGGGGTGACTGAGGCAGGAGAATCGCTTGAACCCAGGAGGCAGAAGTTTTGGTGAGCCAAGATCATGCCACTGCACTCCTGCCTGGGTGATAGAGTGAGGCTCTGTCTCAAAAATAAATAAATAAAAATAATAATTTTATAGTTAAGTTGCCCTGTGTTTTTCCTGTGATTAAAAAAAAAAATTTTAACTTGGGGGTGGGATAAGGTATAGCCCACTTAGTCAGTTGTGTCTAAGCCACTTGGTGAACCAGTCAATCCAGTCTTCACCTTTAACAAATGCTGATTTCTTCAAGAGAGCAAAATATCTCTTAAACTTTTTCCTATTTTCTCTATAAAGTTGCTTTTTTCTGAATTTTTTCTTTATGAGGCTTGATGGCAGCCCTGTCAGCAGACAACCGTTCATTCACCCAACAAATATTTGAGCATCTGCTTCAAGCCAGGGGCAGTGCTGAACCCTAGAAGTGGTATCTTCTCCTTATCCGGGGGTGGGGCTACAGTGTTCATTCCAGAAGACTCAAGAAAATAGCAGATCATCACAAAAGTAGGTTTTACATAAATGAGGAGGAATCCTCAGGGTTTTGTATATGTGTGTGTGTTTTAAATTCTGATATAAGTTGGAGCTTTAGGGTAGACTGTGACATAAGAGTAGTTTGTTTTCCAACTCATGTAATTGCGGGCTGATTTTTGTCTTGAATTATGATAATGGTAACTTTTTTCTGTTGAAACAATTCTGTATTCATCTTAGCTTGGTTGGGATGCAATAAAAGCTTTGTACTGGTAAAAATGATAATTCTGGCTGGGCGCGGTGGCTCACGCTTGTAATCCCAGCACTTTGGGAGGCCGAGGCGGGCGGATCACGAGGTCAGGAGATCGAGACCACGGTGAAACCCCGTCTCTACTAAAAATACAAAAAAATTAGCCGGGCGTGGTGGCGGGCGCCTGTAGTCCCAGCTACTCGGAGAGGCTGAGGCAGGAGAATGGCGTGAACCCGGGAGGCGGAGCTTGCAGTGAGCCGAGATTGCGCCACTGCACTCCAGCCTGGGCGACAGAGCGAGACTCCGTCTCAAAAAAAAAAAAACAAAAACAAAAAAAATGATAATTCTATGATGATTTTGAAGCTTTTCTGTAACACCTGATAAAAATAAAGAGAGGGGCCGGGCGTGGTGGCTCATGCCTCTAGTCCCAGCTCCTCGGGAGGATGAGGTGAGAGGATCCCATGCGCCCAGGAGTTTTAGGCTACAGTGAGCCATCATCACACCACTGTACTGCTGTACTCCAGCCTAGGCAGCCTCGTTCTTTAGAGTAAGACACTGTCTCTTTAAAAAAAAAAAAAAAGAAAGAAAGAAAAGGCTTTTAGTGAATATATTCTTAGGGTAGCAAGTGTAATTTTTGTAAATTGAATTATTTGAATCTAGTAAATACCTTCAAAGCTGAAGTCGAATTCTGATTTTGATTGAAAGTATTTTTTACTTAAAGGAAGAGGGATAGAATAAATGATACGATTAAGGAAAAGACTTCTTGTATAAGGCTGGGGTTTTTTTAATGATTTTTTGAACAGTTAGATGGACAATACGGAATTAAAAAGGTGGTATAAAAAGTTATACGGGGCTAGGCACAGTGGCTCATGCCTGTAATCCCAGTACTTTGGGAGGCTGAGGTGGGTGGATCACCTGAGGTCAGGAGTTCGAGACCAGCCTAGCCAACATGACGAAACGTCATTTCTACTAAAAATACAAAAATTAGCCGGGCGTGGTGGTATGCACCTGTAATCCAGCTACTCGGGAGGCTGAGGCAGAAGAATCGTTTGAACCCAGGAGGCAGAGGTTGCAGTGAGCCAAGATTGTGCCATTGCACTCCAGCCTGGGTGACAGAGCGAGACTCCGTCTCAAAAAAAAATAATAATAGAAAAAAGTTATATGGGGCTGGGCATGGTGGCTCACGCCTGTAATCCCAGCAGTTTGGGAGGCTGAGGCGGGTGGATCACTTGAGGTCAGGAATTCGAGACTAGCCTGGCCAACATGGTGAAACCCCGTCTCCACTAAAAATACAAAAATTAGCCAGGCATGGTGGTGCGCGCCTGTAGTCTCAGCTACTTGGGAATCTGAGGCAGGAGAATCACCTGAACCCGGGAGGCAGAGGTTGCAGTGAGCCAAGATCATGCCATTGCACTCCAGCCTGGGCGACAAGAGTGGAACTCCGTCTCAAAAAAAAAAAAAAAAGAGTTATATTGTAAAGTCTCTCTGCTACCCTGCCCCAAACATTCATTTCTTTCCCTGGAGGCAGCCACTATTAGCAGTTTCTTTAAAAAAAAAAAAAAAAAGTGGCCGGGCACGGTGGCTCACACCTGTAATCCTAGCACTTTGGGAGGCGGAGGTGGGTGGATCATGAGGTCAAGAGATCGAGACCATCTTGGCCAACATGGTAAAACCCCATCTCTACTAAAAATACAAAAAATTAGCGGGGCACGGTGGTGGGCGCCTGTAGTCCCAGCTACTTGGAAGGCTGAGGGAGGAGAATCGCTTGAACCTGGGAGGCAGAGGTTGCAGTGAACTGAGATCGTGCCACTGCACTCCAGCCTGGTGACAGAATGAGACTCCATCTCAAAAAAAAAAGCGTGTGTGTACCCGTGTATTAAATTTTTATTATAAAATATATGTAACAGGCCGGTTGCGGTGGCTCACGCTTGTAATCCCAGCACTTTGGGAGGCTGAGGCGGGCGGATCACGAGGTCAGGAGATCGAGACCATCCTGGCGAACACGGTGAAACCCCGTCTCTACTAAAAATACAAAAAATTAACCGGGCGTAGTGGCGGGCGCCTGTAGTCCCAGCAACTTGGGAGAGGCTGAGGCAGGAGAATGGCATGAAACCGGGAGGCGGAGCTTGCAGTGAGCCGAGATCCCCCCACTGCACTCCAGCCTGGGTGACAGAGCGAGACTCCGTCTCAAAAAAATCTATATCTATATATCTATATCTATATCTACATCTATATCTATAACAATTTACAGTTTTAATCATCTTGACTGTACAGTTCAGTGGCACTGAGTACATTCACATTGTTGTACAGCCATTACTACCATCCATCTCTACAACCTTTCGTCTTGCAAAACTGAAATTTCATACCTATTAAACACTAACTCCCACTTCTCCCCTTCCCCCCACCCCAACCTCTGGCAACTACTATTCTACTCTTTGTCTCTATTGGACATATTTTTGTGTGTTTAGGTTTGTGTATCTATTTTACATGTGTGTATAAATACACAAGGGTATGTGGGCGTTGTGTTTTTACACGTACCATAAAATATTGTGCATATTTGTTTATTTTAATGTATCCTGTAGATTATTTAGAATCAGTTCATACAGAACCGTATCATTCTTTTTAAGGGTTGGGTTTAAATAGTCTATTATGGATGTACCACAATTTATTTAACCAGTTTTTAAATTTTTTACTTATTTTTTTAAATTTATTTTTAGAGACGGGATCCCACTCCATTACCCAGGCTGGAGTGCAACAGCATGATCATAGCTTACTGCAGCCTTGAACTGCGGGGCTCATGTGATCCTCCCACCTCAGGCTCTCTTGTAGCTAGGACTACAGGGATGTGCCACCATGCCTGGCTAAATTTTTTATTTTTATTTTTGGTAGACACAGGGTTTCACTGTGTTGCCCAGGCTGGTCTTCAACTCCTTGGGCTTGAGTAATCCTCCTGCCTTGGCCCCCCAGAGTGCTGAGATTACAACCATGGGCCATGGAGCCTGACAAGAGTAGCCTTTTAATTGCAGACTATTAAAGAAAAAGTTGCGTATGAGTAGATAAGCATACAAATTTATCACTGCAATACTATTTGTAGAGATCACAGAGCTGTTAGGCTAGGAAGAAGTTTTTAGCAGTTAGCACTAGAAAGCAAAACTTTGGAAACTTCCATTTCATCAAAAGTGACCTCATCTGAGTAGGGCATGTGAGGGAAGGACCTTTTTACTTGACAAGGGGAACTTCAGCCAGTTCTTGTTTGTGAACCTTGAAGAAAGTGGAGCATTTTTATTTTGGGACCATTCTAGGTTGTGGTAGTTCCTTGGTACGCGGGGTTGGAGAATCTCCCTCTGCTGCTGGACCTTCTGCCTCTTTCGTGCTGTAATATGCATAAGAGGTATCCTAGAAGTATTCAGGAACAGGCTGTGGTTGCTTCGTTGTTCTGTGACTGTTGAACTCTTTATATAGCAGTACTTTTTTAAGCTGTACTAGTTGAGCATTTATTATGTGTCAGTTACTGTGCTAGCTGCTGGAAACTATCCTACCCTCAGCAATCTTCTGGTCTAATGGGAGGTACAGACAGGCAAATGGGCTATGACTTTACAGAGGCCAACTTCTGTGATGGAGAGAAGTTCCAGCCACTAAGGGAGCAAATAAAAATCAGAGGAGATCCTACCAAGAATTGGGAGGTAGGTCAGGGAGGAGACTTCTTTGAAAAATGGCATCTAAGACCCGAACAATAAGGAAACATTAGCTAGGTCAAGGACAAAGCATCAGTGGGGAGAGATGCATAAGTCTTTTGGAAGGACCAGCATGTGTAGAGGCTCTGACAGGAGAGAATCTCTCAGGCCCGTTCAGAGAGTCCAGTGTGTGAAGATGAGGCCAGGACGTGGAGAGGAGTATTTTTCTTTTTTTTTTTTTTTTTTTTTTTTTTTTTTTTTTGAGACGGAGTCTCACTCTGTCACCCAGGCTGGAGTGCAATGGCACGATCTCGGCTCACTGCAACCCCCACCTCCAGGGTTCAAGCGATTCTCCTGCCTTAGCCTCCCAAGTAGCTGGGATTACAGGCGCCCACCACCATGCCCGGTTAATTTTTGTATTTTTAGTAGAGACGGAGTTTCACCATGTTGGCGAGGCTGGTCTCGAACTCCTGACCTCAGGTGATCCACCTGCCTCGGCCTCCCAAAGTGCTGGGATTACAGGCGAGAGCCCCCGCGCCCGGCCAGGCTCAGCTTTCTTTCCAGGTCCCATCACACTCTTAGATGTTCCCTGGGCCCCAGAAAGCAGCATGAGGTGCTCTGCCCGTCTATGCTGTCCTTTTCCACCCCACCCTATCCACTGAGCCCCTGGGGCTCCCACTCCACTCCAGGTCTCTTCATGGAACCTTCTTTCCCTTCACTTCTGCCCCAGGAGACCTGAGAGACTCATGGGAACAGGCATCATCTTCTCCAGCACAGTTCATTGACTAATGCACGAAAGTGCTGGGCTGTGAGAAGGTCAGGAGCTTGCATGGAATGGGAGTCAGCTATGGTACAAAGTGCACTGCTTAGTTCTACTGATTTTTTATTTTTTATTTTTACATAAGACTTTGATGGTAAAGGAAGCAGTGTGTGAGCAAGCTGACTCCTGTCTTGTCAAGTACCAGGTCCACTCTGATGAGCCCCTGTGGACAGCACTGCTGTAACTCCCCAAGCCTAGGCTCAGGAGGTGGGCCCTAAGCCCTGTTCCCAGCTCTTCCTCCATGCTGTCAGCTCTTCCACCATTCCTGGCGTCATTCTAAGGTCCTGTCTTCCCGTAGTCTTCCCCCGCCCTCTTCCTTCCTGGCCTCTACGCTCAGCTCAAGTAGTAGCTATTTGGGTACTTTTCACCCAGACTTAGGAAATGTTAGCAGTTGGTCGTATTCCTGTCAGCCCTCTTACTATGGAACCCAAATAGGACGGATTCAGCTGAATTCCCAGCCCTGTGGTTGCACTCTCTGTCTGCCCTGCTTCCCCAAGGTGGCCTGTCCCCTAAAGGTCACCGAGATACTCCCCATGCAAGGTTTTTATTGTATTACACATGACAACATGGAATAAAGTGATTTGCAAATTTACTGGATGATATCCTACTATATGGAACATCCTACAACTTACTCTTTTCACTCAACATTTGACTTTTGAACCTGGTCTGTGTTGCTCCGTGCAGACCAATGTTCATTCATTTGATATGTCTCCTTGTGCCATAGAAATAGTTTTACAATAGAAGCCTGTCCAGAGCCATGAGGGAGAAGGGGATTGTAGAGAAACAAGGATTGGCATCTGGTTTATGTTTACATCCTTTAGTCCTGTTAACCGAGAAGAAGATATTTTTATTTCCATGTTTGAGAAAGCTTTCCACAAAAAAAGCATCCATTTTCTAGATTTATTAATAGGGCAGTCCAAAGGTTTTATTTTTAGATTTGAAAGAAAGCAAAGTACGCTTCTGAGATATGCACATTTCTCTGTGTCCCTGTCTCTTTTGCAGCATTCCACATTGCTGCTAAAACTTGAACTTGAGCACTTTCGAGCATGTGCTTACTTTCTATGTATGACTCATCTTTTAAAACATTAAAGCATTTTCGGCCGGGTGTGGTGGCTCACGCCTATATTCCTAGCACTTTAGAAGGCCGAGGCGGGTGGATCACTTGAGGTTAGGAGTTCAAGACCAGCCTAGCCAATATAGTGAAACCCCATCTCTACTAAAAATACAAAAATTAGCCAGGCATGGTGGCACGCTTCTGTAATCCCAGCTACTCGTGAGGCTGAGGCAGGAGAATTGCTTGAACCCAGGAGGTGGAGGTTGCAGTGAGCAGAGATCGAGCCACTGCACTCTAGTCTAGGCAACAGAGTGAGACTCTGTCTCAAAAAAATAAAAATAAAGAAAGCATTAAAGCCCCTTGTCTGGTGGTATGTAAGTTTTGGCATTACTTTGATAAGTTGTATTTTAAGTCTTTCTACACACAATAACTTATTTTTAAAATACAAGTTTCCGTGTGCTTCTGGGTTTTGTGTTTTTGTAAACAGCAGAAGGTATTAGTCCATATTAAGTACTAATTTGTTCTAATATTTTCAGCTGTTTTTGGAATTACACTTGGCAAAAAAATAGACAAATGTCTGCAGTTGTGACAGTTTGTTTTTTTGTTCTTTTTAACTCCAGAATAAATAATTCTAGTGAGTTTTTTTCTTGGCTTGTAAGAACATGGGAATGATTAGAGTCATCATAACACTTAAGTAGTTATAGAAGGTTGAACATCTGTAATCAGTTGTATAAAATGTCCTAGTCATCCTTCCAGGTTATTTAAGACAAACAAATACATAGTATTTATTAAGCTCTTATAAATTTTAATTGTAAAACATCATTGTAGAAAACTTTGAAAATGTGTATAGGTACAAAGATAAAAAATTAGGCCAGGCATGCCGTGGCTCACGCCTGTAATCCCAGCACTTTGGGAGGCCAAGGTGGGAGGATCTTTTGAGCCCAGGAGTTCAAGACCAGCCTAAGCAACATATTGAGACCCTGTCTCTACAAAAATATCATAAAACAAAATAGAATCACTCTGGCGATTCCACTATCAAAAAAAAAAAAACTGCTGTTAATATTTGATATGTATCGCCGGGTGCGGTGCCTCACGCTTGTAATCCCAGCACTTTGGGAGGCCGAGGCGGGCGGATCACGAGGTCAGGAGATCGAGACCACGGTGAAACCCCGTCTCTACTAAAAATACAAAAAAAATTAGCCGGGCGTGGTGGCGGGCGCCTGTAGTCCCAGCTACTCGGAGAGGCTGAGGCAGGAGAATGGCGTGAACCCGGGAGGCGGAGCTTGCAGTGATCCGAGATTGCACCACTGCGCTCCAGCCTGGGCGACAGAGCGAGACTCTGTCTCAAAAAAAAAAAAAAAAAAAAAAAAAAAAAAAAAAATTTTTTGATATGTATCTTTCTAGACCAAGGCCTCCAACTTCGGTTGAGAATTCAGTGGCGTCTGTGACCTTGGATGGGAAAAACATTCAGTCTTTATTTTCACTGATGTCTCTGAAAACCCAGATTTTTAGCCGGGCATGGTGGCTCGTGCCTGTAATCCCGGTGCTTTGGAAGGCCGTGGAGGGCAGATCACTTGAGCCCAGGAGTTTGAGACCAGCCTGGGCAACATAGCAAGACCCTGTCTTTTAAAAAAAAAAAATCCAGCCGGGTGTGGTGGCTCATGCCTGTAATCCCAGCACTTTGAGAGGCTGAGGCAGGCAGATCACCTGAGGTCAGGAGTTTGAGACCAGCCTGACCAACATGGTGAAATCCCGTCTCTACTAAAAATACAAAAATCAGCCGGGCATGGTGGTGGGCGCCTGTAATCCCAGCTACTCTGGAGGCTGAGGCAGGAGAATCACTTGAACCCGGAAGGCAGAGGTTGCAGTGAACCAAGATCACGCCATTGCACTCCAGCCTGGGCGACAGAGCGAGACTCCGTCTCAAAAAAAAAAAAAAAATCCATATTTTCTTCAATGATAATTGTAAGCAACAGACAATGGTAGTGTTAGAATAGCAGTGACTGTCACCACTAGAGATCAAAGATACTTTCATATCATATTATAGTTGTTACACATATTTTGAAATATGTATGTTCATCACTGCTTCAAACTTAGGGTAATTATTCGACCCATCACTAGATCTGGTTATTTAATGATTTACTGAAGAAGCACATATTATTTGAGCACCAACTCTTGAAATATGTTGTTAATTTCTGTGCATTTTACACATTTCGAAACATTCTTCTGAGGAGGAGTCCAGAAGTCCAAAAGGGTCCATGGCAGAAAAAGGTTAAGAACACCTGTTCTGTACTTTATACCATGTGGCTACAAATATAAAAACAGACCTTAAGCCAGGTATGGTGATGCACACCTGTAGTTCCACCTACTTGGGAGGCCCAGGAGTTTGAGGCCAGCCTGGGCAACAGAGCAAGACCCCATCTCTTAAAAACCAATCAGCACTTGACTAGTCAGTTAGTGGGGGAAAACACAGGTACAGTAAAAGAGTCAAAATTAAACTTAGGTCATCTTACTATATCAAACATTTATTAACATGTTTAGTGTTTTGTGTATATTATGCAAAGTGGAATGCAACTAAAACTGTTTAACACTTCTCGATATCACATAAATTTGTTGGTGCATAATAGCCTAAAAGTTACTTTTGCTGTTGGCATTTTATTTTATTTTTTTTTTTTTTGAGACAGAGTCTCACTCTGTCGCCAGGCTGGAGTGCAGTGGTGCGATCTCAGCTCACTGCAACCTCTGCTTCCCTGGTTCAAGCGATTCTCCTGCCTCAGCCTCCCGAGTAGCTGGGACTACAGGCGCACGCCACCATGCCCAGCTAATTTTTGTATTTTTAGTAGAGATAGGGTTTCGCCATGTTGGCCAGGATGGTCTTCATCTCTTGACCTTGTGATCCGCCCACCTCGGCCTCCCAAAGCGCTGGGATTACAGGCATGAGCCACCGCGCCAGGCCTGCTGTTGGCATTTTAAACATCCTTCTAGAGTCTTTCTTATTTGCCTGTAAGCATGTACACATGTTGTTGTTTTGAGACAAGGTCTGTCGCCCAAGCTGGAATGCAGTGGTGCGATCACAGCTCACTAGAGCTTCGACCTCTTGGGTGCAAGTGATCCTCCCACTCAGCCTCCCAAGTAGGTGGGACTACAGGTGTCCGCTACCACGCCCAGCTAATTTTTGTATTTTTTTTGTAGAGACAGAGTTTCGCCATGTTGCCCAGACTGGTCTCAAACTCCTTTGCTCAAACGATCCTTCCGCCTGAGCCTCCCAAAGTGCCGGGATTACAAGTGTGCACCTCTGTGCCTGGCCCACATATTGTTTTAGATGAATGAGATCATATATGTACTTTTGTAACTTGCCGCCTTTCCTCAACAAAATGTTGTAAATATCCATGTCCATAAAAATAGATGTATATCTTCACTTTTCCCTAAAATGAAAATAACTTACTTGCATTTTCTTTCTTTGTTTTTGTTTTTGTTTTGAGACAGGCTCTTGCTCTGTTGCTCAGGCTGGAGTGCAGTGATGTCACAGCTCACTACAGCCTCCACCTCCAGTTTCAAGTATTCCTCCTACCTCAGCCTCCAAGATAGCTAAGACTACAGGCACATGCCACCACGCCTGGCTAATTTTTAAAAATTTTTTTGCAGAAATGGGATTTCACTGTGTTGCCCAGGCTGGCCTCAAAGTGCTGGCCTCAACTGATCTTCCTGCCTTGGCCTCCCAAAGTGCTGAGATTACAGTCATGAGCCACTGTGCCCAGCCTGCATTTTCTTATTATAAAAGTAATACATGTTCAATGGACAAAAAATTTTCAGAAAATATGCAAAGGTGAAAAGTAAAAATTGTCCATGAATCTGTCATCTACAGATAAAGATAACGTCTGGATAATGTTTTTCTACCATCATTTTTAGTAACCACATAACATTTCGTTGTATGTCTATGCCTTAATTTAATTAAGAGGCATTTCCATTATTTCTGCATTTTCATGACTCTGAATGATGATATGTCTGCCTGCTGATGGCTACAACTCTGTTTCTGCATTTCAGACCTCTCTCTTGAGCTCCAAATTTGATGGCCTCGTCAGCAATTACTTGAGTTGCTCATAAGTATCTCAAATTTAACAAGTCCCAGTCTTGATTTTTTTCCCCCTTCAAACCTATTCCTCATGTTGTCTCTATTTCAGTAAACAATATCAACATCCACCCAGTTACTCAGTCCAAAATTCTAGGAGTCATCCTTGATTCTGCTCTTTCTTTTTTTTTTTTTTTTTGATACAGAATCTCATTCTCGTCACCCAGGCTGGAGTGCAGTGGTGCAATCTTGGCTCACTGCAACCTCCGCCTCCCAGGTTCAAGCAATTCTTCTGCCCCAACCTCCTGAGTAGCTGGGCCTGGCTAATTTTTTGTATTTTTAGTAGAGATGGGGTTTCACCATGTTGGCCAGGCTGGTCCGGAACTCCTGACCTTGTGATCTGCCCACCTCAGCCTCCCAAAGTGCTGGGATTACAGGCGTGAGCCACCACGCCCGCCCTGATTCTGCTCTTTCTCTCATCATCCCTGATCTGTCAGCAAGTCCTGTTAGGCCAACCACTTTCAGCATCTGCACTGCCAGTATGCTAGTCCAAGCCACAAAACACCTCTCAGAGGTACGCAACAGGACTTTGTTGTTGTTGTGTTGTTTTTTTTTATGGTAGAATTATTTTATAACTTGAAGTGTAGGGATGACCTTTCTTTTAAATTTTTATTTATTTTCTTAATTTTTTATTTCTATAGGTTTTAGGGGAACAGGTAGTATTTGGTGACATGAGTAAGTTCTTTAGTGGTGATTTCTGAGATTTTGGTGCACCCATCACCCAAGCAGTTTACACTGAACCCAATTTGTAGTCTTGTATCCCTCACCCCCTCCCACCCTTTCCCTCAAGTCCCCAAAGTCCATTGTATCATTTTGATGCCTTTGCATCCTCATAGCTTAGCTCCCACTTATGAGTGAGAACATACGGTGTTTGGTTTTCCATTCCTGAGTTACTTCACTTAGAATAATAGTCTCTAGTTCCATCCAGGTTGCTGTGAATGCCATTAAGTCATTCCTTTTTATGGCTGAGTAGTATTCCTTTGTATATATATATGCCACAATTTCTCTGTTCACTTTCTGATTGATGGGCATTTGGGCTGGTTCTATATTTTTGTAATTGTGAATTGTGCTGCTATAAGCATGCGTGTGCAAGTATCATTATGCAGTGGGACTTTGGATGACATATTGAACAACTTCCTCACATATCCTTGTGAAACGCTACGTATTTCATGGGTCTGTTTGTTATACCAACACTCAATTCTAAACGATGGAATTATTTCACATTTAGTCTCTTTTTCATCTGGCCGTTGTAGTTTAGTTTAAACACCAAGTTCCATTCCTGCTCCATGCTGAAGGATTTGCAGTACATCAGGCTATAGTCCATCGATTCATTCCACAATTGAGTAAGTAAGGTATCTATAGTACCTCAGGCCCTGTGTTAGGCAGGGATGGGGTAACCTAGACAGATTTGGTACCTATCCTCATGGAGCTTGAGTTTAGTGGCAGAGACAGATCTTAGATAATTATACAAGTACTTAAGTGTTCAGAAGGACAAGTATGGAGGTGGGAGCCACTACAGTCCTCTACAGTCACGTGCTGCACAGCAACGTTTCAACCGACAACAGAGCACACATACAGTGGTGGTCCCATGAGATTAGAATGCCATATTTTTACTGTACCTTTTCTATGTTTAGGTATACAAATACTTACCATTGTGTTCCAGTGATCTACAGTATTCAGTATAGTGCCATGCTGTACAGTTTTATAGCCCAGGAGCAATAGGCTATATACCGTATAGCCTAGGTGTGTAGTAGGCTACACCATCTAGATTTGTGTAAGAACATTCTCTGATGTTGGCACAAATAAATCGCCCAGTGACACATTACTCAGAACATAGCCCTGTCGTTGAGCGACTCATGACTGTACTATGGGGGAACAGCTCAGCCTTGGGAGGGTTAAGGAAGTCTTCCCCAAGGAGGCAGTGCCGACGCAGGGAACCGAGGGTTGAACAAGTGGGCAAGGTGCAGAGTGGAAGGAGGCTTTCCAGATGGAGAAGAGCATGTGTGAAGGCCCTCAGTCTGGCAAGAGCTTAGTCCTGTGTGGCAGGAGCTGAATGAGGGGTTAGGGGAGAGTGGCAAAGGGGCCGGGCCATCAGAGAGGTCAACAGGGGCTGGATCATGCAGGATTTTGAATGTTAACATCAGAGCGATAGAAAACATGAAGGGTAAGGTTGTTTGGGTTTTGAATTTTTATCAAAATATTGCAGCTACTCGGTAATAAGTTAGATATAACAAAAGAGGTCATCGTAAAAACAGCAGTCTACCCCTTCCCTTTCCCTTCCCTGACCCAGACATGTCAGCTTTTAACTGTTTCTGATTTTAGTTCCTTTGATGGTTACCTTCAAAATTAAATCATATGCTTATACATCTTTCTTGATTTGCCAACTTTAGGGAACTGTATTAACTCCCTGAAATGAAAGAGAATGACTTAGCTTACGTTACCTCCCCATGTTGAAATTCATATTCACATTTCTCTGTAATTTTTTTTTTTGAGATGGAGTCTCACTCTGTCGCCCAGGCTGGAGTGCAGTGATGTGTTCTCGGCTCACTGAAACCTCTGCCTCCCGGGTTCAAGCGATTCTCATGCCTCAGCCTCCTGAGTAGCTGGGACTACAGGCGCACACCAGTGCACTGGGCTAATTTTTGTATTTTTAGTAGAGGTGGGGTTTCACCATGTTGGCCAGGCTGGTCAACTCCTGACCTCAGGTGGTCTGCCTGCCTCGGCCTCCCAAAGTGCTGGGATTACAGGTGTGAGCTACTGTGCCCGGCCCACATTTCTCTGTAAATTTTAAACAGTATTTTAGTCCATATGTCAGTTCCCCTCTGTTTAAGATAAGGATATTAATAACCCTACTTTTCCTTCCACTTTCCCTCCTCAACTTCTGTGTCCTAAAAGCTATACTTGACCATACCCATTTTTGCATTTGTTAACGTGTGTTCTGCCCTGCAACCACAGCCAAGTTGTAGGTTAATTCTAAAGTTGAAAATAACATTATTTACATTATTACACATGTGAATATTGTTCTTGGCGAGACCAAATAATGAATGTGCCAGGATTACATTTCCTTCTTTACAGGTCTGGACCACTCAAAGGAGAATGACCAATTAAGGTCAAATGGATTCCCTTTTCTTAGACTCCATCACCTGCTTAAAATCCTTGCTAGGATTTAATCTACTTCATATTCAAACCTCGGCTTGCTTATATAGCTCTTTGTTTTGCCTGCCATTTCTAGTTGCCTTTTTATTTTGTTTACTATTCCTCTTTGATTATGTTGTAAAATGCTATTAGCAGTGCTGTTTATTTCGTACGATTCGGCTTTTTCCCCACTGAAGACCTTTCTCTTGGAAGGCTTCTGCCCTTCTGCAATCTAGGCAAGTATCTGCTCTTTGATTTAAGGTTGCATATACAGCTGTACCTGGACCTTCCCTTCACTGGGCTCTTGGGTTGGAACCCCTGTGTCTTAGAACCCATATCTTCCTTTTACGTGGTTTACTCCCTCGTTTTCTGGACTGCATCCTTAAATAATGTGCTCAGATAGAGTGCATGGGGAGTAAACTGTAGTGGATACCGTTGTCACCTACCCCATATCCATTTCTTCTTTGCCCATTCCTAACAGAATCCTGGTATTATTCACCTTTCTACCTTATTCCCAACTTCAGAAAGGATCCTTAAGTCATTCCACACATTGCATTCCCTTGTCAACTATTACTGGTCAAGGATGGACATACGATCTAAGTTGGTTCACTCAGACTGAAGGGAAGGACTTCGATGGCACGTTCAGGGAAGACTTTCTCTTTTTCTCTCGCTGGAGTAAATGAGAAAGGTGTTGCTGGGGGCTCTTCTGTAACCTCAGACTGAGGGACAAAGCCTGAGGATAAAGCCTGCTAACCAAGGAAGGCGGAGCAGAGAAACGGGAAGAGCCTGGGTCTTGATGCCGTTGCTTAGCTGGTGATTGCACTGTGGCTGGGGCCTGTCCTACCTGAGCTAGGGACTCAGATAGGATGGACTTTCTTACTGAATGAGCCAGCTTCAGTTTTCTTTTCTGTTACTTGTAACCAAAAGCATTGTAACAGATAGGTCTTCTGAGTCACTGCATGCCTGAAATACCTTTCTTCTACTCTTATACTTGATTGGCTGAGTATAGGGTTCCAAGTTGAAAATCATTTTTTCTCCTAACTTTGGAGGCATCTCTTCTAGTATGCAGAGTAACATGCAACAAATGCCTGATGCCAGTCTGATTATGGTTCTTTTGTAGGTGCCCTTCTTTTCTCTTCCTTCCCTGGAAGTTTTTAGGATTTTGTCTCTTTATTTTTAGTGTCCTGAAATCTCATGAGAATGTGTCTAGAGTTGTGTCTTGTTCACTCGTTCTACTGTGGTCATTCAGTCTGAATACTTTCGTCAACTCTTTTTTAAAAAAAAAAAAAAAATTACTAATTTACATCCTTTCATTTTCTCTATGGGGACTACTGTTTAACTTTGGACCTCTTATATTGGTCTTCTGTCTTCTCTCATATTTTTCATTTATTGGGCGGTGGGGGGTGCTCTGAATTTTGGAAGATCTCCTGCATTTATTTTCTTTTTCTTTTTTCTTTTTTTTTTGAGGCAGAGTCTTGCTGTGTCGCCCAGGCTGGAGTGCAGTAGCCTGATCTCGGCTCACTACAACCTCTGCCTTCCAGGTTCAAGCAATTCTCCTGCCTCTGCCTCCCAGGTAGCTGGGATTACAGACATGCACCACCACGCCCAGCTAATTTTTGTATTTTTAGTAGAGCTGGGGTTTCACCATGTTGCCAGGCTGGTCTCAAACTCCTGACCTCAAGTGATCCGCCTGCCTCAGCCTCCCAAAGTGGTGTGAGCCACCGCACCCAGCCTCCTGACTTTATTTTCTATCCCTTTTGTTAAATTCTTTATTTCAGCCAAACCTTTTTTTTTTTTTTTTTTTTAACTTACTGTGAAGCCTGTGTGCCTACTGCCTAGATTAGACAATTGTTAACATTTTGGCATATTTTCCTGGTCTGTATAGATAGGGTGCATTTTTATACCTTTTTGCTCACCATTTAAAAGGAACTCACAGATGTAACGACATTTCACCCCTAAGTACTTCAGTATACATCTCCTAAAAATAAGGACATTTTCCAATATGAGCACAATATCCCGATCACATCTTTAAAAGTTAACAATAATTCTGTAATGTTATCAGGCAACCACTTTAAATTCAGATTTCCTCCAAATGTCTCTTATCGCTGTTGAGGGGCTCCAAAGCAATTAAGATTTATACATTGCATTTGAATATGCTTCCTTTGTCTCTTATTTATTTTTATTTTATTTTATTTTATTTTGAGACAGAGTCTCGCTGTCTCCCAGGCTGGAGTGCGGTGGTGTGATCTCCGCTCACTGCAACCTCCGCCTTCCAGGTTCAAGCGATTCTCCTGCCTCAGCCTCCCAAGTAGCTGGGACTACAGGCTTGTGCCACCACGACTAGCTGGCCCACATTTTAGATGTCGCTCTTTTCTTGTGATATAATTTAACTTGTTTGTCCGTATATATTACTTGTAAACAAGAAGTTAGGTCTACAGGCATGTTCAGGTTAAACATTTTGGGCAAGAATATTTCATAGGCAGTACTGTGTACTTCATATAGCATCAGCTCACCAGGCACTTAATGGCTGGTTACCCTGTGGTTTGTGATGCTACGTTTTACACTTGATTAAAGAAGGAGGTGACTGCCAAATCTCCCCATTGTAGACATACAGTTTTCCTGTGGTAATTGATACATAATCTGTGATGTGATGCTTTGGCACGATACAAATATCCTATTGCCCAACAGCCATTTGCATAATGATTTTAGCATTCATTGATCCTTGCCTGAAACCATTATTACATTGGGGGTTGCAAAATGATAGTTTTTTTAATTGTCACCTCTTCTACATTTAGTATTGTCATTTTTCTGTAATGAATTTTCCCTCATCAAATAAGGAGGCATTATATTTCCTCCTAAAAAGACAGTATAGATGCTTAATCTTTGCCTTTATTACATTTCAGAGTAAGGAGTTGGTAGAATAATCACCTCAAATGGTGGCAAAATATTTGCTGTTGTGTTCCTTTTCTCTTTCATGTCAATATGGACTCATAGAGATTTATTTATTAAATGTTTTACAATTCAAATTGGGCCAACAAGAGTCCCTTCGTGTTGGTTCCTATATTCTCCTGGCATACCCTCATTAATTAGTCTTTGAGCAATTTCTTGTTTTCTGGCACAAGATATTCCATCCCAATATGTGCTTTTCCTGTCCTAGAACTGATTCCAAGGAGCTCTGGTTGCTTTTAGTGGCAACGATATTTAGAATCCAACATGTGGGTGCTAAATGTGCTGATTCTTACTGGGGTAACATTATATCTAGGCACTTTCAGGGGACATCGCTAGAAAATATATTCAGTTTTTTTTTATGTTTAATTTTTTTGTAGAGACAAGGTCTCACTCTGTTGCCCAAGCTGGTTTCAAACTGAGCTCAAGCGATCCTCCCTCCTCAGCCTCCCAAAGTGCTGGTATTACATCTGTCAGAGCAAACTGCTGGTAAAGATTTTCACAAAAGAAAAATAAAGAAACCAAAGTGCTTGGATTACAGATGTGAGCCACTGTGCCCTCAATTTTTTTTTAAGTCATGAATACATAATGATGTCTTCTATGGCAATTTAACATTACAGGGTTCTTCTTTAACATTTTTTTTTTTTTGAGGCAGAGTCTCGCCCTGTTGCCCAGGCTGGAGTGGTGCAGTGGTGCAATCCTAATTCACTGCACCTTCAAATGCCTAGGCTTCAAACAGTCCTCCCTCAGCCTCCGGAGTAGCTAGGACTACAGGTGCACATCACCATGCCCAGCTAATTTTTAAAAACTTTTTGTAGAGATGGGGGTCTTGTTGCATTGGCCAGGCTGGTCTCAAACTCCTGGCCTCAAGTGATCCTCCCATCTTGACTTTCCAAAGTGCTGGGATTACAGGTGTGAGCCACCATGCCTGGCCAACTTTTATTTGATCTGTATATGTCTTTTCCTTACACTGAAAATGTTGGGTCTTACTAACATTAACATAGTTACTTATTTGCTTTATCTTGTAATAGACATAAAATTACAAAATTATAATACCAATATTACGATAAATAGCTGGGCATGGCGGCGCTCGCCTGTAGTCCCAGCTACTCAGGAAGCTGAGGTGGAAGGACTGCTTGAACCTAAGAGTTTGAAGCTGCAGTGAGGTGTGATTGTGCCACTGTACTCCTACCTGGACAACAGAGCGAGTGAGGGAAAAAAAAAGAAATAATGGAAGACCCAGAGAAAGCCCCAAATATTTAAAAATTAAACAATACACTTTGCAGCTTCCTCACCTCTCTCAGCCTTCATAGAATTGAAGAGAGTTAGGGCCTTGCGCTAGATTAGGCTTTGCCTGAAGGAAATGTTGTGTTTGGTTTGATCTTTTATCCAGACCATTAAAACTGTCTTGGCGTTTATTAGTAATAAGGCTATTTCATTTTCATATCGTTTGTGTGTTCACTGGAGTAGCACTTTTAGTTTCCTTCAGGAACTTATACTTTGATTCACAACTTGGCTAACTTTGGTACAAGAGGCCTAGCTTTTGGCCTCTCGGCTTTCAACATGCCTTCCTCACTAAGCCTGATCATTTGGTTTTTGGTTTAAAGAGAAAGACATATGACTTCCTTTTACTTGAATGCTTAGAGGCCATTGTAGGGTTATTAATTGGCCTAACTTCAGTATTGTGGTGTCCAAGGGAATAGGGAGGCCCAAGGAGAGAGAGAGAGAGAGAGATGGGGAAACAGCTGATTGGTGGAGTAGTCAGAATATACACATTTATCACTTAAGTTTGCCATCTTTTTTTCTTTCTTTTTTTTTTTTTGAGACAGTCTCGTTCTGTCACCCAGGCTGGCATGCAGTGGCGTGATCTCAGTTCACTGCAACCTCTGCCTCCCGGGCTCAAGCAATTCTCCTGCCTCAACCTCCCGAGTAGCTGGTATTACAAGCGTGCACCACCAGCCAGCTAATTTTTATATTTTTTAGTAGAGACAGGGTTTGCCATGTTGGCCAGGCTGGTCTCGAATTCCTGACCTCAAGTGATCCACCCGCCTTGGCCTCCCAAAGTGCAGGGATTACAAGCGTAAGCCACTGCGCCTGGCCAAGTTTGCCACCTTTTTTTTATTTTTATTTTTTGAGATGGAGTCTCACTCTATCACCCAGGCTGGAATGCAGTGACGCAATCTCGGCTCACTGCAGTCTCTGCCTCCTGGATTCAAGCGATTCTCCTGCCTCAGCCTCCCGAGTAGCTGGAACTACAGGCATGTGCCACCACGCCCAGCTCATTTTTTGTATTTTTAGTAGAGACGGGGTTTCACCATGTTGGCCAGGCTGGTCTTCAACTTCTGACCTCAGGTGATCTGCCCGGCTCAGCCTCCCAAAGTGCTGGGATTATAGGCGTGAGCCACCGCGCCCGGCCAAGTTTGCCATCTTTTATGGGTGCAGTTTGTGGTGCCTCAAAATGATGATAGTAGTAACATCAGAGAGCATTAATCACAGATCACCATAACAAATATAATAATGAGAAATTTGAAACATTGTGAGAATTACCAAAATGTGACAGAGACATGAAGTAAGCACATGCTATTGGAAAAATGGCACTGGTAAACTTGCTTGATGCAGGATTGCCACACACCTTCAATTTGTTAAAAACTCGGTGTCTGCGAAGTACAGTAAAGCAAAGCACAATCAAATGAGGTGTGCCTGCATATTACAACCAAGAGGCTTTTTGCAGAAACACGAGTGTGCTTCAACATTCAAAAACCAGCTGGTGTAATTCACCACATTAAGATAATAAAGGAGGCCAGGTGTGGTGGCTCACACCTGTAATCCCAGCACTTTCAGAAGCCGAGGTGGACAGATCACTTGAGGCCGGGAGTTCGAGACCAGCCTGGCCAACATGGTGAAATCCTGTCTCTACTAAAAATAGAAAAATTAGCCTGGCATGGTGGCATGCACCTTTAGTCCCAGCTATTCGGGAGGCTGAGGCAGGAGAATCCTTGAAACTAAGAGGCGGAGGTTGCAGTAAGCTGAGATCATGCCAGTGCATTCCAGCCTGGGCAACAGTGAGACCCAGTCTCAAAAAAAAAAAAAAAGATAATAAAGGAGAAAAACCATATAGTCTATTCAATAAATACAGAAAAAGCATCTGACAAAATTCAGTGCCCTTTCATGATAAAAACTCAGCAGATTAGAAATAGAGGAAATGCATGTATGAAAGAGCTACAGATAGATTGTACTTAATTGTGAAATATTGAACATGTTACCCCGAAAATCAGGAAAAAGGCAAAGATGTCTACTCTAACCACTTCTATTCAACATTATACTAGAGGTCATAGCCAGTATAATGAGGCAAGAAAAAAGATAAGAGGCATTATCTCTTTTTACAAAAAAACTAATCAGAAATGAAATTTCAAATGCAATATCATTAGGAATAATTTAATAAGAAATGTACAAGATTTACACACTGAAACTGAAAATGTTGCTGAAAGAATTAAAGACCTAAATAAATGGAATGTTGTACCATGTTCATCAGCTGAAAGACTTAAGTGTCTTTACAATGTCAGTTCTCCCTTCATTGAACTGTAGATTCATAACCCCAGTCATAACTGCAGGGGTTTTTTTGTAGAAATTGATGAGCTGATTCTAAAATGTATATGGAAGTTGGGCACGGTGACTTATGCCTGTAAACCAGCACTTTGGGAGGCTGAGGCAGACAGATCACTTGAGGTCAGGAATTTGAGACCAACCTGGCCAACATGGCGAAACCCCGTCTCTACAAAAAATACAAAAATTAGCCAGACGTGGTGGCACACACCTGTAATCCTAGCTACTTGGGAGGCTGAGGCATGAGAATGACTTGAACCCAGAGGTGGAGGTTGCAGTGAGCCAAGATCATGCCACTGCACGCCAGCCTGGGCGACAAAGTGAGACTTTGCCTCAAATAAATAAATAAATAAATAAAATGTATATGGAAATGCAGAGGACCTAGAACATCCAAAGTAAACTTGAAAGAGAACAAAATTAAGGGGCTTATGTTATGTGACTTTGTAGTCATTTGATTTTTAACAGAGGCACCAGAACAGTCCGGTGCGGGAAAGGAAAGTCTTTTAGCACATGGTGCTGGATGATAGCAAGTGACATCCATACCAGACAAAAATGAACCTTGACCTTACCCTAAATATTAGTTTCCTAGAGTTGCCACAAACTAGGTGGCTTAAAACCACAGAAATTTGGCTGGGCTCGGTGGCTGACGCCTGTAATCCCGGCCTTTGGGAGGCCGAGTCGGGCAGATCACCTGAGGTCAGGAGTTCAAGACTAGCCTGGCCAACATAGTGAAACTTTGTCTCTACTAAAAATACAAAAAACTTAGTCAGGTGTGGTGGTGCACACATATAATCCCAGCTAGCCAGGAGGCTGAGGCAGGAGAATTGCTTGAACCTGGGAGGTTGCACTGAGCCAAGATTGCACCACTGCACTCCAGCCTGGGTGACAGAGTGAGACTCCGTCTCAAAACAAAACCACAGAAATTTGCTGTCTCATAATTCCAGAGTCTAGAAGTCCAAAATCAACTGTCAGCAGGGCCATGGTCTCTGTGAAACCTGTAGGGGAGTCCTTCCTTGCCTCTTCCTAGCTTCCAGTGGTTGGCAACCTTTGACATTCTTTGATTTGCAGCTACATTACTTCAATATCTGTCTTCCTCATCACACAGCATTCTCCATGTATGTCTCTGTCTTTAAATGGCCTACTTCTTGTAAGAACACAGTAATACTGGATTGGGGCCCGCCCTACTCCAGTGTGACCTCATCTTAACTAATTACGCCTGCAACAACGCTGTTTCCAACTAAGGTCTCAGTGTGAGGTACTGAGGGTTAGGACTTCAACATATCTTTTGGGGGACATAGTCCAACCCATGACACTACCTCACACCATACATAAAAATTAATTCATGAGAGATTATAGACCTAAATGTTTTAAAAGCGAAAAATATAAAGCTTCTGCAAGAAAACATAGGAGAATATCTTTGCAGTCCAAAGAAAAAGATTTTTTTTTAAACACAGTTTCACTCTGTTGCCCAGGCTGGAGTGCAGTGGTATGATCTCAGCTGACTGCAACCTCTGCCTCCCAGGTTCAAGTGATTCCCATGCCTCAGCCTTCCAAGTAGCTGGAATTACAGGTGTGCGCCACCATGCCTGGCTAATTTTTGTATTTTTAGTAGAGGCAGGGTTTTGCCGTGTTGGCCAGGCTGGTCTCAAACTCCTGACCTCAAGTGATCTGCCTGCCTCGGCCTCCCAAAGTGCTGGGATTACAGGTGTGAGCCACCGTGCCAGGCCAAAAAAAAAAAAAGATTTATTAGGATACATGAAGCAATAGCTATTAAAAGAAAAAATAAATTGGACTTCATTAAAATTTAAAACTTTTGGTCCTCAAAAGATACCATTAAGAAAATGAAAAGACAGAGCTGGGTGTAGTGAGGCTTGCCTGTAGTCACTACTGGGTACTTGGGAGGCTGAGGCAGGAGGATCACTTGAGCCCAGGAGTTCTAGGCCAACATAGGCAATATAGTGAGACACTGTTTCTTAAAAAAAAAAAAGAAAGAAAAAACAAAAGAAAATAGGCTGGGAGCTGTGGCTCACGCTTGTAATCCCAGCACTTTGGGAGTACAAGGCGGGTAGATTGCTTGAGCTCAGGAGTTCAAGACCAGCCTGGGCAACATAGCGAAATCCTGTCTCTACAAAAGATACAAAAAATTAGCCACCCATGGTGGCATGCACCCATAGTCCATAGTTCCAGCTACTCAGGAAGCAGAGGCAGGAGGATTGCTTGATCCCAAGGAGGTCAAGGCTGCAGTGAGCTGAGGTCGCGCCACCGCACCCCAGCCTGGGTGACTGAGTGAGACCCTGTCTCAAAGAAAATGAAAAGACAGGTCCACCAAGAAAATAGTTGAGACCAGTCATAGAAAAAAATAGAAAGTCATATATCTGACAAAGGATTTGTATTCAGAAGAATTCCTACAACTCAGTAATAAAAGGACAACCTGATTTTTAAAGGGTGAAAATATTTTAATAGATACTTTTTTTTTTTTTTTTGAGACAGAGTCTCACTGTGTCACCTAGGCTGGAGTGCAGTGGTGCCATCATACATAGCTCACTGCAGCCTCGAACTCCTGGGCTCAAGTGGTCTTCCTGCCGCAGCCTCCTGAGTAGCTAGGACTACAAGCACATGCCACTATGCCTGGCTAATTTTTAAATTTTTTGTAGACATGGGCTGGTGTCTCTGTGTTGTCTAGGCTGGTCTCGAACTCCTGGGCTCAAGTGATCCTCCCACCTCTGCCCCCCAAAGTGCTGGGCCACCACACCTGGTGTGGTGTCACCAGACATGAGCTACCATGCACTGCCTGATACTTTTCTTTTATCGTCTGTTTATTTCTTGTTCATGGGTGTTTCTGTTCTGATTTTATGACTATTCTATATTCTAAGATTTCTCTGAGAATATTATTTGTTTCCTCTAAGGACAGACTTGGTCTCTCTTCCATGGGGCTGGTTCTTGAGCCGCCAGGGATGGGGAGAGGACCTGGGTAGCTGCCGTGCTGCCCCTTCTCTGCTGTGGTGGAGTGGCCTGTTGCCTGCGGGGTCTCTCTCTGAAGGGTGGTTTGGAGAAGTTCTGTGGAGGCGAGGCAGGGGCCAGCTCTTGTCCCATGGACCCTCAGAGGCTGGGAAAAGGTGGGCATCACCTGGGCTGCTGCCAGCCACATCAAGAGCCTTTGGGTGGGGGTGGAGGGGGGGCCGGGGAAGGGAAGGTTCTAGCTAATGATTTAGAAAAGACCCTTTGATTTCTTGCCTGAGGGAAGAAGTGGCACCTTGCCACTTCAGGTTTGCTCTGCTCACCAGCCCCAACAGCATCAGCCTCACCTGGGAGCTTATTGAAGGTGCCCTGCCCCAAAGCTTGTGGGTTGGGATCTGGCATTCAGCAGTCCCCAGGTGTTGCGCACATGACAGCACTGCTTGCCCCTCCTCTCGTCTGGTCTGGTCTCGTCTGGTCTGAGAGCTTCTTTGGGGCTCTGACGGGTATACAGGCTCTCATCTGCTCTATAGCTCTCTTGTAGTACATTCCTCTCTGTTCCATTAGTCAACATGTTCCTGCCTACTTCCAGCATCTAGAAATTTGCTGAGTGTATCTTATCCGTTCAGAGGTCCTCTCTTGCTATTGCCTCTGTTAGAAATGTCTTCCCTTTCATATGTCTATACTTCTGTTTCTTTGAGGTTTGAAGGGTCAAGTGGCAAATACATGTAGGCAGTTGGCCATCCTCTGGTGAAGGCTTTAAAGCCCAGGAATAACAAGATCCATTATGTCTAAAACTAGCAAAAACCCTACCTGTCACATGGTGAACTGAATTAGAGGTGGTAGGGACAGAAGCCAGATTGGAGTGAGTGGAAGGTGAGGGAGTGGAGATTGGGTATAGATAACTCTTTTTAAGAAGTTTTGTTGTGATGGTGACCAGAAAAATAGGAGTGGGGTAGAGGGGGATGAGGGTGTTTTTCACGTGGGTGAATATGAGAGCATGTTTGCATCCTTCTGGGAATGGCCCAGGAGAGAGGGGAGCATGAGAAGGAGGAAATGGGGACCTGGAGGAGCAGACTCCTTGTGTGGAGGGGGGAAGCGGCATCTAGAGCTGTTGCAGGAGGTAGGCTTTGAGTAAATGCTTCCTCTTTGGTAAAGATGGGGAACGGTAGAAGTTGCACGGACCCTTTGTTAAAGCTCAGAAGCTGAGTGAGAATTAGAGCTTAAGTTTACGGAGTAGTCAGAATAAAGTACCCCTAACTGTATTCTCGCACAGTGCAGGAAGCCAGGGGTCTGAAATCAAGATGTTGCAGGGCTCCATTCCCCCCAGAGCCTCTAGCATGGGATCCTTCCTTGCATCTTCCAGCTTTTGGTGGCTGCCTGGCAGTCCTAGACTTTCCTTGGCTTGCAGTTGCATTGCTCCATTCTCTGCTTGTGTCTTCACATGGCCTTCTCGGTGTCCCCGTATTCTTCTCTGGATGCTTGTCACTGTATTAGGCCCACCCTAAATCCAGGATGATCTCATATCAAGATCCTTCACTTAATTACAGAAGCAAAGACCTTCCAAATAAGGTCAGAGCCACAGGGTCTGGGGGTTAAGACGTACACCTAACTATTCGGGGCTACCATTGAACCCCTGTAGAAGCCTGTCCATTTCCAGGATAGCAGAGCCCAAGGAAGGGCCAGAAGTCCCCCCAAAACAGTTGTTTGCATTCACCAGATTCTAAGCTATAAGCAGATGGGCAGTGGCAGTCAGTCCTAATCCATATACCATTGGCAACAATGGTTTAGTTCACTGTAGACATAATGAGATACTTATCTTCTGCTAAGTAGTCCTCATGATAACAGCCATATTACTCCTGGCTTTGAGTGACAGCGCTGTGCTCTTGTCTGGTGCCCATATACTTCAGCAGCTGGAAACAAGACAGTGCTCATGATTCACCAGAAAGTTTCTGTAGTTAAAATCAAGTGATCCCTTGAGTCTATTCTAATATTTGTCTGTACCATGTTCTATGACGAGACATGGAAACAAAACATTAAGAAGTGAAAGTATCTTTGATTATGCTGTTGAAGACAACTTTTTTTGTTTTGTTTGAGGCGGAGTTTCACTCTTGTTGCCCAGGCTGGAGTGCAATGGTGTGATCTCGGCTCACTGCAACCTCCTCATTCCCGGGTTCAAGCGATTCTCCTGCCTCAGCCTCCCAAGTAGCCAGGATTACAGGCATGTACCACTATGCCTGGCTAATTTTTTTATTTTAATAGAGATGGGGTTTCACCATGCTAGTGAGACTGGTCTCGAACTCCTGACCTCAGGTGATCCACCCGCCTCTGCCTCCCAAAGTGCCGGGATTACAGGCGTGAGCCACCGTGCCTGGCCGAAGACAACTTTTTAAAGATGCATATGCTCTGGGCTGGGTGCAGTGGCTCACACCTGTAATCCCAGCACTTTGGGAGGCCGAGGCGGGTGGATCACCTGAGGTCAGGGGTTCGAGACCAGCCTGGCCAACATGGTGAAACACCGTCTCTACTAAAAGTATAAAAATTAGCCGGGCGTGGTGGTGGGTGCCTGTAATCCCAGCTACTCAGGAGGCTGAGGCAGGAGAATCGCTTGAACCCCAGAGGTGGAGGTTGCAGTGAATTGAGACTGTGCCCACTGCACTCCAGCCTGGGTGACAGAGTGAGACTCGGTCTCAATAAATAAAATAAAAGATGCATATGCTCTGGCTACATTTTATTCTTTCTCAAACAGCTTTTACAGTGGGTAGTGCTGTAAAAGTTGTTTAGCTCTGGTCATTTTATCTTTTTTGTGATCTGCAAAAGGAGAGATCCTTTTCCTTTTCACTGTGTCTAATACCCAACTCCAATACTCCTTTGACCTCACAGGCACTTAGAATCTGTCAGTGGCTCCATCTTTTCTCAGACTTCATCTCCTTCGTATCCTTATTCCTCTCCTTTGTAGCTTCAGTGCCAGTCAGATGTCGTTACTCCCTGGCACACTACCTCAGCACTTCAGCACTTTCTTGCTTTGTTATATTCAGTCGACAAAGCCCCAGCCTCATGAAACTCAGTCATGTCTGCCCCATGCCTGCTCCGTCCTGAAGCTGAATGTGACTCCTTCATTGATCCCCCTTTAAGGTTCATGTCTACCGCAGGTCAACCTCTTGCCGCCAAGCCCACCTGCATACTGCAGTTCCCTGGTCTCTCCTAGCCCCTCCCACCCTCCTTATCAGCTGTCACACCTCCTTGCAGCTGATATCTTAGTTCCCAGAGAGCACAGAAGCAAGCTCAAGAGAATGTCTACAGGCCAGCGTCTACTCCTTCGCTCTGACTCCCTCATGCTGTCACGGAGCGCCTGTCCCAGGCCCTCGCTCCTGTTCTAAGGCATCTCTCCAGTCCTCTACTGCACTCTCCCCCATCAGAGATTCCTCGCTCGCCTGCCCTAGAAACTTGTTGCTACTTCTCCCACCTTGACAAAAGCTGCTCCCAACCCCCCACCTGTCTAGCATCTCTGTTTTCCTTTACCAGCAAGACTCCAGTCCCTGTCTCCACACCCTCTTCAACCTTCTGCAGTTGTTCCTTTGCTGCCACAGCTCTGCCAAGCTGCTCCGTGAGGTCTCCAGTGATGACCTTCATGTTGTTAAATCTGGGAGCTGCTTGTCACTTCTTGTCCCGGAGCTGTCGTCATCAGTTAACCCCAATACCCATATGAGGCAATCCTTTCCCTCCCTTGAGTCTCTGCACTGATGTGCACCTTCTCAGTGCAAACCACAGCTTTTGTCTCTTTCTAGCTGAATACGTGACTGACTGTGCTTCTCTTAGCTGTCACCGCTGCTGGAGCAGCAGCTCCACAGGACAGGATTGTCTCCTTGATTCACAGATGTAGCTCAAGCTCCTAGAACAGTGCCCGGCGTCTATGGGTCCTCAGGAAGTCCTGGGTGAGTGTGTGAATGTCTGTCCTCCTCAGTCTTTTCTGTTTCGCATGTGATGTTGGAAGGCCTCAGGTTCAGGCTTTTCTTCTCCACCCTCACTCCCGAAGTGATTCCGTCCAGCCCCGTGGCTCCCAAATTTATGTCTCCAGGCTGACTGGGTCACGGGAACTCCTTATCCTCCCCAGACCTTCTCTTTCCCTGGTCTTCTCCTTTCCAGTAAACAGCAACTCCAACTCCCTGCTCCTCAGGCCAGAAACCTGGCGCTAGTTACCTCATTTGTTCACAAATGCTGTTACTCCACCTGCAAGATGGGTACAAAATCTCATGAGTTCCCCTGCCTCCACTGCTCCCACCCTGGTCCAGGTGTCTAGCTTCCCTGCCTCTGCCCTTGCCCCCTGGTTCTTTGTTTAGTCCTGCAATATTGTGGGCCACACCAGGGTGCTCTTCTGTTCAGAACCCTCCAGTGGGTCCCTGCTCACTCAGAATCACAGCCCAACAGGATCACCTCTCTTGCCACTCTCCCACCACTCATGCACTGCGGCCTCACTGGCCTCCTGGCTCCTCCCTGGACCCTCCAAGTACGTCCCTGCCTCAAGGCCTTTACCTCTCCTCTGCCCTCTGTCCCAGGTATCACACATGTCTGCTCAAGTGTCACCTTCCCAGTGTGGCCCTCCCTGAGCACACCCATGTCTATAAATCAGGCAGCCTGCCTCTGCCCCACCAGTTCCCCCTGCCTAGCATAGGACTTGTCACCATCTGCCACAAGCTGTGTTACTGCTTGGTTTTGTTTGTGCTCTCCCACTCCCCTCCCCTCCCTCCCTCTCCCCACCCTCCCTCTCCCCTCCCCTATAGAATCTGAGTCCCATGAGGACAGAGATTTTTTTTTTGCCTCTTCCTCAATATATCCTCAGTGCCTAGAATCATGCATATTTTAATTTATTGAGTGAATTAACAAATAAATTCTGCAGTGAGACATTGCCCTAAGGTTTTGTCTTATGAGAGGGACAGAAGAACCTGCAGCCTGCTCTGCTGTTGGCTCCTTAGCTTCTTCACAGCTAACAGGAACAATATTGTTTATGAGATAATCAAAGCCATAGTCATGAGTTAGAAGGTACATATAAAGGCAAATATGTGGAGATTGAGTTACTTTGGTGGGGGTGGGGGGGTGTGCAGTTATCTGAAAACATGGAACAAATCAATGAGAGTCTAAATAGCACCCACATATTTGCCTCTCTTTTAAAACATACCTCCTTTATGAGTGTATAATTTAACAGCACAGTTTCCCAGTGCAGCTTTGCGAAACAAGAGAAATGAATTTTAAAGGCTGTCAGGTGCCTTTGCAATCTGTGGCTTAGTATTTGTGTAACAACATTTGTGTTTTGCCAACAGATGTACTGCTTAAAGTACCCATGAGAATGGCCTCTGTGGTTTTCTGCTTTCCTGGATGGAACCTTGGGAACTGATTATTGAGAAGAGGCTGACCACTACCCACCTCAGCTCCCAGGCTTCAGGGCCTTGGTTACTACTCCTTTGGGCCCTCACTGACCCTTGCAGACGTCTTTTGCAACCTCTGTAGCCAGAAGGGACAACCGCTTTCTGGCATGTTGCTCTTTCCCTAATGGCTTATGAGCTTCTTGAGCACCAAAGCATGTGTGACTTCCTCACGCCTTCCCCTGTATAGTATAGCACCCCTAACTGTATGTATAAGGAGAAGGAGTGAGCAATTGATGGTGTCCCCCTGGATCTCCAAGGGAATGGGAAGGGGCGGGGTTTCTGGATTCAGTCACGTGGAATCTGGTTGTTGGTGTCTAAATGTGCCTGTTACTTGTGCCCAGTGTCCAGGTTCACCAGGAGGCTTAGCCTGCTCATTTCCCTGCTAGGTAGCTATATTTTGGGAGAGCATTTTTTATGCTCTAATTGAACTTTGTGGGTCTCAGCAATTTGAACAATGTTTTGTTTTTCTTCTGGTCAGGTTACAAAAGAAAGAAAAGGAATCTGGTGTTGTAGGAGGTGGTGTGTTGTGTAATTACTTGTTTTTTTTTTAAGTTTTTTTTAATTTTTGCAACAAGGCAAGTTTTCTTTGAATAAATAATGCTGGGAGCTTATCACATAGAAGACATATGTGTTGTACTCAGTACATTCTGAATTATCTGCGTTTATTTTTATCTCTTGAATTCACTTATAAACAATTCAAAGGCTGCTTTTTTAGCTAACAGAAATAGGAAGAGAATCTCAGAATCTATTTTGTCATTTTTTCAATGGGTCGAGTTATAGTGATTATGCTAACTCGGTGGAAAAGCAGTGTAGTGAGTAAACCTCACATATGGCATATCATGAACATTTTGTTGCTTTTTTGGCTTCTGACCATCTTCATACCTTTTTTTGTGTTAAAAGTCTCCCCATTGTGTATATCTTAGTAAGAGGCAGGTGGACCCTAGTTTCTACCTAAGAAAACCTGAAGATGGGGTTGGGGGCCTGTGGTGTACTTCCTTCTCATGCTGTCCATGACCGCTGCAGTGGCTTTATAAGGATCCAGGATCCAGGGCCCCTCAGTGGGTGTCTTCCATTTCTCAAGATTGCCTCTTGGTTGTGAGATGATGGTTGCTGCTCTAGTTATTGCATCCACTCCTCCAGGTAGGAAGAAAGAGGTCATAGGGGAAAGGCAAAATGGCACTTGACATCTTAACTTCTAGGCCCATTCAATATTTCCATTTCCATCTTCACACCCATCATCTTGTCCTAGGGAACAAACAGCACCAGCAGCTCAGTAGCTATAACAGCAATTATTTATTTCTCACACATGGGTCTGGGTCAGCTGTAAGATGGGATTCAGATCTGTTCTCAAGCCTGTCGTTCCAGGACCCAGGAGGGAGAAGCAGCTGCCAGGGGAAGTCTCTTCGTAGGCGGAGGTCAGGAGTCCAAGAGGAGTGAGCAGAGTCACAGAAGCCTCTTAAAGCCTCTTCTTCCCCCATCCCATCAACACGTGAGCAAGCCCAGAGTCAGTGGGTGGGAGGTGTGCTCCGCCCATAGTCAGTAGAACAAGAGCAAGCTTGAAAGAGAACGATGAACAGGAGTGCGCTCGGCCACTGTCTCCTTAGCCATAACGTCGTCCCATGGTCTGCTGGGAAGCGGGGAATAACTCTCCTTAGCTGAGCGCAGGGTCTCATTAGTAAGGCAGATGGAGAACATGGGTGTTGGGGGACACCTGGCAGTGCCTGCCACAGGGGAATGGAATATATTCCCTCCCCTTGCTTTCTAGAAACTAGGGGATGGCGATGAAGCCTAGGTTTGGCCAAACCCATTCTGCCTTCAGGGACTTTGACTCTTGAGGGACAGTGAGGGATTAGTCATGGTGGTGGCAGCTGAGTCACAAAACCAGCAATTGTGGCTAGTGTCCAGTGATGACATGCAGCAGTGCCCAGAGTGGGTGTCCCAACCAGCAGGTCCCTGCAGTATAACCTTGGCTGTGTTTGCAGTGCAGCCTCTATTCCTGCTGCTTTTCTGAGCCTAGTTCTCTAGTTCTCTCTCCATTTCCAGATCTGCTGCCCAAGAACTCCTTTGTGATTGAATTTAACCAGAGTTGATTTCTGTTGCTTGAAACTCAGGACCTTGATGCAGTGTGCAGGGTCTGGGCAAGGTAAAAACACACTTTCATGATTTTGCCTCAAGTATAGTAGATGAGCTTAGGCTTTTTGAGCCAGGTACCCCTGGGATTAATTCTCAGCTCTTGCACCTAGCAGGTGACCTCAGCAATGAAGTCACTTGCCCTCCTTGAGCCTCAGTGTTGCCCTCAGTTAAACATTGCTCTCATGTGTTGCTGAGCATTCAATGAGATTGTATATGAAGTGATCATTGTGAAGGTATTGGGACATAATTTGGGAAAGTGTCCTGGTCTAAGCTTTTGATTGGCTCTCCATCATTTGGGTAATGGGATAGTGATTTAGGAGTACTATAGCAGGTCAAGGGGCCCTTCTGGAAAGGGTATGAGGAAGGTCAGGGACAAGTCTGAAATGAATCATCCTGGGCTTAATGCCTGTGACTGGGCAGTGGGTACAATTATCTCAGGCTAGTCAGTAGTCATTTATTGTGAGAATACATGGGCAGATTTTTTAATTTCCTTCTCAGTCTAGACTTGAATGCAAACAGTTCTTATTGCTAACTTACCACTAGTCACCACTAATGCACAAAGACTATGAACAGGAAATTCATAAAAGAAGAGATACAGATGGCCAATGAAGATAGGAAAAGAGTTCTGCCTGCTGGTAATCAAAGAGATGCAAACGAAAACAAAAATGATGCCTTTTCACCTACCAAATTTGTCAAGATTAAAAAGAAAGCAAAGAGCCAGCGTCAGCTGATGTTCATACCTGCACCTGCTCGGTAGCTTGCTAATGTTCTGCCTGCTCCACACGCCAGGCCAGCCTCCACGGCGCAGCCAGGTGAGGCCTTTCCTTGTATACAGGCACGTTTGGATTCACTGTTGCATAAGTGACACATGTGCATGCTTCACAATTCAGGAAGTGCAAACTCCAGCGTGATGCAAGGTCTGAGTGTCCCTGCTGCCCTGGTCGCCCAGCTGCCTAGGCCTCTCTTCAGGGAACAGCTGCATCCCAGGGTCTTGTCTGTGTGTTTTGGGGTGTTCTATGCACACGCAGACACATTTAAACCTATTTTTATTTTCCCTGCACCTCCTTGGGCTACTGTAAGCTGTTAAATTTTTTTTTCTAGGAATTTGTCCATTTTGTCTGACTAGCATAAAGTTGTTCATGTTATAGTTTTTTATACATTTGCAACATCTGTAATTATGTCTGCTTTTTCATTCCTAGTGTTTGTTGTTTACTTGTACCTTCTCCCTTTTTTCCTTGTCTTGGTAAAAGTTCGTTAGGTTCATTGGTCTTACAAGAAGCAGACATGTAGGCATTATTGCCCTGTTATTACTCTGTGTCTCTTTTCTAGTTCATTAAATTCTGCTTTTGCTTTTATCTTTATTATTTTTTCTATGGTCTTAGAGTACATTCTCTGTATTTTTGTTTGTTTGTCTTTTGTTTTGAGAGAGAGAGTCTTGCTCTGTCACCCAGGCTGGAGTGTAGTAGTGCAATCTCAGCTCACTGCAACCTCCACCTCCTGGGTTCAAGTGATTCTCGTGCCTCAACCTCCTGAGTAGCTGGCATTTACAGGCATTTGCCCCACACCCGGCTAATTTTTTGTATTTTTAGTAGAGATGGGGTTTTGGCATGTTGACCAGGCTGGTCTCGAACTCCTGACCTCAGGTGATCCACCCGCCTTGGCCTCCCAAAGTGCTAGGATTACAGGCATGAGCCACCACGCCTGGCCCTAACTTCTTAAGTTATAAATTTGGTTCTTGATTTTTCTACCCTTTTTTCAAATGTAAACATTTAAGGCTAACCCTCTGGAACTACTTCAACTGTATCTAGCAAGTTCTGATAGTATTGTCACTTTAAGTTAGCCCAAAGATATTCTAAGTTTTCTTTGTTTCTTCCTTTGACTCACAAATTATTTTAAAATGTGTTTTTCAATTTCCAAGCACATGGCTTTGGGTTTTTGTTGATTTTTTTTTTTCCTAGTTGCTCTAGAAAAAAAAATTGACTGCACAAGGTGGCTCACGCCTGTAATCCCAGCACTTTGGGAGGCCGAGGCGGGCAGATCACCTGAGGTCAGGAGTTCGAGACCAGCCTGGCCAACATGCCAAAACCTCATCTGTACTAAAAATACAAAATTAGCTGGGCATGGTGGCGCACACCTGTAGTTCCAGCTACTCTGGAGGCTGAGGCAGGAGAATCGCTTGAACCAGGAGGTGGTGGTTACAGTGAGCCAAGATTGCACCAATGTACTCCAGCCTGGGCAACAAGAGCAAGACTCCGTCTCAAAAAAAAAAAAAAAGAAAAAAGAAAAAATCAACTTCTAACTAAGTGGCACTGTGGTCAAAGAACTTGGTCTGTGTGACAACAGTTCTTGCAGTTGGTTGAGAAGTGCTCCATGACACATTATCTATAACCAGTGAACAGAGTATGTCACCACCAAGCATGGGTGCAGGATTCTACATATATTCATTACCTCTGTCTTATCCTTTTGTTGTGAAAGTATTTTCTCTTCTTACTGTCATTTTGTTTACTTGATTTATCAACTGATGGAATATGTGTTAAAATCTACCGTGGTGATGGACACATCAGTTTCTCCACAGAGTTTGGTAATTTTCATTTTATTATTTATTTTGAGGCCATGTTTTCAATTTTAGATACAGTTTCACATTCCTGGTGTATTGAACCCTTTGGTATTATGAAGTGACCATACTAATATTTTATTTTTTTAATTATTATTTATTTTATTTATTTTTCTTTTTTTTTTTTGAGACAGGGTCTCCCTCTGTCACCCAGTCTGGAGTGCAGTGGTGCAATCTCAGCTCACTGCAACCTCCGCTTCCTGGGCTCAAGTGGTCCTCCCACCTCAGCCTCCTGAGTAGCTGGGATTACAGGCTTGCACCAGCGCGCCTGGCTAAGTTTTTGTATTTTTAGTAGAGACAGGGTTTTGCCATGTTGCCCAGACTGGTCTCAAACTCCTGGGCTCAAGCAGTTCACCAGCCTTGGCCTCTAAAAGTGTTGGGATTACAGGCATGAGCCACCACGCCCGGCCGTCCCAGTTTTTTATTTTCCTCCTTTCTGTGTCTTTATGCACCGGTGAGGTGGAGCTTTTGAAAATGTCAGATAGCTAGACTTTTTTTTTTTTTTTTTTTTGAGACGGAGTTTTGCTCTTGTCACCCAGGCTGGAGTGTAATGGCGTGATCTCGGCTCACTGCAACCTCCACCTCCCAGGTTCAAAACAATTCTCCTGCCGCAGCCTCCTGAGTAGCTGGGACTACAGGTACACGCCACCACGCCTGGCTAATTTTGTATTTTTAGTAGAGATGTGGTTTCACCATGTTGGCCAGGCTGGTCTCAAACTCCTCACCTCAGGTGATCCACCCACCCACCTCAGCCTCCCAAAGTGTTGGAATTACAGACGTGAGCCACCATGCCCAGCTGATAGCTAGATTTTTTTTTTTTTTTTGAGACAGTCTTGCTCTGTCGCCCAGGCTGGAGTGCAGTGGTGCGATCTCGGCTCACTGCAAGCTCCGCCCCCCGGGTTCATGCCATTCTCCTGCCTCAACCTCCAGAGTAGCTGGGACTACAGGTGCCCGCCACCATGCCTGGCTGATTTTTTTTTTGTTGTTGTTGTATTTTTAGTAGAGACGGGGTTTCACCGTGTCAGCCAGGATGGTCTCAATCTCCTGACCTCGTGATCCGCCCACCTGGGCCTCCCAAAGTGCTGGGATTACAGGCGTGAGCCACCGTGCCCGGCCTCGAGATTTTTTTTAAAAATCCATTGTCTGTTTCGTCCTTTAACATCTGTTTGATTTCTGATGTATTTAGTAGATTCATTTATAGCATACTTGTGCATTCTATTTTTCCATATTTTCTGCTCTTTTAAATTTTTCTTCCCCTTTCTTGCCTTCTCTTAGACTTTTAAGAAAATTGTAGTAAAATACACATCACCTAAAATTTACCATTTTTAAATGTACAGTTCAGTGGCATTAAATACAAATTGGAGGCCAGGCAGGTGGCTCATGCCTGTAATCCCAGCACTTTGGGAGGCTGAGGTGGGAGGATTGCTTGAACCTGGAGGTCGAGGTTGCAGTGAGGTGTGATCATGCTACTGCTATAGCCCAGGCAACAGAGTGAGACCCTATCTAAAAACAAAACAAAACAAAACAAAATAGATTGGCATCACACGGTGTGTGTGCTGCTGTGCCGTGCTTTATCATTTAACATTAAAACATAAACATCAGCACTGTTATGGACTGAATGTTTGTGTCCCCCAAAATTCCAATGTTGAAGCTCAAACCTCCAATGTGATGTTATTTGGAGATGGGGTCTTTGGGAGGTGGTTAGGTTTAGATGAAATCAGGAGGGAGGGTGGGTTTCCCATGATGAGATTAGTGTCCTTATAACAAGAGACAGCAGAGAGCTTGCTTTCTCCACCATGTGAGTACACAATGAGAAGGTAGCCATCTCGAAGCCAGAAAGAGAGCCGTCACCAGGGGCTGAAGGTGCTGACACCTTGATCTTGGACTTCTAGCCACCAGAACTGTGAGAAATTTCAGTTGAGTAGGCCCCCCAGTCTGTACTATTTTGTTATAGCCTGAGCAGACTAATACACCCATGTTATGAAAAGCTATAAACATCCCTTTAAAGGCCACCTAACCCGTCATATTACCTCATGGCATCTTCTCTGCTGAGCTTTCCAAAAGAGTGGCTTAGGCCGGGCATGGTGGCTCATGCCTGTAATCCCAGCACTTTGGGAGGCCAAGGCGGGCGGATCACCTGAGGTCAGGAGTTCGAGACCAGCCTGACCAACATGGAGAAATCCCGTCCCTACTAAAAATACAAAATTAGCTGGGTGTGGTGGCGCATGCCTGTAATCCCAGCTACTCAGGAGGCTGAGCCAGGAGAATCACTTGAACCTAGGAGACAGAGGTTGCAGTGAGCCGAGATCGTGCTATTGCACTCCAGCCTGGCCAACAAGGGCGAAACTCCATCTCAAAAAAAAAGAGTGGCTGGCCGGGCGCAGTGGCTCACGCCTGTAATCCCCGCGCTTTGGGAGGCCAAGGCGGGTGGATCGTGAGGTCAGGAGTTCAAAACCAGCCTGGCCGAGATGGTGAAACCCCCGTCTCTACTAAAAATAGAAAAATTAGCCAGGCGCAGTGGTAGGCGCCTATAATCCCAGCTACTTGGGAGGCTGAGGCAGGAGAATCGCTTGAACCTGGGGGGTGGAGGTTGCAGTGAGCTGAGATGGTGCCACTGCACTCCAGCCTGGGTGACACAGCGAGACCCCATCTCAAAAAAAAAAAAAGAGTGGCGTATGTTCCCAGTCTCCACCTCTCATTCGCCAGCCCCTGTGACCAAACCCCTGGGATTAGATCTCCATCGGGTCCCTCCCCTCACCCTAACCTCACAGGCAGTGGTTCCTGAGAAGCTGCTGTCTATCTGATCACAGGATCCAGCAGGATCTGAGGGCTCATTCACTGAATCTGTACTACCCAACAAGGCAGGCTTGTCCTTACCCACACTCTTCAGGTGAAAACTTAATCAGATTCAAGCGTTTATCTTAGTGGCCTCTCGTGCTGTGTGATTTCCTTCTTGCAGCTCTTTACTGGCTAAAACTCTTCACTGGGAGTTAAACCAGGTGTGGTCCTTGACCCTCATCATTTTGTCCCGTCTCCTATGCTGGGCTCTGTATCCTTGTCTCCAAGCAGTCTCGTGTGACAGGGAAGTTACCTATTATTGTATGTTCCCCTCTTCTTGTCACCTCTGGTGTGGCACTTGTTCCATTTCTTGTTCAGTGAATGAGATTTGTGAATGTGCCATATCTGTGGGAGGAAGGCAGTTCGCAGCAAGCAAGAGTTGTAGTTCCCTTGCTTTGCCCTGAGGGCCAGGACTTTACACTAGATTTTTTTGTTGCATTCCTGCACTCATAAAGTACACGTAAACTTAGAGGTGGTGTGTTAAATGCTAGAACTTAAAACTGAGTTCAGCTAGGCTCAAGTGCCCCACAATTTTTGTCCCACCAAACAATTTCATGAATATCTACAGATTGTTCCCTCAATATGCCTCAGTGAGGCATATTGATTTGGGGAGCACAGACAAGTCAAGGTTGATGTGCATCTGCTGAACACGATCTTAAGTTGTTGAAGTAGGTATTATTAATGAACAAACGTCTATTTTAGCTCCAAGAGCCCCTGGTCTTCCAGAAGAGACTCCCGATGATCTTCCAGAAGCAGCTGGGCTTCTTTTGGTCCTCCCCCACCCAGGTGCAGTCCCGTTCTCCCTGCCTGGGTGAGTTTAATTCCTCTGCTGTGGGATAGGCTAGGCTGCTACCTCTTGAGCCTCTTCCACTAGGCCATCCATTAGGTGGCGACAGAGAGCACCAAAAGGAACTACTATGGAAATAAAACTTGTTTTGCTTCTTGGGGAAAAAAAAAAAAAAGAAAAAGGCTTGTGGGGCGTGTGTGCATTTTAGTCAGATTTTACTGTGCAAAATATTTGAGAGATTTCTGCCCTCTTTCTCCCTTCCATTCTTCTCAACCCACTGCCCGCCCTACCACCCCCGTCTCCTTCAAGATAAGGTAGATCAGAAGACCAAATAGACAAATGCCATGTCCACTGTTTTCTGTCACAGTTGATAGCCATACCAGTCACCCAAGCTGGAAACCCAACAGGCTCCTGCCCTTCACTGCCCACATCCAGGGGAGCCACCAAGCCCCACAGATTGTTCCTTTAACTGTTTGTCCCTCTTCTGTCTTCTGTCATCCCTTCTACCGCTGTCCTGGTTCAATCCCTCATCTCGCTCTAGGACTCCTGTGATAACTTACGATCTTTCCTCCACCTCTATCTTCCACACAATCCCTATCATCAATCTCATTCCCCTGCTTTAAACCCAAGAGTGGCACCTTGTGTTTGAGTGACATCAGGGCCCCTCATGTGGCTCCTGCCTCTCTTTGTGGCCCCTTCTGTTGCTGCTGCTTTTCTCATGGACATAGCCCTCAGCAGTCCAGGACTGCTTGTAGTTCCTCCCAGGTACCATGTTTCTTGCACTCCTGGCCTTTGTCATTGGCTCCCCTGCCCAAGTCCCCTTCTCTTCTCCTTTCCCTCCCCTGTGGCCTTGCCTTGTCCTGCTTATCCTTGAAGACCCAGTCAGGTATCTCTTCCCCAAAGAGCCCTTCCTAACCACCGCCCCCCTCCCCACCCCCGCGACACACACACCTGGGTTAGGCCCTGCCTCCACGCCTGTGCCTCCTGCCAAGTCCTCAGTGGTCTCTGATCCCATGTGCCTCCAGGCATGGCATAGGGGAGCTGTGACACTCAGCCTCTCGACCCACAGACCCCTGTTGTGGGCTTGCTCACTGTCCCAGTCAGTCCTCTTTTTGAGGATTCTATGCCAGTTCCTGACTCCAGCACACACACTCGCATGTAGACAGCCCTCCTAGTGCCTGGCTCCTTCCGTGTCTCTTCTGCCACTCATTCTCATGGTCGTAGCCTGGAGTTGGTCATCACTGGAAACCCCTCCACCCCCGGAGTTCTAACTTAGACATCTCTGCCTATGACGAGGACTTACTGTATTCCCAGCTTGCAGTGTCAACCACTGTTTCATGCCCCTGGGACTCCGTCGGTCTTCCCTCCTCTTGTGAACTGTGCCCATCACCAGACGAACTTGTTTTAGAATTTACCATCGTAACTGAGCTCCCTTCAGCTCATACCTCCTCGGCTACTGCTCAGTCTCTGTTTCTCCTTTTAGCCAAACTCTGTAAGAGTTCTCTCCACTAATGGGCCCTCTTCCTTGCCTGCTGCTCCTTGCTCAGCTTGCTCCATGAACACTTGCTTTCCCACATTCCATGAAATAATCTTATCAGTCATCGGTGGCTGTCACTCCTTCTCAGCCCTTTCCTTATGTCTCGTCTCTTCTGGTACCTCATACTCTCCAGGTGGCCATCTCACCTCACATCTTGAACCCCCTCTGGGTTTGGGAGAATTCTCACCTCACGAGTTGATGGGAGGCCAGGCGACCTCTGATTGTAGTCACTGCAAATGCCAGATGCTTATTTGCCTAGCTTCTCTCGGTCAGAGCAGCAGTTGGCAAATGGTATCTCAAGGGCCAAGTCCGGCCCACTGCCTGTTTTCGTAAATGAAGCTTTACCAGGACCCAGTTCCACCCTGTCCTTTGTGCATTGTCCAAGACTGCTCTCCTGTACAACAGCAGGTGGGCTGGTTGTGACAGATACTGTCTGGCCCACAAGGTGGAAAATACTATCTGGCCCTTTACAGAAAGAAATTACCTGAGTTCTACACGAGGGTGTAGGTATGTACCCTGGCCTCTGCCAGTCAGACTCACATGCTAGGAGGAGCAGGGCCAGGCAGGAGAGCCGTGTCTCCTGGCATTGGGGCTGCAGGAAAGACGAGCTCCTAGGCCACAGTGCCAGTGGCCGGCAGGGTCGCAAAGGCAGTGCTGGCTGTTTGGACTGGCTTGGCAGAAGGATTTGAAGTATTGTTCCTAGCCAACTGGACTCAAACCTGTTCCTCCAACCCTCTAGGGACTCCCTCATCACCCAGTAGCCTTTTCCCCCTAGTTTAAAAAATTGCAGTAAAATACACAAAAGATAAAATGTACTGACTTAAGCATTTTTAAGTGTACAATTCTGTGGTATTGAGCACATTTACACTGTGCAACCATCACCACATGCATCTTCAATAGCTTTTCATCAGTCCTTGTCTGCATAAATCAGCTAGAGTTGGTTTCTATTGATTGCCACCAATAATCTTGACAGATATGTCTGATCTTCCTTCTCTGCACTGACTCCTCTTTCTCTGTCTCCTCTGCTGATTCTTTCTCCTCATCACAACTCCAAATAGCAGGGGGAGGGTTGTTTACACTTATATTCAGCATGCCCTCACCCACTCGCCTGGCTCTTCAGACCTCTCCCCTGAACTCCAGACTCATACATCCAGCTGCCCTTTAGGCCTCTAGAAAACTAAATACCTCAGTATCAAAAACATGAGAAACGGAAGTCAGAGTCCTGGATCTCTCGCCCTTTCCCTGTCCCAGTGCACATGCCCTTCAGGGATGGCACCTAGACCAGCTCCCTGCGTCCCTGCCTAGACTCTGCAGTAGTCTCACGTGGCAGACCCGGAGGTCACTCTCCTCTCCGGATGCCCTGCGGACACTTCAGTTAGCAGGCAGTGTCCAGCTGTTCCTTCAGCTGGCCTCAGCTGCAAGAGCCTCCTCACCCAAGGTCATGCCATTTCCAGGACAGCACCCTGGTGACTGAGTGAGGTGAGGGTACAAGGCCCTTATAGGGCCTTCTCTTTGACTTCTTCCCACCTCCCTTTATGGATGTCAGTTCCTGATGAACATCTTACACCCCAAACTGTGACCCGACATCTGCTTCTGCAGAGCCCCCCTGTGGCATCTTGTGCCCTCCTGCTCCACTCCCTGTACTCTATATCTTCCCATAGTTAGAATGGGCTTTTTTTTTTTTTTTTTGAGATAAGGTCTCCCTTTGTCACCCAGGCTGGAATGCAATGGCACAATCACGGCTCACTGCAGCCTCAACCTCCTGGGCTCAAGCAGTCCTCCCACCTCAGCCTCCCAAGTAGCTGAGACTACAGGTATGCACCACCCCGCCTGGCTTATTTTTATATTTTTTGTAGAGACTGGGGTCTCCCTACGTTGCCCGGGCTGGTCTCGAACTCCTGGGCTCAAGCAATCCTCCCACCTTGGCCTCCCAAAATGCAAGATTACAGGCGTCCACCACTGTGCCCAGCCTCAGATGGGCTGTTTGAAAAATGTTCATTAGATCAGGTTACTCCCTTGAGAAAAACCCTCTCAGAATAAAACCCGAAGTCCATTACTTGAAAGCAGAGCCAGCTTCATGGGCCTATGTTACTCCCCATGGGTTTGCTGGAACCCAGGCTTGGTTTAATACTCTGCTCTCACCATCTCAAAATTCTTAATTTTTGAACAAGAGGCCCTGCATTTTCATTTTGTACCAGGCTCCACAAATTGTGTAACTGGGCCTGCTTCAGCAGCCACATGGAACGTGATCCCTCCCTGCCTATTTGAGCTCGTTCTCTACCATTCTCTCCCTTGCTCACCTGGCTCCCAACTGCTCTTGCTCTTCCTGGAACTTGCCAAAATGTTGCTGGAGTCAGAGCCTTGGCTCTTGCTGCTCCTCATTGGCTGGACCCCTCTTTACTTGTCCTGCTCTTTCACCACTCACTTCCTTCAGATTTGTGTTCAGATTTCGTCTTCTCAGAGAGGCTTTTGGCCCCTGTCCATCTCTCTGAATTTACCTCTGACCTCTCCCCCACCACCACTGCACTAAGCTGCCTCAGAACTTTGTAGACATTATGTCTGGTCTTCTGATGTTTCCCCCTTGGAAGAATCCCAAGGTGCCTGAAGAATGCTTTCTTTATCCTTGAAGTTGAGTAGGTTGACTAGAGTCTGTCTTGCTATTGAGCATTCTTTATCAAATTGTCCTGGGAACATGGTGTATTCTTTCAGGCTGCAGATGTAGTCGTCGCTGTTTCAGGTCAGCTGTCTTATGGATCTTTGACAGCATCTTCTGTTCCATTTGTTGAGTTCTGTACTTCAGGGACACAAATTCCTTATGTTGGATTGGCTTTGTCTCTCTTCCAATGCTGTTAGCTTTGCCGTAATTGGTTTAGCTTTTGTCTTTTTCATCTGCATTCACTTTGTCTAATTTGATTTTCAGCTATGTATATTCTGTTTCTGGCTGTTTTTCAATGTATTTATTAGTTTCATAATGATGTGTTTTGGTCTGCAGTTTGTTTCTCTAGGTTGGAAATTTGTCTTTTCATCTTATTCTGTTTTATCATCCCATCTTTGAACTCTTTTATTGGGAACATGTTCTTAGGCAGTTGTGGGGAATTTTTTTCCCTTCCTTTTGTATTCTCTTCTTGGTGGGAGACTTTGCCTTTCTCGTGCCATCTCCCTCCCTGGGCCTCTTTTTTTTTCTTCTGGCCATAATATGTTTGCATAGTTACCATGTCGCTTCTTTTCATCTTGGCTCAGGCTTGGATGGCTCTGCATAGTCGTTCTGTTTGCTTTGAGACAGTGGAGGAATTCTTGGCTCTCTCTTCCCAGTTTCTTGGCATCTTCTCTTGCTGTTTTCCCCTCTAAGCTATCGTGTGCAGGCTTGTTATCTTGTATTCGGAGAGAATTTGCACGCTGGAGGGAGCTGCAGCCATGTAGTCTTCAGCCCTATCTGGATTCTTTTCTTTGTTCTAAGAACTGTGTTGGATGTCTTATACTAAGGCTCACTCTAGCTGCACGAAGGATGTGTGTGCCATTTCCATGGGGATAGGGGGCACCTCAGTCTCTGGGTGGTTCCATAATCTGTGTATACCTAAGAGCAGTTGCTTCCCACAGAGCTGGGCTGGCTTACTGGGCACTGGGCCATTTCTCCTGCACCTCCCAGCTGGAGTTTCTTGGGTCTAAAAGGAAAAAATGAAGGACTCCCACTTGGTTGCTTCTCTCCAGCTTACTGGCTGCAAATTCCCAGGGCGTTGCCTGCTCCCTAGGGTGGTTTCTGGGGACAGGGCAGGAGCCTGGCTTTGCTGCTGCTTTGTCCTCTGGAGTCTTTTGTTAGACTGCTTTGAATTACACCCCTTTCCTTTGTGTGCTGAAATCTTCCCTTCACACTCTCCTTCCCCGCATTTCTTTTGTGTCTTATCTTAGTAGGATTGGAAGAGGGCAGTTTTGCAGGAGGTCTGCGTCTAATTCCCTAATCTATGTGAGAGCGCTCCTGTTGTGTGCTTTGTGACACGATGGTGAGAAATACTCCCTAGAGCAGTGGCTACCAGAAGGAAGCCATCCCTCCCTGCTGACACACACACACACACACACACACACACACACACACTCCTTCTGGCTGTCCTCAGATGCCTATTCTAGGTAAATGTCAGATTCCAAAGAAAATCCAGTTGAGATCTTTTTTCTTTTTTTGAGATGAGAGTCTTGCTGTGTTGTCCAGGCTGGAGTGCAGCAGCACAATCTCGGCCCACTAACCTCCACCTCCCGGGTTCAAGCTATTCTCCTGCCTCAGCCTCCCAAGTAGCTGGGACTACAGGTGCACACCACCACACCCGGCTAAAATTTTTTTGTATTTTTAGTAGAGACAGGGTTTCACTGTGTTGGCCAGGCTGGTCTCAAACTCCTGACCTCGTGATCTGCCTGCCTCAGCCTCCCAAAGTGCCGGGATTACAGGCTTGAGCCATCGCGCCTGGCCTCCAGTTGGGATCTTGACTGGAATGACTGGTGTTCAATCATTATCGTTTCCACCTAATTTGTATTTGTACACAGGACAGTTACTAATTTGTTGATACTTGTTTGATCCCCAGTCCCTAGAGTTGTTTATGGGATGGAGCTTCAGTCCCTGCTGCTTCCCCTGTGGCTGCAGCTGGAGTCAGGGTGGGGACCCAGGGTGCTGCTGGCAGATTCTTGAGACAAGTAGAATCTCCTCTATATCAGTCTCTCTCTCTGTCCCAGCAGTGCCCAGGAAAACCTGGCCAGCCTGTCACTGACCTCTCCACCTAGGGCACTGGTGGTTCAGGTCCTTCTATTTGCCACTGGCAAACTGTACTTCTGCCAGTCTGGCTCTTAGGCCCAGTTTCTCTGATCTTGCAGATTTTCTCGGGCTCTGCTACAGAATCCTCATACCTCCAGCAGGTCCCTCCTTTGCCCATGTGTTTAACTGTGGTGGTGGAATCGTGTGAGCACTGCTTCTCTCACATGGATCCCAGCCACACCACATTCTACAGCAGTTCCTCTGAAGGCATTGATAGAGATATTTCCTCCTGTTTTGCATTTCGTTGGTCATTTCAGTAGAATCAGGGTGAAATAAACATGGGGGCTCAGATGTCAGCATTACGAACCAAGTACGTCAGGCAGGCTGATGTGGACTGACCTACACTAGTGAGACGCAAGATGACGAAAACAAGGGCACTCACTCCAAGTTACTGATGAGATGTTTGGATGAAATGAGCCAGTCCTTAAGCAGAGTTCTCTAGTAAAAGAGATCTCCTTTCTGCCCTTTCTTGTTCCCCAAAATGTGTTGCCTTCATGGTGAAAATTTATTTTGGCAGATTTTCTCTTCTTCGATAAAAGCAGCCTACACTTTGTTAAAAGTCTGTGAAACTTATTTACATGAAGTATGCAAAGGTAAGAAAAAAACATTATCAACAAGAAATGGAGAAAGCCAGCAGCTGTGGGAATGTGTTGCTGAGGACAGAAAAGAAATGCACAGTGTCAGTGTCTATGGAAACAGACCACTTGGGCCTTGAGGACTAGGTGTTTGGAATTGGAGGCGAGCTTGGCCTGGTGAGTCTCTAACCACTTGTGTGTAGGATCATTGTGAGAACCCTGCTAGAATATAGAGGCAAAGATGCAACGGGAAATCATTGGAGAAGTTACCAGGGAATGATGAGCTAATCTGAAAAAAATACATGTTTCTAAGTTGGGCGTGGTAGCGCATCTGTAGTCCCAGCTACTTGAGAGCCTGAGGCAGGAGGATCGCTTGAGCCCAGCCTGGGCAGCATAGCGAGACCCTGTCTCCCTAAAAAAACTTTTTCGTTGTTTTGTTTTGGAATTTTTTTTTTCCTGGTCTTTTTTCCCCCTTTTTGTGAATAACGGGATCTCACTATGTTGCCCAGGCAGATCTCGAACTCCTGGGCTCAAGCCATCCTCCTGCCTCTGCCTCTCTGAGATTACAGGTATGAGCCACTGTGTTAAGCAAAAAAACTTTTAAATGAAAATCATTTTTTAAAAGACAGGCTTTCCAGGGGAGGGTATTATTCCACTTATATGAAGTGTCAACAGTAGGCAGATTTGTGGAGACAAATAGATTAGTGGTTACCAGGGGCCGAGAGGAGTGGGAGTGGGGAGCAACTGCTTAATGGGTAAAGGGTTGTCTTTGGAAGTTACGAAAATGTTCTGGAACTAGATAGTGGTAATGGTTGCATGACATTGTGAATGTACTAAATGCTATTAATGATAAATTTTATGTTAGGTGTATTTTACCACACTTTAAAAAAAAATGATCAAATGCCCTCAGAATAGCCAACAACTTTCCACTTGGCTAAATGCCTACTCATTAAACTTCTTGAACTAAATTCCTTTCTAATTGTCATGGTTACTGTGTCCTGGGCTTCAGAGTTTCACATTCAGGTCGGCTTGGTCCAGTCTGGCATGTGTCACTATAGGTCCCCACATTGGCCTCTTCCTCAGGCGGACAGCCCATCTATCTGCCGGGGCTCTGTGCCACAGCCAGATAGACTTGTTCTGAGACAGCTGTGTGCGCTCTGAGCACTGGCCAGGCATCACAAAACCTATCTTTATGATTTAGAATAATTGGTGGTCAGCTGCTGTTTTAATGTTTTTTTTTAATTTAGATATAATTCACATACCATGAAATTTACTCATTTAAAGTGTACGGTTCATTCTTCAGTATAATTCATAGGCTCACAGAAAAAATTGTTTAAAATACGCGATTCAGTGTCTTTTAGTACATTCACAGAGTTGTGCAACCATCGCCTCTGTGTCATTCCAGAACATTTTCAGCACCCAAAAGAAACCCCAGACACAGTAGCAGTCACCTCTTATTACCCGCAGCCCCTGGCAACAACTAATCCACTTCCTGTCTCTATGGATTTGCCTATTCTGGACATTTCCTATAAATGGAATTATGCACTATTTGGCCTTTTGTGTCTGGCCTCTTTCACTGAGCGTAACGTCCTCAAGGTTCATCTGCATTGTAGCATGTGTCAGAATTTCTTTCCTTTTTGAGGCTGAATGATATTATATCCTATAGATAATGAGGTTTTGATTATCCACCCATCCCTTGAGAATGTATATTTGGGTTGCCCCCACCATTTGGCTATCGTAAACTGTGCTGCCATGAACATTGGTGTACGGATATCTGTTTGGTTACTGGTTTTGGTTTTTTGTTTGTTTTGGTTTTTTGAGACAAGGTCTCGCTCTGTCACCCAGGCTGGATTACAGTGGCACGATCTCTGCTCACTGCAACTTCCACCTCCCAGGTTCAAGCAATTCTCCTGCCTCAGTCTCCTGAGTAGCTGGGACTACAGATAGCACTCACCACCATGCCCGGCTAAATTTTTTTGTATTTTTAGTAGAGACAAGCGTTTCACCATATTGGCCAGGCTGGTCTCAAACTCCTGACCTCAGGTGATCCACCCACCTCAGCCTCCCAAAGTGCTGGGATTACAGACGTGAGCCACTGCACCCGGCCTAGTTGTGGTTTTTTGAGAGTGTATGGCTAGGAGTAAAATTGCCAGGTCATATGGTAACTCCATGTTTAACATTTGAGAAACTGCCAAACTGTTCTCCACAGCAGGAATTTTTTAACCTGTATGTGGTGGGCTTGTGTTTAGGTTTTCATTTTACACATCTATAAAGATGAGATTTGCTGTATGGCACTGGTTGCCTGTATTTGGGGAGGGCTCTGCTTTTGGTTGGCAAGAACTGCATTTTATTTAAGCTTTGCAAAACATAACTGGTTTCTCGCATCTTCTCAAAAGTGGAGGATTATCAGAAGTGGACTCGAATTCAGAGCAGGGCAGCTGAACCTCAGGCTCCACCATTGTAGCCTTCAAGCTGAACCTCATTCTCTCTTGCTCCCTGGAGACCACTGAGACACTCTGCCTGTGCCAGTTTGATTTCTCACATTTTTAAAGGGCTGAAGCTTGTGTCTCAAAGTGCTGTAGCCTTTATTGATTCATGCAGAGAAGCCTCCTTGATTCCATGATTCTGCAGCTAATACTGGAAGTAGAAAGAATCGGAAGCACCATCTGGATGACACTTTAGGGTGGAAGCAGCCAGTACAAGGGGGGGCTAATTATTTCCTCTGGTCCCAGACTGTTCACCTGGAGCCTTAGCCACCACCCTGCCCTTAGGTTAACTGCGTCGAGTGGTAGTTTAGCTGTTTGTGCTGGGACGAGGGATAACTGGAAGTGAAAGGTACTGAGAAATGCCATCTCCTGAAAGTGGCGAGCATGAGTGAATTTATGAAAGGTTGGGATGTTGCTGGGGCTCTGGAAGTTTCTCTGGAGCTCACTCCAGGGGACAGGGAGGGGGCTGGATTCCAATTCAGGTGAAAAATACCTTTCATCTGCCTTGTTCACCTGGCTTTTTTGCCTTTTTGTAAAATCTGAAAACCTCAGGGATTGAGTAGTCTTTCCTCAGCTGCAGTTGCCTGGCTGGCCACACCTGCCAGCTGTTGCTGATACCCCTGTAATGTGCAGGTCCTTCCGGGCCTTTCTCACAAGATCACTGCAGGTCACATTCATGAGGAAAATGCAGGCAGTTCCTGCCATCAGACCCCTCAGGATGTCACAGTTGGGCCTGAAAACCAGATTCCTGCAACTAATTTTCCTTTGCTAGATCAAATGAAGGATTTGATCTAATGTTTGCATTCTAGCAGCAAAATCATTGAATATTTTATTTCTTAAGAGCCTTACTTCATATTTTGTAGGTATTTAAGATTTTGTAAAGGCCTTTCTGCTTCAACGTGTGATGTGTGCATTCTTAGAAAAAAACCTTGTGTTCTGTAAATCACACAATAAAAACATGAGTTTGTGTAGGAAAAACTGGGGTGGGGTAGATCACTCCAAACTTGTGTGGTGTGGTAACTGGAGCTCACTGATGAAACCATGAACAGTTCTGGCTGAAAGAACCCCACAGTACACTGAGGTTTGTTGGCATTGCCCCCAGCACCGCCATGGTCCCTTTGTGTGCGCCACCATGCCTGGCTAATTTTTTATTTTTAGTAGAGACGGGGTTTCACCATGTTGGTCAGGATGGCCTCGAACTGACCTCGTGATCCTCCCACCTCAGCCTCCCAAAGTGCTGGGATTACAGGCGTGAGCCTCCGTGCCCAGCCTTTAGCTTTTTTTCTTAATGTCTTTGTGTAACATGAAGGCATTCTCTTTAATTGTTAAAAAGCTTGCCTACCGCTGCTTCAAAATATTACTGTCAGTTGGCACAGCTTCCGATTATATTGATGTCATCTCCCTCCTTTTAAACATGTTACCATATTGGCACTGTATTTCCCCCAGCCCATTGATCACTTGAGAGTTAGTCATAGTCCTCGTGCTGTTTCACTCCTAAACATTTAAGCATGCCTTTCCTAAGAGCAGACAGTACAGTTAAGACACTCAGGAAGTTTAGCAATGAGCTAACACAGAACCTTACATTTCTCCACATACCCCATAAATGCCTTTTTTAAGAGCCTTTGAGCCTGGAATGCGGAGTCCAGGACCGTGTGTTGTATTCGATTGTGTCATCCCTTCAGTCTCCTTTATCAGAAATGTTCCCCCACCCCTTTGTTTTCTCTCATCGTCTTGAGGAGTCCAGACCGTGGTTGCATGGCACGCCCTCTCTGGACTCTTTCTGCTGTGTCCTCACGGTGAGCTTGAGTCTCCTACTGGTGATGCTGGTTCATCTCAGCAGCACTGAGGGGCCTGAGCTCAGATTGGTCATTTGTTAAGGTGGTGCCTGCCAGATTTCTCCACAGAAAAGGGCCCCGTACTTTTATTTGCTCTTCAGCCTGTGTATTCCTTCCTTTCTTGCCAGCTTGTGGGTGGCTTCTCTGGCAGCTTCTGTAAGATACTCAGTTTGGCAGTTGTAGTTGTTTCAGCAGGAGAGGTGTCTGCATACCTGACCACCACATGGCTAGAAGTCGATCCATCCTCTGGCGTAACCATCCTCCATGCTACTGTCCCTGGGGCGCTGAGGCCCTCCTCAGTGACTTCCTCCACCTCATCTTCCGCCATCTCCAAGCCACCAGTGTCCAACGGACTACTGATACGTCCCAAACTCATCATTTGTTTATTCACCAATTCAGAGCCCACCTTTTTTTCAGCACTGAGTTAGCCTCTCCTTGCTAGAAGCTTACGGTCGAAGGTCTCCAGCCATCAGAAGCATGTGGAGCGCTGCGCCCGTGTTGTGGTTATTCATCCAGCATGCGTTGAGTAAGGGTTGCACCTGTGCCTGGCATTATGCATTGAGCGGGGAGATGGGGGTTGGCACGCACAGCTAAGTACACTGAGGGCTCGGGTGCCCTGGCTTATAGAGCAGGGAGGGAGGCAGGAGCAGGGAAGGTGTCTCAGAAGTACCTTTTTTTTTTTTTTTTTTGGAAATGGAATCTTGTTCTATCGCCTGGTCTGGAGTGCAGTGGCACGGTCTTAGCTCACTGCACCCTCCGCCTCCCAGGTTCAAGCGATTCTCATGCCTCAAGTCCCCGAGTAGCTGGGACCACAGGCGCACACCACCACGCCCGGCAAATATTTTGTATTTTTAGTAGAGGCGGAGTTTTCCCATGTTGGCCAGGCTGGTCTTAAACTCCTGGCCTCAAGTGATCTGCTCACCTCGGCCTCCTAAAGTGTTGGGATTACAGGCATGAGCCACTGCGCCCGGTCTAGAAGTGCCATCTTAACTGAACCTGAAAGATGAAAGTTCTCCAGATGAACCTGAAAGTTCTCCAAATGAAAAGGTGGGAGGGGGTGACAGGGTTAGGCCCAGAGCCTCTGGTGACACAGGGTGGGCATCATTGGTCACTTTTTCCTCGAGGGAGGGGCGTCACACGGGTGCTAGGGTAGGAGCTATAACCATGTTGATAGTGCCGCCTCTGCCCATCTGGCCTGGCATGCCCTGAGCCCTCCGTCCCACCTGTGGAACTCATAAGCCCTGACAGCCCACCCACTCCTGATTCATTATCCACACCCCTGTGCTTCCACTGTGCCTAGAACAAGCTTTCTTCAGGGGGAGGGGAGGCTGGAACTATGTTGTTGTTACCTATTTGTCCTCCCTTCCAAACTGAGCTCTTGGAGGTGGAAGGATGCTGCAGGATCTGGCTCAGGACGAAGGCAGTTGGTGAACAGACACGTGTGTTTGTGACTCACAGTGATCTCAGACAAGTTCCTCTGTCTAGTGGAACTTCCTTTTTTCCATCTGTAACACTCCAGAGTTGAATAGGTGGTTTTTCTGAGGATACTTCAACTCTAAAATGTATGAACTTGTGAACTAGGTATTTAGTTATCCTCGTAATCAAGATTGTGTGTGTGTGTAGGGCGGGGGCGGGGGGTTCTGATTAGAGGGAGGATGAAGAGAGGTGTATGGGGTTTTTTTTGTTTGTTTTTTGTTTGTTTGTTTGTTTTTGAGATGGAGTCTCACTCTTGTCACCCAGGCTGGAGTGCAGTGGCGCAATTTTGGCTCACTGCAACCTCTGCCTCCTGGGTTCAAGTGATTCTCCTGCCTCAGCCTCCTGAGTAGCTGGGATTACAGGCATGCACCACCATGCCCAGCTAATTTTTGTATTTTTAGTAGAGATGGGGTTTCGCCATGTTGGCCAGGCTGGTCTCGAACTCCTGACCTCAGGTGATCCACCTGCCTCAGCCTCCCAAAGTGCTGGGATTATAGGCATGAGCCACCGCACCTGGCAGGTTTCTTTGAAAAAGTTTGTGTTTTGGCAAACACCATAAGCCCCCTGGGGGACAGCCTTGGGGAGTCACCTGGCACCCTAGCCCAGCCTCCCTCCCTTGGGTCCTGCAGTGAAGGCTCAGTGAGGGTGTGCAAATGCCCAGGTCACCCTGGGACTGGGCAGGCCCTCTGGGCTAAGGGTAAACTAATTTGGAGTACCTGTTTTCTATCATTGTTTTTTATTTGTTAAATTTAAAGGGTAAAAGTGCAGTTTTGTTGTGTGGATATATTGTATAGTGGTGAAGTCTGAGCTTTCAGTGTAGCCATCACCTGAATAGTGGACATTGTACCCGTTAAGTAATGTCTCATCCCTCACCCCCTCCCACCCTTCCCAGTCTCCAGTGTCTGCCATTCCTCACTGTCCGTGTGCACATGCTATTCAGCTCCTGCTGCTAAGTGAGAACGTACGGGATTTGACTTTCTGTGTCTGACTGTGTCACTGAAGACAATGGACTCCAGCTCCATCCATGTTTTTTATCATTTTTACTTGCACTCCACACCCAGCACAATCCAGGCTTCTTTGTGGGTTTTTTGAAATTTGTCTTTAATTATAAAAGTAGCAGCCAGCAAATTAACAAACAGCCATGTGCCTTTCATTGCACAGAATTGAAAATCATCATACTATATTTGCTTCAAGTAATTTCCATTAGAAAGAGCTAGAATATTACAGTAGAGTTAAAGACCCTTTATTTCTCATCTTCAGTGCTATTAAAAGTTCATTTAGGGCCAGGCATGGTGGCTCACGCCTGTAATCCCAGCACATTGGGAGGCCCAGGCGGGTGGATCACCTGAGGTCAGGAGTTCAAGACCAGCCTGGCCAACATGGCGAAACCCCATCTCTACTAAAAATACAAAAATTAGCCAGGCATGGTGGCACGCATCTGTAATCTCAGCTACTCGGGAGGCTGAGGCAGGAGAATCGCTTGAACTCAAGAGGGAGGCAGAGCCTCTATGCAGTAAGCCAAGATTGCACCACCACACTCCAGCATGGGTGACAGAGCAAGACTCCATCTCAAAAAAAAAAAAAAAAAGTTCATTCATTGTACACTTAGAAATAGTTAAAAAGGTAAACTTTGTTTTGTGTGTGTGTATATATATATATATATATATTTTTTTTTGAGACATATATGTGTCTGGGTCGTTCGCCCAGGCAGGAGTGCAGTGGCATGATCAACGGCTCACTGCAGCCTCAACTTCCTAGGCTCAAGTGATCCTCCTGCCTCAGCCTCCCGAGTAGCTAGGATTACAGGCACACACCACCACACCCAGCTAATTTTTGTTTTTGTTTGTTTTTTTTTTTTTTTTTAGAGACAAGGTTTTGTTATGTTGCCCAGGCTGGTCTCAAACTCCTGAGCTCAAGCAATCCACCTGCCTCGCCTCCCAAAGTGCTGGGATTACAAGTGTAAGCCACCACACCTGACCTGTTTTGTATATTTTACCACAATAAAAAGCCTTTAAAACCCCAAGCAGACACTTCATTCAGGCCCAACTCAGAATCTGATCACAGCAGGGTTTCCCCCCTTTCTAGCGAGTAGCTGAAGAATTGTTTTCTCTCCTTGGTGGTATAACTATCACTGTGGGTGTTGCTCCCCTGCTGCTCCAGTGGTTTGGTTTTTTTGTTTTGTTTTGTTTTTGTTTTTTTTTTTTTTTTTTTTTTTGAGATGGAGTCTTGCTCTGTCATCTAGGCTGGAGTGCAGTGGCGCGATCTCAGCTCACTACGACCTCTGCCTCCTGGGTTCAGGCGATTCTCCTCCCTCAGCCTTCCGTGTAGCTGGGACTTACAGGCACCTGCCACCAGGCCCGGCTCATTTTTGTATTTTTAGTAGAGACGGAGTTTCACCATGTTGGCCAGGTTGGGCTCGAACTCCAGACCTCAGGTGATCCACCTGCCTCAGCCTCCCAAAGTGCTGAGATTACAGGTGAGAGCCACTGCACCTGGCCGGCCCTTCAGTCTTTTCCTTCTCAGTCAGTGGCACCACCATCTTCCCAGGCTTTGGACATGGTCCCTGACTCACCCCTGCCCCTCACCCCCACACTAATCCACCAGCGAGCTCTGTTGCTTCACCACCTAGACCAGCCCCAAATCCTCAACTGCCCCAACCCTGGGCCACACCTGGACCACTGCTAGAGGCCTCTCATGGGCCCTGCCTGTTTTTCTCTTGCACTCCCCGGGCTTTCTGGCACAAGATGTCCCAGAAGCAGAATCACATATCTCTCCTGGGAGCCAATCCAGTGTGTTTACTGCCCCTGGAGTGTTATTGTTAGCCTTAGAATATGTCCCACTACAGGCTTCCAGAGCACTGTAGTCAAAAGTTATTTGAAATAAATCTTTTCTCTGTGGTATATTGTCAATTTGGTATAGAATTAAATTTGTTTCTTTTCTTTTTTCTTTTTTTTTAAATTTTTTTAAGAGACAGGGTCTTGGCCAGGCATGGTGGCTCATGCCTGTAATCCTAGCACTTTGGGAAGCCAAGGTGGGTGGATCACCTGAGGTCAGGAATTCAAGACCAGCCTGGCCAGCATGGTGAAACCCCATCTCTGCTGAAAATACAAAAATTAGCCGGGCGTGGTGGCAGGTACCTGTAATCCCAGCTACTCGGGAAGCTGAGGCAGGAGAATCGCTTGAACTCAGGAGTCGGAGGTTGCAGTGAGCTGAGATGACGCCATTGCACTCTAGCAAGACTCTGTCTCAAAAAAAAAAAAAAAAGAGAGACAGGGTCTCGCTCTGTCACTCAGGCTGGAGTGCAGTGATGTAGTCATGGCTCACTACAGCCTCAGACTCCTGGGCTCAAGTAATCCTCCCACCTCAGCATCCCAAAGTGCTGGGATTGTAGGCTGAAGCCACCATGCCTGGCCCAAACTCATTTGTTTTTATTTGCATTAAGTGTAATAAGGTTTTGTTACTTTTAGTTTGAATTTTATTTTGGGTAATAGAAACATTTACATGATTCAGAAGTCAGAATTACACTGAGGCATGTTCAGCTAGGTCTCCTGTGCCTGTACCGTCACCTTTTTCCCCTTAGCCCATGCAGGGAATCAATTTCATTAGTTCCTGGTGTGTCCTTCCTTAATACTCCTTCTTTCTTAGGTAGAATGCAGTAGATATGTTTGTGCTTTGCTCCCTTTGCTTCACAGTGGATCCTGGAAATCACTCCATCGCAGTTCTTAGAGCTCTTGTTTAGTCCCTTTGGATCTGCACAGTACTCCAGTGTGTGAGCGCACCATAAGTTTATTCAACAAGTGCCCTGGTGATAGGGATCGGGGTATTGGAAGCCTTTGGCAAGTAAAAATAATGCTGTAGCAAATAACATCATGCATATGTTCTTTGAGATTTCTGGAGGTGTCTCTTTAGCATAGATTTCTAGCAGGCATTCCTTATGTCATGTTTAGGTGTATAGTTTGACCTCATGGTGATTAAGGTATTTGGGAAATGAAAATGAGAGTTTCGAAGAAGCCAGATCTTTCCCATTAGTTCACTGTTTTTCTCTGACATCAGGACCGTCCAGGTTCCAGGGAGCAGCCCTGGCATTAGGCAGCGCCATGGTAGATCGTGTAGAAGTAGCAATTCCCATCTGTCTGCTTTCTTAGCCCACTCTGCTGGTGGCTCCCCTTCTCTCCCTCCTTTATGGGGAGCTGCCTACAGGTCCATTCTCAAAGGCTGATCTCTGGTGGGCCACAGGCCACACCTAGCTTCCCAGGGTTCTTTGTCATTTCCCATTGGGAGCCATAAGACTCGGAGACTTGAAAAGCAAGCTCTGGCTGGGCACAGTGGCTCACGGCTATAATCCCAGCACTTTGGGAGGCTGAGGCGGGTGGATCACCTGAGGTCAGGAGTTCGAGACCAGCCTGCCCAACATGGTGAAACCCCGTCTCTACTAAACATACAAAATTAGCCCGGCATGGTAGCGCACGCCCATAATCCCAGCTACTCAGGAGGCTGAGGCAGGAGAATAACTTGAACCCGGCAGGCGGAGGTTGCGATGAGCCAATATTATGCCATTGCGCTCCAGCCTGGGCAACAGAGCGAGACTCCGTCTCAAAAAAAAAAAAAAAGAAAAGCGAGCTCTGTGCTGGGACAGATTAGGGACCCCTCTTTACAGCAAGAAAGACTGCCCTGTGGGTTGTAGGATGCCTTTGTGTATGCAGTGGCTCTAGGTGACTCTGGCAGCCACACTCTGGGCCCTAAACTGCTGGAGGAAGATACAGGATAGGGAGGAACTCAGGGGTGAGTCATAGTGGGGACAAGACATTCCCTCACTCTAAGACCTTGTCACTAGATTGGAACATCTCTTGCCTCCCTATACCTGACCTGATGGTTCTGGAGAGATACGTCCTTGTAGCTTCTGAGTCCCAGCACTAACTAGCCTTCGGTAACTTCCCTACATCATTTGAGTTCTGGTTTCCCAGGGATGCTTGCCAGTGAGTGCCATGGTGCCCTCATTGCACACTCTGTGCAGTGTAGACAAGAGGGGAAGTCTCTTGGGGTAGACCAGCCGCAAGGCGGTGACCAGCACTGATGTGAACCACATGGGACAGGGGAGTTGTAGGGCTGAGAACACGGAGGGTGGGAGTAGTCATGCTCTTTTCCAGAATGAACTGCTAACAAAGGGACTTGCAGGTGGCTGCTGCTTCTTTCCAAGCCGCCCCTGTTGTTGCTGAGGCTCTGGAGTCCTAGGAGGTTTCACGGTGGCATACTAGACAGATTACTAGAGGATCATGGCCAGATCAGATACTGATGCTGGGGCGTGTGGCCTCACGGTGGCCATTTCTGACGAGACCCCACCAGGCCGAGTGATGTGTAGAGAAGGAGCTGCTTCTGTCACCAGAAAAGAATGGGGAAGCCTCCTACACCAGAATAGGTAGGGTGCTCTTCTGCACCAGCAGGAAGGGGACGTATGGCTCTGCCTGGACCACATCTTTTTCCTTGCTCTTCCCTCCGCATCTGCTGTGGCCGAGGCCATTCCTCATCAGGGAACATCTTGTGTTAAAGGCTCGTGCCACCTGGGACCACTTCTCTTATCACCCCCAGTACCCTAGGCAGCAGTTTCCTGTGGCCTGAGTTAGCTGATATTTATATAGTGCCATTGTGCCTTTTCTCATGTGATGCTCACAGTAAGGATGCCTAGATGGGGTTACCTGTTGTCGAGATAAGGAAACTGAAGCACAGAACGCTGAGGTCATTTGCTGGGTTCATGTTTGGAAAGCGGCAAAGGATTTGAGTGCAGGTTGGCTGACTCCAAACCTGTGTGTGCTTTCCATGACACTGTACTGTGTGCCTCATTGAGCATTCATTCTAGAAAACCAAAAAGACACCCAAGCCCCGGCCTTCACAAAGGAGACCCCCTCCCCCATTTGGCTCCCTTTCCAGCAGTCGAAGGCCTCTTGTCAGCCATCGAGCCCAGAGTCCCTTGAAGTGCGACTCATGCTGGGGTGGCATGCTCAGGAGCACAGTGTTTCCGCTCAGAGGAACAGGCTCTGAGTCTCCTGCAGTGCTAGGAGACTTGTGGTGGCCACAGTGCAGGTCAGGCACACCGGCCAGCACCACCTGCAGCCCAAATTCCTAAAGAAATATTTGGGTCCCAGCTTGGCCCGAGGCTCTGTTGTCCTGGGGAAGGACATCAAGATCTGAGTGTATGATGGCCTGGGGCCTTGCATGTGGTGGCGGTCCAAGCCTGCCTCTGCTCACTTGTTCTGCAGACTGGCGTGTTCTCTGTGATACTTACATACTTGTTTAACACTTCAGGGAAGAAAAGTCAGAAGACCAGGACCTCCAGGGCCTCAAGGACAAACCCCTCAAGTTTAAAAAGGTGAAGAAAGATAAGAAAGAAGAGAAAGAGGGCAAGCATGAGCCCGTGCAGCCGTCAGCCCACCACTCTGCCGAGCCCGCAGAGGCAGGCAAAGCAGAGACATCAGAAGGGTCGGGCTCCGCCCCGGCTGTGCCGGAAGCTTCTGCCTCCCCCAAACAGCGGCGCTCCATCATCCGTGACCGGGGACCCATGTATGATGACCCCACCCTGCCTGAAGGCTGGACACGGAAGCTTAAGCAAAGGAAATCTGGCCGCTCTGCTGGGAAGTATGATGTGTATTTGATCAAGTAAGTAAGAGCAACTCCCGTCTCTACAGGGCAGAGAGGGCAGGGACAGGGATCCCTCATGGAGCAGGAAAACGTATGTGCCCAGGGCGGGGGCGGGGGGAACATAAACAATGAACACTGAGACCAGGTTTGCTTGAAATGCCCGTGTACAGAGGTCGCTGCCCTGAGTGGGAAGTTCTCAAGGTAGCAGGCCCTCTATCCTCTCCACACCTCGAGGCCTTATCTGGGGATGGAATAGCTGCAGAAGCAGAGGAACTTGCAGAGCCAGGGGTTCAGAGGGGTGAAGAAGCATGTTTCAGTTCTGCCTCTTAAATGATCCCAAAAAGGTTAGCAGTTTTCTTTTTTTTTTTTGAGACGGAGTCTCGCTCTGCTGCCCAGGCTGGAGTGCAGTGGCGCGATCTCGGCTCACTGCAAGCTCCGCCTCCCGGGTTCATGCCATTCTCCTGCCTCAGCCTCCCGAGTAGCTGGGACTACAGGCGCCCGCCACCACGCCCGGCTAATTTTTTTTTCGTGTTTTTAGTAGAGACGGGGTTTCACCGTGGTCTTGAGCTCCTGACCTCGTGATCCGCCCGCCTCGGCCTCCCAAAGTGCTGGGATTACAAGCGTGAGCCACCGCGCCCGGCCAGCAGTTTTCAAATGACATTTGCAGACAGCCTCATTTAATTCCATAACCCTGAGAAGGGTGAGCAAAGGATTATCTTGTTGAAACTGATTCCTGGAGAGACTGAGCACCATACCTGAGTTCAAAATTGGGAATGTTCTAGATGGTGACTCAGGCCCAGGCACCAACCAGCAGAATGGGCCTCAGCCCAACAGCCCTTCTGTACCAGGCCTGACTCTTTGGTTGCTGAACTTTGGAGATGCCTGGGGGGTCAGCAGCAGGCAGATGAGTGAGTGGCTTTGGTGACAGGTCCTCAGGGGCAGCCAGGCAGTGTGACTCTTGTTCAATAGTAACATTTATCAGAGCGTTGTCACCACCATCCGCTCTGCCCTATCTCTGACATTGCTATGGAGAGAGCCTCTAATTGTTCCTTGTGTCTTTCTGTTTGTCCCCACAGTCCCCAGGGAAAAGCCTTTCGCTCTAAAGTGGAGTTGATTGCGTACTTCGAAAAGGTAGGCGACACATCCCTGGACCCTAATGATTTTGACTTCACGGTAACTGGGAGAGGGAGCCCCTCCCGGCGAGAGCAGAAACCACCTAAGAAGCCCAAATCTCCCAAAGCTCCAGGAACTGGCAGAGGCCGGGGACGCCCCAAAGGGAGCGGCACCACGAGACCCAAGGCGGCCACGTCAGAGGGTGTGCAGGTGAAAAGGGTCCTGGAGAAAAGTCCTGGGAAGCTCCTTGTCAAGATGCCTTTTCAAACTTCGCCAGGGGGCAAGGCTGAGGGGGGTGGGGCCACCACATCCACCCAGGTCATGGTGATCAAACGCCCTGGCAGGAAGCGAAAAGCCGAGGCCGACCCTCAGGCCATTCCCAAGAAACGGGGCCGAAAGCCGGGGAGTGTGGTGGCAGCTGCTGCCGCCGAGGCCAAAAAGAAAGCCGTGAAGGAGTCTTCTATCCGATCTGTGCAGGAGACCGTACTCCCCATCAAGAAGCGCAAGACCCGGGAGACGGTCAGCATCGAGGTCAAGGAAGTGGTGAAGCCCCTGCTAGTGTCCACCCTCGGTGAGAAGAGCGGGAAAGGACTGAAGACCTGTAAGAGCCCTGGGCGGAAAAGCAAGGAGAGCAGCCCCAAGGGGCGCAGCAGCAGCGCCTCCTCGCCCCCCAAGAAGGAGCACCACCACCATCACCACCACTCAGAGTCCCCAAAGGCCCCCGTGCCGCTGCTCCCACCCCTGCCCCCACCTCCACCCGAGCCCGAGAGCTCCGAGGACCCCACCAGCCCCCCTGAGCCCCAGGACTTGAGCAGCAGCGTCTGCAAAGAGGAGAAGATGCCCAGAGGAGGCTCACTGGAGAGCGACGGCTGCCCCAAGGAGCCAGCTAAGACTCAGCCCGCGGTTGCCACCGCCGCCACAGCCGCAGAAAAGTACAAACACCGAGGGGAGGGAGAGCGCAAAGACATTGTTTCATCCTCCATGCCAAGGCCAAACAGAGAGGAGCCTGTGGACAGCCGGACGCCCGTGACCGAGAGAGTTAGCTGACTTTACACAGAGCGGATTGCAAAGCAAACCAACAAGAATAAAGGCAGCTGTTGTCTCTTCTCCTTATGGGTAGGGCTCTGACAAAGCTTCCCGATTAACTGAAATAAAAAATATTTTTTTTTCTTTCAGTAAACTTAGAGTTTCGTGGCTTCAGGGTGGGAGTAGTTGGAGCATTGGGGATGTTTTTCTTACCGACAAGCACAGTCAGGTTGAAGACCTAACCAGGGCCAGAAGTAGCTTTGCACTTTTCTAAACTAGGCTCCTTCAACAAGGCTTGCTGCAGATACTACTGACCAGACAAGCTGTTGACCAGGCACCTCCTCCCCTCCCGTCCAAACCTTTCCCACATGTGGTCGTTAGAGACAGAGCAGTTGAGAGGATACTGCCGTTTTCGGTGCCATCAGTGCCCCGTCTACAGCTCCCCCAGCTCCCCCCACCTCCCCCACTCCCAACCACGTTGGGACAGGGAGGTGTGAGGCAGGAGAGACAGTTGGATTCTTTAGAGAAGATGGATATGACCAGTGGCTATGGCCTGTGCGATCCCACCCGTGGCGGCTCAAGTCTGGCCCCACACCAGCCCCAATCCAAAACTGGCAAGGACGCTTCACAGGACAGGAAAGTGGCACCTGTCTGCTCCAGCTCTGGCATGGCTAGGAGGGAGTCGTCCCTTGAACTACTGGGTGTAGACTGGCCTGAACCACAGGAGAGGATGGCCCAGGGTGAGGTGGCATGGTCCATTCTCAAGGGACGTCCTCCAATGGGTGGCGCTAGAGAGGCCATGGAGGCAGTAGGACAAGGCGCAGGCAGGCTGGCCCGGGGTCAGGCCGGGCAGAGCACAGCGGGGTGAGAGGGATTCCTAATCACTCAGAGCAGTCTGTGGCTGGTAGTTAGGGACTTAGTGGACAGGGGAGGGGGCAAAGGGGGAGGAGAAGAAAATGTTCTTCCAGTTACTTTCCAGTTCTTTAGGGACAGCTTAGAATTATTTGCACTATTGAGTCTTCATGTTCCCACTTCAAAACAAACAGATGCTCTGAGAGCAAACTGGCTTGAATTGGTGACATTTAGTCCCTCAAGCCACCAGATGTGATGGTGTTGACAACTACCTGGACTTGTATATATACCTGCGCTTGTTTTAAAGTGGGCTCAGCACATAGGGTTCCCACGAAGCTCCGAAACTCTAAGTGTTTGCTGCAATTTTATAAGGACTTCCTGATTGTTTTCTCTTCTCCCTCCCATTTCTGCCTTTTGTTCATTTCATCCTTTCACTTCTTTCCCTTCCTCCGTCCTCCTTCTTCCTAGTTCATCCCTTCTCTTCCAGGCAGCCGCAGTGCCCAGCCACACTTGTCGGCTCCAGTCCCTAGAACTCTGCCTGTCCTTTGTCCTCCTGCTGCCAGTACCAGCCCCACCCTGTTTTGAACCCTGAGGAGGCCTTGGGCTCTGCTGAGTCCGACCTGGCCTGTCTGTGAAGAGCAAGAGAGCAGCAAGGTCTTGCTCTCCTAGGTAGCCCCCTCTTCCCTGGTAAGAAAAAGCAAAAGGCATTTCCCACCCTGAACAACGAGCCTTTTCACCCTTCTACTCTAGAGAAGTGGACTGGAGGAGCTGGGCCCGATTTGGTAGCTGAGGAAAGCACAGAGGCCTCCTGTGGCCGGCCAGTCATTGAGTGGCCCAACAGGGACTCCATGCCACCCGACCTTGACCTCACTCAGAAGTCCAGAATCTAGCGTAGTGCAGCAGGGCAGTAGCAGTACCAATGCAGAACTCCCGAGACCCGAGCCGGGACCAGCACCAAGGTCCCCAGCCCTTCCTCTGCTCCCCCTTTTCCCTCGGAGTTCTTCTCGAATGGAAATGTTTTGCTTTTGCTCAATGCAGACAGTGGGGCCAGAACACCACACATTTCACTATCTGGTCCGTAGCTGTGGTGTAGGGGCTTAGAGGCATGGGCTTGCTGTGGATTTTTAATTGATCAGTTTTCATTTGGGATCCCATCTTTTTAACCTCGTTCAGGAAGTCCTTATCTAGCTGCATATCTTCATCATATTGGTATATCCTTTTCTGTGTTTACAGAGATGTCTCTTATATCTAAATCTGTCCAACTGAGAAGTACCTTATCAAAGTAGCAAATGAGACAGCAGTCTTATGCTTCCAGAAACACCCACAGGCATGTCCCATGTGAGCTGCTGCCATGAACTGTCAAGTGTGTGTTGTCTTGTGTATTTCAGTTATTGTCCCTGGCTTCCTTACTACGGTGTAATCATGAAGGAGTGAAACATCATAGAAACTGTCTAGCACTTCCTTGCCAGTCTTTAGTGATCAGGAACCATAGTTGACAGTTCCAATCAGTAGCTTAAGAAAAAACCGTGTTTGTCTCTTCTGGAATGGTTAGAAGTGAGGGAGTTTGCCCCATTCTGTTTGTAGAGTCTCATAGTTGGACTTTCTAGCATATATGTATCCATTTCCTTATGCTGTAAAAGCAAGTCCTGCAACCAAACTCCCATCAGCCCAATCCCTGATCCCTGATCCCTTCCACCTGCTCTGCTGATGACCCCCCCCCCCCGCCAGCTTCACTTCTGACTCTTCCCCAGGAAGAGAAGGGGGGTCAGAGGAGAGGGTGAGTCCTCCAGAACTCTTCCTCCAAGGACAGAAGGCTCCTACCCCCATCGTGGCCTCGCACTCCTGGCACTACCAAAGGACACTTATCCACGAGAGCGCAGCATCCGACCAGGTTGTCACTGAGAAGATGTTTATTTTGGTCAGTTGGGTTTTTATGCATTATACTTAGTCAAATGAAATATGGCTTCTGGAATCATTGTCCAGAGCTGCTTCCCCATCACCTGGGTGTCATCTGGTCCTGGTAAGAGGAGTGCGTGGCCCACCAGGCGCCCCCTGTCACCCATGACAGTTCATTCAGGGCCGATTGGGCAGTCGTGGTTGGGAACACAGCATTTCAAGCGTCACTTTATTTCATTCGGGCCCCACCTGCAGCTCCCTCGTTCCCCAGCCTCTTTCCCTTCCAGTTTATTCCAGAGCTGCCAGTGGGGCCTGAGGCTCCTTAGGATTTTCTGTTTCCCCCTTTCTTTCTCATTCCCTCTTCTTTCCCAAAGGCATCACGAGTCAGTCGCCTTTCAGCAGGCAGCCTTGGCGGTTTATCGCCCTGGCAGGCAGGGGCCCTGCAGCTCCCATGCTGCCTCTGCCTTGGGGTCAGGTTGACAGGAGGTTGGAGGGAAAGCCTTAAGCTGCAGGATTCTCACCAGCTGTGTCCGGCCCAGTTTTGGGGTGTGACCTCAATTTCAGTTTTGTCTGTACTTGAACATTATGAAGATGGGGGCCTCTTTCAGTGAATTTGTGAACAATAGAATTGACCGACAGCTTTCCAGTACCCATGGGGCTAGGTCATTAAGGTCACATCCACAGTCTCCCCCACCCTTGTTCCAGTTGTTAGTTACTACCTCCTCTCCTGACAATACTGTATGTCGTCAAGCTCCCCCCAGGTCTACCCCTCCCGGCCCTGCCTGGTGGTGGGCTTGTCATAGCCAGTGGGATCGCCGGCCTTGACAGCTCAGTGAGCTGGAGATGCTTGGTCACAGCCAGGCGCTAGCACAGCTCCCTTCTGCTGATGCTGTATTCCCATATCAAAAGGCACAGGGGACACCCAGAAACGCCACATCCCCCAATCCATCAGTGCCAAACTAGCCAACGGCCCCAGCTTCTCAGCTCGCTGGATGGCGGAAGCTGCTACTAATGAGCGCCGATGCGGGTGCAGACAATCTTCTGTTGGGTGGCATCATTCCAGGCCCGAAGCATGAACAGTGCACCTGGGACAGGGAGCAGCCCCAAATTGTTACCTGCTTCTCTGCCCAGCTTTTCATTGCTGTGACAGTGATGGCGAAAGAGGGTAATAACCAGACACAAACTGCCAAGTTTGGTGGAGAAAGGAGTTTCTTTAGCTGACAGAACCTCTGAATTTTAAATCACTTAGTAAGTGGCTCAAGCCCAGGAGGGAGCAGAGGGATACGAGCGGAGTCCCCTGCACGGGACCATCTGGATTTGGTTTAGCCCAAGTGGAGCCTGACAACCAGAACTCTGTGTCCCCCCTCTAACCACAGCTCCTTTTCCAGAGCATTCCAGTCAGGCTCTCTGGGCTGACTGGGCCAGGAGAGGTCACAGGTACCAGTTCTTTAAGAAGACCTTTGGGCATATACATTTTTAGCCTGTGTCATTGCCCCAAATGGATTCCTGTTTCAAGTTCACACTGGCAGATTCTAGGACCTGTGTCCTAGACTTCAGGGAGTGAGCTGTTTCTAGAGTCCCTACCATGGAGCGGGTCTGGAGGACCTGCCCGGTTGGGGGGCAGAGCCCTGCTCCCTCCGGGTCTTCCTGCTCTTCTCTCTGCTCTGATGGGATTTGTTGATTCTCTCCATTTTGGTGTCTTTCTCTTTTAGATACTGTATCAATCTTTAGAAAAGGCATAGTCTACTTGTTATAAATCGCTAGGATACTGCCTCCCCCAGGGTCTAAAATTGCATATTAGAGGGGAAAAGCTGAACACTGAAGTCAGTTCTCAACAATTTAGAAGGAAAACCTAGAAAACATTTGGCAGAAAATTACATTTCGATGTTTTTGAATGAATAAGAGCAAGCTTTTATAAAAATGCTGATCTAAAAATACTTAGCACTTGGCCTGAGATGCCTGGTGAGCATTACAGGCAAGGGGACTCTGTGGAGGTAGCCGACCTGAGGGCATGACTCTGACCCTGTCTTTTGGGAGTGACCTGGAAGGCCCAGCACCACCCTACTTCCCACTCTTTCATCTTGACAGAGCCTGCCCCAGCACTGATGTGTCAGGAAAACACCCAGGGAACTAGGAAGGCACTTCTGCCTGAGGGGCAGCCTGCCTTGCCCACTCCTGCTCTGCTCGCCTCAGATCAGCGGGCCTTCTGAGCTGGCCTCTCACTGCCTCCCCAAGGCCCCCTGCCTGCCCTGTCAGGAGGCAGAAGGAAGCAGGTGTGAGGGCAGTGCAAGGAGGGAGCACAACCCCCCGCTCCCGCTCCGGGCTCCAACTTTACACAGGCAGAGCCCAGACCCTGGAGGAAATCCTACCTTTGAATTCAAGAACATTTGAGGAATTTGGAAATCTCTTTGCTCCCAAACCCCCATTCCGTCCTACCTTTAATCAGGTCCTGCTCAGCAGTGAGAGCAGATGAGGTGAAAAGGCCAAGAGGTTTGGCTCCTGCCCACTGATAGCCCCTCTCCCTGCAGTGTTTGTGTGTCAAGTGGCAAAGCTGTTCTTCCTGGTGACCCTGATTATATCCAGTAACGCATAGACTGTGCGCATAGGCCTGCTTTGTCTCCTCTATCCTGGGCTTTTGTTTTGCTTTTTAGTTTTGCTTTTAGTTTTTCTGTCCCTTTTATTTAACGCACCGACTAGACACACAAAGCAGTTGAATTTTTATATATATATCTGTATATTGCACAATTATAAACTCATTTTGCTTGTGGCTCCACACACACAAAAAAGACCTGTTAAAATTATACCTGTTGCTTAATTACAATATTTCTGATAACCATAGCATAGGACAAGGGAAAATAAAAAAAGAAAAAAAAAAGAAAAAAAAAACGACAAATCTGTCTGCTGGTCACTTCTTCTGTCCAAGCAGATTCGTGGTCTTTTCCTCGCTTCTTTCAAGGGCTTTCCTGTGCCAGGCGAAGGAGGCTCCAGGCAGCACCCAGGTTTTGCACTCTTGTTTCTCCCGTGCTTGGGAAAGAGGTCCCAAGGTTCTGGGTGCAGGAGCGCTCCTTTGACCTGCTGAAGTCTGGAACGTAGTCGGCACAGCCTGGTCCCCTTCCACCTCTGGGAGCTGGAGTCCACTGGGGTGGCCTGACTCCCCCAATCCCCTTCCCGTGACCTGGTCAGGGTGAGCCCATGTGGAGTCAGCCTCGCAGGCCTCCCTGCCAGTAGGGTCTGAGTGTGTTTCATCCTTCCCACTCTGTCGAGCCTGGGGGCTGGAGCGGAGACGGGAGGCCTGGCCTGTCTCGGAACCTGTGAGCTGCACCAGGTAGAACGCCAGGGACCCCAGAATCATGCGCGTCAGTCCAATGGGTCCCCTCCAGGAAGTAGTGAAGACTCCAGAAATGTCCCTTTCTTCTCCCCCATCCTACGAGTAATTGCATTTGCTTTTGTAATTCTTAATGAGCAATATCTGCTAGAGAGTTTAGCTGTAACAGTTCTTTTTGATCATCTTTTTTTAATAATTAGAAACACCAAAAAAATCCAGAAACTTGTTCTTCCAAAGCAGAGAGCATTATAATCACCAGGGCCAAAAGCTTCCCTCCCTGCTGTCATTGCTTCTTCTGAGGCCTGAATCCAAAAGAAAAACAGCCATAGGCCCTTTCAGTGGCCGGGCTACCCGCGAGCCCCTCGGAGGACCAGGGCTGGGGCAGCCTCTGGGCCCACATCCGGGGCCAGCTCTGGCGTGTGTTCAGTGTTAGCAGTGGGTCATGATGCTCTTTCCCACCCAGCCTGGGATAGGGGCAGAGGAGGCGAGGAGGCCGTTGCCGCTGATGTTTGGCCGTGAACAGGTGGGTGTCTGCGTGCGTCCACGTGCATGTTTTCTGACTGACATGAAATCGACGCCCAAGTTAGCCTCACCCGGTGACCTCTAGCCCTGCCCGGATGGAGCGGGGCCCACCCGGTTCAGTGTTTCTGGGGAGCTGGACAGTGGAGTGCAAAAGGCTTGCAGAACTTGAAGCCTGCTCCTTCCCTTGCTACCACGGCCTCCTTTCTGTTTGATTTGTCACTGCTTCAATCAATAACAGCCGCTCCAGAGTCAGTAGTCAATGAATATATGACCAAATATCACCAGGACTGTTACTCAATGTGTGCCGAGCCCTTGCCCATGCTGGGCTCCCGTGTATCTGGACACTGTAACGTGTGATGTGTTTGCTCTCCTTCCCCTTCCTTCTTTGCCCTTTACTTGTCTTTCTGGGGTTTTTCTGTTTGGGTTTGGTTTGGTTTTTATTTCTCCTTTTGTGTTCCAAACATGAGGTTCTCGCTACTGGTCCTCTTAACTGTGGTGTTGAGGCTTATATTTGTGTAATTTTTGGTGGGTGAAAGGAATTTTGCTAAGTAAATCTCTTCTGTGTTTGAACTGAAGTCTGTATTGTAACTATGTTTAAAGTAATTGTTCCAGAGACAAATATTTCTAGACACTTTTTCTTTACAAAAGCATTAGGAGGGAGGGGGGATGGTGACTGAGATGAGAGGGGAGAGCTGAACAGATGACCCCTGCCCAGATCAGCCAGAAGCCACCCAAAGCAGTGGAGCCCAGGAATCCCACTCCAAGCCAGCAAGCCGAATAGCTGATGTGTTGCCACTTTCCAAGTCGCTGCAAAACCAGGTTTTGTTCTGCCCAGTGGATTCTTGTTTTGCTTCCCCTCCCCCCGAGATTATTACCACCATCCCGTACTTTTAAGGAAAGACAAGATTGATGTTTCCTTGAAGGGAGCCAGGAGGGGATGTGTGTGCGCAGAGCTGAATAGCTGAGGAGAATGGGGCTGGGCCCGCCCGAGCAGGAGGCTGGGACGCTCTGCTGTGGGCACAGGTCAGGCTAATGTTGGCAGATGCATTTGGCCACTCCCCCTGATGCAGCTCTTCCTGGACAGGCCAGGTGGTGGGCATTCTCTCTCCAAGGTGTGCCCCATGGGCATTACTGTTTAAGACACTTCTGTCACATCCCACCCCATCCTCCAGGGCTCAACACTGTGACATCTCTATTCCCCACCCTCCCCTTCCCAGGGCAATAAAATGACCATGGAGGGGGCTTGCACTCTCTTGGCTGTCATCCAATCGCCAGCAAAATTTAGATGTGAGAAACCCCCTTCCCATTCCATGGCAAAAACATCTCCTTAGAAAAGCCATTACCCTCATTAGGCATGGTTTTGGGCTCCCGAAACACCTGACAGCCCCTCCCTCCTCTGAGAGGCGGAAATAGTGCTGACTGTAGTAACCATTGCATGCGGGGTGCAGCATCTGGAAGAGCCAGGCAGGGTGTCTGCCCCCTCCTGAGTTGAAGTCATGCTCTCCTGTGCCAGCCCAGAGGCCGAGAGCTGTGGACAGCATTGCCAGTAACAACAGGCCACCCTGTGCAGAAGGGAGTTGGCTCCAGCCTGGAAACCCGTCTGAGGTTGGGAGAGGTGCACTTGGGGCACGGGGAGAGGCCGGGACACACTTAGCTGGAGATGTCTCTAAAAGCCCTGTATCGTATTCACCTTCAGTTTTTGTGTTTTGGGACAATTACTTTAGAAAATAAGTAGGTCGTTTTAAAAAAAATTATTGATTGCTTTTTGTAGTGTTCAGAAAAAAGGTTCTTTGTGTATAGCCAAATGACTGAAAGCACTGATATATTTAAAAACAAAAGGCAATTTATTAAGGAAATTTGTACCATTTCAGTAAACCTGTCTGAATGTACCTGTATACGTTTCAAAAACACTCCCCCCACTGAATCCCTGTAACCTATTTATTATATAAAGAGTTTGCCTTATAAATTTACATAAAAATGTCCGTTTGTGTCTTTTGTTGTAAAAATCAAGTGATTTTTTCATAAGGTTCTTTTACTATTGGAAAAGATGGGCAGCACGCAGTTTTATTTTATTTTTGTAAGTTTTTTAATACATGTGAAAGCAAAGAATACTCAGCATGCCTTTCTAAGTGACGCGTTTGCACCTTTTGTTGGGAAGTACTGTATCCTGTGCTGTTAGCATTCTCGATAAATCTCTCTGTGAAAGTGACTCAAGGTCTGGGCTTTCATTATAAGACAGAAGTCCCCCTCCAGCTCACATGACAGCATGGTGCTGCGTTTCCTCATTGGATCTGGCTGTCCCTGGACACAGGTAGCTGCCTTCAGGCCTGCCACGAGCGGCCAAGGGAAGCCTCCTCCATATGCTGGCCTCGCTGGCCCCTCAGCTTCTTCCAAGCCAGTGCTTTCCAGGCACACTGCTCCAGCGTGTGATGGGAAGGGCCTGGCATGAGTCAGCCTGCAGCACAACCTCCCTGCTCCGGACCCGTGTGGTAGGGGCACCCCCTAGGTCTGGATGTGCTGTGGTGCTTTTGGACACCCCCCACCCCCGCAGGCTGTGGCTCCTCCTGTGTCATTCTGGCCAGGACCCTCACATGCCCTCTGCTGACTGCTAACCTGGTTCTCTGACCAGGCAAGGGCAGGCTGAGGGGTTTGCCCAAACGGGGCCCCCTTGTTACTGGCTTCCTTGGCTCTCAGGAGCAGCCTCGCCAGGTTGGTAAGGGGCTGGAGGAGACAACTGCTCAAAGGAGTCCAGCTTCACATGCACATGCTAGAAGGTACCCTCTGAAGGCCTGGCCTTGAAAGGTAGATCCCAGGGTTGAAAAGTCAACTTGTATGCATTGAGCATCTCGTGTGCCAGCCCTGTTCCGTGAGCTGATGGGCCTTTGTGTGTAAGTAGGACCAAATCCCCCCGTGGAGGTTAGCATGGGTGTGCATAGTCATTTCAGATACTTGAGTTGGTACATCTCAGTAAAGTCTGTCCCGTGAGAAGCCAGGTTTCATGGTATGGTTGGTATCTTCCTTGGGAGTGGCCACAGTGGTGGTGGCTTCTGGGAAGAGTCTCCAACAGGGGCCAGCTGTGGGCCTTGGGCACTTCTCGTTTCCAGGAAAAGTCCTAAGTCTGTAGGGCTAGGGGTGGGGAACCCCTTCGCTGTCAGGATCAAGAGGGCAAGGGGAACTGTCGCTGGAGGAGACATCCAGCTGGAGAAACAAAAGAGTAAGTCTGCGTTGCTGCTTGTGGGGTCTTCCCCATCTCAGGGCGGGGACCGGGGGTGGCGGTCCAGACAAGTACTCAAGGACGATGCCCAGGAGGGAACAGGTACGGGGTGGCAGGAAGCCTTCACCACAGCTGCCTGAACTCACCCTTGCCAAATGAGGGCTGGGGCAGCAGCAACGCATACACTCACGGCTGTGGCGGGCAGCGTTCTTGGCACATTTCAGGACACCTAAGGAGACTGAATGGCCCAAGGCTGCTGCTCTGTGCAGGGGGCTAGACGTGGGGCGGGCAGGCAGGGCTCCTGGTAACAGCCCTGCAGGCCGCAGTGGAGAGCAGGGCTCCGGCAGGGCCGCCCAGGAGCTTTCGGCAGGCCGGGCCCCGGCCCCTTTCCGAGCAGCCCGGGCCTCCCCCCTGCCCTCTGTCCCCAACGCCGGGAGCCGCCGTTCGTCCTCCAGAGCCCCGCCCGGGCGAGCCCGGGAGCCCGATTGCCGCACGCGGAAAGCGCGGGGACCCGGGCCCTCCCCGGCGCGGGGCGCCCCCGTGTGGCCCAGCGCGCGGCGGCGGCGCGCAAGATGGCGGCGGGCCCGGGCACCGCCCCTTCCGCCCCGCCGGGCGTCGCACGAGGCCGGCTCGAAGGGGAAGTGAGTCAGTGTCCGCGGACCCGGCCGGCCCAGGCCCGCGCCCGCCGCGGCCCTCAGAGGCCCCGACAGGTCCCGGCCCGGCGGCGGCGGCGGCCATGGCCGGGGGGCCGGGCCCGGGGGAGCCCGCGGCCCCCGGCGCCCAGCACTTCTTGTACGAGGTGCCGCCCTGGGTCATGTGCCGCTTCTACAAAGTGATGGACGCCCTGGAGCCCGCCGACTGGTGCCAGTTCGGTGGGTGGCGGCGGGCTGCCGGGGGGGCGGGAGGCGCGCGGGCTCCCGGCGCCGACGCCTGACGCCCCCCGCCCCGCAGCCGCCCTGATCGTGCGCGACCAGACCGAGCTGCGGCTGTGCGAGCGCTCCGGGCAGCGCACGGCCAGCGTCCTGTGGCCCTGGATCAACCGCAACGCCCGTGTGGCCGACCTCGTGCACATCCTCACGCACCTGCAGCTGCTCCGTGCGCGGGACATCATCACAGCCTGTGAGAGCGGGACTCTGGGCACCCCACGGCTGGGAGGCCGGCGGGCCCCACGGGGCTCCCCCACCCGGGCCTCAATCTTCCTTTCCTTCCTTGGCGTCCCAGGGCACCCTCCCGCCCCGCTTCCGTCCCCAAGCACCACTGCCCCGAGGCCCAGCAGCATCCCTGCACCCGCCGAGGCCGAGGCCGAGGCCTGGAGCCCCCGGAAGTTGCCATCCTCAGCCGCCACCCTCCTCTCCCCAGGTAAGAGGGCCCGGTTGTTGGGCTTGGTGGACCCAAAGAAGGGCCCACCTTGACCATGGCCACGGCTGTAGACCCTGCTGCTGGTCTCTGCCTGCCTCTCACTGGTGTCTTTATGAAGCTTTTCCAGGCTACCAGACCCATTCAGGGCCTGAGCTCGGCCTGGTCCCAAGTCCTGCTTCCCTGCGGCCTCCACCGCCATCTCCAGCCCCTTCCTCTACCAAGGTAGGTGTCCCCTGCCCCCCAGGGAAGATTCGAGACAAGGAGGAAGGAATTCAGCCTTTGGTCTACCGCAGAGCCCCAGTCAGCCAAGCTGGGTCAGCTGGGAGGCAGCTGTGGTGGGGAGAGCCTGGAGCCTTGGGCAGAAGGGAGGAGACAGGGACCCCACCTGATCCAGGCTCTCTTCCCACAGCCAGGCCCAGAGAGCTCAGTGTCCCTCCTGCAGGGAGCCCACCCCTCTCCATTTTGCTGGCCCCTCTGTGAGATTTCCCAGGGCACCCACAACTTCTCAGAGGAGCTCAAGATCGGGGAGGGTGGCTTTGGGTGCGTGTACCGGGCGGTGATGAGGAACACGGTGTATGCTGTGAAGAGGCTGAAGGAGGTGAGTGTGGCACCCTGGCAGGGACCCTGGAAGGCCATCAGACAACCCTCACTCACTTCTCCAGCCTTTCCTCCTCGCTTCCCCACACAACTCCTTCAGCCCTCATTCTGGCGCAGGGTCCCTGGCCCCTTGGTGGTTCTGGGCCTCGGGTAGGTGGCACTGGTAGCCCGAAGGCCTTCGCTTCGAGAGCCTCATGCTGCCCGTCTTCCCTGCCCCTTCCCCCACCGCACCCTGGGGGCTGCAGGACGCTGACCTGGAGTGGACTGCAGTGAAGCAGAGCTTCCTGACCGAGGTGGAGCAGCTGTCCAGGTGAGGCCAGAGGGAGAGCCACACGAGGTCCCGTGGGGCTTCAGACCGCACACCACAGGACCTGGCTCCCTTGGGCACCTGAGGCCTGCCAGGCCCAGGCGAGCTGAGGCCCCAGCCAGGGCTGCCCACCCAGTCTGGCCTGATGGAAAGTGCTCCCCTTTTTCAAACAGGTTTCGTCACCCAAACATTGTGGACTTTGCTGGCTACTGCGCTCAGAACGGCTTCTACTGCCTCGTGTACGGCTTCCTGCCCAACGGCTCCCTGGAGGACCGTCTCCACTGCCAGGTAGGCTCACCTGGCCCGGCACGCTTCCCAGGACCCAAAGCACTCCTGACATCTGGCTGGAGCCGGGCGCGGGACCTAGGGCTTTCAGCCAGTGTGAGTGGGTCCTGCCAGCTGGCCAGGCCTGCACTTCCAGCTCCCTAGCAGCACCCCGCTCAGGATTTGGCCCACGGTGGGGTCACTTTTTTTTTTTTTTTTTTTTTTTTTTTTTTTTTTTTTTGAGGTGGAGTCTTGCTCTGTCACCCAGGCTGGAGCGCAGTGGTGTGATCTCAGCTCACCACAACCTCCACCTCCCGGGTTCAAGCGATCCTCCTGCCTCAGCTTCCCGAGTAGCTGGGACTACAGGCACGCACCACCACACCTGCCTAATTTTTGTATTTTTAGTAGAGATGAGGTTTTGCCATGTTGGCCAGGCTAGTCTCAAACTCCTGACCCCAGGTGGTCTGCGCACCTCAGCCTCCCAAAGTGAGCCACCACGCCTGGCCCGGCCCAGTGTTTTCTGTAGAGCTCTTTCCCAGGCCTCTCCCGTTTGCAAGCAGCGTAGCTGGAGGGTCTCATCAGCAAGCCCCGGAGGCAAGGGGGTCTGGGGCTACCAGCTGGACCACCTACAGCTGAGGGAGGGCCCCCTTGCCTCCTCCGGCATGCTGCATTTGGGGAGAGCGGGAAGAATGCCTTCAAGGACTTCCCGACCACCAGGGACAAAGGGATGAGCCCTGGGAGTCGAAGCCCAGCAGATTCTATTGAACGTGTCCCCAGCCGCTGCCCAGCCTTGAATGCTTTGACAAGCAGCCAGAGTAGCTTAGTCTGCACCTGCTTAAGAAGTGCAGGTCATGGAGACTTTGCTCCTCGTTTTCCAGAAGGGGGAAACTGAGGCCTAGAGAGTGAAGTGGCTGTTCCAGGCTGCACGGTGACAGGTAGAAGGATGGTTGGGATCAACCAGCAACCTCCCCTGTCCCCCTTTGCCGCCCCAGACCCAGGCCTGCCCACCTCTCTCCTGGCCTCAGCGACTGGACATCCTTCTGGGTACAGCCCGGGCAATTCAGTTTCTACATCAGGACAGCCCCAGCCTCATCCATGGAGACATCAAGAGGTGAGGAGGGGCCCGTGAGAACTGCCGGGGCAGGGCCCGCAGCAAGGGGGGCCCCGTCCTATCAATGTGGGGATCAGGCACGGCCTGGGACCTCAACACCCCGGCATGGCACAGGTGTGGAAATAGGCCAAGGATGGGCCCTACTGATAAGCAGAGGCCCCCAGGCAGCTGGAGCACTCAGGGAAGTGCCAGCGCTTTCTGTGGGCAAGGCACCTGTCTGGCAGCCTCAAGTCCAGCCTTATCTAAGCCGGGCAGGTGTAGGAGTTAGGACCGGGCTGACGCCACTGTCTTCCCTCCCTAAGTTCCAACGTCCTTCTGGATGAGAGGCTGACACCCAAGCTGGGAGACTTTGGCCTGGCCCGGTTCAGCCGCTTTGCCGGGTCCAGCCCCAGCCAGAGCAGCATGGTGGCTCGGACACAGACAGTGCGGGGCACCCTGGCCTACCTGCCCGAGGAGTACATCAAGACGGGAAGGCTGGCTGTGGACACGGACACCTTCAGCTTTGGGGTGGTGAGCCACTGACCCCTCTGCTGGCTCAGAGGAGGAGAAGCCACAGGCAGGCAGAGGCGGGGGCTGCAGAGTGCACTGTGGGCCAGGGGCCATCTGCCAAGACCCCAAAAGGCTGCAGCTCCAGGGTCCCCCTCCCTCCGAAGCTCCCCTCCTCACCCTGCACCTAACTGTGTGTTTGTAATTTGTCTTCAAGTGGGCTCTCCGAGTTGCCTGAGCTTCAGTCCCATAACATCTGGCTCTGCCTTTGTCCACACCCTTGTCAGGCCCAATCCATGTCCACACCAGAGGCCTCTTCCCTGCCAAGGCCACTGCCATGCTCTCCCTCTTCCCTCTCTCCAGGTAGTGCTAGAGACGCTGGCTGGTCAGAGGGCTGTGAAGACGCATGGTGCCAGGACCAAGTATCTGGTGAGCCCCTTGAGGCAGGGCCAGGAGGGACACACAGCTGCTGGCAGCCAGCAGGCACAGCCCCAGTGGTGGGGATAACTGGGGCGCAGTGCCCATGGATGATGCCTCTGCTGCCACAGTGGCCTCATTTTTGAAAGTAGGCAGGGCCCCAAACAACTTCGTTTTACCTTGCCGAGGACAAACCTGTCTGTCCTGCAGACACTATGGGCCTTGTACAGACCCCACCTGGGCTGGGGGCAGGGGGAAGGGCGGTCCCAGGGCACTGAGACCCAAGCTGCAGTGGAACTCAGAGGACTCGGGCCGGAGAAAGGCGGTGGTAGAGAAGAAGAGGCCCCGAGGAACCTCCTGGGCCCCAGCAGGCTGCAGCTGAGCTCTCCGCGCCGTGCAGGGCAGCCTGAGCTGCCTCACCGTGGACTGTGGTGGGGCCAGGAGACTAGAGACCTGGGTTTTAGCCCCAGCCTGACAGTGGCCTTCCAGCAAATTCCTGCTCCCCTGTGGGCCTGTTTTCCCAAATGCAAAACAGACTTCACAGAATGTGCTCAGCCAGTAATTGCTTCACTGCTTCTCCTCTTGTTTGGGGGCCATTCCTGTGTGCTGTGGGGTCTCCGTCAGGATTCAGCCCCGCTGAGAACCCAGGAGCCAGGCTCGAGCCCTCCTTCCTTTCCCTTCCGTGTCCGTCCATCCATGCACCTGCTGAAGAAGCGCACCAGGCTCCTTGGGGGTGCTTGGAATTCCCCACTTGCTCCCCACCCTGCAGCCAAAGTGCTCTTTTCAAAGGCCCCTTTGCCTTTTCTCTGCTCTTGGGGTGAAGGCCCAATCCCTTACGTGGTTGACCCCACAACGCCCCAGGTCCCTGGGACTCGGGGCGCTCCCTGCTGCCTGCTTCGCAGCCTTAGTATGTGCTGTTCCCTCTGCGAGAAAAGCCACCGCCCACCCCCTGGTCTGTCTGATTTCAGAACCGGAGATGGCCTCCGGTCCTGTTTCCACCCCGGGGGTGCCTCTCTGTGGGGCATCTCTCTGTGGAGCACCTCTCTCTGCGAAGTGCCTCTTTCTGTGGGGTGCCTCTCTGTGGGGTACCTCTTTCTCTGTGGGGCGCCTCTCTCTGTGGGGCACCTCTTTCTCTGTGGGGCACCTCTTTGCGGGGCGCCTCTCTTTGGGGTACCTCTTTGTCTGTGGGGCGCCTCTCTGTGGGGCGCTTTCCTTCTCGGCTCTGCCCTCTCAGGCTACTTCATGCCTTCAGACCCCAGCTCCATAGGCTTCTCCCCCACCAGGAAGTCAGCTCTGTCAAACCAGGGCCCAGAGTTCTGTTCGTTCCTGTATCCCTAGAGCCCAGAGCACCACTGGCCCACAGTAGGTGTTTAATAAATCTCTAGAAGTTACTCGGGAGTCTGAGGCAGGAGGATCGCTTGAACCTGGGAGTTGGAGACCAGCCTGGGCAACATAGCAAGATAGGCATGGTGGTACACACCTGTAATCCCAGCTGCTTGGGAGGCCGAGGTGGGAGGATCACTTGAGCCTGGGAGGTTGAGGCTGCACTGAGCCATGATTGCACCACTGCACTCCAGCCTGGGTGACAGAATGAGTCCCTGTCTCAAAAAAAAGTAAGTTGTAGAAAGACCAAGAGCTGTGGCACAGTGTCTCACACCTGTAACCCCAGCACTTTGGGAGGCTGAGGCGGGAGGATCACTTGAGCCTACTTGGAGACCAGCCAGGCCAACATAGCGAGACCCCATCTCTTTTTTTATCAAAAAAAAAAAAAAAAAAACCATACGATTGAGTGACAAAGACCTGAGGACTGCAGCTGCAGGTGTGGCCACCTGGTAGCCATACTCACAGTATCTGTCCCACAGAAAGACCTGGTGGAAGAGGAGGCTGAGGAGGCTGGAGTGGCTTTCAGAAGTACCCAGAGCACACTGCAAGCAGGTCTGGCTGCAGATGCCTGGGCTGCTCCCATTGCCATGCAGATCTACAAGAAGCACCTGGACCCCAGGCCCGGGCCCTGCCCACCTGAGCTGGGCCTGGGCCTGGGCCGGCTGGCCTGCTGCTGCCTGCACCGCCGGGCCAAAAGGAGGCCTCCTATGACCCAGGTAGCCAGCTGCCCACTGGGACAGGGTGGCCAGACAGAAAGCCCGCATTCCAGGCCCTGCCCTGTAGTGACCCCATCTCAGCACCTGCTAGGTCTCTCTGGAGTCTCCACACATTTCTTCCTTGCCCTTTGGTTCTGTTTGGGGCGGCGCCCCTCTGAACTGACGGGCCCGGGCAGTCCTGCTTTGCGGAGCCCAGCTCCGACCCCACTTCACAGAGAGAGAAGGAAAGAGCTTCTGCCGCGCCCCCTGCTGGATGCACTGCGCTACTGCATCTGCCTTTCTCTGTTCCCTCCCTAGTACCCCACCTCTTCTCCTCTGGTGACAGTTGAAAATGGAGAGGCCCCGTTTGAGGGCAGCGAGGCAGTGAGATTCATTTTGTAGAAAAGAAAGAGGCCATTCTCAGTCCTTGCTTTTGGCAGCCGCACTTCTCAGCACTCCCTGTGACGGGAACAGAGGGGCGAGGGGCAGAGCGTTCCCAGCTGCAGGGTGTGCCATTTTAGAGCCCCGGGGCAGGTCACAGACGGCCTGGAGCAGCCCTGTGGTTTGCCCACGGGGTGACCGGCCAGGGCTGCCATCTCACCCTGAGAGTCCCTCTTTTCCACTTGCAGGTGTATGAGAGGCTAGAGAAGCTGCAAGCAGTGGTGGCGGGGGTGCCCGGGCATTCGGAGGCCGCCAGCTGCATCCCCCCTTCCCCGCAGGAGAACTCCTACGTGTCCAGCACTGGCGGTGCCCACAGTGGGGCTGCCCCATGGCAGCCCCTGGCAGTGCCATCAGGAGCCAGTGCCCAGGCGGCAGAGCAGCTCCAGAGAGGCCCCAACCAGCCTGTGGAGAGTGACGAGAGCCTAGGTGGCCTCTCTGCTGCCCTGCACTCCTGGCACTTGACTCCAAGCTGCCCTCTGGACCCAGGACCCCTCAGGGAGGCCGGCTGTCCTCAGGGGGACACGGCGGGAGAATCGAGCTGCGAGAGTGGCCCAGGATTCCGGCCCACAGCCTTGGAAGGTAGTTGGGGAGACAGGTTCTCAGGAGAGGGACCAGGGCCTCCTTGGCCCAAAGACCCTGTAGTCCCCACCCCAGCCTTCTAGAAGAGAACCAGGGCCAAGTGTTCAGCTCACTGTGTCCTTAGCAAGCCTGGTTTCCCCTCCCCAGGCCACATCCTTCCCAGGTGGAGCTTGCTCTCCAGCCCTCCCCCCACCCCCCACCCCGTTCCTGAAGACTGGGAACAAGGAGGGCTCTGTCCGGTAGCCTGAGAGCTGGGCCCTGCCCTTGGACTTCTCTGAGGAATTCAGGCCTGAGGCCAGGGAGGCGGGGTGCTAGGCTGGGGGCTGGGGAGACACAGCATGAGGCTAAGGGAGTGCTATCTCCACCCCAGGACTGGCCCCAGGCAGCTCTGCCTCGTCATCATCAGAGCCACCGCAGATTACCATCAACCCTGCCCGACAGAAGATGGTCCAGAAGCTGGCCCTGTACGAGGATGGGGCCCTGGACAGCCTGCAGCTGCTGTCGTCCAGCTCCCTCCCAGGTGCTGCCGCCCAGGCTGGCCTCTGGGGTGCTCAGGCGCATCCGTGCCCGCCCCAAAGAGCAGAGTGTCTGTCCCGACTGCGCTGAGGGCGTGGGGCAGCTGGGCAGGCCACTGGCTCTGGCGACCTCTAGAAGCCCAGCCGGCCCCACATGCCTCCCTTAGCAAGACCCTGGCCCACTCCCTCCCTCACCTCCTGCCAGTAGCACCTCCTTTAACCCGAGGGTGCCTGCCCCACTCTGTGCTTTCAGGAAATAGGAAGCCCCAGCAGGAATTTTCCATCCCAGGTACTATTTGAAGAACCACTGCTTAGGAACCCTCAGCTGGGCGAGGTGGCTCATGCCTGTAATACCAGCACTTTTGGAGGCTGAGATGGGAGGATCACTTGAGCCCAGGAGGTGGAGGCTACAGTGAGCTGTGATCAAGCCACTGCACTCCAGCCTGGGAGACAGAGCCAGACCCTGTCTCAAAAACAAACGAACAAACAAAAACCCTCAATTCCCACGAACGCCCCAGGAGATAAGGGAGCATGGCCCAGACCTTGAGCCAGGGCTTCTGGCAGTAGGGGAGCCTCCCCCATTTGCTAAGCGGACTTTCCTCTTCCTTCTGTAGGCTTGGGCCTGGAACAGGACAGGCAGGGGCCCGAAGAAAGTGATGAATTTCAGAGCTGATTTGTTCACCTGGGCAGATCCCCCAAATCCGGAAGTCAAAGTTCTCATGGTCAGAAGTTCTCATGGTGCACGAGTCCTCAGCACTCTGCAGGCAGTGGGGGTGGGGGCCCATGCCCGCAGGGGAGAGAAGGAGGTGGCCCTACTGTTCTAGGCTCTGTGGGCACAGGCAGGCAGAGTGGAACCCTGCCCCCATGCCAGCATCTGGGGGCAAGGAAGGCTGGCATCATCCAGTGAGGAGGCTGGCGCATGTTGGGAGGCTGCTGGCTGCACAGACCCGTGAGGGGAGGAGAGGGGCTGCTGCGCAGGGGTGTGGAGTAGGGAGCTGGCTCCCCTGAGAGCCAGGCAGGGCGTCTGCAGCCCAGGCCTCTGGCAGCAGCTCTTTGCCCATCTCTTTGGACAGTGGCCACCCTGCACAGTGGAGCCGATGAGGCCTAGGGCCCTCCTACCTGCTTACAATTTGGAAAAGTGTGACTGGGTGCGGTGGCTTCACGCCTGTAATCCCAGCACTTTGGGAGGTCAAGGCAGGAGGATCGCTGGAGCCCAGTAGGTCAAGACCAGCCAGGGCAACATGATGAGACCCTGTCTCTGCAAAAAAATTTTTAAACAATTAGCCTGACGTGGTAGCACACGCCTGTGGTCCCAGCTACTGGGGAGGCTGAAGTGGGAGGATCATTTATGCTTGGGAGGTCGAGGCTGCAGTGAGTCATGATTGCATCACTGCACTCCAGCCTGGGTGACAGAGCAAGACCCTGTTTCAAAAAGAAAAACCCTGGGAAAACTGAAGTATGGCTATAAGTCTCATGGTTCAGTCCTAGCAAGAAGCGAGAATTCTGAGATCCTCCAGAAAGTTGAGCAGCACCCACCTCCAACCTCGGGCCAGTGTCTTCAGGCTTTACCAGGGACCTGTGAGCTGGCCTAGTGTGGTGGCCTGAAAGCCAGGCCATCCCTGGGCGCCACAGACGAGCTCCAAGCCAGGTCAGGCTTCGGAGGCCACAAACTTAGCATCAGGCCCAGGCACTGATTATGGCAGAGGGGCCACTACCCAAGGTCTAGCTAGGCCCAAGACCTCGTTACCCAGACAGTGAGAAGCCCTGGGAAGGCAGAAAAGTTGGGAGCATGGCAGACAGGGAAGGGAAATATTTTCAGGGAGAAGACATGTATCACATGTCTTCAGAAGCAAGTCAGGTTTCATGTAACCGAGTGTCCTCTTGCGTGTCCAAAAGTAGCCCAGGGCTGTAGCACAGGCTTAGCAGTGATTTTGTGTTCAGCCGCGAGTCACACTACATGCCCCCATGAAGCTGGGCGTTGGCGAAGTCCAGGTTGTCCTTGTGTAATAAAAACGTCTGTTGCAATCTCGGGCTCTACTTGTGGACTTTGTTGCACTGAAAGCCTTGAGCTTTCCTGATGCCTTACACTTCAGGGTTCTTGAGTGTCCAGGGTCTTGTTACTACTCTGGGCTGGCCACACCCAGTACTTCCTGTGTCAGGTTTTTCCTGATGTAGTCCATGTTTTTTATGCTATTCTAAATGGTATCTTTGATTTTCTAGTTCATCATGATATTATACAGAAATGCAATTGATGCTGAGTGCAGTGGCTCACGCCTGTAATCCTAGCACTTTGGGAAGCTAAGGTGGGCAGATCACTTGAGCCCAGGAGTTTGAGACCAGCCTGGGCAACATGGCGAAACCCCGTCTCTACCAAAAGTACAAAAATTAGCCAGGCATGGTGGTGCATGCCTGTAGTTTGAGCTACTCAGGAGGCTGACGCAGGAGGATCGTTTGAGCCCAGGACATTGAGGCTGCAGTGAGCCATGATTCCACCACTGCACTCCAGCCTGGGCAACAGAGGGAGACCTTGCCTAAAAAAAAAAAAAAAAAAAAAAAAAATGCGGGTGAGTTTTGCATATGAACTGTATATTCTGTGACCTTGTTTAAATTCTTTTTTTTTTTTTTTTTTTTGAGATGGAGTTTTGCTCTTGTTGCCCAGGCTGCAGTGCAATGGCGCTATCTCAGCTCACTGCAACCTCCGCCTCCCTGGTTCAAGTGATTCTCCTGCCTCAGCCTCCCGAGTAGCTGGGATTACAGGCGCCCGCCACCACACCCAGCTAAATTTTTTTTGTATTTTTAGTAGAGATGGGGTTTCATCATGTTGGCCAGGCTGGCCTCAAACTCTTAACCTCAGGTGATCCACCCGCCTCGGCTTCCCAAAGTGCAGGGATTACAAGCGTGAGCCACCGCACCTGGCCCTTCTTTTTCTTGATCAGCCTAGATAGAGGCTTATCAATTTTTATTGTTAATTTCAAAGGAGCAATTTTTGCTTTTACTGATTTTTCTCTGTTGGTTTATTTTCCATTTTGTTGATTTCCACTTTTTGTTGTTTCTTTCCTTTTGCTTATTTTGGGTTTAACCTGCTTGTCTTTTTTCAGCTTCCTAAGGCATAACTTTAAATCACTGATTTTTAAGCCTTTTTTTTTTTTTGAAACGAAGTCTCACTGTGTCACCCAAGCTGGAGTGGAGTAGCGCAATCTCTGCTAACTGCAACCTCCGCCTCCCAGGTTCAAGCGATTCTTCTGCCTCAGCCTCCATAGTAGCTGGGACTACAGGTGTGTGCCACCACGCCCAGCTAATTTTTATATTTTTATTTAGTAGAGACAAGGTTTCACCATGTTGGCCAAGCTGGTCTCGAACTCCTGACCTCAAGTGATCTGCCCGCTTCAGCCTCCCAAAGTGCTGGGATTACAGGTGTGAGCCCATGGCGCCCAGCCCAGCCTTACTCTTTTAAACAATCTGACAATCTCTGCCTTTAGTTGGTCTGTTTAATCCATTTCCATTTAATGGTTGGGGTTAAGTCTATCATCTTGTTATTTGTTTTCTATTACCCCATCTGTTCTCTGTTTCTGTTCTCCTCTGTTTTTGACTTCTGGATTAATTACATATTTCTGGGATTCTGTTTTTTCTCTGCTATTGGCTTGGTCACTCTAGTAACTCAGTGAGACTGCTGGTTCTGCTCAGGCCCCCTTGCTGAACCATGGTCTGAAAGTGCCTCCAGGCAGAAACTCAGGATACTTGTAAGGCTCACCTTCTTTGTTTTCTCTCTGGTCACAGCCCTGCAACGGCCTATTGTCCAATATCTAAAAATAGTTGCCCAGTGTTTTAGGTGTTTACAACTGGCATCAGTTATTCCACTGTGGCCAGAATTGCAAGTTTCTCCTCTTTTCTGAGGACTTCTTCACTCATAATGTCACCCCACATGATCAATTTCTTCCTTGCTTCTGGATCTCTTTTTTTTTTTTTTTTTTTTTTTTTTGAGACAGAGTCACTCTGTCACCCAGGCTGGAGTGCAGCAGCATGATCTCAGCTCCCTGCACCCTCCGCCTCACGGGTTCAAGCAATTCTCCTGCCTCAGCCTCCCAAGTAGCTGGAACTACAGGCATGTGCCACCAAGCCCAGCTAATTTTTGTATTTTTAGTAGAGACGGGGTTTCCCCCTGTTGGCCAGGCTGGTCTCGAACTCCTGACCTCAGGTGATCGCCCACCTCGGCCTCCCAAAGTGCTGGGATGACAGGCGGGAGCCACCGCGCCCGGCCTCTGGATCTATTTTCATCAAACATGTCCTGGTGGCTTCCGTTCTTGAAGAATAAAAATAAAAACTCATTTGACCCAACACCCCCTCCAACCACAACCCTAATTCTCTGTTCCTCTTTGTAGCCAAACTTTTCAGAATCCTTGTCTGTTTTCTCACTTGCCCATTCCCTGTGCAGTCCCTCTTCCTCTGCTTCTACCCCTGCCACTCCATCCAATCAGCGTTCGTCCGGAACACCAGTGATCTCCTTGTTGTCAAATCCATCCAGTCCTCTTGGACTTTCGCCGGTGCCCACTCCCCCCGCCAACCGCTTGTCTCTTGTGACATCTGTGACACTGAAGTCTCTGTTCTTTCTCAGCGTGCGTGGGCTCCCTCTACCCAGCCTCTACAAGGTGTGAGTCCCTCCAGACACGCCCCTGCGCCCTCTTAGCTGCCTGCGCTCATTCGGACGCTGATCTTCCTCATTCTCACGGCTCTATCGTGTCCATTCCCAAACGGCAGCGCCTCCGCCATGCTCTCTCCTCTGAGGTTTTGGCCTTCTGATTTCTCTCACAGGCACCGTAAACTTAGATGGCCAAGCAGACTTGGGATTCCCTTTCACCATGAGCTTCCCACCTCAGCATGTGGGACTAGTTCCAGCGCCCACCCAGCTGCCCACGCCAGAGCCTCAGGAGTTAGGCTTTTCTGAAAGACTTTGTTAGGGAGGTGTAACTTAAAGGTAGAAAAGTACACAAACTGTACTTGTACAGCCCAATGACTGTTTTATATGTACACGGCCATGTGGCAGCCACCACATAGACCCACATATGAATCTGCTCCAGTTATCTCTTGCCAGCCCAAGATGTAAGGGCTGAAAATAATGGCAGTGTTTGTTTTGCTCGCCAGCCTGCGCTCTGTGAGGTCTCAGTTGGCAGAGCTCATCTGCTGCAGTCGGTTAGCCGGGGCAGCCCGATGGCCACGAGCTGGAACCACCCAGCGGCTCCTTCGTGTCCAGCGGAGGATGCTGCCGGGGTGAGGACACCTCCGTGTGCCTGTGAGGCTGGGTTCTCTGGGGAGCATCTCAAGCTAGAAAGCCCAGCGGAGGCCACGTCATCTGACGGCCTGGCCTCGGGATCAGGTGCTGCCACTTCCCCGGCAGCCTGCTCACTAGACGCAAGCCTCTGAGGCCAGTGTGTGCAGGGGGAGAGACGCTGCAGGCCGCCTTTTTTGATGAAAGTAGCACCAGAGAACGTGTGGACATGTTGGAAACCACCCCGAGGGGATTCCGGTGCCCCAGAAAGGTTTCTCACGAGAGACAACCACTCTCCTGGCTTTAAACACGTAGATAGTTTTGCATGTTCTAGAATTTCATGTCAGTGAGATCGTGTCGTGATTTAGTTTGGATGTGTGTCCCCGCCCCAATCTCCAGTGCTGGAGGCGGGGCCTGTGGGCAGTGACTGGGTCATGGGGCAGATTTCTCATGAAGGGTTCCGCGCCATCCCTGGGTGCTGGTCTCGTGATAGTTGTTTAACAGTGTGTGGTACCCCCACTGTCTGGCTCTTGCTCCTGCTGTGGCCATCTGATGTGACTGCTCCCCCTTTGCCTCCCGCCTTGCCTCACGCAGATGCAGCCATGCTTCCTGTACAGCCTGCAGAACCGTAAGCCCATTGAACCTCCTTTCTATATAAATTGCCCGATTTTGGCTATTTCTGTACAGCAGTGTGAGAATGGATTAACATACGTGGCGCGGACTCGCGTCTGCCTTCTGTCGCTCTGCACTGTTGTTCTGATGCAGCCGTGAGTAGCGCTAAGCGATTGCTTTGCCTTCCCAGGTAGCGTTCCACTGTAGGAACGGGCCGCATTTGACTCTTTCTACTCTTGGGCGTTTGGATTGAGTTTGGGGCTGGTATAAAGCTGTTATGAACATTTCCGAATATGTCTTGCTGCACGTACACACTCATTTCTCTTGGGTGTTGTACACATCTGTATACACATGTTGGAACATCTGAGCAGGGAGACTTGATGGGAGCTGGCAGTGCTGCGATGGCCCCACACCAGGACTCACGGCGCACAAATGCCTACTGCGTCCCCTCCACCTTCCAGATCCCAGGCGAATGGCTCCTGTGGGCAACCCTAACCCAGGGCCACACAGGGACAGGGATTCTCGGAAACACAAAAGCAGCACAGGCGTGTGTCCGTGGGAGCAGAGTTGCTGCGTCACAGGCAGTGCCTGAGTTCAGCTTTAGTAGATGCTGTCGGACATTGTCCAGAGCAGCTGGACCAGCTGACATGTCCCCAGCAGTGTATGAAAGTTCTGGCTGCTCCACACTTGGTATTGGAAGCACGTTTTCATCATAGTCATTCTAATAGGCACAACGTGGTATCTCATTGTAGTTTTAATTTGCATTTCCCTAATGACTAATGATGCTCAGCATCACTTCATTTGCTTATTGGCCTTTCTGTGAAAGGCATATTCAAATATTTTGCTTGTTGTTTAACTAGGTTGTCTTTTCCTTATTAGTATGTGGTACTTCTTTGCACATTCAAGATAGATGATGTCTTTTCGGCCGGGCGTGGTGGCTCACGCCTGTAATTCTAGCACTTTGGGAGGCCGAGGCAAGCAGATCACTTGAGGTCAGGAGTTCGAGACTAGCCTGGCCAACATGGTGAAACCCCATGTCTACTAAAAATACAAAAATTAGCTGGGCATGCTAGTACAAGCCTGTAGTCCCAGCTACTCAAGAGGCTGAGGCTGGAGGATCACCTGAACCTGGGAGGCGGAGGTTGCAGTGAGCTGAGGTCATGCCATTGCACTCCAGCCTGGGCGACAGAGTGAGATTCCGTCTCAAAAAAAAAAAAAGGTTGGGCGCAGTGGCTCGCCCCTGTAATCCCAGCACTTTGGGAGGCCGAGGTGGGCGGATCACCTGAGGTCAGGAGTTTTAGACCAGCCTGGCCAACATGGTAAAACCCCGTCTCTACTAAAAATACAAAAAATTAGCCGGGCATGGTGGTGCACACCTGTAATCCCAGGTACCCGTGAGGCTGAGGTGGGAGGATCACCTGAGCCCAGGAGGTCGAGGCTGCAGTGAGCCGAGATTGTGCTACTGCACTCCAGCCTGGGTGACAGAGGCCCTGTCTCAAAAAGAAATGATGACTTTTGATGAACAGTTCTTAATTTTTTTAAAATTATGCCCTAGGGATAAAAACACACAGTTCTTAATTTTAGCATAGTTGAACTCACCACTCTTTTCTGTTATGGTTAATGCTTGCTTTGTTTTTGAAAGAGATTTTTGCTTACCCCAAGGTCATGAAGAGATTCCTCTTTTACTTCTAGACACTTTGCTGCTTTATCTTTCATATTTAAGTCTGTGCTGCATCTCAAATTGATACTTGTGTCTGGGGTGGGTAGGTATCAAGACATCCTTTTTTCCCGCAGGGACATCCAGTTTCACCCACGCCCCTTAGGAGAAAGACTCTCCAGGGAGTGAAAGTGGGGCCCCTGTGAGAAGGTGGGCAGCTGCTTGTCTGTGAACAGACCTTTCCTGCCTCTGAGCTTTCTGCATTAGTCTATGTGTCTGCCCCGGCACCAGTACCACACTAACTTAATTCCTGTAGATTTATAGTAAGTCCTGATTTCTGTTCTTCTCCAACACTGTCTTAGTTATTCTGGGCCCCTTGCATTTCCATATACATCACAGAGCAGTCGGGCCCTTCGCATGCTGCTGGCAGGAATGTCAAATGTAAGTTTGGCAGTGTCTTCCAATATTCAACATTCACTTGTAATATGATACAACTAGCCACTCCTCGGCACCTACCCAAGAGAAATGAATTCACACATCCACACGGAGACTTGGACCCGAGTGATGATTAGCAGCTTTATTCCCAATAGCCACACGGTAGAAACAACCCAGATGAACAATGGGCAAATGGATGAACGAATGGAGCATCCTTACCATGGAATGCTACCTAGCAATAGACAGGGGCGAAGCACTCAACTCAACAGAGCAATGACTCCATTTTTGTGCCTGGCTAGGAACTGCCAGCGCCTGGGGATAGGCAGGGAGGGATGGGCTGGAGGAAGGGATGCTGGGGGCACCAGGAAACTTTTGGTTTCTTCTTATTTGGTTTATGTTTATTCTCTTTTATTTATTTATCTACTTACTTAGAGACAGAGACTTGCTCTGTCACCGAGGCTGGAGTGCAGTGGTGCAATCATAGCTCACTCCAGCCTCCACCACCCAGGTTCAAACCATCCTCCCCACCTCAGCCTCCCAAGTAGCTGGGACTACAGGCACTCACCACTATGCCTGGCTAATTTTTTTTTTTTTTTTTGATTTTTTGAGACAGAGTCTCACTCTGTCACCCAGGCTGCAGTGCAAGTGGCGGGATCTAGGCTCACTGCAACCTCTGCCTCCCGGGTTCCAGCAATTCTCCTGCCTCAGCCTCCCGAGTAGCTGGGACTACAGGTGCCCACAACCATGCCCGGCTATTTTTTTCTTTTTGTATTTTTAATAGAGACGGGGTTTCACCATGTTGGTCAGGCCGATCTCGAACTCCTGACCTCGTGATTCACCTGCCTCGGCCTCCCAAAGTGCTGGGATTACAGGCGTGAGCCACTGCGCCCGGCCAGTTTTTGTATTTTTTGTAGAGATGGGGTCTTGCCATGTTGCCCAGGCTGGTCTCGAATTCCTGGGCTCACATGATCCACCCACCTCAGACTCCCAGGTAGCTGGGACTGCAGGCGTGAGCCTCCACGCCGGCCTGGTGTCTTCATTCTCTTGATTGTGGTGATGGTTTGGCAGATATAACTTTCAAACTGTTCACTTTAAATGTGCAGTTTATTTTATGTCAATTATACCTCAATAAAGCTGTTTTTGGCCAGGCGCAGTGGCTCACACCTGTAATCCCAGCACTTTGGGAGGCCAAGGCGGGCGGATCACGAGGTCAGGAGATCGAGACCATCCTGGCTAACACGGTGAAACCCCGTCTCTACTAAAAATACAAAAAATTAGCCGGGCGTGGTGGCGGGCGCCTGTAGTCCCAGCTACTCGGGAGGCTGAGGCAGGAGAATGGCGTGAACCAGCGAGGTGGAGCTTGCAGTGAGCCGAGATCAGCCATTGCACTCCAGCCTGGGCAGCAGAGTGAGACTCTGTCAAAAAAGAAAGAGAGGAAGAGAGAGAGAGAAAGGAAGAAAGGAAAGAAGGAAAGGAAGGAAAGAAAGGAAGAAAGAAAGAGTGTCTCTTTGAGGCAGCATATTGATTAATTGGTTTTATTTTTCCTCTACTCCAGCCCGGCAATCTTTGTGTGTTTATCCATTTTCATTTTAATGGATTTGCCAATATGGCTGTATGTGAGGTCTTTCATTGTGATAAAATATATACAACATCAGATTCATGTGTTTCACTCTTTATAAGTGTACAACTCTTCACCCTCAACATCCTCGTCCTCCTCCTCACCGTTAGACCCGACCCCCGCCACCCTCCTGCTCTGGCTGTGTGTGAGGACCAGCTTACCATTTGTTTTCTGTTGTCCCATCTGTCGTTGGTTACTTTCTTCCTCTTTTTTTGCCTTTTCTCAGTGTCACTTTTCATTATTACTCCAGCAGTTGCCCTAGGGATTGAGTCTGCAGCCCTGCCTTATGATAGCTGTGTTTCCGCCTGGCCTCGGGTGCTCTTGTTTTCGTGTATTTTAAATCCCAAAGGACATTATTAGGGTTGTTCTAAACAGCCCATTTTTTACCCACGTATATATACCCTTTCTAGTGCATTCCATGCCTTCCTGCAGATCTGTTCTTCCACCTTAGATCTCGATCTCTCTCTCTCTCTCAAATTACTTTATTTCTTGGCAGAAAATAGGGTCAAGAAAATAACAAGTGGATAACATCATCTCAATAGGAGACATTGAAGAATACGAGTGAACACCCATTCTCAGCTCCGTTCTGATCCGGACTTATTCCTACAAACATGCCACAAACCCTCTCTGGGTCCCAGCACATAGAAGGCAGTGTATTTTGAGTGAAGTTTGAAATAACAGTATGTGTCTCTTTCATGTGTTTATTGAGACAGGATCTCATTATGTTGCCCAGGCTGGAGTGCAATGGCGTGATCATAGCTCACTGCAGCCTTGTTCTCCTGGGCTTGAGCGATCCCTGCCTACACCCCACCCCCTGCCCGAAGCCCCCGCTTTAGCCTCTCGAGTACCTGGGACCTCAGGTGCATGTCACCATGCCCAGCTAATTATTTTTACTTTTTAGTAGGGACAGGCTCTCACTATGTTGCTGAGGCTGGTCTCAAGTCCCCGAGCTGAAGTGATCCTCCTTCCTCAGCCCCCCAAAGTACTGGGATTACAGCTGAGCCACTGTGCCCAGCTATCCTGGGCTTTTTAACAGCTTTGTTAACACGTCTACCTCACACGCCACAAGGTTCAGTTGTTTGAAAAACTCAGTGTTTTTAATAGATTTACAGACTTGTGCAAGCAGCACTCTATTTGAGCATATTTTCATCATTCCAAAAAGAAACACTGGCCGGGCACGGTGGCTCCCGCCTGTCATCCCAGCACTTTGGGAGGCCGAGGTGGGCGGATCACCTGAGGTCAGGAGATTGAGACCATCCTGGCCAACACGATGAAACCCTGTCTCTACTAAAAATATAAAAATTGCCCGGTCATCGTGGCGGGCGCCTGTAGTCCCAGCTACTCAGGAGGCAGAGGCAGGAGAATGGCGTGAACCCGGGAGGCAGAGGTTGCAGTGAGCCGAGATCACACCACTGCACTCCAGCCTGGGTGACAGAGCGAGACTCCATCTCAAAAAACAAAATAAAACAAAACAAAAAAAAAAAAAAGAAGAAAAAACACCATACCTTTTAATAGTCACTGCCCATTTCTCCCCCATTTTCCCTTCCAGCTGAGGCAGTCACTCATCTCCTTTCTGTCTCTATAGATTCACCTACTCTGAACACTCCATATAACTGGGATAATACTCATGGGATTTTTTGTGTCTGGCTTCTTTCACTCAGCATTGTGATTTTGGGGTTCATCTGTGTTGTAGCATGTCTCAGCACGTGATTCTTTTTTTTTTTTTTTTTTTTTTTTCTGAGACAGGGCCTCATTCTGTCACCCAGGCTGGAGTGCAGTGGTGTGATCTTGGCTCACTGCAACCTCTGCCTCCCGGGTTCAAGCAATTCTCCTGCCTCTGCCTGCCGAGTAGCTGGGACTACAGGCGCCCGCCACCATGCCCGACCAATTTTTGTATTTTAGTAGAGATGGGGTTTCACCATGTTGGCCAGGCTGGTCTCGAACTCCTGACCTCAAGTGATCCACCCGCCTTGGCCTCCCAAAGTGCTGGGATGACAGGCGTGAGCCCCCGCACTCATGCTGGGTTTTCTGTGTATTTTGCTTAAAAAAGCATGCGTCCCTTGGCTTTTCTCTCAGTTGAGTTTATGAGCCACACTCGGTTCCACTCGTGATGTTTGGTTGGGTTTTTTACTAAAGATCTCCCCGAGAGCCATGCCTGTGGTCTCTAGGACAGCAGTTGCCGTGGCAACCCCCAGCAAGTGCTTGTGAGCGGAAGCTGGTTTCACCCTGTCAGCAGGAGGGGCGAGACAGGGGACAGGCTGGCAGAGGGACCGGAACCTGTGGTTTCTGAGGGACAGGGCAGCACAGAGACGCCACTCACCTAGTCAGAGGCTGGAAGAGCGGGTACACTTCTCGCTACCGCCTTCACGGCGGAGCAGCTGCCACCCAATCGCAAATGTAACAGAAATGGCCTCGCCCATGCTTTTCTGGGAGAGAAGGAAAGTCAGTGAATGAACAACTCCCTCTTGGGTTGGGTTTTCTGCTGAGTCACTGCCTTAATGGCTACCAGAGACAACTGACACCCCCTCGCTAGGCCGGTTTCTACGGCAACCATTGAGCAAGGCGGCCAGTGTCAACCAGCCTGGAATCAGAAGAGACGCCCATACCCGGCCACCATGTTGCCTTTTTTATTTCTCTCCAGAATTTTTAGAGCCTATTTTTTAAAAAGAAAAACAAAACAAGCTTTTCCTTTTAAAAAATACCCTCTCAAAAAAAAAAAAAAAAAAAAAATCCAAACAGTACAGACACGTACGAAGTAAGAAAATCCCCTTCTCAGTCTCCCAGCCTCCAGCCCCCTCTACTCATGCTTCTCTCATGATTCCGCGCCTTGCCAGTTTCACTTAACAAGACAAATCGAGAGTGTTCCCTGGACACAGATGACCGTGACTTTTGTTCTTTTTTAGAGCTGTATGAATGTACTCCATGTCATTTATTTCACCAGCCTCCCCGAAGGGTCAGTTCGGTTGTTCCAGTTTCTGTGTTGGTGTGTTTTTGCACTTAGGCAAGATCTTTAGGCGAGATCTCTATGAGCAGCAGTCAGGTTCTGGCTCTGTCACTCAGGCTGGAGTGCAGTGGTGCGATCATGGCTCACTGCAACCTCGACCTCCCAGGCTCAAGTGATCCTCCCATCTCAGCCTCCCGAGGAGCTGGGACTACAGATGTGTGCCACCACGCCCGGCTAATTTTTTATTTTTCTGTAGAGATGGGGTCTCACTATGTTGCCCACCCTGGTCTCAAACTCCTGACCTCAGGTGATCCACCTGCCTCGACCTCCCAAAGTGCTGGGATTACAGGCGTGAGCCACCACGCCCGGCTGAAATGACCCTTTTAAATAAATGTTGGGTTAAGGAGGAAATTAAAAATTTAAAATAGTAAATATAACTTTATGGCAATACATTTGAAAATCTAGATTAACTGAATGACTTTCTGTGAAAAATAGAAATCTTCAGAGTTGTCTCAAGAAGTAGTAAAACTGCGCCAAGCACAGTGGCTCACGCCTGTAATCCCAGCACTTTGGGAGGCCGAGGCAGGCAGATCACTTGAGGTCAGGAGTTTGAGACCACCCTGGCCAACACGGTGAAACCCCGTCTCTACATAAAAAATACAAAATATGAGCGGGGCATGGTGGCATGCACCTGTAGTCCCAGCTACTCAGGAAGCTGAACCCAGGAGGCGGAGGTTGCAATGAGCCGAGATCGTGCCACTGCACTCCAGCCTGGGTGACAGAGCGAGACTCCGTCTCAAAAAATAAATGAATAAAGAAGTAGTAGGCCAGGCGCCATGGATCACGAGGTCAGGAGTTCAAGACCAGCCTGGCCAAGATGGTGAAACCCCATCTCTACTAAAAATCCAAAAATTAGCCGGGTGTGGTAGCGGGCACCTGTAATCCCAGTTACTTGGGAGGGTGAGGCAGATAATTGCTTGAACCCAAGAGGTGGAGGTTGCAGGGAGCCGAGATGGCGCCACTGCACTCCAGCCTGGGCAACAGAGCAAGACTCCATCTCAAAAAAAAGCCAGGCGTGGTGGCTCACACCTTTAATCCCAGCACTTTGGGAGGCCGAGGCAGGGGGACTACCTGAGGTGGGGAGTTCAAGACCAGCCTGACCAACATGGAGAAACCCCGTCTCTACTAAAAATACAAAATTAGCCAGGCGTGGTGGCTCATGCCTGTAATCTCAGCTACTCGGGAGGCTGAGGCAGGAGAATCACTTGAACCTGGGAGGCGGAGGTTGTGGTGAGCCGAGATCGCGCCATTGCACTCCAGCCTGGGCAACAAGAGCAAAACTCTGTCTCGAAAAAAAAAAAAAAAAAAAAAAAAGAAAGAAAAGGAAGTACTAAAACTGAATAGACCATGAGTCACATATGAAAAGGAATTGCTAGGCACTAAGCTCCTAAAGGGTCCCTCTAGGTCCCCAGGCTGCTCCATGTGACAGGCACAACCCATCCGTGGTGTAGAACAAATTCTTCTTGCCTTTCATAAGGAGAGAGGTGTTTGCATAAGATGGAGAGCCAAGCAAGCCCAAGTACAGCAAGAATCGAGTTTTCCCAGCCCCGAGAGGCCCTGGTTGGCTGCAGCCTGATGAGGCGCTAGGTGTGGCTGTCTGGCTTCCCACCCTGTTCTGTGTCTCTGGCTAATTAAACTAAGAACCAAATATGGTCTGTATTTCCACCCGTCTGCAGCCACCAGGTGCTAAGAGGGATTCCTGGCTGCCCTGTCTATGGAGTAGCCATTCTTTTATTCCTCTACTTTCCTAATAAACTTGTTTTCACTTTCCTGTAAAAAATAAAAACAAAAAACAAAAGGGATTCCCCACCCCCGCCCCGTTTTCCCAATTTCAGCTGTTGGCTGTAGACTCCCCAAAATCACCACCAGAAAAACCTGTTGTTCAGGCAAAGCTGAGTTTATTGGACTCACTGCAAAGAGGAAGAACACTCCCCCGACAGAGCCGGCCTCAGATCACTAGGGAGGAAAGGAGGAGAGAAAATGCCCGAAGTCCGAGCCGGCGTGGGGAGGGCCGGGTGGGAAGCATGGTTAGCCTTGGACGGCTGGGTGTAGTCTCGGGCCGGGCTGTGCGAGTCTCATCTTTCAGGAGCACGGGTGTATTGGTCCTGGAAGCGAATTGACTTGTGCTAGTTCTCAGGATTGTGTGGCAGAGCAACAGGTCCCAGAACTGTTTATCACGGGGATAGGAAGGCACCTCGCTCCGAGCATTGTTGAACCCAGGGCTAGGAAACCATGCTGGACTCAGGCTTCCCAACCAAGATCCCCAGCGGACAACAAAAGGAGGACAAAGGCCACTGCCCACTCCCACTCGCTTTTGAGCCCACCAAGATCGCCTGTTGGTAAAGTAAGGGAGACTGCAATCTTGCCCATGCCTGAGAAGTTTCTGGAAGGGTGAGGTTAAGGTTCATGCTGGAAAATAAGTACCCTTGGGTTTAAGAACCAGAATGATGCCAGAGCATGGTGCACACCTGCAGTCCAGCATTGTGGGAGGCCAAGGTAGGTGGATTGCGTGAGCTCAGGAGTTCAAGACCAGCCTGGGCAACACAGAGAGACCTAATCTCTACAAATAGTAATTAAAAATTTAGCTTGTGCACTTCAAAAAAAAAAAAAAAATTAAGAGTAGGCCGGGCATGGTGACTCATGCCTGTAATCCAGCACTTTGGGAGGCTGAGGCAGGTGGATCAGCTGAGGTCAGGGGTTTGAGACCAACCTGGCCAACATGAAGGAACCCTGTCTCTACTAAAAATACAAAAATTAGCCAGGCGTGGTGGTGCACGCCTGTAGTCCCAGCTTCTCGGGAGGCTGAGGTGGGAGGATCACTTAAGCCCAGGAAGTTGAGGCTGCAGTGAGTCTAGATCTCATCACTGCACTCCAGCCTGGGTGACAGAGTGAGACCCTGTCTTAAAAAAAAAAAAAAAAAAAAAAAAAAAGAAAAGACAACCAGGCCGGGCACAGTGGCTCACGCTTGTAATCCCAACACTTTGGGAGGCCGAAGCGGGCAGATCACAAGGTCAAGAGATCAAGACCATCCTGGCCAACATGGTGAAACCCCGTCTCTACTAAAAATACAAAAATTAGCTGGGCGTGGTGGTGCAAGCCTGTAGTCCCAGCTATTTGGGAGGCTGAGGCAGGAGAATCACTTGAACCCAGGAGGCGGAGGTTGCAGTGAGCCGAGTTCGCGCCACTGCACTCCAGCCTGGCAACAGAGCGAGACTCTGTCTAAAAAAAAAAAAAGAAAAAGAAAAGAAAAGAAAAAAGAACCAGAATAAGACTAATTACAAGCAACCTGACTGAAACATGATGGACTCGGGCCCCACGTCTTAAGGGGGATTTGGTACAACTCAATGGGGTGGGGGTGGGCGCAGTTGCTGGAAAAATAAAACCATTTATTGCATGTACTTCCAAGTACATGCAAGAAATGAGACTTACTACAAAGACTGGTTACAGGAGTGATGTCTGACAGTAAAATCAGACGAGAGCAAAGCAAATGACACCCAGTCTCAGATAGACCCAGTGAAGACAGCCAGAATCTCCTGACTGAAACCTGCCCAGCAGACCAGAGGACTTTTCAGTGGTGCAATCAAGTGATTTACAAAGAATGAGAACTTTGCTTCATCCTTCCAACATGTATTCCTTGTGCGCCATGTCCGGCTAACTTTTTCAATTGCATTGGCCAATTTAACATTGGGAAACGGGAAGAAACAGTGGTGATCCTGGGGATATTGTCTCATTCTTGACTAATGAAAATGCTGTGGTGTTCCACCGTTAAGCACTGTACTGTTTGTGGCTTCATACAATCAGCTCATGAAGCTGTCATCTCTGCAGATTTCACTTTTTTTTTTTTTTTTTTTTTTGAGATGGAGTTTCGCTCTTGTGGCCCAGGCTGGAGTGCAATGGAGCCATCTTGGCTCACGGCAACCTCCGCCTCCCAGGTTCAAGCGATTCTCCTGCCTCAGCCTCCCAGATAGCTGGGATTACAGGCGCCCACCACCACACCTGGCTCAATTTTTGTGTTTTTAGTAGAGATGGGGTTTCACCATGTTGGCCAGGCTAGTTTCAAACTCTTGACCTCAGGTGATCCACCCGCCGTGGGCTCAAGCAATTCTCCTGCCTCAGCCTCAGGTAGCTGGGATTACAGGTGCCCGCCACCACACCCAGATAATTTTTGCAGTTTTACTAGAGACAGGGTTTCACCATGTTGGTCAGGCTGGTCTCGAACTCCTGACCTCAGGTGATCCACCTGCCTCGGCCTCCCAAAGTGCTGGGATTACAGGGGTGAGCCACCATAGCTGGCCTTTTTCTACTTAGGAAGCTGACGTGGGAGGTCGACTGAGCCCAGGAGGATAAGGCTGCATGAGCTGTGGTCATGCCACTGCACTCTAGCCTGGGTGACAGGGTGAGGTCCTGTCAAAAAAAAAAAAAAAAAAAAAAAACTTTTAGTGGGCAAAAGATCTGAACAGACATGGCCAACAGGTCTATGAAAAAATGCTCCACGATACACCTAATGCTAAATGACGAGTTAATGGGTGCAGGAAATCAACATGGCACATGGATACATATGTAACAAACCTGCACATTGTGCACATGTACCCTAAAACCCTAAAGTATAATAATAAAAAAAAAAAGAAAAAGAAAAAAAAAAAAAAAAAAAAAAAAAAAAGAAAAAATGCTCCACACCACTCACCATCAGGGAAACACAAGTCAAAACCAGCATGAGGTATCATCTCACCCCAGTTAAAATGGCTTTTAACAAAAAGATTTTTTAAAAAATAACAAATGCTGACAAGGATGCAGGGAAATGGGAACCTCGTACGATGTTGCTGTGAATGTAAAGTAGCACAGCCAGTACGGAGAACAGTATAGTCCAAAAACTACAAACACAACTACCGTATTAGCCAGCAATTTCACTACTTGGTATATATTTAAAGGTATATATTTAAAGTTGAAGTCACCATGTCAAAGAGATACCCGCACTCCCGTGTTCATTGCAGCACTATTCACAACAGGTAAGAGATGGAATCAACCTAAGAGTTTATCAATGGGTGAATGGATAAAGAAAATGTGGTATCTGTACACAACGGAATCCCATTCAGCCATAAAAGAGAAGGAAATCCAGTCATTTGCAGCAAAGTAGATGAAGCTGGAGAACACTATGTTAAATGAAATAAGCCAGGTACAAAAAGACAAACACCACACAACCCCACTGATATGTAGAAAATAAAAAAGCTGAACTCATAAAGTAGAATGCTGGGTACCAGGGGCTGCAGGGTGGTGGGTGGGAAGGGAAGGATGAGGAGATGTTGGCCAAGGGATTCAAAATTCCAATTAGGAGGAATTCCAATTAGTTCAAGAGATTTACTGTACATCATCGTGACTATGGTTAATAACAATATGTTGTGTACATTTGGTTATAGCATATTCACTTCTTTGCTTTTTTTAAGAGTCAGGTGTGAACCCTGAATATCTGAGAGAGGTCTCAGTGAATTTAGAAAGTTTCTTTTGCCAAGGTTGAGGATGCACACCCGTGACACAGCCTCAGGAGGTCCTGACGACATGTGGCTGAGGTGGTCAGAGCACAGTTTGGTTTTATACATTTTAGGGAGACATGAGACATCAGTCAACATATGTAAGATGAACATTGGTTTGGTCCAGAAAGGGACAACTTGAAGCGGGGAGGGGGCTTCCAGGTCATGGGTATATAAGAGACCAATGGTTGTGTTGTTCTGAGTTTCTGATGAGCCTCCCCAAAGGAGGCAATCCGACATGCATTCATCTCAGTGAGCAGAGGAGTGGCCTTGAATAGAATGGGAGGCAGCTTGGCCCTAAGCAGTTCCCAGCTTGACTTTTCCCTTTAGCTGAGTGATTTGGGGGCCCCAAGATTTATTTTCCTTTCACACAAGTCTCCCTCTGTCACCCAGGCTGGAGTGCAGTGGTGTGATCATGGCTCACTGCAGCCTCAGACTCCTAGGCCCAAGCAATTCTCCCTCAGCCTCCGAGTAGCTAGGACCACAGGCTGGCGCCACCATACCCACCTAACTTTTGTAATTTTTTTTAGAGACGGACTCACCATGTTACCTAGGCTGGCCTCAAACTCCTGGGCTCAAGCAATCCTCCCACCTCAGCCTCCCACAGTGCTGGGATTACAGGCATGAGCCACCGCGCCCAGCCTGGATATTCATGCCTTGATCTGCTTTTGGATGATATTAGCTAATGTTTTCATTTTAGAAATGCCTACCAGTGTTTAACAGCAGTATCGATACTTTTCCGTGTGTGCATGTGTGTGTGTGTCAAGTCTGCAACAAGATTCAGTGAGTCAGCCAGGAGTACCTACTGTGTGCCAGACACCGGTGTGGACTCAGAGTGGAGAAGCAAGGGGGACCCACAACAGTCTGTCTTTGTGACACTAACATTCTCCTGGGGGACATACGTTATTCTGGCTTCATAAAGCACATCTGGAAACTTTACTTTCTTTGAAACCCTGGAATCCTGGAATTACCTCCTTTTTTTTTTTTTTTTTTTTTTTTTTTTTTTGAGACGGAGTCTCGCTCTGTCGCCCAGGCTGGAGTGCAGTGGTGCGATCTAGGCTCACTGCAAGCTCCGCCTCCTGGGTTCACGCCATTCTCTTGCCTCAACCTCTTGAGTAGCTGGGACTACAGGCGCCCGCCACCATGTCCGGCTAAATTTTTGTATTTTCGGTAGAGACAGGGTTTCACCGTGTTAGCCAGGATGGTCTTGATCTCCTGACCTCGTGATCCGTCCGCGTCAGCCTCCTGAAGTGCTTGGATGACAGGCGTAAGCCACCGTGCCCGGCCGGAATTACCTGTCTCTTAAAGGCCAGAAATAATTCACTGGAGGATTCACTAGGCCTGGGCTGTCTGATAGCCACCATTTCTTCTCTGCTCAGCTGCTGGTGGGGTGCCCCTACTTTTCCAGCCGCCCCACTGTGGAAATGAAACTGTTCCTTAAAACCCTGAAGGCCAGGCACAGTGGCTTAGGCCTCGAATCCTAGTACTTTGGGAGGTCGAGACGGGTGGATCGCTTGAGCCCAGGAGTTCCTGACCAGCCTGGGCAACATGGGGAGACCCCATCTCCATGAAAACTGACATAATTACATCATTAGCCAGGCATGGGGGCATGCGCCTGTAGTCCCAGTTACTCAGGGGGTTGAAGTGGGAGGATCACCTGAGCCCGGAGGTCCATGGTACAGTGAGCCGAGATCGCACCACTGCATTCCAGCCTGGGAGAAAGAGCGAGATCCTGTCTCAGACACACACACACACACACACACACCCCAAACCTCTGCAGCCCACAGCAGTGTCCAGGTCTTCTCACCCGGAGCCAGCAAGTCCAGGAGTGAAGACATGATGAGAGGCCCCTACAGTCACTCAGGATCTGGTGACATGAGGGCCAGACCCCTGCTCAAACCCTGAATGCAACTTGCTTGGGGTTAAAATGGTTCAAGAGCAAAGGGCCCACTTCGCCGTCGCCCTCCTCCAGCACTTGCCGCCCCCACCCAATACTCTCTCCCCCGACCACCCTCCCTGCCTTCTCCTGCCACTCTTCTGCCCCTGTCTCTGGCTCTCCCCACTGACGCATAGGAAGAGATGCCCATTGGTCATGGGGAAATGCAAGATAAAACCGCACCCAGAATGACTGTCACTGAAGACTGGTCGCAGGGAGCATTGGTGAGGAGGTGGAGTGCATGAAAGGTTCACACGCAGCCAGCAGGAGTGTGAAATGGCACAGCCACTTTGAATCACTGTTCAGCAGTTTCTTATCAACTTAAAAACTTCTTTGGAGCAAGATAATCCTCAGTTTGAATCACAAAATAGAAATAAACATTTTAAAAAAGAAAACTGTGGGCCGGGCACGGTGGCTCACACCTGTAATCCCAGCACTTTGGGAGGCCGAGGCGGGTGGATCACGAGGTCAGGAGATCAAGACCATCCTGGCTAACACAGCGAAACCCTGTCTCTACTAAAAATACAAAAAACTAGCCGGGCGTGGTGGCGGGCGCCTCTACTCCCAGCTACTCGGGAGGCTGAGGTAGGAGAATGGCATGAACCCGGGAGGCGGAGCTTGCAGTGAGCCCAGATCGCGCCACTGCACTCCAGCCTGGCGACAGAGCGAGACTCCGTGTCAAAAAAAAAAGAAAACTGCATCTACCCTAACCAAGGATGCTCATCAGCAAATGAACAGATAAACAAAACTGTGGGTCTCCACATCGTGGAATACTACTCAGTCATTAAAAGGAAGGGAAGGCTGGGCGCAGTGGCTCACACCTGTAATCCCAGCACTTTGGGAGGCCGAGGCAGGCAGATCACCTGAGGTCAGGAGTTCGAGACCATCCTGGCTAACACGGTGAAACCCCGTCTCTACTAAAAATACAAAAAGTTAGCCGGGCATGGTGGCGGGCGCCTGTAGTCCCAGCTACTCAGGAGGCTGAGGCAGGAGAATGGCGTGAACCCGGGAGGCGGAGCTTGCAGTGAGCCGAGATTGTGCCACTGCACTCCAGCCTGGGCGACAGAGCCAGACTCTGTCTCAAAAAAAAAAAAAAGAAAAAAAAAAAAGAAACCTCCCTCTACGGTGCTTCATGTGCTTATTTCTCCCTAGAGTTCTGTCAACTTTTGCTCAGGATATGTAGAGCCTATTTTAACATCATTCCTAATCTGTTTTTGTGTTGTCCCGAAGCCTATTTTGTCTGATGTTAATATAGCCACGGCAGCTTGCTTTTGGTAGTAACTGCCTAGCATTCATTCTTTCACATGTAATATTTCCATGGACATATGTTTGAGGTGTGTCTCTAGTAAACAGCATATGCTGGAAGTGGGGGTTTCCATCCAATCTGACAATCTCTGGAATCTCTGACAGTTCCCAATCTGAAGTCCTCGGCTGGGGGCTACATCTGCTGTTTGTTGTGTCTGTCCCAGCAGAAGCCCCCCAGCGGGGCCGGCTTGGCAACCTGCACATCTCGGCTCCACGTGGGTGCTGCGGGCTGAGCTTCTCCACCTGCTGGGGTTGCACCCTATACAGAGCCAGTGGGGAAGGCAGCCCATCTGGACGGCGAGATGGAGAGCTTCAGCCAGCAGGGGCGGGGAACTCCCCGCGGAAGTTCAGATGCTGGGGGCTGGGTGCAGTGGCCTCCCTGTGTCCACATTTGACCTGTGGCACACCTGAAGGGTGGTTTCCAGGGGCTGCAGGAGGGGGACTGGGGAGTTAGCATTTAATGGGGATAGAGTTTCAGTTTGGAAGGATGAAAAGAGTTCCGGAGACGGATGATGGTATTGGTTGCACCATATTATGAATGCATGTAACACCACTGAACTAACCAACCACAAAACTGGTTAACATGGTACATTTTATGTTATTATGTATTTTACCCCAATAAAAAACATCGGGCCAGGCACAGTGGCCTGTAATCTCGGCAACTCGGGAGGCCGAGGTGGGAGGATGGCTTGAGCTCAGGACAACTGGACAACATAGCAAGACCCCGTCTCTACAAAAAAAAAAAAAAAAAAAGAAAGAAAAAGAAGAAAAATTAGCTGAGCATGATGGTGAGCACCTATACTCCTAGCTACCCAGGAGGCTGGGGTGGGGGGATCACTTAAGCCCAGGAGGTTGAGGCTGCCACTGCCCTCCAGCCTGGGTGACAGAGCCAGACTCAGTTTCTAAAAAATTTTTAAAAATGGAAAAAATTGAAAAAAAATATATTTTCAAATGAAATTTGGATCCCAGGTCACAGCGGTCATGGTGCAAGAGCTCCAGGCAAAGTCCAAAGCCCCAGGGCAAAGCCCACCACAGCCACTTCCTACTGCTGTGAACTCTAAACTGACTTTCCTTGACAGTAAGCCCTCGATCGCTGCTAGCCAGCATGGCCTGAGACAGCGGTGGTGAGGGAGTGGCCCTGCAGAATTACCCATACCAGATTTTATGGTGTCGACCTAAAGGAACACACTGAGGTAAAATTAATATAAGGAGGGTGTATTTGGGCCAAATTTGAGGATTGCAACCTGGGAAACACATCCAAACTAAGTTTTGGTAGGTATTCTGAGTTGAGGTGGTTACAAGCAGATATTAAGGACAAAATGAGGAGGCTGGGCCCAGTGGCTCATGTGTGCCATCCCAGCAATTGGGGACGCTGAGGCAGGAGGATCACTTGAGCCCAGGGGTTCAAGACCAGCCTGGGCAACATGGTGAGACCCCATCTCTACAAGAAATAAATAAGTAGAGGCCAGGCACGGTGCCTCATGCCTGTAATCTCAACACTTTGGGAGGCTGAGGCGGGTGGATCACTTGACGTCAGTAGTTTGAGACCAGCCTGGCCAACATGGTGAAACCCCGTCTCTACTAAAAATACAAAATTAGCCGGGCATGGTGGTGCAGGCCTGTAGTCCCAGCTACTCTGGAGGCTGAGGCAGGAGAATCACTTGAACTGGGGAGGTGGAGGTTGCACTGAACTGAGATTGCACTAACCGTCGCACTCCAGCCTGGGTGACAGAGTGAGTCTCTGAAGAAAAAAAAAAAAAGAAAGAGAGAAAGAAAGAAAAGAAAGGAAAGAAAGAAAGGAAAAGAAAAGAAGGAAGGAAGCAAAGAAAGAAAGAAAGAAGAAAAGAAAGAAAGAAAAGAAAGAAGGAAAGGAAGGAAAGAAAGAAAGAAGAAAGGAAAGAAGAAAGAAGAAAGAGAAAGAAGAAAAGAAAGAAAGGAAAAAAGAAAGAAGAAAGGAAGGAAGGAAAGAAAGAAAGAGGAAAGAAAGAAAAGAAGGAAGGAAGCAAAGAAAGAAAGAAAGAAAAGAAAGAAGGAAAGGAAGGAAAGAAAGACGAAAGAGAAAGAAGAAAGGAAAAAAGAAAGAAAGAAGAAAAGAAGGAAGGAAGGAAAGAAAGAAAGAAGAAAGAAAGAGAAAAGAAAAGAAGGAAGGAAGCAAAGAAAGAAAGAAGAAAAGAAAGGAAAGAAAGAAAAGAAAGAAGGAAGGAAGGAAAGAACGAAAGAAGAAAAGAAAGAAGAAAGAGAAAGAAAGAAGAAAAGAAAGGAAAGAAGAAAGAAAGAAGAAAAGAAAGGAAAGAAGAAAGAAAGAAGAAAAGGAAAGAAAGAAAGAAAGAGAAAGAAAGAAAGAAAAAAAGACTAACTCCAAGTTGGGCGCGGTGGCTCACACCTGTCATCCCAGCACTTTGGGAGGCCGAGGCGGGTGGTCCACGAGGTCAGGAGATCCAGACCATCCTGGTTAACATGGTGAAACCCCATCTGTACTAAAAATACAAAAAAAATTAGCTGGGCGTGGTGGTGGGCGCCTGTAGTCCCACTACTCGGGAGGCTGAGGCAGGAGAATGGTGTGAACCCAGGAGGTGGAAGTTGCAGTGAGCCGAGATTGCACCACTGCACTCCAGCCTGGGCAACAGAGCAAGACTCCATCAAAAAAAAAAGACTAACTCCCCACCACTCTCCCCACCCTGGCGACCATCATCCTGTGGTGTGTCTCTGAGTCTGATGACTCCAGGTCCCTCCCAAAAGTGGAATCAGGCACTTTCTGTCCTGGCTTCTTTCACTAATTATGACGTCCTCCAGGTTCATCCATGTGGTAGCCTGAGTAAGGATTCCCTTCCTTTTCATGGCTGAATAATATTCCATTGTGTGGATAAAGCAGATTGTGTTTATCTATGTATTCATCCATGGATACTTGGCCGGCTCTCACCTCTTGGCTGCTGTGAATTGCATCCCTTCAACCTCCTGCTTTCAACTCCTTTGTGCCTATACCCAGCAGTGGAACTGCTGGACCCTATGGGAATTCTACGTTTAATGTTTTGAGGCAACCTCGATTTTAAGCTGAAAAGGGCAAACGAGGACAAAATGAAACTGTCACTCACTCCTGTCAGATCAGCAGATCACCCTGGTGACCACATCAAGTGCTGTTGAGGCTGTAGTGCAGTGGGAGCTCTGTCCCCAATTGGGCAAGGGATTTGGCAAATTCTACTCAAGTTGAAGTGTGAAGCTTTCACACATAAGCACCAAGAGGCGTGCACAGGAGCGTGAGACTGGGGACACGTGCCATCGGTCACGTCCTGCAGCCGGGTGGGGAGGCTCTGCATAATGTGCACGTACAGAAACACAAGGAGGCCGGGAGCAGGGGCTCAGGCCTGTAATCCCAGCACTGTGGTAGGCCGAGGTGTGCGGGTCAGCTGAGTTCAGGAGTTCGAGACTAGCCTGGTCAACATGCTGAAACCCCATCTCTACTAAGGATATAAAAATTAGCCGGGTGTGGTGGTGCATGCCTGTAATCCCAGCTACTCAGGAGGCAGAGGCAGGAGAATCACTTGAACCCGGGAGGCGGAGGTTGTGATGAGCCGAGATTGCGCCACTGCACTCCAGCCTGGGCGACAGAGCAAGACTCCGTCTCAAAAACAAAACAAAACAAAACAACAACAACAACAACAACAACAAAACCCCACATACAAGGGCGAGGGCAGCCACACACTACTGTGCATGGGCCACACGCAGCAGAGGCACGGGAGGGGCACAGAATCTCCCAAAGAAACAGACCTGAGCTCGCCGAGATGGTGGCGGCACACACAAGCTAGCCCAGGCCCCAGTGGAGGTCAAGTGGGGCCGAGAAGAGGCAAGAGCAAAACCAGAAGTCAGCGGTTCCGAAGAGAAACAGACAGCAAAGATCAAAGTGAAAGGCCGGCAATGGAAGGAAAGGCTAGAAAAACATAGAAACAAATCACCTATTGGGTATGAGGTTTACTATTTAATACCTGGGTGATGAAATAATCTGTACAGAAAACCCACACAACATGCAATTTGTCTATGGAACCAACCTGCACATGTACCCCCGAAACTAAAATAAAATTTAAAATAATAATAAAATAGGGCAGGCGTGGTGGCTCATGCCTGTCATCCCAGCTACTCAGGAGGCTGAGGCAGGAGAATTGCTTGAACGTAGGAGGCAGAGGTTGCAGTGAGCTGAGACTGCGCCATTGCACTACAGCCTGGGTGACAGAGTGAGACTCAGTCTCAAAAAAAAAAAAAAAAGAAAAAAGAAAAAAGAAAAGAAATAAAGAAATAATAATAAAATAAAAACATGAAAGGTTTGAAGGACCTGGCATGCCACCACAGCAATCAGGCTCCAGTGACCCTAGGAACAAGATGGCCACGTGCCGGGCCAAGGCAGTGCCCTCCAGTCACAGGGTCACCGAACAGAGAAGCAGCCCCCAGGACCAAGGCAGAGAGGGTTCCATAAACCTGGGTCCCCAAAGACCCCCTTTGAATGGGAAGAAGCGCTCCCCAATCACATGATAACCTGCTGGAGGATATGAACTGGCCAGTGGATATTTACCCGGTATTTCTATTCCCGGAGGCCTTCATTCTCCCAGGCTGCAATGAGGCACCTTGCCCAAGCTGGCATTTCCCTCCCTCACCCAGTGCACCACTTCACTATAGTTAAGTAAACTGTCATGTCAGCAATGTGACAGCTGCATTGTTTTCTTTATAAACATAATTTTTAACTATCTAATAATTTTATAATGAAAATTTTATAATAAAAAAATCTGAAGCAGGTACAGGAGATGCTAAGATTTAACAAAGCTAGCTGAGGTGCAGACAAGTGTTACCTAGACACTCAGAAAACTGCTTTAAGGAAGACCAACCCCAAAAGCTATGAAGAAAAAGACAGACATACATGACCACATAAATCTTCAGAAGACAAACAATAGGCTGGGTGTAGTGGTTCACACCTGTAATCTCAACACTTTGGGATGCCAGGGCGGGAGGATTGCTTTAGCCCAGGAGTCCGAGGACAAAATGAGGAGGCTGGGTACAGTGGCTTATGCCTGTCATCCCAGCACTTTGAGGGCAACGTGGGAGTGTGGTCCTGGGCAACCCAGAGAGACCCCGTCTCTAGAAAAAAAATTTAAGAATTAGGCTGGGCTCTGGCCAGGTGCGGTGGCTCATGCCTGTAATCCCAGCACTTTGGGAGGCCGAGGCGGGCGGATCATGAGGTCAGTTTGAGACCAGCCTGGCCAGCATGGTGAAACTCCATCTCTACTAAAAATACAAAAAAAATTAGCCGGGCTAATTTTAGCTGTAATTCCAGCTACTTGGGAAGCTAAGGCAGAAGAATTGCTTGAACCTGGGAGGCGGAAGTTGCAGTGAGCCAAGATCGCGCCATTGCACTCCAGCCTGGGCGACACAGCAAGACTCCGTCTCGTTTTTTTTTGTTTTTTGTTTTTTTTTTTTTTTTAAGAATTAGCCAGGGAGGCTGGGCGCAGTGGCTCACACCTGTAATCCCAGCACTTTAGGAGGCCGAGGTGAGCAGATCACCTGAGGTCAGGAGTTCAAGACCAGCCTGACCAACATGGAGAAACCCCGTATCTACTACAAATACAAAAATTAGTCAGACGTGGTGGCACATGCCTGTAATCCCAGCTACTCGGGAGGCTGACACAGGAGAATTGCTTGAACCCAGGAGGCAGAGGTTGCAGTGAGTGAAGATTGCGCCATTGCCCTCCAGCCTGGGCAACAAGAGCAAAACTCCGTCTCAAAAAAACAAAACAAAAGAATTAGCCAGGGATGGTGGCCTGCACCCATGGTCCCAGTTACTTGGGAGGCTGAGGTGGGAAGATCTCTTGAGCCTGGGAGTTGAAGGCTGCAGTGAACCATGATTGTGCCACTGCACTCCAGCCTGGGAGACACAGGGAGACCCTGTCTCAAAAATGCACAGACACTACTTTTGGGGGGGTCAATGAGAGAGGGGAGGAGGTCTGATTTAGTCACAATGAAATCTCACATCACCCTCATCAGATTGGCACACCATGAAAAAGCACTCACCCTGACATTTGCTGGTGGGGGGCGGATAAGCCTCTGACATTGCTGCTAGAAATGTGAATCAAGAACGTCACTGGGAAAAGCACTCCAGGGATTTGAAACTGAAGTTCCCTGCAGCCCTGTAATCCCACTCCTGGGACCTAACTGAAGAAGGGCCTGCTCCGGGGCGCAGAGGCTGGTGTGTGCAGTTTCTAGCAGACCTTGGCATGTCACCAAGCCAAAATGGGGCCCAGAAAAGCGAATGCATGACAGTGTGTGCCCTATGCTGTAATTTTTTTTTTTTTTGAGATGGGGTCTTGCTCTGTCACCCAGACTGGAGTGCAGTGATGCCATCTCATTACAACTGTGTCACTGCAGCCTGGATCTCCTGGGTTCAAACGATCCTCCCCACCTCAGCCTCCTGAGTAGCTGAGATTACAAATACACACCATCAAGCCCAGCTAATTTTTTTTATTTTTGGTAGAGATGGGGTCTCCCTATGTTGTCCAGGGTGGTCTTAAACTCCTGAGGTCAAGCAATCCTTCCTTCTCGGCCTCCCAAAGTGCTGGGATTGCAGGCATGAGCCACCGCGCCTGGCCTAAAACTACTTTTGTTGTTGTTGTTTTTGAGATGGAGTTTCACTCTGTTGCCCAGGCTGAGGTGCAATGGCACGATCTCAGCTCACTGCAACCTCCGCCTCCCGGGTTCAAGCGATTCTCCTGCCTCAGCCTCCCAAGTAGCTGGGATTACAGGCTTCCGCCACCATGCCAGCTAATTTTTGTATTTTTAGTAGAGATGGGGTTTTGTCATGTCGGCCAGGCTGGTCTTGAACTCATGACCTCAGGTGATCCACCCACCTCAGCCTCCCAAAGTGCTGGGATTACAGGCGTGAGCCACAGCACCGGGCTTAAAACTATTTTTGTGTGTGTGTGTTTGTTTGTTTTGGAGACAGAGTTTCGCTCTTGTTGCCCAGGCTGGAGTGCAATGGCATGATCTCGGCTCACTGCAACCTCTGCCTCCCAGGTTCAAGCGATTCTCTTGCCTCAGCCTCCCGAGTAGCTGGGATTATAGGCACCCGCCACCATGCCTGGCTAATTTTTTGTATTTTTAGTAGAGACGGGGTTTCACTATGTTGGCCAGGCTGGTCTCGAACTCCTGACCTCAGATGATCCACCCGCCTTGGCCTCCCAAAGTGCTGGGATTACAGGCATGAGCCACTGCGCCCGGCCCTAAAACTATTTTCTGTGGGGAGAAAATACCCAGGCCATGGCAGCAGAAAGCAAGGAAGAAGCCACGTGGAAGCCCTCCTGGCGCTTCTTCTAGGGAGGTGAACAGAGAGCACCTGGGGCCAGGAGGCGGCATGCCTGGGTTTCTGCTCCTCCTCACTGAAGTTTCAGCCAAGTCAAACTTCTAGAGTTTCAGTTTCTTTATCTGTGAAATGACGGGGCTGGCACAGATGGTTTCTAAGATCCCTCCCAGGCCTGGAACTTCTAAACCGTTAGGTCAAAGGTGGGGGAGAGGCCCCATCTGGCAACCATTGGCTCCCCAGCTGTGCTAGGGACACAGTGGAGCAGCGAGACTGAGACCAAGACCCGTAACAACAACGGCTGCCCTGACAGCCAATCACCCTGGGTGAGGCCAAGCTCCTCCGCGGGCTGCAGAGCTGGAGGGAGGCACAGCCACCAGCCTCCTTCCTCCGGTGGCTCAGGGGTCGGTGGCATCCGCAAACCCCGGGCCAGGGCTGAGGCACTCTGAGGTCCCAGCCCCAGAAGGGGGGTTCGCCTGGGCAGGAAGGGATGCAGGAAGCTGTGTGACTGATGGCAGCTGCCCACATTTGGAGAAACACTAATTTCAAAAAGGGCCTGGGGAGTGCAGGTTCCAGGCCGGGGCCAGCCTGGAGCCTTCTTTGCCACCTGCTCTGCCTTGCGCAGGTTCCGGGTCTTCTGGCTTTGCTTGCGTTGGCTCAGGACATGGTTGTTGGATTTAGCAAATAACAATCAGAACGCCCAGTGAAATCTGAATTTCAGGGAAACATACTTTTTCAGTAGGAGAAATGTCTTGTGCAACATTTGAGACATGCTTGTGCAAAACCATTGTTCATCGCCTGGCGTATAATCTGGCAACTCTGGCAGGAGAGGGGAGAGTGGAGCCAGGCTTCCTGCAGTCCCTGCCCCTCTGGAGGTGTCCCCTCCACATAAGCCTCTCCTTTGGGTGGGGTCCACTCTTCCAGGGGTTCCACGAAACCGCCCTGAATCACCCCAATCTAGGCACACCACCTGTTTCCCGTGGGACCCCGCCTGACCCAGGAGGCTCGCAGGGCTGTTTATTGCACAGGTATTGGTAGGAAGAAAAAGTAAAGTCATGATGAGTGCTTGTAGCTGCGAAGTGTGGCATGAAGTCCCAGCAGCCCTCTGTCAATGAGGGAACCAGCTACTCACAGAGAAATCACAAAAGGGGGTCCCCGCACTGCTGGATAAAGAGCCTGCCCCCACCCTGTCTCTGAGCCCGCACGGAAGCCCACATGGAAGCCCGCCTTCTTTTCGCCTTCCCTCCAGCCTCTGTGAAGTAAGGGTGGCCTCTCTGGTGATGTGTGCGGCCTCTTCCCTCGTCTAGGGCATGTGGTGCTTTCGAGACGACCTCAAATGGAACCAGGCTGTTTCCCAAGCAGGTGCTGTCCTTGTTCTCCCCTGCCAACCACGTGCCCCACCCCCCGGCCCCAAGCCCTGGGTCAGGCCCTGCCATTTGCCCCAGGTCCTCACCTGGTGGCGATGTGCTCAGCCAGCCAGGACAGAACGTCCAGCCCAGGTGCCCAGTTCCAGAAACATCTCAGTCATCACAGTCATGGGCCGAATGCCAACCTCGAGGGCACTGAGCAGGTGCACATGGGTGGCCCATGCTGAGATGCCATTTGGCAGGCACAGGGCATCCTCTCTCCTCTGCCCTCACCTTTGGAGCTGATCACTTCGCCATTTAATTTGTGGGCTTAAAGCAGACCCTCCTCAGTACTTAAGGCTCCAGGGACAAGACTATGGAGTCTGGGATGAAGAGCCCCTGAGTTAAATGACATTAGCTGTCTTCAGGAGTCCCCTTTACAGGCCGGGCACGGGGGCTCACGCCTGTAATCCCAGCACTGGGAGGCCGAAGAGGGTGGATCACCTGAGGTCAGGAGTTAGAGACTAGCCTGGCCAACATGATGAAACCCCGTCTCTACTAAAAATACAAAAATTAGCCGGGCGTGGTGGCGGGTGCCTGTAATCCCAGCTACTCAGGCAGCCGAGGCAGGAGAATCGCTTGAACCCGGGAGGCAGAGGTTGCAGTGAGCCGAGATCACACCATTGCACTCCAGCCTGGGCAACAGAGCAAGACTGTCTCGAAAAAAGAAAGTCTCCTTTACAGACCAGATGCCTTCAGATGAAAGGAGGTGAGGCAGGCCTCTAAGTAACATAGTGACTGGCAGGAAGAAGGACTGCCCCGGGAGTAGAGAGGGTGGCATGGAGTCCTCAGTGCCTCTCTGGCTGCGGCCAAGGATGACCCAGCATGCTGACCACAAACCACAGAGTCTGGGCCTTGGACTTGGGGGCTCAAAAACTGTTGCCTACGTGAGAAGCACGCGCCACCTCCAGCACCGTGCCTGGCGATACTGTCAGCAGATTGGTTCACAAGGACCTGGGTGACGGGCACGTGGGGACTGCTCAGACTGTAGCCACTAAGGGCATCTAAGCCCACCCCGGCTCCGAGGGGAGACCCACAAAGCAACTTTCTGTTGAGAGTTCAACTTTTGACATTTGTGTGTTTCCTCATCTGGACGCACCCTGCCTGGTTCCACAGATGATCTGAGGTGATGTGGCTCTCACGTGACCTGCCTACAGTTAACAGTCACAGATGTCACGGGGGTGATTAAGTGATTTCCCCATCAGTCTGCTGGGCACGTATTTAGTGTGACTCAGTCTCCCTGAATCCAGCCGCCTCCAAGGACACTCGCTGGTACCCAACTGACTGGCCTGCCTCACTGCTGCCAGTCCACACCCACAGCTGACACCCCAAAGATACCCCAGACGGTCGCTCTCTGTCCAACCATGCGCATGAGGGGCTTCTTGGCGTCATTTCCACTCCCCTTGCCAATATTTATTTGGAAACATTTCAAACTACAGAAAAGTTATGCGAATTACATCAGGAACACCCACATCCCCTGTGTCGAGATCTGTGCTTTATGTCTTTGAAAGTAAGTTGTCGAGATCACAGCACTCCACCCCTCCACACCGAAGCCCGCAGCTCCTCAGGAAAGGGCAGTCTTGTGTGGTCAGTGCATATCATCACACGCAGGATGCCTGACACTGGCACCACGCTGCCATCTCAGAGTCCGTTTCAATGCTGGGGGTCATCGGTTTTCAGCAGGTTCTTCCCACAGTTTAATGCGTCTTCCCGCCAGAGGGATGGAATCTTGGATGAGTGTTGAAATGCGTCAGAAACAAAAACGCAAAGTGGAACTGGAGCACGTCACAGACCTTGGACCAGAAGTGGCCTGTGAGGCACTGGAAGAGACGCCACCGTGCGAGCTGATGGTCACACAGCTTGAGGACCACAAAGCCCAGGCAAGAGAGCACCCCCAAAGCTAAGTAGGTGGCCGAGGTGGTGCTGCCATAGTGCCTGTGGGTGCGCAGCGCCTGCCCCACAGCGGCCACCACGTGAGTACCCAGTGCAACCTCAAAGCCCTGGGGATGCAGCAGAGCAAGACCATAACTGGCCAGGGAGACGCACTCAAGAGAGAGGAACAGCCAGGGCCGCCAGCCGCGGTCTAGGTAGAGGCACCAGGCCACGGGCCATGCAAAGATGGGCAGGGTGAGCCACTGGTCCAGCACGGCGGCACGGCGCCACTGCGTCCACAGGCGCAGCCACTGCACGGGGCCATACAGCAGGGCCATGGCTGCGAACACGTCCTTCAGGTAGCGGGGACCCAGACCCACTGCGCCGCCCCTGTGCAGCCAGAACAGCCCTAGCAGCGTGTAGGCCACGTTCACCAGTGAGTTGAACGGCATGGCCAGGAAGGCGGGGAGGCCGGCCACCGGCGCCTCAGCGTACTGCTCATAGCCCACTTGCACGGAGACACTGTCAAAAACGCCCGTGAACACAGCAACGGCACAGAGGCTGCCGGCCACGGCCACGTGCACGAAGGCCTGCCCCCACTCTGGATTCATCTGGAACCAGCGGCGTGACCTGGGGCAGGGAGCTTCAGAGAGCAGCCTTCAATACGCAGCCTTTGCAGAACACTCTGGGCCTCCCGGCTGAGCCAGCAGAAAGAAGCCCCGTGATTTCCGAGGCAGATGCTGCGACCTTGCCCCGAAGGAAGGCAGGAGTCCTGCTGATTGGCTGGCGCCAGCGGAGGAACGTTCTGCCTTTTTCCTTTGTGGTTACAAAAGGAGTGTGGTTAGAAAACAAACCGTCCCCAGCACCGCCTCCATGTTCCTGACCCCCGGCCTCAGGAGCTACCAACCATCTTCACTGGAAGAAGCAAATCAGAGTGAAACCGCTGCACACTGGCTCTCTCAAGCGTGGCCTCTAGAATCCTCTATCGCCCCTTTCTCCTGGCACCTAGGAAAATCCTGCCCATCGTCCTAGTTTCCTTAAAGCCACTGCATCTACAGACAAGACCTGCCTAGCTCTGTCATTACAACTCAGAACGCGCCTTCCCATGTCAGTGTGTTATAAAAGTGGACGTCTCCAGCCCCAAAGCCCTTTTCACCAAATACCCAGTTGAACTAGAGACCATTAGATGGAGTCCGAGCTCTGGCCTCTGACACAAGGTGGGGGATGGAGGAGGAGGAGGATTCACCATCTGCCACTCGAGCACCAGGCCGGGAAGCAAGGGGGTGACCCACAGGCTTCCCAGGCCAGCTTCCGTGGCTCACTCGCCTGCCCTCTCCTGAAGTGCCAAGCCCCAAATCACCTTCTTTCCTCAGGCCACCATAAAGCCTTCTGTCTCCTTCAGTCACAGAACCAGAGAGACAATTTAATTACCACTGACTGTCGACTGCTTTGGGGCCAGTGGTGCTGTGAGTGAGCCCTAGTAGCTGAGAAACGCATTAATATGGAGGGGAGAAGAGCTTTAATGCTCTGAAAATGACTCCAATCATTAAAGCTCTTCTCCCTTCCATATTAATAAATTTCGCACTCAAGAGGGTGGGCGGGCAGGCGGGCTCAGGGAGAGAGAAGGGTGGGCTCCAGTTCCTGGTCAGCTGATGCCAGACTGTTCAAACCTTGGCTCTCCCACTTACTAACCATGTGATCTTGCACCTTAATTGTCTTGGGCCTCGGTTTGCGCACCTTTTTTTGTTTTTTTTTGTTTTTGAGACGGAGTCTCACTCTGTTGCCCAGGCTAGAGTGCAGTGGCACAATCTTGGCTCACTGCAACCTCCGCCTCCCAGGTTCAGGTGATTCTCTTGCCTCAGCCTCCCTAGTAGCCATGATTAGAGGCGTGCACCACCATGCCCGGCTAACTTTTCTATTTTTAGTAGAGATGGGGTTTCACCATGTTGGCCAGGCTGGTCTTGAACTCCTGACCTCAAGTGATCCACCTGCCTCAGCCTCCCAAAGTACTGGGATTCACAGGTATGAGCCACTGCGCCCAGCCCGGTTAGCTCACCTTTGACCTAACGGTTTAGAAGTTCCAGGCCTGGGAGGGATCTTAGAAACCATCTGTGCCAGCCCCGTCATTTCACAGATAAAGAAACTGAAACTCTAGAAGTTTGACTTGGCTGAAAGTTACAGTGAGGAGGAGCAGAAACCCAGGCATGCTGCCTCCTGGCCCCAGGTGCTCTCTGCTCACCTCCCTGGAAGAAGCGCCAGGAGGGCTTCCACGTGGCTTCTTCCTTGCTTTCTGCTGCCATGGCCTGGGTATTTTTATTTAGACATGGGGGTCTTGCTCTGTTGCCCAGGTTGGAGTGCAGTGGCACAATCACAGCTCACTGCAGCCTCCACCTCCTGGGCCCAAGCTATCCTCCTGCCTCAGCCTCACAAGTAGTTGGGACCAGGGGTATACCACCACCTTGCCCTGATAATTTTTTTTTTTTTTTTGAGACGGAGTCTTGCTCTGTCGCCCAGGCTGGAGTGCAGTGGCGCGATCTCGGCTCACTGCAAGCTCCGCCTCCCGGGTTCACGCCATTCTCCTACCTCAGCCTCCCGAGTAGCTGGGACCACAGGCGCCCGCCATCATGTCCGGCTAATTTTTTGTATTTTTAGTAGAGACGGGGTTTCACTGTGTTAGCCAGGATGGTCTCCATCTCCTGACCTCGTGATCCGCCCACCTCGGCCTCCCAAAGTGCTGGGATTACAGGCATGAGCCACTGCGCCCGGCCTGCCCTGCTAATTTTTGTTAAAAAAATTTTGGGCCAGGCGTGGTGGCTCACGCCTGTAATCCCAGCACTTTGGGAGGCCGAGGCGGGCGGATCACCTGAGGTCAGGAGATCCAGAGCATCCTGGCTAACACGGTGAAACCCCATCTCTACTAAACAATACAAAAAAATAGCCGGGCGTGGTGGCGGGCGCCTGTGGTCCCAGCTACTCGGGAGGCTGAGGTAGGAGAATGGCGTGAACCCGGGAGGCGGAGCTTGCAGTGAGCCGAGATCGCGCCACTGCACTCCAGCCTGGGCGACAGAGCGCGACTCCATCTAAAAAAAAAAAAAAATTTGTAGACAGGGTCTCATTATGTTGCCCAGCCTGGTCTCGAACTCTTGGCCTCAAGTGATCCTCCTGCCTTGGCCTCCCAAAGTCCTGAGATTACAGGAGTGAGCCACTGCACCCAGCTAAACCCCTCTTAAGTTGAAAGTCCAGTTCCAATATTTTCAACTTATGATGGGTTTATCTGGACATTACCCTGTTATACATCAAAAAGCATATGTAGCTGGGCATGGTGGCTCACATCTGTAATCCCAGCAATTTGGAAGGCCAAGGTGAACACTGCTTGAGTCCAGGAGTTTGAGACCAGCCTGGGCAACAAAGTGAGACCCTGTCTCTACACAAAATACATAAAATTAAATTTAAAAAATAAAATAAAAATTAGCCAGGCATGGTGGTGCACCTATAGTCCCAGCTCCTCAGGAGGCTGAGGCAGGAAGATCACTTAAGCCCAGGAGGTGGAGGCTGCGCTCGTGCCGCTGCGCTCGTGCCACTGCACTCCAGCCTGGGCCACAGAGCAGGACCCCATCTCTAAAAAACAAAAAACAAACAAACAAAAAAAACAGGCACAGTGGCTCACACCTATAATCCTAGCACTTTGGGAGGCCAAGGCGGGTGGATCATCTGAGGTCAGGAGTTTGAGACCAGCCTAGCCAACGTGGTGAAACCCCGTCTCTACCAAAAATACAAAAAATTAGGCCGGGCACGGTGGCTCACGCCTATAATCCCAACACTTTGGGAGGCCGAGGCGGGTGGATCACTTGAGGTCAGGAGTTTCAGACCAGTCTGGCCAACATGGTGAAACCCTGTCTCTACAAAAATACAAAAAAATTAACCAGGCATGGTGGCACACGCCTGTAATCCCAGCTACTTGGGAGGCTGAGACAGGAGAATTGCTCGAACCCAGGAGGCAGAGGTTGCAGTGAGCCGAGATCGTGCCATTGCACTCCAGCCTGGGCGGCAGAGCGAGACTTCATCTCAGAAAAACAAAACAAAACAAAACAAAAAATTAGCCAGGTGTGGTGGCACATGCCTATAATCCCAGCTACTCAGGAGGCTGAGGCAGGAGAATCGCTTGAGCCCGGGAGGCAGAGGTTGCAGTGAGCCGAGATCACGCCACTGCACTCCAGCCTGGGCAACAAGAGCGAAACTCCCTCTCCAAAAAAAAAAAAAAAAAAAAAAGTGGCCAGGCATGGTGGCTCACGCCTCTAATCCCAGCACATTGGGTGGCCGAGGTGGGTGGATCAGTTGAGGTCAGGAGTTCAAGACCACCCTGGCCAATATGGTGAAACCCCATCTCTACTAAAATACAAAAATTAGCCAGGCGTGATGGCTCATGCCTGTAGTTCCAGCTACTTGGGAGGCTGAGGCAGGAGAATCGCTCAAACCCGGGAGGCGGAGGTTGCAGTGAGCCAAGATCATGCCACTGCACTCCAGCCTGAATGACTGAGACTCCGTCTCAAAAAAAAAAAAAAAAAGTATCTGTATATGTAGACCACTTAGCACTATTTTATTATTACTTTATTACCTTATTTTATTTTGTTTTGTTTTTTTGAGACAGACTCTTGCTCTGTCACCCAGGCTGGAGTGCAGTGGCGTGGTCTCGGCTCAGTAGAACCTCCGCCTCCCAGGTTCGAGTGATTCTCCTGCCTCAGCCTCCTGAGTAGCTGGGCTTACAGCTAAAATCAGCCCGGCTAATTTTTGTATTTTTAGTAGAGACGGGGTTTCACCATCTTGGTCAGGCTGGTCTTCAACTCCTGACCTCGTGATCTACCTGCTTTGGCCTCCCAAAGTGCTGGGATTACAGGCATGAGCCACCGTGCCTGGCCTATTTTATTTTTTTATTGAGACGGAGTCTTGCATTGTCTGCGCTGTCGTCCAGGCTGGAGTGGCGCGATCTTGCCTCACTGCAACCTCCGCCTCCCGTTTTCAAGGGATTCTCCTGCCTCAGCCTCCTGAGTAGCTGGGATTACAGGCGCCCGCCAGCATGCACAGCTATTTTTTTGTATTTTTTTTAGTAGAGACAGGGTTCCACCATGTTGGCCAGGCTGGTCTTGAACTCCTGACCTTGTGATTCACCCGCCTCGGCCTCCCAAAGTGCTGGGATTACAGGCGTGAGTTACTGCACCCAGCCAGTAGTTCTTTTTGTTTTGTTTTTGGTTTTGGCTTTTTTTGAGACAGGGTCTCGCTCTGTCACCCAGGATGGAGTGCAGTGGCACAATCTCGGCTCACCACAGCCTACGCCTCCCGGGTTCAAGCGATTCTCCTGCCTCAGCCTCCCAAGTAGCTGGGATTATAGGTGCCTGCCACCACACCTGGCTAATTTTTGTATTTTTGGTAGAGATAGGGTTTCACCATGTTGGCCAGGCTGGTCTGGAACTCCTGATCTCAGGTGATCTGCCCGCCTTGGCCTCCCAAAGTACTGGGATTACAGGCTTGAAACACTGCGCCCGCCAACAGTTTATTTTTAAATGGCTCAACAATATTCCATCATGTATCTATACCACATTTTCTTTACATATCAATCCACTGATGGACACTTAGATTGCTTCCATATCTTAGCTATTATAAGTAGTACAAAGGCACGAAGAACCTACATTGGGGAAAGGATGGTCTCTTCAATAAATGGCACTGGGAAAACTGGATAAGTATGTGAAGAAGAATGAAAACTAGACCCCTATCTCTCACCACACACAATAATCAACTCAAAATGGATTAAAGACTTAAATGTAAGACCTGAAACTATAAAGCTACTAGAAGAGGCCAGTGCAGTGGCTCACACCTGTAATCCCAGCACTTTGGGAGGCTGAGGCGGGCAGATCACTTAAGATCAGGAGTCCTAGACCAGCCTGGCCAACACAGTGCAACCCCGTCTCTACTAAAAATACAAAAAGTAGCCGGGCGTGGTGGCGCACATCTGTAATCCCAGTTACTCGGGGGGCTGGGGCAGGAGAAATGCTTGAACCCAAGAGGAGGAGGTTGCAGTGAGCCAAGATCACACCACTGCACTCCAGCCTGGGCAACAGAGCAAGACTCTGTCTCAAAACAAAAAGCCGGGTGTGGTGGCTCACACCTGTAATCCCAGCACACTGGGAGGCTGAGGTGAGCAGATCACCTGAGGTCAGGAGTTCCAGACCAGCCTGTCCAACACGGTGAAACCCCGTCTCTACTAAAAGTATAAAAATTAGCCAGGATGGTGGCATGCGCCTGTAATCCCAGCTACTTAGGAGGCCGAGGCAGGAGAATCACTTGATCCCACGAGGCTAAGGCTGCAGTGAGCTGAGATTGTGCCACCGCACTCCAGCCTGGGTTTCAGAGTGAGACTCTGTCTCAAAAAATAAATAAATAAATAAATACAAATAATAAAATAAATAAAATAAAACTACTAGAAGAAAATGGGGAAATGCTCCAGGATATGGGTCTGGGGAAAGATTTTATGGCTAAGACCCCAAAATCACAGGCAACAAAAACAAAAACAGACAAATGGGAGTATATTAAAGTAAAAAGCTTTTGCACAGCACAGAAGCAATCAACAATGAAGAGACAATATAGGAGAAAATATCTGCAAATGATTCATGTGACAAGCACTGTTTATTTTTGAGGTACAATGTCCATCTGCCCTACTGCAATTTAGGCCCCGAATAGGTGGGACGGGGTCTGATTCCTTGCTCTTCCTCCCTCAGGTGCCCAGTGAAGCCCTGCTCAATTTCAATTCAATTACATCAAAGTACAAAGCCAGCACCTCTGCTCCCTTTTACCAGTCCTGTTTGCTATTTCACTTCTCAGGCAGGTCCTGGGGCCCACCTGCAACCTCCTGGGCCTCATTCTCAGCCTTCTTGCCTTGGAGTTCCATTGCTGAGGAGGGCCACCAGGCTTGGCATGTGGGTGCCCCATTGCCCTCTGAAGCATGGTGTTGCCACACAGGAACCACAGTCCTCACTGTCACTCCGTATGTCCTTGCTTCACACAAGCCTGCCATCTCAGTATGGGGCACCCGAACTCCTCCTGCCCCCTCCTCCCAGTCAAAAAAGCCTCTGGGTCCAGGGGTGTGTACACAGCAGCCCCAGCATCTTTGTTGAGCAGCCCTGGATGGGGTCATGTCTGCCCTGGCTTTCTACCCTTCCATGACCAGCTTCCCATTCCATGTCCTGGATCCTGTCCCAAAGTCTTGGCCAGAATCAAAGTGCCATCCCCATCCAGCCCTGTGAGCTCCTCAGGCCCAGCTCTGTCCCGGAAGCCCTTTGCCCACTGCGCCTGGCCATTGCCCTTGACTCGGCTGTCATTTCCTCTCAGGCACTTCCCCGTTCAGCTCCTAACTGCGGCTGAGACACCAGCTGAGGCCCCGCCTGGCATCTACAGGTCCTTCCCTGCACCCACCTAGGGCCCCCTGGCACCCATGCTAGTCTGACCCTCCTGCCTGCCAGCAAGCAGGGCGGAGAGCTGGAACAAGAGTCAAACACAGTCAACTTGATCGAGGAGGAACTCCAGGAAGGGCATGGAAAGCAACTCCTCTTTCTGGCTGCAAGGGTTCAGTCTATCTGACCCGGGGTACGGGCTGACAGTGACAACGTAATCAAAGCACCTCTCCAAGACCCCCAGGAAAACCGAGCTGGTTACCTTATAGCCTAGCTTCCCTGTACCTTTGAATTGCCATGATCCTTATTATGTGACACTCAAATCTCGTCACAGCTTACCCCAGCGCCTGGCATGGGAAGGCCAACACCTCAACAGCACTGGCCTCTGGGTCTGGGGTTTTTCAGGGAAGCCCTGGAAAGCCTGACAATCTCCTGGCTAAAGGCCCCAGACTCTCCCGCACGCGTTTAAACAGCAGGCACTGTCACCTCCAGGCCTTTAGCATTTATGGTTAGTTATGTCCCCCCCCTCCGCATGACCTTCCTTGCTGTCTTTCTGTGGATAAAGGAATATCAATTAATATTAATTTGGCTTCTGGACTGATTCCGGGCAAGGCCCTTGGAAACCAGCAGCTGCTTGTGTGTGTGTGTGTGTGTTTTTGAGACAGGGTCTTGCTCTGTCGCCCAGGCTGGAGCAGTGGCGCGATCTCAGCTCACTGCAGCCCTGAACTCCCTGGCTCAAGCCATCCTCCCACCTCAGAGACCCAAGTAACTGGGACCACAGGCGCGTGCCACCATGCCTCCGGGTCTCGCTATGTTGCCCTGGCTAGGCTCAAGCGATCCTCCCACCTCAGCCTTCCAAAGTGTTGGGATTACAGGCATGAGCCAACGCATCAAGCCTTAGTTTTCTTATTTACCATGGGTGGGGGACTTGGGGGCATATAAGTGAGGTAACTAGCCAAGGTCACAAAGAGCAGGTGGTGGCACAGACAGGCAAGAATTCTCTTTGTCCTTTCTCAAATGGATACTTCCAACTGCATGAATTAAAACACAGAGGATTACAAAATACATGTAATATGTTGAGAGGCGACTTTAAAAATATTGTTGAAAATGTGTGAGACGGTGACGTGTGCTTCTTTACTAACGCATTAAATTACAAGGTCTTCCAGCAGGACGCATAACTTCAGTAACTTCAAAGTAATAATTCTGCCCGCCGATAGATCTGGTAGATCTTGTAATTTAATTGAACTTCTAGACGTTTACAACAAAAGCCATAGGCTCTGACAGGACCTGTCTATTTCTACTGGCGACTGCCGCTCCCGGGAAGCAGCTTGGGTCCCCGCGCTGTGGCCTGCGCGTGGCAGGGAGGATGCCGCCGCCGCCGCGCCCGGGCGGCCTCCTAGAGGAGGCGAAACGTGGGGGCGAGGCCGGGACCCACCTCCCAGGGCTGCCGTGAGCACTTACAGTATTGGCGCGAAAAGGCCAGCGATCACCATACGGGTATTTCGCCTCACTCGCCTCGCTGGGGGAAATTCAAATCTCCGAAAAGGGCGGACCCGAACAGCGCCGGTGCGCCTGCGCGCAGGGCGGGACTCGGGGCCTGGGAAGCGGGCGGTGCGAGGTGACGCGAGGTGACGCGGCGCCTCCCGCGCTCGCCGGGCTCGGGCACCACCGGCCCGACTGCGGGCCTCTCGGCAGTGGGGGCGGCCGAGCGCGCGGCGGTCTGGGGCGCGCGGCCCGGCTCATTTAGCTGCGGCACGGGCGGAGGCGGTGGCGCCCGAGGCCGGGCCCGGCGGCCTGGGAGCCTGGGAGCCGGCGGAGGCTCCACCCCCGGGCGCCGGCGCTCGGCTGCGTCGCCTCCCACTCTCGCCCCGCCCCCGACTCCCCCGCGGCGCGCCTCCGGTCGCCTCCTGCGGCTGCTGGGTGTGCAGGGCGGGAAAACGCTCGCTCCTCGACCGCAGGCGCGGCTTCAGTGGCTCTTCGCCAACCCCGGCCACCTGCGTGCCCCTGTCCCCGCTTCTGGTTAAAGGCAGTTTCTCGGGCGTGCGTCCCTTCAGCGACCCGAGAGACTGTTCCCGAGGGGGGCGGGGCCGAGCGCGTCGGAGGGGTTGGCACCCTCATCCGGGCATTTCCGAGATGCCGCCGCCGCCATCTTTGTTTTGTGCTGAAAGTCGCTATTGACGCCCGCGGACGGCCGGGCGAGGGGAAGTGGCAAGATGGCGGCTCCCAGGGCGGAGGCGTGGAGGCTCGCCCGGTGGGGGGGCCGTGGGGCGGGGCGCGCCTGCACCTGACCTGAGCGCGGCTCGAGATTTAGCCCAGCGCGAGGCCGCGCCGACCCCCACCCCCGCCGCGAGGCAGCGCAGGGGTCCTTTACGAGGCTGGGGTCGTTTACGAGGCCTGGGCCCAGGGGCGAAGCGGTGCGAGGGCGAGTGGGGGGAAGCGGTGACGTCACCCGACTCCGCCCCCTCGCCCGACCGCCGGCGCCGCTGCCGCCATGTTTAGTTGTTACTTCTTCACACAAGATGGCGGCTCCCAGGGAGGAGGCATGAGCGCCCTGCCGTTACCGCTCCTTCTGCCGTACAGTTGCCGCTTCAGGGCCTAATTCTAGCTCTTTGAAGCGGCTCCTGTGGGAAGGAGTCATAAGGCGGGAAGTGAGGATCTGACACCGCCTTGAGTTTGGTTTGCAGTGGAAGAACTGACCCAGGAGGAAGAGAATAGGGGGGAACGGGGAGCTAGTCTCAAGATGGCGGCTCCCACGGCGGCAGGCGCAGCCTGAGCAGCAGAGGCGGACTAAGGGGAGAGGCGCGAGACTTCACAAGCCGTACGGCGCGAGCCCCCAAACGGCCCTCGAGAGCTCGAACTGGTTCCACCGGCGTCCGGCCCGCCTCCATTCGTTAGGTGTGTCGAGGCTGTTTCGGGAGCTGCGGCTGCACTAGCGCTGGGCGGGGAAGCGGGACGGTCTCAAGATGGCGGCTCCCACAATTGTGGTCTGAGCGCCGGCGGGGCTGCGACGACCGCGGCGCTTGTGGCTCCTTTCCACCCGCCCCGGAAGCCGGCCAGTGCTGGGGACTTGGGGGTGTGGGAACCGGGCCGGGGCTCCGCCATTTCCGGCGGGGGAGGGCTACGACTGAGGAAGGGAGGAGAGAGAGGCGGCTCAAGATGGCGGCTCCCAGGGCCTCCCGCCCGAGCTTGTAAGCGGGAGCGCCCGGGCAAGTAGTCGGGGCGACGGGACTCGGCGGCCTCCAGCTTTTTGAGCCTAGGCGCTCGACAGTTTCGGGCGGCTCTTGAGGAGACGGGGTGAGCGAGAAGAAAGGGAAGAGCCAAAGGGAAGGAGGGCAGTTAAGATGGCGGCCTCCATGGAGTCGTCTACCGCTGTGTGAGGAACCGCTTCTCCGTGAGAGCTGCCTTAGACGAAAGGGGGTGTGTGAAAGGAATTGAGGGGCTCCCTTCCCGCTTGTTGACTTCTCCCCACCGCACTCTTTCCCGGAACTATGGCTTCGGCCGTGTCGCCCGCCAACTCGCCGGCGGTGCTTCTGCAGCCCCGCTGGAAGCGAGTGGTGGGCTGGTCGGGTCCGGTGCCGCGGCCCCGCCACGGCCACCGCGCCGTGGCCATCAAGGAGCTCATCGTGGTGTTTGGCGGCGGCAACGAGGGAATAGTGGACGAACTGCACGTGTACAACACGGGTGAGTGCAAAGCCCGCTGGGTCCTCGGCTCTTTCCCTCCCTCCATCTCCTCCCTCTCCCTCCTCTTTCCTCCCTCCCTCCATCTCCTCCCTCCCTCTCCTCCCTCCCTCTCTTCCCTCCCTCCATCTCCTCCCTCACCCTCTACCCTTCCCTGGCTCTCTCTCCCCTCCTCCCTTCCCCGTCCCTCTCCCCCCTCCCCGTCCCCTTCCCCCTCCTCCCTCCTCCCCCTCCCTCCCCACTGATCGGCTTGCCCCTCCCCTTTGCTGTGCCGGGCTTCAGTGCTTTTCTCTGATGATCTCCCCGTTCCCTTGTCTCTCCCGTGTTTGAGGATTGGTTTTCGTTAGTTAAAAGAAAGCCCCTAGTCCGACTGGTGAGGGAGAAGGGCTGTCGCCAGCAGTGGTGACTTCAGACCCACACCGTTACCCAGCGGGCTGGGGCTGGGGCGGGCGGATGTGTCCCCTTGGCGCAGGCAGAGCTCCCCTCTCTCTCCCTCCCTTCTCCTGCGCCTGCTCAGCTCTCCCTCATCTCGAGTGCCCATTCTGGAGAAATGACCATTTCTAGATTACAGATTCGTTCTCTGTCTCTTGAAAAAGGGAGGAAAGGGAAGTGCTATTAGGACGCAGAGTTTTAACATCCGCCGACCCGGGTAATGCCGGAGCCTTGGGGACCCCTAGGACGGGCCGGCGGCAGGGCCGCCTCTCCCTTTCCACATTTACTTCTGCAGCATTTCTTTCCAAGTCGCCCCTTCTCCTAATCTGGTGCCTTCTGGTTTACAAGCTGAATTCCAGTTACCCCTCAGCGGCCTGCGTACTCGTGCGTTTCCCCGCTTCTGCGGATCCAGGGGGTTACCCCACCCGCTCTTCTGCCTCCCTGCAAAACCCAAGCCCTTGTTAGTTGGGAAGGGGAGGAATCTCTCTCTTCAGGTGTGGCTGATGCACCACGGCCTTCGTGGGGGCCGTTCGTTGTTGCCCCTGCCTAGTAGCCTTGCCTAGTCTCTAGAGCAGAAAGCCTGCTGCTGTCCATGACAGCTTTGTGGCATCCTTTTTCTTGGTGGCTACTTGGCCCGTTTTGTGCCCCTAGCACAAGGGTCAGCTCTCAAGTTGCCTACTGACTGCCCGTTGGCCCACAGGACCCTGGCCTTGCCCAGAAGGCAGGGTCAGGGTGAGTTCTGTCCTAGGCAAGAGCTGGAAGAGTCTGGGTGAGGGAAAAGCCCCCTGCAGGCGGCGGTGGGGAGGCCTTGGGAAGCCCTAGTCCTGAGTGGCAGGCACGGCTCCCAGCACTAACCCCTTGCTGCGCGGCCGTTCTCTCCTGGGGGCTCTGGCGATCCCCTGGCCTCGGTGGTGGCCCTGCAGACAAACCCTCGCTAGGTGGGCTTTGTGTCCTGGGCGGTGAGAGACTGCTGTTCTTTGACTGAGCTCCAGTGCCTCGATGCTCTGGGGGTGGGAAGCTGGAGCTGCCTGGAGGGAGAAAGTTGGTTTGGGGAGTTGGGAAGGCTGGAGCTGGGCTCTTGGGTGCTGCTTCCTTCCCCACCCCACAAGGCAGAAAGTGCTGGTTTCTCCACATCTTGGAGATTATCGCCACCTACCACGTTGACTTTGAAAGGCTGGTGGGTTGTCTGTGACCGTTTTTCGTTCCAGGTCTCTCAGCACCTGTTGCCTCCAGGGAGCAGGGCCTTTCTCAGCACCCCCCCGGGCGGGGGCGCTTGGTGGTTGGTGGTGCCCCGCGCCAGCCCAGGCAGCTGCAGTAGCAGGAATTAGCTCAGTAAGCTAAGGCTTCTCCACTGGTGGGGCTGTTTATAGAGGCACCGTCACCATGAGCAGCACCTTCTCCACTCTGGACCGACTTTCTTCTCATAAGGCCTGGAGCAGGCTCCCTGGCAGGGAAACGCAATTTTAGAAAGTAGGGCAGGGGCCTAATTACAGTCGGCTCCAGAGTCCACCACCACTGCTGCCTTGGCTTCCTGGGGCCTCTGCATATTCATTAGTTTATTAAAATGAATTGACCACTTTGGCATGAATTCTTTACCAGTCTGCAAAGACAGGTTGTGCATTAGAGGGTAGCCTGCCTTCCAAAGGGCTGCTTAAAATGAAGCTCTGGGATCTTCCAGGGTAGCAGTTTGGAAACTGTCATCGGCAATTCCTCAGACGAGAGAGCAGCTGGCAGACCTAACGCCCTCTTCCTCACCGGGGTTTCTGCCCCCTCCCGCCAGCCCGGCCTCGTCACCTTTGTCTTGTCTCCTTTTGTTGTGTTTGGGATGAGGTCAGGGCATATTCTCACGCCTGTGCCCCTTGCACTTCCGCGGGATCAGTCCTCAAAAAGCCTTGCACCTTTGGAGAGTACTGATCTGGAAGGGGTTCCCGTTGCTAGGATAAAAGAAAGCTTCAGGGGGTGCGTGCTTTGAGAGCTCTTAGGGTAGCTACTGTGCTTGTCCTTAGGGAATTTTAGTTTCACGTGGCAAGCTAAAGGATTCAGAGTGCTGCCAGGTTGCGGGGGGAGTGCGAGCTTTGGCCACGTTGGCTCTGTAATGTCCATAGGCTCTTGGAGCTGGAGGGAGCCTTGGAAAATATCTAGTGGAACTACTTCCTTGTTTCTGCAGATGAGGAAATTGGGGTCCAAGAGGGGAAGTGACAGGTCCAGGGTCGCCCCCCCAGCTGGTGGCGGAGTTGGGCAGGAGTGCAAACCTTCATAGAGGCCATTCTGCCACCTGTCTCTTGGGGCCCATCATCTTTGAAATACCTCCATTCTCTGTCCCTGTATCTAATTGGTCATTGTGTCGGGCAGGCATCAAATCTGTCCCCTTCCACACCAAGCCCTCCTCTTCTCTTACTAGACTCTTGCAGTCACTTCCTGATTGGCCCTACTAGTTTCATTTGTCGGGAAATCCTGTTCACCCTTCAAGGCCCGGCTGAAACGTCACCTCTTCTGAGAAGCCCTTTCCACTCCTGCCCTCCCCTCTCCAGCAGTAGCACTGCTCTGTGCTCCCAAGGGCCGGGCTTGGTCAGAGCTCTTCTAGGGTGTTTGTCTCATCGTGGGAAGGGGGCACGCAGCCTTCCTACCCCATTGGGAGTATGAGCACAAGATCCATGTCCTCTGTGCCTCCCAGCACGTCGTATGCCACACGGGAAATGCTCTAATGTGACAGGTGGAACAGAGAGGAAGGCAGCTTGTTGAACTTGACCGGCCACCTCACTGCATGGGCACCAGTCTCTAGGTGGTGATGGGACAGTGGCAACCAGGGATGGAGCTGGCAGAGCATGAAGTGGGTGGGGGAGCTGATGAAACACAGAGAGGCCGGGGCACAGCCTTGCTCAGGAGAGGGGAGCTGGAGTGGTGTGGAGTGGTGTTCATCTAGGGCAGGGTCCTTTCCCCACCTTCCCCTCCCAGCTGAGAGCCAGCATTTCCAGGATGAGGGGCCCAAGGATTGGGTTACATGACACCCCCCAGATGAGTCAGGGGTGACTGAGAGCAGCTGTCACATTGAAAAGCTGGGAGAAGGGAGGAGAGCTTGCTCGTGTGCTTTCAGGGGGCGGAACCAGGACTCGTGGGTGAGATGAGGAGCCGCAGGTTTGTCTTCACACCAGGAGCTGTGCTCCCTGACAGACCTCTCTTGACGGGGGTGGGGAGGGCCCCTGCCCTGCCTGGAGTGTTCTAGAATGAGATCAGCACCTCTTGGGTCCTGTAGAAGGATCTGGTGAGCGGGAGTCCCAAAGATATCACAGGGCGCTTCTGGCCTGGCCCACCAGCTCACTGATCAGCGTGTGATAGGAAAGCTGCCCGTTGACCTCATGTGCCATTTAGCTTTGTCCCATACCCTGACCCGCAGCCCCATAGCTGTGGGCTTTGACCACGAGGATGCTCAGGGGAGTGAGGGTGGCTGCCTGGACATGGGACCCTTGGGCAGGCACAGATCCGTCGCTTCAAGTCAGTGACAGGGCTCTTGTCTCTGTCTCTGTTTTACGCTGTGACCTCAGGTGTCGCTTGCCCTTCTGGGCTCTGCCCCTTTACCTACCGAGAGCAGTTGGCCCAGGCAGCCTTAGGTCTCGTTATGTGTTTACCCTGGTAGCTTGCACGGAGCTCCCTCCAGGGATTGGTCAAGACAGCTCTCCAGTGCGCAAGGCTGTTGGCCTTGGCAGCTCTTGCTTTTCTAGGGTGGTTTTTGCACTGGGAATGAGAGAGAGGCAGAGGGCCAGGATCCAAGCTTGCACATGTGGGCAGCACAGGTGTTGTCCCTCTGCTTTAGGGAAATGGCAGGGGAGCTCTAGTGCTAGGCATGTCCGAGGCCCAGTGACTCAGCTGAATGGCTGCAGAGACTGTCAGCCTGCTCGAAGCCTACCCACAAAGTGGGTGCTGGAGAGCGGGGTGGGGGTGCTCTCGCCTCGGGAGGAGCGGTGGTGGTACAGTTGTGCTGTGGGGGGTTTTCTGGTCTTTGTTTGTTTGTTTGTTTGTTTTGAGGTTAGGTCTTGCTCTGTTGCCCAGGCTGGGATGCAGTGGCATGGTCTCAGCTCACTGCAGCCTCGAACTCTGAGGCTCAGGCAGTCCTCCCGCCTCAGCCTCCTGAGTAGCTAGGACCACAAGTGTATGCCACCACACTCAGCCAGTGTTTTAAAATTATTTGTAGAGACGGGGTCTCCCTGTGCTACCCAGGCTGGGAGTTGTGCTTTGGATAAGGGCTAGCCTTGCACATGGTTCCGCATTGAGCCCTGGGGGTGACAGCGTGAGACTGGGTGGGACCAGAGTGCAGTGGGGCGTGCATTCCCGACCATGGTCAGCTGCCTGGCCCCGGGTGCACACCTGAATATGGAAAAAAAACACTTTGTTTTTCCTCTTCTATGGTCTCACAACACTTTTGGCTACCAAACTGAATAGTCTGTGTTGTATCACAATATCACAGCATCCCTGTGTGGAAGCCTTCCCACTTCCCACCCCACAGGAATCCCCCCATGCCCTGCCACGCCCTGGGGGACCCATCTTGCGTCTTGAGTCATGTGGAGGGGCCTCAGCTCCTTTTGCCCTCTGCTTGCTGAGATCTCACCCAGGCCAGCGCAGAGGCACGGAGTCGGGGTTGCACCTGGCCCCCAGTTTGGGGTTTCTGGAAAGAGTGTGGCGAATCCTCTGAGGGACCCCTCATAGGAGGAGCTTTTCGGGGAAGCCCTGGCCTGCCAGGTGTGAGGGGAGTCGAGTTTGAGGACATGAGGGAAGGGCCTGGTCCCAGCTGAAGGCTGGCTGCGCCATCCTGCGGAAGCAAAGCAGTGCCTAAGGTCTGATTCCCCTCTTTCTTGGTGGTCTCCTCACCCCCCTGAGCTTTTGAGAAGCTTCTGTGACGGCTCTGCTGAAACTGCTGCCTCTGGCTTGCAAGAATGTTCTGGAGTACCATAGGTGTGGCAGCAGGGGCAGGGAGGGATGCTGGTGGACCATCACCTAGGAGACCAGAGGAAGTCCGGGAGGTCAGAGCGGAGGCCGGGTCTCATCCCCATGGCTCTTCGCAGCCTGCAGCGGTTGCTGTTTTGGCCACTTGAAAGTGCTGCTCTGGGCTCTGGCTGTCCTGACCCTGTGATGAAGGGACAAAAAATGTGGGCTCCAGGGAGGAGGAGCACAGGCCCACCAAGAGGGTATTTTGGGGAGAAATTCATGTCTGATCACTGAGTGCTAGGGAAGGAAGGCAGTGGCTAGATTCCCAGTAGCTGATGAGGGATCTTGCACAGTAATTTCCCGCTCATTAAGATGACCTTGGCGAGAAGCAGGGTGGTCACAGGCTCTTTTGCACTGGCCTGAAGTTGAGGGGTTTGGAAGATGGCCCAGATAGCGCGGCTGGAGTTGCTAGAGCGCCCGCAGGGATGGTGCTGGCTCAGCCCCTCTCACCAAGCTTGATGGCTGGCAGGTTTGGGGAATGAGAGGAATGGGGGCTCCCAGGTGTTCTGACTTCTGCCTCCTTCTGTTCCCCAGCAACCAACCAGTGGTTCATCCCAGCCGTGAGGGGGGACATTCCCCCTGGGTGTGCAGCCTATGGCTTCGTGTGTGACGGGACTCGCCTCCTGGTGTTTGGCGGGATGGTGGAGTATGGGAAATACAGCAATGACCTCTACGAGCTCCAGGTAAAGCAGCCCCAGGTTCTCACTCTGCCTCGTTGGCCCCACGTGACCTGACGGTAGTGGCTTCAAGGTTGAGGCAAGCGAGAGGTGGAAGGGATGCTTGAGAGTCTGCCAAGGCCGCTTTGAACTTGACCCACCTCAGAAGAAGGCAGTGCCCAACACCTAGGACCTTCTTGCTCCAGCAAGGCACCTCGCTCACCCCTGGCCATTTCCTCCTCCACCACAAGTTGCCCTGGGGCCCCAGTGGTGGCCTTCTCATCCCACGGTTCAGTCTCCAGGTCTTGATTTTGCAGGCGAGCCGGTGGGAGTGGAAGAGACTCAAAGCAAAGACGCCCAAAAACGGGCCCCCTCCATGTCCTCGACTCGGGCACAGCTTCTCCCTTGTGGGCAACAAATGCTACCTGTTTGGGGGTCTGGCCAATGATAGCGAGGACCCAAAGAACAACATTCCGAGGTGAGGCTTGGTTCTTTTCTCTGGAACCCCCTGGGTGGGTGTGCTCTCACATGCACAGGGCTCCGTGGTGTCCTAAAGAATGTGCGCAGCAGAGCCCTGCGGCCGGGTCCCTTTCTCATGCTGGGTTGTAAATGAGAGAGCGGCACCAGATGCCCTCTCAGGAGTTTTCAGGCTCCAAAATCGCTACTGACCCTGAGCAGGCCTCATGGGAGGAGGGCCAAGCCAGAGGTGAAAGCCACTTTGCCTTGGGCTGGCCCAGCTCTCAGACTCAGCTTAGAGCTGCTCGCGTTCCTTCTCGGCTTCCGCTGCCTACAAGTTTCCTGATGGGTATTTTCCAAGGCCCGTGGCCAAGGACTGTCTGTCTGGAGGTAGTCCCAAGCCGGTGCCCCCTCTTGCTCTGCGGAGCCCTCATATAATGCCCAGCTTTGTGTGCATGGCGGGGGCCTGCTCTGCTGGGTCTGGACTCGGGGCTGCTGTGCAGCCTCACCCACCCTGTCCCCTGTTCCAGTTGGACTCATCCTAGGGAGCTTCTGGCAGCCCCTTCCTCAAGAGCTAGGGCAGAAGAACTTCAGAGCTCCCATGGCCCTAGCCCCTTTGTGTTCTGGGGAGGCTGCCACTCATTGATAGCCATCCAGCGAAGCCTCTGGCGTGAGGAGTCGAGACTTGCCATAACTGATCTTTCCTCGTCAGGTACCTGAATGACTTATATATCCTGGAATTACGGCCAGGCTCCGGAGTGGTAGCCTGGGACATCCCCATCACTTACGGGGTCCTACCACCACCCCGGGAGTCACATACTGCCGTGGTCTACACCGAAAAAGACAACAAGAAGTCCAAGCTGGTGATCTACGGCGGGATGAGTGGCTGCAGGCTGGGGGACCTGTGGACCCTAGATATTGGTGAGCAGGGTGGTAGCACCCCAGCAGCCATGGGACAAAGCGGGTCTCCCTCTTGGCTGGCCCCGTGGGTGGCGCTGTTGTATGGTGAGGTGGGGCTCTTAGGGAGCTGGAGCATACCACTTCATGCTTTCCTCTTGTCGTGGTGGGCCAGGGTGGGGTACCCTGGATTGTCCCTAGGTTTGGGGCTGTTATCTCTGCCCTGTGCTGGCTCATTGGGCTGAATTGGTCTGCGGGCTTATAAGAGAATAAGACATTAAGGCTTTCTCGAATGGAATTCTCTGGATCCAGGTAGCATTAGTCCCTCTTGACTTGTCAGTGGTCAGACTATGTGGAGTGCTGCATCCTGGTCTGACTGCTGCATCCTGGTCTGACTGCTGTGGTACCATTGGATGCTGGTAAACCGTGAGGCCTTCGGGGACTGCTTGGGCAGGTCACCAGCTGGTGGTATCAGGAGTGGTTGGGAAAGATTACCAACTGTGGATCTTCGGAGGCCTCTTCGACTGGGAGAGAGGAGATGGCGATGTTGTCCTATAGATCAGAGTTGGCACTCCAAAGAAGCAGTTTTCCTGTGAGAGAAATTTCCAGCAGTTTGCTAAAATGTCTGTAGCCTAAGGTGGTTATGGCGGTGAACGTATTTCATGGAGAGTTCAGGGTGCGCTCACCACTCCTCCCCCAGCACAGAGTGCAGTCCTGGCTCAGGGCAGGCGCTCAGAATGTACCTGAAGGAGCGCTATTGCTAGCCTGGTCAAAACCACCTGGGTAACACAGGAATCTAGCTACCATGACAACAATCAGAGGGCCTGCCTTGGGCTGTAGGGAAGCCAGGGATGGAATTCTCTCACTGAGACAGATCCTACCTTCCTGAGCTAGCTTGAATCCAGGGAACGACCTGTGTGCAGTCTAGCTTGTGTAACCCTTTCCACTCCGTCTCTCTGCAGACACCCTGACGTGGAATAAGCCCAGTCTCAGCGGGGTGGCGCCTCTTCCTCGCAGTCTCCACTCGGCAACCACCATCGGAAATAAGTAAGTGGCTCCTCACCTGCGTCTCTCTTCTCTAGACTGGCGTGGCCCCTCCCCTGAAGGGCTCTCACTCAGTTTTGTCCTGTCAGACCCTAAGGCCTGAGGATGCCTCTTTCTGGCTGGGCTGGCATTCGGTAGCCCTGTTTTTCCATTACGACCCTGGGGGACCAAGGAAAGACAGATTCGGGGGGAGAGGGCCACACACAAGCTGAGTCTGAGACCCTCCCCGGGCCTGTGAGGCTCCGCCCCATCAGGTGCAGAGTGTTCTAGGTCCTCTGTGCAAGCACCTGGGTGTCTTTGTGAATGCCCAGGTCCTAAAGGGAACCTAGGAACTATGGACATGAAGGTGAACTTTAGATGAGCTAAATGGCACTTTTATGTGGTAGAGGTGACACAGTTCTTCTGAGGGCTGAGCCACCAGGCAGGAGAGGGCCATGTCAGGAGGCTTCACGCATCCTTGGGGACTCTCCTGGGGAGAGCCAGAGGACTGAGCTCTAGAACTGGGGTAGCAGAGGTGGCCTCTAGCTTGGCACCAACTCTACAATCCTTTCCCACTCTTCCCTCCTCACTCCCAGAATGTACGTGTTTGGTGGCTGGGTGCCTCTCGTCATGGATGACGTCAAAGTGGCCACACACGAGAAGGAGTGGAAGTGTACCAACACGCTGGCTTGTCTCAACCTGGGTATGGCCTCCTCGGGCTCCGAGTGGCCTGTGGGAGGCTGCAGGAGGCTGGCCCATCTCAGCCTAAGAGCTGTGTGGGGTGTGCGGGGAGCAAGCTGGGCCCCCGGCTCCCTTTGGAATCCACTGGAAGGATCCAGTGGGCAGAGCTCTCTGAAGCAGTGTTCCGCCTCTTGAGTTTTTTGAATGAGCTCTCCATCCAAATGGCCCAACATCCAAAAGTGCAAAAGCCTCTACGGCACAGGGCCTCCTTCCCTCCTCCCGGTTCTGCTTCTCAGAGGCAGCCATGTGGGTGGTTTCCTGTCCACCCTGAAGGGGCTCGTCATATCCGAGCATTAGCCATAGGTCCCTTTAAAAACAAACAATGGCAGCCTGGCGCAGGCAGTGCCACACCTGGCCTTTCTCATCCGCCGTATCTTGGAGATCACTCCACGTCCCTGCCCCGCAGCAGCCTCCTTCGAGTTGCGGTTGTGCTGCTGTAACTTGTACAGGCGCCGCTCCGTGAGTATCCTTGCACCATCTCCACCCGTGTGCAAGTGTATCCTAGGGGTGAAAACCTAGAAGTAGGGTTGCTGTTGGATGCGGCTGAACTGCCCTGCGCAGAGGCTGTGCCCACGTAGGCGCCTCCGGTGGTGCCCTCACGGAATGCTCAGGCCACTCTTTGCCAAGCCTGATGGGTAGCCGAAGCTCCGCCTCTGGCTCACCTTGAGCCCCAGCTGCTGCGGGCCCGAAAATAAAAATGCTAGGCGCCGGTGGTTGAAGTTTAGATTTCTTTTGCGTGAGAGTGCGTGTTTTTTCTTAAGATCTTTCTATCATGTTTTCCCTAAACCGCTTTACCCATTGCCGTCTCTTTCTGTGAGTTGTAGTGTTCCTTAACGGGCAAGGAGGTAAACCTCTGACTGTGTTTCTCATGGTTTTCTTAGTTGGCCGTTGGTGGTTTGTAATTTTATTTTTTGTGTTGCTTTTTGCCACAAAGGGTTTCTTTGTTTTGTTGTTTTTAATGTAATAATCCGATAACTTCTTGATTTTAACTCCCATCCTTGACAACAAAAGAACCAAGGGCAACCAGGGGTGGCGGGTTTCCTCTATCCTCCCTGCTGACCTCCCTTGTCTGCCCTCCCCCAGATACCATGGCCTGGGAGACCATCCTGATGGATACACTGGAGGACAACATCCCCCGTGCTCGGGCTGGCCACTGCGCAGTCGCCATCAACACCCGCCTGTACATTTGGAGTGGGCGTGACGGCTACCGCAAGGCCTGGAACAACCAGGTCTGCTGCAAGGACCTCTGGTACCTAGAGACAGGTAGGCCCGGCCCAGCCGACCCCCCTCCTCCCACAGCCTCCCGCCCCTTCTCACCAACTGCGTTCTCCCACAGAAAAGCCACCACCCCCAGCCCGAGTACAACTGGTACGCGCCAACACCAACTCCCTGGAGGTGAGCTGGGGGGCAGTGGCAACAGCCGACAGCTACCTTCTCCAGCTCCAGAAATATGACATTCCTGCCACGGCCGCTACTGCCACCTCCCCTACACCCAATCCGGTCCCATCTGTGCCTGCCAACCCTCCCAAGAGCCCTGCCCCAGCAGCAGCCGCACCTGCTGTGCAGCCGCTGACCCAAGTAGGCATCACGCTCCTGCCCCAGGCTGCCCCCGCACCCCCGACCACCACCACCATCCAGGTCTTGCCGACGGTGCCTGGCAGCTCCATTTCTGTGCCCACCGCAGCCAGGACTCAAGGTGAGCCCAGGGGACAAGGGACGTTTGAAAGTAGGGGGCTAGCCTCCAGGGAGAGGCAGCAGCCAAGTAGGGGCTGCGAGACGGCAGCCTAGACAGCAGGCCAGCAGCCGGGAGCTTTGGGCTTGTCTCCAAGGGTTGTAGGGGGATGCTAAAGCCTGGCCCCACCTGTGGAAATGATCACCCTCAGGGCACAGAGAAGAGCCAGACTCCCACACGAGCAGGCCAACAGAAGTGGCTCAGGGCTGCCTGCAAAGGGGCTGTGGACATCGTGCAGAAGGTGATGGCTGACGGCTGGCCCCTTGTCTCATCAGGTGTCCCTGCTGTTCTCAAAGTGACCGGTCCTCAGGCTACAACAGGAACTCCATTGGTCACCATGCGACCTGCTAGCCAGGCTGGGAAAGCCCCTGTCACCGTGACCTCACTGCCCGCTGGAGTGCGGATGGTTGTGCCAACGCAGAGTGCCCAGGGAACGGTGAGGAGTGGTCACTGGGGCGGGTGGGACTTCCTGCTAATCCAGTGGATTAAGTTGCAAGTGTACTGAGGGGTTCTCATCCCTCTCGGGCTCTGGTACCACGCACCCCACACCTTTCCCTCCTGGGACATGCGGATGGGGAGAACGCTCCTGTGAGGTCGTGGCGGGAATTAATAAGTTAATGCCTAGAAGGCCTAACCTGCTGCCTGGTCCTAAGGGCATTTGCCACATGGACTTTCTTGTCCTGCAGCCTGAGAGGAGGATCTAGCCAGCTGGGCTTGCCACAGGCCCACGAGAATCAACTGGACCTGATTCTGGTCTTTAGAAAGGATCCAGAGCTCCCAGCCACCTCTTGCCACGGGGGTTGCCATGCATGGTCGGTGGTGGGAGCCCTCCGTGTCTGGGGCCAGGAGAGCGGGGTCTGGCAGTAGAGAAAGCTGAGCCATGCTGGCGGGATGAGGCTCCCCAGAGCAGGGCAGCCCCTGGGCAGGTTCCGGTTAGGTCCACCAAGCAGGGAGGTGGGTGGCACCCGTGTCCTGGCCTCACATGCCTGTGCCTGCTGCAGGTGATTGGCAGTAGCCCACAGATGAGTGGGATGGCCGCGCTGGCCGCTGCGGCCGCTGCCACCCAGAAGATCCCCCCTTCCTCGGCACCCACGGTGCTGAGTGTCCCAGCGGGCACCACCATCGTGAAGACCATGGCTGTGACACCTGGCACTACCACCCTCCCAGCCACTGTGAAAGTGGCCTCCTCGCCAGTCATGGTGAGCGTCTTCCGGGGCTTGTCACTGTGGTCAAACAAGCATAGTCATTCCCTCCGGGCTTTAGAGCTAGCCGTTGGACCGTGGGCTGCAGAATAAGCTGTCTCCATTAAGGGCGTCATGGCCTCAGATGAGAGCTGTGGGCTCAGCCTCCGCCCTTGCCTGTTAAAGGAAGGGGGAACCAAGCTGTTCTTGGGCTTAGGAGCAGGAGGAGGAAGAAGGTGAGTGTTGAGGCAGGAGCTATGGGCCCACCGTGGACATCTTGGGTGGTTTCCCCATGTCTTTCTCTGCCTGGCCCATCACTCGTCTCTGCCTCCTCCAGGTGAGCAACCCTGCCACTCGCATGCTGAAGACTGCAGCCGCCCAGGTGGGGACATCGGTTTCCTCCGCCACCAACACGTCCACCCGCCCTATCATCACAGTGCACAAGTCAGGCACTGTTACAGTGGCCCAGCAAGCCCAGGTGGTGACCACAGTCGTGGGCGGGGTCACCAAGACCATCACCCTGGTGAAGAGCCCCATCTCTGTCCCAGGAGGCAGCGCTCTGGTGAGTGATGGGTGCTGCCAGGCTACGGCCACTGCCAGTGGTGAATGGCCGCCCTGGGCCAGCTCCAGGAGAGTCTCAGCCAGGCCATGCCCTTGTTTGGTTTCCAGATCACTCCCTGCTCCATCCCTTCCTTTTTAGATTTCCAATCTGGGCAAAGTGATGTCGGTGGTCCAGACCAAACCAGTTCAGACTTCAGCAGTCACAGGCCAGGCATCCACGGGTCCTGTGACTCAGATCATCCAGGTGAGCTCTCAGTCTCTGCACATACGCAAGAGCAGGGGCCTGGGTGCCAGGCCACAGGAAGAACTCGTGTCCCTGCCCATGGAAGATCCCATGAGCACACATGGCTCAGAAAGTTCTGCTGCTCAATCCCCTCGCCCACAGCCTCCAGAACATTCCCTGAGCCGCCAAGGCCGCCGGCAGAGAGTAGCCAGACCACATTTCCCTTCCTGACAGTGATGCCGGCTCATGCACCTGCTTCCCCCTTTCAGACCAAAGGGCCCCTGCCAGCGGGAACAATCCTGAAGCTGGTGACCTCAGCAGATGGCAAGCCCACCACCATCATCACCACCACGCAGGCCAGTGGGGCGGGGACCAAGCCCACCATCCTGGGCATCAGCAGCGTCTCCCCCAGTACCACCAAGCCCGGCACGACCACCATCATCAAAACCATCCCCATGTCGGCCATCATCACCCAGGCGGGCGCCACGGGTAGGGGCCTCCCCCGACATATGAGTGTCTGCAAGTCCTCACTGGAGGGGAAATGGAGTCCGGGTTATAAGGCGTGCTGTTTCTGTTTAGTTTACCCTTTTCTATCTTCTCCTTGCTGCCTTTTGTGTCTAAGGGTAGTGGGGAGATGGGCAGGGCTATGGCTGTGACTTGTGGATCTTCATTATAGTCTAGGGGCAGCAGGGGCAGCCCTCACAGAGCCTGTCTCTCCTGGGCCCCCCACTCTCCCATCCAGGTGTGACCAGCAGTCCTGGCATCAAGTCCCCCATCACCATCATCACCACCAAGGTGATGACTTCAGGAACTGGAGCACCTGCCAAAATCATCACTGCTGTCCCCAAAATTGCCACTGGCCACGGGCAGCAGGGAGTGACCCAGGTGAGGCACTCCCAGCCGTCTCTCAGCCCAGTGTCCTAGTGCAGTCCACCCCAGCACGCCACGCAGGTCCTCCTGACGGGCCTGGGAGGGGAAGCATCGGTGGCATCCACCAGCTTGGTGGTGACGTTGGTGGCACTTTCCTCTGGTGTTCCAGGTGGTGCTTAAGGGGGCCCCGGGACAGCCAGGCACCATCCTCCGCACTGTGCCCATGGGGGGTGTTCGCCTGGTCACACCCGTCACCGTCTCCGCCGTCAAGCCAGCCGTCACCACGTTGGTTGTGAAAGGCACCACAGGTGTGTACCTGTAGGCCAGGACTCCTGCCACCCCTAGATTATAATGAAGCAGGGCTGGCCTTCAATCCCTGTGGCACAGCTGGGGGGCACAGCAGCTCCTCTCTCCCGAGCCTTCTGTGCAAGCAGCTCCAGAGTGCCCCAGCCTGTGCGGGAGGAGCTGCTGGGAAGGAGACAGCAGCAGCCTTGGCCCAACTCTGCCTCCTTTCCTTCAGGTGTCACGACCCTAGGCACAGTGACAGGCACCGTCTCCACCAGCCTTGCCGGGGCGGGGGGCCACAGCACCAGTGCTTCCCTGGCCACGCCCATCACCACCTTGGGCACCATCGCCACCCTCTCAAGCCAGGTGATCAACCCCACTGCCATCACTGTGTCGGCCGCGCAGACCACGCTGACAGCGGCAGGCGGGCTCACGACCCCGACCATCACCATGCAGGTAGGGCAGGGCCTGAGGCCACGTGTGGGCGAGGGACCCCACACAAGTGGAAGCACGTGAGGCTCACACCGTCCGTCTGCAGGCTTTTCCTTCCTGGTGTTGAGCTGCTGCCGGGTGCAGCCATGGCAGGCCTTTCCTCACCTGGGGCATTTTCCCTGGTGTCACATGGTCCCTGTCACTGGGTGTCCGTGGTTTGGCCGTCGTGGTTTGGCCATGCCTGGTGTTTGAACACCGGGTTCTTCCTTTCGCAGTGTTCTGGAGGACGCTGCAGCTCGTCTGCATGTGTGTGCAGTGTTCTGTTCATACATATTAAGGAAAACGGTGAAACGTTTGTTGTTGGCCTTTGAGCGTTGTGGGGGATTTCCATTCTCTGACAAAGGACTTGACTCCAGCCAGCCTCCTGCCTTCCCCTTCCCCTGTCCTCACAGCCTCTTCCTCATCCCAGTTGCCTTTGAGGCAAAGTGGTGCCTCTTCCCTGGCCTCTGAGCAAGTCAGTGTCTTGGGGGCAGGGGCGAGTGGGTCTTACGTTTGCCAGGGCCGTTGAGAAGTGGTCAGTGGTCCCAGCCTGTGCGGTGACAGTGCAGGACAGTGGGAGGGACAGGCAGACAGCCAGCTGCGGCACTAACTCTCCTCCTTGTGTGTCTGCCCAGCCTGTGTCCCAGCCCACCCAGGTAACTCTGATCACGGCACCTAGCGGGGTGGAGGCCCAGCCCGTGCACGACCTCCCTGTGTCCATTCTGGCCTCCCCGACTACAGAACAGCCCACCGCCACAGTTACCATTGCCGACTCAGGCCAGGGTGATGTGCAGCCTGGCACTGTCACCTTAGTGTGCTCCAACCCACCCTGTGAGACCCACGAGACTGGCACCACCAACACGGCCACCACCACTGTTGTGGCTAACCTTGGGGGACACCCCCAGCCCACCCAAGTGCAGTTCGTCTGTGATAGACAGGAGGCAGCTGCTTCTCTTGTGACCTCAACTGTGGGGCAGCAGAATGGTAGCGTGGTCCGAGTCTGTTCGAACCCACCCTGTGAGACCCACGAGACGGGCACCACCAACACCGCCACCACCGCCACTTCCAACATGGCCGGGCAGCATGGCTGCTCAAACCCACCCTGCGAGACCCACGAGACGGGCACCACCAACACTGCCACTACAGCCATGTCGAGCGTCGGCGCCAACCACCAGCGAGATGCCCGTCGGGCCTGTGCAGCCGGCACCCCTGCCGTGATCCGGATCAGTGTGGCCACTGGGGCGCTGGAGGCAGCCCAGGGCTCTAAGCCCCAGTGCCAAACCCGCCAGACCAGCGCGACCAGCACCACCATGACTGTGATGGCCACCGGGGCCCCGTGCTCGGCCGGCCCACTCCTCGGGCCGGGCATGGCACGGGAGCCCGGGGGCCGCGGCCCTGCTTTTGTGCAGTTGGCCCCTCTGAGCAGCAAAGTCAGGCTGAGCAGCCCAGGCAGCAAGGACCTGCCCACGGGGCGCCACAGCCATGCGGTCAGCACCGCTGCCATGACCCGCTCCAGCGTGGGTGCTGGGGAGTCCCGCATGGCACCTGTATGCGAGAGCCTCCAGGGTGGCTCGCCCAGCACCACAGTGACTGTGACAGCCCTGGAGGCACTGCTGTGCCCCTCGGCCACCGTGACCCAAGTCTGCTCCAACCCACCATGTGAGACCCACGAGACAGGCACCACCAACACCGCCACTACCTCGAATGCAGGCAGCGCCCAGAGGGTGTGCTCCAACCCGCCATGCGAGACCCACGAGACAGGCACCACCCACACGGCCACCACCGCCACTTCAAACGGGGGCACGGGCCAGCCCGAGGGTGGGCAGCAGCCCCCTGCTGGTCGCCCCTGTGAGACACACCAGACCACTTCCACTGGCACCACCATGTCAGTCAGCGTGGGTGCCCTGCTTCCCGACGCCACTTCTTCCCACAGGACCCTGGAGTCTGGCCTAGAGGTGGTGGCAGCACCCAGCGTCACCCCCCAGGCTGGCACCGCGCTGCTGGCTCCTTTCCCAACACAGAGGGTGTGCTCCAACCCCCCCTGTGAGACCCACGAGACGGGCACCACTCACACGGCCACCACTGTCACTTCCAACATGAGCTCAAACCAAGGTGAGTGAAGGCGGCCAGCCTGGCTTTCATGGTTTCCCAGCCCCCCAGGCTGAAAGGCCAAGACAGCGATGGCGGGGTCTGTCCAGAGTCCACCAGTCAGGCTCCTTGGCACCCAATTTACCAGTGGGGAGAGCTGGGGCGTCCTGGCTGTACCTGAAGCAGATGGAGGTCTCCAGGAGCCTGTCCTGCCTTATCTGGCCCTCTCCTTGGTGGCAGAGGAAGCCTGTGGTGGTCAAGCCAAGTATAGGCCTGGGGGGGCTCCTGCTGAGCAGCTGCCTGCCTGTCGCCCCCACAGACCCCCCACCTGCTGCCAGCGATCAGGGAGAGGTGGAGAGCACCCAGGGCGACAGCGTGAACATCACCAGCTCCAGTGCCATCACGACAACTGTGTCCTCCACACTGACGCGGGCTGTGACCACCGTGACGCAGTCCACACCGGTCCCGGGCCCCTCTGTGCCGGTAAGAGCCCAGGGGGCCGTTTTCCTCCCCGCCTTCCCGGCCTACGCCCGTGCAGTTCCACACTCAGACGCCAGATGTCGCTCTTGTACCAGGCATGGGGCTGCTCCTGGTCCCTTTTCCGGACCATAAAAGGGCAGCCTGGGTGCCTGCTGCGGCAGGAGGCAGGAGCCTCACTGTCCCCGCATCTCTGGGGCGCTTTTATTTCTGTGACTGGTTTCCATCGCGTGTCACTTCACCGCAGCCTGTATAAGACATGGCGGGGGTCTGAGTGCCTGTTTGTCCAGGCCAGGGTGACTGAGGACAGGTTAAACCTGACCGGGGGTCTCAAGGGCCTTTGTTCTCATGCTGCTCAGAGAACCACTGTCCTCTCCCTATTTAACATGGGCTCGAGCTGGCCCATCAAGAATGAAAACTTAGGCCCACAAGGAAAGGTGAAGGCTGGCTTGCTTCTCAGCCCTGCTGCCTGGCTCTGGCCCCTCTCCTCCCCTCTGACAGGGGCTTCTCTCCCTTTCTAGAAGATCTCATCAATGACTGAGACTGCCCCAAGGGCTCTGACTACTGAAGTCCCCATCCCGGCCAAAATAACAGTGACCATAGCCAACACAGAAACTTCTGACATGCCCTTCTCTGCTGTTGACATCCTGCAGCCCCCAGAGGAACTCCAGGTGTCGCCAGGGCCTCGCCAGCAGCTGCCACCACGGCAGCTTCTGCAGTCGGCTTCCACAGCCCTGATGGGGGAGTCCGCCGAGGTCCTGTCAGCCTCCCAGACCCCTGAGCTCCCGGCCGCCGTGGATCTGAGCAGCACAGGGGAGCCGTCTTCGGGCCAGGAGTCTGCCAGCTCTGCAGTGGTGGCCACTGTGGTGGTCCAGCCACCCCCACCCACGCAGTCCGAAGTAGAACAGTTATCACTTCCCCAAGAGCTAATGGCCGAGGCCCAAGCCGGCACCACCACCCTCATGGTAACAGGGCTCACCCCCGAGGAGCTGGCAGTGACTGCTGCTGCAGAAGCAGCTGCCCAGGCCGCAGCCACAGAGGAAGCCCAGGCCCTGGCCATCCAGGCGGTGCTCCAGGCCGCGCAGCAGGCCGTCATGGGTGAGCGCTGGTGCAACCTTGGGGAAGCCGGGCCCCTCTGGGGAGGAGTAGGCCGCGGAGACAGCCTGGGAAGAGGAGCCCATTTCCCTCTAGGGTGGCATGAGCCAGATGTGATGGGGAGGACGAGCACAGGGGACCCCAGGCAGGCCAAGTAGTAGAGACTGCCATGTAGGACAGGCTGGCTAGGGTTAGCGCTTGGGAAACAGGCAGGGCCCCTCAGCCAGGGCTTAGCCTACAGTGGAGCACAGTGGGAGGTGGACAGGGTCTCTAGGACAGGCTTTGGGGACCTCCGCCCGGGCTGCCCGCTTCTGGCCAGCCTTCCTAGTAAGTCGTGTTTCTCTCGATCCTGGAGCAGGCACCGGCGAGCCCATGGACACCTCCGAGGCAGCAGCAACCGTGACGCAGGCGGAGCTGGGGCACCTGTCGGCCGAGGGTCAGGAGGGCCAGGCCACCACCATCCCCATTGTGCTGACACAGCAGGAGCTGGCTGCCCTGGTGCAGCAGCAGCAGCTGCAAGAGGCCCAGGCCCAGCAGCAGCATCACCACCTCCCCACTGAGGCCCTGGCCCCTGCCGACAGTCTCAACGACCCGGCCATTGAGAGCAATTGCCTCAATGAGCTGGCCGGCACGGTCCCCAGCACTGTGGCACTGCTGCCCTCAACGGCCACTGAGAGTAAGCGACTGAGGGCGAATTGGTGTTGGGGTGGTGGGGGCACCCAGGGAGGCGAGGGCAGGACGGGAGGCTCGGTCCCACTTGGGAGCCGGGTCTCCAGAGTCTTTCCCGCTGACACCTTCTTTCTTCCCAGGCCTGGCTCCATCCAACACATTTGTGGCCCCCCAGCCGGTTGTGGTGGCCAGCCCAGCCAAGCTGCAGGCTGCAGCTACCCTGACTGAAGTGGCCAATGGCATCGAGTCCCTGGGTGTGGTGAGTCGGGTGTGTTGGGGCTCCTGAGTCTGTAGCCTGGGGGGCAGCACTGCCTCTGGGTGCTGAGGGCCTGATCTCGTTGCACGATTCTGTCTTGCAGAAGCCAGACCTGCCACCCCCACCCAGCAAAGCCCCCATGAAGAAGGAGAACCAGTGGTTTGATGTAGGAGTCATTAAGGGCACCAATGTAATGGTGACACACTATTTCCTGCCACCAGATGATGCTGTCCCATCAGACGTAAGTGTCCCCAGGTGCTGATGTCCTCAGGTGGGTGGATCTTGGCTCCACCACCCTGAGCGGGGCTTACAGGAAACTCCTCCATCTTTGGGCCAAGCTGAGTAGCCAGGAAGCCTGAGGAAGGTGGGCAGAGACCATCCCCCCTGAAGCAGTAGAAAAGGAGAGCTTTGGTTCCTTCCCGCCAGTACCTGGCCACAGTCAGCCTCGCCACGTCCCTCCTTGCTGTGAGGGGCCAGCCACCGCTGACCTCTTTTCCTTCTGGCTCATAGTCACCATGGACCTGCAACATTCCTGGGGTGGCCCAGAGCTGCCTTCTCCACAGTGGAGTTCATGCCACTCCTCTCTTCCTAGGATGATTCGGGTACCGTCCCCGACTATAACCAGCTGAAGAAGCAGGAACTGCAGCCAGGCACAGCCTATAAGTTTCGTGTCGCCGGAATCAACGCCTGTGGCCGGGGGCCCTTCAGTGAAATCTCAGCCTTTAAGACATGCCTGCCTGGTTTCCCAGGAGCCCCTTGTGCCATTAAAATCAGCAAAGTGAGTCTTGCTGTGGGGTGGCCGTCTGTCCCTGGTTGATTCCTGCCTGCCTCAGCACATGAGGTGGCCGGGGGGGGCATAGGAGGGCTAGGTTTTGAGTCCCAGTTTGTCTTAGTCCTTCCACTTGGGGGAGGATCTGTTTGAAGCTCCTTGAACTACCACATGGAATATCTCTACTGTGTTAGAAAATGGCTTATGGGAACCATGATTAGTCAGTTCTGGAAGCTTCTAGCCTGTTCTGTTGTTGACCTTCTGACCCCCTGGGTTCTAGAGTCCGGATGGTGCTCACCTCACCTGGGAGCCACCCTCTGTGACCTCCGGCAAGATTATCGAGTACTCCGTGTACCTGGCCATCCAGAGCTCACAGGCTGGGGGCGAGCTCAAGAGCTCCACCCCGGCCCAGCTGGCCTTCATGCGGGTGTACTGTGGGCCCAGCCCCTCCTGCCTGGTGCAGTCCTCCAGCCTCTCCAACGCCCACATCGACTACACCACCAAGCCCGCCATCATCTTCCGCATTGCCGCCCGCAATGAGAAGGGCTATGGCCCGGCCACACAAGTGAGGTGGCTGCAGGGTGAGTGTCCTTCGTGGGGCTCTTCAGGCACAGGGAAGGCACAGGAAGCTGGGTGCAGCCGGAGGAACTGTCACCATCTGAGATTTCTTCCATGTGCAGCGTCTCCCTGCTTCCTTTGGCGCGCGCACAGCCCCCCACGGGGGTGGCCATCGAGTAGAGCATGGGACCCAGCTCCGGGCCTGGGGGTGCAGGGGACGCTACCCCAGGATGTTTGAAGGGACAAGCAGTGAGAGGGCTGGCGGGGAAGTGTAGGTTTCCAAGCCCGAAAACAGCATGTCCCAGGTCCCTGGAGTGCAGCAGGTGAGGGGTGGAGGCCGGCCTGCCTCCTTCAGGTCATGCTCCTGCTCCAGCTCCCCTGGGGCTCTGGGACCTGGGAGGGCAGTGAGAGGTGGGAGCTGAGCTGAGTGGGGTTCTAACCTACGTCCAGAGGGGAGTGACTGGTGTCGTGTTCTGGTCCCAAGGAGTGGCATAAAAGGTGACCACCCACAGGGCAGGCGCCCCACCCTTGCCAGCTGCGGGTCATGCCATGTGGCACCGAGAGGCTCTGCAGGCAGGCAGGGCGCATGTGTTCCTTGCTGTTGTTCTGTCACAGTGCTGCTCACGCATCTCTCCCATTCCTTCCAGAAACCAGTAAAGACAGCTCTGGCACCAAGCCGGCCAACAAGCGGCCCATGTCCTCTCCAGAAATGTAAGCAGGAAGCCCCTCTCGGGAACCTTCTGAGACTGGGGGTGGAAATAGCTGGGCTCAGCCTCTCGTCAATTGACTGGGGGCCCCTAACTGGCCCCACACCAGGCTCTGCACCAGCAGGGCCGACACTAACTTTCTCTTTCCTTTTTCTGCCTTCCAAGGAAATCTGCTCCAAAGAAATCTAAGGCCGATGGTCAGTGAGAGGAAGCTGACCAGCCCCTGGATTCTTCTCCAGACCCCCCTGCTTCAGGAACACCCGCCAGGGCCCACCCCTCCCGCCCCGTCCCAGCATTCGCACTTCACCCTCGCGAGCCGCTGTTCACTCCTCTCCCCTTTCTCTTTCTCTCTGTTTTTAAAATAATCTAAAGAAAGCACATTTTACCATTGCTGTTGGGAGGAAGCAGAGGCAGATGGGAAAGCAGAGAGAAGAGCGTGCTTCCTTTCCTCCCGGCTGCCGCCCACCCTGGGGAGAGACCTTTGCGAGGAGGGAAGGCGGAGCTGAGGACAGCCAGCTCCGCCCTCCCAAGGCTGTGTGTTCCTGAGGGCCAGGTCAGGGGCGAGCATGGAGCAGAGGAAAGGTGTCCCTCTTGGCCCTCCCCAGAGTGGCTTTCCTGGCACCCTGGCCTGGGTGTCTGGTTCTGTTTTCTTTTCTTCCCCTTGTGTTTCCAGTCACCTAACTTCCCTTCCTCAGGCTCCCCCGGCCCACTCTGCTCAGTGACCCCACAGGAAGCTTACACATTTTCTCAGAGGCCTTTGTGCTCCCACCTCTTCTACCCTCCCCTCTTCTTTCCCATTTTAGAAAAGAAGGAAAAAGAAAATAGGGGCAAGGAGCCCCGCGGCGGCCTGGGCAGCGCCTGTGCAGACCTCCCTGCAGGCCGCACTGCCAACTGCTGCATTTGTTGTGTTTTTTAGGTTGAAATTGGTGAAGTTCACACTTTCATTGTAATTTTAGCGTGTGGGGTTTTGTCCCTCTTTTGTTGTTGTTAGCTGTGTACAGAATGTGTAATCTTTTTTCTCTTTTTTTTTTTTGTTTTGTTTTGTTTTTGTTTTTTTACTTTTTTCTTCTTGGCTAATTCTTGGCAGGGATCTTTCTGGAGGAAAAGCTGGGGCCAGCCAGGGCAGGAGAGGTGTGAAATCTGCCACGTGGGGCCTGCTGTTTGCCACCCAGCCCAACTTCCTGTTGCTGGCCCTTGCCCTCTGCCCTTTTGCCTGTCCTCAGGCCGCTGGAACAAAGGAAGGACAGCTCATTCCTCATGGGCGATCACTCTGCATCTATACCGTCAGGCCTGGGGGAGCTTGAGGGAGAGCTGGGACCTCCTTGCCCTGGATTTCCAGCTCTCCCCATGCCCCCTCCCTGAGCACCACCGGCACCGCCTCCCACACAGGGCTGCTGCTTTCTGCAGCCACTGCTCCACCTCCCCCAAATTGTCATGGAAAGGGTGGAGAATGGAGGGGAACCAGGTGTCCTTGGAGGCAGCTCGGGAGGGCGACTGTAGTGTCACCCACAAGGGAGGCTAGGGCAATGGAGCAGGCCGCCAGCAGCAGCTGTGCAGCATGGAACCCAGGCCAGGCTCTGCGGCTGGGGGATCTGCTTGGAGTTTTCTGTCCCCCACCCCAAACTTCCGTCGAGGAGCAAGGCTTGCCAGCAAGTCAGAAGGATTTGAACCGAGCAGCCAATCTTTCCAGCCCTCCCCTACCGACCTCTGCCTGGAGACGCAGCAGCCGGTGTCCTCCAGGGCCTCTGGTTTGTTGTATTATAGTATATTTCGCTGTGGAAAATGTCACGTTTAGTCACCTTGGAGCCCACTCACCTGGTCCTGTTGTTTTACCCCATCCCTTCTCTTGCGCGCCTATTGATTTGTTTCTGAGGAGAGTACACCGTTCACTATTGTAGAGTAACCCCTGTGACTCAATATTACCATAGTGCGATGTCGTTTTGTGCTATTTTGAACAATTAAAAGACTTTTTTTGAAATAACCACTAGGTGTCTCACTGTGTCCCGGCATCCTCTCAGGAGGCCTGAGTGGGAAGGCTGAGACCTGCCCGAGGCTCACGGGAGCCCCCTGGAGGGGGACCTGAGCTCTGGTGAAAGTGTAGAAGGCCCCAGAGTGAGGCCCCTGCTGTGGCCTGCGGTCTTTGGACCAAGTCGGACCAGGTTCCAGCAGGTTGCTTGGCAGCTGCCTTGCAGGGCAAGGGCCAAAGGGCCCCTTGGGCAGCTGCTGCTGACTTCCTGTGTCTGGAGGCCAGATCTCCCTCCCTCCCCTCCTGCACTAGAGGATAGGATGGGGCAAAGGCCTGGCAGGTCACCAGCGGCAGCCTCCTTGGGTGGGTTGCGGGGAGGTGGGCTGAGTCAAGTCCACCATGGGTACTGCAGAGGTGGCTTCCTCTTACATGTGAGCCATGCCCCCAAGGGGAAGAAGCAAGAGCTTGTGATCCAGACCACCTAGCAGCTGGGTCAGTAGGACAGCTGGGATCCCATTGCCTGAATTTGTGCCAGGAGGCCCAGAAAGCCCCGGGGCAAGGTGGCCGGAGCAGCACAGGCCTAGGCGGGTCCGAGGGGAGTGACACCCTGCTTCTGGGGCCTGGTGCTCCTGGCGCACCTGCATTCCCCGCCCCCTCCAAGCCCCTGCCGCCTGCCTTTGTTTGCCCCACACACCTCTACTGCCCAGCTTTCCTCTCAGCACCCAGACACTCTGCTACCAGAAGCTCCTGGAGTAGCAAAAGCCTCCATGTCGCCACCTGTGGCATGGGTGTGTGTGCAAGGCCCTGTTGAATGCGACCTCTTCTGGGAAGCCTCTGTCTTGTGGGGTCTGCTGTGTCATGTGGGGGTAGGGGGAAGCAGACTGGCCAGGGCTTGACACCAGGAGCCATGGCTCTGTCTTACCCACCGCACCAACTGTGACCTGCCTTGGAGCCTAGCCTCACAGAGGCCCAAGAAGAGGGGTGGGAAAGTGTCCTTCAGAGCAGAGCGGTAGGAGTTATGGCTGGGGCTGGTGGAGGCCAGAGGCCACATGGGGCTGGACCCAGAACCGAGGGGCCTTGCAGATTTGCCATACCTTTGGCAAATGGCTTTGTGGGCGCTTCGCCTCGTGCGGGTGGTACAAGGGTTCTTCCTACCCCACTCCTGTAGCTGGCACCTGTGGGGCTACCCACCCTCCACATTCCTTCGGCTCACTTGTCTCACCACGGCTGCATCACAGTCCAGAAGGCAAGGGCCACATCAGTCATGCCTCTGGTGTTTATCTGAAAATACCGAGTTTCCGTCTGAGGGCACCACTCAGTCTGGGGAGGCAGGAGGGAGGCTGGACATGAACATGACAGGCCTGTGAACAGGGCAGGTAGATACAGCCCGACTGGGCACAAAGCTCATCCCCTGAGCATGAGCCGAGGCTGAGGGTGGGTGCAAGCACACAGAGGATGCCTCCCCAGCTGCCAGAGGCATCAGCCTCATTACCAAGCATCCCGAAGGGGAACTGTTTGGGGTTGGGTGGGTCAGCCTGCAGCAGGGACTGAGACAGCCACTGTGGCATCAAAGACCAGCAGTGCAGCACCACGCCCAGAGGCTGGAACCATTCTGTGCGCTGTTGGCCTGGAAGGTAGGAAACAGCTCAGCCCAGCTGCCTTGTAGCCCAGAGAAGGGGGGTATGAGCTCTTACCTGCAGTTACTGTCTGGACTTAGAGCTGTATCACTTGTGTAAAGAAGTCAGTGCCAAGGCCGGGCGCGGTGGCTCACACCTGTAACACCAGCACTTTGGGAGGCCGAGGCAGGTGGTCACAAGGTCAGGAATTTGAGACCAGCCTGGCCAACATGGTGAAAAACCGTCTCTACTAGAAATACAAAAAAAAAAAAAAAAAAAATTAGCTAGGCATGGTGGCAGGCACCTGTAATCCCAGCTACTCCAGAGGCTGAGGCAGGAGAATTGCTTAAACCCGGGAAGCGGAGGTTGCAGTGAGCCAAACTCATGCCACTGCACTCCAGCCTGGGCAACAGAGCAAGACCCCATCTTGGAAAGAAAAAAAAATTAGCGCAAATGGCTGCCCATTACTGACTGTTGAGGTAGTTGGTGACAAACTGATTCAAAAGAGAGGACTTGCTAGGCTGGGCACGGTGGCTCACGCCTATAATCCCAGCACTTTGGGAGGCTGACGCAGGAGGATCGCTTGAGCTTAGGAGTTCGAGACCAGCCTGGGCAACATTGCAAAACCCTGTCTCCACTAAAAATACAAAAATTAGCTAGGCATGGTGGCCCACACCTGTGGTCCCAGCTACTCAGGAGGCTGAGATGGGAGGATTGCTTGAGCCTGACAGGTCAAGGCTGCAGTGAGCTGCCTGGGCGACAGGACACTGTCTCAAACAAAACAAAACAAAACAAAACAAAACAAAACAAAACAGAACTTGCCTTCTGTCTACCCTGTGTGGTGACAGGTCAGAGGGACCTCTGCATTCAGGCCCACTAGCTGTTCCCTGTCCTGCTGCACCCCTGCCCCACAGGCTTGGTAGGGCCAAGGCCCTCAGCCACCCTGCCCGGGCCCCTGGTGTAGGGCGGGATGGGTGGCAGCCCCGTTCCCCCTTCCCCCTTATCCCAGACCTTTTGGCCATCCCAGTTTTTCCCACCAAGCAGGATCTTGAGACCAGGGCACCCAGCAGGAGCCCTGGAGGGACTGGCCCATTCGAGGGGAGGGTCGAGGCAGGAACAAGTGCGAGGGCGGGGCCTGAAAGCCCCGCCCCCAGGCCCAGCGGAACCCTGAAGAGGAGGGGGTGGGTGAGCCGGGCGCGGCTCTGTCAGCTGAGTGACAGTCACGGGACCGTGACCAACTCTGTCTGGCTTCCTAGAGGAGAGGGAGGGATGAGCAAGGGTCTCCGAGCACGACAGGCCAGTGGTGGGGTGCTTGGGGGGAGTGCTGTCTTGGAGGGTCCCTGGGATGGTGACATCTGAAGCCCCGTGTAGAGGTGGGGGGATCCCCGAGGGCTGGTTCCCGAGGCTGGGGGGCCTAGGTCCCACGTGGGGGCTGCGCCTTCAAGCCCCAGTTCCCCTAGGACATGGAGAAAGAGCGAGAGACTCTGCAGGCCTGGAAGGAGCGCGTGGGGCAGGAGCTGGACCGCGTGGTGGCTTTCTGGATGGAGCACTCCCACGACCAGGAGCACGGGTACTCGGCGCGCTTCTGGAGTCCTTTGCAGGGTTTTTGCCCTTCCTGAGGCCCCTTCTCACTCTCAGGCACCTCACAGATTTGCTGGCCCCAGAGGGGCAGGAGGGGCTGGCAAGGCCCCTTCCAGACTTTGCTAACCCTGCCTTCCCACAGGGGCTTCTTCACATGCCTTGGCCGCGAGGGGCAGGTGTATGATGACCTGAAGTATGTGTGGCTGCAGGGGAGGCAGGTATGGTGTTCCCAGCCTGGAAGCTCAGGCACACGGCCCATCGCCTCAAAGGTCTCCCCACCTCAGCCCAGCTGGCCACTTAAGCCACGTTCCCTCCCGTACCCCGCAGGTATGGATGTATTGTCGCCTGTACCGCACTTTCGAGCGCTTCCGCCATGCTCAGCTTCTGGACGCAGCAAAAGCAGGTAGGTGCCCCCTTCCTGCCCATCTCCCAGTGACTCCGTCCATGTTTACTCAACAGGGCACATGTGCGGAGTTCCTAGAGGGGTCTAGAAGCAGCGAAGGACTTGGGGAGGCTCAAGGGTGGTGTGTGTGGGGTGTCCTGGCCTTACTCCTGGCATGCCAACCCCCCAACCTCCAGGTGGTGAGTTCTTGCTGCGTTATGCCCGGGTGGCACCTCCTGGCAAGAAATGTGCCTTTGTGCTGACTCGGGACGGCCGCCCGGTCAAGGTGCAACGGACCATCTTCAGCGAGTGTTTCTACACCATGGCCATGAACGAGCTGTGGAGGGCCACAGGGGAAGTGCAGTACCAGGTGTGTGAGAGGAGGGTGCTCCTGAAGACCCCAGCCTGGGACCCTGCCATGGCCACCTGATGCATTCCCACTCACTACGCAAGTCCCCTCCCATGGACCCATCTGTGGGCCAAGTCCCCTTCACCTCTGAATGCTCCCTTACCCCCATAGGGGTGCAGACGGAGAGGGCCCTATCCACGACCTGCCCCCAACTGGGAAGAGGCCCCTCCCTCTTCCCTGGGCTCCCTATGCTGCCAGACCCTGACCCCACAGCCTGGAAGGGGCTGCACCCCCAGACTGGGAACCCCCAAGGCAGAGTGGGGCAGATCTGACTGGCCCCTACTGGATGCTGGGTGCCAGGCCCCGAGTAGGCCCTGGGTAAAGGTGTCTCTGGGTTCGGGAGAGGAATTGGCTCTCCCACCCCAGGGCCGTGTCCAGGGGGATGGCACAGGATGTAGCCTCAGCCTGGGCCTCCCCTTGCCTCCTGCACCCCCAGACGGAAGCGGTGGAGATGATGGATCAGATCGTCCACTGGGTGCAGGAGGACGCGTCGGGACTGGGCCGGCCCCAGCTCCAGGGGGCCCCGGCTGCGGAGCCCATGGCGGTGCCCATGATGCTGCTGAACCTGGTGGAGCAGCTAGGGGAGGCAGATGAGGAGCTGGAGAGCAAATACGCAGAGCTGGGGGACTGGTGCGCCCAGAGGATTCTGCAGCATGTGCAGGTGGGGGGTGCCTGGGGAGCTGGGGTGGTGGGAGGCCCTCCACTCCCCCACTCCCCTGGGCACCCTGGGGCTTGACACACCTGGAAAGTCAGAGATTCGGGGAGGTCCCCACCTGGGGAAGGTGGAGGGCCTGAGGGCTGGAGGGAGAATGCGGAGCCCCAGGCAAGGCCTGACAGAAGGAGACCCCTCCTGCCCCACCCAAGTCCCTTCCAGGCCTCTGGCCCGTGAAACCCGCCCTGTCTGTCCCCATTCAATGTTTTACCCTCCCCTGCTGGAGAGGATCAGGCCAGAAGTGAGGATTACAACTTCCTAGGCCTGGGCTGGATGCGGTGGCTCATGCCTGTAATCCCAGCACTTTGGGAGGCTGAGGCGGGTGGATCACTTGAGGTCAGGAGTTGGAGACCAGCCTGGCCAACATAGTGAAAACCCGTCTCTACTAAAAATACAAAAATTAGCTGGGCATGGTGGTGCATGCCTGTAATCCCAGCTACTAGGGAGGCTGAGGCAGGAGAATCGCATGAACCCAGGAGGTGGAGGTTGTAGTGAGTCGAGATTGAGGCCACTGCACTTTAGCCTGGGTGACAGAGCAAGACTGTCTAAAAAAAAAAAAGAAAGAAAAAAGAAAAAACAACTTGCTAGGCCCAAGGGAGTGAATCAGCCCCTCCTCAAATGCCCCTCTGAGCCTGGCCCACCCAAGCCAGCAGGTCCAGGGGCTTGGGTGAGAGGGAGGGAGGAAGGGATTTCTGGAGCTGGGTCTTTCTAGTTGGGTGGCTGGGTGGGTGAAAGGGCTGGAGGCAACATTCCCTTCTGCTCCTTCCCGGTAGAGGGATGGACAAGCTGTGCTGGAGAATGTGTCAGAGGATGGCAAGGAACTTTCTGGCTGCCTGGGGAGACAGCAGAACCCAGGTGAGGGGCAGGGTGGGCTGGGGGCCACCCAGGAGGAGGGGAGCGCTGAACCTTGCATTCTGGGCTTCAGATATGGGAGTGCCTGGCGGGGGCGCCTTGAGGAGGCAGAGGAGAGAGGATGGGCTTCCCAAGGCTGGGGGTTTCTGCAGAGGAGCAGGATTCCAGGGCCAGGGAGCTCAGAGCCCTGCTCATTGTTAGGGAGGGAGCAGAGAGGTGCCAGGGGCTTTTGCTCCCTCTGTTCCCTCCCTCAACCCCACCCCCACACTTCCGTACTCCGTACTCCAACCCTCACCAGGCCACGCGCTGGAAGCCGGCTGGTTTCTGCTCCGTCATTGCATTCGGAAAGGCGACCCTGAACTTCGAGCCCATGTGGTTGACAAGTTCCTGTTGTTGCCCTTCCGCTCCGGATGGGACCCTGACCACGGAGGCCTCTTTTACTTCCAGGATGCTGATGACTTCTGCCCCACCCAGGTGGGAGAGCGCCCAGGGCCATGTGTGACCCACGCTGTTCTAAGGCTTTCTGCCCAGGGAGTTGGGTGCTTCTCTAGAGGGTAACCTGGGGCTGGATTCGAACCTAGAGGCCTGCTTTCAGCTTCTGTGCCAGTGTTACAGGAAAGGGGTCATGATGCAGACCCCAGAAGAGGGTTCTTGGATCTTGCCCAAGAAAGAATTCAGGGCGAGTCCGCAATGCAAAGTGAAAGCAAGTTTATTAAGAAAGTAAAGGAATAAAAGAATGGTTACTCCCTAGGCAGAGCAGCCCTGAGGGCTGCTGGTTGCCTTTTTTTTTTTTTTTTTTTTTTTTTGAGGTGGAGTTTTTGCTCTTGTTGCCCAGGCTGGAGTGCAATGGCACCATCTCGGCTCACTTCACCGCAACCTCTGCTTCCTGGGTTCAAGCGATTCTCCTGCCCTAGCCTCCCAAGTAGCTAGGATTACAGGCATGGGCCACCATGCCCGGCTAATTTTGTATTTTTAGTAGAGACGGGGTTTCTCCATGTTGGTCAGGCTGGTCTCGAACTCCCGACCTCAGGTGATCCGACCTCCTCATCCTCCCAAAGTGCTGGGATTATAGGCGTGAGCCACTGCACCCGGCTGGTTGCCCATTTTTATGGTTATTTCTTGATGATATGCTAAACAAGGGGTGGATTTTTCATGCCTCCCCTTTTTAGACCGCATAGGGTAACTTCCTGACGTCGCCATGGCATTTGTAAACTGTCATGGCGCTGGTGGGAGTGTAGCAGCGAGGATGACCAGAGGTCACTCTCATGGCCACCTTGGTTTCGGTGGGTTTTGGCCGGCTCCTTTACTGCAATCTGTTTTATCAGCAATATAACCTGTATTTTGTGCCGACCTCATATCTCAACCTGCGACTTAGAATGCCTCAGCCATCTGGGAATGCAGCCCAGTAGGTTTCAGCCTCATTTGACCCAGCTCCTGTTTAAGATGGAGTTGCTCTGGTTCACAGACCTCTGACACCAGTGCTCCCCAGTCCCATGTCATATGGAGGCCGCCAGGGAGCTGGCAAAACGCTGATGCTCAGACATATATGCCATTGGTCTGGGGCCCTGGTGTCTATGCAAGGATCTACAGGTCAGGAAGCTGATGTCACTGGGAGGGGTCCTTCAGAACGTCCAAAGGTGTCCCACAATTCACCTCCAGTAGCTTGGGCCAATGGAGACGCAGCCAGGTCTGGAAAGTTGGGGAGGGGAGTGTCCTGCTGAGATGCCTGCCCCTGCTCTCCCCTCAGCTGGAGTGGGCCATGAAGCTCTGGTGGCCACACAGTGAAGCCATGATTGCCTTCCTCATGGGTTACAGCGACAGTGGGGCCCCTGTACTGCTGCGCCTCTTCTACCAAGTGGCTGAGTACACCTTCCGCCAGGTGAGCGCTGCCTCCTTGTCCCCTCTAGAGGCTGAATGGGGGAATGGGGGGAGTCTGGCCCGGCTGCGCTCTTGTCCCCTCGCTGAGGCTGAGCACAGTCGCTCAGCTGGTCTGAGAGTTTCCGGAGCCCCAGTGCTGTTCGTTCAGTCCACGAAGAAGCCTCTGCCCTCCTAGAGCTCGAATTTTGGTGGTGGGGGCAGGGGGAGCAGACTGTAAGCAAGCAGACCTAGGTGGTGGTGAGAGTGACAGCTGTGGGAATAATACCACTGCAGAGGGTTGTGGGGGGCTCTTTCCTATGGGGTGGCAGCAGGGAAGCACTGAGCAGGGGCCGAGTCAATCAGGGGTGTGTCTGAGGGACTGGGAGTCTGGGCAGGGTGGGGCACGTGGCACAGCAGGGGGGCCTGGCAGCCCGGGAGGATAAAGGCAGAGTGGGCAAGGGACGGACTCCAGCCGCCTGGTCTGATTCCATTGTTACCTGGGTCCTGGGGCTTGGAGGGAAGGGTGTTATGGGGGAAGTCTGTAGGGTACAGGGCAGAAGCTGGGACAGCAGAGGAAGCTGTAGCTGTCATCCCAGCCAGTGAGGGCTGGCCAGGTGGGAGCTGGTGGGGACAGAGGGTTCACAGTCTGGTGGAGCAGCAGTGGGATTCCTGAGTCTCTAGTTCAGACGGAGAGATCTGGACTCACCATGAATGTTTTCAGTATCACAAGAATGTACATGCTGCCTGGCACAGTGGCTCATGTCTATAATCCTAGCACTTTGGGAGGCTGAGGCGGGAGGATCGCTTGAACTGAGGAGTTCAAAACCAGTCTGGGCAACATAGCAAGACCTGGTCTCTACAAAAAATTTTAAAAAATTAGCTGGGTGTCATGCACACCTGTAGTCCTAGCTACTCAGGAGGCTGAGGCAGGAGGACTGCTTAAGCCCAGTTTGAGGCTGCAATGAGTTATGATCACACCACTGCACTCCAGCCTGGGCTGGGCAACAGAGCGAGACCCCGTCTCAAAAAAAGGCCGGGCGCAGTGGCTCACGCCTGTAATCCCAGCACTTTGGGAGACTGAGGCAGGTGGATCACCTGAGGTCAGGAGTTCAAAACCAGCCTGGCCAACATGGTGAAACCCCGTCTCTACTAAAAATACAAAAATTAGCCAAGTGTGGTGGCAGGTGCCTGTAATCCCAGCTACCTGGGAGGCAGAGGCGGGAGAATCGCTTGAACCCAGGAGGCAGAGATTGCAGTGAGCCGAGATCGCACCATTGCACTCCAGCCTGGGGGACAAGAGCAAGACTTGGTCTCAAAAAAAAAAAAAAAAAAAAAAAAAAAAAAGAGTACAGATGCTGCTGAGATCTATGAGGCAAAAAGGGAAATGGGGGCCCAGCAAAGGAGACAAGAATCAGTGGTGACGTAGGAAGAAAACCAAGCCAGGGGCCCCCTGAGGCCCAAGTGCTAGGAGCAGAGTGATAAGCTGTCTTGACTGCTGCCCAGGAGGCAACTCGAGCTGCTGAATGCAGGAAGGGGCATGGCACCCAGTGGTGGCAAGGCCTGGATGGTGAATGAATGAAGATTCATCATGTGTTTCTAAAGCCACGACTCCGACTCCACTGGTGAACCCTGGTACTGCGAGGACTATAGCAGGGGATCTTATTCTGGGGTCTGTGGGCTTCGAAACCGGGGGCGGAGAATCACATCTTTATTTGTACTAACCTCTTAACTGAAACTAGCATTTGCTTCCATTATGAGTGGAGGCAATGAACCACATTGGTAATAGAAGTGCCTGGCTTTGTCACCGATCGAAATCCAGATGTGTTTATATTGCATTGCAGTTAGAGAGACATCTGCAAGTATCACATATGCTCATCACTACTTCCAAACCACCAAGGTTGTTAGACCTGAAGCTATATCTTAATATTTAATGCATTCATAGAGTATGTGTTAGGGGCCACCAGTTATAACTCAAAAATGAAATTGAAGGAATACATTTTAATAAGATATAGATGACATTAAACAATTACAAAGCTTATAACCAACAGGTAAATCGGCTGGGCATGGTGGCTCATGCCTGTAATCTCAGCACTTTGGGAGACTGAGGCGGGTGGATCACCTGAGGTCAGGAGTTCTGGACCAGCCTGGCCAACATGGCGAAACCCCGTCTCTACTAAAAATACAAAAATTGGGCCGGGCGTGGTGGCTCACGCCTGTCATTCCAGCACTTTGAAAGGCCAAGGCAGGCGGATCACTTGAGATCAGGAGTTCGAGAACAGCCTGGCTGACATGGTGAAACCCCATCTCTGTTAAAAATACAAAAAATTAGCCGGGTGTGGTGGCGGGTGCCTGTAATCCCAACTACTGGGGAGATTGAGGCAGGAGAATCACTTGAACCTGGGAAGCACTCCAGCCTGGGCAACAGGAGCAAAACTCCATCCAAAAAAAATAAATAAATAAATAAAAATAAATAAAAATAAATAAATTAGCTGGGCTTGGTGGCGGGTGCCTGTAATCCCAGCTACTCAGGAGGCTGAAGCAGGAGAATCACTGGAACCTGGGAGGTGAAGGTTGCATTGAGCTGGGATCATGCCACTGCACTCCATCCAGTCTGGGTGACAAGAGTGAAACTCTGTCTTAAAAAAACAAAACCCAAAAAACCAACCAACAAACAAAAAAACAGGCAAGTCATTATGCATCAACCAACATAAGAGAATACAGAAGGCAAAAATCCAGACATTGAAGGAAATTCTTCTTTACCCTCCTGTGTCATGTCAAGTAGTCAAAAAATTAGTAAGGACTTGAACAATGTAACTCAAAAGATAGAATGAATACACGCAGCACTAGTTTTTATTTATTTATTTGTTTGTTTGTTTATTTATTTATTTTTATCTTTATTTTTTTTTGAGACAGGGTCTCTATCGCCCAGGCTGAGTGCAGTGGCACAATCATGGCTCAGTGCAGCCTCAACCTCCTGGGCTCAAGCGATCCTTCCACCTCAGCCGCCCAGGTAGCTGGGACTACAGCTGTGTGCCATCACGCCCAGCTAATTCTTTAATTTTTTTTTTATAGATAGGGTCTCACTATGTTTCTCAGGCTGGTCTTAAACTCCTGGCCTCAAGTGATCCTCCCGCCTCAGCCTCTCAAAGTGCTGGGATTATAGGCGTGAGCCACTGTGCCCAGCCCAGGACTAGTTTTACTTCCTATAAAGAAGAATACACCAACTCTTATGGGCTACCATTTAAAGAGACATTTTCATAGTGGACTTCAATGTAATTGATTCCATGATCCTTTTGAGAAGGGGCTGAACTGACAAGCCTCCCTGAGACAGGTGCCCCATGGAATGCTAGTGGAGAGAGAAGGAAAGAGAGTGGAATGGGCACTGGGCAGGGGCAGAGGGAGGACGAGATGAGTTTGGGACCAATGGTGAGCCAGGACAGCAGTCAGATGAGATTGTGCATCTACTGGAAGACAGGCCTGTGAAGCCGGGAATGGGAGCTCCAAGGGAATCACTTCTTAAGAGTTCATGACAGGTCGTCGCCTCCATCAGGGTTCTTTGTTTCTTTTCTTTTTCTTTCTTTCTTTTTTTTTTTTTTTTTTTTTTTTTGAGACGGAGTCTTGCTCTGTTGCCCAGGCTGGAGTGCAGTGGCGCGATCTCGGCTCACTGCAAGCTCCGCCTCCCGAGTTCACGCCATTCTCCTGCCTCAGCCTCCCGAGTAGCTGGGACTACAGGTGCCCGCCACCACGCCCGGCTAATTTTTTGTATTTTTAGTAGAGACGGGGTTTCACTGTGTTAGCCAGGATGATCTCGATCTCCTGACCTCGTGATCCGCCCGCCTCGGCCTCCCAAAGTGCTGGGATTACAGATGTGAGCCTTTGCACCCGGCCGGGTTGTTTGTTTCTTTGAATCAACGTAACCACCACTACAATCACGATAGAGAACTTTTTTGTTTGTTTGTTCGTTTGTTTGTTTGAGATGGAGTCTCGCTCTGTCACCCAGGCTGGAGCGCAATGGCGTGATCTCGGCTCACTGCAACCTCCGCCTCCTGTGTTCAAGCTATTCTCCCGCCTCAGCCTCCCGAGTAGCTGAGATTACAAGTGCGTGCCACCACGCCCGGCTAATTTTATATTTTTAGTCGAGATGAGGTTTCACCATGTTGTCCAGGCTGATCTTGAACTCCTGACCTCAGGTGATCCGCCCGCCTCGGCCTCCCAAAGTGCTGGGATTGCAGGCGAGAGCCACCGCGCCCGGCCCGATAGAGAACATTTCTACACCCCAGGGCAGAGTTCTTTCATTCCATCTAGCAGTGTCTCATCCCCTTGCCCAGTCAGTTATATAGTTGTAGCCTGCCTGCTGCGCCCACCCCTGCTTTCATCTTTGTGGAGGACGCAGTGTCGCGGTTAAGATCGCTGGTTCTGGAGCCACGTTACGTGGGGTCAACCCAGGCTCTGACCCCTGGTAGCGATGCAGTGGCATCTGGGCGGGTCCTGCAGGCGCTAGCTGTCACTGTCTCTGTTATTCCAGTTTCGCGATCCCGAGTACGGGGAATGGTTTGGCTACCTGAGCCGAGAGGGCAAGGTGGCCCTCTCCATCAAGGGAGGTCCTTTCAAAGGTGAGTGGGGGAGAGGGCGGGGCCGCAGGGGTTGCGCCTCTCGGCTGCCCCCGGCCCTCACTACCTGCCCGCCTCTACCTGCAGGCTGCTTCCACGTGCCGCGGTGCCTAGCCATGTGCGAGGAGATGCTGGGCGCCCTGCTGAGCCGCCCCGCCCCCGCCCCCGCCCCCGCCCCCGCCCCCGCCCCCGCCCCCGCCTGCCGAGGCGCGGAATAAAGGCTGAGTCCGCTCCACCTGCCGCTGTGCGCGCGTCTGTGGGCTCGCGGGAGGGGGGGCTGCCGCGCCGAGGGAGGGGCCGGCTCCAGCTCCGGGGCAGCCCCGCCCCCAGGCCCGCCCCGCGCTGACCGGCTCCGCGCATTGGCCCACCCCGTGCGCTGGCCTGTCCCGCGCATTGGCCAAGCGGCCGGGAGGACGGGCCCGGCGGCCGTGCACTTCCGGCCGGTGGCCGGCCCGGCGCGCACCGCCCCTTCCGCCGCCGCCCAGCGAGCCCAGCCCCGGTCCCAGCCCCGGCCGTCCCGGCGTCGCTTCGGAGCGCGGCGGCAGCTGACTGCGCCTTCACGATTCGCTGGGACCCGCGAGCCCCGCCGCCGTTATGAACATCCGCAATGCGAGGGTGAGCGCCCGGGGCGGGAGGCTGTCCGCGCCGCGTGGGCGCCGGGCCCGATGGCTGCTGCGCATGCTCCCGAGGGCCTCGGCCGAGCCCGGCCCGGTGGCCCTGAGTGTGCCTGCGGCCGCTGGACCTATGGGGCTGGCCCAGCCCGCCGAAGAGGCCGGGGCGCGGGGCCGGGGCTGCGATTCCCTCCTGTTTGCGTGATGTCGGGCCTCCGTTGGGTGGGCTGTGGGGACCTCCGGGGCGCCCACTCCTGTTCCGGTGCTCCGGGCGTTGTGCAAAGTCAGATCGTCACAGCGTCTGTCCAGCCCCGAGGGAGGGGGGCCGAGCAGACCGACGGGGAGCAGGCTTCTCACCCGTGGTCACCGCCGCCTTAGACTGAGCGCGTTACACTGCCCTCCTTCCCTGCAGCCAGAGGACCTAATGAACATGCAGCACTGCAACCTTCTCTGCCTGCCCGAGAACTACCAGATGAAATACTACTTCTACCATGGCCTTTCCTGGCCCCAGGTGGGCAGCTTCTGAATTTGGGCATGGGGGAAAGCAGGCCGAGGAAAATCCCATCGGGCCATCTTGGAGGGAGTGGACAAGTCTGTCAGAGCCCAGGGGGCTGTATGGTCGGTGACGTCCCGGGTGTTTTCAGCTGGCAGGCAGGGGCAAAGAAAAAGAAGGCGCCTGAAGGGAGCAGAGAATAGGGGCAGGATCCCCACTTTGCGTCTTCTTTCTGGGCATGGGCAGGGCACAGTGTGGCACGGGGGAGATCAAGTCACCCAGCCCAGAGGTCATGAGTCATCACACAACTCGCCACTCGTCCAGTTTGTGTCCCTCTAAAGGGCTCTTCCAGCTCCGACATGAAGTTTTCTCATTCCCTTTTCCTCTCTGTCACCAGCTCTCTTACATTGCTGAGGACGAGAATGGGAAGATTGTGGGGTATGTCCTGGCCAAAATGTGAGTCACCAAGGAGGAAGAGAGAAGCTACGCGTGTCTGGTGGACGCCTCTGTGGGCTTTAAAAAAAATGAATCGTCTTCTTCTTTTCAGTACAGTTGAAAGTTTATAGAAAAATTGAACAGAAAGGACACGGAGTTCTCATAGAACCCTCAGCATCCCCTCCCTGCCAGTTTCCTCTATTAGTAGCATGTTGGATTTGTGTGGTCCACTTGTGACAAGTGATGAATGAATGTGATATAATACTGTTATTATTATTATTTTTTGAGACAGAGTCTTGCTCTGTCGTCCAGGCTAAAGTGCAGTGGCGCGATCTCGGCTCACTGCAAGCTCCACCTCCTGGGTTCAAGCGATTCTTCTGTCTCAGCCTCCCTAGTAGCTGGGATTACAGGCACGTGCCACCATACCTGGCTAATTTTTGTATATTTCAGTAGCGATGGGGTTTCACTATGTTGGCCAGGCTGGTCTCGAACTCCTCACCTCAGGTGTTCCACCCACCTCTGCCTCCCAAAGTGCTAGGATTACAGGTGTGAGCCACTGCACCTGGCCGATATATTATTATTAACTAAACCCACGGTTTACATTACTGTACTTCTCTTTGTGTTGTAAGCCCCATGGTTTTGACCAAATGACATGTGTCCACCTTTGTATTATTACAGGATAGTTTCACTGTGTTCCACGCATTCATCCCTCCCTCTCCTTAACCTGTGGCAACCACTGATTTTTTACTGTCTGCATAGTTTTGCCTTTTCCAGGATTTTTTGAGACAGGGTCTCGCTCTGTTGCCCAGGCTGGAGTGCAGTGGCATGATCATGGCTCACTGCAGCCTCAACCTCCCAGGCTCAAGTGATCCTCTCATGTCAGCCTCCCAAGCAGCTGGGACCACAGGCATGCGCCACCACACCCAGCTAATTTTTTGATTTTTTTTTTTTGTAGAGACAAAATAGTGTTGTCCAGGCTGGTCTCGAACTCCTGGGCTCAAGCAATCCTCTTGCCCCGGCCTGCCAAGTAGCTGGAACTATAGGCGTGTGCCCCACACCCGGCAGGCATGGGGTTTTCAGGCAGCAAAGGGTGGCAGGATCAGCTGCTCTGATCCAAGAGGCTCCCGGCCCTCCCCCAGCTGGGGTCTTAGGGGGCTGTAGTGCATGTCCACTCTACAAATGGCAGGGGGGGTGGGGGTGGCTGTGCCTACACTGAGCTCCTTTGCAGCCTCTCCTTTCTCCCTCTCCAGGGAAGAGGACCCAGATGATGTGCCCCATGGACATATCACCTCATTGGTATGTAAGGTCCACCCAGGCTCTCTGGTGGGGGTGGAAGTGGGGGTTAGTTGGAGCAGCCCTCAAGGTCCCAGTCCCTCACCCCATCTCTGCTCTTCTCCCACCAGGCTGTGAAGCGTTCCCACCGGCGCCTCGGTCTGGCTCAGAAACTGATGGACCAGGCCTCTCGAGCCATGATAGAGAACTTCAATGCCAAATATGTCTCCCTGCATGTCAGGAAGAGGTGGAAGCCGGGCTGAGGGAAGGGGGATTGAGGGGGAGAGATACTGCCTTGACGGGGGTCCTGGGGTACCTCGGCTTTTGGTGAAGATCCAGGAAGTGGGACTGGGGGGAAGGAGGGACCAGGAGGAGGGGCAAGACCTGGACGTGCTACCCCTCCCTGGCCAAATCCGTGCAGCTCAGCAGTGCCTTGTTCCCCTGCAGTAACCGGGCCGCCCTGCACCTCTATTCCAACACCCTCAACTTTCAGTAAGTAGATCTCGATTTTTCTAATGGGCTGGGGTTGATCCCAGGTCTGGCCCATCAGGGCACCTGAGACCGGCTGAGTTGCCTTCCAGGTCGGGGGTGGGCCGGCTGTGGGGAGGAGGCTGTGGACCCCAGCGCTGCCAGGATACCTCCGCATTCACTCGGCGGCTGATGGTTGAAAAGCCGGCATGGAGACAGCACCTGCCTGCTGAAACGTGCTCCGTGTGTGTTGTGATGGAGGAGCTCTGGCCCATGCTGGCTGAGGCTGGTGAAGGGCACATGGGCTGTTTAGTAATGTTTGGGAATAGAGAGGTGTGGGTCCCTGGCGTGAGCAGATGCTGAGGAGCAGGACTCAAGCATGACCAAGCACCTAGAATAATCCAAGAGAGAGCAGAATCAAGGAGAATGCACATTCAGGAAGGCAGGGCCAGTGGCCAGGCAGCCTAGTGGATGGGGCAGGTCTGCCTGAGGACCAGGAGGCCCCATGTGCCTGGCACACTAGAGAGAACCTGGCAGTTGGCATGCCCAGTAGACAGTGGAAAAAAGTGCTTGCAAGTGAAGCTGGGGTGGGCTGCCTGTGGAGGGACATGAACCGCACTCAGCCCCTGTTTGGATGAAGAAGAGGGACTGTTGGGAAGGGCGGTGGCCTCTGGGCTGGATGCTGGCAAGAGGGATCTGTGACCCAGATGACGATGTCTGGTGGGAATTGCTTTATAGCTAAGTCAACAATCCTCATGTCTTAGGCCTGGCAGGGCCAGCCTAGGCCATTGAGTCCAGCTCCCCTTCCAGGGACATGGCCACCCGAGTCTGCACACACACATCCCCAGTGCAGACACGGCCCCAGAGCTGCTCAGGCAGAGCCCGTGCTGCCTAGGGATGACTCCCCTAAACAGGGCTCACCGTCCTTCCTGGGTTCTGATGGCTGTTGTGAGGCAGCTCAGTAAGGGACAGGTCGCAGGGCAGGGAGGGAAGGGGAAGGCTGAATTCAGGGCTTCAGCTCCCAAGAAGCCACAGAAATGGATCCTTAGTAGCCAGGCTAAGGACACAGAACGGGGGCAGGACAGGGGTGGGGCAGGCCGCCGTTTCCTGGAGCCTTTGCTGGAGAGAACAGAGGGCAGGTCACACTGGACTTGCTGTCTCAGGATGGAGCCTTCAGGGAGAAAACATGGCACCTTGCTCCAGTAGCCACGATACCAGGAGTGGAGGAGGGTGTCCCCGGGGTACGGGTCTTCCTCCTTGCTCTCTGCCTTCTGCCCCCAGGATCAGTGAAGTGGAGCCCAAATACTACGCAGATGGGGAGGACGCCTATGCCATGAAGCGGGACCTCACTCAGATGGCTGACGAGGTAAGCGCCTGCGTGAAGCCAAGCGAGGTGAGCGGGGGCGGCACTCGGGAGCCCCGAGACGGTGGCTGGAGGCGAGACCGACTTTGGATGCCAGCTCTTGGCGTCACGACCTCAGTTTCTTAGGCTGGGCTTTAGAGGAGGCCGTCTGCCTAGCAGCCTGGAGGGTGATGGGAGAGGCAGAGGGAGGAGGCTTTTAGAAGGGAAGTGGGGAGGCCTGGGGACCAGTGGGTGGCCTGCCTGCTCAGAGGTAGTTCTGAGTCAGGGTTCTGCCCAAGGCTCCTCGGGTGGCAGGGCTGGTCAAGGGGCAGCGCTCTGTCGTGGGGGCCTCCATGGTAGTCAGTGAGCCCGGGCAGTGGTGGACTGGGGCTCCAGCCAGGTGTCCCCACTCAGTCCTGTGTGTCCTGCCTAGCCCTGCTGCCTCACTATGCCCCTCTCCTCAGCCAGCGACAGGGCCAGGGTCCCTTTGTCTGGAAACTTAGGCCCTGTCTCTTTGCTCCCGCTTCTCCCTGGGTTCCTGGTGGCAGCTGAGGCGGCACCTGGAGCTGAAGGAGAAGGGCAGGCACGTGGTGCTGGGTGCCATCGAGAACAAGGTGGAGAGCAAAGGCAGTTCACCTCCGAGCTCAGGAGAGGCCTGTCGCGAGGAGAAGGGCCTGGCTGCCGAGGATAGTGGTGGGGACAGCAAGGACCTCAGCGAGGTCAGCGAGACCACAGAGAGCACAGATGTCAAGGACAGCTCAGAGGCCTCCGACTCAGCCTCCTAGAGCCTGCCCCATCCCCTTCTCACCCCACGAGCTTTCACAATAAATTCGCTCCGTGGCACTGGGGAACTTCGTGTGTGTGCGCGCGCACATTTAGAGGGTGTGTTTCTCCAGGTCCTCTGGTGGGGTGTGAGCCTCGGCCTTTTGACCCAGAGCATCCTGCCAGGCTTGAGTACAAGGGAAGAGCTTTGGAGGTGGGACTCCCTAGTCTCATGACCTTCAGCAGCTGTGGCCGCGGGGAAGGAGGCCCTGGACTTATGGGAGAGACCCTGCCTTGGAGGTCTGCTTGGCCACGCTGAATGTGTTTTGTGGCACAAGCCTGGGCCGCTCAGGCTCAAAGCTCAACAGCAGGGCTCCCACTCTTGGTGGCCTTCAGCCCTCTTCCCACCTTCACCTTCAGACCTTCTCTCCCTAATCACACCTGCTTGGGGCTACAGCAGCTCCGCGGCATACCCGTGGGCTCCAGATGTGGACATCCAACTGCTCATTGGGCTTATCTACAGCTGTCCTGTCTTGAGTAAGGACTCAGCCAGATGCCCCATCAACGGTCCTTGAGTCCTCCCTCCCCTGCCACCCTAACGGTCAATGAGTCCGTGATACCTCTTGAGTCTGCTCCCTAACCTGAGTTTGCATTTGGAAATAATTTATTTTTAGTACAATTCCCCGCGTTTCCCCTATTGACATTTTGTATTAGTTGATGTATTTGTTATTGTTGATGCGCCAATACTGATAAGTTATTGCAAACTATAGCCCATGGTTTACACTAGGTTTCCTGTCTGTGTTGTACCGTTTCTATGGGGTTACACAAATGCATAAAGGCATGTATTCCCTCATAACAATTCCATGCAGAATACAAAACTGGGCGGCTGTTGGGTGCGGTGGCTCATGCCTATAATCGCAGCACTTTGGGAGGCCGAGGTGGGCGGGATCACTTAAGCTCAGGAGTTGGAGACCAGCCTGGGCAGCATGGCGAAACCCCATCTCTACTAAAAATAGAAAACTTATCCGGGCGTGGTGGTGCATGCCTGTAATCCCAGCTACTCGGGAGGCTGAAGCAGGAGGATCGCTTGAGCCCGGGAGGTGGAGGTTGCTGTGGGCCCTGATCACGCCACCACACTCGAGGGACAGAGACCCGTCTCAAAAAAAAATAGATATATATATACATATACACATATATATCAAAATCCTGTTTTTCATGGAGTCACCCTAACCGGAACGCTCGCTTCTGTGTCTTTCCTCCTTTCCCTTCCCTCCCCTCCGGCTGCAAAGCCATCACTTGCTGTCCCTAGTCCCTGGTATTCCTGAACCGTCTCTGTACCCTGCTACTGCAGGTGGCACACTGCTCCTCCGCCAGGTTGAAAATTCGCCATACAGGCCTGGAGCTCGGTTTTCTTTGGCTGGCGCCTCGCACGTGACCGGCAGGCAGCCGGCAGCTGTGGAGGCGGAGCCCAGAGCGCGGCGGGGGGGGGCCGGGGCCGGAAAGGCGCGTCTGCGCACGCCCACAGCTCTCCGGTTCCCGGCTCGGGCGAGACTGTGTTGATTGGCTTAAGACGTGGCTTCCCTTTGTATGGGCCGGAGGCGGAGTCCTGTCCCGCCCCGCGCCTGGAGTCAGTGTCTTCCGGTTCGCAAGCCCGCGGCAAGCTTCGTTCCCAGGCTCTGATTGGTCCGGCGGCTCTGGGCTCTGCGCGCAGGGTGCGGGGGAAGGGCGGGCTTGCGCACTGCGTCGGCCGCGCCCCGGCGCCGGTGGAAGGGGGCTGGCCCAGGCTCCCACGGCGCCCGCGGCGCCCTCCTTCCGCCCCTGCCCGGCCCGCGGGACCCGGCCTGCCCTCTGCCGTCCGTCCCCGGCGGGCCCGATGCCTGTTGGCCGCTCCCTCCGTCCCCATGCGGGCAGGTCCGCGCCTTCTGCGGGCTGCCTGGCTTTTGGATGCTTTGAAGGGGAACAATGGAGCGGAGGATAGAGCGAGCAGCAGGGGGCAGTTGCGTTCAGGGCCTTAAATGCCAAACAAGTGCCCTAAAAGCCAGGGCCCAACACTCAGGCCCTAAAGCACGGGCTGAATGGGGCATCCTAGGAATAGCTCTGGAGTGAAAAAAGGAGTGAAGAGAGCATTTGAAGGCACGGGCTGAGGCCTTTCCTGCCTGCCTGAGCCCTGTGTCTGGCTCTGCTGGGTGGAGGGACCTTTGGGGACCAGTCAGGGCTCGGATGGAGGGGCAGGATGTGTTGGGGCCAGCTAGTGAGGGGCGGGGGTCCCTGGTTCCCCTTCGCCTGAGGCAGCGGTGAGACGTGTGAGTCTCCCGACCAGGGGCAGGTTGGAGTGTGGGTGCGGCTGTGCGCGCTGTGGGCAGGGGCGCAGGCTCTCTAGTCTCGCTGGAGGACTCGAACATCGGTACTTCCGAGACCAGCTGCTGGAAGTCCAGGTCCTGGGCCTGCCTGGGTCTGGCTAGCTCCCAGGCCTTGAAGCCCCAGGTCCTGCAGACACGACGACGTGTTCGAGAAGGGCCTTGGTACTGGGAGAAGGGGGCGGGGAGCTGAGGGAGTGTTTTTTTCCTTCTGGGCAAGAGAATTAATTGCTCATAGTTGAAAGGCAGGAAGTACCCGCACAGCCTCCCCTCCCTGGATCTGCAGGTCAAGGTCATGTGTGCCCGCATTTGCACAGAGCCTGACTCTGACATCCGTGCACACACACGCCAAATACCCCTGCACTAGTGCCCGCAGGCCCGCTTTCGGAACACATGCCTGGTGCCCAAGTGCCTTGCCTCTCTCCCCACATCGATACCCCAGGGATTTCCCTCCCACCAAATTGAAGCCAGTTGTCTGCTTGGCTTGTCAACCGCCTCCTGCCTCCTGCCTCCTGCCTTCCCGATTTCCCGGAGAAAAGCTGCTGCCCTGTGGTAGAGGGTGGAGGAAAGCCCCACCACCCCTGGATGAGGGAGGCCCCAAGACTGCCCCCAGGGTAGCTAAGACCTCACTCCGAGGGGGCTGCCCCCGTCAGGCCTATGACGGGCAGGTGCAGCTGCAGGGGAAGGGAGGCAGAGCAGTCTCTTCCGGCAGCAGGAAGTGGTAACCGCCTATGGGGAAATTGTGGGGCTGAGCAGAAGGGGAACCGGAGCTGAATTCTCCTCCCCTACCAAGGGGGCCTGGAGGGAACGGCAGCCAGCTGCTGAGGTTCTGCTCTCTGGGGCTGACCTTCCTTCCCCCCCCCCTCTGAACTTCCCACCCCAGCTCTCAAGGCTCCTTGGGCCTCTCTGGGGGCTGACTTGGGAAGGGAGGACCCCACCCGATGTCTGGGGGAAGCAGGCAACCCAGGGGGAGTCCAGAGCCTGGGGCAGCAATGGTGTCCATGTCCACTGGTACTGTGGGCCAGCGGCCCCGCTGTGAATGGTACAGTCTGGCAGTGGTGACCAGGGACAGCCTTCTAGAGGTGGTGGGATGGCAGCCTGGGATGCCAGCTTAGGTTGGGGCTCTCACACCCGCTCCGGCTGCTTGGTAGCGGGGCTTTGGGCACAAAGCAGCCTAGGTGCAGGCCCAATGGGAGGGGACGGCAAGGCCGGGGCACAGTGGGGCTGGAAGGGGCGCCCTGCCCCCAGGAGCCCCTCGCGGGCAGTGCCAGCCCTGGGTCGCCCCGCCCCACCGGGAGCCGCGCTGGGGGCGGGGCTGGGCGGAGCCCGTGCAGGGTGCTGGCCGCAGCGCCCCCAAGTCCCGACGCCGGGCCCGCTCACGGCCGCGTGGGAGCAGTGGGGTTCGACGGCGCGGCCGCCAGGCCGCCATGGCCGCTCACGGGAAGCTGCGGCGGGAGCGGGGGCTGCAGGCTGAGTATGAGACGCAAGTCAAAGGTGAGAGGGCGCCGGGCGCTCCCGGCCCGTTTTCTGCGGAGACCCCAAGGTCGTGAGGGAAGCTCCAGGCGTCCCGCGCTGGCCCAGGGCCCGATGCTCTCCCCAGCGACCTCTGGAGGGGGGAGTGGAGGAGGGAGCCTGAGCCCCTTGCCTGCCTCCCCACGCCCATTTGGCCTCAACCGCCTGCCATCTTCCCTTCCTTCTTTCTTGTCTTCCTTCCTTTACTGTCTTCCTTCCTTTAACTGTCTGTTCTCCTTGGGTGTCTGCTCCTCACCCAAGGTTCAGTGGAGACACTGGTGGCCGCTGGTAAAAGGGAGTCAGATGCACCACCGTGCCCCCCAGAAAAAGCAGTATTTTAGCTACAATGAAGTCAACCACCTTGATTGGGCTGGGGGGGTGACTAAGAGGAGTCCGGGTGAAGTAGATTGGTGGTGATCACTTGGCCCTAATGCCACTGCAGTCCCTGGAGCTTCAGTACGTTTTGCCTCCCTTTATCACTGAGGGGGATCAGAGGCGAGGGCCACTGTCTCTGGGTCAGGCTGGCGCAGTGAGTCCTGGTTGAGAGATTTAACAGGGCTGGCTTCTCAGCCTTCTGAAATTGAACCTCTTTGGGTTCTGATAAACACCCATGTGCAAATCACATGCAAATCAGCTTTGTAAATTCTTAGCCAATAGCTTGTGCCCATCTTATTCAGGGCATGGTAACTCTTGCAAAGGAAAGAGGCAGCATCTCAGCGCCAGCAGCTCGTCCATATCACTCTCAATCACTCCATTTTGCCAATTACGGAAACAAGCTCAGAGAGGTGCAGTGACTTGCCCGTGGTCATACAGCACTACAACTTTTAGGACGTAGAATGCAATGACCCTTGAAGTGCCTTTCAACCCAGAGATGTAGGTTCTAACATCATTATTCAGTGCAAGCAATTTATACCAAAGTATGCCCCAGTCCTCCTTTGGAAAAGGCAGCCTGTGTCCAGAGCCAGCTTGAGGTTACTACACAGGGTGAGCCAGCTTTCCACGCCTCGCCATCATCTTGCTCAGATGGAAGTGATGATCTCCATCCTGCTTCCCCAAAATGCCATGAGGCTGAAAGACTTGGAAAACTTCAGTCAGCAAATATGGGTCAGTGATTTCACACTGAAAAGTTGGGGTTTCGAGCAAGACTAAGGGTTCCTCACTTGCTCTGGGTCTGCATCCCACACCCTGGAAAAACTTTCTACCATGCTACAAAACGGGGTCACTGTCTTGACACCCTAAATTCTCAAAGGTCAGCATAGCGGTGGTTTTGGAGACCATCTTCTCTTCTGTTTTGCTTGTCAGCAGAAGTGAGACCAAATGCCTTGCTCACAGGAAGTGCTGGTGGGGCCCGGGGCCCAGCTCTGTAATTCAGGCAGACATGGATTGCAGCTCTCCTTTTGCCAGATGTTTCCTATACATCTGTGCTGTCCCGGGCCCTGGGAGTATACTGCTGTACAGGAGAGAACCCCGACTCCAGCCCCTCCAGCCCTGGCTTTTTACCCAGAGTAAAAACAGTGATTCAATGAGGACTCTCCTGATTTCAAATGGCGTCAGCGCCCACCCCGCCCTCACACGGCTCACGGGTCTAGTGGGGGAGACGTAGACTTTCCATTATGATAATAAGCACTACAAAGGGAAAGTGCACGGTGCCAAGAAGGGGTCGCAAGAGGGCCAGCCCTAGTTTGGGGGGAGGTCAGGACAGGGTGTGCTGACGAGTTTGTCTGAAATGAGATCCGAAAGCTCTGCCAGGAAAGCCACCAGTGCAATCAACTTGCAATTCACAAGTTTCCTGCTCAACACCAGCCGGTGTGCATGCCCGGATCTGGACTGGGACATGGCTTCCAGTCAGCTTTTGCTGCCAGCAGTGATGAAGAAAGGCAGCGGTTCCCCCTGCTGGTTCCTACTGCACTGTTCAGTTGTCATAAGTCCCCAGGGATTGTATTCCTCTGGGGGAAGCAGGGCAGGGCAGGCTCCAGAGGGCCAGTGAGGCGAGCAGTCGTCTAACACCTTTCTTAGAATGAAATGTGATTTACTTTTATCAAAAAATGTTAAACTGGGCCAGGCGTGGTGGCTCACGTCTGTAATCCCAGCACTTTGGGAGGCCGAGGCGGGCGGATCACCTGAGGTCAGGAGTTCGAGACCCAGTTTGGCCAACATGATGAAACCCTGTCTCTACTAAAAATACAAAAATTAGCTGGGTGTGGTGGTGCGCACCTGTAGTCCCAGCTACTCGGGAGGCTGAGGCGGGAGAATCGCTTGAACCCGGGAGGCGGAGGTTGCAGTGAGCCAAGATCGCGCCGCTGTACTCCAGCCTGGGCAACATGCTCCATCTCAAAACAAAAAATCAAAACAAAACCTTAAACTGATTCAGTGAGGACTCTCCTGATTTCAAATGGCATTAGCACCCACCCCACCTGGCCTTGGAGCTGACAAGTTAACCACAGGAGGCCAGCTTCGGATCAGATGAAGACACTCTCCATCTGTCTCACTTGGCATCGTGGGCTCTGCCCTGCTCTGTCGGGAGGTCCCCTGCCCCAGGCTTCCACTTACCCAGCTTGATCTGCCGATGGGAAGAGCTCTCCTGTTCGGTAATTCAATTGGAAGGATCAGGCTCCTGGGTCCCTCACCTGGCTAGTCTGGTGGGGGCAGGGAGTGGAGGGACTGAGGGATGGGTGACGCATGCAGCCAGGGCTGGGGCACCCGGAGTCAAGGGGCCTGAGACTAGGGAGGGGACATTCTCCAATAGGAGATCAGGGGAGGAGGTAGGGATGCTGGGCAGGCCAAACCCACAGGGTCCCCATGCAACAGCCCCTGGGAAGTCACTGGCGGGACGGAAATCCAGTGGGATTGAGCGCTTCTCAGCGGAGTCCTCCCTCGCTGGTGCTGGTCTGAACCCCTGCCGTCTTTTGCCTGGACTAGCGCAATAGCTGCCACCTGGGCTCCACCTGGCAGTGTGAGGGGGCCCTGAAAACGAAGCTGGACCACATCACCCCACTGCTGTGGCTCCTCGCTCACTCGGAGTCCAGCTGGGAGTTCTGCCTAGACCACGGGCTCTGTGCCATCCGTCCCTACCGGTCTCTCGGACTCCCCCTACTGCCCACGCACAGCCAGCTGCAGCCTTCTGCTCCAACGATGTGGCTTGTTCTTGACCACCCTCCTTTAAAAAGAGGTCCTCCCTGTCCCCACCCACCCCCGGCTCTGAACCTGCTTTGTGTGTTCATCTTCTCAGCACCCATCACTCCTGGGCATTCTGGTATGTGTCCGTGCCCCATTCCAATCCCAGCTCTAAGAGGGCAGACACTTGGTCAACCCTCTTTGCCTCTGTATTTAAAACGTGCCTGCCACAGAATGGGTGCATGATCAAAATTCTGCTGAATGAAGAAATCAATTCATGTCCCTCCCTGGGGATGTGGATGGAGATGAGTAGGTGGCCAGCCTGCTGGCCAGAAGCTGAGCTAGATCTTATTTACTCGGGACCCTCAGTGCCTGGTTGGGCACTCAGGAGGTGGCAAAAGTGTCTTCCGCAGGTTGCTTAAACTTGCTGGACAGGCACTTCTTTGCTTCAGGCCTGTGTGGGGGAAGCAGCGTTGCCAAATCAAGCCAGTGATAGGGTGTCAAAAGGCCGGCAGTATGGGGCCCTGGGTGTGACTCTTTCTGCAGGGTGGGGGAATGCACAGGTGGGGCGGGGGGTGATTGGGAGTGGGAAGTGGGGTCAGAAGACAGGGGCTAGCTCCCTGCCCCATTCTTTCACTTACAAGGCCGGATCAGCTCTCCCTGGCGCCCAGCCCTCACTGTGGACTGTCCTTTCTCCTGGGGCCTGAGGGCAGGGTTCCCCAGCCACTGAGACTACGAGATCGCTGCAGGCTTGCCCTGAGCAGCACTGTGATCTGTGTGTTGTGTATCCGTGTGTTTGCAAGGGAGGCTGCCACCTCCCGGAGCCTGGGTACCGGGGGAAAGGAAGTCGCAGGGGAAACCATTCAGAGGCTTTCCAGGAACGAGGGAGAGACAGGAAGCCAAACTGAAAGGTGCCTGGCTGGCGCTGGGGCGAGACAGGGCTGGGCAGCCTTGTGTTCCACCCACCGTGAATGGCTTCACCCTTCCCAGGGCAGCCTTGCTCCCTCTCACTCTGGGCCTTTGCTCGGCTCTCCCCTCTCTCTGGGACACCCTTCCTCTTCCCCCTCAACCGGGTGGCTCTGGCCATCTGTTGGCCTCAGCACAGAGGTCGGCTGGACAGCTGAGGCCAGATCTGCCTGCAGGGGCCTAGCTTCTTTCCTCCCCTCTTAGCTCCTGCCCTCAGACTGGGCTGGGTCCGAAGGAGCCCTCAGAGCCGACGGGACTGGGGTCTGTGTGTCTCTGCCTCTCCCACCCCACGCTGGCCTGGCTGACCCAGGCAGGGCGTGCTAGCCGGGCCTGAGCCATGGTTCCCCCCACAGAGATGCGCTGGCAGCTGAGCGAGCAGCTGCGCTGCCTGGAGCTGCAGGGCGAGCTGCGGCGGGAGTTGCTGCAGGAATTGGCAGAGTTCATGCGGCGCCGTGCTGAGGTAGAGCTGGAATACTCCCGGGGCCTGGAAAAGCTGGCCGAGCGCTTCTCCAGCCGTGGAGGCCGCCTGGGGAGCAGCCGGGAGCACCAAAGCTTCCGGTAGGTGATGTGCTGGCAGGGGGGCCACAGCAGGGCCCAAGCTCCGCTCCCAGGTCTCAGTGCCCCTCTACCCCCAGGAAGGAGCCGTCCCTCCTGTCGCCCTTGCACTGCTGGGCGGTGCTGCTGCAGCACACGCGGCAGCAGAGCCGGGAGAGCGCGGCCCTGAGCGAGGTGCTGGCCGGGCCCCTGGCCCAGCGCCTGAGTCACATTGCAGAGGATGTGGGGCGCCTGGTCAAGAAGGTGAGGCTCTCACCCTGGGCCACGGGAAGTGTTCGAGGCTTTGGGATCAGGAGGCACTGTCGCTGGCAGGGCAGTGGAGGACAGGTGGGGAGCAGGCAGAGCAAACCTGTGTGCCTCCCAGATGGGACTTGAGCTGGGCAGAGCTTCCAGTGCCTGGCAGGGCCACTCTGGGCAGTGCCGTGCTCACCCTTGCCTCTGCCTCTAGAGCAGGGATCTGGAGCAGCAGCTGCAGGATGAGCTCCTGGAGGTGGTCTCAGAGCTCCAGACGGTGAGGAAAGGGCTGGGGAGGGGCCTGCCCTAATGGTGCAGGGAGAAATGCCACTCACAGCGGGGGAGGAACACCCCCAGACCATCACATCACCCCAAGCCAGGCTCAGGGAGAAGCACGCACCTAGGGGCAAAGGCCCTCTCTCCCTAGGCACAGGGCGTTAGGCTAAGTGCTCACATGGGATCGCCCAGCTCTGAGGTCCAAGTTCCAGAGGGTCGGGGGTGGAGGGTTGGGGGCTGGCCCAGCCGTGGCCTTCGGCAGCACCACCTTGCTTTGGGTCTCCCTGCAGGCCAAGAAGACATACCAGGCGTATCACATGGAGAGCATGAATGCCGAGGCCAAGCTCCGGGAGGCCGAGCGGCAGGAGGAGAAGCGGGCAGGCCGGAGTGTCCCCACCACCACCGCTGACGCCACTGAGGCAGGGCCCCTCCGCAAGAGCTCCCTCAAGAAGGGAGGGCGGCTGGTGGAGAAGGTGGGCCTGGAGGGCACCTCAGACGCAGGCCTATGGGCCATGGGCCCTAACTAGGACCTGCTGTGCTGAGGGGGAAGCCAGGGCTGCGTGCAGGGGAGGGCAGGAGTGGCAGGACAGTGCCATCAGGTTCCAGGGATTCCACACGGAAGGCTCCCAGGGCCTGAGAGAGCGGGGAAAACAGTTGCCCGGCCCTGGACAGCCCCATGCAGCCTCTACACACTCCGAGCGGGGCCCCTGCAGCTCTGCTGTTCTGCCAGCCATTCCTTAAGGTTTCAGAGGGGGCGAGAAGACACTTAGAGTGGGTGATGGGGCGACACGCACGGAGAAAGGGCCTTCGAGGTGAGCCCAGTAGAGAGAGTGGGGAGGTTGGGAAATGCCTGCATGGAGCCGCCAGGCTGTGCGGGGCTGAGAGTGATGGTCTCTGGGACTCTGGGAGCAGAGGAGGGAGTCGGGCATCTCAGGTGTTCTTAGGGGAAATGACAGAGTTTGGCTGTGTTGGGGGAAGGTCTCCCTGGCTGCTGTGGTTAGCGTGCCAGCTTTAGCCAGGCGCGGTGGCTGACGCCTGTAATCCTAGCGCTTTGGGAGGCTGAGGTGGGTGGATCACGAGGTCAGGAGTTCAAGATCAGTCTGGCCAACATGGTGAAAGCCCATCTCTACTAAAAATACAAAAATTAGCCGGGCATGATGGCGGGTGCCTGTAATCCCAGCTACTTGGGAGGCTGAGGCAGGAGAATAACTTGAACACAGGAGGCGGAGGTTGCAGTGATCTAAGGTTGCACCACTGTACTCCAGCCTGGGCGACAGAGCGAGACTCTGTCTGAAAAAAAAAAAAAGAGTGCCAGTTTTAGAACCCAGGTGCCAGCAGTTTCTGTCTCATGGCTCTCGATGATCTATCCCTACCCTTTGGGGTGCTCGTTCCCCCTCAGCTCTGGCCCCCGCAGAGGCCTGTGGCTGCTTCCAGCTGTGCACCTGTGTGCTGGCTCCAAGCTGGGTTTCTCATGCACCCTCCATGGTGGGGTGCCACGTGCGCGCCTTCCACTCATCAGGTATCTGTGAATAGTTCTGTGTCATCCCCCACTTCTGTGGGGAATGTTGTGGCTTGAACCAAGGCAAGTGGCGGAAGCAACAGTGGGCGGCGCCAGCGCTGGTGAGTGAACAGCCGGCGAATCAAGTCACCTCCTGGCACTGGGCTGAGCACACTGTGGACTGTGGCGTGGGGAAGGCAGCAGGACTTCTGGGCTTGACCAGTTCAGGTGTAGTTGTCCGCAGCGGGAGGGGAGGCGATGGGCATTACATGAAAGGCCAGAGATAGGGGCTGGCCACGTGCGTGACCCTGGCACGCTTGCATTGTCTCGAGTAGCGGCAGGCCAAGTTCATGGAGCACAAACTCAAGTGCACAAAGGCGCGCAATGAGTACCTGCTTAGCCTGGCCAGTGTCAACGCCGCCGTCAGTAACTACTACCTGCGTGACGTCTTGGACCTCATGGACGTGAGTCCTTGGTGGGCAGGTGGGAAAAGGTGCCTGGTGCCCCGGGGCTGGGAAGCTGCGGCTCCAGGACCCACCCAAGCATCTCCTTGTTTCCTCCTCAGTGCTGTGACACAGGGTTCCACCTAGCCCTGGGGCAGGTGCTCCGGAGCTACACGGCCGCTGAGAGCCGCACCCAAGCCTCCCAAGTGCAGAGCCTGGGCAGCCTGGAAGAAGCTGTGGAGGCCCTGGATCCTCCAGGGGACAAGGCCAAGGTTCTCGAGGTGCATGCTACCGTCTTCTGTCCCCCGCTGCGCTTTGACTACCACCCCCATGACGGGGATGAGGTGAGGGTCACCCCCTGCTGGGCTCGGCATTCTCTGGCCTTCACTGTAATGGTGGGCAGTGGAGTGGCATGACCCACACTTTGCTCGGGAATCCAAGTTCTCTGTGGTCTCAGGCAGTGCGGCAGCTAGAGAAGTGTCCCACTTCCCTTTGCAACCTCACTCCAAGGGTGCACCCCCACAATGGCCAAGGAAGGCAAGACACTAACCGTTCAAACCGCACAGCAGGCAGCCGTGTAGCTGCCCATACATTGTTCTAGGGTGGTTTCTCTGTGTTTTTAAATTTCGTGACACAAACTTGGCAGTAAGATGGAACGGGGCTTCTTTATACTTCTCCCTTGAGCTAGTTTTTCCTGCAGCAGTTTATCCTGATGGGCGTTGGCAATGACCTGGGATTACATTGGGCCCCTTTTGGGCCGACTTGGAAATTTACGAGGAGTCCAGCATCACCAGGGCTTCCGATGGCATCACAGCTGCTCCCTAACCTACCCCTCCCGTTCTCAGCTCCCACCCCCAGAAACAGCCACCCACCTCCCGGCGTCAAGCAGCCATTTTCCATTGGCCAATGACGACCCAGTGCCACCAGCATCTCTCACCACACGCTTCCCTGCATCTTGTTCTCGCAGTGGGTTTATCCCAGAATTTTTGGCTAAATTAACATTCAATGTTTTAATCACCATGACAACAGGTACTGTTGGCAGCTGAGCCGTTTACTGTATTAGGATCACATGTCCTTCCTTGGACAGTTTTTCCTTTTCTTCTGGAATTTATAACTCTCTTGCCTCAGGAATGCTGCTTGCTGGAACATGCCTATTGCTAGGAGTTGATCGCTACCTCGTCCCAGCACTGTCCCCCACACCAGGCACCTGTGAGGTCAACCTTCTCCTCTGTGCCATCCCCCAGAGCCTTCCAGTCTGGAGTGCTTCACTTCTGCCCAGTGCTCTGTTTCCGGATTCCACGGCAGCAGCTTTCTTCGTTTCATACCCTTGTTTTGGTGGACGCCTTCACCAAGGGTTTCCGGACTTTGCACATCTGAAAATGTCTGTATTCTTTGTTTTGTTTTGTTTTGTTTTTGAAACAGGGTCTCACTCTGTCCCCTCGGCGGGAGTGCAGGGGTGTGATGTGATCTCAGCTCACTGCAGATGTGACCTTCTGGTCCTCCCACCTCAGCTTCCCAAGTAGCTGGCACTACAGGCCTGCACTACCACGCCGAGCTAATTTTTCTATATTTTGTAGCAAGGGAGTTTCACCATGTTGCCCAGGCTGGTCTCAAACTCCTGGGCTCAAGCAATTGGCCCGCCTTGGCCTCCCAAAGTGCTGGGATTACAGGTGTGCCACTGTGCCCGGCCAACCCTTTATTCTTATTTCATGAATACAGTACTTCTTGAATCTTTCTGAAACTTTTATTTTTTTTTTTTTGAGATGAAGTTTCCCCCTTGTTGCCCAGGCTGGAGTGCAGTGGCACAATCTTGACCCACTGCAAACTTCGCCTCCTGGGTTCAAGTGATTCTCCTGCCTCAGCCTCCCAAGTAGCTGGAATTACAGGCACTTGCCACCACACGTGGCTAATTTTTTAATTTTTTAAATTTAATTTATTTTATTTATTTTTTTTTGAGACAGCGTCTTTCTCTGTCGCCCAGGCTAGACTGCAGTGGTGCAATCTCGGCTCACTGCAACCTCTGCCTCCCAGGTTCAAGCAATTCTCCTGCCTCAGCCTCCCGAGTAGCTGGGACTACAGGTGTGCACCACCAAGCCTGGCTGATTTTTGTATTTTTAGTAGAGACGGGGTTTCACCATATTGTCCAGGCTGGTCTCGAACTCCTGACCTCAGGTGATCCGCCCGCCTTGGCCTCCCAAAGTGCTGGGATTACAGGCACGGGCCACCATGCCTGGCCTGAAATGTTTTTTGTTTTCTCCTGTTCCTGCATTTGCTCTGTGTTCTTGCTTTTGTCCCTGAGTCCAAAATCCCTGCTATATCCTTTCCAGAGAGCAAATCGTTAGTTTTCTGCTGATCGTGTGAGTTTAGGGGAGGGATAAAATTTCAGTGTTCCCTAGGGTATGGATAGACTTACTTTTTCTCTAGAGAGAGGGTCTGGCTCTGTTGTCCAGGCTGGAGTACAGTAGTGTGATCATAGCTCACTGCAGCCTCCAACTCCTCGGCTCAAGTCATCCTCCTGCCTGAGCCTCCCGAGTAGCTGGGACTATAGGTGCATGCCACCGTGCATGGCTAAGATTTGTACTTTAAAAACTATTATTTTATTTTTAATCTACTTATTTATTTATTTATTTTGAGACCAGGTTATGGGACAGGCTAATTTTTGTATTTTTGATAGAGTCAGGGTTTTACCATATTGCCAAGGCTGGTCTCAAACTCCTGGGCTCAAGTGATCCACCCGCCTCGGCCTCCCAAAGTGCTGGGATTGCAGGTGTGAGCCAGTCCAGCCTAGATGGCAAATACACACAGCATAAGACACACCATGCTCACCATGTTTAAGTGTGCGGCCCAGGGGCAGAAGCACATTCACGGTGCTGTGCAGCCATCACCACCCTCCAGCCGCAGAACTTGTTCATCTTCCCAAACTGAAGCTCTGGCCCCGTCCAACCCCAGCTCCCCATCCCCCAGCCCCTGGCACCCACCCTTCCACTGTCCTCTCTACAGAGTTCACGGCTCTCCTTTGAGGCCCCTCACAGGAGTGGAATCCTACAGTGCGGGCCTTTCTGTGACTGGCTCCTTTTGCTGAGTCCCATGTCCTCAAGGGTCAGCCGTGTTGGAGCCCATCTCAAAATGGCCTTACTTTCTTCTCTATGACTTGCGCCTTCGTGCGGTCCTGTACGGTGGGGCTTGGTGGAGATGGAGAGCAGGGCAAGTGTTTAGCCACAGCTGAATCCTCACTCTCAATTTTAACTGTAATGTCAACTTTCTAGATGTTTACATGCTTAAAAGAGGAATTCCTTCCTTTCTAAAGCAGCTGCTCTCATCTTGCCACAGGGAGATTTATGTCTGCCCAGTTAGAGTGAACAGTTTTTCTGTCCACTCCTTTCCCCAGAAGAGGTGGGGCTGGGCCCTCCCTGTTCTATCTCAGACCCCAGTCTTCCTTACCATTCTATTTCATTTTATTTTCTTTTGAGATGGCGTCTCGCTCTGTCGCCCAGGCTGGAGTACAATGGCTCCATCTCGGCTCACTGCAACCTCCGCCTCCTGGGTTCAAGCGATTCCCCTGCCTCAGCCTCCCGAGTAGCTGGGACTACAGGCGCACGCCACCATGCCCAGTTAATTTTTTGTATTTTTAGCGGAGACAGGGTTTCACCATGTTGGCCAGGCTGGTCTCCAACTCCTGACCTCAGATAATCCATCTGCCTCAGCCTCCCAAAGTGCTTGGATTACAGGCGTGAGCCACTGCGCCGGGCCACCATTCTGATTTAAATAAAGAGTTTTATTAAGGTACGATTCATATACCATAAAATTCACCATTTTAAAGTGTACAATTCGGTGGTTTCTCGTATATTCAGAGTTGTGCAGCCATCACCATGTAATTCCAGAACATTTTTGTCACCCCCTAAAGGAGCCATTAGCCACTACTCCCCGTTCCCCTCTCCAGCCCCAGGCACCCACTCTGCTTCCTGTCTCTATGGATATGCCTGGCTGGACACTTTACATAAGTGGATTCATTCCTTCTCGTGGTGAATCCTCTTCCATTCTGTGGGTAGACCGTGCTGAGTTTAGCCATCCGTCAGTTGGATGAGTGGTGCCGCCATGAACCTCTGTGGATAAGTCTTGGTTTGGACACGTGTGTTCAGTTCTGCCATTCTTCAGCTGAGTGTCTGGGCTGGTGGTCCTGTGCCCGGCCGCCAGGCCACAAAAGGGTGCTTGCTTCCCTTACGCCCCGGGGATCTTGGCACCTACTGCCCAAGCCCAGCCCTTAGCCCCCTGGCCGCCGCCCTCTGCAGGTGGCTGAGATCTGCGTTGAAATGGAGCTGCGGGACGAGATTCTGCCCAGAGCCCAGAACATCCAGAGCCGCCTGGACCGACAGACCATTGAGACGGAGGAGGTCTGGGCAGCCCACCGGGGGTTAGAGGGAGACGAGGGCCTGGAGCCTGTACAGCCTGCTGTTGGAAGTGGCTGCCCTGCCTGCCCCCCTCCCTTTGGCCCCTTCCTTCTGACTTGGACTTCCTGTCTCCCTCCCTGTCCCCTACCTCTTACTACCCTGGTGTGGTCTCCTCTGCAGGTGAACAAGACTCTGAAGGCGACACTGCAGGCCCTGCTGGAGGTGGTGGCCTCGGATGACGGGGATGTGCTTGACTCCTTCCAGACCAGCCCCTCCACCGAGTCCCTCAAGTCCACCAGCTCAGACCCAGGCAGCCGGCAGGCGGGCCGGAGGCGCGGCCAGCAGCAGGAGACCGAAACCTTCTACCTCACGGTGGGGAGGGCTGGGCTGGTGGGCGGGACCCGTGGGGGCGTTGCTGGGGCAGAGTGAGGGGCTCAAGACAGGGCTAACACTTCGGGCTCTTCTTGGGGCTGCCCAGAAGCTCCAGGAGTATCTGAGTGGACGGAGCATCCTCGCCAAGCTGCAGGCCAAGCACGAGAAGCTGCAGGAGGCCCTTCAGCGAGGTGGGCCCAGTGCTGCCCCCTTCCCCGCCTCTCCCCTGCCCGGGACCCTATCTAGCCCACGGTCCTCCCCTCCCGCCTGTCCTTGGCTCTTATCCACACCTTTCTCTCTGGGATGCCTTGAAGACCCCTGGCCTGAGAGGCAGACCAATGTTCTCCCACCCCACAGGTGACAAGGAGGAGCGGGAGATGTCTTGGTGAGTCCTTCCTGAGGGGCTGGCATGTTCTGAGGAGCTGGGGCCCTGTGACAGTCCCCCATCTCTTCTCTCCCTGGGGCCCAGCTCAGCTGCCCAATCCCCTGGGCCTCAATTTCCCAGTTTTCGCCCTGGATTGTGGAATAACTTCAGAGAATTAGAGGCCTGCTTGGCTGGGCTAGGGGGTGGGGCACCCTATTCTCCACACCTGGCCCCCTCAGAGCCAGCTCCCATTCACCGCAGGACCCAGTACACGCAGAGAAAATTCCAGAAGAGCCGCCACCCCCGCCCAAGCTCCCAGTATAACCAGAGACTCTTTGGGGGAGACATGGAGAAGTTTATCCAGGTACTTGCTTTGCCCCACATGCCAGCTCACCTGTACATGCTGGTCTTTCTTCAGCTCTGGGTCACCTCAGTGGCCAGAGCAGCTGCCTGATCCCAGGGTCCTGCACTCTCAATCAGTCATCAACTGTCCCTTTCTGGGTGGGCCTCTTCCAGGCCGCAGTTGGGCTCCCCTGTAGCCTCCGCTGATTGAATGGAGCATCCTTAACTAGTAATGGGAACGTATAGAAAACCTGGGGCAGCGGCATTTTTAGGGGCGAGATATTGAGAGCTTCTCCCCTGCGACTTCTGGCCAGCATGGTACTGGGGGTCCTGGACAGTGAAATAAGGGGAAGCAAGAAAGATCAGAAAACTAACACTGAGATCAGAAAGCATCAGAGGGGGCCAGGCACGGTGGCTCACACCTGTAATCCCAGCTCTTTGGGAGGCCGAGGTGGGCAGATCACTTCAGCCCAGGTGTTCGAGACCAGCCTGGGCAACATGGTGAAACTCCGTCTCTACTAAAAATACAAAAATTAGCTGGGCATGGTGGCACGTGCCTGTAATCCCAGTGAAAGAAAGAAAGACAGAGAGAGAGGGAAGGAAGGAAGGATGGAAGGAAGGAAAAGAGAGAGAAAGAAAAGAAAAAAGAAAAGAAAAGAAGCAAGCAAGCATCAGAGGGGGCCAGGCATGGAGAATACCAGAAGATCAGAACTGATATCGTCATTTTCAGTGATGTGGTTATGTGTGTAGAATATTCAAAAGAATCAACAGATTCTTTAAACGAACACTGTGAGTTTCTTTCTTTTTTCTTTTTTTTTTTTTATTTGTTGAGACTGGTTCTTGCGCTGTTGCCCAGGCTGGAGTGCAGTGGCACGATCCCAGCTCACTGCAACCTTCACTTCCCACCTTCTGGGGTTCAAGTGATTCTCATGCCTCAGCCTCCCAAGTAGCAGTGTGCACCACCACACCTGGCTAATTTTTATATTTTTAGTAGAGGTGAGGTTTCACCATGTTGGTCAGCTTGGTCTCGAACTTCTGACCTCAGGTGATCCTCCTGTCTTGGCCTCCCAAAGTGCTGGGATTACAGGCATGAGCCACCACACCCAGCTTGAGTTTCGAAATGTTACTTGATTCAAGGTTGGTGTACAGAATTCAACTGCATTTTTATATTCCAGCAACAATTTGCAAATAAAATGTAAGGCACTGCCTAAAACCTCATCAAAAATATCAGACATCTAGGAGTGGATCTAACAAACGGCGTGCTAGGCCTCTATGCCGACAACGATGATGTGTTCTTGAGAGAAAATAAAAGCACTCAGCCTGGTGCGGTGGCTCATGCCTGTAATCCCACCATTTGGGGAGGTTGAGGCAGGAGTATCACTTGAGCCCGGGAAGTTGAGGCTGCAGTGAGCCGAGATCACACCACTGCACTTCAGCCTGGGTGACAGAGTGAGACCTTGTCTCAAAAAAAGAAAAAAAAGCAATCGAATGACAACACAGGGCATGCTGTGTCCATGATGAAGTAAACACCCTCTGTCCCCAGAGCTCAGGCCAGCTTGTGCCCCTGGTGGTGGAGAGCTGCATTCGCTTCATCAACCTCAACGGTAAGCAGGACCCAGCCCCTCCTGATGTCCTGGCACCCAGCACCCAGCTCCCAGCACCTGGCATGGGAGGCCATCCTGGAGGGGCTGGGGAAGATGCTCAGTGCCCACCAGCTCCTTGTCCTCCCACAGGCCTGCAGCATGAAGGCATCTTCCGGGTGTCGGGTGCCCAGCTCCGGGTCTCAGAGATCCGTGATGCCTTCGAGAGAGGTGGGGATGGGCAGGGCGGGCGGGGGTGCGGGCTCGGGCAGATGTCACCAGCTTCCTCCCCCTACCGCACCACTCGCCCATCTGCAGGGGAGGACCCACTGGTGGAGGGCTGCACTGCCCACGATCTGGACTCGGTGGCCGGGGTGCTGAAGCTCTACTTCCGGAGCCTGGAGCCCCCACTATTCCCCCCAGACCTGTTCGGCGAGCTGCTGGCTTCTTCGGGTGAGGCTGGGGCCTGAGGCCGGCGAGGGTAGGGCACTTGCTAGGGCAGCCCCACTCACGCGGCTCTCTCTGGGCGGCTTTGGCCACAGAGCTGGAGGCCACGGCGGAGAGGGTGGAGCACGTGAGTCGCCTGCTGTGGCGGTTGCCCGCGCCGGTGCTGGTGGTTCTGCGCTACCTCTTCACCTTCCTCAACCAGTGAGTGCTGTGGGGCGAGTGCTGGGGTGGGGGCCAGGGGTCGAGGGGACAAGGGGACTCGGGGTGCGGGCTCTCTGCTTGTGATGTGCATGTCCCCCCAGCCTGGCCCAGTACAGCGATGAGAACATGATGGACCCCTACAACCTGGCCGTGTGCTTCGGGCCCACACTGCTACCGGTGCCCGCTGGGCAGGACCCGGTGGCGCTGCAGGGCCGGGTGAACCAGCTGGTGCAGGTGCTCATAGTGCAGCCTGATCGGGTCTTCCCGCCCCTGACCTCGCTGTCTGGCCCCGTCTACGAGAAGTGCATGGCACCGCCTTCCGCCAGCTGCCTGGGGTACACCCTTGGTGCTGCCGAGGGGACTGGGGGGTCCACTGGAGAAGAGCCCCCCTCATCCACCTCGCTCTGCCCTGAACCTCAGGGACGCCCAGCTGGAGAGCCTGGGGGCGGACAACGAGCCGGAGCTGGAAGCTGAGATGCCCGCACAGGAGGATGGTGAGAGTGATGGGCAGAGAGCCCCACCCTGTCCCCACCCTAGTGTCCACACCCCCTCCCACAGCTTGGACCCCCTCTCCTCCCCAGACCTAGAGGGGGTCGTGGAGGCTGTGGCCTGCTTTGCCTACACGGGCCGCACAGCCCAGGAGCTGAGCTTCCGGCGGGGGGACGTACTGCGGCTGCACGAGAGGGCCTCGAGCGACTGGTGGCGGGGGGAGCACAACGGCATGCGGGGCCTCATCCCGCACAAGTATATCACGCTGCCGCCCGCGGGGTGAGTGAGCCTCGCCCTCGGGCCCCAGGGCTCCCGGAGTGTCCGCACCTCCCCTTCATCCACTCCTCCCCCGACCCCAAGTTAGATTTTGAAGGTCTGGGCTGGGCCAGAGAATAAAGCCTCTCTGACCACTTCTGGCTGGCACGGAGGCTGCTGGCCCTGGACCCCGTGCAGGGAAGGAGCACTCAAAACAGGCCGGTCCTTCCCACTGCAGGACGGAGAAGCAGGTGGTGGGCGCAGGGCCGCAGACTGCAGGGGAGTCTGGGAGCAGTCCCGAGGGCCTCCTGGCATCAGAGCTGGTCCACCGGTGAGCAAGAAGATGGGGCTCGGGGGGCCCACACGTGTGCTGTTCTAGGCCAGAGGGGGACTGGGTCAGGCTTTGGCTCCGTGGGAGTGGGAGGAGTTGGCAGATGAGGACGTGACAGAATGACCCAGCTTGTGACAGGGAGAGGCTCTAGAGGAGCTTGGGGACCACTGGGCCAGCCTCCTTTCCTTGGCCACACCCCAGGATGGGAGGAGCCACTGCCCAGTTAGCTCAGGGACTTCCCAGGGCCCCCACCAGGCTCCCCGTCTGTCCTGCAGGCCAGAGCCATGCACCTCACCCGAGGCCGTGGGACCCTCTGGACACAGACGACGCTGCTTGGTCCCAGCCTCCCCAGAGCAACACGTGGAGGTGGATAAGGTGAGAATGGGTGTGTGGCAGGTGGGGGACATCTGTCCTGGGGGATCTCTGCCTCCCCTTGGAAGCCAAACTCCTCCCTCCTCGAGGTTCCAGTCCTTGCCCTCTCTGGCCTTAGCTCAGGGGAACCTGCCGCCAGACACACAGGCCCAAAGCAGAGCCTGTGGAGGGCAGAAAGGCAAAGATGTGAGGGCGGGTGGGGATGGAGAGGGACGGCTACGGAGGCAGGGATGAGAGGGACAGAAGACACCTGGCCTGGCTGGAGCCTGGGGCTTGCACGTTGGGATTCATGTTCGGCTTCAGAGCAGGGAGTGGCAGGGCTGAGTTAAGGCTGTTTACCTGGTAGAGGCAAGGGACTCCAGGGCAGATTCAAAGCTGGCATCTGTAGCTGGGCTAGGTAACAGGCGGTGCCATGGCAGGCGCTTGGCATGCCAGGGAGGATGAAAGGGACAGATGGCAGGGAGGCAGGAGGGGGTGGCTGGTTGGGGATTGGGGTGGGGCAGCAGCGGCTCTCGAAGGAGCAGAGCGAAGGCTCAAGATGTGGCCCTGGCAGGCACACAACCTGGGGGACCCTGCTCCGTGCTCTGTACCATGGGCCCTGTGAACACTGTCGGGCTGAACGTGGAAGCCCGGGGGACAGTTGCTAAGCCCAAGTAGGAGAGAGCCCAAGAACATGCAGGTGTCCCAGGTGTGGCCAAGCCCCCAGGCCTAGGGAGCCCAGGGAGAGTCGGGTAGACACGCAGGAGCAGGAGCGGGAGCCGGGAGACGCCATGGGAGGACATTGACCTGGGAGTCCCCGCATGCTGGCGGTCCCTGAGGCCATGGGCAGGGGCTGTGATCTCTGCCAGGGAAAGAGTCGGGGCGAGAAGAGGGGGGTCCCCACTTCCGGGCTAAACCAAGGAATTGCTGTCCTCAGAGGAGACCGTGACAGAGACACCAAAAGGGGCAGGAGGGATGCCAGGTGCAAAGTGGGGGAGAGTGACCTGGAGGCTGAGGGACTGGGGCTGTTGGCTGAGGACTGGCTTTGGGAGTGGGAGGAACTCAGGTGGGTCTTGGGCAGGGTCAGTGGGGGGAACTCACTGGTCACCCTCCCTTTCTTCCCCCTCCACTAGGCTGTGGCACAGAACATGGACTCTGTGTTTAAGGAGCTCTTGGGAAAGACCTCTGTCCGCCAGGGCCTTGGGCCAGCATCTACCACCTCTCCCAGTCCTGGGCCCCGAAGCCCAAAGGCACCGGCCAGCAGCCTCCTGGGCAGGAGCAAAGGCTTCTCCCGGGGCCCTGGGGCCCCAGCCTCACCCTCAGCATCCCACTCCCAGGGCCTAGACACGACCCCCAAGCCACACTGAGGTGCTGCTGCTGGAGATGTGTGCCCCTGGCGGCTACCCGCTGGACCGGCCACTCTCCCCCGTGCAGAGAGGTGGGATGGGGCCGCGCACACAGGGATGCCCGCTCCACATCCTGCCTGCCCTTCAGCCCTGGCCCAGGCCCCTTTTGGAGGCAGCTGAGGAAGGATACTGGGGAAAGCCCTCTTCTGCAGCTTTGTGGAGGGCTGATCGGTGGCTGCTGGGTGGAGGGTACCCTTGAGGGCTGGGTGGTGATTCATAAAGACCTCGTGTTGATTCCCCGATGGGAGCCAGCTCTCTGTCTCAAGGGTGGGCAGGTGGGTGCTGGAGGTGAGAACAGCTTCCCCGGGGGTCCTGCAGCTTTGAAGACTTGGCTGCCTGCGCCATGGATTCCAGAGCTGTGCACATGACTGTGGGTGTGTGTGGGGAGTCTGTGTATGTCTCTGTGCTGCCTCCACACCCACCGTTACCCTGATCCAAGGAGACCCCTTGCCATGTGGAAAATGAGCTGCAATTTTTATTAGGGAGAGAATGAGGAGGGAGGGAGGGAGGGATTAGAAAGGCAGAGACAGGAAGGTCCCCTGGCCCCAGCCTGGTCCTTCCTTTTCGGGCCCCTGGGACCGCGGTCTCACCTGGGGGCACCTGCTCCCTCTTTCCTGCCACCCCTCGGCCCTCTGCTGCAGCCCCTCCTACACCCAGCACAGTGAGCTGACCTGAGGGGCCCCCACAGTCCTGGGGCCTGAAGCTCTCCTCATACAGCTGGGGATGTGGAGACCCAGGCAGGGGCTGTGGTTTGTCCAGGGCCACACAATGTCCCAGCCTCGGGGCCACAGGCTCTGGCCAATTCTCCATGGGTCCCCCTCCCAGTGGCCCCCAGGACCAGCCCCAGGAAGGCAGCTGAGCTTCTCAAAGCCTCTAGAGGCAAAAGACACCCAACAGCTCCTCAGGATGAAGTGTCCTTGGCCAGGGAGGAGCTGGCGGTGGTGCAGGACTCGTCTTGGGGACCCAGGCTGGGTGGGGTGCGCCCCCGGGCACAGCAGAGCAAGCTTCGCAGCTCTGAGGAGACGCTGCTGCTGAAGGACGCATAGATCCAGGGGTTGGTGCAGCTGTTGAGGCTGGCCAGCAACATGAGCAGCACGAAGGGCGCCCCTGTGGAGGTGGAGGATCCGGGTTGGGCTCAGGATGGCTTGTGGGGCACGGGCACGCAGCCAAGCCTGAGTGGCCCCTGAGAGCCCTAGCCACGGCTACACCCACCTTCCAGAGGTGCCTCCGGGTCCCACGCGGCCCACAGCTGCACCAGGAAGAAGGGTGCCCAGCACAGCACGTAGACCACCACAATCACTAGCGTCATCCTCACAGTCTTGGCCACAGCTGCTGACACATGGGCTCCCTCACCGGGGCTGCCTGTCCGGCGTCCCCTACGGTGCCCCCCAGGCCTCTCTGACGGCCCTGGCACCAGACTGGCGTGAATCTCCCGGAAGATGAGCACCTGGCAGGCGGCGATACCCAGGGTAGGTGCCACGAACACCATCAGGGCGATCCAGGTGACGTAGGTGCGACGGCCCCAGGGCTCCGCAAAGTAGGCCCAGCAGTCAGTGACCCCGCTGCCACCTTCCACGTTGCGCTGGGCGAAGATGAAGAGCTGGGGCAGGCTGAGAAGGAGCGAGAAGGCCCAAGCCACCAGCACCGGCCGGTTCCAGTGAGCCCCACCTCCACGGCGGTACGCCAGCATGGGGCGGCAGATGGCGCGGTGGCGGTCCAGCGTCATGGCCAGGATCATGTAGGAGGAGGCATACATGCCCACCATCTGCAGATACTTCACGGCCCGACACAGGGCATCTGGCCCACGGAAGCGGTCAGTGGCCTTCCAGGCCAGCTGGGGCAGCACTTGGAACAGAGCCACAGCCAGGTCGGCCAGGCACAAGTGGCCAATGAAGACGTGTATGGGTGCCCAGTGGCCCCGCCGGCCTCGCCGAGCTAGGGCCGCCAGCACCAGGCCATTGCTCAGGGCCACGGCCACAAAGACCATGGAGAGCAGCGCCAGCTCCGCCTGGGCTAGCAGCGGGTCCCGGGTGTCCAGTGGCCTCTCCTGGCTGCTGTTGCTGGGCAGGCTGGGCAGAGAGGGATGCCCAGGCACAGCTGGGCAGGGGTCAGGAAGAGGGCCTGGTTAGAGAGGGTGCTGTGCAGGGGGACTCAGGCCTGCCTCCCGTGCCCCCATCCGGACACCCACTTCCTGGTTCCAACAGAGGGGACTCCAGAAAAGCCATGTTATGAGGGATACACACCCCAGGCTCATGCAGTCCAGAAGGACGGGCAGCCCCAGCCCCAGCCCCAGCCCCAGCCCTGGCGGGGAAGTGGGGCTGTGCTTCCCTCCCTGCTCATTGGCAGCCTGGAGAGGTGCACCCAGAGGTGAGGGTGAAGGAGGTCTTTAGAAAGAGGGGCTTCCCAGAATCATCAAACCCACTCTGCCCACCGGACTCATGGCGGGGGCAAGCCTTACCAGAAGTGGTGGACGCCATGAGCATGGTGGGGCCGGGGCAGGTGTTCTGAGGGCCTGGAGGCGATGTGCGGACTCAGCCTCTGCCCAAGGGGCAAGCTCAATGGCCCAGGGTCTCTGGACTGGAGCCCTTACAGAGATGCCAGCACAGCAGGTGCCTGTTGGCGTGTGTGCACGTGTGCGGTGGGAGTATGGCCAGTCCTGGGCAGGGAAGATTGAGAGGGATGGTCAGACAGATGGATGCACAGAACCCAGGATCCCCCAGGCAGCCCATGAGTCCCGGGTTTGGGAGTGGGCGCCCCAGGCAGACACGCACAACTCCCCTGCCCCAACCGAGGCCGAGAGACGCCACCATCCAAGGGCTGGGGACTGGGCAGGGGGGCGGGCAGGTGCAGCCCCTTACCTCGCTGGGCTCCTGGGCAGCTGGGCGGTGGCGTGAAGGTGGCTGGGTGCTCAGATCTGCTTTCCATCGGCTGCCCCGCCCTGGCCCAGCCCAGCCTCTGGGAGTGACCTGGCCAGGTGGGGACTTCCTCCCCCTCCCCCTTTCCCCCAGGCCTCCCCTGGCCTCCCGTTTCCCTTCCTTTCCCCAGGGCCTCCCTGGTCCGGGCCCAGGACTCCCTCCTCCCGCTGCCGTAGCCTCCACGCCCCCCCTCACCCTACCACGCCCCCCTGGTTGGATTGTCTGGGCTGGCAGTGCTCTGGGAGGTCACTTAGCTCGGCATTCCCATTTTATAAGTGGGGAAACTGAGGCCAGAGAGCGGTGGGTCTGGCCCAGGACTGCGCTGCTTTTTCGTGGGAGCTTCACGCCCCCTTCCCAAGTTGGGGTCCTCCTGCTCCTCGTTGGGCCCAGGCAAGGAAGGGGTGAAAACACTTTCTCTGGGCCCCTCCCAGGCCCACGCAGGCCCCTCCTCCTTCCCAGTTAGGGCCCAGTTGGCAAGAGATGAGGGACAGGAAAGGGAGGAGTGGGGCAGGGGCCAAGCCAGGCTTCATGAACCCCTGTGAGATCCAGGGACACCCCCACCCTCTTACTCCTGCCCCACCTGCAACTACCTGTCCTAGGAAGAGGGGCTGGGGACCCCATATGCTCACGGCCTCCCTCCCACCACACACACCCTCACATACATGATACAGCCACAAACACACAACACAGAGATGCTCGCTCATGTTCTTGAACATGCCATGAGTGTGGACGCACCTTCCCTGTACCTGGGCCCTCCTCCTCCCTCCCCCAACACCTCTCTCCTTCCCCTGTCCCTACACCCCCTCCAGCCCTCATCCCAGTAGTTCTCTTTCCACTCCCCCCGCACCCAGGCCTGGCTTGGCTCAGCTGAGGCCAGCCCAGCCCAGCCCAGCCCAAGGCAGCTGCTTTCTTCCTGTTTGTCTGTCTTCTCTGTTGCCCTGTGAAGCCAGAGACCAAAACAGCCTCACGGACCAGGCCCAAGTCCGGCCCTCGGCCAAGGCCTCCTCTTCCTGCCCAGGGAGCCTGTTAGGGTGGTGGGAACACAGGGTGAGCATTTTCCAGAGACAGCGCACACACCACACCACATACATACATGCACACAGCCACACACCACACACACATGCACCCACCACACAACCACACCACACACCTGCACGCACCTGCACACCATACCACACCACATACACACGCACAGCCAACACCACACACCCACACACATGCACACACCCGCAGCACACACAGGTGCATGCATGTTTGCCATGTTTTTGCAGAGCCCCTTGGGGGCAGGCTGCAGAGTGCCGGCACTCTGGGCCTGACGCTTCAGCTGCATCTCCTCAGCACATGCACGTCTTCATGCTGTCCCCAATAACCACATGCTGTCACTAATCTAGGAGCATAGAAAAGGCTTTCCTGATGCCACCCAGATTAATGGAATCGGAGATGGCTCCCCTCAATTGGCAGAGAATTTGGGGATGCTGGCTGGGGAATAGGCCACACCAACTCTTAACACCTCAGCTTCCCCTCCTGTGCAATGGGACTTGATGATTGAGGGGGACTATGGTGGTAAGATGGGCAGGGCTGGGGACTGGCAGGACCTTGGGAAAGCCTTTGTTCCCTCTGTCTAAAGCCGGCTAGGCCGAGGAATCCATGCCAACCTTTTGGGGTGAGCAGGCAACCATCTCCTTATCAGTTTCTCTGTCTGAACGAGGCTGTGCGGTGCCGGATCTCAGCGGCGGGCTGGGACCTCCCCTAGCAATGTGGCCAGGCCCGTGGCAATCTCTGCCCCCTGGACTCCTCGCTTCCTGTTGTTAAACTGGGGAAGAGTCTGGAGGAAGGGCCCCATGGCGGTCTCCTCTGGGATACAAGCACTACTCTGCTCAGCCAGGACCCCCGGGAGGAACTGGGAGCCACATGGGCAGGCACTAGATGGAGCTGTGCCAGGAGAGAGGCCCTGGGCAGCCACCCTTCGGGGGCCAAGAAAGATGGGGCTGGGCAGCAGCTCCCATGGGAAGAAGGGCAGACTGTGCTGATTCACGCTAGGCCCACATGAGTCACTCAAGCCCCTGCCTTTGGGCGTTAACAGGGGCAAGGCATCTACCTGGGGGTGTGCCAGGCCCCCACTCCCACCAGCACAGCCCCCCTGTCCACGCCTCCCACTGGTCCCTCTAAGACTTGCAGAAAGGGCTCTGTGAGTGCCAAGGTGTGGCTCCTGATCTTCCAGCCTAGTGTCTGGGCAGAAGAGGACAGGAGGCAGATTGGGGGGACACTGTTTGTCCCTCTCTATCTACCGGTTCCCCATGATCAGAACCTTCCATTCACCAAACTGCAGGTGCCACTGGCCCAGCACTGTGGCTGCAGAGATGGAAGGACCTGGGCTCTGCCCCAGGAGCACATGGGCTTCTGCAGAGAAGAGTGGAGGCAGGGAGGCTGGTGGAAGCTGTGCCTGTCACCCAGGAGAGAAATGGTGCGACCCACTTAACACTGGGCAGCGGGGCTGGAGGGAGCAGGCAGGTGGAAAAGGCATTTAAAGGGCCCTGAAGGATTTGTAAGGGGTAGAAGACAAAGAGGAGGCAGCCAAGGACATGGAGAAAGAGGCCCCCGATTGGGTGGGAGGGGTGCATGTGCAGATGGCGGAGCCTGTGGGCAGTGGGAAAGACGAAGGAGCCAAGCGCCTGTCAACAGGAAGAGCCCTCACAGGGACTGTGACCCGAAGGAGCAGAATATGTAGAGCCCAGGAGATAGGGAGGAACAACGGGTTGGAGGATGGGATTGAAGGGGACAAAAACAAATTTAATAAAAACTCAAGTGCACATGTGTGAATGTGAGGGTGTGTGTGTGAGGGTGTGTGTATGTGTGATGGTGTGCGGGTGTGAGGGTGTGTGCGGGTGTGCGTGTGTGCGACGGTGTGCGTGTGTGAGGTGTGCGTGTGTGTGAGTGCGTGTGTGAGGGTGTGCGTGTGTGTGAGGGTGTGCGTGTGTGCGTGTGTGTGAGGGTGTCTGTGGTGTGTGTGTGGTGTGGGTGGTTGTGTGTGAGGGTTTGCGTGTGTGAGGGTGTGCGTGTGTGAGGGTGTGTGAGAGTGTCTGTGGTGTGTGTGTGGCGTGGGTGGTTGTGTGTGAGGGTGTGTGCGTGTGCCAGTGATGACAGGAAGACAGTCTGCGGATGATCATCTCGTTGTGTCCATTCACCTAAGTGAATAATTACTGGGAAAGCTGGACAGAGCCTGTTTATAGCTGCGGGTCTCCAGCAGGTGCTGGGGTGAGGGGCAGGGGGTAGAAGAAGGGTGAGCTTTGAGGGCTTGAGGGCTGTACCCATAGATGGCCTCCAGGTCATCATGTGAAAGTCAGGCAGGAGGCGGCTCCCTGGCAAAACTGCAGAGTTTTTTTTTTTTTTTTTAAAGGCAGTGGCCCTTCCCCCTTTCCTCCCCAGAGGTGGCCGACTGCAGTTGCTGTTAGTGGGCTGTTTGGGTAACTGCCTCGGGGTTTCCCAGTCTGACTTCCTCGTGCTGTCTCTGCCTGCACGTTCCTCCCCCAGATTATTGCAGCAGCTGCTCCGGGTGTCTTCAGTGCTCCTGCACTCACCACCCTGGAACGGCCCTCCGCAGGCGATGATTTCTCTCCTCTCATTTCTCTTCTCCAGAATGACTTCCTTTTTTTTCTTTCGGCTTTATTGAGGCATGATTAGCATACAGTAAAATTCATTAATTTTAATTGTGCTGTTCAATAAGATTTGACAAATGTATACTGTCGTGTAACCACAACCACAATCATGACATAGAATAAATATTTTCGACATTCCAGAAAGTTCCCTCGTGGCCTTTTGCAGTCAAGCTTCTTCCCCTACCTGAAAGCCTGGCAACCACTGATCTATCACTACAGATTTTCCTTTTCTAGAATTTTATATAAATAGAATCATAGAGTATGAGGTATTTTCAAAAATTAGCCGGGCGTGGTGGTGCACGCCTGTAATCCCAGCTACTCAGAGGCTGAGGCTGGAGAATCGCTTGAACCCAGGAGGTGGAGGTTTCAGTGAGCCGAGATCTTGCCATTGCGCAACAGAGCAAGACTCCGTCTCAAAAAATAAAATAAAAATAAATAAATAAATAAATAAGTAAATAAATAAATAAGAGTACGTAGTATTTTGTGTGTAACTTCTTTTTTAAAAAAATTTTTTTGGTGGGGAGGAGGCATAGTCTCTCACTCTGTCACCCAGTATACTGAAAGCTTTTATCACAAGTGAGTATTGAATTTTTTTCTTTTTTTTTCGAGTCGGAGTTTCGCTCTTGTTGCCCAGGCTGCAGTGCAATGGCGAGATCTTGGCTCACCGCAACCTTCGCCTCCCAGGTTCAAGGGATTCTCTCGCCTCAGCCTCCCAAGTAGCTGGGATTACAGGCATGCGCCACCATGCCCAGCTAATTTTGTACTTTTAGTAGAGACAGGGTTTCTTCATATTGGTCAGGCTGGTCTCGAATTCCCGACCTCAGGTGATCCGCCTGCCTCAGCCTCCCAAAGTGCTGGGATTACCGGCATGAGCCACCGCACCCAGCCAATTTTTGTATTTTTAGTAGAGACAGGGTTTCATCATGTTAGCCAGGATGGTCTCGATCTCTTGACCTCTGATCCACCCACCTTGGCCTCCCAAAGTGCTGGGATTACAGGCGTGAGCCACTGCGCCTGGCTGTTTATCATTTTTACATCTGTATTAATGATGTAATCCCCTCCCAAGTAGCTGGGATTACAGGCGCCTGCCACCACGCCCAGCTAATTTTTGTCTTTTTAGTAGTGACGGGGTTTCACCTGTGTTGGTCAGGCTGGTCTCGAATTCCTGACCCCAGGTGATCCGCCCACCTTGGCCTCCCAAAGTGCTCAGATTACAGACATGAGCCACCGTGCCCAGCCCCATGTACTCCTCATTTGTTGTTTTGCTTTGTGGTATTGTTTGGGTTCTTTTTTTCCAGTTTGGTTAGAGACAGGGTCTCACTCTGTCACCCAGGCAGGAGTGCAGAGGTGTGATGATAGCTCATTGCAACTGCAAACTCCTGGGCTCAAGCAATCCTCCTGCCCCAGCCTCCCCAGTAGCTAGGATTATAGGTAGTTACCACCACACCTGGCTAATTTTTTTTTTTTTTTTCCTGAGATGGAGTCTCGCTCTGTCTCCCAGGCTGGAGTGCAATGGCATGATCTCAGCTCACCACAACCTCTGCCTCCGGGATTCAAGGGATTCTACTGCCTCAGCCTCCTGAGTAGATGGGACTACAGGCGCATGTCACCATGCCTGGCTAATTTTTTTTTTTTTTTTGTATTTTTAGTAGAGAGAGGGTTTTACTATGTTGGCCAGGCTGGTCTTGAACTCCTGACCTCGAGATCCACCCACCTTGGCCTCCCAAAGTGCTGGGATTACAGGCATGAGCCACCACGCCTGATCCACCTGGCTAATTTTAAAATTTTTTGTAGAGGTCAGGCGCAGTGGCTCACGTCTGCAACCCTAGCACTCTGAGAGGCTGAGGCAGGTGCATCACTTGAGGTCAGGAGTTTGAGACCAGCCTGGCCAACATGGTGAAACCCCGTCTCCACTAAAAAAAAAAAAAAAAAAATATTAGCCAGACATGGTGGCACACACCTGTAGTCCCAGCTACTTGGGAGGCTGAGGCAGGAGAATTGCTTGATCCCTCCTGGGAGGCAGAGGTTGCAATGAGCCGAGATCGCACCACTGCACTCCAGCCTGGGCTACAGAACAAGACCCTGACTCAAAAAAAAAAAAATTAGCCAGGTGTAGTGGTGACTACCTGTAATCCTAGCTACTTGTAGAGACAGGGTCTCACTCTGTCGCTCAGGCTGGTCTTGAGCTTCTGACCTCAAGTGATCCTCCCACCTTGGCCTCTCAAAGCACTGAGATTACAGACATGAGCCACTATGTACTGCCTACTTTTTAAATTTTTTTCTATTTTACTGATTTCTACTCTTTAACTTTATTATTCCCTCCCTTGTGCTTATTCTGGATTTGATTAGCCCTTTCTTTTCTAGTTTCTTTTTTCTTTTCTTTTATTTATTCATTTATTTATTTGAGACAAAGTCTCGCTTTGTTGCCACGCTGGAGTGCAGTGGTGCGATCTCGGCTCACTGCAACTTCTGCCTCCCAGATTCAAGCGATTCTTCTGCCTCAGCCTCCTGAGTAGCTGGGATTACAGGTGCACACCACCACGCCCGGCTAATTTTTTTTTATTTTTTTTTTGAGACGGAGTCTCGCTCTGTCACCCAGGCTGGAGTGCAGTGGCGCGATCTCGGCTCACTGCAAGCTCCACCTCCTGGGTTCACGCCATTCTCCTGCCTCAGCCTCTCCGAGTAGCTGGGACTACAGGCGCCCGCCACCACGCCTGGCTAATTTTTTTGTGTTTTTAGTAGAGACGGGGTTTCACCGTGGTCTCGGTCTCCTGACCTCATGATCCACGCGCCTCGGCCTCCCAAAGTGCTGGGATTACAAGCGTGAGCCACCGCGCCTGGCGCTAATTTTTGTATTTTTTAGTAGAGATGGGGTTTCACCATGTTGGTCAGGATCATCTCGATCTCTTGACCTCATGATCCGCCCGCCTCGGCCTCCCAAAGTGCTGGGATTACAGGTGTGAGCCACCGTGACCGACTCTAGTTTCCTAAAGTAGAAATTTAAATAATTATTTTGGGACCTTTCTGCTTTTCTAATATAAGCAGTTCATTTTCCTCTAATCAGTTGTTTTGTTGAATTCCCAAATTTTCATATTTTGTTTTCATTTCTATTCGGTGGAAAATACATTCTACCAATAATTTTACTTGTGGTTTCTTCTTTGCTTCTTGGGTTATTTGAAGTAGATATTTTTTCATTTCAAAATATTTAGAAAATTCCTAGATGTCTTTTTGTTGTTGATTTCTAATTCAACATCATTTTGGTCAGAAATCGTACTTTGTATGATTTTGACCGTTGGTAATTTATTGAGGCTCGATTGCCCAGAAGTTGTCTATGTTGGTTGGGGTTCCATCTGCACTTGAGAGCAATATGTGTTCTGCTGTTGTTGGATGTAGAGTTCCGTATATGTCAATTGAGTCAATTAGGTTGATAGTGTTGTTCAAATCTATATTCTTCTGATTTTTTTCCTATTTGTTTTATCATTTACTGAGAAAGGAATGTTAAAGTTGGCCAGCATGTTTGGAGATTTATCTGTATCTAGAACCCTTTAGTCCTATAAATTTTGTTTCATATATTTGGTAGATTAGGTGCTTATGTATTCGAAATGGTTGTGTTTTCTTGATTATGTGTTCCTTTTCCATTATGACATGTCTCTCTTGATCTCTAGTAAACTCTTTGTCTTGAATTCTGCTCTACCTGGTATTAGTATGATGCTATGGCAGCTTTCTTATGCTCAGTGTTTGCTTGGTATATCTTTTTCCATACTTTTACTCTCAACATGTCTGTGTCTTTATGCTTCAAATGTGCTTCTTGTAAATAACATATAGCTATTTTATCTAGCCCAACAGTCTCTGCCTTTTAACTGGTGTGTGCGGCAGATTGTGTTTTTCAAAGGTAACCCCAACAATATCTCCCATCCCACATGCTCTCCTGGAACCTTGCCACTTCCCCATCGAGAGGTGGAATTTAACCCTCCCCCCTATAATCTGAGCAGGCTTGTGACTTTCTCGTACTCAAGATAATATGGTAAAAGTGGTGCTGATTGATTTCCGAGGCTAGTGCAGAAAAGGTAATGCACCTTCTGCCTTGTTAACAGGGGCACTCACTCTTCGAGACTTTAGCCACCATGTAAGCATTCCAACTTCCCTGATGCTACAAAGAAGCCCAAATCAGCCATCATGGAAGGACCACACGAAATGGCTCTGAGGCCAGGCACGGTAACTCACGCCTGTAATCCCAACACTTTGGGAGGCTGAGGCGGGCGGATCGCGAGGTCAGGAGATAGAGACCAGCCTGACCAACATGGTGAAACCCTGTTTCTACTGAAAAACACAAAAATTAGCTGGGTGTGATGGCGTGCGCCTGTAATCCCAGGTACTCGGGAGGCTGAGGCAGGAGAATGGCTTGAACCCGGGAGGCAGAGATTGCAGTGAGCCGAGATTGTGCCACTGCACTCCAGCCTGGGGACAGGGTGTGACTCTGTCTCAAAAAAGAAAAAAAAAAAGAGGGCCAGGCACGGTGGCTCACACCTGTAATCCCAGCACTTTGGGAGGCTGAGGTGGGTGGATCACTTGAGGTCAGGAGTTGGAGACCAGTCTGGCCAACATGGTGAAACCCCATCTCTACTAAAAATACAAAAAATTAGCTGGGGCATGGTGGTGTGTGCCTGTCCCAGCTACTCAGGAGGCTGAGGCAGGAGAATCACTTGAACCCAGGAGGCGGAGGTTGCAGTGAGCTGAGATCCCGCCACTGCACTCCAGGCTGGGCAAGAAAGCAAGACACCTTCTCAAAAAAAAAAAAAGGCTCTCAGTTGCTCTGGCACCACACTGTTCCAGCTTCAGCCACCATCTGACAGCCACCACATGAAAGACCTGGGCCAGGACTACCCAGGTGAGCCCTTCCCAAATTCCTTTTTTTTTTTTTTTTAAGGCAGGGTCTCACTCTGTCAGCCAGGCTGGAGTGCAGTGGCGTGATCATGGCTCACTGCAGCCTCGACCTCCCGGGCTCAAGGGATCCTCCTGTCTCAGCCTCCTGAGTAGCTGGGACTATAGACATGCACCACCACACCCAGCTAATTGTTGTATTTTTACAGAGACAGGGTCTTTCCATGTTGCCCAGGCTGCTCTCAAGCTCCTGGGCTCAAGCAATCCTCCCACTTCAGCCTCCCAAAGTACTAGAATTACAGGTGTGAGCCACCACACCTGGCCTATTTCTATTTTAAGAAGTAAATAATCATATATATTTATCCCTTCTGGGGTAAATATATGTAATAGAACAGTGGGGAAGATACAAATAAAATTATGCCCAAAAAAGGGCATGACCCTTCTTGTCAGGCCATTAGTGTGTGCATGTGTGTGTGTGTGTGTATTAGAGGCTGGTGTGTAGTTAAGCGGAGTCTGGGGTTTCTTGTTGCTTTGCATAGACTCAGTTTTCTGTATACTTCGAATGATTTCAGAGCAGGATCAGAACATTCCCTTTGGCGGGACTTGTGATCTGAGTGGCTGGTAGACTTCAGCAGATCCCTGAGTGCACATTCCCGGGTGCCTATTGTAGGCCTTTTGCCTCCACTCGAACCACAGTTGGCCTCTGGTTTGTACTCAGCGTAAGGCTTAGAATCAACTGGAAGGTTTGTTTCAGTTCTTCTGTCCTGCCTTAAGACTTCCTAGTGCCGTGTGCGGGGGCTCACCCTTGTAATCCCAGCACTTTGGGAGGCCGAGGCGGGTGGATCATGAGGTCAGGCACAGTGAAACCCCGTCTCTACTAAAAATACAAAAAATTAGCCGGGCGTGGTGGCGGGCGCCTGTAGTCCCAGCTACTTGGAGAGGCTGAGGCAGGAGAATGGCACGAACCCGGGAGGTGGAGCTTGCAGTGAGCCGAGATTGCGCCACTGCACTCCAGCCTGGGCGACAGAGCGAGACTCCGTCTCAAAAAAAAAAAAAAAAAAAAAAAGACTTCCTAGAGCCTGGGGATGAACCCTGCTTCAGTCACCAGTTACAGCTGCTCTGTACTCTGTGGAAGGTCAGGAGCCCCAGGGGCGTTCCTGTCAGTTCCCTTGTCCTGCATCCAGACTTCAGCAGCCTGAGCACATGTCTACCTGGGAGAGTATCTCTCGGCCCACCTGCTTTGCCTTCAAACTTTCTTGGTGAAGGCCCATGCAAAAGAGTTAGTGGGTGGATGCAAGCTCTCTTGAATCGGAGGCATTAGAGAGTCTATAGCCTCATGCCGTCGCACACTCAGCCTTTTAAAATGTGTTCAGAGTTTCTCTGTTTCTTTTTTACACAAGTCTGTGGCAGCCTCCTCTTCCTGCTGCTGCTGTGCCAAAAATCAAAGCAGCTATGGGGCTCTTTTCTCCTAGAAAGGGCTTTTCAAGATTTTGATTTTTTTTCCCCCAACCTCAACTTCCAGATAGCCTTAAAAGAAAAAAAAAATTCTATGATTTGTAGGTTATCCAGCTTCTTGTAGCTAGGATGGGAGTGATGTTGCCTTGCAACTTTCTGTATTTTGTTAGAAGAAAAATATCCATCAATTGAATTTTTCATGTATGCTTCCACAAAAAACTCTTGTTTGTTCTCTGAATGTTCCTTTTTTATAGCATCCTATTCTTGTTTCATGGATATTTTTACATTCTATTATCTCCCTGAGTGAGTTAATAGCTTTAAAAATTCTTTTTTAAAAATTTTTTTTTATGAGACAGATTCTCGCTCTGTTGCCCAGGCTGGAGTGCCATGGCGCAATCTCAGCTCACTGCAAGCCCCGCCTCCCGGGTTCAAGCAATTCTGCCTCGGCCTTCTGAGTAGCTTGGATTACAGACATGCGCCACCACGCCCAGCTAATTTTTGTATTTTTTAGCAGAGACGGGGTTTCATCATGTTGGTCAGGCTGGTCTCAAACTCCTGACCTCGTGATCTGCCTGCCTCGGCCTCCCAAAATGCTGGGATTACAGGTGTGAGCCACTGTGCCCAGCCTAGTTTTAAAAATTATTACCTCTCATAGTCGTGTTTCCCAACAATTGTTTTCCTATTTGTTTTGATCTTGATCTTTCCTGCTTTCATGCTAAAGGTTTTCCTCAGGTGTCTGGTGATCCTTGGTTGTCTTCTCATATTTAAGAATGGGGCAGGCTGGGCGTGGCAGCTCATACCTGTAATCCCAACACTTTGGGAGGCTGAAGTGGAGGGATCACCTGAGGTCAAGAGATCAAGCCCATCCTGGCCAACATGGTGAAACCCTGTCTCTACTAAAAATACAAAAATTAGCCATGCATGGTGGTACGGACCTGTAGTCCCAGCTACTTGGGAGCCTGAGGCAGGAGAATCACTTGAATCCGGGAGGTGGAGATTGCAGTGAGCCGAGATTGTGCCACTGCACTCCAGCCTGGGCAACAAGAGCAAAACTCTGTCTCAAAAAAAAAAAAAAAAGAATGGGGCACTAATGAGCTGATTGAAAAGGAAGGACATGTCAACTATGAGCTTCATCATAGGATGATCTAGCTGGGCTGGTTTTATTGGAGAACCCCAATTTTACTACCTTTTCGTTCACCTTGGGATGGCCAAATACCCAGAGATAGATCTTTAGCCTGATGCCTGAGGCTGGTTGTCAGCACTTGAGAAACAGAGTGGGCCAGGAGGGTCCAAAGTGGTCCAAATTCAGTAGGTAAATATTGACTTAACCCCTTCATTTTTAGTATGGTACCATCTAAGCTGTTCCTGGTACTCCCCACTTGAAACACTCTTTGTTTCATCATCTCCAAAGAATAAACATTCTGTTCTGTTGGGATGGGGAAAAGCATGTGGAGATCTGTCTCCTCAACAGACTTTTAATGGCACTTCCATGCTCACCCCCATTTTCTGGCTCCTGTCTAGGGTGTGTGTGGGTTCTGCAGTGAAATTCAGGTGGTGCTCAGCTTTCCCCACTGTCCCACTTTCCTGGGTCTGCTTCATCAGTTACTGTTCAGCTCCCATGATTTTGCTGCTGTTATCTATTTTCCCATTATTTCTGTCCTTGGGAGTTTTTCTTTTTAAAAAGTCATTTACTGTCATTTTGGTGGGATTTCATGAGGAAGACAAAGTGAATGTAGTGCTTAATCTGTCATTTTCTCCTTCCTTCCCTTCCCTTTCTTTCTTTCTTTCTTTCTTTCTTTCTTTCTTTTTCTTTCTTTCTTTCTTCTTTCTTTCTTTCTTTCTTCTTTCTTTCTCTCTCTCTCTCTTCTTTCTTTCTTTCTTTCTCTCTCTCTCTCTCTTTTCTTTCTTTCTTTCTTTCTTTCTTTCTTTCTTTCTTTCTTTCTTTCTTTCTTTTTCTTTCTTTCTTCTTTCTCTTGCACTGTTGCCCAGGATGGAGTGTGGTGGCGTGATCTCGGCTCACTGCAACCTCCGCCTCCTGGGTTCAACTGGTTTTCCTGCCTCAGTCTCCCGAGTAGCTGGGATTACAGGTGCCCCATCATGCCCGGCTATTTTTTTTTTTTTTTAACTTTTAGTAGAGACAGGGTTTCACCTTGTTGGACAGGCTGGTCTCGAACTCCTGACCTCAAGTGACCCACCCGCCTCGGACTCCCAAGGTGCTGGGATTACAGGCGTGAGCCACTGCACCCAGCCGGTACACTGAGTGGAAGGGAAGCATGGCTGGCTAGGGGCATGTGTCAAGATTGTGATATTCATGGGCAGCTTGTTTGGAGCCCATAAGTCCCTAGGGATACCAGTCTACACAGTAACATGATCACCTCCAGGCTGTGAGGAGGAGTGGTGAAGGCAAACAAGCAATTCTTTTCAAAGCATGGGGCTTCGTGGGCCTAGTATAAAGAAAAACAAGGGAATGTATGACTTCAGTGTGGTTAGATAGGAGAGGTTGAGCAAGTTGCCCACCAAGACATACTCCCTGCTGCAGCAGCACCACTAGCCAGTGACTTACCCACTGGTGGTATCTTAGTCAGCTCCAGCTGCCATCACAAAATACACAGACTGGGTGGCTTAAACAATGGAAATTTATCTTCTCACAATTCTGGAAGTTCGAAGTCCCAGATCAAGGTCTGGCAGGGTCCATTTCTGGTGAGGGCTGTCTTCCTGATTTAGAGACAGCCACCTTCTCACTGTGCCCTCACATGGTAGGGGCAGTGGTGGAGGGGAGGGAAGAGTGCTTTTCTTGTGTTCTTTTTCTTTCTCTCTTTCTTTTCTTTTTTCTTTCTTTCCTTCTTTCTTTCTTTCTCTTTCTTTCTTTCTTTCTTTTCTTCTTTCTCTTTCTCTCTCTCTCTCTCTTTTTTTCTTTCTTTTCTTTTGAGGCAGAGTCTTACTCTGTCACCCAGGCTGGAGTGCAGTGGTGCAATCTCGGCTCACTACAGCCTCCCCCACCAAGGCTCAAGTGATCCTCCCATCTCAGACTCCGGAGTAACGGACTACAGGCGCGTGTCACTATGCCTGGCTAATTTTTTGTATGTTTTGTAGAGATAGGGTTTCACCATGTGGCTCAGGCTAGTCTCGAACTCCTGGACTCAGGTGATCTGCCCACCTTGGTCTCCCAAAGTGCTGGGATTATAGGCATGAGCCATCACGTCCAGCCTCTCTGTTCTTCTTTATCGGCTCCATCTGGGGGTTAGGACTTCAACATATGAATTTTGGGGGTACACACGCATTAAGTCCATAACAAATGGCCATACTGCCCATCACACAGCTTGAACCAAGCTTGGCCTCAGCTGCCTGGACCAGGAGCCCACACCTGGCCAAGACTAGCTAGTCCGTAGGCTGGTTAGTTGCCTAAGAAGTTACCTGGCATGAAGGCTCTGCCAAAATGAGGATAATGAGTATTTGGGCCCATAAGTTTCTCTCTCTTGGAATTGAAACTGCAGTGAGATTAGAAGCCAAAAGACATGTGCAGAAAAAGCCATGGGTATTTGTCACAAAGCAGGAGAATACCAGGAGAAGCAAAGACATGAAGAAAAGATGGACACAGAGGAGAGGGGACAGCAGCTGGTGGGTAGTGACAGGCACCGTGGGGGCTGCAGCACCATAATAGCAGCTCAGGGGTGGGAGGGTGGGGGTGTTGGAGTGTGGGTAAGATAAGCTGGTCCCTAGAGCTACTGAAAACTAGCTTCCCAAAGCTCAGACGGCTGACTCTGCCTGGGTTCCTGTCCACATGTCTGAGATCACTGCCTTCCTCGTTCCTACATGATAATAGGGTCCACCTCATGTGGCTAGTACATTATCCCAGGCCATGCATTGTGTAGGAGGAGGGAAGATGTATTAGTGATCTGTGGCTGCAAACCAAATCACCCCCAAATGCAGTAGTTCAAAATGACAGTAACCATTTATTATCTTATAATCTCTGTGGGTCAGGATTCAGGAGTGGCTTAGCTGGATGGTTCTAGCTCAAAGGCTCTTGTGAGGCTGCAGTGGCATTCTGGCCATGACTGCAGTCATGCAAAGGCTTGGCTGGGGCAGGAGGATCCTTTTCAAAATGGCACACTCATGATTGTTGGCGGAAGACCTTTGTTTCTCTCCATGTGAGCTCCTCCATAGGGCTGTTGAGTGTCCTCACAATGTGGCACCTGGCTTCACCCAACAGAGCAATCCGAGAGAGAGAGAGAGAGAGAGAGAGAACAAGGAGGAAGCAGCAGTGCCTGTGTGACCTAGTCCCCACAGCTGCAGCCATTGCTTCCACTTTATTCTATTCATCAGAAGTGAGCCAGGTGTGGTGCTGTGTGCCTTTGGTCCCAGCTCCTCAGGAGGCTGAGGCGGGAGGATCACTTGAGCCCAGGAGTTCGAGGCTGCAGTGAACTATGAACACGCCACAGCACTCCAGCCTGAGTGACAGAGCAGGTCCCCAACTTCTAAAATAAAATTTAAAAGAGAAATGAGGCCGGGCACAGCGGCTCAAGCCTGAAATTCCAGCACTTTGGGAGGCCGAGGTGGGCGGATCACCTGAGGTCAGGAGTTCAAGATCAGCCTGGCCAACGTGATGAAACCCTGTATCTACTAAAAATACAAAAATTAGCTGGGCGTGCTGGTGGGGGCTTGTAATCTCAGCTACTTGGGGGGCTGAGGCAGGAGAATCGCTTGAACCCAGGAGGTGGAGGTTGCAGTGAGCCGAGATCACACCACTGCATGCCACCCTGGGCAACAGACTGAGACTCCATCTCAAAAAAAAAAAGTGGGGGGGCTGGCGTGGTGGCTCATACGCCTGTAATCCCAGCACTTCGGGAGGCCAAGGTAGGTGGATCACTTGAGGTCAGGAGTTCGAGACCAGACTGACCAACATGGTGAAACTCTGTCCCTACTAAAAATACAAAAATTAGCCAGGTGTGGTGGCGCATGCCTGTAATCCCAGCTACTTGGGGGGCTGAGGCAGGAGAATTGCTTGAACCCAGGAGGTGGAGGTTGCAGCAAGCTGGGATCACACCATTGCACTCCAGCCTGGGCAACAAGAGCGAAACTCCATCTCGAAAAAAAAAAAAAAAAAAAAAAAGTGAGCCACCAAGTCCAGCCTATACTCAAGAGGAGGAGAATTAGGCACTACCTCTTGAAGGCAGGAGTATCAGATAATTTATGGACCTACATTAAAACCACCAGAGCAGAGGTATTAGTTAACTTTAGACTTTGTTAAGAATGCATGTTAAAATAGGTAGAGGAACTACTAAAAAATTCATAGAGCACTTCTAAACAAACAGAGGGGAAAATAGAATAAGAAAACAAATCCAGTCCATCTAAAAGATGACCAAGAGCAGAGCATCTGCCCGGGCATGTTGACAGCTCTCGGCACTTACTCCCACCTTGTGGGCTCTGCGTGGCAGAGGCTGGAAATGTTCCAGACTCCAGAGCAGCTGGACTTTGGGAAGCAAATTTAGTTTTGCCAATTGGGTGTGCTCACATGAAGTTTGGATAACTGAAGGAAGGGAAGCCACCCTTCTGCTGTGTGGGGCTGTGTTTCTGCTGGACATCAAAGAATTTCTGGGGTCTAACCTCCACTTCTTGGTTGTTGAGGGGCACTTGTGGCAGCAATGGCTTCCCGGTCCCAGCTTGCTGATCCTCAGGTCATGACTTTGGTGGCGTCTTTTTGAACTCAAAGGTCACACTGGCCGCCTCCCAATCCCCCACCTTGTGGATGGTGGCAGAGGTAGCAGCTCCCTTGGGGAGCCAGGTCTGCACTGGTGTTATCAACACCTAGCCTGGAGTCCACTCCTTTGGCCCATCCAATGGTCAGGTAAGCATCTAATCCCTTCTACAGAATCTCTTTCTGTTCAGGAGGAATTTCTGCTTCCTACTCTGAACCTTCGAGAGCTGAAGCCAGCTAGACTTCCTGGGTGGAGTGGGGACTTGGATAACTTTTCCGTGTAGCTAGAGGATTGTAAACACGCCAATCAGCACTCTGTGTCTAGCTAAAGGATTGTAAATGCACCAATCAGCAGCCCGTAAAAACGCACCAATCAGTGTTCTGTGTCTAGCTAGAGGATTGTAAATGCACCAATCAGCACTCTGTAAAATGGACCAATCAACACTCTGTAAAATGGACCAATCAGCACTCTGTAAAATGGACCAATCAGCAGGACGTGGGAGGGGACAAATAAGGGAACAAAAGAGCGGCCCCCTCCCCCGCCACCAGCAATGGCAACCTGCTTGGGTCCCCTTCCATGCTGTGGAAGCTTTGTTCTTTTGCTCTTCACAATAAATCTTGCTGCTGCTCACACTTTGGGTCTGTGCCACCTTTAAGAGCTGTAACATTCACCACGAAGGTCTGCAGCTTCATTCTTAAAGTCAGCGAGACCAAGAACCCACTGGAAGGAAACAACTCCAGACACCTTCACTGAAACAAAGTGGGGGTGAGGCCAGGTGCAGTGGCTCACTCCTGTAATCCTAGCACTTTGTGAGGCCAAGGCAGTGGATCACCACTTGAGCCCAGGAGTTCAAGACCAGTCTGGACAACATAGTGAGACCTCACCTCTACCAAAAAAGAAAAAAAATTAATCAGGAGTGGTGGCGGCACATCTGTTGTCCCAGTACTTGGGAGGCTGTGGTGGGAGGATCACTTGAGCCAAGGAGGTCGAGGCTGCAGTGAGCCATGATCACACCACTGCACTCCAGCCTAGGCAACAGAGTGAGACCCTGTCTCAAAGTAATAACAACACTAATAAAAAAATAATAAAGTGGAGGTGAGGGAGAGAAATGGGGAAAGCAAGACAAATAGAAAGCAAATACTCAGCTGGTGTGACTACATCCAGAGATAGCAGCAGTCATCACCATGTGACCAGCTGACCTGCACAGTTCAAAGACAAAGGCAGGTTCAACATCAATCTACCACTTGACCGAACAATCCACTCCTAAGCGGTTACCTTAGAGAAATGAAGACGTGCATTTACACACAAGCTTGCACACAAATGTTTAGAGCCGCTCCATCCTAATCACACAAAGCTGGAAACCACCCAAGTGTCCTTGAGTGAGTGAATGGCTGAACAAACCCTGATCCAACCAAACAATGGAATACTACTCGGCAATCAAAAGGAAATGCACTGCTCTCTCTCGTGCGCGCTCTCTCTCTCACACACACACACAAACACACACACCAACACGGATGAAGCTCAAAAAGTATGCTGCGTGAGCGTGAAAGAAGCCAGACAAAAGAATACATACTATATGTTTCCATTTATTTATTTATTTATTTTATTTATTTTATTTTTTTGAGATGGAGTCTCGCTGTGTCGCCCAGGCTGGAGTGCAGTGGCGCAATCTCGGCTCACTGCAAGCTCCGCCTCCCGGGTTCATGCCATTCTCCTGCCTCAACCTCTCTGAGTAGCTGGGACTACAGGCACCGGCCACCACGCCCGGCTAATTTTTTTTTTTGTATTTTTAGTAGAGATGGGGTTTCACCGTGGTCTCGATCTTCTGACCTCGTGATCCACCCGCCTCGGCCTCCCAAAGTGCTGGGATTACAAGCGTGAGCCACTGCGCCCGGCTATGATTCCATTTATAATAAAATTTAGAAAAGACAGAAATCAGATCAGTGGTGGCCAAGGGCAGGGGGTGGTGGGAGTGGTTGGCTGCAAAGGGCATGTGGGAATTTGGAGAGGTGATGGGATGTTCTAGAGCATGGTTTTGGTGATGGTTACACAACATTCACCAAAACTCATTGAACTGTAAACCTCAAAAGGATGAATTTTACTGTATGTAAATTATACTCCAATAAAGTTGATTTTTTTTTTTTTTTTTGAGATAGGGTCTCACTCTGTCGCCCAGGCTGGAGTGTAGTGGCGTGATCATGGCTCACTGTAGCCTCAACCTCTTGGGCTCCAGCGATCCTCCCACCTCGGCCTCCTGAGTAGTTGGGACTACAGACATGCACCACCAAGGCTGACTAATTTTTTTATTTTTTTGTAGAGACGGGATCTCACTGTGTTGCCCAGGCTGGTCTCAAAGCTGATTTTTAAAAAGACAAGAATTGTTAGACAGAATCAAATCAAACCAAAACCCAACTATGTGCTGTTTCGAAGCGCTACTCCTGAGATATGAAGACACAGAAAGATTGAAAGGAGAACAGAGAAAGACATGTCTGGCTGAGCCCACCCCGCCTGCCTGCTGGCACTTCCTTCTTGCCCCACTGTCGTCTGTGGCTTCTGCGACTTCTGCATGCTCATCACAGGGTCAGAGTCTGGGACTTCCCTTGTCCAGTCCACTGTGTCTATGAGGGCTGGGTCACAGGGAGCAGGGCTGTGAGAAGCACTTGACGTTGAAGGGAAAGAGACAGCCATCTGTCTACTTGGTGTCCCCCTAACCTCCACAGCAAGCACATGGCAGTGGAGGGGTGGCTTGCCTCTTATTCAGGGCCAGTCCCTCCTCCTTCTCCTGGGACTTGCTCTGCCGTTGGTCTTCTGTCACTCTTGCTCTTGCTCCCATTGGCTCCTCCACCTCATTACAAGGAAGTGAGAATGGGCATCGTGGTCAAGCAGAAGGGAATTCAAGTCCCAGTTCTGCCATTTACCTTCTGGGCGATCTTGGGTGGGTCATTTGACCCCTCTGAACCTTGGTTTCCTCATCTGTGAAATGGGGGCACTGATAGAGCCAATTTCTTCCTGGTTGCATGATTGCCCCTTTCTGGACCTTGGGTACCTCTCTGGGAGAGTGAGGATAATAACAGCGCCATCATCCGGGGTGTGTGTGTGGATGCAATGAGCCAGTGGAGAGAAAGAGACCTTCCTAACTGTGCTTGCTGGACCCAGCCCTTGAGCTCTGTGGGCTTTGGTTTTCTCATCTGTAACGTGGGGCGAATGCTTCAACAGACCTCCCCAGGTTGGTGTGCAATTTAAATGTGCAGGAAACGTAACGATGGCAGGTCCATGGCTGTGCTCAGGAAATGTGATGTCGTGTAATCCTAGTAATGAATTTTTTGTTACCATAAATGGACCCATCACTACACATTAGCAGGTGCATATAAACGGGCTCTATTCCCTGCTTACTTCACCCCTGTCAAAGTCATCATCCTGATAGGCACCAAACCCTAGATTAGGTAAAGGATTTGCAGAAGTTGGGGCTTGGAGAAAAGGCTGGGATCATAGGGAGTGAGTGGAGGCAGCAGCTGGAAAGGAGAGAGGCCTATCAGAGTTCAGATCAGCAAAGGCAGGAAGCCGACCACAGCTCAGTGCCTCATGGAAAATACGCCCTCTTGGCCCAGATCATGAGCCGGCTGGCCTCGTGACCCAGGCGGGCTCAGTTTCCTCTGCTGTCACCTGAAGATGCCCTGCAAGTGCCCCCACTCTCCCTAGCCGTCCGCCTTCACTCAGGTGCCTAGTCTTGTCCATTCTCCTCCTAAAGCCCGGCAAACATGGCATCCAGACCCTCTCTGAGCACAGGTGGGTCCACCCCAAGCTTCCCATTCCAGGGGAACTGAAGCTGGCACTATGCGGGTGGGGCATCCAAGCCAGGATGCCAGGGCTGCTCCCATGTGGGCCCTCCAGGGCCCGTCACCACTTGGGGAGTCTTGTGAGACTGAGTTGAGGGCCCCTGGAATGCTTCACTGGGCAACAGGCATGCCCATAAAAATACCGTGGCCACCAGAGCTGCAATCTGCCATCGGGGCCCTAGGCCTTCCTAGCCCTGCGGCTGCAGCCAGCTTGCTGGCTCCGGAATTCTTACCCCCTCCATTTTGCTTCCTCGCCTGTGAGGTCATGGCCTTGAGCCTAGGAGGGGGCGCTGGGGAGGAGCTCCTTCCTTCTCGATCTTGTGCAGGGCTTCGGCGGAGAGTGGGAGAGAGTGGGGTCGGCGGGAAAGGTCGAATGGGGCCAATCCCGAGGACAAAGAAATAAGACACCGGAGAGCTAGAGGAAAATCTGGGAGTTGGGGGTGGCAGTTCGAGGGATACCCTCTCCGAGACCCTGTCGCCCCTGGGCTCACTTCCTACCCTGCCGCCCACCTGGGCTCTGGGGTGCGCAGCAGCCCGCGCTCCGCGGCGCCTCCCCAACACGCTGAAGACGAAGCCCCTGCACCCCTCCCAATAGGACCCTGACTGGGCGCTCAGGATCGGGGGGCATTCGGGAGAGGTCCCGGGAGTCCTGCCCTGTGTGTGTGTGTTAGGGGGGCGTTGCGTGCAGATGCCCATCGCTGGCCCGCGCCGTCGAGGGCCAGGCCGAGGCTAAGGGAGCAACCCCTTCCTTGCGGGACTCTTTTCTCCACTGCCCGGCCCCAGGCCTCTGGGAGGACTCTCGCCCCGCGATTCCCGCTCCGAGCTTTCACAGCGGGCTCCCTTGCGCTGGGGCTGAGGACACTCTCCGGCCCGAGACTCCCGGTCTGCGGGGGAGGGGGTCTGGCGGGACCCGTCGGCTGGGGTCCCGCTGGGCTCCCGGAGTGGGCTGCCCGGGGGACCCCAGCCAGAGTCGCATTCGGCTGGCACCAGGGGCTAGGGTGCGGCGGGGCGGGGCGGGGCGGGAGGCCGGGGAGGTGATCTCACTCCTCCCTCCCTCTCCTCCCCGGCGCTCCCCTCCCCCGCCCCTGCGCACACGCCTGCCCCGCCCCGCCACCGCCGCTGCTGCCGCAGCATCGGCATCGCAGACGCGCTCGGGCGGCGGGTCCGAGGCCGGCGTGCGCGGAGGCTGGGCGGGCAACCCGAGCGGTGGCCGCAGCGCAGGTAAGGCGGGGTGGCCTCCCCGTGCGCCCGGGCCGCGGCCGCGATCCCCGGCGCCCCCACCCCCTCTGCCCGGGGCGCACGGACCAGGGAGCGCCGCCCGGCCCGGTCCGGCCCGCGGTAACCGGCGTTGCTGCCGGAGCCCCACCCATGCCGGGCGTCGGGCTCCGGGCACCTCGGGCGGGAGCGGGGCGGGGGAGGGAGGCCAGGTGCCCGAGCCCGACAGGTGAGGGGTACCTGGGTGACTCCCCAGATGCTGGCCTGGGCGGGAGAACAGGGCGGGGGGCGTCAGGCAGGGTCTGTGTGGGCAGGCGGGGGCTGAAGTTGGCGGGTCCCCGTGCGTGTGTGCGTGTCTGAGAAAGGAAGCCAGATCGGGCCGAGCGCTCCCCGACAGGCCGCCGTGGGGTGTGGCCCTGGGCGTGGCTGCCCCTCATCCCCAGCCGAGAGCCCAGTTTGGTTGAAAACCCCGGCTGACAGCGTGGTGAGGGGTAGATTGGGATAAGCCGCCCCTGCAATGGGGGGAGGGGAGTGAACGGGACTGGGCGCTGCCTGCCCCTCCGCCCCAAGGTTGGGGGGGCTTTGTTCTCCTCCTTCTTCTTTCCAAATCCCAGCCTGGGCTCCTCCGGGCTCACCCGAAAACCTGCCGCAGAGCCAGGGGCTCCTCCCCGGAGGCGCAGGGCGCCTCTGGAGCCCGTTTCCACAGGCTCTGTGGCCAGTCAGGGCTGCAGTGGGTGAGGTCGGTTCGGGCACCCACTGCTGCGCCTCCGGTGCATGGGTGTCCATCAGGTAGGGTCCATCAGGTAGGGGTGAGGGAAGGTGGGCCTCACTGGCTCAGGCGGTCCCTGCTCACTGCAGGTCTTTTGCCCACTGCCACATCTTCCCATCTCTGTGCGGTTATGGGAGGGGTCAGCGATTCCTATTCCCTCCATTCCAGGTCAGACTTTTGGGGCCTCTTGGTTGGCAGGGATTGCAAAGAACACGCACTACAATCCATTGCCCCCGACAGGGTATCTGGACCCCCCCACCTATCACTGTCCCTCTCAGGAAGGCAGGCCTAGAGCCATCTGCCCCCTTCCCCAGAAGGAGTAGGGGCCTGGCACCCTCCAGGTAGATACCCTGCCACTGTTAACCCCACCCTGAGGGCAGGGGCATCGGGGCAGCCCAGTGCCATCTCTGCTGACTCACGTGGCCCTGACGTAAATCAGTGCAGTCCACCCTTCTTCCCCTGGGGGCTGCTGCCCAGCATCATCTTTCTGGGGCGGGGGCCTCCCCAGGGCCTCTCCCCTCCCATCAGCTCCTTGCTGCAGGTGGTGGGACTTGGCCCAGCCTGGCCTCTCCCCGGCACAGCTCCCATGCAGTGCCCACATGTGCACACCTGTGGGCTCCAGAGCCTTTGAGGACTCGGCTGTCTTGGCCACATGGGAAGTTTGGGGCAGGGTTGGGCCTGGGACCTTTCCAGCTCCCTGGCTGCTGGTCATTTCTCTCTGCTGCATCTGAGTCTCTCTCCATATTTATTGATGTTTGTGTGTGTATGATCCCGAAAGTAATACATCTTATTGTAGGACACTTGAAATATACAGAAAAGAACAAAAGAAATTAAGAATCGCTAGTGATCTGATCACCAAGAGGGAAACATGTTCAGCACGCCCCAGCCTCTCTGGTTTGCTACACTGCACTCCTAAAAGGCTCCTCCCCCAGTTCCCAGCTGCCAGCCCCCTGCTGAGCATCAGGAGGACAATCAGCGCTTCAAGGTGGCGGGGTCCCCTGCCCTGCAGCCAGTGAAGAGCTTCCCTACCCAGGCGCACAGCATCCCAGCGATGGGCAGTCGTGTACTGGGCAGCTGCTCACTGCCAGTGCTCCTTTGGGCCGGGCTCTGGGCTGCCCATGGAAGAGCCAGTGACAAACTGGACCAGCATCGTCCCTGTCTTCGTGGGGTGTCACTTGTTTACTTTTTTCTTGATGATTATCTGAAGGGAAAAGGGAGGCAAAGAGTGAGGGAGGGCCTGGCCTGAGGGCTCCTACAGTGAGCAGGGTGCCCAGGTTGTGCCCCCAATCGGCCTCTCCCAGGTCCGAGCCCTTTCCACCACTGGAACTATAGCTGGCGCCTTCCTTGGCATGCACCTGGCCAGGACTGGCAGGTGAGGTTCGAGGAGACAGGCCTGTGTGCCCTACCTTGATCACCAAGGTTGCTTTCAAAGCTCAAAATGGCTGCACTGAGTGCTTTTCTGGGTGTGAGGGTGATGCGGCCTCGCAGAGTGGCCCAGGCTCCAGGAGGGCACGTTCATGGGAGAACCCGGGGTAGGGGTGGGGTCCTGTGAGGAGGTCTGCCAGGATGGGGATCCCAGCCAAGACCCTGGTCTGCCAGGCCTCCCTCTGTGGGCATGAGTGGGGGCCCTGCTTCCCTCCCCCGTGGTTCAGACAGTGGGGGAGGCAGGGGGTCTGGACGCCCCTCTAGGGTCCCCAGCAGGGTACTCATTGCCCCGTCCTCTGCCCCTGCGATGGGCTGGGGCTGGGGCTGGGTCCCTGGGTGGGGCCATCTGGAATGGGCCTGCAGCATCCCTGCCCCTGCAGTCGCTGTCTTACTTGCTCTGATCTGGCCCATCCCGGACACCTCCCTCTCCTGCTTCCCCCGCCCCCCTGCTCTCTCCTCCGCAGCCTCCCACATCTCCCTGCGCCCCACCCCGAGGGCCATCACCTTCCCCCTCCTTCTAGGCAGAAGCCTGCTGCTGCCGGGGATGGGGTGCACCACTCCCTGTCTCCTCCCTCTGCCTCTGCCTGCCTGGCCCTCCCTCCCCTCTTCCCCCTTCCCGTCAGGGCTCTGCTCCATCTCTTTGCTTACCCTTTTGTCTGTCTTCCACCGCTCTGCTCCTCTCCCTGTCCCCCCTAGCTGCCCCTGCCTCACCCTTGAGGGCCCTGAGGTTGTGCCCTGTCCAGCAGCCACTCAGCACCCTTCTGCTGGACTCTACGCCTTGGGTTTGGGCCCAGACCCCCCATGGGGGCCTTGTCTGAGTGGAAGGCTGGATGGGGGGTGCCTGGTGAGCAGCAGCCAGACGAGCACTGGGGGAGGTAGCCGGCCCAGCTTGCCTCTTCCCTGGATATCAACAGGGTCTTTGTGGCTTCCTGAAGGCTGTGGCTGGAAAGAGAGGGAGGAGCTGGGGAGGGTCTGGCCGCTGTTCTTTCTGGAAGCTTTTCTTTGTCCAGTGGCCCCCACCCCAGGCCCCCGTGTTCTTCCCAGGTTGGAAAGCTGCAGAGGGAGTGCCCAGCCACTGCCAGTCAGCAGCTCCTGCTCATCTCTGGCCCTTACGCCCAGCAGGGGCAGCTGCGAGGGCCACGGGTTGGGTGGGGCAGGAGGGTGGCAGCGTCCTGGGCTCCATGCACTTGGCCAAGGAGGACTTCTGAACCCGTCCATCCCAGTGCGGGTCTGAGAGTGGAGCTTGAAGGAAAGGGACCGAGTCCCAGGAGCCCCTCTGCCCCCAGCCCTCCAGCCAGGCAGTCTTCCTATCTGCATGTGTGGGGTTTGTGTCTCTGCTTGTGTGTGTGTATTTGTGTGTGTGTAACTTCCAGTATTCCTGTTTGTCTGGGTGGGGTCATATATTTGGTTGCATGTATGTGTGTGTTCATGAACCAGCATGCACACGGATATTGTCATGAGGCCACGTGGGTCTCCTCAGATGCCCCAACAGGGCCTGTGCTGGGAAGGGGTGGGGCTGAGGGTGGCTGCTGCTGTGGCTGGAAGCAGCGCTGCATGATATGGGGACAGAGCCTCTGGCCAACCCAGGCTGTGCTTCAGTGGAGGGGGGTTCCCTGTGGCCCTGTCTCCCAGCCATCTGCGTCTGTGTTCATGACTTAGGAATGCCCAAGCCCTGGGGATCACAGAGGCTCCATTGTCCGCCCCCGGGCTTCCTGTGTCCCCCTCTGCCCTTTAACCCCTTGGGAGTGGGGCCCCTGGAGGGGGCCCGTGGGGCCTGGCAGTGTCTGAGCTGTTTCCAGGCACCCCCACCCTGCCCCCCGCAAGCCAACACAGGCTAGGTATCCCAGGACTGGTGTGGGCCAGGGCCTCTCCCTGCCCCAGGCTGGGCTCCTTCCCTGCTCTCCTCTTCAGGCCACAGCCCCAGGAACTGGATGCACTCTGTTCCTTCTGGCCTGGCCCCTGAAGCCCCCTCTAGTGCTAGGGTCATCCTAGCTCCCTGAGGAGGCCTGGGGCCTGAGAGGAGCCCTAGTTTTGCTGCCACCTCATTTCTCTCGCCTTCCAGGGGTCTCGGAGGCTGAAGCCTTGCTGCCTGCTGGGCATCAGTATCCCCTTCAACACAAGAATGGGGCCACTGCTGTCCCTAAATGCTGATTGGAGAGGGGCCTCTTTGGGAGGGGTTCTGGAGCCTCTGGTTGCAAGAAAGGTATCAGAACAAGTGCAGACTCCAGAGAGCAGAAGAGGGGACCAAGAAACCAGCCTGTCCCCAAGCCCAAAAGGGAAAGGAGTTGGCCTTCTCTTGGACTGAGTACTTGGATGGGGGACTTGGGGGTTTGTTTGGTGTCGGGCTTCAGCTCTGTGCTGAGACGTGATGTTGATCACATCCCAAGATGTCACTCCCTGCCCCCCACATTTGCCTGCCATCTGCCTGGCAAATAAGCCCTCCCCTCGGGGCAGGATGGCTTGGAGGCCATCCTTACCCAGGCCCCTGGGCCCCTGGGAAGCCTAGCAGGCACACATGTTAGGATGCCAGAGCCTCTGAGAGGCAGCTTAGGGAGCCCCCATGCCCTCTAGAACCCCACCCCTGCTGAGAGCCAGTGCCAGCTCTGTGCTCTTGGCCAGTTTCCAGTTTTCTGAGCCTCTGTGTCCTCATCTGTAAAATGGGGATGATGATAGCACCTCCCTTCCTGGGGCAAATCTGGGGAGGAGATGAGTGAATGTGAGTGGAAGTGCTCATGAGGCTTTCTGGTACATGATAAGTCCACGCCGTAAGTTGATTTAATAGAACAGACCACAGAGGGATGTGATTGTGGGGATGGAGTGGGGCTCCTCCCTCCCTTCCCCAGTAGTCAAGACCATCCTCCCTGAACCCCACAAAGGGTTAACCTCCTTCTCTTTTCCCCATCTTTTAAGGAGAATGGTCCATTACAGGTGAGCTGTAGTTGCCTTGGAGATTGAAGCCTCAGGCGAGATGAGGGGCATGAGGGCTCACTCTCTCCTAAGGGTACCCTCTTAGGGAGGGGTGAGGCTGGGACTGCAGGGACTAAGCAGCAGTCATGAAGGACTTCTGGGCCCCCAGGTACCTGTGGGGGCTCCCTGAAGCAGCCCCCTTTATGTGCTGTCCACATAACACATAACAGGGGTTCCCTCTGGCTTCCCCCACCTCGGCTCGCGAGGGCCTTGGGCTGCATCACCATAGAAACCCGCCGGCCACGGCCTCGGGGGGAGGGCCAGCGGGAGCCTTAAAGGGACACAGTGCACAGGGTGTAGGTGACACCCACACCATCGTATACACACCGACAGGCACAAAAGCCCCCCAGGCTCCCAGGCCTGCAAGCACATGGGCCCAGCACAGCACTCTGACCCTCTCATGTGCCCTGTGCTGAGCCCCCAGCCCCACCCCCACTCTGGCCCATTGAGTCACCAGGCACCATGTCCCCAGGAGACAAGGGCAGGAGAAGCCGGAGATTCTCTGCTGTGCTATTGAAGGGCTGTTTTGTTGCTTCTCCTTTGAGAGGAACTCCAGGCAGAACCTGAGAACTGACAGGCAGGTGTGCTGGGCACCACTGAAGGTTCCCTTCTCAAGGTGTGTGGTGGTGGTGGTGATAGTGTGTGCGTGTGTGTGTGTGTGTGTGTGTGTGTGTTTTCAGGGAGGAGGCAGCCACTCCAGGTCTAGCCAGGCTCCATGACCTCCCAAGTCCCTCCCTGGCAAGCTGCTTCCCATCAGACGGAAGCAGGCACTTCGGAGCAGAGGACAGAGGACTCCCTGAGGGACCTGCGGGGGTAGTAGGAGGCCAGGTGCGGTGGGATGGGGCAAGGCTCTTCTGGGGCTGAACCCCTCCCTGTAGGCTGCTGGGCATGACCCTTGCCTCCCTGGCCCTTTCCCACTGGGGAGGATGGGTTTGGGACCGGACTTACTCAGGAACGGCCCCACCTTCAACCGCCCCAGCACAGCGGCCACTGTCCACTCAGCGCATGGTCACACATGCTCACTCTTGGCCTAACACATGTGCGTCTCCTCCAGCCAGGTGGCCTCTTAGTCCCAGCCAGCAGCAATATTGGAAGGCTTCCCTGGGATTTTCTGGGTGCTTCCCCCTCCCCCATCCCTACCCATAGCAGGAATCCCCCCCCACCTGTTCCCTGGCATGGCATGGGTCAGCCAGCAGTGTGCCATTCATCCTGTCTCACGGCCGTCCCTTGTTCAGTGCCACAAGTGGGCAGGGCCTTGATGCTCTGTTGCGTGGGGCTTTGTAGGCCCCTCTGGCCCCAGCTCACAGCTGCTCCACCCTCTGTCTGACTCTCTACCCTGCTCCCAGGCCAGCGTGACGTCGACGCCGGGAAGCCCCTCCACTGACCCAGGCCCATCTTCCCTCCTCCCCGCCCCTTGCCTGGCACAGCCCCCAGGGACAAGGACGCTGTGCAGGCGGCCTGCGCGCACGCGCACGTGCACACACCCACCCCCACCCCTCACTCTTCTCGCTCTTTCTGCCATCTCTCAGCAGCGCTCTGTACGGCTGCTCTCACCCTTTGTGCTCCGGTTTCCTCTTCTCTCCCTTTCTCTGCTGCCTGGGTCTCCGTTTCTGAATTTCCCCACCTCCCTAACCATCTCCATCGTGGTTAGCACTGTCTTCCTACGTCTGTCTTTGTCTCCTGCTCCCTCCTGCCTCTTCTCACTCTGTCTGTCACCCTTGGCAGACCCGGCCTTGGCTCCATCTGTGGAACATTCCCCCCTCCCCGCTCCTTTGCCCTTAGTGGTGCTGGTGGGGGGTAGAGGGCCTGCTGAGCCGACAACCCTAGCTGCTTGCTCTGTAATTGCCTGAGGAATGGTGAGAGATCAGAGACCCAGCAGCAGTGGGAGGGGAGGAGGGAGCGCCCCCTCCCAGCTGTTATGCCTCGCAAACTTCTGGCTGCTTCCTGCTTGTCTCCAACTGCCCAGGGCGGTGGCAGGCTGGGTGGCAAATACTGGGAGACCAAAAAAGAAGTTGGATATGAGCCTGTGGGAAGATGGGATGGGGCTGGGATGGGGCAGGGAGCGGGGACCAGGGGTTTGGGGATATTGTATTTCCCCTGAGTGTACATGCCGAACACCATTCCAGGATTGTAGATTTGGAGGACAAATAGAGGAACTTGCGTGGCAGAAATCGTCGACCTCCAGAGCACCCCAAAGCCTCTGACACGCAGGAAGGTCCTTCTTTGAGCTTCTCCTTGCTCCAGTTTCCTCCCCTCCCCCTCCTAAGACCAGTGCTCAGAGCTCCCAAGGCTGCTGTTTGATCATCTGCTCTCTGATCCGAGTCTCCTACTGCTCCTACAGGCCTTGAAGTTGAGGCTAGTGCTGCCTGGGGCCTCCCCTGATCCACTGGCTTTGTGGGGAGAGGCCGGGGTGGAACAGATCCACTGTTGCTCTTCCCTTCTGGGCCCAGGTCCAGCTCTTGCAGGTTGGGAATCACACTTCTTACCCTCCGAGTCATCTCTTGGCCTCCAGGCCATGCACACTGACCCACCCTGCTGCTTCTCCACCACCCTCTGCAGCAAGCCCTTGCCCAGAGTCCCCACGGGATGTGCCGCATTCACAGCTCTTCTTGGGTCACTCTGTTACACAAAACTGACAAGGCCCAGAGCCTTAGCACAGCATGGCTGACTTCTCTACCATCCTTTCGGTGTTCCTGCTGAGGCTCGGTACCCGCTTTGATAAGGTCCTGGCTGGGCAGAGGGAGGATGTGCAGTATGGATTTAATGAAGGCGTCTGGTCTGGGACTTCAGCCTCCAAGCTCTGTCACCTAACAGCACCCTTTCTTGCCTTGACTGCACTTTAACCACTTCCTGTTTGGAATTGAAGTGGTCTGGCCACTTGGGAGTCTGTTTCCTCCTCTTGTCATTGTCAGAGGAGCCCCCTCTTTCAGACCCTTAGTCTTTGGGTCCCCTTACTTGTAGGTGAATGTGGACATGGCTGGTGTGGCTTGGGTTTGGGGTGGACACATGCAGCAGTTGAGCTCTGAAGACTCAGACAAAGACCTAGAAGTTGGGACTTTGAGACACACAAGAAGTGTTAGAAACACTGTCACAGAAAATATCCCAGGGCTTGTCCTGACCCCCTGTCCTGACCCTAACCTGGAGCATCTGGAAGGGAGGAGGCCTCAGTGGCCTCTCTTGACCCCCAGGGGGCTGAGGAGCAGCAGGGGGTTGTTTTCCTCCTTTCTCTCCTCTCCCACACCAATTCTCAAGGGAAGGCTTCCTTCCCCATTTTTTTTTTTTTTTTTTTTTTTTGAGACGGAGTCTCGCTCTGTCGCCCAGGCTGGAGTGCAGTGGCGCAATCTCGGCTCACTGCAAGCTCCGCCTCCCGGGTTCACGCCATTCTCCTGCCTCAGCCTCTCCAAGTAGCTGGGACTACAGACGCCCGCCACCACGCCCGGCTAATTTTTTTTTTTTTGTATTTTTTAGTAGAGACGGGGTTGCACCGTGGTCTCGATCTCCTGACCTCGTGATCCGCGCGCCTCGGCCTCCCAAAGTGCTGGGATTACAAGCGTGAGCCACCGTGCCCGGCCACCCCATTCTTTCTTTCTTTCTTTTTTTTTTTTTTTTGAGATGGAGTTTCGCTCTTGTTGCCCAGGCTGGAGTGCAATGGTGCGATCTTGGCTCACTGCAACTTCCACCTCCTGGGTTCAAGAGATTCTCCTGCCTCAGCCTCCCAAGTAGCTGGGATTACAGGAATGCGCCACCACACGGGGCTAACTTTTTTTTTTTTTTTGAGACAGAGTCTTGCTCTGTCGCCCAGGCTGGAGTGCAATGGCGCAATCTCCACTCACTGCAACCTCCGCCTCCTGGGTTCAAGTGATTCTCCTGCCTCAGCCTCCTGAGTAGCTGGGATTACAGGCATGAGCCACCACGCCTGGCTATTTTTTTTGTTTTGTATTTTTAGTAGAGACAGGATTTCGCCATGTTGGCCAGGCTGGTCTCAAACTGCTGACCTCATGATCCCCCTGCCTCAGACTCCCTAAGTGCTGGGATTACAGGTGTGAGCCACCACGCCCAGCCCTAATTTTGTATTTTTACTAGAGACAGGGTTTCACCATGTTGGCCTGGCTGGTTTTGAACTCCTGACTTCAGGGGATCCACCCACCTCGGCCTCCCAAAGTGCTGGGATTACAGGCATGAGCCCACTGTGCCTGGCCTTTTATTTTTATTTTTATTTATTTTTTTAAAGAGAGTCTCACTCCATCACCCAGGCGGGGGTGCGGTGGCACGATCTTGGTTCACTGCAACCTCTGCCTCTCAGGCTCAAGTGATTCTCGTGCCTCAGCCTCTCAAGTAGCTGGCATTGCAGGCGCCCACCACCACGGCTTATTTTTTTTCTTTTTGTATTTTTAGTAGAGATGGGGTTCTGCCATGTTGGCCAGGCTGGTCTCAAACTCCCGACCTTAAGAGATCCAACCGCCTCAGCCTCCCAAACTAGTGGGATTACAGGCGTGAGCCACCACGCCTGGCCTTTTCCGCATTCTTTCTTCATTTTCCTGAAACTATTTTGTGAAATGCAGCCATCTTGGGCCCCTTTCCTCCCTTCTCTATCCCACTTCCCAAGCCCCCCATTAGCTTTTTAGGGCTGTACAGCACCCAGGCATCAGTTGGCTCTGAAAGCTATAGCAATGTGACTGCAAGAAGAGTTCTTCTCTACATATGTGTGCACACAGAGATAATAGATACAGGGATTCATCCCCACAGATACATAAAGACATACAAGAAGACACACGTAGCTAGCAGACTTGTGTGTTGATTCCCTCAGGCACACACACTAACACACCCACTCATGAGTGCAACCCCTCCCAGAGAAGACACACCACAGAAATACCAGCTCACATACAGCTCACTCCCTGCTTGCAGATCCACAACCACACACATGCCCACGGACACCTGCTCACAGGCACATGCAGACACATACGGGGATGGTGTGCACACAGCGGCCTGTGCCATGCACAGGGGAGCTGATGGGGCAACAAGTTGGTACTGGGGAGGCAGCTGGCAGGAAAGGTGCAGACAGAGAGTAGAGAGGGAATAAAAGGCAACCTAGAGGCCCAGCCAGGGCTATCTCCTCCAGATTTCTCCCTCCAAGGTGGGGAGGGGTGCGGATGGGGAGGGGAGGGCTGGAGAAGCCGGCCAGCTGGGGGCGGGGCTGAGGGCGGGGCCAAGAGCCCGGGTTTACCCAGATGTTAGTCACTAACGTCCTTCCGTTCTCTCATCTCTCTTCCCCCACCCTTCCCTTCCCTTCTCCCGTCTCCCAGTACCCCCACTCCCAACTCCCGCCCCAAGCCGCCCAGCAGCCCCCTTCCCCTCCGGCCGGAGCCTGAACCGAGCCCGGCTGGCTGTGCTGCGCGGTGCCGCCGGGAAAGATGGTCGTGGCGCTGCGGTACGTGTGGCCTCTCCTCCTCTGCAGCCCCTGCCTGCTTATCCAGATCCCCGAGGAATGTGAGTAGCTGAAGGGAGCCTGGGCGCCTCCTTTCGCCGTAATGTTGGGCCCCTCTTTATCTTCTGCCTCCTCACCTTCTCCCTGCTCCGGACCCTGACTCCTCTCCCTGGCCTTTCCTGGGCACAGGGTGAGCAGGAGATAGCCAGGACGTTGGGTACCCCTGGAGAGAAGGGCAGGGTAGAAGATGCGGGGCGTGTCAGCACCACGGACAGGGACAGGCGCGGCCGCCGGGGCGATTTCAGCACCAGGGACAGCGAACCCGGAGTAGGGGCCCCGAGGTCTTGGGCCTCCTCCATGCTCTCCTTAGCCCTCCCCATCCCTGCCCGCTCCACTCCGACTCCTCCGCTTCCATCCCCCACCACAGGGGTGTGGCAGCAGGAGAATGGGGCCGTCCCCAGCCCTCAGCTGGCTTGTGCAAAGGCCCGTGTTCAAGTCTTGTCCCCATTTCTCTTTCCCCTCCTGGGCCCTTGGTCACCCTGTCTCTGAACTGAGACAGGGAAAGGTGGCTTGAAAAACCCTGGTCCCAGCCCAGCAGCCTTCTGGACCCTTTTTCGTGCGTAGTTATTTGGTGGGGGTGGGGGCAGGGCTGCTGGAGCATGTGTTTATGGTTGTAACATTTGTTGGGGGCACAAGCAGGTGAGTGGATGTTGGGGAGTGTGGCCATAGGGTTGTGACTAAGCATGGATACACTGTGTATGTCTGTGTGTTCTTGTGATTGACTGAGCGTAGATATTCGTGAATGTGATTTTGACTTCCTTACATGGGTAACTGTGTGAGTCACTCTGTTACTTACTGGCCAGGCTTGTGGAGGTCGGGAGGTATTTGACCACGACATTTGATTGCATCGGGTCATGTGTATGTGTGAGTGGGGCTGAATGTAAGTACACACTTGCATGTGGGGGGTGTTACCGTGATGGTGTTTTCTCCTGTAAGTAGCTGTCAGGCCGTGTGAGGGGCATGTCACAGGGTATCACGTGTGAGGTCGTTTGTGTCTCTTGAGCTACCAGGCTCCAGTCCCTTCCCAGCCTCACCTTGACACCTTTGTCTCTGGGCCTGGACAAGGAGGAGGCCAGTGCCACTGAGAGATGAGTTGGCGGATAGGGGTTGGGACGACTGTCTGTGCCAGCAGTGGGACAGGGGCTGCGAGAGAGAGGCTGGGGAGGCACCTGGCATTGGGAGGCAGTGAGGGCTTGGAGGAGGTAAAGGGGCTGGCCCCTTAGACACATACATGGAAGGCCAGGGCCATGCAGACTCCCCTGGTACAGATGCACATGGACACATGCACACAGGTGCATGAAGACAAGCCAGGTAGAGGGATGAAGGAGCAGAGCCACGGAGAGGCCACACAAGTGGAAACACACACCAGTGAGGCTTTTAGACACAGAGGACACAGAGGTGGATATACAATATAACACTGTACAGTGGAATGCAAGTCATGCATTCTCTACAGAAAGATGGGAGTGGGGAGAGAGAACTAGGCCAAAAGGCCATGGCAGCTCCAAGGCTGCCCTGGGCGCTGACCAGCACTCATTCCTGACCCTGATACGACACAGTGGGCAGTGGCAGGCAGCCGGCCCTCCCTGTTGGAACCTGTCTTCCATCTCTCCCTCCCCAGCCCCTCCAGCCCCCTTTGTCTCTTTTCCTGCTTCCTCCACCTAGTTGGCTTTCTGCATCCTGTCATCCCTGTCACCATCTCCCTCCCCAGCTCAGGGCCCTCTGCAGTGTCCCCAGGGAGCCCCCTCCTCCCTCCCTGGACCTTCACACTGAGGTCTTCTGCAGAGACAAAGCTTTCAGAGGCAGCCTGCTGCTCCCTCCCTCCCTCCCTCCCTCTTCTCCCTTCCTCGAGGCCGAGGCCGCCCTGGCCAGTGCTCTGCAGAGTCCTGGGGCTGGGGCAGCAGCTCTGGCCTCTGCCCCAGAGAGCTTGGTGGCTGGCTGGGAGGAAGGAGGGAGAAGAGGAGGGCTGGCGCCAACCCCGCAGGCTATGGAAACTCAGAGGCAGCAGGGCCTTTGGGATAGTTTTCAGGGGGAGGGGGCAGCAGGGCTCTGAAGGCTGGGCCCTGGTAATTGAAAACACTCAGCTGTGCTAATTGGATTAGGAGGGAAGCAGGCTGGAGCAGGGGAGGGTGCCTTCCAAGGCATCCTGAACGGGTGGGGTCAGTTCTGCAGGCCCTGCCAGGGGGCTGCAAGGACACTCCTTGTTAAAGGCAAGAATTTCTCTCTCCCTGTCTGCTAGAGCTGGAGGCATGGCCTGGCTGCCCCTGGGCTGCACGCCCTGTGTATCTATCCAGTGGAGCTCCTCTCCCTGGGCATCTCTCTGTCCCATCTCCCTGGGCTTGACCTGCCACTGCTCCAGCCCAGCGTGTGCCCCCTTGTTGCCACTGCCAAGGCCTCCTCTCCTGCCATTCCCTCTCCACGGGGGGGCTGCAGGAGCTTACTGTGTCCCCTGCCATCTGCCCCACTCTGGGGCTGCCTGTCAGTATTTCTCTCCATTCCCTCCCTTGCTGCCTGTCTGGATTTCTCAGATGAAGGACACCATGGTAAGTTGGGGAGGGGTGAGAGTGTTTCCCAGAAGGCCAAGGAGAAGGGTAAGGAGGCCCTCGGCTGAGCCTGCGCCCCAACCCTCCTGAGTGCTGGGGCCCTGCTTGGCTCTCCCTGAGCACCATGTGCTTCTCTCACCTGTGCGGGGCTGGCTTTGTTCTGTCTCTGCCCCAGCCTGGGTACTCTGTCACCCTCACTGTTCCTCTCTGCCATTCTCTCTGGTCCCTTCTCCCCTGTCTGGGGTTTGTCCTTCTTGGTTTCTGTGTCTTGGCTTTTGTTGCCCCCACTTCTTTCTGTCATACCCTTTTTGTCTTTCTCAGGCATCTCTTTGTAACTTCCGTGGCTGTCCCCTCTGTCCCTGCCTCTCTTTACATTTTTGCATGTGTCCCTTTCTCTCTCTCCCTCTTTTCATGTCCCACAAGCCTCTTTTGTTCTTCCCCTCCATTCGTCCCCCTGTGGCCATGGGGCCTCCAGGGGCTCTGGACCCTGCTTCCCTCACGATGGGACAGGGGCCGAGGCTATGACACCAGCCAGGCACCCTCACCACCGCTCTCCCCACCCTGTCTCCAGTGATGGAGCCACCTGTCATCACGGAACAGTCTCCACGGCGCCTGGTTGTCTTCCCCACAGATGACATCAGCCTCAAGTGTGAGGCCAGTGGCAAGCCTGAAGTGCAGTGAGTGATCTCTGCCGTCTCAACCCCTGTTGCCTGCCACTGACCCCGGCCTTGTGCCTCCCTGGACCGCCTAACTTCTAAGCCCAGAAGCCCCAAACCTTGCTAATCATCCCAAGTCCTCGCCATCTCCCAGTCCATCCCTTGGGGGCCCTGGCTGCTTTCACCTGTCCCTCCAGCCTGTTCCAGCCCCCGTTGGGTTCCAGGGCCTCAGGCCTCTGGGCCTTTTTCCGCCCACAGGTTCCGCTGGACGAGAGATGGTGTCCACTTCAAACCCAAGGAAGAGCTGGGTGTGACCGTGTACCAGTCGCCCCACTCTGGCTCCTTCACCATCACGGGCAACAACAGCAACTTTGCCCAGAGGTTCCAGGGCATCTACCGCTGCTTTGCCAGCAATAAGCTGGGCACTGCCATGTCCCATGAGATCCGGCTCATGGCCGAGGGTGCGAGGCGCTGCAGGGACCAGGGAGGGCAGGTCCCGGAGCTCGTGTGGGATTGTGGGCTGGAAGCTGCTGTCAGCCAGTTGTCTCTCGTGGCGAGGGGCCTGGGTGTCCTGCCAGCCCTCCACCCCACCCCAGCTTCTCCCCTGGCCCGTCTTGTTTCTTGTGCAGTCTCCTCCTTTGCCCTGTCTCTGTCTCCATTGCACTTCCAGTCATCTCATGCCTTTTCACTCCCTCAGGCTTTCCTGGTGCCTGCCTCGTGGCTGAGCAGGAAGGTGGTGGGGGGGGGCGGGGGGCGGGGGGCGGCGGGCTGGTGGGGGGAGTGGCTGATTCTGGGTAGACCTGCCTGAGTCACTGCAGTCATGTCTGTCTACACCCGCACTCCTCAGCAGGGCCCCTCTTCTCTGGCTGTTCCACTTGGCTCTCCATCTCTTCCTCTCCACCTCCGACTTGGTCTCTCTTGCTCCACGGCTCTCTCTTGATCTGTGTCGCCTTTTCCCTGGGGTTTTCCCTTCGCATTCCATCCTCCCTGAGCTTTCTGCCTCCTGAGCACTCTCCTCTCCCCTCCCCACCCCTCCAGTTACCTTGGGAACCGTTGCCATGGTTTCTGTGTCAGGATGATGGAAGGGTCTGTGACTCCTGCATCCCTCCACAGCTCCCCTCCCCCATCACTGCACCTCAGCCTCAGCCTCCCCCCACCCGTCCTTTCCTAGGGTGGGCAGGGAGAGCTGAGAACCGTGGAGGGTTAACCCTTCCTGACCTCCTGGCCTCCTGCTCACCCTGGCCTCCCTAAGTGCTAGTCTCTGCTATGAGCCCAGAAGGCATCCGGAGTGTCTGCCTCCTTTTCTGTGAACTTTCTCCTGGCCTGACCCTCTCGCCCCCTCGTCCATCCCCGGTGTAGCCCGCCACTCCCCTGCCCCCACCTCCCTTCTCCTGCCTAGCACCGTCTGGACCAGGAGGAGAGTGTCAGACCGTCTGTCCCTTCTAGGTGCCCCCAAGTGGCCAAAGGAGACAGTGAAGCCCGTGGAGGTGGAGGAAGGGGAGTCAGTGGTTCTGCCTTGCAACCCCCCACCAAGTGCGGAGCCTCTCCGGATCTACTGGATGAACAGCAGTGGGTGCCAGCGAGCGGCTGCCTCGTGGGGTTGGGGTGTTAGCAGGGGTGTCTTCCTGGACGGGGTCATGACTTCGGCCTCCTTGCCCCCTGCAGAGATCTTGCACATCAAGCAGGACGAGCGGGTGACGATGGGCCAGAATGGCAACCTCTACTTTGCCAATGTGCTCACTTCCGACAACCACTCAGACTACATCTGCCACGCCCACTTCCCAGGCACCCGGACCATCATTCAGAAGGAACCCATTGACCTCCGGGTCAAGGCCAGTGAGTCTCAGAGGCTCTGCACCCTCTCCCTGACTCCTTTCACCCTCAGGCATGGCCCTTCCCACCATAGGTCCATCTGACAACTCCAGGCTTCCTCAAGAACAGCTTGGCTCCCACCTCTACCCTGCCCAGACTCCTTCCCAGGCATCGAGAGCAGAGACAGGACACTCTCCTTAACGGAGGAAGACACAGAGGCCCCGGGGGCTGGCTGGAGTGTCGAGTCCCTCACCCTTGCGATTCTGGGGTGGAGGGAAGAGTGGGCAGCCCACCCACCCACTCTCTCCTGGCAGCCAACAGCATGATTGACAGGAAGCCGCGCCTGCTCTTCCCCACCAACTCCAGCAGCCACCTGGTGGCCTTGCAGGGGCAGCCATTGGTCCTGGAGTGCATCGCAGAGGGCTTGTGAGTCTGGGAACCCAGGGCAGGGCAGGGCAGGGTGGCGCAGCCCTAGCGGGGAGCTCAGACCACCGCGGGGTATAGGGGGCTGGGGCGAATGGCCTTGTCCTTTCTCCCTTCTGCTCTCTCCCCTTTGCCTCCCGGGCAGTCCCACGCCCACCATCAAATGGCTGCGCCCCAGCGGCCCCATGCCAGCCGACCGTGTCACCTACCAGAACCACAACAAGACCCTGCAGCTACTGCAAGTGGGTGAGGAGGATGATGGCGAGTACCGCTGCCTGGCCGAGAACTCACTGGGCAGTGCCCGGCACGCCTACTATGTCACCGTGGAGGGTATGGACCTCCTGGGACAGTGGCCTGTGATGTCCACTGTCATCGGGGAGGGGAGGGTCTGCACCGAGTCAAGAGCCAGCTGCCGGCTGTGGGCTCAGGGCGGCTCTCCGGCTCTCCCCTTCCTCCCAGCTGCCCCGTACTGGCTGCACAAGCCCCAGAGCCATCTATACGGGCCAGGAGAAACTGCCCGCCTGGACTGCCAAGTCCAGGGCAGGCCCCAACCAGAGGTCACCTGGAGAATCAACGGGATCCCCGTGGAGGGTGAGCAGGGCCTCAGGCAGGAGTGGGGAGTGTGGTGAGCCCTGGGCGCTGTGGGGGAGAGGAAGAGGAGGGTGAGGAAGGGCCTCAACGCAGCTCAATGCCGGGCTGGGGCCCATGGGCCCACCTGCTGCATGCACAGAGCTGGCCAAGGACCAGAAGTACCGGATTCAGCGTGGCGCCCTGATCCTGAGCAACGCGCAGCCCAGTGACACGATGGTGACCCAGTGTGAGGCCCGCAACCGGCACGGGCTCCTGCTGGCCAATGCCTACATCTTCGTGGTCCGTGAGTGCCCTCCCTTCCTCACCCTCTAACTCCCAGTCCGTCCCTGCAGCCCACTGGGCCAGGCCACCAGAGTGGCTCAGCTGGCAGCTGATGTGTCCTCGGCCGACCAGGCTGGCGCCGACCTTTCTCCTTGCTGACACCCTTTGCCCCATCTCACTCAGCCTCACGATAGCCGAGGGAGATGTAAGAGCGGAAAGGTCTTAGCACTGTAACTGAGCGGAGGCTCACCCCGGACAGGATGTGACCAAGGCCAGCCCAGGTGGCACCTCTCCTGGAACTTCAGGGAAGGCTGGGGACTAGGCCGGGAAAGCTTTTGGGGAGAGGTGACTGTCAGTTAGGCCTGGAATAATGTAAAAGTTGGGTGGCTGCGACCAGAGGCGCATCTGAGGCAGAGGGCAGTGTCTGAAGGCAGAGAGAGACGCAGCCTGGCGGGGGCCTCAGCTGGGAGCAGGGAAGCAAGACTTGCAGGGCTCTTGGGGGCCCAAGGAAGCTGTGCAGAGGGTCCCTGGCTCCTGGCCCAGCTGTGGCCCCAAGTCCTGCCCTGTCTCCCGAGACTCTTCCTCCCTTAGAGCTGCCAGCCAAGATCCTGACTGCGGACAATCAGACGTACATGGCTGTCCAGGGCAGCACCGCCTACCTTCTGTGCAAGGCCTTCGGAGCGCCTGTGCCCAGTGTTCAGTGGTGAGTGTCTTGTCCTGGTAGTGGTGAGTGTCGTGTCCCAGTGGCCAGGAGCCAGGGAGGGCAGGGAGCCCAGGCCAGCCAGTCAGAGCCAGGCCCGCCCTGCTCCCTCCAGGCTGGACGAGGATGGGACAACAGTGCTTCAGGACGAACGCTTCTTCCCCTATGCCAATGGGACCCTGGGCATTCGAGACCTCCAGGCCAATGACACCGGACGCTACTTCTGCCTGGTTGCCAATGACCAAAACAACGTGACCATCGTGGCTAACCTGAAGGTTAAAGGTCAGGCGACCCTTGTCACGTGGCTGGCAGTGCCTCTGGGAGGGAGGGTCCGGGCCTCTGGAGGACAACAGAGTGACTTCCCCATGCGCACATTACCCTCAGATGCAACTCAGATCACTCAGGGGCCCCGCAGTGCAATTGAGAAGAAAGGTTCGAGGGTGACCTTCACGTGCCAGGCCTCCTTTGACCCCTCCTTGCAGCCCAGCATCACCTGGCGTGGGGACGGTCGAGACCTCCAGGAGCTTGGGGACAGCGACAAGTGAGGACAGTGACGGTGAAAGGGGGCACAGTGGGAAAAGCTGGAAGTCCAGACCTCTTGGCCTTGTGCTTGCTTTGATGGGGAAGGCTCTGACAGGAGCGGGCAAAGGAGACAGGAGGGAGGGATGGGAGGGGAGAAGAGCTCAGATGGCAGGAAGAACAGACACAGCTCCTCCACAGGTACTTCATAGAGGATGGGCGCCTGGTCATCCACAGCCTGGACTACAGCGACCAGGGCAACTACAGCTGCGTGGCCAGCACCGAGCTGGATGTGGTGGAGAGTAGGGCACAGCTCTTGGTGGTGGGTAAGTCCTAGGGTGGAAGCCTCCACTCCAGAAGGCCGGGGCTCACATCCCTGGGCCCTTTCAAGCACCGACCCTCCCCACCCTCAGGGAGCCCCGGGCCGGTGCCACGGCTGGTGTTGTCCGACCTGCACCTGCTGACGCAGAGCCAGGTGCGCGTGTCCTGGAGTCCTGCAGAAGACCACAATGCCCCCATTGAGAGTAAGAGGCTTGAGCTTGGTGCCACCCCACCATCACCTCTGCCAGCCCTGGTCCCTCCTGGGATCCTCCCTCCTCCTGGAGCCTTCCTGGGGGGACATGGTGACATGGTTTGGGGGGACTCACCGTTCCTCATGGGAATCTGGAGATGCCAGTTGGCCTGGGTACTCAGGGACCCAGACTATACCCAACCCCTCCACAGCCCCTCCCCCAAAGCCACACGCTGATCACTCCATTGTTGGTTCACTTCTTGGCAGAATATGACATTGAATTTGAGGACAAGGAAATGGCGCCTGAAAAATGGTACAGTCTGGGCAAGGTTCCAGGGAACCAGACCTCTACCACCCTCAAGCTGTCGCCCTATGTCCACTACACCTTTAGGGTTACTGCCATCAACAAATATGGTCCCGGGGAGCCCAGCCCGGTCTCTGAGACTGTGGTCACACCTGAGGCAGGTGAGTCAGGGTGGCACCCACTCCCATGCCACCTGGAAGGGGCTCCGGGCTGTGAAGGGAGGGCTTAGGTGCCGTGCCCAAGTTCCTCTGCTTCCAAATTTTCAGGGGCAGTGCAAGGGGGCTGGACTCCCTTGCAGAATGAGCCATTTGTTCCTTGGCCCTCGGTTCTCGTGGCTCTCCAAAAGAGGCTGCAGCATTGATGTGTTAATACTTTCCTTTCCAGCCCCAGAGAAGAACCCTGTGGATGTGAAGGGGGAAGGGAATGAGACCACCAATATGGTCATCACATGGAAGGTGAGAGTCCCTGGGCTGAGCTGCCTGGGGGACATGAGGCCATGACCTGGGTGTCTGTTGCTCCCCCTTGGCTGTGCAAAGGAAGGGGCTGATGTCTGGGAATGCTGGTTTGCGCTGGGGGGCAACTCCTCTTCTGCTGGCCTCCTCCAGCCGCTCCGGTGGATGGACTGGAACGCCCCCCAGGTTCAGTACCGCGTGCAGTGGCGCCCTCAGAGGACGCGAGGGCCCTGGCAGGAGCAGATTGTCAGCGACCCCTTCCTGCTGGTGTCCAACACGTCCACCTTCGTGCCCTATGAGATCAAAGTCCAGGCCGTCAACAGCCAGGGCAAGGGACCAGAGCCCCAGGTCACCATCGGCTACTCCGGAGAGGACTGTGAGTATCCGGCAGAGCCCCTCGCCCAGGGTTGAGCTCGCCTGCTTCCACCCAGCCCATGTCCACACCCCTCAGCGCTGGTGTGCGCGTTTCCTAAGGATGAGGATATTCTCTTACATAACCAGAGCGACATTATGAAATTCCCCACACTTCACATTTCTATAATTGGCAGCGGTATTCCAGTTATATCAGCCAATGCTGCTTCTTTCATTTCCTTGAATCTGGAACACGACCAGATGGTAACTTGAAGTACCCCGTCAAGTTTTTTTTTCTGGTTTCTCCTTTTTTTTTTTCTTTTCTTTTCTTTTTTTGAGACGGAGTCTTGCTCTGTCACCCAGGCTGGAGTGCAGTGGAGACGTCTTGGCTCACTGCAACCTCTGCCTCCCGGGTTCAAGCGATTCTCCTGCCTCAGCCTCCTGAATAGCTGGGATTACAGGCACTTGCCACCACACCCAACTAATTTTCATATTTAGTAGAGATGGGGTTGCACCATGTTGATCAGCTTGGTCTCGAACTCCTGACCTCAAATGTTCCACCAGCCTCTGTCTCCCAAAGTGTGGGGAATACGGGTGTGAACCACCACGCCCGGCCATGGTTTCTCCTTTGTATAAGCTACTATTTTCACCTTTGCAACTAATAAGCAGTCCAGGCAGAGATCTTGAGACCATGCAAACACACCTCTCCTCCTCAAACTGTGCCTCATAAAACATCCAAATCCATCTTCTCTGTGTGTGGGGGCTTGGGCCTGGCCTCAGGGCTGGGGTGAGAGCCTATGGCTCTTTCCAAGTCACTGGTGGTTTTCAGACCCCCAGGCAATCCCTGAGCTGGAAGGCATTGAAATCTTCAACTCAAGTGCCGTGCTGGTCAAGTGGCGGCCAGTGGACCTGGCCCAGGTCAAGGGCCACCTCCGTGGATACAATGTAAGGGTTGAAGGCATGGGGGCCCAGGAGGGTGATCACTGAGGTAAAGTGACAGGATGGTGAGGGGGCTTTTCCACCTGCCAGCCGCTCTCCTGGAAGACTTGGGTTGAGAGGAGGGTCCCCATCAAGAGTGGTGGGGGCATGCGTTGGGGGCCCTGCTGGGTGCCTTCTGCCCCTGCAAGGTCTCCTGCCCGCTTGTGCAGGTGACGTACTGGAGGGAGGGCAGTCAGAGGAAGCACAGCAAGAGACATATCCACAAAGACCATGTGGTGGTGCCCGCCAACACCACCAGTGTCATCCTCAGTGGCTTGCGGCCCTATAGCTCCTACCACCTGGAGGTGCAGGCCTTTAACGGGCGGGGATCGGGGCCCGCCAGCGAGTTCACCTTCAGCACCCCAGAGGGAGGTGAGTCCTGCACCCCACGCCTCATCCCCTGCCCTCCTCCCCAGACCTGGGCGAGGACCTACCTGCCACTCGGTTCTGTGCCTTGCAGTGCCTGGCCACCCGGAGGCGTTGCACCTGGAGTGCCAGTCGAACACCAGCTTGCTGCTGCGCTGGCAGCCCCCACTCAGCCACAACGGCGTGCTCACCGGCTACGTGCTCTCCTACCACCCCCGTGCGTGCGCTGCCCCAGCAGGGAAGGGAGGTGGAGGGGCCACGGGGAGGGGGCAGAGCTGCAGCCACAGCCAACCCCTGTCTGTCCCCACAGTGGATGAGGGGGGCAAGGGGCAGCTGTCCTTCAACCTTCGGGACCCCGAACTTCGGACACACAACCTGACCGATCTCAGCCCCCACCTGCGGTACCGCTTCCAGCTTCAGGCCACCACCAAAGAGGGTCCTGGTGAAGCCATCGTACGGGAAGGAGGCACTATGGCCTTGTCTGGTAAGCCGGAGGAATGACTTGCCAACAGGAAGGCCCCGGCCAGCCGGGTCCAGGAGGGAGGGCCTTAGACTTCCTGGCAGCTGCCACACTCTCCTCGTGCCCCTGCATCCCCCAGGGATCTCAGATTTTGGCAACATCTCAGCCACAGCGGGTGAAAACTACAGTGTCGTCTCCTGGGTCCCCAAGGAGGGCCAGTGCAACTTCAGGTTCCATATCTTGTTCAAAGCCTTGGGAGGTAAGCGTGAAAGGGGGCCTTGGGGCGAGGTGGGGAAGGGGGCTGTAGGCCAGAGGGGCTGCCTGGCACTCCGACTCACCCCCGCTGCCACCCTCTCTCCCTCGCAGAAGAGAAGGGTGGGGCTTCCCTCTCGCCACAGTATGTCAGCTACAACCAGAGCTCCTACACGCAGTGGGACCTGCAGCCTGACACTGACTATGAGATCCACTTGTTTAAGGAGAGGATGTTCCGGCACCAGATGGCTGTGAAGACCAACGGCACAGGTGAGGCGCCGGGGGCCCACCATGGCCTGCCAGGGAAGCATGGGGGCTGCACAGTTCATGTCCTTCTGTCCCCTGAATGGCCACTACTGCCCAGGCCCCCTCCACGGCTCCTGTCTGCTTCTTCCCCCAGGATCTGGGTGTCCCCGAATCAGCCCCCTTTCATACCCTTTCCGCAGATGCCCTTTTCCCTATCTCCCTGTCCCTGTCACTCCTCAGCCCCCCAGAGGGCCCCGACTTTAAGAGCATACTTCAGGGCTTCAGGTCGGGTTCTGGCTTGGGCGGCAGCACGGGGGGCTGGTGTCTCACCCTCAGGCCGCGTGAGGCTCCCTCCTGCTGGCTTCGCCACTGAGGGCTGGTTCATCGGTTTTGTGAGTGCCATCATCCTCCTGCTCCTCGCCCTGCTCATCCTCTGCTTCATCAAGCGCAGCAAGGGCGGCAAATACTCAGGTAGCCTCTGAGCCCCACGTGACGGGGGTGGAGCCGAGGGCATAGAGGAGCACCTCGCCCCTTCCACTCTTCTGCAAGGCCTCCTGGATTCCCTGAGCTCCCCACAAGATGACAGGCGCATGGTGGGGGCAGGCGGGGGGATCATCCTCCCAGGCCGGGGTTGGGGAAACAGGCAAGTGGTGGCTGGACCGCAGGGGGCGAGCGGTTTCTTTCAAGGCCTCTTGCCTCTGGACATTGTTGAGACAGAGTGCTGGGGGTGCGGGGCGTAGAGGGGCCCGGAGCCCCGGGTCAGGCTGGGGCGGGAGAAGAAGCTGTCCTTCTCTGTGTCTCCAGTGAAGGATAAGGAGGACACCCAGGTGGACTCTGAGGCCCGACCGATGAAAGATGAGACCTTCGGCGAGTACAGGTGAGCCAGGGCAGGAGTGGGTGCTGGCACTCAGCTCCACCCTGGCCTTCACATCTCACCCCCTCTCTCTCTTCTCTGTGCTGCCGGGTGACTTCAGGTCCCTGGAGAGGTAAGGCAGGGGCGTGGGGCGCTGACCCCCCTAAGGGAGGGGCCAACAGCAAGGACTCCCTATAGACAATGTGCGCCTGGTGTGCCATTGTCCCCTGGCTGCCGGGGCTCTGACAGGACTCTCACTTCCCAGCCCCCAGGCCCGGCAGCTCCTCATTTCAGGGAGAGGCCGACACTCCCCAGCCCCTCCTCTCCACACAGATACCTTCACTGCTCCCCTCTCCCCAAGGGAGGCCCCAGACAGTTTCCCAGACAGGAACCAGGCCCCATAATGCCCTGGCCGAGTGCACACTTGCTCCCTCACAGTCCCCAGGATCTGGGGAATGCCCAAAGATGACAGCCTCAGACCTGCCTGCCAGGGTGGCCAGAGCTGCTCTTTCTGAGCACATTCTAAGCAAATGGAAGGCAGGCAGGCGTCTGCCTCACCCCCAGCCAGGCTCCTGCAGGGGCTCGGCAGTGCTCTCACTCGCACCTGCCCTGTGCCTCTGCAGTGACAACGAGGAGAAGGCCTTTGGCAGCAGCCAGCCATCGCTCAACGGGGACATCAAGCCCCTGGGCAGTGACGACAGCCTGGCCGATTATGGGGGCAGCGTGGATGTTCAGTTCAACGAGGATGGTTCCTTCATTGGCCAGTACAGTGGCAAGAAGGAGAAGGAGGCGGCAGGGGGCAATGACAGCTCAGGGGCCACCTCCCCCATCAACCCTGCTGTGGCCCTAGAATAGTGGAGTCCAGGACAGGAGATGCTGTGCCCCTGGCCTTGGGATCGAGGCCCCTCCCTCTCCAGCAGGCCCGTGGGAGGCTGGAGTTGGGACAGAGGAGAACTTGCTGCCTCGGATCCCCTTCCTACCACCTGGTCCCCACTTTATTGCCAAAACCCAGCTGTACCCCTTCCTGGGCACACGCTGCTCTGCCCCAGCTTGGGGGCAGATCTCCCACATGCCAGGGGCCTTTGGGTACTGTTTCGCCAGCCCATTTGGGCAGAGAGGCTGTGGTTTGGGGGAGAAGAAGTAGGGGTGGCCCGAAAGGGTCTCCGAAATGCTGTCTTTCTTGCTCCCTGACTTGGGGCAGACGTGGTGGGGTCTCCTCAGGACCAGGGTTGGCACCTTCCCCCTCCCCCAGCCACTCCCCAGCCAGCCTGGCTGGGACTGGGGACAGAACTCGGTGTCCCCACCATCTGCTGTCTTTTCTTTGCCATCTCTGCTCCAACCGGGATGGGAGCCGGGCAAGCTGGCCGCGGGGGCAGGGGAGGCCATCTGGAGAGCCCAGAGAGTCCCCCCACTCCCAGCACCGCACTCTGGCAGCACCGCCTCTTCCCACCGCCCAGCCCACCCCACGGCCGGCTTTCAGGAGCTCCATACACGCGCTGCCTTCGGTACCCACCAGACAACATCCAAGTGGCCTCCGTCACTACCTGGCTGCGGGGCGGGCACACCTCCTCCCACTGCTCACCGGCCGGCCTCTTCCAGCCGCCCTCACCCCCCAGGACCCCTTAGCAGCCCTGCCCTCCCTATCGTCTGAACAGTTGTCTTCCTCAGCCTCCTCCCGCCCCCACCTTGGGAATGTAAATACACCGTGACTTTGAAAGTTTGTACCCTTGTCCTTCCCTTTACGCCACTAGTGTGTAGGCAGATGTCTGAGTCCCTAGGTGGTTTCTAGGATTGATAGCAATTAGCTTTGACGAACCCATCCCAGGAAAAATAAAAACAGACAAAAAAAAAGGAAAGATTGGTTCTCCCAGCACTGCTGTGCCCCTGCTCAGCAGCCACAGCCTCCCTGTATGCCTGTGCTTGGTCTACTGATAAGCCCTCTACAAAAAAACAAAAGTATATATATATATGTACATAATATCAGAATTATAACAGGCAAATAAAACCTGAAAATCAAGAGCACCTTTTGTCATTTCGCGGAACACTTACTTCCCCTGTCCATGTCACACTGTGGGAGGTGCTAAGAACAACCTGCCAGGCGGGTCCGGGTGTGGCCCAGCCATGCAGTCCTGATGCTTCCCTGCCCTTCCCAGAGCCTGGGCCTTCCACCCACCCTGCCAGGCCTGGCTGTTGGCTACCTTGGGTGTTGCTGTCACATTGTTGCTGGGACTCAGGATCCTCGCCTCTGCTGGCCTCCTGAGACCAAGCTTAGCTGTCCTCATGGCCGGGCCCTTCACTGCTCAAACATGAGAGTAGAGTGTGGCCAGCGGCAGGAGCCTCTTCCCCTGCCTCAGGGGACACAGCTCCACGGCTCAGTGGAAGACTCATGATGTGCCCCGGTGGCATCGTTCTCTCTGGGGTACCCAGCCCTCTAAACCAGTACAAAGCACCTTATTTATTTATTTTTTGAGACAGAGTCTCACTCTGTCTCCCAGGCTGAAGTGCAATGGCGTGATCAGGAGCAGGTGAAACCATCTACAGCCATAGATGGCAGGACAGGGCTTACCTCTGTAGCTGGGGATTGGCTGCCTGGAAGCACAAAGGCATTCTCTGTGGTGATGCAAATGTTCTTTAATTTGGTCCAAGTCGTGGTTGCATGTGCGGATAGGCAGGTAAAAAAATCAGGTTGCAGTGACCTGAGATTGCACCACTGCACTCCAGCCTGGGTGACAGAGCGAGACTCTGTTCAAAAAAAAGAAAGAAAGAAAGAAAGGAAGAAAGAAGAAAGAAAGAGAGAGAGAAAGAAAGAAAGACAGAGAGAGAAAGAAGAAAGAAAGGAAGGAAGGAAGGAAGAAAAGAAAGAAAGAAAGAGAAAGAAAGAGAGAGAAAGGAAGAAAGAAAGAAAGGAAGAAAGGAAGGAAGAAAGAAAGAAAAAAGAAAGAAAGGGAAAGAAAGAAAGAAAAAGAAAGAAAGAAAGAAAAGAAAAGAAAGAAAAGAAAAGAAAAGAAAAGAAGCCAGCACAGGTGAGCCCTTCACTTCCTGGGCTCAAGAAATCCTCTGGCTTCAGCCTCTCAAGTAGCTAGGACCATTGGAGCACGCCACCACGCCTGGCTAATCTTTAAATTTTTGTTGTAGAGATGGGGTCTCCCTATGTTGCTCAGGCAGATTTCAAACTCCTGGGCTCAAGCAGTTCTCCCACCTCGGCCTCCCAATAGTGCTGGCATTACAGGCGCGAGCCACCACGCCCAGCCCACGACTAAGCACCTTAGATTTATGACCACAAGCCTCAAGTGGACCCAGGCAGAGCCAGCCTTCCTTGGGAATTCTGGAGTTTCCTCCCTGGTTCTCCAAGGCCTCACACCTTCCCCTCAGCCCCTAGGCCTTGCACTTTCAAGGTGAGAACTTTGTTTCATGTTTCACTGAGCAAGTTGAGAGCATCTGAAGAGAATTTCTTTCCTTGAGTTCCCATCATCAAATCTGTCCCCTCCCCAGCCCTAGCCCCCTCAGGTGAACCCCTCCCACCATGTGCAGTGGTCTCTGCCACCCCTGAGACCCCCTCTCTCCTTCTGTTTTCTGCATCTGTAATTTTTCTGTCTCCCTGTGGGGTCAGGCCCAGCAGCATACCAACATGCCCTCGGAGCTTCTATCACCAGACGCTCCCGCTCCTGCCTGCGCATGCCCCCTGGCTCCTGCCCCCTTTCACTGCTCCTGTTTACAGCAAAACCCCTCAAGATTCCTCTACACTCATTGTCCCCCGTGATCCCCACTTGTAACGGCGTCCACTTATCGCCCTCCAATATCTGTTTTTCTGTTCTTCCATAACACTAGATTTGTGTCTTGGGGACATGGCAGCTCAGCTGAAGACCCATTTCCCAGCCTCTATGCACCCAGTAGGATGGTCGGGCATGAGTGCGCCTATATCTGCAGGGCAAACCTGTGCTGGCCCCTTTCTTTCTTCCTTTCTTTCTTCCTTCCTTCCTTCCTTCTTTTTCTTTTTTGAGATGGAGTCTCACTCGGTCACCCAGGCTAGAGTGCAGTGGCATGATCTTGGCTCATGGCACCCTCCGCCTCCTAGGTTCAAGCGATTCTCCTGCCTCAGCCTTCAGAGTAGCTGGGACCACAGGCGCCCGCCACCACGCCCAGCTTATTTTTGTATTTTTAGTAGAGACGGAGTTTTGCCACGTTGGCCAGGCTGGTCTCGAACTACTGACCTCAGGTGATCCGCCCGCCTTGGCATCCCAAACTGCTGGAATTACAGGTGTGATCCGCCACGTGTGGCCTTGTGCCAGCCACTTTCTGTCTCCTTACAGTTGAAAGGCAAATGTGATCTGTGATCATGGGGAGAGCTACCTTGTTGCACCAAAGGGAAGTCGCACGTTGAGGATGGCGGAACAGCAACAAAGGCAGCCCGAGGGCCTGAGGACCTGGAGCTGCCACATCAGCCCTGGGCTGCTTTCCTGAGTTTTTAAAAAATTAAGGCATTTTGTTTTTTAGAGCAATTTTAGGTTTGCAGAAAAATTGAGCGGAAAGTAAGGAGTTCTCGCAGACCCCGTCACTCCCCCTACACCTCCCCATGATGAACATTTCGAGTCAGTGTAGTACATTTGTTACAACGGGTGAGCCACAGTGAGAAGCTCGCATGAACTAAAGCCCATAGCTGACGTCGGGGTTGACTCTGGTGTTGTCCGTTTATGGGTTTGGACAAATGTATAATGACATGGATCCACCATTACAGTATCATACAGAGTAACTCCACTGCCCTAAAAATCCGTGAAACATGTCCTTATTGAGGGTTACTGTGCAGAAAATCAAGTGCATGCCTGGTTTTTTCGCCTGCCTATCCACACATGCAACCACAACTTGGACCAAACTAAAGAACATTTGCATCACCACAGAGAATGCCTTTGTGCCTCCAGGCAGCCAATCCCTGGCTGCAGATCTAAGCCCTGTCCTGCCATCTATGGCTGTGGATTGTCTCACCTGCTCCTGACGGGTATGCAAATGGAACCACATGCTCTGGAGCACTTTGTGCCGGCCTCTTTCTCGAATCACTTCCATGAGACTCATCCAGGTTGCTGTCTGTGTCCCTTCGTCCCTCTGTGATGCTGACTAGTAGCCATTGTATGCATGCACCGCAACTCACTTACCCATTCCCCCGTTGATGGACGTGTGGGTTGTTTCCAATGGTAGCCATCATGGATAAAGTGGGTATATGCAGTCCTTTCTCTGAGATCCGTGCCCTAGAAGGAGCAGTGCTGGTTTGTGGAGTGGGCGTGCCACCCCCTTTGCTGTCCTCTGCTTGGTGATGCTCCTGCTTTGCCAGCGCCTCCCTCCTAGGCTCTGCTAGCTGGGGGTGTTTGAGGGAGACCACAAGACTGGAGGAGGAAGAAGGGACCTGCTCCTTCCTGTGCATATCATCTAGCAAGGCTTCTTCACCCTTGCAGCAAGTGCTTCATTTCTGTGGCACCGCCTGAAGCCAATTTTCAGATCTCTCAACACTTGCAAGACCAGCTTCATTGCATCCCACCTCTGAGACACCACCACCAGACACCCATTGCCCTATGCTCAAAAATCTGAGTACTAGGCCATCCCCTGAGCTCAGAGACCCCAGTGTCAGCCAGACCCCTGCTCCTTAGAGGTCTGGATCCCAGCCCCACAAGTCCCTCTACTGAGCTGACTCCTTCACAACTAGCTAGACCATGCCCCCACCTCAGACTTCAGAGACCCAGCTTCAGCTCTGTGGGCCTCTCTCTAACCAACCTTCCTTCCTTCCTTCCTTTCTTCCTTCCTTCCCTTTCTTACCTTTCTTCCCCTTCCTTCCTTCCCTTCTTTCTTTCTCTTTTTTCTTCTTTCTCTTTCTTCTTTCTTTCTGTTTTCTTTCTTCTTTCTTTCTGTTTTCTTTCTTCTTTCTTTCTGTTTTCTTTCTTCTTTCTTTCTGTTTTCTTTCTTCTTTCTTTCTGTTTTCTTTCTTCTTTCTGTTTTTTCTTCTTTCTTTCTTTTTTCTTCTTTCTTTCTTCCTCTTTTCTTCTTCCTTTCCCTCTCTCCTTCCTTTTCTCTTTCTCTCTTTCTCTCTTTTCTTCCTTCCTTCCTTTCCTTTTTCTTTCTTTCTCTATATTTTCTTCCTTCCTTCCTTTCTCTCTCTCCTTCCTTCCTTTCGTTTTCTCTCTCTCTCTCCTTTTCTTATTTCTTTCCCCTCCCTCCCTCCCTCCCTTCTTCCTTCCTTCCTTCCTTCTTTCCTTCCTTCCTTCCTTCCTTCTTTCCTTCCTTCCTTCCCTCCTTCCTTCCTTCCTTCCTTCCTTCCTTCCTTCCTTCCTTCCTACCTTCCTTTCTCTCTCTCTCTCTCTCTTTCTTTCAACAGAATCTCCTCTGTTGCCCAGACTGGAGTGCAGTGGGACAGTCATGGCTTACTGCAACCTCAAACTCGCAGGCTGAAGCGATCCTCCTGCTCTCTCACAGCCTTGATCTAGGGCTTCTTCCCTGCAGAAATGTGAGAGAATCCATTTCTGCTGTCGAAGCCACTTGGTTTGTGGCACTTTGCTATGGCAGCTCCAGGAAATTAACACAGCCCCTAAGGCTGGGGAACGAAGGGAGTTAGAACTCTTCAAACAGAGGAGGCTGGGCGCTGTGACTCACACCTGCAGTGCCTGCACTTTCAGAGGCTGAGCTGGGAGGATCACTTGAGCCCAGGAGTTTGAGACATCTGTCTACAAAAAATACAAAACGTAGCCTGGTGTGGTGGCACGTGCTTGTAGTCCCAGCTACTCAGGGGGCCAAGGCAGGAAGATCACTTGAAATCTCAACTGCATGCACCAGGGGAGGAGCTGTCATCCTTTCTACTTCCTGATCAGATCCTGACTGATAGCAAAATTAGCAGCTGGAGTGGTGTCAAGAATCATATCCTGAAAGATGGGGTTTGGAGATTGGTTTGTTTGCATCCTTGAGCTTGAAAGCAGTGGTAAGTTTCAGGGTCTCACTCCTCCCGACCACTGCCTGACATTTCGTGTGAGACACGTGGTGAGGCTGGGAATTCAACTGACGTTGCGATTCTGTAACCCAAGCAATCAAAGTTTGTGTTTGATTTAGCACTGTTAGCCCTGCAGGTACAAGGAGTAAGAGGATTTTTAGGGCTGACCTGGTACCCATTCTCCTCTCAGGACCCACCACAACCACCCCCATCCCGTAATGAGGGTGCAATCCACCACAGGTGGACAGGTACACACTAAAACACAAGAGGAAAACCCATACACCAGAACAATAACATGATTTTTGTTAAGAAATATTGGCAAAAACCTGGGCGAATATGTGTGGAAGTGGATTCTAAGGATGTTCTACCAAAAGGGATGGATATAACATTGGATTGGGCACAATTTCTTGAGCTGGGGGCATTTACCAGAGGGCCTATATTTAATGTTGGTCCATGCAGCTGAAAGTGACTCTAACAGCCTATGTGGTTGGTTGACTTAAACTGGAACTCAACTGTGGCCTAAATTCAACGATATTGAGATGCCAGAACAACCCTTGCCTAATGGAGAGAAGGGAACCCAATGTCACGATTCTGAGGGAAATTGCAGAGATTAGTGCCTTGAACTTGCAGGTTGCAGTCATGATGTCTCTCATATGCTATTTGTCTATTTGGCGCTTGGCAGAAGGTGGATGGCTCTTCAAGAATGACCGCAGGTGAATTGATTGCAGCTGCTGTTTCAGACACGTCACTTTACTGAAGCAAAGCATCATAGCCCCTGTGTCTAGTTTGCTACTGCCCTGTCAAATAGTGTTAATCCATAGCAATTTGCAAAGACCACCAGAGCACTTTTTTTATTGCTCAGGGTTGAAAAGCTCACGTATTTGCACTTCAAAGACCACATTTCTTTCAACTTGGCAGGGCCAACAGTAGGGCCAACAGTATATCTTCACAGTCTTCCCTAAAGGCTCTGCCATCTCTCCTCCTCTCTGACATGAAATGGTACTTACAAACTTTGATTCTCTTTCTCTCTCTCTCTCTCTCTCTTAATTTGAGACAATCTCGCTCTGTTGCCCAGACTGGAGTGCAGTGGTGTGATCTTGGCTCACTGCAACCTCCACTTCCTGGGCTCAAGCGGTTGTCCTGCCTCAGCCTCCTGAGTAGCTGGGACTACAAGCATGCGCCACCACACTGGATAATTTTTTATCTGTAATATTTGGTAGAGACAGGGTCTTGCTGTGTTGCTCAGGTTGGCCCCAAACTCCTGGGCTCAAGCCATCCTCCTGCCTCAGCCTCCCAAAGTGCTGAGATTACAGGCGTGAGCCATCGCACCTGGCCAATAGCAGTTGTTTTGATGGTAAACTTTACAACTTAGCCTCTAGGTCACAGAATAGTTAAGAAGGATACTGGCATCTTGTTACACAGAAACATAAAGTTGTCATTACTGCTGAGGGAAGTTCAAATTATGCAAGGAGGCTTCGAACTGACGTTGCGAAGCCAAAGGGGCAGGGGCGGGGAAGGCGCCATACTCTGCTTTGTGAGGCTGGTGCTGGGACTCTGAACCTACATTCCTTCTTTGTGGTCTGGCTGGTTGTCAGTTTCCACCAACTGGGACACTAGAGGGAGACTGGAAGGTTGGGAAGGAGAGAAGGGTCTTGCTCCTTCCTGTTTGCTTTCTATTCCCGTGGCTGTAGTGCCAGTCTCGGTTGGCCCTTAGCAGCAGCAGTGGTTTCAGGCTCCAGCTCATTTCAGCCTTCTCGGAACCCGCCAGATGACACCCCTTCCTCAGAGGTCGGAGGCCCAGCTCTACATGCCCCACCAAGTGTTGGCAGCACCAGCAGCAGACATTCCACACCCAAGGTGTGCAAGCCCATTGATTATCAGAGGAATGCAAATCAAAACAACAGTATCACTTCATACCCATCAGATTGACAAATACGCACACACGTAGAAATGCAGGCAATAGCAAATGCTGGCAGGGATGTGTGGCTAGAGAGCGCTCATGTACTGCTGGTGGAGATACAGACCAACACAGCCATTCTGGAGAACAATATGTCAGTATCTCGTCAAATTAAGTATACACTAGATTGGGTAATTTTGGTAATTCTCTGTAATTCTGCTCTTGGGTATACATCACAAAAATTCTTGGCTGGGCATGGTGGCTCACGCCTGTAATCGTGGCACTTTGGGAGGCTGAGGTGGGAGAATTACTTGAACCCGGGAGTTTGAGACCAGACTCAGCAACATGCTGAGACTCCATCTCTACAAAAAATACAAAAATTCGCCGCGTGTGGTAGCTCATGCCTGTGGCCCCAGCTACATGAGAAGCTTAGGCAGGAGCATCCATTGAGTCCAGGAGGTTGAGGCTGCAGTGAGCCATGTTCATGCTACTGCACTCCAACCTGGGTGACAGAGCAATGGCCTGCATGACAAAGGTCATGGCAGCATTATTTGTAGTGACTGAGGAAGCAGATAAAACATTAGGGAGTGTTAATGCAGTACTTGGAAGCAAGATTATATGTAGACTCAACAATATAAATAGAGCCTAAAACCTACTGCTGAATGACTTCTGTGTCTGGCAATGACAAAATAAGTAATTTGAACCACAACCTCCACTGAGAACAACTAAACAGACTCAATAAAACAGGGAAAATATTTGCTTGAAAATATCCAAGTGATAATAGGCAGTGAAGCATATGGGACCAAGATATGGGAGAAAGGAAATGAGCTGAGAGATGAGCTCAGCATTTAAGGCTGCTTATCCCCTATGGCCATCGGCTAATTCCAGCAGAGACAGCTGAGGGCCCAAGAAGCTGAGCAGAACGGTTAGCAGACTTATGAGGTAAGGGGTCAAAAATCAGAGTGCAGGGCTCACCAAGGAGGAGGGTCCTAGTAAGCCCCTCGTGCTTTGGGTTGGAAACCCAAAGGTCTAGGAATAAGTGTAAACTGGAAATAGAATAGCCCTCTAAAGGACTGCATCCCTGTCCCCTAAGGGACTGTAGTCAAGATTTGAGCTCTTTCAATCCCTGAAAATTGGATTAAGGTGATCAGGATTTCTAGTGCCCCAGCTGCCTGCCAGAAACAAATGTAAATTTTCTCTGGAGGAAGATAGCATTGTCCTTGGCTTCAAATGATTTATAGTTTTCCATTCACAATGTCCAGCACTCGATAAAAAACAATCAGGACAAGGCCCGGCATGGTGGCTCATGCCTGTAATCCCAGCACTTGGGAGGCTGAGGCAGGTGGATTGCTTGAGCCCAGTAGTTCAAGGTTACAGTGAGCTATGATTGCACTCCAGTCTAGGTGACAGTGTGAGACCCTGTCTTAAAAACAAACAAAACATGTCATAAGGAGAAAAGAAAATGTAATAAAAATGAAATTAGAAAAGTAATATAATAAAAATAGAGCCACAAGGACTCCAAATAATGGCATTATCAGATACAGACTTTAAAATAATTATATTTAATAATTCAAGGAAACAAAAGACAGAATTGAGAAATTTAGCAGATAATTTGAAACTACAAAAAGAATCTAGTGAAAAATTTAGAAATATAAAATATACAAATTAAAATTAGGAGCTCAATGGGTGGGATATACAAGAGCTGAAGAGAGAATTGAACAGAAAGATAGTTGAACAGAAAGATAAGTCAGAAGTGGCCGGGCGCGGTGGCTCACGCTTGTAATCCCAGCACTTTGGGAGGCCGAGGCGGGCGGATCACGAGGTCAGGAGATCGAGACCACGGTGAAACCCCGTCTCTACTACAAATACAAAAATATTAGCCGGGCGTGGTGGCGGGTGCCTGTAGTCCCAGCTACTCGGAGAGGCTGAGGCAGGAGAATGGCGTGAACCCGGGAGGTGGAGCCTGCAGTGAGCCGAGATCGCGCCACTGCACTCCAGCCTGGGCGACAGAGCGAGACTCCGTCTCAAAAAAATAAAAAATAAAAAAAGATAAGTCAGAAGAAAATAGCCAGACTAAAGCTTGGAGAGGTAAAAAGGTGGTAGAAGACAAGGCAAAAGGAGATAAGAGACATAGGGGATACAGAAAGAAGGTCTCGTATATGTGTGTGTGCGTGTATTTTTTTTTTTTTTAAGACAAGGTCTTGCTGTGTTACCCAGGCTGGAGGGCAGTGGCACAATCTCTGCTCACTGCAGCCTCGACCTCCTGAGCTCAAGCAATCCTCCTACCTTAGCCTCCTGAGTAGCTAGCACTACAGGCACATGCAATCATGCCCAGCTAATTTTGTTCATTTTTTTTTTTTTTTTTTTGTAGAGATGAGATCTTACTATGTTGCCCAGGTTGGTCTTGAGCTCCTATGATCAAGGGATCTTCCTGCCTCGGCCTCCCAAAGTGCTGGGATTACAGGCATGAACAACCATGCTTGACCTAATATATGCTTAATTGGAGTTCAGAAAAACAAGGTGAGAAAGAATGGGGCACACATAATATTTGAAGAGTTAATGGATGAAATATTTCCAAACTGGTGAAGGATATCAAGTCAGTTTCTAGGAGTCACATGAACCAAGAGCAGGATAAAACAAACTAACAAAAAACCACACCTAGGCACATCATAGTAAAACTGAGGGAAAGCAAAGACAAAGAGAAAATATTCAAAGCGGCCGGGCGCGGTGGCTCACGCTTGTAATCCCAGCACTTTGGGAGGCCAAGGCGGGTGGATCACGAGGTCAGGAGATCGAGACCATGGTGAAACCCCGTCTCTACTAAAAACACAAAAAAAATTAGCCGGGCGTGGTGGCGGGCACCTGTAGTCCCAGCTACTCAGAGAGGCTGAGGCAGGAGAATGGCGTGAACCCGGGAGGCGGAGCTTGCAGTGAGCCGAGATTGCGCCACTGCACTCCAGCCTGGGTGACAGAGCGAGACTCCGTCTCAAAAAAAAAAAAAAAAAAAAATATTCAAAGCAGCTGGTGGGTGGGTTGATTACTTTTATAGTTATGCAGTTTGACTGACAGCCAACTTGTCAACACAAACTACAGAAGCCAGAAAACAAGACAATGGTATATTTGATGTGCTAACAACAACAAAAATAACTGCCAGCCTTGAATTTTATGTCCAAGGACAATCTCTGTCCTTGGATCACAAAAATGGCCTCAAATTCATGCCATTCCTGGATGCATACCCTTTTGTGATGGAACTTTCAGCTCCTCCCTGCAAGAGGTAGAGTCCATTTTTCCACACTGTCAGATCTGGGCTTGGCCATGTGATTTGCTTTGGTCAATGGGACATTAAAAAACAAAAGGCTTAAAAAGTGCCAATATGGCTGGGCGCAGTGGCTCACACCTGTAATCCCAGCACTTTGGGAGGCTGAGGCGGGTGGATCACCTAAGGTCAGGAGTTCGAGACCAGCTTGACCAACATGGTGAAACCCTATCTCTACTAAAAATACAAAATTAGCGGGGCATAGTGGCGCAGGCCTGTAATCCCAGCTACTCGGGAGGCTGAAGCAGGAGAACTGCTTGAAGCTGGGAGGTGGCAGTTGCAGTGAGCAGAGATGGTGCCATTGCACTCCACCCTGGGCAACAAGAGCAAAACTCTGTCTCAAAACAAGAAACAAAACAAACAACAACAACAACAACAACTCAAATAAGGGAAAAGGTGGTAGGATGTCAGGACTGACTATCATGTAAGCTTAGGAGCAGCTATTCGGTATTTGGGACTCTAGAGAAAGTCAAAGAAGAAAAGAAGAAACTGAAAAACTTCTGTGTTAGTTGCTCAAGCCTGTTTACTAAAAGGGAGTGACTCCTGTTCTGGACAACCCAGAAAGGAAAGGAAGCAAGACACGTGTCATCATTGCAAGAAGCAAGGACATTGGAAGAGGGATTGTCCAAAGAGACTGGGGCATGCAGGATGGCAGGAACAAGAGAATCAGGGGTAGGGGCCTAGGAGGATAAAACTCTCAGCTAGGAGATACTTTACAAATGGCTCAAAATGGATAGATTGAGGAAATGGCAGTGGCGGGAAGAGATTAGGTTTAAGTGTGTGTATGTCGGTCACTGCTTGCCAGGCTGACCTGTCCTTGCCTTTTCCCATAGAGACTGGTGCTACTTATTCTGCATTTGCCTTGGAAAGCTCTTGCTCTTGCTTTCTGTCAGTACAGGTTGTTTGTATCTTGGCTCAGCCTTCTACATATTCCCTTCCCTCCAATTCCCATCAGATGGGCCCTCTGCCTTTGCCTAAGGAGCAAGTGCTCCCCCTTTCTCCTGACTCTTCTGTAAACCTATTGGCAAGAGACCTGCCGTGCACCTCCAAGCCTACCATGTTCAGTGCCGGAAAAGCCCCCTTCCTGAGCTGACACAAATCAAGTCATCTCTTGAGCCCTAGAGAATCAAGATGCTGATTTAATTTGAGCTATAGAGCCCATAAAATCAATTTACCAAAGGGATAAGCCATAGCTGTGTGTAAAACGATCTCCTTTGTTGGGAGCTCAATTAGAAGGAATGAAATAGGTTATAAAAGAATTAGAGGCCAGATGTGGGGGCTCACCTGTAATCCCAGCACTTTGGGAGGTCGAGGCAGGAGGATCTCTTGAGCCCAGGAGTTTGAGACCAGCCTGGGCAACATAGCAAGACCCTGTCTCTACAAAAAGCAAAAAAAAAAGAAAGAAAGAAAGAAAGAAAAATTAGCCAGGCGAGGTGGTGCGTGCCTCTAGCCCTAGCTACTCAGGAGGCAGAGGTGGGAGGATCTCTTGAGCCCGGGAGGTCGAGGCTGCCGTGAGTTGAGATGGTGCCACTGCACTCCAGCCTGGGCGACAGAGCAAGACCTTGTCTCAAAAAAAAAAAAAAAATAGAGAAACTAGGGATAATTTGAAAAAGCCACCCACTTTGAAATAGTCTCACACTTCCGAAAGAGAAGAGAGGTAAAAGTGATGAAGATGGTCAACTGCTAAATTTATTTGTATAAGATCTTAAAGAAGGCCTGGCACGGTGGCTCACACATGTAATCCCAGCACTTTGGGAGGCCAAGACAGGCAGATCACCTGAGGTCAGGAGTTCGAGACCAGCCTGGCCAACATGGTAAAACCCTGTCTTTAAGAAACATACAAAAAATTAGCTGGGTGTGGTGGCACGTGCCTGTAATCCCAGCTACTTGAGATGCTGAGGCAGGAGAATTGCTTGAACCTGGGGGGCAGAGGTTGCAGTGAGCCGAGATCACACCACTGACCTCAGCCTGGGCTGCAGAACAAGACTCTGTCTCAAAAAAAAAAAAAAAAATCTTAAAGAAGTAAATATGTGTGCTGTTCTATTTACTCCAGGAACTATTCTGACTTTGGTACCATTGTCTGCAAAGTTTTTCTCTGTAATTGATCAATTTTCTGCATTTTCTTTCTCTCCATTCTTCTAGCGGATGAATCTAAATTCTTGTTGGCTTTTGCTTATGAGAAAGTCTGATATTTATAGCAAACAATTCCTCAAGGGTTTTGAATGCTCCCATTATTTTCTCTAGTCATTTACAGAAACACTTAGAGGAATTTCTCCCACCAGGGGGATCTATGATTATTCGCTATGTAGACGACTTGCTGCTAGTAGCCTCAGAAACTAAAGAGCAATGCAAAACTGATGCTTTGGCTTTACTGCAATTTCTCATCTGACAGGGACATAAGGTCTTGCTAGACAAATTGCAATAGTGCTAACCTGAGGTGAAACAATTAGGGCATCTGTTGTCAGCTGTGAAGAAAGAGAAAAAGAAGCTGATGCTTAGGCAGGAAGTATAAACAATGGGAAAGACTCTCTTAGTAAATATGAATCTCCCTTTTGGAATACCAGAGCATTTGAATCAGACAGAAAAAGTCATTTTATTCCTACTGTCATCCAGTAGAATAAAAAAATTAATGAATTAATTGACAAATTAATGAATCCAGCTCTGAAAGACTCATTGGCTAAGATTCTGCAACCTACAATGTTAAGATGGCCTGGAACTTTACCACTAGCCTTATCTAAAATTACAGCCACTCGTTTAAGCAAGCATGGCCTAGCTCTAACTTGGGTCCAAGACCAAGTCCTGTGCCTGATTTTTTAAAATATTTTTATTTTTTGAGAAAGAATCTTGCTCTGTTGCCCAGGCTGGAGTGAGGTGGCATGATCTCAACTCACTGCAACCTCTGCCTCCCAGATTCAAGTGATTCTCCTGCCTCAGCCTCCCAAGTAGCTGTGATTACAGGCATGTGCCACCACACCTGGCTAGTCTTTTTTTTTTGTATTTTTTGTAGAGATGGGATTTTGCCATGTTGGCTAGGCTGGTCTTGAACTCCTGGCCTCAGGTGATCTACCTGCCTCAGCCTCCCAAAGTGCTGGGATTACAGGCATGAGCCACTGTGCCTGTCCTTCCTGTGCCTGATTTAACTGAATCCTCCCGTAATCATACTCAATACTTAATAGGGCTTTTCTCTTCTTTAGAAACCATGAGACTTAAAAAGTCAGAAGGATCTGGAGGTATCCCTCCAAAGAAGTCCACCATCCCACTTGACTGGGAGGTTTCCTCTGCATCAAAGCTTTTCCAGGGGAAAGGCCTGGGCTGCCACTGTGCTGAGAGGAACCCTTTCAAATGCTACTGATCACCTATAGGGCCATCAGGGAGAAAGAAAAACGCAGCTGGACCCTTGGGAGGATTGCACTGTGGTTGCCACAAAGGACTTTTCCTGTAACTGGTATTGGCTGCTCTATCCACAGTAGTGGTGCTTTGAATTACTGTAAGACTCACATTTTTACTAACAAACAGGTTATTTGTTAACATTTGAAATTGATCTGTTTGGAATAATTTAATGCTGGGAAGGCATAATCTCATCAAGCTATAGGAGGTCCTCACTCATAGCCCAGCAGCAATTAGCTACAAAATAGTTCTACAATATCATCATTAGCAGGTCTATTCATATTTAAGGAAACAATTAGATATTGGGAGTATGACTATAGAATGGATGAAAAGAACAGCATCTAATCAATAGACAAATAGAAAGCTGGCATTTATAGTCAGAGGCTGCGAAGACAGGTGTAATGTCACTTCATTAATTGTACAATGCAAGTTCTCTCCAGTCCCAGTATGGATAAAAAAAGGTTGTCTGTTATCCAGGGAGACTTAATAGGCTGTTATAATAACATAACTTGATTGGGACTGATGCCTGAGAAAGTGCTGATAGGATGAGTTTATCCTCAACTAAAAACAGATAGGGCAGGCCAGGCGCAGTGGTTCATGCCTGTAATCCCAGCACTTTGGGAGGCCGAGGTGGGCTTATCACCTGAGGTTGAGAGTTCGAAACCAGCCTGACCAACGTGGAGAAACCCCGTCTCTACTAAAAATACAAAAATTAGCCGGGCATGGTGGTGCATGCCTATAATCCCAGCTACTCGGGAGGCTGAGGCAGGAGAATCACTTGAACCCGGGAGGCAGAGGTTGCTGTGAGCCAAGATCACGCCATTGCATTCCAGCCTGGGCAACAAGAGCAAAGCTCCATCTCAAAACAAACAAACAAACAAACAAAAAACAGGGCTGTGTACATTATACCCTGGAAGTTCATAGTAAGACCTTGATTCGCCGGGCGTGGTGGCTCACGTCTGTAATCCCAGCACTTTGGGAGGCCAAGGTGGACGGATCACGAGGTCAGGAGATCAAGACCATCCTGGCCAACATGGTGAAACCCCATCTCTACTAAAAATACAAAAAATTAGCTGGGCGTGGTGGTGGGCACCTGTAGTCCCAGCTACTTGGGAGGCTGAGGCAAGAGAATGGCGTGAACCTGGGAGGTGGAGCTTGCAGTGAGCCGAGATCGCACCACTGCACTCCAGCCTGGGCGACAAAGTGAGACTCCATCTCAAAAAAAAAAAAAAAAAAAAAAAAGACTTCGATCCTAGATATGGCCATAGGTATCTTTGTAGTTCACATTGAGAAATACCATTCAGGAAGACAGAACAATTACCAAAGTGCCTACATTATTATTGTCAATATGATGTTACAGGGCCAGGCGTGGTGGCTCACGCTTGCAATCCCAGCACTTCGGGAGGCCGAAGTGGGTGGATCACTTGAGGCCAGGAGTTTGAGACCAGCCTGGCCTGGTGGTAGGCACCTGTCATTCCAGCTACTCAGGAGGCTGAGGCAGGAGAATCGCTTGAACCTAGGAGGTAAAGGTTGCAGTGAGCTGAGATCGCGCCACTGCACTCCAGCCTGGGCAACGGAGCAAGACTCCTCAAAAAAAAAAAAGTTACATATATATACATATACATATATGATGAAAACTCAAGAAATTCTGGGAGTCTTACAAGGAAAACTCTTCATTAAAAATTTATAAGACTCCAGAGTTAAACTAATCCTTAAGCTTGGATTGGATAAGATTTTGTAAGGAGCCATGAAATAATATTCAAATGGTTAGCCATTTGAAAGCTCAGGCAATGAAGATGTCATGACAGCTAGTACGATTAATGTGTGATGGAGGGAAATGTTCACACATTGCTTACAAAGAATCTGATTGAACTCTGCACTATTGATGTGATATATTTGAAAGTTGTCCTCCAAGGCAAGTATTGTACTGAATTCAAAAACTGATGCTACTGCAATTGTGGTCATTGTTTTGCATTTTACTATGGACTAGCTGGATATTTAGGCATCTGCAACTTGCCCAGAAAGAGGTAAAAGCAACAATGGTGTTAATTAAATATTGCAATGTTATTATTTCATAGTAACACAGGAAGAAGATTGTAAGGGCAAATACAGATTAAAAACAAGAGACTTAATTCTCTCTGTTGAAAATAAGGTAAGAGACTCCCTGCACCTTTTTCCTTTATCTTTTGGAATTTCTTTCTCTGTCCTTTTCAAAGGTATGTAGATGTTTTTAATGGCTAAAGAAGCTCTGGCCAGTTTCACAACTCAGGAATGTTTCCTCTCCTCTGGGATCCGGGAGCCAGCTTTTTGAAATGTAATTAATCATCCAGGAAGATAACTCTCCTCATCTGTCAGTTTCAGCTGCCACCTGGCTCTGAATTGTGAAACCTGCCTACTGTAGTGGATACAGACCCACTTAGCTGTATAGAAGAGTGAGTCCCTTTCTGTCTTTTGTTTTTAATTAAATTTCCCCAACATACTCCATAGCAATGGGGAAAGGAGTTGTTCCCTTTTCCCATTGCTATGGACTATGTTGGGGAAATGTAACTCATCCGACCAGGCACTTTCTCAGGCATCAGTCCCAATCAAGTTATGTTATTATAACAAGTGTTGTCCTTTCCCCATTGCTATGGAGTATGTTGGGGAAATTTAATTAAAAACAAAATATTCTCCCAACCCAGAAAACCTCTCCACAAAAGTAGAAGAGAAAGAAAACAATTTATAACTGAATAAGCATTAAACCAGAATGCGGTGTCCACCACAGGTAACCCATTGGAGGGACTGCAAAGACAGAAAGGAAGACCAGCGCCCTAGCAGCCCCTTTGGGTCATGGCCTCGTCCCAAGGATGCAGATGGCGGGCACTGAGACCGTGAAGGCATGAAAGGAGAGGAAGGACTTGATTTGCGAGTTGTGCAAGTCATAGAATTGGCAATATCCCCTCCCCAGGGGTTCATACTGTGCATTTTCTCCAGTAGGCAATTGTGATGGGACCAGAGAATTGCCGATGGCTCCCTTGCAATGTAAAAGTGCCCAAGTTCCGATATGTGTAAGCAAATGCCTCTGCCCTCAAAGGGAGATGCATCTCAATGCACTGTTGCTTTTAAAGGAAGAGAGTACTTTGGTCAGCTTCCTGGCATTGCTTAAAAACAAGACTCAAAATGGACCTTGTAATAAGACCCTACAGAATCCTTCTTGAGGATCTTCAGCCTGGAAGTCTTTTTTTTTTTTTTTTTTTTTAAAGAAAAAACAAATCTTGACCACTGCCTGACATTATACACAAAAAAACCCAATTCCAGGTGTGTTGTAGATCTAAGAACAAAAGGCGAAACAATAAAGCTTGTAGAAGACAACAGGAGAATATCTTCAGGACCTGGGGCTTGGGAAAGATTTCTGCTTTGCTTGCTAGGAGGCTGCCTGACTCCTCCTTTTGCCAACAATGGAGTTGGCAGGGGGTTTCCATGCACCCCATTGCTTTTGTGTTGCTATGCAGAAGAGTGGAAATGCTGTCTCTCACTATCACCTTCACGTGTTTCTACCCAGTCTCCTTTTAGAAGAGATGTTCTTTCTTTTTCAAGGAACGCCTGTCGAAATGTATCAAATGCCTAGTCAGCAACTAGTGATCCTGTGAGTTTCCTCCTTTAATTTGCTGAGTAATGAATTCTGTGGAAAGATTTCCTGATGTTGAATCACCTCTGTATTTCTGGAGTAGACCCGGAATTCTATTCTATTCATAATAATAGAATATTACATCTTGGTCAGACATAATGTCTTATTCTTTTGCTATATCCCTGGAATCCATGTGCTTATCTTTGATTTATAATTTCTGCCTTGGTAATCAGAAGTGACAGTTGTTCATAGGTTTCTTTTTGTACTCTGTTTAGGAGGTTTGGGTGTCAGCCTAGGTTTAGGTATTGTTGGCTTTATGAAATGTTTTTGTGTGGACTGGAATAGTTTAAATGATATCAGAATTATTTTGTCTTGAAAGATGATATAGGACTTGGCTTTGAAACTACTTAGGGTTGGTACTGTTTTTATGGAGAATCCCCTATTTTATTTTATTTGACACAGGGTCTCCCCCCATTGCCAAGGCTGGAGTGCAGTGGCATGATTGTAGGTCAGTGCAGCCTCAAATTCCTGGGCTCAAGCGGTCCTCTCACCTCAGCCTCCTGAGCAGCTAGGACTACAGGTGCGTGCCACCATGTCCAGCTAATTTGTTAATTTTTATTTTTGTAGAGATGGGAGTCTCACTATATTGCTCAGGCTGGCCTCAAACTCCTAGACTCAAGTGATCCTCCCATCTTGGCCTCCCAAAGTGTTGGGATTACAGGCGTGAGCTACTGAGTCTGGCTTCCTTCTCTACTTTAAAATAGTAATTTGTAGACTCAAATTTTCTAGTTCTTGTTGGGTTTTCAGAAAGTTATATTTTGTTAGAAAAAAAATTATCAATTTTTTTCTGTTGTTAAAGAATCAGCGTTTGTATTTATTTACAATTTTTACTCTTTTATGTTTTTTATTTTATTCATCCCAGTTTTGATCTTTATTCTCTTTTTCCCCCTTCCTTTGTTTCCCCTTTGGCTTCTCTCATTCTTTTTCTGGTTGTCGTTGACTTTTGATCTATCCTCCTTAATCATGCACATCTTGACTATTCTAACTGCCCCTCCTGGAAAGCTTGAGTTGTGTGTAGAGGTTGGGGTAAGACATGTTCCTCTTTTCATGATGCTCTCGAAGCTTGTCGTTTCTGTATGCTCTCCCCTTTAATCCAATGATTGCTTAAGATAAGTTTTTTCTTTTCAACTTCTTACTTTGAAAATTTAAAAACCTACAGAAAAGTTGCAAGAACAGTACATTGATTTGGTCTCATCATTTGATATACTATTCAGGCATAAAAAGAAATAAAATACTGATCCATGCCACAATGTGGATGAGCCTTGGAAGCATTGTGCTGAGTGAAAGAAGCTACACACAAAAGGCCACATAGCGTATGATTCTATTCATATAAAAGATCGGAATAGGCAAATCCATAGAGACAACAAGGAGATGAATGGTTGCCAGGGGCTAGAGGAGGGGGGAACGGAGATTGATTGCTAACAAGTAAGGGGTTTCTGTTTGGGGTGATGAAAATGTTCTGGAATTATTAGTGATGGTGGCACAACATTGTGAGTATACTAACAACCGCTGAATTGTATGCATGCTTTAAAGCGGGTAATGTGATTACCTTTTTTTTTTTTTTTTGAGACAGAGTCTCTCTCTGTCACCAAGGCTGGAGTGCAGTAGTGTAATCTCGGCTCACTGCAGCCTCCACCTCCCGGTTCAAGGGATTCTCGTGCCTCAGCGTCCCAAGTAGCTGGGACCACAGATGCACAACACCATGCCCAGCTAATTTTTGTATTTTTAGTAGAGACGGGGTTTCCCCATGTTGGCCAGGCTGGTCTCGAACTCCTGACCTCAGGTGATCCGCCTGCCTCGGCCTCCCAAAGTGCGGGGATTACAGGCATGAGCCACCATGCCTGGCCTATTTTTTTTTTAATTTTGCCTTTAAAATTGTGAATTATATGAAAATACAGAAAATGTATATATACAGTTTAATGACTAAAAATAAACAACAACTACTGATGACAATAAACCTGAAACAAAGTAGAAATATACTAAATTTACTGAAACAAACAAAAAAAAGAAAGGTCTGGCATGGTGGCTCACACCTGTAATCCCAGCACTTTGGGAGGCCGAGGCGGGTGGATCACTTGAGGTCAGGAGTTCGAGACCAGCCTGACCAACATGGTGAAAACCCGTCTCTACAAAAAATACAAAAATTAGCCAGGCGTGGTGGTGGATGCCTGTAATCCCAGCTACTTGGGAGGCTGAGACAGGAGAATCACTTGAACCTGGGAGGTGGAGGTTGCAGTGAGCCGAGATCACGCCATGCCACTGCACTCTAGCCTGGGTGACAGAGTGAGACACCGTCTCAAAAAAAAAAAAAAAAAAAAAGCAAGCAGGCAAGCCCTAGTAACCCTAAAAGTATAAAACAGATTGAAGCAGCGGTTTAAAAATCTTCCCAAAAATAAAACAGCCAGCCCACGTGGTTTTACAGACAAGTTCTAGCAACTCTACAGACTCTGCCAGAGAATTGAAATTACCCAAAAAAACCTTAATACTAACTAGGCAAAGACAGAACAAGATAGGAAGATTGTAGGTCCATTTTGGTCTGGAATACAGAGACAAAAGTCCTAAACAAAAATTTTTCTTTTTTTTTAATACAGGGAATTATAATTAGATTGGCATAGTTAAGGCCAAAACTGTAGATATTGCTACCTTATTTATCTTCAACCCTTGCCTTTAAGAGACAAATGAACACAAAACACAGGTGAATCTTGCTTGGTTCTAAGACAGTGAAGGAATTTCCCCAGTATTTAAATATATTCACATAACCAGTTATAGAAATCTAAATGTAAAACCAATCTCCAGTGAGTTTTAAGATGGCACTCACCATCTTTGTGAAAAGTTGAACATTACTAACGAAGTCTAATCATATCTTATCTTTAGAAGGGGTGAACAACGATAGCATTTACTGAATTGGAGTTACTATTAAAATTCAAAAACTGAACATATTCATTTAACCACAAACCAGTCTTAGTTTTAAATCAGGACTGCCCAACAAAATATTCTGTCAGTCATTCATGATCTGAATTCTGGTGTATGAGATCTACTAAAGGATGGTACAAATAAAAAAGTCATGAGACATTTCTGTTTTGTAATAAATAAGGCAGTGGCCAATTATTACTCATTAGTAGCTTTTTTGAGAAAAGCTATCAAGTCTGCCCTTTCTTCCTTCTTCTTAATGCCGACAAAGATCATTTTTGTTCCAGGGATGTGCTTCTTGGGATTCTCCAAATACTCCATCAGCGTATCCTCTCCCCAGGTGATGCCTTTGTTCTTATTGGTGGCTGTGTGAGAGTATCCAGCGGCCTGACCTGTCTTCCGCCTGAAGAGACTGTGGAGATTTGGCCCAGTCTTGTGCTTGCCTCCCTTTTCAATGGTGTGGCACTGGGAGCACTTCATAATAAAAATCTTTTTGCCTTTCTCAACATCACCCATATTTAATTCTCTTTTTAGTCGCTGGCGCAGCGAAGATTCCCGCTCTGAAGCCGGACGTCCCCACTCTCTCACAAAATTTTTTCTTTTTTTTTTTTTTTTTTTTTTTTTGAGACGGAATCTTGCTCTGTCACCCAGGCTGGAGTGCAGTGGCGTGAACTCGGCTCACTGCAAGCTCCACCTCCCGGGTTCACGCCATTCTCCTGTCTCAGCCTCCCGAGTAGCTGGGACTACAGGCGCCCACCACCGCGCCCGGCTAATTTTTTGTATTTTTAGTAGAGACGGGGTTTCACCGTGGTCTCGATCTCCTGACCTCATGATCCACCCGCCTCGGCCTCCCAAAGTGCTGGGATTACAAGCGTGAGCCACCGCGCCCGGCCGAAGCATTTTCTTAACGATTAGTAACAAAGCAGCCTGTCCACTTGTGCCACCTCTTCTGGGCTTTCTTCCGGAGGCTCTAGCCGGGGTAGCATAGCAAGAAAAGAAATGGAAGGCATAAAGATTAGAACGGTGGAAATACATCTGTCATTATTTCACATGAAGTGATCTTCTGAAAAAAAAAAAAAAAATCCAAAGAGGATATAAGGACAAATTATTAGAAAGAAAAGAGAGTTTAGCAAACTGACTGGACATAATGATGAATATACACAAGCCAAGTGTATGTCTATGCGCCACCCATAATAAAAAGACCTCATTTATAATAGCAACAAAAAATTTAAAATACTCAGAAATAAGTAAAGTAAAAGATGTAGGCGGGGCATGGTGGCTCATGGCTGTAATCCCAGTATTTTGGGAGGCTGATGCAGGAGGATCACTTGAGCCCAGGAGTTTGAGGCTGCAGTGAGCTAGGATATGCCACTGCACTCCAGCCTGGACAACAGAGCGAGACCCTATCTCTAAAATAATAATAATCATAAAAAGAAAAAAGAAAGATGTACAGAAAATTCTAAACACATTTTAAAAGACCTAAATAAATGGGGAGATATTCAATGGTGATTGTTAAGATAGTATCAAATCTCCCCAAATTGAGTGAACAGATTCAATGCCACTCTAATCAAAATCCCCACAGGATGTTTTGAGAAACTAAAGTTCATTCTAAAATGTATATGGTAGAGCAAAGGTCAAGACTAGCTCAGACAACCCTGAAGATGCATGAGGAGGGCTTGCCTGGCAAATAACAAGGCTTATTATAAAACCATCATAATTAACAAAGCCTGACCTTAGTTCGAGGGTAGACAAAGTAGCCAGTGGGACAAAATAGAGAGCCCTAAAGAGACCCCAGAAAAATGGACCTTTAATGTATGACAACAGCCTGGGTAACACGTCTCTGCAAATAATAAATAAATAAATAAATAAGCCAGATGTGGCATGCGTCTGTGGTCCCAGCTACTTGGGAGGCTGAGGTGGGATAATCACTTGAGCCTGGGAGATTGAGGTTGCAGTGAGCTGTGATCGTGCCACTGTACTCTAACCTGGATGACAGAGTGAGAACCTGTCTCCAAAAAAAAAGAGAGAAAAATACATATATAATATGACAAGGTGGCAAGGCAGATTAGCGAGGAAAGAGGGATTATTTAACAAAAGGAGAAGGAAATAGAGGTGATTTATAATGGGGAAAAATGAAATTAGGCCCTCCACATCTTACACAAAAATAATTTCCAGATGGATTAAGGATTTAAATGTCAAAAAGGAAACTTTAAAATTCTTAAAAGAAAATGTAAAAAGTATCTTTCTGACCTTGGATTAGAAAAGGATTTCTTAAACCAGATATAAAAAGCATTAATCCTTAAGAAAAAAATAAGGTAGCCGGGCACAGTGGCCCATGCCTGTTATCTCAGCACTTTGGGAAGTGGAGGTGAGAAGATCGCTTGAGCCCAGGAGTTTGAGACCAGTCTGGACAACATGATGTGACCTCATCTGTACAAAAAATTAAAAAATTATTTGGGTGTGGTGGGTGCCTGTAGTCTCAGCTACACGGGCAGCTGAGGTGGGATGATCACTTTAGCCCAGGAGTTCGAGCCATGTTTGTGCCACTGCACTCCAGTCTGGGCAATGAAACCCTGTCAAAAAAAAAAAAAAAAAGAAAGAAAAGAAAAGATAAGGTGGATTTAATTACACTAGAATTAGAAACTTCTTTTTATGAAAGACTCCTTAAAGAAAGTAAAAAGGCAAGCCACAAATGAGAGAATACACATCGCTGGCAAAGGATTAGTGTCTAGAATACGTAAAAAATTCCTACAAATCAATAAGCAAAAGGAAGAAGAAAATATAAAAACGGGCAAAAGACAACTCCAGGCAAAACAGAAGAGAAAACACATATGGCCCAGAAACCATGGAAGAAAAGAGCAGCCTTGCTGGTAATCAGGGAAATGCAAGATTATGGTGGGATACTGTTTCGCACCCATCAGGCTGGCAAAAACGAAGGAATCCCCCAAATAGCAAGAGTTGAAGAAGATGTACGCTTGAACCCGGGAGGCGGAGCTTGCAGTGAGCCGAGATCACGCCACTGCACTCCAGCCTGGGCTACAGAGCCAGACTGTCTAAAAGAAATAGATGAGAAAGATGTAGATCAAAAAGGATCTTGTACACACTGTTAGTGGAAGTGTAAATTGATAGGAGCACTTTGGAAAACAGGGCTTATGTAAAGTTGCATGCTGGCTGATCTCACAGTAATTCCCAGGCACACATACAAGAGCAACTTCTCCCCATTGCACTAGGAGACAGCTACACAAATGTTTACAGCAATGCTGTTTATTTATTTTTATTTTTTGAGACGGAGTTTCGCTCTTGTTGCCCAGGCTGGAGTGCAGTGGCACAATCTCAGCTCACTGCAACCTCTGCCTCCCCGGTTCAAGCAATTTTCCTGTCTCAGTCTCCCAAGTAGCTGGGATTACAGGCGCATGCCACTACACCCGTCTAATTTTGTATTTTTAGTAGAGATGGGATTTCACCATGTTGGCCAGGCTGGTCTCAAACTCCTGACCTCAGATGATCTGCCCGCCTCAGCCTCCCAAACTCAACTAAAGAACATATAATTTTAGGCATATATGATACAGCTATATTAAAAAAAAAAAAACTAGGCCGGGGGTGGTGGCTCACACTGGTAATCTCAGCACTTTGGGAGGCTGAGGGGGAGGGATCGTTTGAGCCCAGGAGTTTGAGACCAGTCTGGGCAATATAGTGAGACCTGTGTCTACAAAAAAAATTGTAAATTATTAGCTGAGTGTGGTGGCATGTGCCTGTAGTCCCAGCCACTTGGGAGGCTGAGGTGGGAGGATCAGAGAGAGGATCACTTGAGCCCAGAAGGCGGAAGGTGCAGTGAGCTGAGATGGCACCACTATACTCCTTTCTGAGCAACAGAGCCAGACCCTACCCCCTGCTGAAAAAAAACCTAAGCGGGAAGCAACCCAAGCACCCATCGACAAATGAATGGATAAAGAAAATGTGGTGCACCCGCACAACAGATTACTATTGCGCCATAAAAAGGAACGTAGTTCTGATGTACGTTGCAAGATACATCAACCTGAAAACAACATGCTAAGTCACATAAGCCAGTCACAAAAGGACAAATATGGTGATTCCACTTACATAAAGTATCTAGAATGGGCAAATTCATAGAGACAGAAAGTGGCTACAGGTTACCAGGGGCTGGGGGAGCAGGAACTGGGGAGCTATTGCTCAACGGGTGCAAAGTTTCTGTTTGGGGCGATGGCAGTGTTTGGGAAACAGTGGTGATGGCTGAACATTGTGAATGCTCTACTTATACAACACAAGTCAGTTGTACCACTGAGTCGTATTGAAAAATGGTTAAAACGGCAAGTGTTGTGTTATATATATATTCTATCACAATTTTATTTTTTATTTTTTTATTTTTTTGATATATTTTCTCCAGACAGCGTCTCGCTTTGTCACCCAGGCTGGAGTACAGTGGTGTGATCACAGCTCACTGCAGCCTTGACCTTCTGGGCTTCAGTGATCCTCCCATCTCAGCCACCCGAGTAGCTGGGACCACAGTAACGCACCACCATGCCTGGCTGATTTTCTAATTTTTTGTAAAGACGTGGTGTCACTATGTTGCCCCGGCTGCTATCAAAATTTTCAAAAGCAAGAGAATATGCAGGATACTGGTTATCTTGGAGTGGGGAGGTGGAGTTGGGGAGACGGCAGAGCACCTGGGTGTATTTCAGTAGGGCATTGGTACAGGGCCCATTCCTGGGCTGGCCAGTGGACTTACAGACATTCATTAGCTTATTTTTTATTTTTATTTGTATTTATTTTATTTTATTTTATTTATTTTCTAAGATGGAGTCTTGCTGTGTCACCCAGGCTGCAGTGCAGTGGTGCGATCTCAGCTCACTACAACTTCTGCCTCCCGGGTTCAAGCGATTCTCCTGCCTCAGCCTCCTGAGTAGCTGGGATTACAGGCGCCTACCACTGCGCCCGGCTAATTTTTTTGAATTTTTAATGGAGATGGGGTTTCACCATGTTGGCCAGGCTGGTCTTGAACTCCTGACCTCGTGATCTGCCCCCCTCAGCCTCCTAAAGTGCTGGGATTACAGACTTGAGCCACCGTGCCCAGACTTATTGATTTACTTTTTTGAGATGGAGTCTCTACCACGCAGGCTGGAGTGCAATGGCACAATCTCGGCTCACTGCAACCTCCACCTCCCAGGTTCAAGTGATTCTCCTGCCTCAGCCTCCCAAGTAGCTGGGATCACAGGCATGCACCACCACATCTGGAGATATATATATATACATATATATATATATATATATAGTATTTTTGTTAGAGACTGGGCTTCACCATGTTGACCAGGCTGGTCTCGAACTTCTGACCTTAGGTGATCCGCCCACCTCAGCCTCCCAAAGTGTTGGCCACCACGCACGGCCTTAGCTTATTTTCTAAACAGAAAATAAAACGAAAGAGGGCCTTGGGTGGACAAGTGTTGATGGATAATGATAATCTGGCTCTGTGAATCTGAAGCAACAACAACGAAAGACAGAAGGAAAATACCACGTTCATATGAGAACATGAGAAGCCCTCCGGGGCCCTGCCCATCTGAATAAATGGCGTAGTAGGCCAGGTGCAGGTGGCTCACACCTGTAATCCCAGCACTTTGAGAGGTTGAAGTGGGTGGATCACCTGAAGTCAGGAGTTCAAGACCAGTCTGGCCAACATGGTGAAACGCCGTCTCTACTAAAAATACAAAAATTAGCTGGTGTGGTGGTGGGTGTCTGTAATCCCAGCAACTAGGGAGGCTGAGGCAGGAGAATTGCTTGAACCCAGGAGGCGGAGGTTACAATGAGCCAAGATCGCGCCACTGCACTCCAGCCTGGGGGACAGAGCGAGACTCTGTCTCAAAAGAAAGAAAGAAAGATAGAAAGAAAGAAAAAAAAAGTGTAGCAGAAATAGACCAAAGAGTAAAGGCAATTCAATGGAGAAACGGTAGCCTCCCCAGCAAATGGTGCTGGAACAACTGGACATCCACATGGAAAAATGAACCTAGGCACAGACTGCTGTGGCTTGAAGGTATGTGGCCTTCCAAAATTCATATGCTGAAACCTAATTATCAAGATGATGGTATCGCAGGGCGGGGCCTTTGAGAGGTGATTCGGTCAAGAGGGCTCCACTCTCATGAACAGGATTAGTGCCCTGATAAAAGAGACTTCATGGAGCGGTCTTGCTTTTCTTCCCTTTTCCAACATGTAAGGACATCATGAGAAGACATCATTGATGGGACAGACCTTCACCAGGCATGGAACCAGTTGGCACTGTGATCTTGGGCTTCCCACCCTCCAGAACTGTGAGAAAAATGATCTGAGACAGACCTTCCATCCTTCACAAACATTATCTCAAAACAGATCATGGACTCAAATGTAAAACACAAAACTATCAAATCCTAGAGGATAACATGGGAACATCTAGGTGACACTGGGTTTGGTGATGACTTCTTTAGACACAAGGCCAACAGCACGACCCATGGAGAGAAAACAAAGCAGCAAACTCAGCTCATGGCCAAGTAAGGAAAGGGCAACCCGGTCACTCTAGGCCAAGGCTCCCAGGAGAAGGGAGCGGGACAGAGTTTCTGGGTTGTGGTCTGGCTTCAGCCTCCCTGACAGTACCTTCTGGAAAAGCCAGTGGGCAAGGTCGTTAGAGACTCCTGGGAAACATGGGTCCCCACTCACACATCTGACAGGGCTGGGCTGGGGACTGGGGATTGCATGCATCCAGTGGAAAAAATACAGTTGGCCTTCATATCCGTGGGTTTCACATCTGAGGATTCAACTGGCCATGGATGGAAAACACTTGAAAAATAAAAAATAGCAATACAACAATAAAGATAATACAAATTAAAAAACAAATCAGGCCGGGCGCAGTGGCTCATGCCTGCAATCCCAGCACTTTGGGAGGCCGAGTCGGGCGGATCACGAGGTCAGGAGATCGAGACCATCCTGGCTAACACGGTGAAACCCTGTCTCTACTAAAAATACAAAAAATTAGCCGGGCATGGTGACAGGCACCTGTAGTCCCAGCTACTAGGGAGGCTGACGTGGGAGAATGGCGTGAACCTGGGAGGCGGAGCTTGCAGTGAGCCGAGATCGTGCCACTGCACTCCAGCCTGGGTGACAGAGCGAGACTCCGACTCAAAAAAAAAAAAAATCAATACACTATAACTGTTTATGTAACATTGACATTGCATCCGGTAATATGAGTAATCTAGAGAAGATTTAAAGCATTAGGGAGGATGAGCAAAGGTTCTATGCAAATAGTATGTCATTTTAGATCAGGGATTTGGGCGTCCATGGATTTTGGTATCCCCAGTAGGGGGAAGCCTGGAACCCATGCCCCGTGGACACCATGGGACAACTGTAGTCAGAAGGGTGGGATCCTCTGTGTGTCCTGCTTCTAAGAGCACCATGGCCTTTTTTGCAGCTCTCTATGGTGGGTCAGAGTGGAGCCCTTCTGTGGGGTGTCATGGCATCCTCAGTGGGTCCAAGCTCTGGGACGTGGAGGGAGAGCAGGGACCTACCTCATCAGCACAGAGTAAGATAGGACCCATCCAGGTAGGAATCTGGGCCAGACTCACCTGGGTACCCATCTTCAGGTTAAAGAATGCTGGAGTGCCCCGGGGAGCATGGTGGTGCCGCCCTCACCCTGTCTCTATCTTGAGCGCAATCGCCCGCTCCAGCCTGACTGCTGTGCTGGGATGTCACCGCACTGTCCTCAAGCTGCACTGTCAAGCGCAGTAACTGCCCCAGGATCAGCTGTGTCTCATGTCCTTCCTCCCGGATGCTCTCCCAGGGCTGTATATTTGTTAGGGTTTTCTAATTGCAGGGAGAAGAGTATTCTAACTTTAGCAAGAAAATGGATTTATCTGGCATGATGCTGGGTAGATCACCAAATTGGTGGAACGTCTAATGGAGCGGGCTTTCGGACACACAGGCAAGACCAGTTCTTTTTTTCTTTTGTTGTTTTAGAGACTGAGTCTCACTCTATGGCCCCGGCTGGAGTGCAGTGGTGCAACCACAGCTCCTTATAACATTGAATTCCTGGGGCCAGCCATCCTCCCGCCTCAGCCTCTTGAGTAGCTGGGACTACAGGTGCGTGCCACCACGCCCGGCTAACTGAGACCTGTTTTGAGTGGGATCCAGAGCAAGAAAGGACCCTGCAGGAGGACTGGGCTGCAGGGCAAGCTGCTCTGCCACCAGCAGTGAGAGCCCGCCAACCTAACGGTGCTGAAGGGATCTGTCCATGGTAGGCCAGGATGCTATGCGGAACCGTCAGGAAGCCTCAATGGAAGGGTCCCAGCAGGGACCACAGAGGCTGTGGCAGGGCCACGCCTTCAGTGGCAGAGCTACTCACCACTGAAAAAAACATAGCTATGGCCATGCTACCGGGACCTAGAAGAGACTTATAGCCTGACCATGGGGCATCCAGGGCCTGTGTGACCCAAGCCACCCATTGTGAACTGAGTATTGAGGTGGAGATGGCACATTGAGGCCCAGGCAGTCCAGACCCCCGGTCACCCGGCTCTTTCACACTGGTATGCCCCCTCAGCTCACACCTATGGCCTCATGGGAGGTGGTGGTGGGATGTCCCCATGACTGACTCAGACCCAGGTCCTCGACTGGTCATCTCATGTCACCACTAGGAAAAACACCTGCTGTCACACTGAGGCCCTATGCAGGGTGGCCCTGAGGGACAGCAGTGAGGGGACATCCTCTCGGGGAGCAAGACACTAGGTTGTCTACTTTGTAGAGGGAGAAATGGCCTGAGATGAAGGTGTCCATGACCCCTGGGCAGTGGAAAATGGCTGGGCTGACTGGTCAGGGACCCGGGTGGAGGAAGATTGGAAGAAGAGACCGGTTTGGCGAAGAGGTACCTACGGGAGTGCTCAGGGAGCGTGTGGAGCCCCGTGCTCGTGCTCGCGCCCATGGCGCCGGGGAGCATGCAGTGTGGAGGGGGCGCGCCAGAAGCTAGCGAGCAGAGGGGACCATCTGGTGGAGGTCAGCCAGCTTCTCCCCAGGATGCGATGGGCCCACGATGCCAGTGGCCATGGTGGGAGGGCTGGAGGCTCTGTATAAGCCCAACGGCAAGGGCTTCCTCTTACCACGGCTCATCTAGACACTGCCGCTAGTGAATGTTCCATCCACCAGCTGCAGAGACCGATGCTGAGCCCTCAATATGACGCCATTCCTCAAGACTAGCCAGCCATTGGGTGGCAGGTTGCAACCTGCACACCAGCCCTTGTCTCAAGTTCTGCTTTCTGGGAGAAGCCCTGGATAAGAAACTCGCCTCCCTTCTCCACATTCTGGGCAGGCCGGCCATTCCTGATTTGTCCTCTAACGAGGAGTCAGGGAGGAAAGGAAGGGCTCTAATTAAACAGCCCCGTGTGGCTGGGGGTTCCCTCACTTGCCCAAACCTGGAAATGAGGCATGTAGCAATTTCTCCAAGTGATCTCCTGCAGCCGGGGCAGCCCCGGGGGACGCAGACTTTCACCCGCTGCTGCTTTCCAGGCAAAGGCCTTCTCCCTCCAGGCTTGTCCAAGAAGAGGGGGAAGGTGGTGGGAGAGAAGAGGAAGAGATGGAAGGGCTGTGAAAGCGGGGGCCGGGTGAGGGCTGGGGCTGAGGAACAGGTAGGCGGCAGACCCAGGCTGGCCAGTGCTGGGTGCAGGTCCGGGTCCCAAGGCCTCCGATGCCACTCTCCCCACGACCCACCCCCTCCCCACGCTTCGCTCATCCTTTTCTCTCTCTTTCTTTTCTTTCCTTTCTTTCCTCCCTTTCTGTCTTTCTTTCTTGTTTTAAACAAAGGTGTCCGTTTCAAAGACAGCAGGGAATGGCTGAGTTGAAGGAGGGATGCAGTCATTTAAGGCGAAGCCCGAGGAAGGAGCAGAGGCGTGAGGGCTGCTGCGTCCAGGACCGGGGAGAGGGGCTGAAATCGCAGACTCTCTCTGGGGGACCCAGGAGACTGCTCCTCCTGGCAGGACCCCTCTCTCCCAGAGCCGCATCGCGCAGACAACGCGCCTGGTACCCGCCCCTCAGGACCGGACGCCGGGTGTCGTGGGGTGCCTAGGACCCCCGCCCGCTTCCGTCGAGCGCCCACCCCCGGCTTCCCGCGCCTGCTCCAGCGCCCCCGCCGCTCCCTCCCGCAGCCATCCCCGCTCCCCTCCCCGCCCCTCCCGGCGCGCGTGCGCCCCGTGCCCGCGCCCCTCCCCCGCCGCCGTGGGCGCGCTCGCGTGCCCGTCGTCCCGGGCGGGAGCTGTAGACGGCCGGCAGCTGCTGGACGAAGAGCGGGCGCCAGGAGCGCCGAGAGCGCGGCCGGGCGAGGCGGGAGCGCGGGCGCTGGCCTGGCCGCGGGCGGGGGCCGCCGCCGCGCCGCTGCCCCCCTGTCGCGGGCCGGGCCGCGGCGCCGAGAGCGAGGGCCGGGCTCCCGGGGCTGGCGGCCATGGGCAGGAGCCGGAGGCGGCAGCGGCAGCGGCAGCGGCGGGCCCCGCGGGCGGGGAGGCGCGCGGCCCACGGCCCCTGACGGCCTCTGGCGGCCCGGCGCGCCCCCGAGCTCCCTGGGGGGCCGTAGCCTGGCAACGCCCGGCGCGCCCGCCCATCCCCCGCTGCCCTTTTTCTCCTGGCCGGGTGCGAGGGAGCATGCCCGCGCCTGGCCTCGGCCAGCGAAGAGTTAACCTGAGGGGCGAGCCGCTGTCCCCACCTCGGGGGCGTGCCCCCCTCCCCCGCTAGGCGGCCCGCCCCCCGCGCCAGGGTATGGCCCCCGGCCCCGGCCCGGGACCCAAGGTCCCGCGCCCAGGTCAGTGAAAGGCGTCTTCCCGTTCCCGCCCTCCGCCTCCTCTCGCCCGCCAGCAACATGGGATGTAATATGTGCGTGGTCCAGAAACCGGAGGAGCAGTACAAAGTGATGCTGCAGGTAGGGCAGCCGGCGCTGCGGCGGGGGCGCGGCCCTCCGCGGGGAGGAGCGGGCCAGTGGGGAGGCCCGGAGCGGCGGGCGTGGGAGAGCGGGAGGGCTCGAGGAGGACAAGGTAGGGAGCCGTCCGCACCCTCCCATCCAGGGGCTGTTGGGTGTTGGCGCTCCGTGGGAACCAGCCACGGGTGGGGTGGGAAGTTGGGGTTGGCCCGGGTGGGGCGCGCTTCCGTCCCGGGAGGCGCGGTGCGGCGGGCGCGGGATGGAGGTTGCATAGCAACGAGCGCAGTTCCCCGCACACGCTCTCCCCGCAGGACCCAGGGCGGGGGAGGGAGCCAGGCTCCCGCCGTGCGGGGGGCGCCGAATCTAGATCCCGGCGGGCCTGGAGCGTGGGAGTGCGTGGGCGTCCCCGGGCGCGGTCCAAGTTCGTCCGGGAGCTGGGTGCCCACCCCGACACCCACTCCCGCCTGGCCCTGCCCGAACGATGGGCTCCCGGGCCTTGGGCGTCTCGGGTGAGTGGGCACCGCCAGGATCAGCGGGTTGGGCTCTCTGCGGGCAGCAGTGCCTGGCTGGGCTTTGGGGGGCGTGGACCAGCAGGGCCCCACGGGGAGGGAAGGAGACGCGGGGCCCGGAGCTCGGACCTGGAGCCCAGCCCCGCGGCCCGGAACGGGGCTTCTTGCCTGTGCGTGGCGTGACTACGTGAGTGCGTTCCTGTGCCCCGTCTCTGTGTGCGCGGAGGCTCCCCCGGCCCCGCATTTGTGTACTTTCTGTGTGCACTCTGCAAACTGTCCAGAGAAATGTCCCGGATGCTGTGGGCCGAGACCCCCTAGGGCTAAGTGGAGGGAGGTCAAGGTCAAGGCACCCAGGAGCAGACAGGGCTCAGACAGGTATGCGTTTAGTGGCCTGGATTCAACTCCCGGGTTTATTGGTCTGGACTGGGAAGGAATCAAGTGCTTTGCAGGAAGGGTGTTGACTTGGGAGAACGTGGGGGAACCCGTGCAGGGATCGGCGAGAACTCCGGGGCAGGGGCGGGGGGAGGAGGGGCTGGGCACGGGGGAGAATTCCCAGGAATCCAGGGACTGACTTCACGCTGTGAGCCGAGCTCCTCTGGCCACCTTGTGCGGGAGCGGAGGGGCAGGGCGGGGACGCAAATCTTGCCCCACCCTGGCGGAGCTCCTGGTCCTCTCTCCCCGGCCCTTCTCCGGGGGTGCGCGGGGCCCTCGGCTTCTCCCGTTCGCTGTCCTCCGCCTTCTTCCCTCTCAGTTCCCGGCTGCCGCTCCTTGTCTCTTGTTCCCGCTGTTTGGAAACCTTGTGTGGCCATTGCCAGCCCCCTAGCGGGATAGGAATGCGACCGAGAGGGCGTCCTGTGGAATCCGTGTTGGATTCCAGGGCTGGGATGGTTGGTTGACGGGGACTCTGGATCCCATCCTACTGCTTCCTTTTCGGGAGTCATTCCATCAAACGGCAAGCGATTTCTCCAAGCCATTCCTCCGGGGCCGTTTTGACTTTCCTGGAGAAGGATTGGTGTCGCTCTTCATTTAAGGCCAACCTCGTGGGGACGTGTGGATAGGGGAGAGCGACCCGAGCTGCACCCCAGGCCTGAAATGAGCCATGAGACGACACCGGTAGCCCTTGGGGCTCCCCACAGCCCTTCGGGAAGGCCTCGGCAGGTCGGGCTGGGCCTGCCTTCAAGGAGGTGAACTTGGGTGGGCCCTCCCTGCTCTGCGCCCTAAGCTCTCCTTCATGGAAGGGACTTGCCCTCCCCAAGGAGGCCCGCCAGGAGGAGGGCCGCTGCCTTGTGCGCCCTCGGTGCGCTTTCCTGCTGCGCTCCCTTTGAAAATTCCCGTGGAAGTTTGGCTGCAAACTTTCACTTTCTACATTCCTCCTTGGCCCAATCAGAGCCGGGATTTTAGGAGGAGAACCATCCTTTACAACTAAGGGAAAACAAGAGGACTGAAAACAGTAGATACAGAAAGCAGTGCAAGCCATGAGCTGTCCCAGGGGACTGCGCTTCTGGGGGTGGACGCATCACCAGGTCCCAGCCTCTTCAGAGGAGAAGGAGCTTTTGTTCCAAAAGACAGGTCAGCTTCTGGGACCCCGTGCCTGCTTCCCGGCCTCCCTAAACACGGGTGCTCCCCCATCTTCAGGGGGCACTTCTCCCTGTCTCCCCTGAGTAACCTCATCTGCACCCCCTTGGGCCTCTGCACCTTGTCAGGGTGAGGCACTTCGTGGGTCCGATTTTCAGAAAGAAGCACATGTGCATTTGCAGCGCCTTCCATATACAATCCACAGAGGCCTGGGATCCCCAGGCTAGGAACCCCCAAGTCTCTAGCCTACCCTTGTGTTCCAAGCCATTTTCTGCCAATGACTTACAGCACTTCCAAAATTACAGCTGTATTGAGTTATAATTCTCCTACCGTACAACTTACCCTTTCAAAGTGTACAACTCAGTGGTTTTTAGTATACTCACAAGGTTGTGCAACCCACACCAGTAATTCCAGAACATTTTCATCACCCCCAAAGAAACCCTGCACTCATTAGCAGTCACATCCCCATTTCTCCCACAAACTTCCTAGCCCCTGGCACCCACCAATCTACTTCCTGTCTCTATGGGTTTGTTTATTCTAAACATTTCATAGAAACTGACCTTTTGTGTCTGGCTTTCATTAATCATAATGTTTTCAAGGTTCATCCATGTATCAGTAGTCAATTTCTTCTTATTGCCAAATAATATTTCATTTTGTGACGTGCAACATATTTATCCATTCGTCAGTTGATGGGCATTTGGGGTGCTTCCACCCTTGGGCTGTTGTGAATAGCGCTGCTGTGAACACTGGTCTACTTGTATCTGTTTGAGTCCTTGCTTTTAATTCTTTGGAGTATGTGCCTGTAGCAATTGAACTGCTTTCCACAGTGGCTGGAACCAGTTTACATTCCCACCAGCAACATACAAGGGTTCCAATTTCTCTATATCTTTGCCAACAGTTGTTATTTTCTGGGTTTTTGTTATGGCTGTCCTGCTGGGTGTGAAGTGGTATCTCATTGTGATTTTGATTTGCACTTCCTGTTAGCTAAATGATGTTGAGCATCTTTTCTTGTGCTTGTTGGCCATTTGTGGATCTTCTTTAGAAAAATGTCTGTCCTTAAGCCAGGGCCACACTGCTTTCATTACTGCAGCTTTGTAGTAAGTTTTGAAATAAGGAAATGAGAGTCCTCCAACTTTGTACGTCTTTTTCAAGACTGTTTTGTCTATTCTAAGTCCCTCAAGTTTCCATATTAATTTCAGGATCAGGTTGTTAATTTCTGGAAAGAAGCCAGCTGGCATTTTGATAGAGATTGCATCAAATTTGTGGATCAATTTGGGTAGTGTTGTTCATGAACATGGGGTGCGTTTTCCATTTATTTAGGTCTTTAATTTCTTTACATGATGTTTTGCACTTTTGTTAAGTTTATTCATGAGCATTTTCTTTATGATGCTATCGTAAATGGAATCGTTTTCTTAATTTTACTTTCAGCCTTCTCATTGCTACTGTATAGAAATACAATTGATTGGCTGAGCGTGTTGGCTCACGCCTGTAATCCCAGCAATTTGGGAGGCCAAGGCGGGTGGCTCACCTGAGGTCAGGAGTTCAAGACCAGCCTGGCCAACATAGTGGAACCCTGTCTCTACTAAAAATACAAAAAAAATTAACGGGGCATGGTGATGTGTGCCTGTAATCCCAGCTACTCAGGAGACTGAGGCAAGAGAATCGCGTGAACCCCAGAGGCAGAAGTTGCAGTGAGCTGAGATCACACCGCTGCACTCCAGCCTGGGTGACAGGGCAGGACTCAGTCTCAAAAAAAAAAAATCGATTTTTATACGTTGATCCTATATCTTGCGACCTTACTAAAATTGTTTATTAAGTATAATTTGTTTAGTAGATTCCTCAGGATTATCTACATATTAGGATCATGTCATTGGCAAATAGAAATCGTTTTTCTTCTTCCTTTCCAATCTGGATGCCTTTGATTTCTTTTCTTTTCTTTCTTTTTTTTGAGACACAGTCTCACTCTGTCACCCAGACTGGAGTGCAGTGGTGCAATCTCGGCTCACTGCAACCTCCGCCTCCCGGGTTCAAGTGATTCTCCTGCCTCAGCTTCCCATGTAGCTGGGATTACAGGCACACACTACCACACCCAGCTAATTTTTGTATTTTTAGCAGAGACGAGGTTTTGCCATGTTGGCCAGGCTAGTCTTGAACTCCTGGTCTCAAGCAATCCTGCCCGCCTCGGCCTCCCAAAGTGCTGGGATTACCGGTGTAAGCCACCATTCCCGGCCCTTCGATTTCTTTTTCTTGTTAATTTGCGCTGGCTAGAGTCTCTAGTACAATGTCGAATAGAAGTGCCGGTGAATGTCTTTCCCTTGTTCCTCATCTTAAAGGTAAAGAAGCTTCCAGTCTTTCACTAGGGGGTATAAAGTTAGCTGTGGCTTTTTCATAGCTGTTCTTTATCAGGGTAAGGAAGTTCCCATTCTATTCCTAGTGTGTTTTCATCATGAGAGGCGTTGGATTGTGCAGTGCTGCTTCTGTGGCTAGTGAGATGACCACGTGTTTCCTTTATTCCACGGATTTGGGCTGTCACAGGCACTTTCGTGTGTCATGTCGGAACCTCAGCCCCATTCCTATATTCCAATCATGTCCTCCTAGTTTGGAAAATCTGGGACCTCCCCTGAAAATGGCGGATTACTGCGTGTTGAGTTAGGAAAAGGAAGCAGGCTGGTTGCCCAGAATGGAAGGCAGGAAGCAGCATGTCCCCAGCTCGGGAGCCTTTTCTGCAGCCCATGTCCCTCCACTGCCACTGGGCCCCCTTGTCGTATATCTCATCATGGCCCACACTCTGCCGAACTTGTCTCGGCCTTGGCACCCCTTCTCTGACACCATGATGTGCTTGCTAGCATCCGGGCACGCCGGAGATGGTCGGGGGATAAACCCCTGGTGCTTAGGACTGGTCTCCCGCCCATCCTACTCAGGCTTTACAGAGGGAGTGGGTCAGGACCGCCTGTCGTCTCCCCTCCGTCCACATCGAAGGAGGCCAAAGGACACCTGGCCAGCCCTTCTGGTGATCTCCCAGGCATTCTTGCCTAAAGCACCTACATGTGAGCCCCCATGGTGCTGGCAGCCATCCTGGATGCGTGGCATTCAGCAGGTTGACATTGCAGACAGGGCCTCACCCCCTCCCCCAGACTCCCCTTTTTGTTGTTGTTGTTGTTGCTGTTTTTTGAGACAGAGTTTTGCTCTTGTTGCCCAGGCTGGAGTGCAATGGCACGATCTGGGCTCACCAAAACCTCCGCCTCCAGGGTTCAAGCGATTCTCCTGCCTCAGCCTCCCGAGTAGCTGGGATTACAGGCATGCGCCACCACGCCTGGCTAATTTTGTATTTTTAGTAGAGATGGGGTTTCTCCATGTTGGTCAGGCTGGTCTCGAACTCCCGACCTCAGGTGATCCACCCACACCGGCCTCCCAAAGTGCTGGGATTACAGGAGTGAGCCACCACACCTGGCCCCAGGCTCCCCTTTTTATAAGGGGGAGACCATCGCCAACACGTAGGCAACTGCGGGGGAGAGAAAGTACTGCCTGAGTGCAGGAGCCTGGCTGGCAGCCAGTGTCCCTTCTTCAGCGATGTCTTCCTCCAAACTGCTCTCCCACCCACCAAGCAAGGTGGCTTCTCTGGCTCCCTCCTGCTTGCACGGGGGCTTCCTGTGAGCAGGGATTTGGGTCTGACACGGGCACTCTGCCTTCCCGCCTCACCAGCACCAGATGGTGCCAGCACATCCACGCTGGCCTCCACCCTTCCAGGGGGAAGCTGGACTCTCAGTCAACTCAGTGGTTCTGCCGCAGAAGCTGACTGGGGAAGAAGCAGGCTCTGAGAAAGTCCTTGTGGAGTGGAAGAACAGAGGGCCGGACACTGAATTCTGACTGCCATCTTCCGGACCAGGTCATCCTGTTTTGTATCATTGTCCCAAGATTATAGAATGCCCTTTCCCCTCTCACCTCGGGGTTCCTGAGGACTGTCCAGTCTGCTGAAATGAAATTCGATAGTGCCAGAGAGCAGATTCATGGTTGCAGGGATGGGCAGAGGGGCATGAGGACACTTTTGGGGAAGATAGAAATGACCACTGTCCTGACGGTGGTGGCGGTTCCCCAGGTTCATGTATGACATGTGAACACCTGCCCTCTGCACGCTGAAGATGTGCAGGTTACCACCCAGCAACAGACCTCACCAAAGCTTTGGAACAGGAACTGCATGGCCACATGCACGCATCCCGGGGGGAAAGGCGTCCTTCCCTTCAGGGGCCCTGCCAGAGAAGGCAGTGCAGTGTGGAGATAGGAATGGAGGCAGCCGCCAACTGACAGCTGTGTGGCCAGGGGCAAGTCGCTGCATGGCCCACTGGCTCAGTGACTCAGTTTCCTCAACAGTGAAATGGCGGTGAAGAGTGCTTGCCTCCGAAGGCCATTGTGACAAGGAAAACAGATGGCGTGTCCCCCGGGATCTCACTGGGTGGAGGGGGGAGTTGCTGCCCTCAGGCCATTCGGTTGGTCATTAAGAAGTGGAAATTGGCCGGGCGCGGTGGCTCACGCCTGTAATCCCAGCACTTTGGGAGGCCGAGGTGGGTGGATCACGAGGCCAGGAGTTCGAGACCAGCCTGGCCAGCATGGTGAAACCCCGTCTATACTAAAAATACAAAAAATTGACCAGGTGTGGTGGCTCACACCTGTAATCTCAGCACTTTGGGAGGCTGAGGTGGGCGGATCACCTCAGGTCAGGAGTTCGAGACCAGCCTGACCAACATAGAGAAACCCCATCTCTACTAAAAATACAAAATTAGCCGGGCATGGTGGCACATGCCTGTAATCCCAGCTATGCGGGAGGCTGAGGCAGGAGAATTGCTTGAACCCAGGAGGCGGAGGTTGTGGTGAGCTGAGATCACGCCATTGCACTCCAGCTTGGGCTCGAAACTCCGTCTCAAAAAAATATATATATATTAGGCGGGCATCATGCACCTGTAGTCCCAGCTACTCGGGAGGCTGAGGCAGGAGAATTGCTTGAACTCAGCAGGTGGAGGTTGCATGAGTCAAGATCAAGCCACTGCACTCCAGCCTGGGCGACAGAACGAGACCCTGTCTCAAATAAATAAATAAAATAAAAATAAAAATAATGAGAAAGGAAATTACATGGAGAAGGCCTTACCTCTGGGTATGTCGCAGCTAATGCCCAGTGACAGAAGAATGTGCAATATTATTCTGAGAATTTCTCTCAGGAAAGGGACCTCCAAGTTTTGAAGAAGTGCGATGTAGTATAATATTAGTTAGGACAGCCTGGGCAACATGTTGAGACCTTGTCTCTACAAAAAGAAAAAATTGCTCAGGCGTCGTGGCATGCGCCTCTAGTCCCAGCTTCTGGGGAGGCTGAGTGGGAGGATTGCTTGAACCCAGGAGTTGGAGGCTTCTGTGAGCCGTGATTGTACCACTGCACTCTAGCCTGGGCAATGGAGCCAGACTATGTCTGGAAAAAAAAAAACAAGAAAGAAAGAAACAAAAACCAGATGGACAGGGAACAAAGCGGAGGCATATGTGGTCATTTTGCACAGGAGTTGGGCCAGAGGAGGCGAGGCTGAGCAGCCTGGGGCTGGACAAGATGTCCTCCCTTTCAGTGCATTCTGCCTGTCCTCATGGCTGCCTGGAGCATTGAGAATGAAAAACGCTGCAGAGGAAATATTGCTTTGATTGTTGCTAGATGTGAACTGTGCCCTAAGCCAGTCAGGTTAGCCCGAGGTGGGTGGGAGAATGGGTTTAGTTGCTGGGCCACGTGCCTGGAAAGCTGTGAATATGTACCCGAAGGTTGATCTTGATAATGGCTTCAGGAAGTGGTTGGCTTTTCCTGTGCAAGGTGTGGGACACCCCCCTTTCCTGTTTTTTTTTTTTTTTTTTTTTTTGAGACACTCTTGCTCTGTCACCCAGGCTAGAGTGCAGTGTTGTGATCTCGGCTCATTGCAGCCTCTGCCTCCTGGGTTCAAGCAATTCTGCCTCAGCCTCCCGAGTAGCTGGGATTACAGGCACCTGTCACCACACCTGGCTACTTTTTGTATTTTTAGTAGGGACAGGGTTTCACCATGTTGGCCAGGCTGGTCTCACACTCCTGATCTCTAGTGATCCGCCTGCCTCGGCCTCTCAAAATGCTGGGATTACAGGCGTGAGCCACCATGCCCAGCCTCCTTTCTGCTTCTGAGCCAGGACTACGGAGGTGTCTGAGAGGCCACCGCTCTCCCGGAAAGGTGGGGGCCAGGTGGATTGATGAGACTTCAGCAGACCCTGGGCTTCAGGGAGGGAAGGGGAAGTGAGGGGAAAGAAAGATGCTTGCCTCCTGCAGAAGGCCTTTGTTGAGGTCTGCCCTGGTTCCTCCAGGGTGCGCTCTGAGTCAGTACAGCGCCACCGTCCACCCGAAGTCCTTGTTAAAGTGCGCTTTCTGACTGAGCCACCAGCATGGGGCCTGGGATTCTGCACTTCTCACAAGCTCCCAGGTGATGTGGATCACACTGGCTGTGAGTAGCTAGGGCCTTGGGTAGGAACCGGGAATAGATCCATGGTAGCCCCAAACCACATTAACATGGATGGTGAAGGGAGGTGTTGTGTTTTTTTTTTTTTTTTACAAATATAGGGTGAGGCCTCACCCCACACCTATTAAATCAGAACATCCAGGGGTCGTTGCCTACATGGGGGCTTTACAGGACATAACTTGTTCTTCCCTGCCATGTGCAGCTAACTGACCCTCCTTCCCTGTCACTGGCACCCCTACCAGTATACATGTCTCTCATGGACACCCAGACACCCCTTCCGCCCACTAACTGCTCAAAGGCCTTTGAGATGAAGCCCTCCCATGTTTCTCTCTCTTCTGCCCCCAGGCAGAAAGGGTGGGCACAGAGTTATGGAGGCGGGTGGTGTGGCTTGCCCAGGAGGCCACACTTGGGGGCATAGGCAGCCATGCTACTTGCTGGGCCTGTCACCTCTTTGTCCCTGCTAGAATTCTTACACGTTGGTGGAGACATTTTGCAGCCACCAATGCAGTAATTAATTCGGGCAAAAATCATCACTGGATGCCAAAACCATTAGATGTAAGGTTGTTGGGGACAGAATATTCACAAAGTCTCCAAATATTACCCCAAATTACCTGTGAATCAGGAAGGGAAACTGCGTCTTTACAGGGGAGAGATCTGGCAGCCGCCACCTGGACCACGTGATCAAACAGCCTCCCCAACAGTGGGGCAGCCTGACCCTGCCAGCCGCCAGATGCGGGGCTGGGGAGGAGACATACAGCATCTCCTGCAAGGCGCTCTTGTCAAAACGCTCAGCCTGAATCACAGCGCGGGAATGAATCAGGCAAATTCAGACTCTGGCACATTCTATAAGGACTGGTCTCTTGCAAGAAGTCATTCCCATTAAAGTAAATATATTTTTTTTTCTAGATTAGAGAGGAGACATAATAACTAGAGACCTAACAACCGAATGTAATATGTGTGCTTCTTGATTGAATCCTAGATTGTTTGTTTGTTTGTTTTGTTTTTGAGATGGAGTCTTTCTGTGTCACCCAGGCTGGAGTGTGATGGTGTGATGATCTCAGCTCACTTCAACCTCTGCTTCCTGGGTTCAAGCGATTCTCCTGCCTCAGCCTCCCGAGTAGCTGGGACTACAGGCTGCACCACCACGCCCCGCTTTTTATTTTTATTTTTATTTTTATTTTTTTGAGATGGAGTCTTGCTCTGTCACCCAGGCTGGAGTGCAGTGGCACGATCTCGGCTCACTGCAACCTCCTCTGCCTCCCGGGTTCAAGCGATTCTCCTGCCTCAGCCTCCCGAGTAGCTGGGACTACAGGTGCAAGCCACCACGCCCGGCTAATTTTTGTATTTTTAGCAGAGACGGGGTTTCACCATATTGGCCATGCTGGTCTCGAACTCCTGACCTCGTGATCTGCCCGCCTCAGCCTCCCAAAGTGCTGGGATTACAGCATGAGCCATTGTGCCCAGCCTCAAATCCTAGATTTTTTAAAAAAACTATAAGGGTGTTAGCGGAACAGCTGGGGAGATGTGAGGCTGGCCCATTGTATGAGTGCGGAATTCCGTGCTAAGGGTGTTGTGGTTCCACGGAGAGTGGGACTGATGGCATCTTGCTTTCAAATGCTTCTGCACATGTGTGTGTAGAAACCCCGAGAGCAGGTGTGGGGAATCTGCAGATGTTCCCACATGCTTGTGGGCGGACAATTTTCAAAATCCCGAGCTGGGGAAACATGAATGGGGACTTTGCTGGGCCACCGAGTGGGTGAATGCAGTGAGCCTGCGGCTTCTCCTTTCTCCTCTGATGCTCTGCTCGTTGGGAGATCCCCCTGATGCCTGACTTGGCCTGGAAGCTAGAGTCACAACTGCTTCCAAGGTGTCCTGGATACTCCAGATGGCAGAGCTGAGAGCCAGCAGGTAGGTCAGAGCTCGGCCTGGGGCAGAGGATAACTTCCTGTCTCTGTCCTTCCCCAGTCTGTTTCCTACTCTACAGCAGTGGGGTAAGGGGAGTCCGAAGGTGGCAGCCCCCCACCCCCCGTGGCAGCCACAGGGGCCCCTGGAAGTGCTGTGGCTTCACCTCCCATCCCGCGCGTTGCCAGTGAGAGTGAAAGGGGTCGCAGGCACCGTGTGACAAGCACTTGGGATTGCGTGTCTCCCAGGCCACAACTGTTTTCTTAGCCTCTCCGGCCTCTCTTCTCGGCTTCCCAGAGATTCCTGATCAGCAAGAGGGCGTCGCGCCCCACCCGGCTGTGCGCCTGCCACCGCTGGGTGCAGGAGGGTGCCTGGGGCAGGGCCTAGAAACTGCTCAGCCTCCGACGAGGTTGGCGGGGCGGGCGGGCAGGAGTCCTGCCAGTACAGCCACCAGCGTGGCGGAGGAGGGACGAGTGTGGTCCGCCCTGCTCCCGCGGCCGCAGCCGCCCCGCCGCCGTCGCGGCGCGCTCTTTGTCTGAGGCTCCGGACTCAGGGGGCGGGGCGAGCGCGCCTGGGGCCCCGCCCTCTCCGCCTAGGGCGCCCCGCTTCCCGCGTCCCCTAAGGCCCGCCAGTCCCTTGCCCAGCGGGAGATCGCCGCCCCACAGCGACCGCCCGTGGGGCCGACTGGGCGTCATGCCTGCCTCGCCTGCCCCGTGTTGCCCCCTCCCCTGTCCCTGTGTCCCCCTCCCCTGCCCGCATGTCCCCCTCATGCGGGGAAAGCGGTGCCAGCACTTTCCCTGGCCTTGCGAATTGCTCTTCCATCGGTATTCAGCCGCCCCTCTCATGTCCCTGAAAACCCAACCTGTTCCTTCTCTGCAAAAAGCTCCGGAAGGCTGTGTCGATGCAGGTCGAGCTTCCCCACCCGGCCCCCTCCCACCTTTTAGCAAATCCAGAGGTCCCACCTTCGCCCTCCCCTCCCGGGCTCCGATCCAGTGCATTGAGCTGCTCCTGGGCTTCCCTCCCGGGACTTTCTAGTCTCTCTCCCCAACCGGCTCAGTGTCAGGGTGCCCCAGGACTCTCCTTGGGCCTCTCCTGTTCTCGTCTACATTCACTCCCTAGGTGAGCTCCTCCATCTCATGCTTTTGCTTTTTAAATTTTTATTTATTTATTTTTAAATTTTTATTATTTTTGAGACAGGGTCTCAGTCTGTTGCTCAGGCTGGAGTGGAGTGGCACAATCACGGCTCACTGCAGCCTTGACCTCCCAATGCTCAGGTGATCCTCTTGCCTCAGCCCTACTGCCTGCCCCCCTACCTCCTCCACCGCTTGGGGCTACAGGAGCGAGACACCATGCCCAGCTTCGTCTCATGATTTTTTTTTGTTTGAGACGGAGTCTTGCTCTGTTGCCCAGGCTGGAGTACATTGGTGTGATTTGGGCTCACTGCAACCTCCACCTCCCGGGTTCCAGTGGTTCTCCTGCCTCAGCCACCCAAGTAGTTGGGATTACAGGTGCCTGCCACCACGCCCTGCTAATTTTTGTATTTTTCGTAGAGATAGAGTTTTGCCATGTTGGCCGAGCTGGTCTTCAACTCCTGACTTCAAGTGATCCGTCCTTCTTGGCCTCCCAAAGTTCTGGGACTACAGGCTTGAGCCACCGCGCCCGGCTGTCATCTCATGATTTTAAATAAAGAAAAATTCCTAGTTTAATTGAACACCAATGGTCACATGCCACCCAGTTAGCTGACTTGGGCTTGGGCCAGACATATTTGGAGTGGGGCACTGGAGATGTCCACATGCTTCGGGAAGTTCAAGCTAGAGATAAAAACCTTCCATTTCCTGCCCTGGGCCTAATCCCTGAGTCCTTCCTTCCTCGGTCTTCCTCACTGCTGTGAGGATACCCCTGGTCCTTGTGGTCCTGTGTGGCAATTTTATGTTTTCTTGTGGTAAGGTATGCATAACATAACATTCACCACTAGTGACTTTAGTCTGTTCTCAGTGTTGTGCAGCCGTGGCCACTGTCTAGTTCCAGAACAGGTTCATCGCCCCAAAAGGGACCTCATACCCCTCAGCAGTGACTCCCCAGGCCCCACTTCCTCCAGGTCCTGGCAACCATTCGTCTGCTTTCTGTCTGCCTCTTTGCCTTGGCTAGACTGTGCTCATGCAGTCGTGTGTGCCGGTCTTTCATCCTTTTTACGTCGGGATGGGTGTACCATGTTGTGCTCATCCATTCGTCCAGTGGTGGACACGGGTTTTCTCCGAGTCTTGGTTACTATGGATACTCTGCTGTGAGCATTTGAGTATGAGTTTTCTTTGCACGCCTGTTCTCAGTTCTTTGGGGATTGCCGGGTCATATACATAAGCTACACCTAACCTTGTGAGGAGCCACCAGGCTGCTTCCCTGGCTGCACTATTTTACATGCCCAGTAGCAAGGCGTGAGGCTCCAGAGTCCCCGCGTCCTCTCCAATACTCCTTTCGGTGCTTCCTTTCACTGATTCCGGCCCCCTCGTGGTGTGCGGCGGTATCTCACTGTAGTTTGGGTGTGCATTTCCTCTGTGTGTACTGGCCTGTGCTGACACGTCTTTTCCTGCGCTTATTCGATGTCTTCTTCAAGCCCTCACTGTCCCTTGCCCCCAACCCAACAGCGGGTCCTGGCAGCCTACCTCTAAAACCCAAGCTGACTCTGGCCACATCCCACCACCTCTACTGCCACCCCTGGGGTCATGCCACCATCATCTGTGGTCTGGACCACTGCCATTGCCTGCTGGTCTGGCCCCTACAGTCTATTCTCCTGGGAGCTCCCTTCGCTACAAGGAAGGAAGCATGGCTGGTTTCTTGTCATCATTCAGGTCTCAGCTCAAGTGTCACTGACCCAGAGAGGCTGTCCTGACCACTCTACCCACCCAGGCAGCTTTGTCTCTGTTCCCTCCCACCTTCCAACCAAGCCCCTTGGGGAGCGGAACGGGATGGGGGGTGTGTTCTGTATCCGACCACCTCACACCCTCTGCTCCCCATGCAGTCCACCGTCTCTCCCTTCAGCTCCTTGGCACTCCTTTCCTATGGGGCACCCTGTCCAGGGCAGGTGGGGCAGGGCTCCCCCCTCTTCCCCCATCTCCTGTGCTTCCTGGGCCCACCCCGCACCATCTCTAGCCTGCCCGGGAGTCACGTGACCTCGGCCCACAGAATCCCCAGCACACACCCCACCCATAGGCCTAGCCCCAGTCCCGGGGCCCCTGGTGCCCCACTTACCAGGGCCCCTCCCCTGCCTTGCTCACTCCTCAACACCCCTGATGGTTGGAAAGGTCTTCCCATGCCCACCACGACCCCCTCCCACTCATCTGTGGGCGGGAGAGCTTGGTCCCTGCCCCACGTTGCCCCCCTAGCATCCAGGCCCATCACCGAGCCCCCAACAGGCCTGGGAACCCCACTGGTGGGTGGGGACACACCAGCTGGGGGTCTTGCTCACGCCGAGGGGCTGGGGGTGGTGGTCGCTTTCCCAGGGCACCCTGCCTTGGGCTGCAGGCCGCTGGGTGGGCACCGGCTCCCTCGGAAGGCAGCCCAACCCGGGATCCTGCCGGCCCTGGCCGCCACCCTGCCGGCCGGGGCCTGGGGCGATCAGTGCCCCAGCTCCTGTCCTCTTCTGCTCAGATGCTGGGCTGGGAGACCAGGGGCCACAGCTCGGCCACTCAGAGCTCTTTCTGCAAGTCTTAGAGGGACCAGTTGGGGGGTGTGTGCAGAGGGGCTGCGCTGTGGGGAGGGCGCATGGCTCAGTCCTCCGGGCCCGAGGCCCGCCTAGCCTAAGTGACCTCCAGGACCCATGGCCAGGCCCTTCTCCAGCCTTCCAGAAAGAACCAGCTTCCCAGGGTTCCCTGGGGAAGGCCTGGGGCCACCTCCTCTGGAGGGGTGGGGCCTGTGCTTCATTCCTCCTTCCCCAGGTCCCCTTCCAGGCCAGAAGGTCCCCTCCCTGACCTGGAGCTCACAGCCTTGTAATTAAATTGTAAACATCCTTGTAATTAAATTCATGTAATATCCATTATTATTATTACTATTTTAGACTAAATTACTTACAGCACATTGACTGGATCAAAGGCTACCATGAACGTTTTCAAGGGTTTTTATAGTTATTGACAAATTCTTCTCCAGAAAGTTGACCACTTTACACTCTGGGATAAGATTCAGACTAAGTGTGTCTAGAAAGGGTGATGGGGTCGGCTGGGAGGAGGAACTGGGCTTGCAGGGGACCTGGGGCAGTGGGTGCTCTCAGTGTGCAAAGCGGAACTGGGCTGTCCCAAGCAGGGTGTGAGGGCCACTTGGGCCACATTCAGGCAGAGGGGCCCTGCTAAGGCTTGAGTCCCCTGTTCAGAGCAGGGACCATGGTGGAAATTAAGGACTTTCATGTCAACTGTGGTTGAGATTGGAGCTGCAGTCCTAGAGTCAGCCCTCTTGGGCCCATCTTGGCAGCAAATCAGGAAGGAAGTAGATCTGTGTGCTGAAGAGTCGCCATGGGGCACGTCAAGCCCCTGGCTGAGCCGTGGTGTGCTCACAGGCTGCTGCGCTCCCCGGGGCAGCGGAGTGCCAGGGACTTGTATTTTCATCTTTGTGCTCCTCCGCCTCCTCAGTGTGGCGCTCTGAGCACTTTGATTATTTTTTTATTTTTATTTGTTTTGAGACGGAGTCTCGCTCTGTCGCCCAGGCTGGAGTGCAGTGGCGCAATCTCAGCTCACTGCAAGCTCCGCCTCCCGGGTTCACGCCATTCTCCTGCCTCAGCCTCTCCGAGTAGCTGGGACTACAGGCGCCCGCCACCACGCCCGGCTAATTTTTTTGTATTTTTAGTAGAGACGGGGTTTCACTGTGGTCTCGATCTCCTGACCTCGTGATTCGCCTGCCTCGGCCTCCCAAAGTGCTGGGATTACAAGCGTGAGCCACCGCGCCCGGCCGCACTTTGATTATTTGAAAGGAAATGCAAAAATTTGTACAAAATCTATTGTGCTAGCACAGGATGGAGGAGGGGTCTTTGTGAACAGGCTTTGAGGTTTGCTTGGCTCCCAGCTCACTACCCAATCAACACGGTTGACTGCCACAGGGTGGCCTCGCTAAGGTGAAGCATGATGCCCAGCATGTGGTCAGGATGGCACGGGAGCACTGGAGAAGATGAGGGCCGCTGGGAACCTGGGCGAGGGGGGACAAGGGACATTTGAGTGGGCTTCAGGTACGTGAAGTGTTGCAAGATAAAGTGGGTTTCTTCTGGATTGTTCCAAAGGAGGGAGGTTGCTCTCAATGAAGGAAACATTCAATAGTGAGAGTTTTCCGATAATGAGCTCAGTCAACAATCCCCACTCTCCCCATACTAGAAGCAAAGTGGATTTCTTCTGGATTGTTCCAAAGGAGGGAAGTTTGCACTTGATGAAGGAGACTTTTTTTTTGGGGGGGCGGTGGATGGAGTCTCACTCTGTTGCCCAGGCTGGAGTGCAGTGGTGCAATCTCAGCTCACTGCAGCCTCCACCTCCCAGGTTCAAGTGATTCTCCGGCCTCAGCCTCTCAAGTAGCTGAGATTACAGGTGTGCACCACCATGTCCGGCTAATTTTTGTATTTTTAGTTGAGACGGGGTTTCACTGTGTTGGCCAGGCTGGTCTCGAACTCCTGATCTCAGGTGATTTGCCTGCCTTGGCCTCCCAAAGTGCTGGGATTACAGGCGTGAGCCTCCGTGCTGGGCAATTTTTGTATTTTTAGTAGAGTCCGAGTACATCGGACCCAGGGGCTGGGTCATGCCTGTAATCCCAACACTTTGGGAGGACTAAGCAGATGGCTTGAGCCCAGGAGATCGAGACTAGCCTGGGCAACATGGTGAAACCCCGTCTCTTATTATTTTTTAAAAGGTAGATCAGATAAATTTCAGGTCCTTAATATATATTCAACAAATTACGGAAATATATAAAATTTTAATTCAGCCAAGAAACATATTAAACTTTTATCTTCAGCAAACTGTTAGGAGTTGGGATGGAAGTAGAACTCAGGGTGAAGCCCTCTTGGGGTTTGTAGTCTAATGAAAGGGAGGTAATTAGACAATCAGACATAAAAGGCTGAGCTCCGGCCTGGGTACCCTGAGGCCTCCTGGACTTGCTGTAGCATCTGGAGAAGTAAGGGGCATCATCTCGCCTTGTCACTTAGCACCAGCACTGCCACCCAGCCTTGATGTGGGCCCTGTTGGCCTGAGCATTTTTCCTTGAAGAAGGTATTAAAGGCAGATTGAAGCCGGCTGTGCCCACCCATCCCCTATGCCCTTCATCAGCTTGCCTCTCTGCTGTGTTTTCCACCAAGTACATACTGTGAATAAGCATGTGCGCCTCCATTAACCGCACATACCGAACACCAGGAATTGTTTGTTCCACCGCTGGCAGACCTTTGGGCTGTCCCTGGTGTTTGGCCACTGTGGCCTTCATGCCCACATCCTCCTGGTCCTCCTGGTGGTGGTTCTGAAGGGCATCTCCTCTCATCTCATGGCTCCAAGTGCTTGCTAGTGGGTCCCCTTCGCCCTGAGCACCTGTTGATATCCTTTGCCCATGTTCTTCTTGAGTTGTTTGTGTCTGTGTTTTCTTGTTGTTTTGTAGGAATTCTTTGCATATTCTGGAAAACCCATTATGAGGTCCATGCATTGTAAGGCTCTCCTCTGAGCCCGTCTTTTTACTGTGTTTAGGGTGTCTTTTGTCGTCTAGAAGTTTTACATCTCTTCCATTATTGCTTCCCCATTTGAAATATTGAGAATTTTATCTCTATCCCACACCATAAAGATATTGTTCTCTTGTTTTGCTTTGTCCCTGTAGGTCTTTGATCCAGTTGGAATTGCTTGGCCAGGGCTTGGACTAGGTCTTCTGTCTTGGTGGGGCAAGCTCCCAGGGTGTGGAAACGTTTGCAGGTGGGGCAGGAGGGAGAGTCTGGCGGGAAGCAACCTGGGGTTGGCCATGTTGAGTGTTTGTGCCTTTTAGAGACTGGAGTGGTTCAGTAGGCAATCCGAGGGTTGGGGCATTACAGGGGTGGCTTTACCAGTGTGCTACCTCACCATGGTTGGGGGTGGGGCGGGGGGGCAGGGCTCTGAGCAGGACTGGAAGAGCTGCTGTCATCAGGAGGGCCACAGTGTGGCTCCTTACCATGTGCCTGGCCCTATACCTCTTTGCTTATGGCCCCATATTTTCCCACCTTGTTAGTAGCCCTTAGCCCTTCCCCAGAGGGGAGCTCATTTCTTCTTTCGGGGTCCAGCATGACCTGATGAGGAGAGAGAGAGAGAGAGAGAGAGAGAAGGCTTCAGGAGCCCGTGGCTTCCACCCAAAGACCTGCCTGGCTGTCACAGGCGATCACTCTGATTGCTGCTGATCCGAGGTGCTGAGGCTGTGCCCGCGCCCATCCCCCTCTTGACATCCCAGCCTCCACTGGCCTGCCCAGCAAGCCCTCCTCAGTTTCCATAGCAACACTGCTGCTTGGTAATGATTCCGGGTAGAAAGGCATTCCTGCGTTCTCTGTCATCTCTGTCACCTGAGCATCCCACTGCCTGCTTGCTGTTCTGCCCCGGGAGTTCAGGAAGAAACCCTGAGGACAGCTCCGAGCCCTTCCGCTTGTGTGTTGGCTTCTCCTCAAGGGCAGTGGTAAGCTGGTAAATGTTCCCAGACAAAAAGCCCTGATTTGGAGCATTTGCCGATTTCCCTGGTGTAAATGCTGCCACTATAGCCGATTTCAAGCCACCACTGCGATGTCACTGAACTTGGAGTTGGGGGAATGCACACACCATCACAGAGTATTCCCATCTCCCACGCCAGATGTGAATAACCCCAAGAGCACAGATGACAGAAAAGTGTAGTAAGATAATTAGACAGTGATGTGTTCCGAGGATTTATTGCCTTTGTTGTTAATATCATTCAGTTACCTGTACATTTCTACAGTTAAAATATCAATAATCGCTGTGTTTGACAACTGGCTTCCAAATTTCCCAGCTTCAGTTGGCTCTAGCCACTGCTGCTGAGAGTGTTGAGGCCATTCCATCATGTCCCTTTGTCTACAGCCTTCCCGAACCCACACTCCACTGCCGCCCACCCTCTTCCATCCTGCCTTTCTAACTGCAGCCTCTCCACCAAGCACAGCATGCCCTGTCCCGACTGACATTCTTATGGTCTTCCAACAAATACCTTCTTGGCTGAAAGCTGTTTCCTTTATAGTATTTGATCCAGAAATTCCACCTCAAGAAATTTTCTCCACCTTGACAACCACTGGTTACACACAAGATTTAAGTATGAAAAATGTACAAAATGGACCCCAAAATGTGTCTTTGCCACATTCTTTATAATAAAAAATCAAAGCCACCCTTACTGATGTGATGATGAACACGATGGTCCACTGGTGTGTTGGTGTGGATGGACCTTAAGGGGCCTGCAGCTGCAAAATGGCACACACAGAAAACAGACTGGAAGGAAACAGGCCACATGGCGAGGTGCGGTGGCTCATGCCTATAATCCCAGCACTTTGGGAGGCTGAGGCAGGAGGATTACTTGAGGTCAGGAGTTCGAGACCATCCTGGCCAATATAGTGAAACCCCATCTCTACTAAAAACACAAAAATTATCCAGGTGTGGTGGTGGGTGCCTGTAATCCTAGCTATTGGGGAGGCTGAGGCAGGAGAATCACTTGAACCCAGGAGGCAGAGGTTGCAGTGAGCCCAGATTGTGCCACTGCACTCCAGCCTGGATGACAGAGCAAGACTCTGTCTAAAAAAAAAAAAAAAAATAGGTGGGTGTGGTGGCAACACCTGTAGTCCCAGCTACTTGGGAGGCTGAGGCAAGAGAACTGCTTGAGCCCGGGAGGTGGAGGTTGCAGTGAGCCAAGATCGTGCCACTGCACCCCAGCCTGGGCAACAGAGCAAGACTCCATCTCAACAACAAAAAAAGCCCCCCCAAAACAAAAAATGAACCTGTGTTTCTTTTATAATTGGACAAAACTGATTTTGACAAAAAGCTCTTTTCAGAATATGAAAATTTCGGGGAGAAGCGAGACATAGAAAACTTCAAGATTATCTACAAGGACATAGTTAAACAGAAAACAGGTAATGCAGGAGCCGCTGCTCAGGTTCCAAGGACAAGCTGGGCTCTCACGAGACAGCTGTCTTCCCGAAGGGACTCCTACGGCTGCGCTTCTGCCGTATTGCAGGCACTAAGACGAGATTTTGCCGTCGGAATTGACATCTCTGTGAGAAACCCGGGGAGGGAGGTGCTGCTGTGAGAACGCAGGACAGAGAGTTCTTGTAAACTTGCTAATATTTGCACAACTCGGAAAAGCAGAGGGCTCTATGCAGGCGCAGCCACCTGCACCCACGCCCAGGGCCCTTCTGCCCTCTCATCTGGCACAAGCTCCCGGACTGCTCCATCCCTAGGAGGACTCTGGGTCTCCTTGCCCTGCCCTCTCTGTGCTGACTGGGGGCTTTGCCTCCAACTGCAAACCAGCCTCCCTGGGTCTTTTCTTGGCCCTGTTCCCTTTGCCTGATGGAGGCCAGGTGTCCCCTGCTCCAGAAGCCTTCCCCGCCTCCTGCCGAGGCATGCATGGCCAGCCGTGTGCTCCCTTAGCTGTGGGTAAGGTCTGTCCCCACGCTCACTCACGGGGCATAGCCATTTGGGAATAATGCCAGTGTGTAGCCCCCCTCAGCCCAGAACAGCCCTTCCACAAGCCGCTGAGCCCATGAGGAGACCCTGCACGCCTGCCTCGAGAGCTGCCTCCTCCTAGAAGTGCTTCCTGCTGACTCTTGCTGGCCCCATGGCACATGCCCTGAATTCTGGTGGAGTCTGTTCAGTCCTTCTTGGTCCTTAGTCATTCGTCCCTTCTCTACTTGCCTCCCTTCCCCAAGGAGGACTTGAAGGTCGCAGCATACTGTCCCAGGGTGCTGCGGAAGCAGCCTTCGACCTTGTGGGCACTCCTTGCCCCACCACCTGCGCTGTGCGTAATGGGCTTCCTTCTGCTACCCTTCATTGTCCTTCCTTCACCCCTATAGCATCCCGCAGAGCTGCTCAGGTCCTACTTCCGCCTTGGGCCCTGGCCCGCGATGGCCTCCTCCTCCCCGACCCCCCCTTCTGGCCACCGGGCAGCCTGTCCTGGCTCATGACCTTTGACTCAGTGCCGCAACCTTGCTGAGCTTGCTGACGTGGTTTCCTCATCTGCAATAATGGCATCTCCCTCAAGGTTGTTGGGGGGTTAGGATTTTGTGGGGACCCACATCAGGGGTCTTTCCCAGAATGTAGCACATGGCACGTGCCCAAAAAACAGTGGTGGCATTTTTTTTTTTCTTTGAGACGGAGTCTCGCTCTGTCGCCCAGGCTGGAGTGCAGTGGCGTGATCTCGGCTCACTGCAAGCTCCCCCTCCCGGGTTCACGCCATTCTCCTGCCTCAGCCTCCCGAGTAGCTGGGACTACAGGCACCCGCCACCACGCCCGGCTACTTTTTTTGTATTTTTAGTAGAGACGGGGTTTCACCGTGTTAGCCAGGATGGTCTCGATCTCCTGACTTCGTGATCTGCCCGTCTTGGCACCTCTTTTAGGCTACTTTGCAGTTCCAGGGGGCTTCTTGTATATCAAGGCCTTTTCTCTTGGGCAAGTCAGTTATCACTGTGAGGACACAACACCGTATCTTTAGGCATCTTCCTACTTGTCCCCCAAGCTGACCCTGGCCCTCCCTAGTGAGTAGACATTTGTTGAGAGACTAGCTCATCTGAAGAGTCAAGGTCATCCTCTTGCTTGATGTTGAATGAGCACAACACAGATGCTCGCTGAGTGTTGGCTGTTACAGTCCAGTCATTGCCAAGGAATTCAATGGGATCTTCATGCTGGCTCTGGCCTCAGTGCCGCCCTAGAAAGAAGTGGGTCCGGATGGGGAGAGGCCAGGAGAGCTCAAGCAGAGTCTGGAGGATGTTGTAGGGCGGTATCACAGCCTCCAGACTCAGTGCACAGAGGCTGGGTCCCCCAGCCCTTGGTGTGACTTGGTGATCCCCAGCTGGCCTTCAGTGGGATGAAGGCTGAGCAGTGGGGCTTCCCTGGGAACAGGGGCACCAAAGGTAGCCAGGGCTGCAGGCAGAGAGCAGATTCCTTGCTTGCGTGGATTGGGGTGCTGGTTGCCAGCCCAGGTCCTGCCAGCTAGGGCCTCAGCTTTGACCTCAGAGGGGACGAGCAGGCCTTTGAGGGTTCTTACGGAGGCATGTCTCTGCCGCAGGTGAACGGGAAGGAGCTCTCCAAGCTGTCTCAGGAGCAAACTCTGCAGGCCCTGCGCTCCTCCAAGGAGCCCCTGGTGATCCAGGTGCTGAGACGCAGCCCCCGCCTCCGGGGGGACAGCTCCTGTCACGACCTGCAGCTGGTGGACAGTGGCACTCAGACCGACATCACCTTCGAGCATATCATGGCGCTGGGCAAGCTGCGTCCGCCCACCCCGCCCATGGTCATCCTGGAGCCGTACGTCCTCTCTGAGCTGTGAGTCGCCCTCAGGAGGGCCCCGGGCCCTGCCTCCAGAGAGGGCAGGCCACCTGGGGCGGCCATCTGCACACCACCCTCTCGGGCAGGAAGCAGGCCCCTCGGCCTCCAGAGCTGACCGTGGTACCCAAGGGCTCCAAAACCTCCAGGCCTCTAGCCTTGGGCCGGGCTCCAGCAGGCGCCCCGTTGTATCTACCCCCAGGGCCGAGGGAGGACCCTCCTGTCCGGGACGTCGCTGCCGGAAGTGCCAGGGTTGAGGGCCTCAGCTCCTCCTCCTCCATCCTCTCTCCTCTGCTGCCTCACAAGCATCACTCCTTGAATCTTCTTGCATCCCTTGTCTGTCTCATTCCTCTACCTGCTCTGAATTTCCTCCATCTCTTCAGCTTCTTTCTTTGGCCCGACCGGAAGAAGGGCCTTTCATCCAGGCCTGGTGGCTCATGACCGCGTGAGCGCTGCCTCATTCTGCTAATCTTAGCCCGGGCTACGGGGAGGTAGGCCACAGGGCCATGAGCAGCCAACCTTAGTTTTGGGGCCAGGAGGGCAGCCCCTGGAGGTAGGGTGGGCCCCCCTCTGCTCTGCAGAAGTCCTCCGGGGCCTGGATAACTCCTGGGGGCGTTGCATGAGTGGGGCCAGTGCTGGGCGGGCGGGTGGGCACCCGGAGATTGGAGAAGTTGGTCCCTGCCAGCTGGCGTGGTTGGAGGAGTCTGGTCTGGGGGACGGGAATGCTATAGGCATGCGCAGGTCCTCTGCGTGGATGCTGCACACTCAGGTGCGAGAAGTGTCCCCGGTCTTTGCATGGCTGCATGTTGCCCAGGAAGGGGCTCTGCAGGAGGCAGCTGGGCCACCCACCCTTGAGAGCACAAGCAGAGCAGGTCTCCGTGCCAGGCACGCTGGGATCAGCCTGCCTGGGAGCTGGGGCTGAGATGTGAGAGGATGGCCAGCTGGTCTGACCCCCACCTTCTCCTGGGCAGCCCCCCAATCAGCCATGAGTATTATGACCCGGCGGAGTTTATGGAGGGCGGCCCGCAGGAGGCAGACCGCTTGGATGAGCTGGAGTATGAGGTGAGCCGGGTGGCCAGGCCAGGGCCCGCAGCCAGCTGCGGGAGCCGCCCCGACGCCTGTGTGCCTTCCTGCCCAGGCCCAACCCCGTGGCCCTCCTGGCACGCGTCTGGCTGAGTCAGGGAGGGTGCGGGTGAGGTTACGTGTTCCGTCCATGTCGATGAGTCCACGTCCCATGCACGTCTGTCTTCTGTGTCCTGTGCCTGTGTGTGCCTCGTGCATTTCCTGGGAGGGAGACCACTGAGTACATGCGCCACGTGGGATGGTAAGAGAGACCCTCAAAGCGGAGGCTGGAAACTGAGCTCAGGGGGCTCCAGAGGAAGCTGAGGGGCTGCGGGCTGAGGGGCTGCAGGCTGAGGGGCTGGGCTGTGTTGCCTGCTCCCTCACTCACGCATTTCTGGGGCTTTCTACCTCTGCTTCCTCCCGGACCCCTCGTGGCAGGAGGTGGAGCTGTATAAAAGCAGCCACCGGGACAAGCTGGGCCTGATGGTTTGCTACCGCACGGACGACGAGGAGGACCTGGGCATTTATGTCGGAGAGGTATGCAGACGGGTATGCCCCAGCCCCGAGGCCCTTCCACGTGGCCTGCCTGTGGCTCAGAGGCTGCCCGTAAGGTCCCAGCTACCAGAGACAGGGCACCACAGCTAGGGTGCTGCGTGGTGAGGCGGTGATGGTTGATGGCTTCAGCCACTGTCCAGTGAGGTAGTCATCCGCAGAAAGAGGCCTGTGCCTGGGTGGGACAGCAGATGGGCCTGAGAACTAGCAACAGGGTTGCTGTCTAGCCTTCTCCCGAACCCGTCTTGGGCAAATGTCTGTGTATCCCCAGGAGGGGGATGGCCCCTCGCACCCCTCCCTACTAGTAGCATCCCACTAAAGCCACCCTTCCAGATGGACAATGTCCTACTTCCCACCAACGCCCAGGGCTGACCAAAAGCACAGGCTTCCGTGCAGAAGAGCCTAGGAGTGCCAGGGGCAGGGGCGGGGAGAGGTGACTACTCCACAGCCTCTGCCCCTGCTTCCTGGGGCTCGGAGCTGGAAGGGGAGCCAGAGAGCCTTTAGCTTGCTTTGGGGGCCCCTGAGGTGAGCCTGCCCCCTTCTACTGAAAGGGCATGTTAGGCACCAAGTCCCCAAGATGCGTGTGTCCTGCAGGTAAATCCCAACAGCATTGCAGCCAAAGACGGCCGGATCCGTGAGGGAGACCGCATCATCCAGGTGAGCACTTGTAGGCTGCAGACCTGGCCCGAGGCCCCACTGTGCTCGTCGGCCCACAGCCACCTCTCTTTAGCCAGTCCCTAGCTCTCTCCCACTAAGAGCTAACCCTGAGGCCCAGCAGGCTGCTGTGTCCTAAACCCGGGCTGAGTGTCATCTGTCTCCTGCCCACTCACCCCAGTGGCTCCCGTGTGCCTATGGGATCTGCTGGCATCCAGGGCCCCTGCTGCTCTGAAACCTCCTGGCCCCTCTCCCTCTGCCCCACTCCATGCTGTCCTGAGCACACATTTGCTCTTGCAAGAGCCACGCCGCCCTCTCCCTGGTACCTTCCACTTAGTTACATCCTCCCAGAGCTCAAGCCCCAGCCTAGCCGAGCCGAGCCCAGAGTGCTTGGGCTCCCTGCACTCGCCCAGGGTCCGCCCCAGGGCCAGCCCTAGCATCCTTGTTGATTGTATCCTGGCCTGCCTCAGATTAACGGTGTAGACGTCCAGAACCGGGAAGAGGCGGTGGCCATCCTGAGCCAGGAAGAGAACACCAACATCTCCCTGCTGGTGGCCCGACCTGAGAGCCAGGTGTGTATGCCTGGCAGGGCGACCCGGGGCCACGACATCGGGCTTTCTGTCTTGGAAGCTGCTGGCCGTGACTAGGGCACAGATGTGCCAACAACCTGGAGTTGATGGAGGGCGGGTGGGCAGGGGTCTCTCAGGGCCCGTTTCCCCTCCTGGCCTCTGAAGGCTGAGTGGGTTGGGACCCTGCCCCCAGGTTGTTGAACTTCACTGAAACAAGCCAAGTGTGGGGCCCAGAGCAGACAAGAAGGGTATATGGGGAGGTCCTTGAAGCTGTGGGGACACCAGGGCCTGTCTCCACAGCTGGCGAAAAGGTGGAAGGACAGTGACCGGGATGACTTTCTGGATGACTTTGGCTCTGAGAATGAGGGGGAGCTGCGTGCTCGTAAACTGAAATCACCCCCTGCCCAGCAGGTGAGGAAGGAAAAGGGCGCTGGTGGGGAGGGCGAGGAGGAGAGAACTGGGTGGAAGGCGCTGAGGCTGTGCAGGGTCTCCCAATGCTTGGCAGGGAAATGAACCAGGCCTGAAGCCCCTTCCAATCCTTCTGTGACATCCCGTGACATCCCTGTCCGTGGGACCTAACTGAGCAGTACTTACCTTTCTGCTCTAGCTCGGAAACGAAGAGGAGAAGGGGGCTCCCGATGCCGGGCCAGGCCTGAGCAACAGCCAGGAGCTGGACAGCGGGGTGGGCCGGACTGACGAGAGCACCCGGAACGAAGAGAGCTCTGAGCACGACCTGCTGGGGGACGAACCCCCGAGCTCCACCAACACCCCGGGAAGCCTGCGCAAGTTTGGCCTGCAAGGGGACGCCCTGCAGAGCCGGGACTTCCATTTCAGCATGGACTCTCTGCTGGCCGAGGGGGCGGGGCTGGGAGGGGGCGACGTCCCGGGCCTCACGGATGAGGAGTATGAGCGCTACCGTGAGCTCCTGGAGATCAAGTGCCACCTGGAGAACGGCAACCAGCTGGGCCTCCTCTTTCCCCGGGCCTCCGGAGGCAACAGCGCCCTGGACGTCAACCGCAACGAGAGCCTGGGCCACGAGATGGCCATGCTGGAGGAGGAGCTAAGGCACCTGGAATTCAAGTGCCGCAACATCCTGCGGGCGCAGAAGATGCAGCAGCTGCGCGAGCGCTGCATGAAGGCCTGGCTGCTGGAGGAGGAGAGCCTCTACGACCTGGCGGCCAGCGAGCCCAAGAAGCACGAGCTGTCCGACATCTCCGAGCTGCCCGAGAAGTCGGACAAGGACAGCACCAGCGCCTACAACACTGGGGAGAGCTGCCGCAGCACCCCGCTGCTTGTGGAGCCTCTGCCCGAGAGCCCCCTGCGGCGAGCCATGGCCGGCAACTCCAACTTGAACCGGACCCCTCCCGGCCCCCCTGTTGCCACCCCCGCCAAGGCAGCTCCTCCACCGGGGAGCCCCGCCAAGTTCCGGTCCCTCTCCCGGGATCCTGAGGCCGGCCGGAGGCAGCACGCGGATGAGCGCGGCCGCCGCAACCCCAAGACCGGGTTGACCCTGGAGCGTGTGGGCCCTGAAGGCAGCCCTTACCTCTCGCGGCGCCACCGCGGCCAGGGCCAGGAGGGCGAGCACTACCACAGCTGCGTGCAGCTGGCTCCGACGCGAGGCCTGGAGGAGCTGGGCCACGGCCCCCTGAGCTTGGCCGGCGGCCCTCGGGTGGGCGGGGTGGCGGCCGCCGCCGCGGCCGCTGAAGCACCGCGCATGGAGTGGAAGGTGAAGGTGCGCAGCGACGGAACCCGCTACGTGGCCAAGCGGCCCGTGCGAGATCGGCTGCTGAAAGCCCGTGCCCTGAAGATCCGGGAGGAGCGCAGCGGTATGACGACCGACGACGACGCGGTGAGCGAGATGAAGATGGGCCGCTACTGGAGCAAGGAGGAGCGGAAGCAGCACCTGATCCGGGCCCGCGAGCAGAGGAAGCGGCGCGAGTTCATGATGCAGAGCCGGCTGGAGTGCCTGCGGGAGCAGCAGAATGGCGACAGCAAGCCCGAGCTCAACATCATTGCCCTGAGCCACCGCAAAACCATGAAGAAGCGGAACAAGAAGATCCTGGACAACTGGATCACCATCCAGGAGATGCTGGCCCACGGCGCGCGCTCCGCCGATGGCAAGCGGGTCTACAACCCTCTCCTCTCAGTCACCACCGTGTGAGCTGCCCGGGCAGGTACACGGCCCAGGCCCAGGGAGCCCTCTGGGGCCCTGGCCCTCACTCTCCTATATAGTGTGTGTGTGTGTGTGTGTGTGCGCGCGCGCGCACGCACACACCTCCCCGTCTGGGCGTGCGCACAGGGCTTTGTTAGCAGAGAGAAGCCCCTGAGGAGAAGGGACGCTTTTCTTCCTTCTGCCCAAGTAAAGTGACCATGCCAGTGGCCAGCATTGGGGGCACACCTGTAATGGGCACCCCGTCGGCTGTGCGTGTCCATTCCCCATCCCCCATGCTCTTGCGTGTGCTTGCACGTGCACGCACACACACACCCCAGTGCTCTCTCCACCCGACCCGTGTACTTGCAGACAGGAAAGTTGAGCTGAAAGGAGCACAAGAGTGTCCAGCTTCGCTGCTGAGCGCGGCCTCTACCCGCTGCTGCGCACTGCAGTTATTTGTAGACAAAGGCACCCCTGATTTTTGTGGTTTTTCTCCCTTTCTGTGCTTGCCAATAGTTGTTTTGTTTTGTGGACCTGCCCTGGGGGCTGGCAGCTCCTTCAGGCAGCCTGGCAGAGGTGGAACTCCCCCCTCCACTGATGGCTGGGAAGGGAGTTGGGGAGGAAGAGCGGGAGGGAGGGCTGGGGATGGATGGGAGGGAAGGGGAGGGAAAGGTGGGAGGAATGGGAAGCAGCTGTTCTGGTGGCTTCCACTCTGAGGTGTGGGAACGGGGAGCCTCTGGGGGGCACCTGTTTCCCCAGTGACTCAGAGCAAGACTGCAGGAACCGAGGGGTCCTGCAGGGTGTCCACCAAGAAGTCACAGAGCCCGTTCTGCACCCCACACCATCTGGAGCAGGGGCTTCTCTTCTGAGTGAACTGAGGAAGGTGCTTAGATGGTGAGGGGTCTAGAAGCCAAGCCCCATGAGCAGCAGTGGAAGACCCCGGGCCATGCGGCCTGGAGAGGACTTGGTGGCAATCCACAACCTGGACCCCAGTGAGAGGTGGTGGGCTGACTGGGAAGGAGAGGCCCCCAACCTCCTCAGGATTTGCACGTGTGAACTAGGCTGCCTGTGGGGTGCCCCTTAGGCTTGGAGAGCCCCCGATTGGAGGCAGACAGGCTGCACCACCCCTTCCCCCCTGCATCTCAAGAATAAAGCAAGCTGCCTTTGTACTTGGTTGAATCATGGCCTCCCTGTGTTCATTCTTATTGGGCTGGGGAAAGAGTTGTCAGTTTGGGGTGGGAGAAGGAAGAGGGGGGCAGGGTTAGGGTCAACTGAAAGCCACACTGCAGCCCTTGGATGTCAGGAGCAGTGACTGTGACCTCCCATGGGCAATTGTGTGGCACTCCAGGAGGAGATATACCAGAGTCAAATGAGTAATTTCAGAGGTGTCAGTCACAGGATGGTGACAAGATACAGAAGGCTGGCAGAAGCCTGACTTCAGACTAGCCTCCAGGCAAGGGCCACGGTCATCTCCATGGACCAAACTGTAGGTGGGGCCCGCTGCTGGCACATGCCACAGACAAGTGGGTTCCAGCCCTATCCCGCCCAGCAGGGCCTGATGCCGTCCACTCTGGAAGGTGGAAGCTGCCCTCCCCATTTGGTGATCCTACAGTGCCTAGCAAGGTGCTCAGTTTGCAGAAGGCACCCAGTGGATGTCTTGGCCAGATAGATGAATACCCACGTCGTTTCCAGGGCCCTTCCATCCTGGGAGCTCTCAGCAAACCTTCGGGCTCTGTCAAGTGCTAGGAGCCATGCTCAATACTGGGCAGGGTCAGGGCCTCAAAGACAACTCCGCAGACAACATGGGCACAGCCTATCATGGGAGTGGCACCCCCTGGAGTGGGCAGTGCTGCCATGAAGGAGCGGAAGTGGTCAAGGAGGCATTCAAATTCTCCAGAAAGAAGACAATATAGGCCAGGTGCGGTGGCTCACGCCTGTAATCCCAGCACTTTGGGAGGCCGAGGTGGGTGGATCACATGAGGTCGGGAGTTCGAGACCAGCCTGGCCAACATGGAGAAACCCCTTCTCTACCAAAAATACAAAAATTAGCTGGGCATGGTGGCAGGTGCCCGTGATCCCAGCTACTCAGGAGGCTGAGGCATGAGAATCACTTGAACCCAGGAGGTAAAGGTTGCAGCGAGTCAAGATCGCGCCACTGCCCTCCAGCCTGGGCGACAGAGTGAGACCCCGTCTCAAAAAATTTTTTTTTCATTTAAACTTTTCTAAGTACCGAGATCTGGGCAGCAAGTCAGTGACGGATTAGATGCTAAGAAGGTTGTGAGGGGAAAGTCCCAGTGCCTGTTCCCAGAAGCCTGGGGTCCCACTGCAGGGAAGGCTGGATCACAAGGGTGCCAGCCGCCTCTCTGCCGCATAGCAGCTCTGGGAGGGAAAGCCTGGCATATCACACCCCACCAGCAGGGAAGGGGGAAGAGGCTTGCTGGCTGGATGGCAGGAAGGGGAGTAGAGGGCAGGGGCTGGAGATAATGGCTTCCCCCACCCCTCAGGGCCTCACCCCCATGGAGGCTTGGCATATCCAACCCTTGACCAGCTCCCTAACCCTGCCCCTTGGGGGAACAAGGCTCCAAGGGCCCAGCCCCTGCCACAGAGCATTGGCCGGAGTTGATTGGAGATGGAGGTCAAACTGTTCCCTTGGCCTCCCTCTAGCTGCTGGGGGGCTCACTTGGATGGTCCTAAAGGCACCCCCCCCTCTTCCTCTGGTGGGGTGCCCTCCAGTGTTCACGGGATGTGGGCTCAGATGGGCCTGGAGCCTGGAGTCCTTTGGCTGGTTCAGGGAGAGGTGGTGCCAGGAAGGCTGGCAGCACTTGGCTACCGATGCCCTGGAATAGCAACTTCACGTCCGGGTCCCACTGCCATCAGGCTTCATGGTGGAGCCAGAACTAAGAAGAGCAACTGGGCGCCCGACAGCTGCCCCAGTGCCTGCCGCACCCGGCCTGCCCTGCCCCAGCCACCCGCCCTGCACAGGCTGCTGGGTCTCCTCTGGAATCTGGAAACTGCATCTGCTGACGAAGCTGGTGTGGCCCCTCAGCCCCAACATTCCTGCTGCACTGTCCTGGGGTGAGCGCCCAGCTCTTCCTAGGAGCCCGCCCATTCTTGGCAGCCGGCCCCACCCAACCCCCTTCCCAAGGCCTGGGGGTGGGAAGAGGGCTCCCTGCTTATATAGATGACCTCCCTCCCCGAGACTCTGACAGACCCAGGTCACAGGCAGCCCTCACCTGCTCCTGACACCCCCGGCCCCTCACAGTGCTGCTCTCTCTGGCCACCGAGCTGAAGTACTGAGGAGCCCCTACCTCCCGGGCAGGTTTTGGGCCTTCCCTCCTTTTCAAGAGCAGCCTTGGCCGGGCGCGGTGGCTCACGCTTGTAATCCCAGCACTTTGGGAGGCCGAGGCGGGCGGATCACGAGGTCAGGAGATCGAGACCACGGTGAAACCCCGTCTCTACTAAAAATACAAAAAATTAGCCGGGCGTGGTGGCGGGCGCCTGTAGTCCCAGCTACTCGGAGAGGCTGAGGCAGGAGAATGGCGTGAACCCGGGAGGCGGAGCTTGCAGTGAGCCGAGATTGCGCCACTGCACTCCAGCCTGGGTGAAAAAGCGAGACCTCGTCTCAAAAAAAAAAAAAAAAAAAAAAAAAGAGCAGCCTTGGCTGAGCGCGGTGGCTCATGCCTGTAATCCCAGAACTTTGGGAGGCCAAGATGGATGGATCACCTGAGGTCAGGAGTTCGAGACCAGCCTGGCCAACATAGTGAAACCCAGTCTCTACCAACAATACAAAACATTAGCTGGGTGTGGTGTCAGGTGCCTGTAATCCCAGCTACTCGGGAGGCTGAGGCAGGAGAATTGTTTGAACCTGGGAGGTGAAGGTTGCAGTGAGCTGAGATTGCACCATTGCACTCCAGCCTGGGTAACAAGAGCGAAACTCTGTCTCAAAAACAAAGAAGCAAAAGGCAGCCTCTCTGGAGAATTCCATTTCTCTCCAGTAACAGCCAATGGGTGACCCAGATGTCAGGACTTTGGTGGCTGGTCCCAGTGGACTCCCTGACACCTTGGAGTAGGCACTGTCACTGCCTTGCAGCTGAGCAAACCGACTTGGGTCCCATGGCTGGGAAGGGCTCACCTGGGATTTCCACCCAGTCCCTTTGGACTCCAAGACCCTCACTGCCTCACGGGCCCTCAGTGCCACTAAGGAATGCCATTAGCTGGTCAGGAGCCAGCATGTGCCAAGCTGAAAATCAGGCTGATGGGAGAGGTGCGGGATGAACTGCAGGTGTGGTGCCAGGCCGGGATGCCTGCCTGGTGTCCTGAGGGCACGCGTGCTCTTGGAAGAGGGGTCTCTAGGAGGAAGTGATGTGCCCCTCACAGGTGGGGGTTTTTTTTTTGAGACAAGGTCTCACGCTCTGTCACCCGGGCTGGAGCACACTGCTGTGATCATGACTCACTGCATCCTTGACCTCTCCAGGTCGAGTAGCCGGAACTACAGGCGCATGCCACCACACCCAGCTAATTTTTCTATTTCTTCTGTAGAGACAGGGTCTCGCCACGTTGCCCAGGTTGGTCTCAGACTCCTGACCTCAGGTGATCCTCCCACCTCGGCCTCCCAAAGTGTGGGGATTACAGGTATGTGCCACCACACTTGGCCATGGGTGTGTATTTTCTCAATATCCCATGAAGGCACAGCACACGGGAAGCCAGGTGGCGTGGTCAGGGTGTGGAGTATGGAGGGGCTGAGCCCAGACAGCTGCACGCCACATGGGCAGGGTGGGGGCACTTGCTGTGCCCATGAGCAGCGCAGGGAAACCCCTCTGCGTGCGGAACGGGCCTGGGGCTTCCAACACAGGAGCCGTGATGAAGACCAGGCTGGCTGTTTCCCCATGGAGGCTGTGGGGCCACCTGGGGAGGAGGTGGCCAAGCCCACTGCCCTCACCAGAACCAGGAGAGAGTCACTGGGAAGGTGGATACAGGGTTCTGTGGGGACTAGACAGGGGGCTTCACTGGGAGGAGGGACGGGAGTTCTAGACGCTGGGCCCCCAGCTCTCCCGGTCGGGGGAAGGCACAATAACGCAAGCCAGCAGCCCCAGGTCCTGTGATGTTTATTGACGGAAGCAAGGGCAGGGCTGGGGTGCCGCCCTCAGGCCTGGATGTGGCTCTTTGCGCTGAAGGCCAAGTAGTAGATCACAAGGCCGATCGCCGCAGCCAGTACCTCAGTGGACACCCAGGGCCCGTTCCAAGTGCCCTGAAAGAAAGGAGATCGCAAGCCAGCTCAGGGGAGTACAGGCGAGCAGACCAGCCAGCCCTGGTCCCCCTCCGCCAGGGGAACCAAGACATGCTGGCCAGTCACGGCCCAGCAGCAGAGCTGGGGCTGTGGAGAGGATAACCTTCACTTAGCCCAGCGACCCCAAAAAGGAGGAGGGACCAGGCCACTCACCCGATGGTCCACGCTGACTGTGAACAGAGGCGGGATGATGGAAATGTCCTCATTATTCCTCTGAGCCTGCAAGGGAGGTGCTGGGCTCAGGGGTGCCCAGCGTGTGGCGGTGGGGAGGGGAGGGGAAAGAGAGGTCGGAACACCGGCACGAGCCCCAGAAAAGGAAAGGAGAGAAATGGGCGAGAGACACTGAGGAACAGACAGGATCACAGAAAGGCCACCCAGCTCAGGACTCACTGCCAGCACCTCCCAACCCGGCCCATCCTGCTCCCCAGAGACAGGGGAGCACAGTGGGCTACGGGAGTCCTCACCTTCCTGAGGAGGCTGTAGGACTCCTCGTCGAAGAATCTGACCTCATAGGTGCCTGCGTGGGCGCTCTTGTGGTCTAGGCTCCAGGACACCTGGGTTGGGTGTGTTGAGCAGAGTATGGGCAGAGTGGACACGGAGGAGCCACCCTGCCCACCAGTGCCGACACTGGAGCACTCCAGCAGCCAGAGCCCACGGCCCCTGGCCTTGGTTGATCGGCCACCCCTGGGGCTTCAGGTCACACCTGGGAGCAGGGAGCCCCCTAGCAAGGGAACCATTGGCCCCTCACCTGATAACGCCCCACGTCCTGGCCTCGAGTGACAGGGAATTGTTTTCCACCGACGTCAGCATAGAGAGCCATGTTCTGGGTGAGGGGACAAAGGCAGGGTCACCTTCTGCCCCCTCTGGGTGTGGGCAGAGGAGCCCTGTGTGCTGCTCACATGGCCTGCAGGAGGGCAGGCTAGGCCCAGTTGGAGGCTGCAGTGTCCCTGGCAGGAGGTAGCAGGTAACACTCACCAATCCCGTGACTGACCCTCTGCATCGGTCCTCCCTATGGGGGCACAGGGCCAGATCCCCATGGCCAGGCCTAACTGGACGCATAGGAACCCTGTTGACTGTGAGCAGGGGCGGGATGATCAAAAGGGCTGAGTGATTTCCTGAATCTACAAGGGAGGTGCTGGGGTCAGGGGTGCCCAGTGGGCTGCCCAAGGGGTGCTTTACCCTAAGAGGGCCATACCCAAAAAAGGCCCCATTTCCTTCTTTGGACTTTTGGGAACACAGGTCAGGGGCCAGAGCCAAGGCCAAGGCCAAGGCTCCTGAATCTTGAAGTTAGAACACCCGAAACCCCGTCTCTACCAAAAAATACAAAACTTAGCTGGGCATGGTGGCGAGCACCTGTCATCCCAGCTACTTAGGAGACTGACAGGAGAATCGCTTGAACCTGGAAGGTGGAGACTGCAGTGAGCCAAGATCATGCCAATGCACTCCAGCTGAGGCAACAGAGTGAGACCCTATCTCAAAAAAACAAACAAAAAACAAAAACAAAAACACCCACACAGACAAACTGGCCGATGGCAACCGGGGTGGGCTGACCCCCGGCCCTTTCTCCCGGTCCAGATACTCATTCGGGAAACAGTGGGTGGTGAGCCCAGTGTTACCTCGTGTAGGCACAGCACACAAAGCAGGTGAGGAAGGTGACCTGTCAGCACTGGCTAGGATCTGGCAATCGCTGTGTCCCGATCTCTCCGGCACCCCAAGAGTTGGAATCTTGATTCTCCCTCTATCGACATGGGTCCCCCATCAACTGGCAGTGAGGAGCGCCCCCCACCCGCCCTCCGGTCTGAAACCCCAGTCTCACCTGGACCCTGTTCTTGCATGTCAGGGAGATCTCCACAATGAAGACGGTCTCGGTGGAAATGACAGCGTCAGAAGTGGTGTAGTAGGAAGGGGTGATCTGGGGCTCCAGGCAGGCCTCGGCTGCGGGGAAGAGGGAGAGATGCCTGGGTAAGGCCAGCTCGAGTATCCCGGTCTGAGGGCAGGATGGCCCGGCCCTGCCTCATAGCACGGATCAGCTGGGGACCCACGGGATTCTCCTGCCCCTTCCAGGTGGGATATGCGAGACAGATCCAAGTGCTCGGTCACAAATGCAGTGGCAACATAGGTGGGATGGCTGTGAAGGAAGGCTGGGGAGGGGCAAGGCCGGCTTTCTGGAGGTGTGCAGGAAGAGTGAGTGAACTGGGGGCAGGTGGGGGCTGGATTCACTAGACAATACATGCCAACACTTGGACCTATGACACGGAGGCCCGGGGGCCAGGCCAGCCTCAATTCAGAGCCACAAACGGCCTGGACGAGTTACTGAAGGCATCCTCAGCAGAGACATCGGGGGTAGGGGCTGCAGGTAGGCAATGCACTGGGGCTTTCAAGATGAGAGAAAGGGTCTCTGCCCCCGGCCAGTTGACAGAAGGCCAAGACCGGCCCCAGCGTTTCCTGAGAAAGTAAACGGGAGAGACTCTGGTTCCAGAAGCACAACTTGTTAGCTGTGAGAGAAAGGACCTTGCCTTAGCCTTCTCCATAACCACAGAGGCCCAGAGTTAAGGAAGGCTGCCGCCTACGTCAGAGGGTGTGAAACAAAGGCTCCCCAAAGTGGGAACGTTCTCAGCCACCCGCTGTCCAAATGTGGTGCCCCGGCAGAACGATGGCTTCAGCAGAGGACGTCAGAGAAGGCTCTGGGTCTGGACCACAGGAGGCAGATCCCTAGGAACAGCGTGGAGGCAGTTCTCAGGGGCTAGATCCCGCCAGCCCTTCTGTGTCCTGCCCAAGTTGGGCCTGCTTCCTGTGGCGCAGGGGAGCCCCCGAAGGGTTTTATGGCCAGGCTTGTGCTCTGGATACGTCCCTGACTATAGCTCAGGGAATTCCTGAGGGGCAGATGAGGGGTGTGCGGAAAGGGAGGCCAGTTAGGCTGCCAAAACGTTGCAGGCAGCAAGGCTACTGGCCTGAAGGACGGCAGAAAAGGGAATGTGCAGAAAGCCGCCCCTGTCCAGTCCTGGCCCCCGGGCCCGGGGCTGGCTGCTGCAGCCACCTCCTAAACACACTCTGGAGCTCAGACCTCAGCCTCACGAATGCAAATCGACGGGACCCCTGGTCGGCTCTGTCGAAAACTCTGGTAAGGGTAAGGCAGGGCCCTCCGGAAAAGCCAGTCTTCGGCCAGGCACTCAAGGCCCTGCGCACCTTTGGCTCCCCATCTAACTCGCCCGGCTCTTGCTCCCTCTCCTCACTGAGGTCCCTTCCTAGCTTATGCGGCTCCTCCAGCCCCGTTTTTGGCCGCGATCACTCAGCGCTACAGAGCTTCGCTCCGGTCCGACCCCGCAGGGAGCCGGAGCGGGGACATGTGTCACGTTCCGTGCTGGAGCTTGGGGGCCGGGCGCACCGTGGAGGCTCGGGGACTCCTCTTCGTATGAGCAGACAAGGAAAAGCCGGGCTGCCAATAAACGTGCGCGAGGTGCTTTGGTCCCCCCGTCCCAAGGCCGCCTAACTCTCGGAGGAAGGCCCGGCCCGCAGCGACGGACCCTGAAAGGCCAGACCCCCGCATCCCTCCTCCCCCCAACACCACCTGCCGTGGGTCAGAGGCTCGCAAGAAAGAAGTCCCGGCTGGGCCGCTACCTGAGCAGCGGGAGAGGCTGGACAGCAGGAGCAGGGCCAGGGCGCCGAGAGATGCCAGAGATGCCATCGCCGCCATCGCCTCTTCTCTGCCTAGAGGAAAAGAAAACGAGCTCCCATGAACACGAGGGGCAAACGAGGAAGAGCGACACGTAAGTGGCAGCGGCAGCCAATCGTGCACCGAAGGGCTGGGCCGGCATTGTGACGTCTCTGGCAGCACTGACGTGGCCCCTCCCCGAGCCAGGGGCCCAGCTGGTCGCGGTCCCCCCTCAACATGGCGGCAGCAGCGCTCTAGGCGCCGGAAGGGGGCGTGAGATCGGTGCGACAGCGCGCGTGCGCAGTATCGGGTCCGCGCCTGTCCCCGAAACTTCGCACCACGTCGAACTCTCGCGAGAGCGGCATCTGCGTGTTGGGACGTGCGGAGACTCTGACTTTCCGTCATGGCGCTGAAGGTAGCGACCGTCGCCGGCAGCGCCGCGAAGGCGGTGCTCAGGCCAGCCCTTCTCTGCCGTCCCTGGGAGGTGAGCAGGGAAAGGGCCACGGGACCGCGGCAGCGGTCGCGGGGGAGCGGTGGGGTAGCCGCTCCCGATGCAGTCTGGAGTCCGATTGGCTAGGAGCCCCACCAGGGGCGGGGAAACGGCTTCGCGCCGGGGTTGATTGGCCGCCTCCGCTGTCACTGAGGGGATTGGCCGAAGTTGGCCCTGGGCCGGCTCTCCCAGGGGGTCTGCATCGGGTGGCTGGGGGCCCCGGACGGGCAGGGAGAGTGGGCCACGGCGGCTGTCACCTCCTTAGCATCCTTGAAGGAGCCCTTCTGAGGCAGTCACTCACGTATCCCGGCCCGCCTTTCTCAAACCGCTTCGGGAATCCGGTTCCGGGACTCAGGTTTCTCCACGGGTTCCCCTCTCGTGGACCGCTTTGCCACCTGTCCCGGTGGCAAAGAACCGGACTTTGCCAGTCATCCCCCATCCTCCTGCAGTCTTAGAACCCCAGATGCCTTCCCCTCGAGGCGCCTGGAATGGTAAGGAGCTAGAGTTTCTGAGGCTGCGGGGGTTTTGCTTCTGCTCTTCTCCGTCTGCGGTCTTGCGTATTCAGGTCCGAGTCTTCTTTCCTTACACTTATTTAAGAGGAGGTTAATTTAGGTCCTAGGTGGGCTGGAAACCATCTGAAGCAGCACCTGGCCCTGATGGGTAAGAGGTTTGACCTCTAGGCCATGCTCCCACACTGAGCCACTGCGTGGCCTTAGGCCACTTCCTCCTCTCTCTGGGTTCCAGGTTCCCCTTTGGAACCCAGAGGGGAGGAGACTTCATGTTCTCAAAGGGTCCTGTCAACTCTGACCTTCCAGAACTCCGTGACTTTGCTGCCACTTCCCAGGGACATCTCTACTAGCTATGTTTTCTCCTTCTGATCTCTGGGGGAGACTGCTTGTGCCTAATGAAATTCTCTTGACGATGCTGACTTCTCCCACCTTGCTGCTGAAAGGACGGCAGTATATAGTGGCTTTCCAGAGGCTCTGATGGCTCCAGCAACTGGGCTCCTGTAGGCTCTTGGTGAAGACATGTGCCTCCTCCCTGACCTCCTCTGTGTGTGTGCCTGTGTGTGCGTTGGGGTGGGAGTAGGGGACAGTGAACGGTGGGTAGGTGGGCAGTGCCTTGCCCTGAGACTGACTGTCCTGGGTATGAAAGCCCTTACAGAGGAACCCCAGGTCTTGGATCCCACTGATTTGGACGCCATGGGAAAACATGCAGCCACCATTGACACATGGTCCAACAGAAATATGCCAAAGAGAGAAGCCTCAGCAGGCATAAGATGTGGGGTGTGGATGTTCTTTCTTTCCGTGGAACCATGAAAGGGTGATGGGAGAGTGGGAGGCGTGTGCATAGTGCACCCTGCCTCACACCTGGCTCCTTTGATTGGTGGCTTCACAGGGAAGTCAGGGCACAAGGCAGAGCCTTTGCGACCTCCTGAAGGAAGGTGCCTGCATCTGTACAGTAAGGTCAGGGAAGTCCATCTGGAGCGCTCTCTGGGTCTTTTGCCAAAGCCCAAAGGAACACCTGGCACAGGGACCGGGTGGCGGAGAGGTTCAGCTCAGCCCTGGTGGTGATGTTGCCATCTGTGAGGGAGGTCCATGCCCTCAGGAGATTGGCTTGCTGCCACAGCTGAAGCCCAGGAGGAACTACTGCTGGGAGCTGCAGGGGTCCACCCGTGACCTCCCAGGGACACCAGCCTTGAACTCTGACCTGAGGGGCCAGTGGGGTGAAGGGGCAGGCGTGCTGTGTGGCACTAGCTACTGTGAGCAGCTCACACGCCTCCTCTCGCCTGATCTTTCCAACAGTCACGGAAAGTAGGTACGTCCGTTCTGTGAATTGCAGATGAGGCCATGAAGCAGTCTCGGGAGGAGTGGATGGTGGATTTGGACCGAGGCCTCCCTAGTCTCCAGAACTTTCTTCATTTTCTGATGTGCTTGTTCACTCAGGAAATGTTCCTTATGTCCCAGCTCTGGGCCAGGTACTGTGCTGGGTCCTAGGGTGACAGTATTGGACCACACTGACTTGGCCCCTCCTCTCGGGCTCAGGGGTTGAGGAGGGAGCAATGCAATGATAACCTAGGGAAGGGGGTAAGTAGGGCCTTAGGATCCCAGCTCAGTAGCCTTAGGGCATCAGGGAAAGCTCCCTGGAGGAAGGTCCACCGAAGCCGCCTTCTGCGTGCTTACAAGAGCCCCCAGATAAGATGATTTCAGATGTTGACAAGCGCTAGAGAGAAGACAGAAAAGTCCTGACCGTGCCTGTGGTTGCAGATCCAGGTGCCACACAGATCAGCTGAGCTACCCTCTCCTAGCCCCTGGCTTGGACTGATGAGTGGTACACCTGCACTGCCAGCACTCGTGCAAGTGGGCCCCTTGCGAATGCCGGCCAGGTACACACAGACAGGGAGAGGTCAGACTCCGCCCGAGCCTTCTGGACTTCTAGCAGGAAGGCATGGCTCTTTGGCCAATGGCTGTGATGCTTCTGCCATTGGCTGGAACACTTTGCTGCTGCCTGGTGGTCACGTGGCAGGGCATCCCCAAGTGACAGGGAAGACCTTGGCTCTGCCACCATCTCAGGTGTGTTCTAGGTGGGGCTTCTTCCAGGACAGCAGGTCACTTGGCACCTGGCACATTTGGCTCAGGCAGCTTTGGCTCTGAAGCTGTCCGGCATTTCCAGTCAGGGCACTGGGGACATTCGGCGTCCAGCAGTCCTTTCCAAAGGCCTTCCCAGAGTTGGGTTTCTGTTATCAACCTTCCAGAAATGGCTGGATGTCCCTACACATTTGTTTTCGATTTCTAATGCCGAAGGGCCATTCTCCAGGGGGCCAGCAGTGCTTGTCTCAGGGAGGCCGGAGACTGGGTGCTACCTTCTTATCTCCCTATTCTGCTTTTTCTGTAGCGACCACATACTGCTTTTGTAATAAGGAAAGGTGATCAGCGAAGTGATAACGTGACCGTTGTCATGGATCTGTGGTTTGTTGTAATGATTTCCCTGCTGTACCAGGGTTAGTTTGCCAATTTTTGCATGTTACAAACATCGCTGAGCAGGAATAACTGGCCAAAAAAATAATCAGAAGCAAAAAAGAGGAGGGAGGGCAGGGACACACCTTTCAAGAAATTTTCCGAAGAGCTGAAGGAGGCAGGAGGCAGGAGGCTGGAGCGCTTTCTGCTTTCCAGATGCTCCAGCGGGCCGGCCCCGGGGACAGAGGCTTTGGAGCTAATTATCTATTGTGCCCCTGGCAGTGGGTCATACTGCACAGACGGGACCTGCGTGGGCACAGTGGGGACGGTCCGTTTTTCCTTGCAACTTGGCTTTCTGGGCTAGACATCAAACCAACCACTGGCATTTGGTCTCTCTGCCAGGTTCTAGGCGCCCACGAGGTCCCCTCGAGGAGCATCTCTTCAGTAAGTACCTGCCCGTGCCCACGCATGTGTCTGTCTCCATGTGGCCGCAGTTGTGCACGTGTGTGCACGGCCTGTGTCCTGTCCTCTGAGACGCGGTCTCCAGGGCTTACCCACCGCTCTTCTGGGAGTTACACTAGCCAGCACCCCCCCGGGAAAAGGTCCCACTTTCCTGGTCACGGCCTTGCTCTGGGAACCTTGGCTGATTGTGCCTTCTTCCTTTCTCCTCCTTTCTAGCAACAAACAATTGTGAGTATTCTTCTTCTCTGCCTGTTAGGTTTGGGGGGGGCTCTTCGTTCCTTTGGGGTTGACTAAATTCCAGGTGGGGGTGGGCTGCTGCTGACCCAGGAGCCCCGGATGAGCAGCCCTGTCTGGGACGGGGCTGCCCCAAGTTGGCACCTTGTGACGGGGTGGCCTGTGGGGTCAGCGCCAGTGGGAAGAAGGGAACTGGCTGGAGCCTATGGGGGCCGAGCTGGGGGGCATGTGGGATCCCCGAAGGCCCATCTTCACCCTCTGCCTCCCGCAGCCTCCATCGGCTAAGTATGGCGGGCGGCACACAGTGACCATGATCCCAGGGGATGGCATTGGGCCGGAGCTCATGCTGCACGTCAAGTCCGTCTTCAGGTATGGAGCTCCTGGGTCCCCGCCTTGTCCTCAGCCAGGGGGCCCTGAGGACTTTGTGCCAAGAGGGGCATTGCACCCAGAAGCACTCGGTGAGGCCATGGCAGGACGACCTGTAAGCCCACGCCTTGCGTCCCATGGCCTGTGATACCGCCAGACTGGCCTGGGCTCGGGGAAGGCGGCACCAGCCCTGCCACGGTGCGCATTGTGGAGTTCAGGCGCATCCCCATCAGTCAGTGAAGGTGGGCCCAGTCCCTTCTCAGTCAGAGCCAGGTCAGGGCAGGTAGCAACAGGAGAGAGGTAGCCTGAGCGGGCTTCCTGGAGGAGGTGTGGGGAGGGCCTGGGCCAGCCTCCCTGACCCTGCTCTGCCTCAGGCACGCATGTGTACCAGTGGACTTTGAAGAGGTGCACGTGAGTTCCAATGCTGATGAAGAGGACATTCGCAATGCCATCATGGCCATCCGCCGGAACCGCGTGGCCCTGAAGGGTGAGCTCCAGGGCCAGGGGCCAGGATGGGGCCATAGGTGTGATTTCTTTCTTGACTTCTTCCTTCCTTGCTTGCTTTCTTGCTTTCTTGCTTGCTTCCTTGCTTTCTTGCTTGCTTTCTTTGTGAGATGGAGTCACTCTGTTGCCCAGGCTAGAGTGCAGCGGTGCGATCTCGGCTCAGTGCACCCTCTGCCTTCCAGTTTCAAGCGATTCTCCTGCCTCAGCCTCCCGAGTAGCTGAGATTACAGGCGCCCGCCACCACGCCCAGCTGATTTTTGTATTTTTAGTAGAGATGGGGTTTCACCATGTTGGCCAGGCTGGTCTTGAACTCCTGACCTCGTGATCCGCCCCCCTCAGCCTCTCAAAGTGCTGGGATTACAGGCGTGAGCCATCGTGCCCGGCCCGTGTGATTTCTTTTACCTCCCTCTGAGCTGACTCTTGTGGTGCCCTACGGCTCTGATTTCAGGGCTTGTCTGGCTACAGAGGACCCTTGTGCTTGGAGACTGGGTGGACGCCTCCTCAGGCGTGTTTGCGCTACGATGCTGGGATTCGAGTGAGAGCAGCTGTGTGTGTGCCTGTCCAGTGACAGGCTCCCTGATGGGTTCCCTCCCACCCCTCCTTCCCTCCTGAGACAGTCCTCTCTGCTGGGGTCAGCTTTGACCCTCAGCATCTTTCTTCACAAACCAGGTATCACAGAGATGGAGTTCTGACCCTCTGCCTGGCTCCTCGGCTGCAGCCAGCCTGGGGGTGGATGGCAGAGCCCAGGCAGGGATTCTCAGGGCTTCACTTGAGCTCCTTAAACTGCTTCCATTGCTCATTTTGCACACTCAGCCTATTACCTGCACCGTGTGAGGAGCATGTGAGCAAAGATGAACCCAGGAGGAGCCCCAGGCCCTGGCAGTCAAGTAGAGGGGCCTTTGTGCCAGCCACGGGGACCCCTGCGCTCTGAGTGGAGCAATCTGGGTGGGGTTCTGCTCACCAGCAGGCGGCCTCTGCTTGGCGCCCTCTGACTGCTGTCCTCAGCGGCCACTGGCCTCTGCTTCCCTTCCTCCAGGTGCCCTGGGTCGTAGGGCAGGGTCCGGCCAATCCGTGGCCTTCTCCAGGCAGCCCCTGCCTGCCCCTGAGTGTGGTGCCTTGATGCGGGGGCCTGGCAGTAACACCACCAAGGCCACCTTGCTAGCTCCAGCCTGGCCGGCCAGCCTGTTAGTAAAGAGTGGTCACTTTCTGTTGCTCCAGAGCCTGGGCGGGGAATGGCATGGCTGCCTGGCTGGTTGCCAGCCTTTATTCATTTATTGACTTGTTCATTCCGTCGTTCAGTGGTTATTCATGGAGCACCTGCTGCACCAGGTGCCCTTTGAGATCCCTGAGCAGGTAGCCTCGTGGGGCTTAGGCTGGAAGTTGCATTCTAGTGTTCCATGAAGCATTTTTGCTCCCCAAGTCTTCTCCTGACCCTGGCAGCCTTCAGCTGCCCTGCTGAGGTGGGGCGGGGATGGGCAGTGCCACTGAGCCTGTGTTGTGTTTTGTAGGCAACATCGAAACCAACCATAATCTGCCACCGTCGCACAAATCTCGAAACAACATCCTTCGGTGAGATCTGGGTGTGCGGGCTGGGGGCTCGGTGAGGCTAAGGTGAGGTGAGCCAGCGGAGTCTGGCTGCAGTCAGCCACCCGTCAGGCCTAGCAGCCTCTTTCTCTGTCCCCTCCCAGCACCAGCCTGGACCTCTATGCCAACGTCATCCACTGTAAGAGCCTGCCAGGCGTGGTGACCCGGCACAAGGACATAGACATCCTCATTGTCCGGGAGAACACGGAGGGCGAGTACAGCAGCCTGGAGCATGAGGTGTGCACGGGGGGCCCGAGATGAGCCCCCCCAGGGTCAAGATTAAGGGGAGAGCTTAAGGAACCAGGGACAGGTGTACCCTCAGAGGGCAGGGGCTGTGCCCGAGGGAGAAGCCAGAAATAGGCAGACAGGGTTGCTTCCCACAGTGGCCCTGTCACGCCAGCTCGTTTGGCCAGTGCTGCTCTTCGGTAGCACGTGGGTCTCTTCTCCCCATGCCCTCCTCAGAGTGTGGCGGGAGTGGTGGAGAGCCTGAAGATCATTACCAAGGCCAAGTCCCTGCGCATCGCCGAGTACGCCTTCAAGCTGGCACAGGAGAGCGGGCGCAAGAAAGTGACGGCCGTGCACAAGGCCAACATCATGTATGTCCCCTGACCCCTCTGCGAGCAGTCCAGAAGCAGCTGCAGCGGCCTACTTGAGCCTGCTCTCAGGGATTTGTGGTCCAAAAGCCCAGCTACCCGCCAAGAGGCCACTCCAGGCGAGTGCCCTGTTGCCCTCGAGGCCTTGCCAGAACCCACACTTAGGGGAGGTGGGGTGGGATTCTGTCCATTTTGCTGGTGAGGGACAGGTTAGAATTCAGACCCCAGCCTCCTGGGGCCCTCTGCACACCCCGTCCCTCCGGCTGACTGTTAGGATGGCCAAGCTGGTGTCCTATTCCTAACCCGCCACCAGGAAACTGGGCGACGGGCTTTTCCTCCAGTGCTGCAGGGAGGTGGCAGCCCGCTACCCCCAGATCACCTTCGAGAACATGATTGTGGACAACACCACCATGCAGGTATGAGCCTGCCCAGTGCTGCCCCCCTGCCCCGAGTGCCCTGGGCTTCTCCCACCCATGCTCCCGAATCTGCTTCTCAGCCAGCCCCCTCCTTGTCCCGCAGCTGGTGTCCCGGCCCCAGCAGTTCGATGTCATGGTGATGCCCAATCTCTATGGCAACATCGTCAACAACGTCTGCGCAGGACTGGTCGGGGGCCCAGGCCTTGTGGCTGGGGCCAACTATGGCCATGTGTACGCGGTGTTTGAAACGGTGAGTGCCGGTGGCAGCGCCGCGGCTTGCCGCCTTTCTCCTGTTCACAGACTTAGTGAGGCACACTCATCCCATCCGGTTAGCCCTTTCAAAGTGCATGATTTAGTAGTTTTTTGGATATCCAGGGTTGTACTGCCGTCACCACCAGGTCATTCCAGAACATTTTCACCACCCCACGAGGAAAGCCTGTCCCCATAAGCTATCTGTCCCCACACCCTCCCCCCAGCCCCTGGCACCCGCTGGTGGGCTTTTGTCCCTGTGGAGTGGCCTCTTCTGGACACGTCACAGGAGTAGAGTCACTGCCCGGCATCCTTCTGCCTTCCACCCACTCTCCTTCGTCTTGCCTCCCCAGGCTACGAGGAACACCGGCAAGAGTATCGCCAATAAGAACATCGCCAACCCCACGGCCACCCTGCTGGCCAGCTGCATGATGCTGGACCACCTCAAGTGAGTGGCTCCCGGTGTCCCTCGAGCCCCTGGCCAGTCCTCCGGGCCCCAGGGACTGAAGGCTGGCTGTCCCATCCTCTAGGCTGCACTCCTATGCCACCTCCATCCGTAAGGCTGTCCTGGCATCCATGGACAATGAGAATGTGAGGTTCCCCTCGTACCCTACCCTGCTGCCCCACCCAGCCTCCCCCTGCAGCCTCCTGTAGCCCGCCTCATGCACTGACCGCAGCCCCCAGGGGAGGATGGTACTGGATCTGGCACCATCTTCTGGCCCTTAGCTGGTGCCACTTCCCTCCTGTGGCAGTCCCAGTCCTGCACGCCACAGGAGACAGTGGGTAGCCCCGGGCTGCCTGTACAGTGAGGGGTGGCAGGGCCTGGCGTGTGCCAAGCCTGCCTGTGTCCTACAGATGCACACTCCGGACATCGGGGGCCAGGGCACAACATCTGAAGCCATCCAGGACATCATCCGCCACATCCGCGTCATCAACGGCCGGGCTGTGGAGGCCTAGGCTGGCCCGAGGACCTTCTTGGTTTGCTCCTTGGATTCCCCTTCCCACCCCAGCACCCCAGCCAGCCTGGTAGGCAGAGCCCAGAATAAAGCACCTTCTCCCTAGACTTGACGTGGGCCTCCCTCACTCCAGGCACCGATGTTCAGTCCACACTTTATTAAGAAAGGAATACACACACTTTCTCCGAGAGCCCTCACGGGGGTCTCAGGCAGAACACGCTCTGAGAGCCGGGCCTGGCTCCAGCATCTCTCTGCCCTGTGGTTGTGGAGAGCTGGCACCCAGCAGGGTGGTGGGAGCTGTCCCGCTTTTCCCTCAAGGCACGGAGAGCTGGAGGTGGAGCCGTAGCCGGGCCTAGGGGTTGAGCCAGGGGTGCTGGAGGCAGTCAGCGGCACTGGCCCGCTTTTCGGGGATGTACTCCATCATGGGCAGCAGGAAGGCGCTGAACTGTGTGGCCTGCTCTAGGGGCCACTCGTACTTTTCCATGAGTACCTCGTACAGGCCCCAGTGCTTGAGATTGTGGATGTGCCGCAGCTCTCCTGCGGGCAGGCCAGCGGGTGTCAGGCTCTGTCCCTGTCCCTAGGCCTGCCTTCTGCTTAGGCCCTGGCTCCTGGGACCCAGTGTTCCCTCTGTTGCAGAATCCAAGGTCCCTGTCCCACCCTCCCTGCAGCCACATGGCCTGAGCCTGCCCGGGCCCTCACCTCTCCGGTTGAAGAACTCCCGGGAATAGCGGCCTGAGAGGGCGAAGGCTGGGGGGATGTCCCCCAGAAGCTCCACTATGTGAGCGATGTGGTCTGTGGGCCGAAAGAGGAGGTTGGGGGCAGGCAGGCCGGGAGGCTGGGAGGCTGAGCCCAGAGCCCTCATCCCTTACCCTCATCACGACTGTAGTCTTCTCCAGAATGCGGCTCGAACAGGTAGTCACCAGTGGCCAGCTCGAAGGCCTGGAAGGGGGAGGAGGTGAGGCTGCTGGCTGGTGGGCTGGTGGCCCTGGGCACAGGGCAGCCCGGGCGGGCGTACCATGCAGGCCGTGCTCCAGATGTCTGCTGGGGGGCCATATTCGGCGCCGATCAGCACCTCGACGGCCCGGTATTGCCGAGTCTGGATGTCCTCCGTGAAGTGCTTGTGCTGGAAGCAAGGGGAGCCCTGGGGACGGGCCGGGGCCAAGGCTGTCCTGCCCCCACGGACTCCTACCCCACCCCGATCCACCTACCCGAGGAGCTCGGTGGGGTTTGCTCTGAGTCTCGGGGTCCCCAGATCTTCCAAGAGGGACAGGCCCAGTGATCTGAGGCTGAGGCTGATCCCTTCCTAGTGGCCCCTGCCCTTGGCCGTGGCCCCAGTGCTGTTGACTGGGCAGGAGCGATGCCCACCCAGCCGACGGTTCATGTGCACTGCAGACTGGGGCAGGGCTCCCCAAGAGTGGCGCTGTGCCTCCACCCTTGGACCAGGGCCCCCCACTCTACTCTCCCAGGCTTGCTCATACCACCCAGCAGGCGTTGCCCAGGTCTGCGATCTTGATCTTGATCTTATCTGCATTTTGGGGCTCCAGGGGGTTCACCAGGAGGTTCGAGGCACCGAATGGTGCTGGGGAAGGCAGAGCAGGGAAACTGAAGTGGCCCGACTCCTGCCAGCCCTGCCTGCCCACCACCTGCCACCCAACTTACTGCTAGGCGACAGGAGGCCCCCGGTCTCTCGCTGATTGGATGAGCCGGAGAGGATGGAGCAGGAGGCAGGAGAGAAGAGGGAGCCAGAGAAGCCTGAGGTCTGTGAGCCAGGGCTGAGGCTACGGCCGCCCCCCGGGGCAGGGGAGGAAGAGGCTGGGGAGGGACCTGCTCTGGCGCCCCCCGGGTGGCAGCCTGAAGAGGAGGTGGAGCCGCTGCCCCCGTCTAGTCTCAAGCTGGAGTCTGGGGAGACGGGGTGGAGGCAGCTGCTGAGCAGATGCCCTGCAGCCTTTGCTGCACTCCACGGCCCATCACCCCCTGTGGCCCCTCACCCTCAGCCTGGGCCGCGGCCTCCATGGCCTCCAGCCTCTGCAGGTCCCGCAGCCGCTCCTCCAGCAGCCGCTTCTGCTGTTTCCGTTTGCGCCTCATCTTCTTCCTCTTGTTTTTGGACAGCTTACCGGTCTGCTGTCAGAGCCAGGGTCACCCCAGGGTTCCTGTCGCCCGCCCCAGTCAGCATGAAGTGGAGGTTTCCCTGCACAGCCGCCAGGGAAGAGGCCTCTCCGGGCCCCAGGGCTCCCATGGACACCAGAATGTGGCGCCAGCGCCCCTTGGCACCAGCTACTCACTACTCTCCCTGCCTCCCCGCCTGTGGCCCCATTAGGAGTGGGAGGACCTGGCCGGCCCGCCTCAGGGTGCTCTCTGTCCCCTCTCAGCCCAAGCTAAGGCAGGTGGAAGTGGCCATTTGGGGAAGACAGCGTCCTTTCACCAAGAGCAGTTTGGGGCACTTGACCCACCCCGGGGATCACCCTCAGCCCAGCCACCCAGCCTTTCGGGATTACCACCGTGGGAGTGCGTGAAGGTGGGGGGTGGAGCCACTGTGGCTCCAGAGATGGCCTCCAGTTGGCTCGGATGGGAGACGAGGCATGGGAGAGAGGGGCCCCCCAACTTACCAAGACCTCCTGGGGGGCAGTGCTGACTGGGAGTGCAGGTGAGGAGCAGGGGGACAGGGAGGAACAGAGACTCAGGCAGGAGTTCAGGCCCAGAGGCCCTGACCCAGCCCCATGTGGGCCCTTGGTACCTATGGAGCGGGAGGGGGGCGGCGCCCCTGCCTGTTGCCACTCAGTGGCCTCGGCGGCCAGGCGCCTGATGTAGGCGTCCCCCACACACAGCAGGATGTTCTCGGGCTTAATGTCCGTGTGGATGATCTTGCACTTGGTGTGGAGGTAGTCCAGGCCGTGCAGCACCTGTGGAGAGTCGCACCTGACCTCCACCAACTCCTGCCCAGGCCAGGCTGGGCAGGCCAGTGGGTGGCACTCACCTGCCTCACGATGCTCTTCACGCAGGGCACGGGCAGGCCCTGGTAGTTGGACTTGATGATCCATTTGAGGAGCTGGTGGCCCAGCACCTCCAGCACCATGCACACATCTGGGCTGGGAGTGAAGGGCGGCCAGTGGGCACCAGCTGCGGCACAGGCCCCACCCACCCTCAGCTAGGGGAGCAGCAAGGCTTGGGCCGTGTGGAGGTGGGGAGGCAGGGCCTCCCCTGGGCAGTCCTGGTCACCATTATGCTGGTGTCATCATTGATAGTGTCCCTGTCACTCTTAACAGGTATGCCAGTTGGGATGGTGCATTTTGTGGTCATCCTAGAGGTGGTGCTGGAGGAGCAGGCACAGAGGCCTCTCGGGCCAGCCCACTCCCATGCCAGTTATGCCATAGGGCCTCTTGGCAGTCCCCCAAAGGGAAGGCAGTGCCACAGAGACGGCACCTGCCGTTTGGGGATAATAGCAACATCCATCGACGCTAGCTTGTTACTGCCTCCACGTAAACACAATTACCCGGGGGCGGGGTCATGCCAGAGGCTCCCGTTACTGGGAGGGATGCAAGCACATTGTGCGGATGTGCAGACAGGCTGTAGCAGCGAGGGTCCCCCCCCCCCCCGCCCCGGTTTGCCGGCCCTTGGCTGCCACACTGCTTTGCTCTTCCTGCAAAGGATACGGACTCCATTGACTCCTGAGATCCTGAAGTCATCAATGAGCTGGACAATGGTCTCTCTTTTGGGGTCACTGGGGTCGCTGTCCCGGACCTGGAGTAAAAGCCAAGGGGCCACAGATGGTTCCACCCTGCCCTGAAGCCCACAGCTCCCTTCAGTGTACCCTTCTCCTGCTCCAGCTGGGCCCCGCTGGAAGAAAGGCCGCCAACCCCTCCTGTCCCTCATCTGTTCCTCCAGATCCTCCCCCTTGGGCACAGCCAGCTGGAGGCTGCCCCTCGGGGAGCCCCGCCCTGCCCCACAGAGCCCCGGCAGGCCTTGCACCCGCATTGCCAGGCCCCAGGCAGCTCCAGGGGAGCTGGGAGTGGGGTAGGGAGGTGCCTCACACATTTCAGGAGCTTGATCTCATCCACAGCTGTCTCCGTGTAATGCCCTGCACTCTTCACCACTTTCAGGGCCACAAAGCGCTTGCGCCTGCAATACCGAGACCCTTGTCGGCTGTGGCCCTGGCAGGACCCACGGCGGGGATCAGGGTGGCCCCAACCAAGCCCAGGGACAGGATCCCAGCCAGTGCTGGGCCCAGGAGGCGAAGGAGGCACTCACTGGATGTCCCAGCAGAGCCAGACGGTGGAGAAGTGGCCCCAGCCCAGTTTGCGCACCACGTGGTACCGCCCATTGAACAGGTCGCCGATCTTCACAGGGTAGTAGCCGCCTGACCAGGGGAGATGATAGATCAGGGTGGAGGGGGTTCTCACTACCCTGGGCCCCCGAACACCTCGGCCCCATCGATCGTCTGGCCCATGTGGGCCCAGGGCTGCCCCGGGTCCCTGCAGTGGCCGTCAGGCCACATGTTCCCAGGGCCAAGTCTCACCCTTGCAGTAGTCCTTGGGGTCTTCCTGTTCCTCGTCGTCGGAGCCCAGAAGGCCCTGCAGCATCTGAGGCACCGGCGTGGCCAGGGCTAGTTCGGAGCCCGAGGACTCGGGCCCGCAGGAGGCCTGTGAGCTGTGGGTGGGGTGGGTGGGCAGTGAGCAGGAGAGACGCCAGGGGCTCCGGGTGCCCGAGCAGAGCCCTACCTGCTGCTGCTGCCGCTGCCGCCGCTGTCCCTGCCGCCGCCCGTGCTGGCGCTCATCCCGGCCACGCAGCCCGCAGCTCCGGTGCCCCGGGCGGCTGCTCCTGTGGGGCCCGGCCGGGGCCTGCGAATTTATAGCCTCGGCCGGCCGCTGATCTCACCCGCCTTTATAAATAGCCTCCCAGCTGCTCGGCTGTGGGCAAGGTATGCAGCGCGGGGAGGGGGCGGCGCGACGGCAGCCCCAGAGACTCTGGCCCCCAGGCAGAGCCCCCCCCCCGCTCCAGAGACGAGGGGGAGGTCCACGCGGGGGTGAAGCAACCCGTACCCCAGGTCGGGCTCCCGTTCTCTGGTGCGGACTGCGGGGGTGTGCTCCACTTGGCAACCTGGTCCTTAGGCCAAGCCCCCGCCACCTGTGCCCCTGTGGGCATCCTCCTGGAGGTGCCTCTCTCATTCCCATGGGAACCCCGTCCCCGGCTGCTCCCAGCCGCTTCCTGCTGCTTCTATGTTTCATCAGCCCCTAGGACAAGTGGGAGCCCAGTGCCCTCTGAATGTGGCGTCACTGGGGACCCCTCATTTCCCCTACCAGAGGCAACAGGCCTGCTGAAGGGAGGCCTGGGAGCTTGCCAGCCCAGAACCTGCTCCTGCGACGCTGCCTGGCACTCTGGCTCCCAGCGCCTGCTCTTCCTCTCCACCATTTGCAAGGTGCCTGCCGTGGGCTGCTCCATAGCCAGACATGGGGGAGGCAGCAGGAAGCTGCTCGCTGCTGGGGACAAGCAAGCCCATAGCCACTTCCCCATGAGTGTGGTGGTGACTGAGGGGCCTGTGACCTAGGGGCTGCATCCTGAGAGACCAGGAGCAATTGGGTCCCCAGAAGCATCCAGGGCAGCACAGGGCACAGTGGGGCAAGGCCTGCGGCCAAGATGCGTTCCAGCCCTTCACGTGCTGGCCACGGCTGCCCCATAGTTCGGGGGCGGGGACTAGAGGCCCTGGTGTCTGTAGGCTTAATGTGGAGCTTGGGTGACACGGCGGTTGGGGGTGGTCACTGAGCTTCTGCTCAGCAAAAGATCACTCTGGCCACTTCAAGGACAAGGGAATGGAGAGACGAGGGTGGAGCTGGGAGGCCAGCTGGGGCCTGACAGAGGAGTCCCGATGAAAGGGAGGGGGCTCAGCAGAGAGGGTGTTTGTCCCAAGATATTGGTGCAGTGTCCCTGTACCAGTGTCCGTGAACTGGTAGGGGTGGGCCAGGCATTGGTGGAGGGGCCAGCGAGGTCAGGGAGTGGGAAGGAAAGTGAAGCCCGGGTACCTGATGGCCTCTCTTTGTCCATGGGTAGCAGGTCATAGGCATGGGGCTGAGGGACTCTCAGTCAGGAGAGCACTGAGTCAGCTCCTGCAGGGAGAAGCAGGGACTGGGGATTGGGCCAGGTGCGGTGGCTCATGCCTATATCCAGCACTTGGGGTGGGCGGTGGCTCATGCCTATAATCCCAGCACTTTGGGAGGCTGAGGCAGGCAGATCACCTGAGGTCAGGAGTTTTGAGACCAGCCTGTCCGACATGGGGAAACCCTGTCTTTACTAAAAATACCAAAATTAGTCGAGTGTGGTGGCACACGCCTGTAGTCCCAGCTACTCGGGAGGCTGAGGCAGGAGAATTGCTTGAACCCGGGAAACAGAGGTTGCAGTGAGCCGAGATTGCGCCACTGCACTCCAGCCTGGGAGAGAGAGCGAGACTCTGTCTCAAAGTAAGATAAAAAGACATACTTCTATTTTATTTCCGGATGTGATTTTCCAGCAGGCAAATAAATACAATGGGGAGAGGGGGAAGGAGGGGGATCCTTATAAATTAGAAACAGTCCCAGGTTGGGGGAAGGTGGGCGGGCTGGCAGGGAAGGTGGCAGGCAGGGAGCCCACTGCTGGGCACAGTGCCTGGCTTTGCACCCTGTGCCCCCAGGCTCTGCCAGCTCCCCTCAGTGGCTGGCTCGGTTCCGGGGTCATAAGGCACTGCGGTGGTGGTGGAGCCGGCTTGCTGCTGTCCGAGCCAGAGCTCACAGGTCAGTCACTTTGTTCTCCACCAGGGCGGCAACCTGCTGCAGGCGGCAGGCCAGCTGCAGCTTCTGGCCCACAGGGTCCTCCTCCAGGGCACTGATAATCTGCCCGGGCAGAGGAGGATGCCTGTCTGAGCCTGCCCCTCTGCCTGCTGGCCCAGGGCCACCCACCCTGCTTCCATCTCCGCAGGAGCCTGGGGATCCAGCGGGGGCTGCCTGGGGTCCCCCTGGGGAATCCGAATGAAAGCCGAGTCCCTTCCCCAGCCTGGGCCCCGCCAGCATGGGCTGGCACCCGTGCTCCCGCGGGAGGGTCCACCGGCCTCCCGCTCCACTGCGCCTCCCCTCCGGAGTGCCCTGGGCCTCACCTGATCGTAGTACCTGTGGATGTGGTTGTAGAGTTCTTGCAGAGCCTCCAGACAGTGGGGAGCAGAAGTGTAGTTCTGGGGGCACCACGTGGAGGGGGGCAGTGAGGTCCCAGCCTGGTCCTCAAGCCCCAAGTCTCCCCCCTCTGCTCTGCTAGTCTTTCCACCCACATGTGGACAGGCGCACCCCCCGGGCCATGCCTCACCCCGGAGAGCTCAGCCAGAGCAGAGTTCATCTCCTGGTAGCTCGCCGGAGAGCTCTGGCGAATGTCCGCATAGTATCTGGAGGAGCAGACTTAGTTAGGGGTGGGGCAGCCCCCAGCCCCACAGCCCCGCGGCCTCTGACACCCACCTCTCCACCATCTGCTTGTAGCGTGGGATCTCCCGGGCGTAGAGCAGTTTGTTCACTGGGGAATCCTGCTCCAGAGGGAGGGGAGGCGCTAGGTATGAGCTAGGAGGTGAAGGCGCCCCCATGATGCTGCCACTGCCCCCCCAGAGCTCTGTGCAGAGCCCTCTAGGCTTCCCCCATAAGCCTTTCCTCCTCAAGCCCCTGCCAGCTGCTGCTGCTGGCACTGCTCTCACCCGGCCCACTTTATGCTCCGAGGTGGTACAGGAGTCAATGAAGGTCTGGGCGATGACAGCAAGGATGGCGTCCACGTTGTCCGACACCCGCACATCAAAGATGAGCTGTGGGTTCTTCAGGGCGTTCACCCAGAACCGCAGCAGCAGACTGGGGGCACAGGGCAGGTGTGGGTGTGAGGCCCTGGCCTGCCATTGTGATCTCCGCCCCATGTACTCCAGCCTACTGGCAACACACTCGGGGCCAGGGGCCACTGGAAGCTGGCCTGGTGGCCCAGGTGACCTGCGCCCTAGATCTTCCTATAAGTTCCAGAAACCCCAGGTGGGCGCATCCACCCTGGGAATGTCCGGGTCCCTCTGGGACTCAGTGGACCATGTGCACAGCAGGGGCGGGGCAGCAGGAAAGGCACCTGTTGGTCTTCCAGATGTGCAGGGTCCCTGGGTCCTCGATGCCATGCTTCTCTGCTAGCTCATCCAGAAGGTCAAACAGGTACTTGACGGCGATGGGGATGGGCCGGTTCACGCTGAGAATGGCCTGGAAGGTGTCGTCCACAAACTTCTGCAGCGTGCCCTGCAAGGCAGGGGATAAGGGCCGTGTGGAGGGCAGGGTGTGGGGGCCATCCACGGCTGAGGCTGCCCCTGCCCCTCCCACTCCCTGGCTCGGTCGGGGTCCCTGGCCCGGTCGGGGTCCCTGGCCGAGCCTCCTCTCAGGCCCAGCTGCCCAGGCTGCTCCAACCTTCATGGACAGCAGACGGGTGAGGTAGATTTCCGGAATGGCCTTGGCCCTTGCTGGCTCCCGCTCCCGCAGGCTGCTGCACCGCACCTTGGCCCCTTCTGGCTCCTCGGTGGCTTTCACCAGGTGCCAGAGGCACACCCCCCCCTCCTCGCCATCCTCCAGCGTGGGGATGTCTGAGGGCACAGGAGCCTGGCTTCAGGGCTATACCCCCTGCCCCTGGCCTGGGATGCCCAGTCCACTCCCCTGACAAGGTGGGGCAGGGTGGGGACTAGAAGAAAGGAAGGAGAGATGGGCAGAAGATCTCGGTGGGGTGGGGGATGAAGCTGAGGCAGACGCATGGCCAGGAGTTCTGCTTGCCCAGCCAGGACTCCAGTGGCCCCAGGTCAGGGCCGACCCTGAGGGACTCACTCTCTCCCAAGGGGCACCTCTGAGCCAGGCTCTGGGAGATGGTGCTGCCACTGTGCAGTTGAGGGACGAGCCCCACTGTTGCTCCATCTGGGACCTGGCAGAGATGGGGAGTGGAGGCTGTGCTGACCCCTAGCCAGGTGCCTACACTGCTCCCACCCTGCCCTGCCTCACCCTGCCCCGCCCCAGCCCCGCCCTGCTCTGCCCACCCCACCACTGCTCGCACCTTGTAGTGCTGCAAGGTGTTGAGTCTCTTCCAGTGGTTTTGGGTCACGGAGGTCAAGTCTTCATCCGATAGGGTCAGGTGACCAGCCAGGCCCGAGCGCCACTCTGGAGGGAGTCAGGGAAGCAGACAGTCTACAGCCTGTTCGCCATGCCCCACACTCATAGTAAGACACAGCTGAGGGGCTCCCGGTGCCGGAGGGGTAGGGAAGGGTCCCTGGGGTGGGTGGGCAGGGCTGGCTCTCTCACCAAGGTCTAGGGCATGCACTGAGGGCCTCTGGGAGAAGGGGGTGCCCTTGTAGACTTGGTCCAACACCTTCTCCTTGACCTGGGTGACGGTGTCCGTGTCGAGCACCCGGGCTGGCACGCGCTGCATCTCACTGCTGCCTGCGGCCCCGCCAGCCCCGGGCCCCACCAGCACCATCAGCGTCAGGGGCTGGAACTCCACGTCCTCCCGCAGCAGGCGGCTATCGTTCAGGGTCCGTTTGGCCTTGCCTGTCACGGCGTCCACGGGGCCTTTGTCCACCTGGTACTGGATGGCCCGGAAGAGCATGTACAATGGCTCACCAGCCACCTCCTGCACTGCCAAGATGAGCCAGCATCAGCCAAGCGAGGGGGGATCGATGACAGCCCTTTTCGCCTCTGCCTCGCCTCCAGCCCGGGAGAGGGTTCAAAGTCCTTCCCTTTCCAAAGCCCCCCTTGCCGGGCCTTGGTCAGGTAGGGCGCAGGCAGCAGCCCCCACGTGGCAGGAGGGGAGGAGTCTGCCACTCAGGGCTGGGGGCAGGCGGGACAGTGCCCCTCACCCTCAGGAAGGCGTACAGGCAGATGGACAGCCAGTTGGTGAGCAGTTTCTCCACCATGGTCTCTGTCCTGTGGGGAGCCGGCCACAGGGTCAGGCCTTTGTGCCTGTGTCCCTGCTGAGGACATCTCACTTTCCTCCCCCCCACCTGCTGGGGCTTCCGGGCCCCACCCGCCCCTGGACAGAGCCCGCCCAGGGTGCGATGGGGGCAGGTCTGTGGCAAGCCCTCACCCCCGCCGCTGGGTCCAGGTCAAGGCCAACCTGCGTAGCATGAGCTTGGGGTTCCTGTGCACGTGATGGGCCGCCAGGTCACCCAGCAGGGTCCTCATGATGTCAGTCAGGTACTCCAGCTTGCCGTGTAGCGCTAGCGACAGCAGCGAAGCCACATGGCAGCGATCCCTCTGGGAAAAGCTGGGCTGCGCCTCCAGGGTGTGGATGAGCTGGGCAGGGGTTGGAGGCTCATCCCGGGAAGCCCCACTCCTCCCCCACCTTTGTCTCAGGCCAGTAGTTCCCCAGCCCCACCTCCTTGCCCACCGGGGACTCCTGCCACACGGCCCTCACCGTGAGGAGGAAGAGTTTGCTGTTGAGCAGGTTGGAGAGCTGCGTGAGACCCTGGCACACAGTGGCACAGCGGCCGTCCTCCCCTGGCCCCTCAGGCTTGGGCTGCAGCGGGCAACCGCCATGGCCAGGGAAGAAGGCGCGCTCGGCGTAGGTGCGGTAGTCCAGGAAGGGGATCCCACTGGCCTCCAGGTCGCTGCTGAGGTCAGTCATCTCCGTCATGAGGTCTGCGGGCCAGGAGGCGCCGAGGTGTGAGTTCAGGCCCCGTGGGCACCCTGTCCCCCCTGCCTCCGCACCCACCTGTGAACTCCTTGCGGCACTGGTCTCCCACGCCGGTCTCCAGGCTCTCCAGCTGCAGTAGCACCTTCTGGTAGTCCCGCAGGGCCTGCTTGCTCTTGTGCCTGCAGCCCGGGGTCAGCATCAGCCAGGGCCAGGGCCAGGCCAGCCGCCCGCCAGGGCACCCTTGCCAATGGCGAGGAGGGAAGTGTGCTGGGGGTGGGCGGGTCTCACCTGTACATGAGGGTGAGGAGCAGCACGGTGGCGATCAGCACTGCAGCACCCATGCCCACGCCTGCCTGGGCCTCCACGGGAAAGGCAGACAGCGGGGGTTCAGCCTCGTACTGCACAGGGCCCAGGGCCAGCTGCACATTGCCCATCTGCACCTGGGGGGGCAGGGCTCCTCAGTGCATGCCGGCGGCACCCGGTCCACGTGCCCACCCAGGGCACGGACTCACCACGAACTGTGGCAGGCCGGAGCCATTGGCAGGCTGCGGGGCGTGCGCAGGCGGCTCGCAGTACAGGTGGGTGCGCGTGAGCGTCTTCACCAGGCACTCGCCGAGGCCGATGTGCACACGCACCTCCTCCTTGCTGATGCCCAGGTTGAGGCCCTCGCCCTGGGACACACACGGGGGCGTAAGCCGCTGGCCCCCACAGAGGCGGCCTGAGCGCCCTGGAGGGCAAGGTTGAAGGTGGCCCTCACCTCCACATCCAGGACATGGCCTGGCTTGAGGCGGTAGGGGCGGGCAGGCCCCTCGCGGCTGAGGGGTGCCAGGCGGGGGTTGGGCTGGTACAGGAAGCCCTGGCCCCCACTGGCGCTGGCGAAGTCCACTTGCACGTTGTCTAGGGTGAAGAAGACCCGCTGCGGGCGGGCCGTGTCTGGCACAGCAGGGCTGCGGCACAGGAGGAGGCTGGACGAGTTGACGGAGCAGACGGTGGAGCACTGTGGGGCATTCAGGGCCGGCCACAGGTGGAGTGAGCTGGGCTCCACTATGCGCTGCCAGGGGCATGGCGGCCTCCCCTCCCCCTCCCCACTGGGCATGGGCATGGTCGGGGACAGCCCTGTCGCCTGCTGGTGAGGGGCTCACCTGCAGCAGCCCCCCACCAAGCTGGATACAAGCCTGGGGGTCGGCTGCAGGGGCTCCACAGCTGCTCCTTGGCTCTGGGTCCTGGGGCTGGGCCCTGGAAGCCTGTACCTCTGCGTCAGCCTCCAGCCACACAGACAGTAGGGGCCGCTGCACTGCGTCTAGGCCGGTGCCCCTGACACGGATCAGTCGCCCACCCCTGTACCAGGATGGCAGTCGGGTGTGGGTGGGCGGTGGGCAACACAGCCCAGCCCCCATCCCACCTTCCCTCCTGCCCGGTGCACAGGCTGGCCTGTGGGCTGACCCTCACCCCCGGAAGCTGGCACTGGGCTCCGCTGCTACAAGCCGGGGGTTGGCGGTGTAGCGGAAGGGGCTGGCGAGCAGTGTGCGCTGGGCGTGGCCAAAGACCACAAGGACCGCTGCTTCTCCTGGGACAGCCTGGGGCCTGGTGCGGCACACAATGGCCTCCGGACACACTGGCTCCAGGCTGCGGGATGGGTAGTGGGGTCTCTCATCTCGGCTCTAACTACCCCAGCCCTGGCCCAATCCCCGTAGGAGAAGCCCTACTTTGCCTGCCTTGACAGGGGCAGGGACCACTGGGGGTGGCCACAGCAACCACTTCTCTGAATGTACCACCCCCACTGTGTAGAAAGGACACTGAGGCCTATGGGAGTGCCCACCACCCAATGGCAGCCAGGCCGGGACTCACATGGGACAAGGTTGGCCACCCACGAAGGCACTGGTGTTGCCACCTGTCTGGAGGTGCTGACCTCGAATGGTGAGCTGGGTGCCCCCTGCCTGGGGGCCCCAGCGAGGACTCAGGCTCAGCAGGACAGGGTCCTAGGGAACAGCGCGGGCTGGGTAGGCATGGCAGCCCAGCGTGGCCCTTTCACCCGCCTGGGCCATGCCCAAGGCCCTCTGGTTCTGAAGCGCAGGTCATCTCTGGGCTTCACCTCCTGGGGCCAAAGTGGACCACGCCCTCCTTCCCGAGGCCACTGCACACTGGCCAGCTTCCTCCCACCCACCCCTGCCACATGGGGAGTAGGAGTGGGGCTCTTTCATCCTCACTACCACTCTGCCCCCTTGGGACAGCCTCCTCCCCACCACAGCTCACAGCCTGCAGACCTGGAGCTCTAAACTCTCAAATCCAGTTGCCTCTTTGGGCAGAACCCACCCCTGCCCCCACTGCTCCTGTCCCAGGCTTCCCACCCGGGAAACAGTGTCACCAAGTGCCCAGGGCAACAGGTCCCGAGAGCTTCGTGCCCCAGACTGGCCTGGCTGCCCACCTCCATTCACATGCCACGGCTTCCCTCCTAGACATGCAGCGGTGCTTCCTGCTCCCCACAGACCCAGCTTGACATCCTCATTAGGCACCTGTCCTTCCTGGCCCTCCCTCCTACCCTCCCCTGTGTAGGGCACACCTGGGAGGCCACTGACCTGGTAGGTGAAGTGCTGGCTTGAGATGCCTGGTGGCTGGCTCTTAATGGCTACCCGGACGGGCCCAGTGGTGCCATTGGGGGCAGGAGATGTCACACACACAATCCTGGAAAGCCGAGGCCTGGGAGCTGCTCAGGGCCCAGGGACGCAGGGGACAGCCCACCAGCTGCTACCGAGCGCACCTTCTCCACCCCTCCCCTGACCGAGTGCCCCAGGTTTCTTGGCCACAGGCCTTCCTTATCTCTGGGTGGCCATCTCTGAGGGCCTCCCCACCCATCCTCACCCTCCAAGTGCCTCACCGGGCCGAGGTGCGGTAGAGAGAGGGCTCAGGGTTGCAGGGCCGGCTGGCCACGCTCACGGCGTACTGCACGTCGGCGAAGGCCCGGCCCAGGTTGGAGCCCAGGATGGTGAGGGCCAAGCCTCCCTCAGGGGGACCGGTCAGGGGCTCGACCTGCAGCAGGCAAATGATGGCAGATGGGATCCCCCGCACCCACACCCCACTCTGCAGTGCCGGGTGCCCGGTCAGCCAACCAGCCCAGCCAGGCCGAGCTGCTGGGGTTTGGGGGCCTGGGGCAGGGCTGGTCTGATCATGGAGGATAGGACAGTGCGGGGCAGGAGAAGTGGGGGCCCCGGCAGGAGACCTGCACTCAACCCTAGAGGCGGGGACTCACCGCATCAATGCTGGGCGCAGGACACAGCAGCTCCACAGCCCCCAGTGGGCACAAGGGCCCATAGCGACAGGCAGGCTGGCCGTCAGCACACCACAGGCAGCCCAGGCTCCTGTTGGCCGCTTGGCAGTGGCTGCAGTCTGGGTGGCCCGTGGCACAGTTGTACAGGATCACTAGGGAAGGTCAGGCAGTGTGCTGAGCGCCTCCTGTCTGCCACCCACCCTGCCCCACCTGCCTGGCTGCCCTCAGGCTCACCATAAAGAGCACGGGCGTTGTCCAGCCTCTGGGCCTTGCCCTGGGTGACGTAGATGGGCACTGGGAGCTCCCGCTGGGACATGGAGGGGTAGAACTGTGGGCAGAGTGTGGGGTCAGGCTGGGTGCCCACTCAGGGCACTTCTGACTCTTGTCTCCTCTGGGCCACCCCCAGAATGAATGTGATTGTTCCCTGCCTCTCCCCCAAGACTGGGGCCCAGGGACAGAGGCTATGGCTCTCCACAAAGATGGCAGATCCCTGAGGGTCTACGGAAGCTTGGGGGCAACAGGGTTTGGAGGGCAGCCACTCACCTGGTGGGCCTGGCAGTGGATGAGGCCTGAATCCCCTGCTGTCTCCTCCAGGGTGGCCGGCAGCCCCCGAAGCTCTCCAGGCAGCTCCAGCCAGCAGTGGAAGGAGGCAGGCAGGCCCTGGGGAAGGACGCTGTCAGGAGCGTGGACACGCTGTGGCAGACCCCACTGCCCTGCCCCCTTCCCTCCTGACGGCTCACTCGGAAATGTTGAAGGTTCCGTACGCGTAGGGCCAAATGGCTCTCCCAGCCCACAGGCACCAGGTGGGGACCTGCCAGGCCTTCGACCTGTGGGCAAGCCCCTGGGCCACGCACCTGGACGTCCACCTGGGAAAACAAGAGCCCTCAGCCTTTCAGAACTCAAAGGACCTACTGCTGGGCGGGTCTGGGAAGGGTGGAGAAGGGACAGCCCTGTCTCTGCCCGAAGTTCGGGCCCACCCACCTCCTGGGCGCTGTAGATGGTCCTCTCGCCCTCTGGGCAATGCTCTCCGTACACGCAGTGGCTACTCTGGGGGCACCAGTGACACCGCCAGATGCTGCCCACGCAAGCACGACACCTAGAGGGGCAGGGCAGCTGCTCAACTGAGTGCCCTCTGGGGTTGCCACCCCTACCCCAGAAGGCAGGCCCAGGGACTCACGGGGCAGCTGCCTCCAAGGCCTGGACGGCACTGCAGTCATAAAAGGAGAAGTTGGTGGCAGCCACAGCCACGTCCTCGAACATCAGGGCCAGGGGCACAGTGACGTGGTCTGGGAGGGGACAGTGGGGGCAGGACAGGTCAGGTGGCTCATTACCCCTCCAGCTTCCACCCCAGCCCCCACCCCATGGGCCACTCACCTGTGCCTGGAGGGTTAAGTGGCACCTGGTCTTGGGGAGGGGTGACACAGGCCACGTGGGGCCCTTCCACATGAGCCAAGCTCTCATAGTCCCCGAACGCACAATGGAAGTATTCATCTGCATCCAGGATGGGCAGCCGGGGGATAGACAAAGTGACCTGGGACGCAGCGGGGAGAAACCGGGAGATGGAGCCAGAGCAGAGGGGGCGGCCGCTGCTGGGGGTGGCAGCAGAGGCCATGGGAGAGGAAGGAGGACGGGAGGCAGGCGGGGTTCATGCTCCAGGCAGTGGTCATGCTGCCCAGAGGGCCCAGTGGTGCTGGGCGGCTTACCTGGCCCTGCTCCTGGCGGGGGTGGTGGCCCGGCAGCAGGCTCTGGATGTGCAGGCAGTGGCTGTCCTCCTCATAGCTCCACAGCCACTGGTTTGGCTGGCCCGCCCGCCCGCACTCGCCCTTCCGGGTACACCTGCCAGGCAGGGGTCCATTAGGTCACTGTGGGGGTCCTACATTCCAAGGATGACTGGCAACAGGGGGCTGGGGAGGCCGGCCCAACTGGAGTGCAGTGGGGTGCAATGAGCAGGAGGCGTGCAGGGGACTGTACCCAGAGAGAAAGGGGCCAAGCAGGCAGGGCCTCATGGCCGAGGCACGGGCTCCAGCCCTAAGAGGCAGCTGCGGCTGGGCTGAGGGACACACAGTGACTCAGGGCTGCCTTAAAGGATTCCTGGGGCTGCCGTGTGGGGCACCGGCTGGAGGACAGCTGTGTGGGGGTTCTGGACCCTGGCTGGGGCTGCTGGGATGAGGAGTCCACAGGCTGGGTGGTGTCGGAAAAGGGGGATGCCAATCAGGTTCACAGCTCAGTGAGATGGGGCAGGATGGGTGACCTCCGTGGTGGCCCCGAGTCTCTCCAGCAGGCAGGGTTGGCCTCCCGGCACACCTAGGGTTGGATCCAGGGGCAGCCTCCTGGCACACACCACCCATTGGCCCAAGCCTAGGCACAGGCCCTGTGCTCACCTGCCCTGGAGGACACACCAGCCACACAATGGGTCCTGGGCCTGGAGGCAGCTGGCACAGTCAGGGAACTGGGGGCAGGCTGCCACAGGTATCCGGTCCACCTGGAGGGGCAGCAGAGCAGAGAGGCAATGGGCACGAGACTCAGGCCGCGTGTGCTGGCCCCTTCAGCCCCAGGATGGCCCTCACCTGGTGGGCAGTCAGGACATAGAGGTGACTGCCACTGCTGTCCAGCAGCAGGTCTGGGCTGATGGCTGAGCCTGGAGGCGCCACTTGCTGGGAGTGGTAAACCTGGCCCTGGGGGCCGTGGAGAAAGACCTGAGTGGGGGGACAAGGACGAGGCTGGGCCAGATGGCCAAAGGTTGCCCGTTCTAGGGACACGCCCTCCTCCCAGTGGGGGTTCCTTTTTAGAGCCGGTTCCCCTTCTTGCCGTGCCATCGAGGGAGGACACATCGCTTCCCCCACTCGGCACCCTCAGGCCTAGGACACTCTCCGGGGAACCATGACACTGGGGCAGCAGCGGCACCCTGGGTGAGGCCCCGTGTACCAAGGGACAGTTCTGCCAGGTGGGAGGGCAGCTATGGGGAGACCAAAAGGTCACCAGGAGGCACCACACCCTGCCCACCTCACCCAGCCACCCCAGCCACCTTCACGGTGAGCCACCACCAGCTGGTGAAGGCCAGGCTGCAGGGGGCAGTGCCCAGCCGGCAGTCACTGTGTGGCAAAGCCCCCTGACCCAACCATGGGATGCGGGCTAAAAGGTGGTGGTTGCTGGGGGCTTTCCTGAGCCTCCGTGGCCAGGGCCACACCCAGCCGGACAGCAAGGCTGGGCCCTCACCTTGTGCAGCTGGCCCTGGGTGTCCCCCAGGAAGGCTATCATGTGCCCGTCTGCCTGTAGGGCTGCCACGGCGCTGACCGGCTGCCCGAGCTTCAGCAGAGGCTGGACCTCCAGGGGCTGGCGGCCAGCAATGGGGCTGGGGGTGTGCTCGTCGCCGCAGGGGTACGACTCGGGGGAGTCCTACATGGCAGGGAGTGGAGAATCAGCCCCCGGAAGAGGGCAGAGAGGCAGTCGGGGGGATACTCAGGCTGCCAGCGGGAGGAGACCCAGGCACCCTGGGATGACCCCAAGGCCCAGCAATCAGGGCCGAAGGGCCAGGGCACCTGGCAAGCTCATAGCATCCAGAGGGAGAAAGGCGGAAAGAAACGGGTGGAGAGCAGGCAGGAGACCTGGAGACTCAGCTGACCCCTGACCGAGAGGTCGGCTGGCACTTCCCATGGGCGGGCACCCCTGCCCAGTGCTGAAAGATGCCAGCCATCCACAGAGAGAGGGGGGATGGAAGGGCATGCCACTCACAAGGGGCAGGGTGACGCAGCGCGACGTGACGCCGTACTCCACGGTGGCTTCCTCTGCACCGCTGGGGCCCCGGCCGCCCGCTGTGTAGCAAAGTCTCCGGGCCTTCTCCATACTGGCACCCAGCTCCGCCATGGGGAAGGCGCAGAGCGCCGCCTGGGTGCCCCTTGGGCCCGCGGCAAACGCCCCTAGCAAGGTGCCCGGGGCAAGGAAGGCGGCCTGGATGAGGCCCTGGCCCTGGCAGGCGAGGGGGACCTCCACGTAGGAGTACAGGTTGGTGTCCCCCAGGCAGACGCGAGCCACGTAGGAGCGGTACTCAGCCTGGGCCCGGGCCCCTCGGCGGCGGAACACAAAGTAGGCGGAGCGGGCGTCGGCAAAGGCCCCCACGTAGCTGTTGTTGTAGTCGGAGAAGTCGCCCACCACCAGGCGGCCCAGGCCCTCACTGGAGAAGGGCTGAGACCCGGCCAGCTGGCGGATGGCCAGGGGTGGCACCCCTGCCGACAGCTTGCCCGCCAGGCCTCTGGCCACAAGCAGGAGGTCCCGGCCGGGCAAGGGCACCACCAGCCCCACCGTGGCCACTCCCGGGGTATTGGCAGCCACAAACTGCCCGTCACCGGGGTCCTCAGCCTGGTACAGCACCTCGGCCACATCCCCAAGGCGCCGTGTCTCACACACGCCCTGCCGCACCTGCCCGCAGGCCACCAGCTCCTGGGCGCGGCTGCTCACCAGCAGCAGCTGGTTGGCATTGTCAGTGAGCTGGGCCTGTGGGCACTCGGCCGGGTCACGGAAGGGCACGCAGTCAGGGCTGTCGATGACAGGGCCAGTGACAGCCACGCCCTCGACCTGCAGCTCGGGGCTGAGCTGGAAGAGGCGGTTCACTGCGCCGACATAGAGTGTGCCTCGGCCAGGTGCCAGTGCCAAGTGGTTGAGAGTGGTGTTAGGTGCGGAGAAGCGATGGGCCCCTGTCAAGGGCAGTGGCGGTGGGGACAGCAACAGCAGGAGGAGGCAGAGGCCGAAGGGAGGCCAGCGAGCCATCACGGGGGCCTGTGAGAGGGCACAGGTCAGGGCAGTGGGAGCGCAAGGCAGATAGAGGACCAGAGGAAGGTGGAAGGTGGGGTGGAAAGAGGCCAGGGTGCTCAGGGCCAGGGAGGGAGGGAGGCAGAGAGATGGAGAGTGAGAGAGAGTGAGCGGAGTCAAGGAGACAGAGGGGGCACAGAGAGAGGAGGACATAAGGAGGGACAAAGACAGTGTCCAAGAGCTGGAGCGAGAGGCAGGGAGGGGTGCATGCATGCACGCACCAGCACACAAGGAGAGAATTCTTTCATCTCCTACTTTATATGCATGTAGATTGTTGAAGGGGGGCAGGTCCTGGAAAGCCACAAGAGCACTAACAGAGGGACTGTGAGTCACAGAGGGGGCAGGGATGGAGAGAGGGCAGGGGAGGGAGGGAGGCCGCAGGAGCTGGAAGGCTGGCGGAAGCTGTGTCACAGCGCGCCCCTGTGCCCACCACCCAGACAAGAGAGATCTAAGTGGGGTGAGAGGAGTGAGGCCATCGTGTGCCCCAAGGGACCAGACAGGGAGAGAAAACCTGCCCTGGGTAGCCAGGGCCGGCTGCAAGGAGGAACCCTCCCCAGCTGGGGGAAAGAGCCAGGCAGCCGCGGGCTGAGCGAGGAGCAAGTCAGCGAGGAGCAGGGGTCAGCTCCGTGCTGGCGCCCAGCTCCAGGGCAAGGAAGCACTGGGGCAAGGCAGTGGGGGTGCTGGGAGAAGCCAGGGGTGCCAAGGGACAACACAGGCTGCGGGAGTGCGGGGAGGCCTGCTCCTGCCCCATGGGCCCCAGCAGTTTGGGTCTCTCAGGGCCTGGCACAGGGGGCCTCAGTGTGGGAGTGTCCCGGGAGAAGAGCAGACCAGGAGAGCTGGCCGGGGGAGGGGTCAGGGAAGGGGCATGGAGGGGTGCCAGACTGGAGATGGTTCCTGGGTGTGCCTGCTGGGACCCCGGGGCTGAGCCCCTGAGGGTGAGAGGTGAGAGCAGTCCCTGCTGTGGCCCCTCCTGCCCTCCACAGAGAGATGCCGCTCTGGGTGTGTGGTCACATGCTGACCAGGAGTGGGGCCGCTGGGACTCAGGGCAGAGCAGCGCCTGGAGGAAGGCCCAGGAGCCCCTTATCTCAGGAACACAGGCAGGAAGAGCACGGACATTTCCTGCGGACCCCGGGCTATCTGGGGCAGTGTCTGCCATGAGGGAGGCTGCAGCCTGTATGTCCTGGGCCTGGCCACAGCCATCCTGCCCTACCCTGCCCCTCCCAGGAACATTTTTGGGGACACCGGGCCTGGGCACTTACCATGAAGTGGTGCAGCAGAGGGGTCTCCTGGGTGGCGTGGCACATACGCTCAGTTCCGCTGCCCGAGGGCAGTGGCGATGGGCATGAGATGGCTGTGGGGGGGCATTGCCCTGAGTGGGAGGGAGATAGTCGAGCTGGCCTGGGGAAGGAGGGGCGGCGGTGGGGGTGGCGCCCAGGGCCTGGCGACCGGGCTCCCTCACAGCTGGCAGCTTTGTCAATAGTGGCCTCCACCACAACAATGTTCCCTCTGTCCAGAGGCCAGGCCAGGGCCCCACTCGCTAGTGCTGTCACCCCCGCTGGGCTGTTCTGGACAGGGGGCTCCTTGCCACTTCCCACCCTCAGGGAGCCACCCCCGGGATCCGGGGACAAAGGGTTGGGGTTTCCTCCAGCCAGCCCTCCCCCTCTGGCCCCGCAACCCCTGTGTCACTAAGCATGCCCCTCCCTGACTCCCCGGGTCCCTGTGAAGGGCACGGGGTGGGCCTCGGAGCCCCTGCAAATGCCGGCTGGTAGCCTTGGGGCCTGGGTGAAGTGCCAGACCTGGCCCTCAATGCCTGCCTTTGTCCAAAAGATCTTCCTCCACACCCCCGGCCCAGCCCTGCCTCTGGGGACTGGTGAAGTGGTACCAGGTACAGCATGGTGGCAGCGAGCAGGACCACGGGAGGAGGCTGCTTGAGATGGGCTGAGGCAGAGGGTCCACAGGCCGGGGCTGTCCACCCCACCCTCTGAAGCACGATCCTGCTGGCCTAGATGCCATCCATGCAGGGGATGAGGAAGGGAGGGGCACCTAGCAGCTAGCCCCCCGTCACCCTCATAGGTCACCCTGGCCAGTGGCACAGGAGCAGGTGCACTGGGGATGGGGTCTCCGCCTCCCCCACAGCACGGCAGCAGTAGGCTCCAGGGCAAGGTGGCAGCGGGCTGCTGCCACCTGGCTGGGCCAGTTGGGTGGCTGTGGGGGTGGGGAGCCAGGCGGGCAGCCTCTCTACCCTGTACCCTGCCCGAGGCTGGCACTGGCTTTCCCATTTCGGGGGAGAAACATGGTTCCCCACCTCCTAACCCCAGGGCTACCGCTTGGGGGACACCGTGCTCCCCGGCACCTAGTGCTGTCGTCAGGCTGGGCCGACACCCGAGGGCTCTTGCCTGACCCGCCAGTTGGCCTTGAGACCCTAGCTTCTCCTTGGCCCAAGCACACCCTGATGCCTTGCCCTGAGGCCTGGTAGCCCCTGCACCCCCAGCCCAAGCCTGCCCCAGCTCTTACCTACCTGGCGGGCCACCGGCGAGGGCCAAGTAGCAGCTGGTGGTGCCAGGAGCACGTCTCACAGAGCCCCAGCCTCCCTCCCCACAATGCAATCGTGCCCAGTCCGACTCATCCCAACAAGCCTGGCCAGGCAGCCCAGGCTCTCTCCGCCCGCCCCTTTGCCCAATGGCGTAGGGCAGGGCGCTGCTGCCCTCTGCTGGCCGCAGCAGGCATGATGGAGGACTGACCGTGGGCACCTGGCAGGTGAGAGACGGCAGCGCCCCCCATCGGGTGGGCATTCCATAACCTGGCACGAAGCACCTACTGGATGCCAGGCTTGGGCTTGGCACTGGCACCATTCAGAAACAAACACAGGTTGGGAAACTGAGGCACGGGAGGTTAGGAAACTTGAATAAAGTCACACAGCTAGTATGTGGCAAGGCTGAGTCAACCACAGGGCCCCTTCACTTAACCATCAGGCTACATGGCCTTGAACCATGAACCTTGGCAGACGTTGGGCAGGAGATGGAGCTGAGGCCTACCCCAGGCCAGGCCTGCACGTGACATGCCCACGTGTCATTGAGGAAAAATCTGTGTTTCCTACCGACTGGAACACACGGTTGGTCTAGGGCTGTCTTCCAGGGTGTGGCGGAGGTCAGCAAATCAGGCGGGGTCTCTGTGGCCAGGCTTGAGAACTTGAACTTGCCTTGCCATGGGCAACTGCAAGCTGGTGGCCCTGGGGCAGAGAATGTGGGGAGGCCTGGTCCAGTGGTAGTCGTGGGCATGGAGAGAGGGGGGCGTGTTCCAGAGGCGCTCTGGGGAGGCAGCATTCTGAAGACTGTGCGTTGGACCCAGGGCAGGAGGCAAAGGCAGGAGAATCCAGGCGACCCTGGGGCTTTTCTGCTGGGGCACTGTTCCCCTGTGGCAGGGCCATCCACGGAGGGGCCGGCAGAAGTGGGAGGACGGTAAGACTGAGGGGCCCATGAGGGAGGAGGAAATGGCGATGGGGCTGGGGAGGCCTGGGGGTGAGAAGCTTGGCTCAGGTGACTGGAGCCCTGGGGGCGGCTGGGGTATAGGGCCAGGTGTTCGCCCTGGAGCTCGAAGGCCCAGCAGACTCGGGGTATGGGTGCTTCCCTGAGCAGCTGTGTCATTCTTTCCAACCTGCCTGGAGAGAAATGGGGCACAGAGGTGGGTGACTTGCCCAGGGCCATGACCTGACGTCGTTTCTTCAGAGCGCATTCCACAGAGATGGGATTTGAACCCGGGCATTCTGGCACGGGCCACGCTCCGGACCACTGGGCCCCAGATCCACAGCCTCTCACCTGCAGTCGCTGAGGATGTGGAGGCAAACCAGGCAGGCCCATGGGAAGGGACCACTAAAAAGCGAGTGAGCAGCCGGCAAGGGGTCTCTCCCCAACAGGAAGGCCAGGCAGCCTTGAAGGGGCCAGGGAGGGATCTGGAAGCTCCAGGAGGGGAGGCCTGGGGGAGCCAGCTGGCCTCTCTCCCTCTCCCTGTCCTTCCCCCCATGCCTACCCCAACACACACACACACATGTTCTTGCTGGCCCCGGACGAGACAGACACCTGCAATCTGGCATGGGGAATGGGTTTCTCCTTCCTTTCCACAGAAGAAAATAAATCAGGCTGGGCGCCGTGGCTCCTGCCTGTAATCCCAGCACTTTGGGAGCCCAAGGCAGGAGGACAACTTGGGCCCAGGAGTTCTAGACCAGCATGGGCAACATAGTGAGACCCCCATCTCTACAAAAAAAATTTAAAAATTAGCCAGGCATGGTGGTGCGAGGCTGTAGTCCCAGCTACTTGGGAGGCTGAAGTGGGAGGATCGCCGGAGCCTGGGAGGTGGTGGCTGCAGTGAGCCATGATGGTGCCATTGCACTCCAGCCTGGGTGACATTGCAAGACTCTGTCTTTAAAAAAAAAAAACAAAAATAGAAAAAAGAAAATAAATCCATCCACAGGCAGCACCATTTTCATAAATACGTGTGTATATGGCCTGCAAATGCACCTTCTACGCTTTCTGATCAGATAAGAGGCGTGGCTACGGCAGCCCCTGGTCTGAAGCTGGTGTAACCAGAAAGGATCTGGGCTGGTTTGGGGAAACGGAACATCTTATGTCAGGGGAGTCGTGCTGGATGTATCCTGCAATGGCCAGGTCCCCTCACCAAGGGATGGGAAGGCAGCATCAACTGATCTGGTGTTGTCTCCTTGCCATGTGCCAGGCTTCTCAATGCTGGAAGGAGACTTGTTGGGTCAGTGGGATGTGGGCTTCACGTTTGCTGGGCTGAAGACATAGCTCTCCATGCTGGCATCCCAGCGGACACCCCCACTGCCACTACTGCACCACGTCTTCACGTACACCAGCGAGCAGACTTGAGAGTTTCTGCGCATACAGTGGGTGTGAAATGGTGCCCTGCTGGGTTTTGAATCGGCATTCCTTGACCACCGGCCATATTGCAGCACTTTTCATTTCTTCTGTCAAATGCCCGTGCATGTCTTGGCCTTACATTTTGCGGGCGTTCTGTATTTTCCATACCAATCCTTGGGGTGTATGTCTTCGGCCTACCTGTTACTTGTCTTCTCAGTTTGCTGATGTATCATGTGATAAACAGAAAGTCTTAATTTTAATATCATAGCATTTATCAATCTGATTTTTTTTTTTTGAGACGGGATCTCGCTCTGTTGTGCAGGCTGGGGTGCACTGGCGCAATCATGGCTCACTGAAGCCTCCTGGGCTCAAGCGATCCTCCCACCTTAGCCTCCCAAACACCTGGGACTACAGGCAGGCGCCACAGTGCCTGGCTAATTTTGTAATTTTTTTGTAGAGACAGGGTCTCGCTATGTTGCCCAGGCTGGTCTCAAACTCCTGGACTCAAGTGGCCCTCCCGCCTCGGCCTCCCAAAGTGCTGGCCTGTGAGCCTGTGAGCCACCGCGCCTGGCTACCTTCTTTTGAATTCCCATTCAGACTGTGTGTTGCTGGTATATAGAAAAACAATGGATGTCTATGTACAGATTTTGTGTCAAGTAACCTTGTAAACTCTCATATTAAGTCTAATAATTATGTTTGGGTTCTCTTTGTGGATTCTTTTTGATTTTCTGCGTACACAATCCTATCATCTGCAAGTAATGACCATTTTGTTTCTTCTATTCCAGTCGTTTTAGCTTTAATTTCTTTTTTTGAGGCGGAGTCTGGCTCTGTCACCCAGGCTGGAGTACAGTGGCACGGTCTTGGCTCACTGCAACCTCCGCCTCCCTGGTTCAAGCAATTCTCCTGCCTCAGCCTCCCAAGAAGCTGGGACTACAGGCACCCACCACCACACCTGACTAATTTTTGTATCTTTACCAGACACAGGATTTCACCATGTTGGCCAGGTTGATCTGGAACTCCTGATCCACCCGCCTTGGCCTCCCAAAGTGCTAGGATTATAGGCGTGAGCCACTGTGCCCGGCTGATTTCTTTTTCTTGCTTTACTTCCCTGGACTTGCTTTCTTTGCTTTTACTTCCTTTGAGCGGAGATCGAGCCATTGCACTCCAGCCTGGGCAACAAAAGTGAAACTCTGTCTCAAAAAAAAAAAGCATAGGAGGCATTGTCAGTGTTCCATTATTAAGTATGATGTTTGCATGTTTGCCGGGAGCATTTGGTAGATATGTTTATCAAATTTAGAAAGCTCCCTCCCATTCCTAGTGTGCTACATGTTGAATTTTTATAAAATGCTTTTTCTGAATGCATTAATATGATCACAGGGTTTCCTCCTCTAATCTGTTAATGTGGCGAATTACATTAATTCATTTTTAAATGTTAAACCACTCTTGTATTTTCTGGACTAAACTCAACTTTGCATGATGTATTTTTTTCATATACAATTCTGGATTGGGTGGTTTTTTTTTTTTAGCCTCGTATTATTATCCTCGTCTGGTTTTGGTATCAAGACATGGTAAAGGGAGTTGAGGCAGTATTTCCTTTTTCAGCTGTTCACTGGAACAGTTAGTCTAAGATGGAGATGATCAGTTACTTCCATGTTTGCTGGAGATCATCTGTAAAACCATCTAGGCCTTCCTTGTTTTTTGTTTTCTGTTTTTTGTTTTGTTTTGTTTTGTTTCTTTTCTTTTCTCTTCTTTGTTTTTTTTTTTTCGTTTTGTTTTGTTGTTGTTTTGAGACAGAGTCTCACTCTGTTGCCCAGGCTGGAGTGCAGTGGTGCAGTCTTAGCTCACTGCAACCTCTGCCTCCTGGGTGCAAGCGATTCTCCTGCCTCAGCCTCCCGAGTAGCTGGGACTGCAGGCGCCCGCCACCACATCCAGCTAATTTTTGTATTTTTAGTAGAGACGGTGTTTCTCCATGTTGGCCAGGCTGGTCTTGAACTCCTGACCTCAGGTGATCTGCCTGCCTCGGCCTCACAAAGTGCTGGGATTACAGGCGTGAGCCACCGCATCTGGCCCGGCTTTCCTTGTTTTTGTAGCTTCCTGCCTGTCCCCCCTATAGATTTTAAACAATGGATCCAACTTCTGTAATAATTATGGGACCATTTAGGTTTTCTGTTTTTTCTTGAGTAATTTTTTATTGTGGGAAAAAATACATAACACAAAATTTGCCATCTTTTTTTTTGTTTTGAGACAAGGTCTTGCTCTGCTGCCCAGGCTGGGGTGCAGTGGCATAATCATTGTAACCTCAAACTCCTGGTCTCAAGCAATTCTCCTGCCTCAGCCTCCCGGGTAGCTGGGACTACGGGCATTCACCACCATGCCCAGCTAATTTTTAATTTAAATTTTTTTTTTTTTGAGACAGATCTCACTTTGTCACCCAGGCTGGAGTACAGTGGTGTGATCTCAGCTCACTGCAACCTCTGCCTCCCGGGTTCAAGCAATTTTTGTGCCTCAGCCTCAAATTTTTAATGTTTTCGGTAGAGATGGGATCTTGTTACTTTGCCCAGGCTGGTCTCCCATTCCCCGCCTCAATCAAACCTCCTACCTTGGCTTCCCAAAGCGCTGGGATTACAGGTGTGAGCCACCATGCCCAGCCTCCAACTTTATTCTTTTGCATGTGGATATCAAGTTTCCCCTATACCATTTGTTGAAAAGACTGCCCTTTTCCCAATTTGTAGCCTTGATACCCTTGTCAAAAATCATCTGACCGTATACTTGAGAGTTTCTTTCTGGACTCTGGATTCTATTCCGTCTCTGTCTTTATGCCAGGACCACACTGTAATATGTTTTATTTTGTAATAGATTTTGGAAATCAGGAAGTGCGAGTCCTCGAACTTTGTTCTTCTTTTTCAGAATTGTTTTGGTTATTTGGAGTCCCTTGAGATTCTATCTGAATTTAGGATGAGTCATTCTATTTTGAGTCAATTTTTGATAAACAATATTTTTCTAAGAACATGCTTTTTTTTTTTTTTTGGAGACAGAATCTAGCTCTATCGCCCCGGCTGGAGTGCAGTGGCATGATCTTGGCTCACTGCAACTTCTGCCTCCTGGGTTTAAGCAATTGTCCTGCCTCAGCCTCTCGAGTAGCTGGGATTACAGGCGCCCGCTACCACGCCCAGCTAATTTTTGTATTTTTAGCAGAGACGGAGTTTCACTGTGTTGGCCAGGCTGGTCTTGAACCCCTGACCTCAGGTGATCCACCCGCTTTGGCCTCCCAAAGTGCTGGGATTACAAGCGTGAGCCACCGCGCCCGGCTGGAACATGCCCATTTTGTTTAAGTTTTCAAGTTTATTAGCATAAAGTGTTTTGGTTTTATTTTATCATTAATTTATTATTAAGACATTTCTTGGGTCAAAACCAGATGACGTTGCTTAATGTTCATTTATTTTTAACCTACAAAAATTGCAGTTTCATCTTGTTCAATCTAATACACACGAAAGAGCATATGCTGCTTAGATGAATCATCTAAAGAATGATGATCAACTATTGCACACCTGTCCCCACTGACAGCCATCATGGACCCTTCTTTTTCCCTTCGCAGTTAGTCCTAGCCTTTCCTTGGTTGTCTTTATACTTGTCCCAATTATGAATCAGCCTTAAACAATAAATTATTTACTTTTGCAACAATTTTTTTGTTTTTTTTTTTAAATGTGTTAACTAGAATCACCATGCTGTACATCAGATCTCTGGAAAGTCTCCATCCTGCATAACTGAAACTTGGTACCCTTTGACCAGCATTTCCCCATTTCCCCTACCCCAGTCCTGGAGGCCACTGTTCCGCTCTGTTTCCATGAGGCTGACATTCTTACTTTCCGTATGAGCAACGTCACGCAGTATTTGCTTTTCTGTGCCCGGCTTACTTCACTTAATGTAATGTCCTCCAGGTTCCTCCATGCTGCAAATGGCAGGATTGTCTTCTTTTTGAAGGCTGAATAGTGATCCATTGTGTATCTGTACCACATGTTCTTTATCCATTCATCTGTTGGTGGGCATTTCGTTTGATTCCATATCTTGGCGATTGTGAGTAGTGCTGCAATGGGCATGCGAGTGTGGATATTGCTTTGACATACCAATTTCATTTCCTTTAGATACATACCCAGAAATGGGATTGCTGGATTGTATGGTCATTCTCACTTTAAATATTTTGAGGAACCACCATGCATACCATTTTCCACACTGGCTGTGCTAGTTTCCAATCCCACCAGCAGTGTGGAAATGTTCCCTTTTCTCCACACCCTCGCCAAAGTTTGTTTTCTTTTGTGTTTTTGAAAATGATCATTCTAATTCGAGTGAGGTGGTGTCTCACTGTGGTTTTGAGTTGCATTTCCCTGATGATTGGTGATGTCGAGCATTTTTCTCTCTTTTTTTTTTTTTCTTTTTTTTAAGATGGAGTTTTGCTCTTTTGCCCAGGCTGGAGTGAAGTGGCGCGATCTCGGCTTACTGCAACCTCTGCCCCCCGGATTCAAGCGATTCTCCTGCCTCAGCCTCTGGAGTAGCTGGGATTATAGATGTATGCCACCACACCTGGCTAATTTTTGTATTTGTAGTAGAGACAGGGTTTCACCATGTTGGCTAGGCAGGTTCCGAACTCTTGACCTCAGGTGATCCACCCACCTCGGCTTCCCAAAGTGCTAGGATTACAAGCGTGAGCACTGCACCCGGCTGATGTTGAGCATTTTTTTTAATAGACCTATTGGCCATTTGTATGTCTTCTTTTGAGAAATGCCTGTTCAGGTCCTTTGCCCATTTTAAATTGGGTTATTTTTGGTGTTTATTTTTTCAATTTTCAATTTTTAATTTTTAGGAGTACATAGTAGGTGTAACTGGGTTATTTTAACTGGGTTAGAAAATACGTTTGCTTGCTGTTGAGTTGTTTGAGTTCCTTGTGTGTTCTGTGTATTAACCTTGTATCAGATGGATGGTTTACAACTATGTTCTTCCATTCCGTAGGTTGTCTCCTTCACTCTGTTGATTGCTTCCTCTGCTGTGCAGAAGCTTTTCAGTTTGATGCAAACTCAAACTCATTTGTCTGTTTTTGTTTTGTTGCCTGTGCTTTTGGTGTCATATTGAAAAACTTATTGCCCAGACCAGTGCCAAGAAGCTTTTCACCTAAGTTTCTTCTAGTAGTTTTCTAATTTCAGGTCTCACATTTGAATCTTCAGTCCATTTTGAGTTGATCTTTGTGCATTGTGTGAGATAAGGGTCCAATTTCATTCTTCTGCAAGTGAATATCCAATTTTCCCAACACCATTTATTGACAAGACTGTCTTTTGTCTATCATGTATTATTGGCACCTTTGTTGAAGATCAATCAACTGTAAATGCATAGATTTATTTCTGGGTTCACTATTCTGTTACATTGGTATATGTGTCTGTTTTTATGCCAGAACCATGCTGTTTTGGTTACTATAGCTTTGTAATATATTTTGAGATCAGATAGCATGAGTCTTCCAGTTTTGTTCTTTTTGCTCAAGATTGCTTTGGCTATTTGGGGTCTTTTGTGGTTTCATAGACATTTTAGAATTGCTTTTTCTATTTCTGTGAAAAATCTCATGGGAATATTGATAGGGATTACATTGAATGCGTAGATCACTTTGGGTAGTATAGACATTTTAACAATATTAATTATCCCAATCGATGAACACAGGGTATCTTTCCATTTATTTGTGTTTTCTTCAGTTTCTTTCATCAGTGGTTTACAGTTTTCAGTGTATAGGTCTTTCACCTCCTTGGTTAAACTTATTCCTAAGTATTGTATTTTTTATAGCTATTATGAATGAGATTGTTGTCTGGATTTCCTTTTTGGATAACAAAATAAATCTTCTGTGATGATTTCTTTTTTAGAAAGTGCATTGGCCAGGCGTGGTGGCTCACGCTTGTAATCCCAGCACTTTGGGAGGCCAAGGCAGGCGGATCACAAGGTCAGGAGATCGAGACCACGGTGAAACCCTGTCTCTACTAAAAATACAAAAAATTAGCTGGGCGTGGTGGCGGGGGCCTGTAGTCCCAGCTACTCGGAGAGGCTGAGGCAGGAGAATAGCGTGAACCTGGGAGGTGGAGCTTGCAGTGAGCCGAGATAGCACCACTGCACTCCAGCCTGGGCAACAGAGACTCTGTCTCAAAAAAAAAAAAAAAAAAAAAGAAAAAGAAAGTGCATTGGTAGCATATAGAAATGCTACTAGGTGAGGCATGATGGCTCACACCTGTAATTCCAGCACTTTGGGAGGCCAGGGAAGGAGGATCACTTGAGCCCAGAAATTCAAGACCAGCCCAGGCAACTAAACAAGAACCTGTCTCAATAATAGTAATAATAATAATAGTAATTAGTCAGGTGTGATGGTGCACATTTGTAGTCCCAGCTACTCAGGAAGCTGAGATGGGAGGATCCCAGGAGATCAAGGCTGCAGTGAACTGTGATCGAGCCACTGTACTCCAGTGGGGTGATAGAGCAAGATTCTGTCTCAAAAAAAAAAAAAAAGAAAAAGAAAAAAGAAAAAAGAAAAGCTATTAATTTTTGTGTGCTGATTTTGTATCCTGTACCTTGACTGAATTCTAATAATTTTTTGGTGGAGTCTTTAGGGTTTTCTACATACAGGATTATGTGATCTGCAAACAGAGACAATTTAATCTCTCTCTCTTTTTTTTTTTTTACCAAGTGTCACTCTGTTGTCCAGGCTGGAGTGCAGTAGTGTGATCTCGGCTCACTGCAACCTCCGCCTCTCAAGTTCAAGTGATTCTCCTGCCTCAGCCTCCCGAGTAGCTGGGATTACAGGCATGCACCACCACACCTGGCTAATTATTGTATTTTTAGTAGAAATGGGGTTTCACCATGTTAGCCAGGCTGGTCTCGAACTCCTGACCTCAGGAGATCTGCCTACCTCGGCCTCCCAAAGTGCTGGGATTATATGTGTGAGCCACCAAGCCTGGCCTAATTTGGGTTTTTTAATGTTTTTTTTTTTTTTCTTGCCTCATTGCTGTGGCTAGGCCTTCCAGGACTATGCTGAGTAGAAGTGGTGAGAGGGGGCATCCTTGTCTTGCTCCTGATCTTAAAGGAAGAGCTTTCAGCTTTTCACCATTGAGTATGATGTTAGCTGTGGGCTTGTCATATATGGCCTTTATGATGTTGAGGTATGTTCCTTCTATACCTAATTTGTTGAGAGTTTCTTTTTAATTTTGTTTTTTTGTAGAGACAGGGCCTCTCTATGTTGCCCAGGCTGGTCTTGAACTCCTGGGCCCAAGTGATCCTCCTGCCTTGGCCTCCCAAAGTGTTGGAACTACAGGCACGCACCAATGTACCTGGCTAATTTGTATTTGTTTGTTTGTTTGAGACAGGGTCTTGCTTTGTCACCCAGACTGGAGTGCAGTGGTACGATCCTGGCTCACAGTAGCCTCGAACTCTAGGGCTCAAGCCTCCAGAGTAGCTGGGACTACAGGCACACACTACCATGCTTGGTTAATTAAAAAAAAAATTTTTTTGTAGAGGTGTCTTGCTATGTTGCCCAGGCTGGTCTGAACTCCTGGGCTCAAGAGATCCTCCTGCCTCGGCCTCCCAAAGTGCTGGGATTACAGGCGTGAGCCACTGCACCTGGCCAAGAGCTAATTTTTTTTTTTAATCATGAAAGAATGTTAAGTTTTGTCAAATGCTTTTTCTGCGTCAATTGAGAAATGATTTTATGCTCCATTCTGTTAATGTGGTGTATCACATTTATTGGTTTGCATATACTGAACCACTCTTGTATCCCAGGGAGAAATTCTACTTGCTCATGGTGAATGATCCTTTTACTGTGCTATTGAATTCGGTTTGCTAGTATTTTGTTGAAGATTTTTGCACCTGTGTTCATCAGGGATATTGGCCTGTAGCTTTTTTTCTTTTAGTGTTCTTGTCTGGCTTTGATATCAGGGAATTTTCTGACCTCATACAATGAGTTTGGAAGCGTTCCCTCCTCTTTAGTTTTTTGGAAGAGTTTGAGAAGGATAGGTATTAGTTCTTTAAATGTTTGGTAGAATTTACCAATGAAGCCATCAGGTCCTGAGCTTTTCTTTGATGAGAGACTCTATTACTTGTCCAATCTCCTTACTCATTGGTCTGTTCAGATTTTCTATTTCTTCTTGAGTCAGTCTTGGTAGGTTACATGTGTCTAGGAATGTATCCATTTCTTCTAGGATACCCAATTTGTTGGAGTATAATTATTCATAGTAGTTTCTTTCTTTCTTTTTTTTGTTTTGAGACGGAGTCTCACTCTGTTGCCCAGGCTGGAGTGCAGTGGCACGATCTCGGCTCACCGCAAGCTCTGCCTCCCGGGTTCGTGCCATTCTTCTGCCTCAGCCTCCTGAGTAGCTGGGACTACAGGCGCCCGCCACCACGCCCAGCTAATTTTTTGTATTTTTAGCGTGGACGGGGTTTCACCATGTTAGCCAGGCTGGTCTTGATCTCCTGACCTCATGATCCACCCGCCTCGGCCTCCCAAAGTGCTGGGATTACAGGCGTGAGCCACTGCGCCCAGCCTATTCATAGTAGTTTCTTATGATCCTTTGCATTTCTGTGGTGTCAGTTGTAATGTCTCATTTCTGATTGATTTATTTGAGTCTTATCTCTTCTTAGTTGGTCTAGCTAGAGGTTTGTTGATTTTACCTTTAAAAAAAATCCCAACTCTTAGTTTCACTGATCTTTTCTGTTATTTTTCTAGTCTCTATTTCATGTATTTCTGCTTTGATCTTTGTTCTTTCCTTCTTTCTGCTGACTTTGGGCTTATTTTGTTCTTCCTTTTCTAGTTCCTTGATGTGTAAAGTTAGGTTGTTTATTTGAGATCTTTCTTACTTCTTTTTTCTTTTTTTTTTTTTTCCAGTGACTCTCGTGCCTCAGCCTCCCAAGTAGCTGGGACTACCGGCATGTGCCACCATGCCCACTCATTTTTGTATTTTTAGTAGAGACGGGTTTTCACCATGTTGCTCAGGCTGGTCTTGAACTTCTGGCCTCAAGTGACCCAGAAACCTTGGCCTCCCAAAGTGCTGGGATTATAGAAGTGAGCCACCATGCCCAGCCTCTTTCTTATTTCTTAATGGAGGCATTTAAGGCTCTAAACTTCCCTCTCGGAATTGCTTTGCTGCACACCGCATTTTGTATGTTGTGTTTCCATGTTCATTTGTCTCAAGAGATTTTTTTTTTGTTTCCCTTTTGATTTCTTCTTCGACCCATTGGTTGTTCAGGAGGGTGTTGTGTGTTGCCACAAATCTGTGAGTTTTCCAGTTTGCTTTCTGTTAGTGATCTCTCGTTTGCAGTTGGGAAAGATGCTTAATGTGATTTGATCTTCTTGAATTTGTTAAGACTTGTTTTGTGGCCTAACATATGGTCTATCCTGGAGACTACCCCATGTGCAGCTGAGAAGAAAGCGGATTCTGCTGCTGGTGGATGGAATGTTCTGTGTATGTCTGCTAGGTCCATTTGCTCTAGAGCAGTGGTCCCCAATCTTTTTGGCACCAAGGACCAGTTTCGTGGAAGATAATTTTTCCATGGATGGAGGGTTGGGGGGTATGGTTTCAGGATGAAACTGTTCCACCTCAGATCATCAGGCGCAACTTCGATCCCTCACATTCACAGTTCATGATAGGGTTCGTGCTCCTATGAGAATCTAATGCCGCTGCTGATCTGCCAGGAGATGGAGCTCAGGCGGGAATGCTCGCTTGCCCACCAGTCACCTCCTGCTCTGCGGCCCGGTTCCTAACAGGCCACAGACCGGTACTGGTCAGTGGCCTGGGGTTGGGGACCCCTGGTCTAGAGTGTTGTTCTAGTCCTGCAGCATTATTATTTTTTTTAACTTCCCTATAAATGGAATCGTACTGGATATATTTTTGTATAACCTGCTGTTTTCACTCCACATGACATTTGTGACAGACATCCAAGTTGATGCACATAACTGTAGTTTATTCATTTTTTTATTTTTTATTTTTTAGACCTCTATGGTCTGACTCTGGGACATTTCTATTGCTGTATACTGTTTCATTGTATGACTCTAACATAGATCTTTTATCTGTTCTTCTGCTAATGGACACTTGGGTTGCTTCTGGCTTTTGCCTATTAAAAAACATTTAAACATTATTTTAAGCATTATAAACAATGATGCTGTGAGCGATTTTGTGCATGCAATCTGGTGTCTAGGAGTGAAATTGTTAGGTTCTAAATGTGCACATCTTCAACCATACTGAATAATGCTCACTGTTTTCCAAAGTGGTTGTCCCAGTTTGCCTGCCCCGGGGAAGTGTGAGTTCCTGCTGCTCTGTAGTACTGCCAACACTTGGTATTGTCAGACTTTACATTTCTGCCAATCAGTGGCTGCAAAAAGATACTTCACTGTGGGCCGGGTGCGGGGGCTCATGCCTGTAATCCCAGCACTTTGGGAGGCCAACGTGGGTGGGTCACCTGAGGTCAGGAGTTTGAGACCAGCCTGACCAACATGATAAAACCCTGTCTCTACTAAAAATACAAAAATTAGCCAGGTGTGGTGGCGTGCACCTGTAATCCCAGCTACTTGGGAAGCTGAGGCGGGAGAATCGCTTGAACCTGGGAGGCAGAGGTTGCAGTGAGCTGAGATTGTGCCATTGCACTCTAGCCTAGGTGATAGAGTGAGACTCCGTCTCACAAAAAAAAAAAAAAGGTATTTTACTGTGGCTTTAATTTGCATCTCCACAGACCTTCTGTTCTATCTCTGGTCTTCTGTACAAAGTGGGGCAGAGATATGGGCATCTAGCATCTTCTTTGTTTTCTTTTTTCTTTTTTAATCTGCATAGCCAGTGCAAGGACAGCAGCTTCTTATAGAGATTTCCAATCAATCATCTTGTTCTGCACTCCCCAACACACACACACACACATTGTTTCTGAGTTATCTGGTGCCTCCGATTCTTGTGCAAACCCACCTCTGCCACTGGCTGCCTCCCACTACTTTTTTTTCCCCTAAGTGCTAAAACATTTATTCGGGATGGCATAATTGCTACAAGTTTTCCTAGCATGTAACTGAGCAAAATAACACAATTTTTGTAATTATTAAATGTGAAGGGAAAATTCTTTCGGACGTATTTCTTTTCCTGAAATGCAGAGGTGGAGATGTCAGGTTGGTGAAAGGAGGCAGTATTTCAAATGGCTTCTTTTCCTGGTGCCTGGTAGCCTTTGACCCCACGGCATATCATGGTGCAACACCCTGCTCTTGTCAACTGGGGTCAGGTTCCTGGGAAAGGCACTGGGCACCCTTAGGTTGGAACCCCTGTGCAAGCTGAGGCGAGACATTGGCTCCTTGGGACCATCCATGCTGAGCCCCTCCTGGACAGGCTTCATAATCCTCGGGGGAGCATGTGCCCCGGTATAAAGACTACTCTTCTAGAACGTCAAATCAGAGCACTGGCAAGGGAGATGCAGGGTCACATGGCGCCTTCTCCCTCCTTTCTGGCTGGAGACTTAGACCGTTCCAAACAGATGATGATTTACTGCGTCACTGAGCATGGGCAGCATATGAGACCGCAAACACCCTCAGTCACATCATTCTTGTATTCACCTAGTGGTCGCTGTGTACCTCCCACGTCAGGCACTGTACTACCAGACACTGAGGATCCGGTGGGGAGCGAGAGGGACTTTGGGGACTGAGTCAGTAGGGCACGGGCTGGTGGGCTAGGGAAGGATGAGGGAGACAGAGGGTCAGATGATCCCCATGGTTCTGCCTGGGGCACCTGAAGGGAAGTCATGAAGGAAGCCAGGTTGAAGAGGGATGGCAATGAGTTTTGTGTTTGGTCTGCAGGACAGGGATGCCGGGTTGGGGGGAGGACAGGTAGGAGGTGTGCGTCACAGGTAAAGGCAATTGCTCTATGGGCCTGGGGTTTGATGGGAAGAGACACTAAATCATAGTTCATGATTCTTTTTCAAAATTGTAATGCGAAGAGCCCTCATTGAATCTGCATTTTATAGCATGTACTGTGCAAGTTTCGGGGGTATCAGGAAGAAGAAACATGCTCCTTTGTCTCCTGAAGCTCACAGGCTAGTGGACATGGCAGACACGTAAGAGAAGGGAGAAGAGGTCAGTCCACAGAGAACAGCTTTGGGTTTGCTTCTGATGCTGGCCCTGGCCCAGATCAACCAAACCTAATGGAAACAGAGAGCCGAGAAAGTGGGAGAGTTGAGCTCACTGATGCTCGGATTTTACAGATGAATCTGGAGGCGGTTTCTCCCAGTGCTGACATCCAGGCACTGCGGGTGCCACAGAGAAACATGGAAGGGCCTTCTGGAGACCACCGCGCCCGGCATCCTTCCCCCTTTTGGAACTGGAGCGAGACAACCATGTGTGCTATCACTACTTCCTTCTTTACAGTGCCGGTCCAACACCGTAATGGTCTGACAGTCCTGCAGGCTGGAAGCCCAGGATCATGGTGCCAGCAGGGTTGGTTTCTTCCAATGCCTCCCTTCTGGGTGGTGGCCTCATGTGGCCTTTCCTCTGTGGGCACGTGCCCTTGGTGCCTCCCACCACTTTTTTCCAAGTTCACCCTGATCCCTTGAATCAGTTATCACTCCCCCACCTGTTTTCCAGCTTCTGTGATGTTCCTGGCAGGCGCTCCTCTCACTCTCTGCTGCGAACTCTTCCCTTTTACATCTGCAATCCCTTTGCATTCCTTTTAGCAGTGTTTAGAGGAGAGGCAAGGGCTGAAGTTGTTCCCGCTCATGTTTTTTGCCCCCAGGTGCCCCTGATGTTTCAGCTCCCAGTGGCGCCTGCAGGGAGATCCCTCTGTACTTCATAATATTATTTCTATTTTTTACACTTTTTTTTTTTTTTTTTTTTTTGAGAAGGAGTTTCGCTCTTCTCACCCAGGCTGGAGTGCAGTGGTACAATCTTGGCTCAATGCGACCTCCGCCTTCCAGTTTCAAGCAATTCTCCTGCCTCAGCCTCCCAGGTAGCTGGGATTACAGGCACCCACCACCACGCCCAGCTAATTTTTGTATTTTTAGTAGAGATGGGGTTTCGTCATGTTGGCCAGGATGGTCTCTAACTCCTGACCTCAGGTGATCCGCTCGCCTTGGCCTCCCGAGGTGCTGGGATTACAGGCGTGAGCCACCGTGCCTGGCCACACTTTTTTTTTTTTTTAATTTCCTTGTAGTACTGCTTGGGCTACATGGCTTAAGCTTTTGTACATAGTTTTCATTGTTCGGTTCTAAATGCTTTTAGATTTTCATTCTAATTCTTCTCGGACCAGTGCATTATTTTTTATTTTTTTTAATTTAAAAAATCGTTAATTTAGTTTTATAGAGATGGGGGGTCTCACTATGTTGCCCAGGCTGGTCTTGAACTCCTGGGCTCAAGGGATCCTCCTGCCTTGGCCTCCCGAAGCTCTGGGATTATAGGTGTGAGCCACCGTGCCTGGCCAGTAGTGTATCTTTAAATTTCCAAACATAGGGGAGCCCTTAATTTTAGTTTGGTTGCCAATTTATGCCTTTATTCTGTTGCATCAAGAACATGGCTGGTGTGATGCAAGTTCTTTTGCTATTTGTTGAGTCTTGTTTTGCAGCCTAGGACATGGTGACTGTTAGTAAATGTCCAAGGTGAACTTGAAAACAATGTGTGGTCTGTAGTTTTTGGGTGTCCACTAAATCAAGCTTGTTCAACTTTTCCATATTCTTTTTTTTATTTTTATTTTTTGACAGAGTCTCACTCTGTTGCCCAGGCTGGAGTGCAGGGGCACGATCTCAGCTCACTGAAACCTCAAGTTCAAGTGATTCTCCTGCCTTAGCCACCCGAGTAGCTGGGATTACATGCATGAGCCACCACATCTGGCTCATTTTTGTATTTTTTATTTTAGTTTCAGCATGTTGGCCAAGCTGGTCTCAAACTCCCGACCTCAAGTAATCTGCCTGCCTTCGCCTCCCAAAGTATTGGGATTACAAGCATGAGACACTATGCCTGGCCCAATTTTTCTATATTCTTACTGAGTCTGCTTAAACCAGCAGTTCCAGTGAGAAGTGGTATAATTTCCTGCACGGAGAATGTGCACATTTGTTAATTTTTCCTTTTCTTGACACTTTTTTGTTTTGTAGCCATTTGAGGCTCTATCATCATGCAGGTGCACACAAGATCAGAATGGCTAATGCTTCTTTTTTTTTTTTTTTCCTGTCGCCCAGGCTGGAGTGCAATGGTGTGATCTTGGCTCACTGCAACCTTCGCCTCCCGGGTTCAAGCAGTTCTGTCTCAGCCTCCCAAGTAGCTGGGACTATAGGCATGAGCCACCACGCCTGGCTAATTTTGTACTGCAGTAGAGACGGGGTTTCACCATGTTGTTCAGGCTGGTCTCGAACTCCTGACCTCAGGTGATCTGCCTGCCTTGGCCTCCCCAAATGCTGGGATTACAGGCATGAGCCACCATGCCTGGCCGCTAATACTTCTTTTAAAATAATTAACTTGGCCGGGCGCGGTGGCTCACGCTTGTAATCCCAGCACTTTGGGAGGCCGAGGCGGGCGGATCACGAGGTCAGGAGATCGAGACCACGGTGAAACCCCGTCTCTACTAAAAATACAAAAAAATTAGCCGGGCGTGGTGGCGGGCGCCTGTAGTCCCAGCTACTCGGAGAGGCTGAGGCAGGAGAATGGCGTGAACCCGGGAGGCGGAGCTTGCAGTGAGCTGAGATTGCGCCACTGCACTCCAGCCTGGGCAACAGAGCAAGACTCCATCTCAAAAAAAATAAATAAATAAAAAATAAATAAATAAAATAAAATAATTAACTTATTTATGTATTTATTCTTTTCCCCCCACCCCTCCCCCGCCAGTGAACGCTTTGGAATGAATACTCATCAGTATGCTGCAACCACTTTTAATCCTAATAATGATTTTGCCCTGGAGCCTACTTTGTGCGATATGAGCTTCTCTCCACTAGCTCCCTTTTGGATGGTCTTTGCCAGATGTGTCTCCTTCTATCTGTAGTAATTAGAGCCATTCCAGCTATGTGTCAAAAATAAACAAAATGGGTTTATGATCAAGCATGGGTGACTTACACAATCGTCAAAAGAAACGGAGGCACAACTCCCAGCCCTCCGAATCGGCCACCTCCTGGAATCAGGAATAAATCCTAATCTCAAAATGCAGGTAAACAGTCTACCTCCTGTCCCCTAAATGAGATGCCAAGCATGCCCCTCCCCTCAGCCAGGCTGTCTCCATCCAAACTTCAATGACCACTGGCCTCCCTGCTGACCCATGTCCCACTGAGGAGCCCCAGGCTCTGAATCAACTGCCTATGCACCATCCCCTCGGGCTGCACCTGCTCCCCAGGCCTGCCCCTCCTTTGGAGCTGCCTCTGTCCACCAAGGGTGCTGTCGCTCACCTAACCTTCCAAGCCAGAACCCAGTGGTACCTTGCTGCCCCCTCCACTCCCTGAAGAAGCTGCCTCCATGCCTGTCGAGTTCTTCCAACTGCTCGAACCTACTGGAACTCCAGGCCTCAGCATGTCTTGTCTGGGTGGCTGCAATGGCGGTGCTTGCTTCTCTGTCTCTCGCCATCAATCAATCAACCAATCAATCGATCAATCATCAATCAACTATCCACCTATTAATCCATAATCAATAATCTATCAATCTATATCATTTACTTATATAATCAATCATTGATCTATCCCATGTATCTTCCTATCTCCCTTTTATCATGCCTATCCATCTATCTTTTATGCCTCTATCATGTCTATCGTTCAAGCATTTATCTATCACCAGGCACAGTAGCATGTGCCTGTAGTCCCAGTAACTCAGGAGGCTGAGGCAGGAGGACTGCCCGATGCTAGCAGATCGAGTCCACACTGGGCAAGATAGTGAGATCTCATTTCTAAAAAAAATTTTAAAATCATTGATCATCTCTCTTTATTCATCTATCTATCCATGTATCTATCATGTATTTTATCTATCACTTATCACCTATGAATCATCCATCATCTATCGATCAATTATCTATATCAATCATGTCTATATATCTATATATCTATGTACCAATTTATCCGTCAATCATCTATCTGTTTTTGAGGCGATATTCACAAAATATACAATCAATCCCTTTAAAGTGCACAATTCAGTGGCATTTAGTATGCACTATAGTTCCAGAACATTTTCTTCACAATAAAAAGAAACCCGAGGCTGGGTGTGGTGGCTCATGCCTGTAATCCAGCACTGTGGGAGGCTGATGCAGGACTGTCGCTTGAGCTCAGCAGTTTGAGACCAGCCTGGGCAACATAGTGAGATCCTGTCAACAACAAAAAAAATATCACAAAATTAGCAGGGTATGGTGGCACATGCCTGTGGTTCCAGCTGCTCAGGAGGCTGGGGCAGGATTGCCTGAGCCCGGGAGATCAAGGCTGCAGTGAGTTATGACTGCGTCACTGCACTCCAGCCTGGGTGACAGGGTGAGACCCTGTCTCATTAAAAAATAAATAAATACAAAATTTTTGAAAAAGGACTGCCCCCGCCCCATTTTCCTTCCCCTGCCCCAGGCCCTGACACCCACTCATCTGCTTTCTGTCCCGATGAGCCTATTCTGGACATTTGTGTCTGGCTTCTTTCACCCAGCACGAACTCTGAGGTCCATCCGTCGTGTTATGGCGGAATGGCACCGCGCCTTATGGACAGGCTGTGTGTCCATTTGTCTGTTGATGAACACTCAGGCTGCCCCACCTTTGGGAGGCTATGGCCATCCATGCATAAAGGTATGGCCGCACAGCTGTTCTCAGTTCTCATGCCTCTGAGGCTGGATGGGCTGCTGCACCTTATTCCCACCAGCCACCCTCACATGCAGCCAAGTGGCCTGCAGTACTCAACACTGCTTCCCTGTTGCTGAAAGCTCCTCGGTGGCCTCTGGGCTAAGTCCTGTCTCTGTAGTGTGGCCTCCAAGGCCCGCCGGCTGCAGCCCTCCCTTCCCCTGCCCTCCCTTCCCCTGCATGCAGCACGAACACCCTGTGCTGTGCTCCCGGTTCCCCCCAGGCCCCTGCACAAGTGGCCTCCTCTCCCTAGAAGGGCCAGCAGCACTGTGTGTGGCAGCTTACACATCCCTTCTCTTGCCTTCGTGCTCCTCCCACAGGGACCAGCATGATCCCCTCCCCTAGTCCTATTTGGGCTCAGCCGGTATTTCTGTGCAATGTTGTTCCAGGTTCCGCCCCGCCACCGTCACAAGAACCCTAAGAGCATTGGCGTGAGGCTGGACCACGTCTTCTGGTGACTTTCCCCCGCGGAGGGGCTTGGGGGTCAGGTCCACTCCTTTCCCAAACTCACTCTTTCCCCCACAGGCAACCCATTCCCTCTCCTCCATCTCTACCCGAGATCCACAGCAGACACCACCAGACTCTGAGGCAGGGAGGAAGGACTGCATTTGCCAATGGAGGCTTTTACTGGGGGGACTGGGGGTGGTGCCCAGCCCGAGGGCTGAGGGCCCGGGAAAGGCACACGGTGGCGGTGGGGTCTCTCTCAGGCAGGCGCTGGCTCTGCAGACAGCTTCCCCTGGTGACCCCTCTTTGGCACTGAGCTGGGAACATGGTGTCCGCACTCCCGGCTGGCAAGCAGAGGCCCGTGTGCCCCGGTGGCGGCTGGCAGTGTAGGCTGGCAGGGTGACGGCCACAGGGGCTGGGTTTGGCACCAGTGGGAGCCGGGGCCCCACAGGACTCAGAGGCTGGGCCGCCCCCACTGCTGGCAGGGTAGTCACATTGGCCACGGAGATGGCAATGAATAGGGAATCCAATAAATTAGGCTGTAGAAAGAGGAGGTGAGGGGCCGAGGGGGCAGGGCCTACATTCTCGCTCGGCAGGCAGTGCTGTGCGTCCCTCCCCTGTGGAATCTTCGGGGCTCTCGTGGGGGAGAGGATGCAGGTGAGGTGCTCTGTGTGACCGTGGGTCCCACTGGGCGGCTTTTATGGCATCCCATGGGACGGGAGCCTTGGCTGGCCACCCTCAGGGGATGGACCATGGGGTCTTTGAGAGACTGACGAGGAGGGAATCATGGGGACTCGAGTCTCCGGAGGGAGGCCACCTGCAGCTCCAGGGGCTGTGGCCTGAGGGGCTCCTGGGGCTCCGCTGCGCTGCTGTGTGGCCAGCACTGGGCCCCTTGTACCCCAGCTTCCTCCACGGAGCAAAGTAGAGGACTCACTGCCCTGGACAGTGCCCAGTCACTGTGGAACAGCCCCCCCAGGGAGTGGGAGGGACAGGGTGAGGGTTACGCAGGGCACCACCCTCCACATCTACTTTCCCGAGGTCGGGAAGGGTCTTCTAGGAGGAGGGGCCAGGCATGCAGGGGCGGGGTGCGTGCGCGGGTGGGTGCTGCTGTCTCCTTCATGTGATCCGAGCTTGGGGGCGGGGCAAGGGCTGGGGAGGGTCAAGTCAGGTGGAGGCACCCTGGAGGCCACCAGGGCCTTCCGGGCTAGGTGCCAGCACGTGCGCTGGGGCCATGGCCTCGCCCAGGATCTGGCAGAGCTCCTGGAGGCGCCGCTGCATCTTGGGAATGCCCGCCAGCTGCTGCTCCAGCCGCTGCTTCTCCTCCGTCAGGCTCAGGCGGGCAGCCGAGTCCAGCTTCTCGAACTTCCAGCCGCCCTCCCCATCGAACTGTAGCAAGTGTGTGTGGTACTTCCTGGCCAGGAGAGGGACAGGGTCAGGGGCACGGCACGAGGGCTGCTGATGACAGCCGCCTGCTGCTGCCGGGCCCACCAGGCCACCAGGCCACCTCCTCCCCTCAGGCAGCCACTCCCACCGACCCCAGGCAGGGAGAGAGGGCACCTACCACAGGGAGGGCCGGTGGGTGATGGAGAGCAGGGCAATGCCCGCGTCCTTGGCCGCCTGGAAGATTTTGCCTTCCACGTCGATGCTCACGGCGCTGGTGCATTCATCCAGGAGGGCGTACTTGGGCCTGGGGGTCCGGGCCGAGAGGGGAGTCTGTGCACCCTCCAGGGCCCAGCACCCCAGCCCGGCTCAGGCTCCACTGAGCACAGGCCTCCCCATGGCTACTTCCCCTTCCAGGGGACCCCAGGGAGCCTGCCGGCCCCGAGTGCTCACCTGTGGTAGAACATGCGGGCCATGCCGATTCTCTGCTTCTCGCCACCCGACAGGACGTCCTTCCAGTCACACATAGCCTCCCAACCTAAGCGGGGGCAATGGTCTTGGCTCAGTTCCACCAGCACCCAGACCCAGGTGCCAGCCGAGGAGCTGGGGGAGCTGCGGGAATGAGCTAGCTGTGACGACAGGGCCCCTGTGCCTCTGTGTCCTTGTCTGTCTGCCAGGCATTAATCATGGAGGAGTGGGGACTGGAATCGTGCCTTCCCCTAGAAGAGATATGGTGGAGTCAAAGCCCCAACACTTCAGTGTGACCTTATTTGGAGACAGGGCCTTCGCAGAGGTGATCACACCAAGATGAGGTCATCAGAGTGGACTCTTAATTCAATATGACTGTGTCCTCATAAAAATGGGGTGTGCGGGCAGAGGACGTGCACAGGCGAACACAAGGTGAAGATATACAGGGAGAAGTGGGCCATCTGCGAGCTGAAGACAGAGGCCTGGAACACAGCCTTCTGTCATGGCGCCCGGAAGGAGCCCACCCTGCTGGCACCTGGATCTTGGACTGCTGGATCCAGGAGATGATCCCCCCCTGCGGTTTATGGCAGCCCCAGGGCACCCACACAGTTCCCTGGCACAGAGCTCCAGAGCGGCCTGAGTGCTCTCCCCAGACCGGGGGCTTGTCACCCACAGGGGTTGGGCCTCCTGTCACTGCCCCGTGCTAGCACTTTGGCAAGGCTCGAGTGGGCTGTTTGAACGAGCAGGTGAGCCGGCTGCTCCATTAGGCCGGGGCGCTGCGGCAGAAGTGGCCCCTCCTGTCGTCTCGCCCATGCTGCCTTCCCCGGCGGCCCACGGCTAGAAGTGGCGACAGGGTATATGGCCACCCAGAATAGAGATTATGCTTCCCAGGTGGCCTTGTGGTGAGGTGTGAGCACGAGACTAAGTTGTGGCCAATGAGATATGACTGTAAGCATTCAATATGGCGGCTTCTGGAACCCTCCTTAAAAGAAAGAAGACACATACCTTTTGCCCCTTCCCTTCTACTTCCTCCATCCTACAGCCTGGGACATGATGTGAGGGCTGCAGCAGCCCTCCTGGATCATGAGGTGACTTTGGGAACGGAGGCCACACACAGCAGAGTGACATGGTAGAAAATCCTAGATCCATGGGGCCTTCACAGAGCAGGGCCAGCCCTGGCAACCGTGGCCTGGCTCTCTTGGGACCTAACAGCTCAGCAGGATAAACTCACAGATGATCTTAGCCACTACTGCGGGGAGGCTGGTTCTGTTCCTTGCAGCTCAACTCCATCCTAATGGCTCATGCTGGCCGGCCACAGGCCCTGGGCATTCAGGCTGCCACAGAGGCGGGAGGGGCCACGTGCTCCCAGGCCGAGGGCAGCAGGAGCAAGAGGCAGGGCCCAGCCAGGGGCTGCTCCACCGCCATCGCCACCTGTGTTCCCGCTTCCTCCACAGGCAGGTGACAACACCCCAGCCATTTCCTGCAGAAGCCACTTCTTCTCATGTTGCCACCGAAGGAGGGCTTGGTGCCCGTGCCCTTGAACCATGAAGGGGAGCCCCAGCAAGGCGAGGTCCTTGCCCAGAGCCATCTTGCACCCAGCAGTGGGGGCTGGAAGCAGAACCCAGAGGCTCAGAATTCAAAGACAGAACTGAACACTCCGTCTACTGTGTCCCTGTAGCTGCGCCCCCCTCTCCTCCTCCGCTCTCCCGGCCCGACAGACGCTGTGGACAAGCAGTATTCCTTGATAAGCCCAGGACAAGACAACAGCTCAGTCTGGCCTCCTTTTCAGTGAGCTCATCTCTGAATCCACCCGACTCTGCTGGCCCCAGCCCCCTCCAAGCGTCTGCACAAACCTCCTGACAGTAGCCATCACTGCACACATGTGCCTGCCCCTCCCAGGCTGCCCCTGCCCACCGCCCCATGGTCCTTCCAACAGCGTCTGATCCTGCTCAGGGAAAACCTAGGCTCCCGCCTGGTCCGGAGGGCCCTCTGTGAGCCAGCCTCTCGCACCACCAAGCCTGCGGGCTGCACTCCGCCCTGCTGCCCCTGGCTCCTGGACGGGGTAACCACTCAGCATTCTGCAGGGCTCAGCTCAGACCTCTTTTCTCTGGGAGAGGGTATCCTGGTCCCCCAATGAGGTGTGCATCCCTGCTAGGTGCCCCCTTCCCTAGAGCACCCATGCCACCTGGGGCCATCTCTGTGGTGTTGGTCCTCCCTGGTAGGCGGGCCTCAGAGGTAGCACCCTCTGCCTCGCCCCTGTGGCACCTGGCACTTTAGACTCCTGGATGTTGAGATAATCTTCACTCCCTGGAGGCCAAGGGAGAGGCCAGGGTGGGACAAAGGGCGGCTGCCAGCCCCAGGCCTCCTACCTCCCTCCCGCTGCAGGATGTGGTGCAGGTGCACAACGTCCAGGATGGCTTCCAGGTCCTGCTCCGAGTGGCCCTTCCTTCGCATGTCCTCCACTGAGTCCGGGTAGATCACCTGGTCACGCAGGGAGCCCACAGACATGTAGGGCCTGTGGGAAAGCTGGGTGTCCACGGAGGGAAGGGCCGGCCCTGCCTCCCCCAAGATGCTCTGCGCCTCCCAGGCAGTGTCCACATGCCACGCTCACACGCACCCACACGCTCATGTCGCCGCCCGTGCACACACCCCACACAGATCCAAAACAGGGCAGTGGATCGGGCGGGTTTGGAGGGAGCAGGAACCACAGCCCGTCTCTGGCTCTGGGGACAGTGCCTCGGTGTCCTCTCCTGAGGTGCTGACTCTTCACCACTTCCTGGGCCTCTGCAGGAAGCCACGTGTGAGCGCACGGGCAGGAAGAGGTGGAGAGAGACGCACGGGCTTCCTCACCTCTGCGGGATGTAGAACATGCGCTGGGGTGGGGGCTTGTAGAGCACACCACCGTACGTGGGCCAGAGCCCACCCAGGATCCGGAACAGGGAGCTCTTGCCGCAGCCGTTGGGGCCCGTGATGAGCAGATGCATACCTTCCTCCACCTGCAGGGGCAACAGCCGCTGACGCCAGAGAGCGCAGGCCCCTTCCCGCACCCTGTGGCCTCCTGCCCAGCCTTGAGAGGCTCCCAACGCCCGAGGGCAGCAGGCAGGCCATTCTTGATCTCTTGATAAGGGACAGCAGGGCCTGGGGGATGGGGTCCAGCGTCCACAGCCCTAGCTAAATTTAGCTCTCGCTAGATGCCTGGCCCAGGACACAGGAATGGACAAGACCCGGCCCTGTCCTCAGGCCCTGACATGCCCAGAGAAGATGGTGCCAGCACAAGAGGAAGGGCCTATTCTGCCACAGCTAAATGAGTAGGTGTGTTCCGACACAGCCAGCGCCGTCCTCAGTCTCATCCGACTCCCACTTCACCAGGAATCCAAGGGCAGGGTCAACCCTCAGCCCCCTTTAAGGAACTGCCCTGAAAGGCACTTTGTTTTCAAGAGACGAGATCTCACTCTGTTGCCCAGGCTGGAGTGCAGTGGTATGATCACAGCTCACCGCAGTCTCCAACTCCTGGGCTCAAGTGATCCTCCCACCTCAGCCTCCTGAGTAGCTGGGCCTACAGATGCACGCCACCATGCCTGGCTAATTTTTAAATGTTTTTTTAGAGACAGGGTCTTGCTATGTTGCTCAGGCTGGTCTCAAACTCTTGGCCTCAAGCAATTCTCTCACCTTGGCCTCCTGAGTCACTGGGGACAAAAGGCAGTTTCTTTCTTTTCTTTTTGAGACAGGGCCTTGCTCTGTTGCCCAGGCTGCAGTGCAGTGGTGGGATCATGGCTCACTGCAGGCTCAACCTCCTAGGCTCAAGAGATCCTCTCACTTTAGCCTTTCAAGTAGCTACAACTACAGGCACGGCCACCACACTTGGCTTATTTTTGTATTTTTAAAAATTTTTGTAGAGACAGGGTTTGCCATGTTGCCCAGGCTGGTCTTGAACTCCTGGGCTTAAGCGATCTGCCCACCTCGGCCTCCCAAAGTGCTGGGATGACAGGCATGAGCCACCACGCCCGGCCCAAAAGGCACTTTCTTTATGTCTCTAGACTGACAGTACAGACCCCACTGCCTCCCCAGGTGCCGGAGTGGCCCAGAGATGCCACAGTGGCCCCTGGGCTCTGCATCAGGGACCTCAGGCTCCTCAATTCACTGATTGCATGGTCCTCGCTGGAGCTAGGAAATGCCTACTTTGGGAAAATGCCGGCCAGGCTGGAGGCGGGCTGTGTGCAGGGAGGAGGCCAGGGGCCTGGAGTCAGTGAAGTTCACGGTGACAACAACAATGCTACACGGGGCTCCTGGGAAGACTTGAGGCCATGGTCTTTAGCTTACCTCAGGCAGTGTCCTGGGTGGAACTGTGTCCTCTGAGACTCCTGGGTGGGAACCCTAATCCCACTACCTTGGAGTGTGAGCTCATTTGGAAACAGGGTCCTTGCAGATGTGATGAGTTAGATTTGGACGAGGTCATTCTGCAGAGGGGTGGGCCCTAATGCAATGTGACCTGTGTCCTGACAGAAAGGGGAGACGGAGACACAGACACACCCAGAGGGAGAGCGCCGTGTGGAGACAGAGGCTGAGGCCGACCTGCCGTGGCAGAAGCCAAGGAAGCCCGCAGATGGGCAGCAGGGCAGAAGCTGGGACAGAGGCCCCGAGCGGAGGCGCCTTCTCGGTCCTTGGCAGAAGCCCGCCCCGCCTGCGCCTTCCTCTCGGACTGCTGGACCCCCAGCCAGGAGAGAGGCCATTCAAAGTTTGTAACGCTTTGTGATGGCAGCGACAGGATGCTAATGCAGCCACCTGACTGTCCCCCTCCTGAGGGGAGGGGCCTGGGCCTTGCCCCATCTCACATACCCGGCTCCCTGAGCAGCTGTGGCCCTGCGTGCAGGGGCCCCATGAGCTTGCCGGCTGCCCCGCCTGCTTGTGCTGCCCGGGGCCAGCCTGGAAACCACCCTCCTCGGACTCACTGGTGATCGGCTCCCCCGACATCCTAGGAGGGGCCACTGCCGGCGGTGAGGGTAACCACCTGTGCGAGCCCCCTCCTCCCTGGCATGCCCCTCCTCTCTGCTGCCTCCTGTGTGAGCTGCCCCTCAGGCCCACGGCCCCTCACTCCTCTACCCTCAGCTGCCTGCCCACTCGCTCGCAGCAACTCCTGGGCAAGGCTTCGTCCCACCCCCACCACCCCCAGGGACTTTGACCACTCTTCTTGTGACCCCCACTGTCCCTTGAACAGCTGTCTACCTGGAGGCCTTTGTAACACTTTAGTGCCCCTCCCCAGTGAGGACTCCCTGAGTGCAGGGCTCCTGATTTACCTCGGGTTTCTGGTGCCCGGCTCAGAGTTCAGGGCACATTGGTTAAATGAGTGAATGAATGAGTGATTCCTTGTCACTTCTCTACCTGTCCCTCCACCCCAGTCTCCCCCTCACTCCATTACTCCCCAGCCCTGTCCAAACCCCTGGCTGGGGACACAGGTGATCTGTGGATTCCTTGCTGTGGCCTTCCCAGGGAGGTCGAATGGCAAGGTTTGAACCAGAGCCCCCCCGCCCGGGTTCTGGCTTTCTTAGGAGTCCAGGGAGTTGGCATCAGATGATAGGGCCAGGAACACCGGGGTGAACCTCGGCCAATCCTGGTATCACTAGTCTCTTTTATCAGCCCTGCCTCTGTTGCCCCAGGATGAACAGTCAGAGACACGTTGGTCTCTCACCTTGACCTTGGCCCACCTGCCACATAGATATAGGGACAATGGCTGTTGCCAGCACAGACAGGCGGTAAGCCAAGGGCTGAGGCTTGCATATGTGCGTGGCTGGCGCCCTCCCTGCTGGACGTACCCTGATGTTGAGGCTGGCCACCACCACCTCTCCTGACGGCGTGATGATGGGGATGTTCTCGCAGATGATCCCCTGCTCCACATCCACCACCTGGCCTGCAGAGAGAGCACAGCGGGGGTGGGGTGGAGAGGGAGTGGTGGCGACCCCTCTGCATTCCGGGGAGTCTGCGTGCCCCCGGCTGCACGCCCTCATTCCCATCCCTGGCAGCATGCCAGCTGGTTCCTGACCAGCAGCCTGTGGTCCGGGGTCCCTAGGGAACACAGCCAGGTCTTCCAACAAGCGGAACTCTTCCCCCAGTGTCTAGTACAGTGCCCTGGGCCGCCACCCCCTTCTGCAGCACCTGCCTCCCACGGCAGCCAGCAGCTGGCACACTGACTGGAACTTTCTCTTGCTGTCCTGCATGGGTGAGGGGACCACATCCCCCTTTTTTTGAATGAATAATCCAGGCTGGGGCCCTCTAAGGGCGAGTCAGTAGGGTGGCCGGCAGCTACTGTCTCGAAAAGAAGGTGGGCGGACCAGCACCTCTCCCCGGGAAACCCTCCAGGGGCCAAGCTCGACTAGGCTGAAGTCCTCAAAGACCCTGCCGGGCAGCCCTCCCATCCTGGGTGGACTGGGATGGGCCAGAAGCACATGGAGGTCCCTGAGTGAGGGAGCGGGAATGGGAGGAGCTGGGGCAGCAGGTCAGCACCTGCAGTAGCAGCAGGGGTGGGGTCACTCATAGGGAGGGGACAGCCTTACCTTGGATCTTCAGGGGGCCTTCCACGCGGACACCAGACCGGCCTATGGTCCCAGACCCCGCCTGAGCGTCCTCCAGCTCCCTGGGCCTCTTGAAGTGACAGCGCTGAACATCTTCAAACACCTGGAACATCTCGTGCACCCGGGCTGTGTAGCCAGCCAGCTCCGTCACCTGAGGGAGGGTGACCTTGGCTTAGCCCCTGCCAGTTGCAGGGAGAGAAGCATGGCAAGGATGGCAAGGGTGGGGCTGGGCCAGGGGTACCTCCTTGTACGACGACATGATCCGCTCAATGGCATCTGCAGCCGCTGTCAGGAGGTTGCGGGCAATAGTGAAGGCTTCTGTGCGCTCGCTCACCAGCTCCTCCTCCTTCTTTTCCAAGGCTGCCTTCTTCACAGCCTCTGCATCTGCAAAGCCCCAGAGGGGTGGGTGGCGGGGCGGGGAGGGGCAGGGCAGAGACAGCGGAAAGTCAAAAATGAGCTGCTGGAGAGAAAGGCGAGGCTCTTCTGCAAATGGTGCCGGGGCAACCAGATCTCTCTCTCTTTCTCTCCATGTGCAAGAGAGGGACCCCTCACACCACACAGACAAACCAACCCAGAGCACATCACAGGCTGATGTGTAGTGTAGCCCAAAGTATGAAACTCTCAGAAGAAAATGGGATAAAACTTCACGACCTTGGATATGGCAACAGTTCCTTCACTAGGACACCAAAAGCATGAGCAACAAGAGAAAAACAGATCAACTGAACACTTTTGTGCACCAAAGGACAATATCGAGACAGTGAAAAAGACAACCTACAGACTGGGAGAAAACTCTGGACTGGTAAACCACACATCTGATGAGGGTGCAGTATCCAGAATATACAAAGAGCTTTCACAATTCAACAACAGAGATAACCCGATCACACATGGGCGAAGGACGTGAACAGACATTTCTCCAAAGAAGACATACAAATGGCCACTCAGCACATTAAAAGAGGCTCAGCATCATTAGTCATCAGGGAAATGCAAATCAAAACCACCAAGAGATACTGCCTCACACCCACTAGGTGGCTAGAATACAAAGGAGATGATAACCAGTGCTAGCCAGGATGAAAAGGTGGAACCCTCCAACACCGCTGGCAGGAAGGTAAAATGGGGCAGCCACCGTGGAGAACAGTCTCGCAGCTCCTCAAAAAGTGAACTGTCCAGTTACCGTGTGACCTGGCAATTCTACTCCTAGCTACACACCCAGGAGAAACGAAAATATCTGCACACATAGAGACTAGTCCATGGATGTTCACAGCAGTGTTATTCACAATAGCCACAACATGAAGAAACCCAAAATGTCCATCAAGAGATGAATGGATAAAGAAATTGTGGTCTATGCACACAATGGAATATTACTCAACCATGAAAAGGAATGAAGGACTGATTCATCTTATGACAGGGACGAATCTTGAAACCATGATGCTCAGTGAAGGAAGCTAGTCACAAAACGCCACAGAGCACATGATTCCATTTCTAGGACATGTCCAGATAGGCAAATCCACAGAGACAGGAAGCAGATGAGTGGGTGCCAGGGGCTGGAGAGAGGGGATGAGGAGTGACTGTTCATGGGTCTGGGGTTTCTGTGGGGGATAAAACAAAAATAAAACATTCTGGAGTTAGTGGTGATGGCTGCACAACTCTGTGAGTGAATTTAAACTGTACATGGAAAAGGATGAATTGTATGGTAATTACATCTCAATAACGTTTTTAAAATGCTCCAGTAGGCATCTGGTTTTGTTTCTGGGTACAGCCAGCTCCTTCCACCGGCCCTCTGTCCTGCACCACTGATGTCGCCCCTCCTGGGGCACATCTGAACTTTGTCATCCAACGCCCAGGGCTGTTTGGCTTTGAAACGCCAACTTTCTTTTTCTGTTCTTTTCTTTTTTTTGAGATGGAGTCTTGCTCTGTTGCCCGGGCTGGAGTGCAGTGGTGTGATCTCGGCTCACTGCAACCTCTGCCTCCCAGGTTCAAGGGATTCCTGTGCCTCAGCCTCCCGAGTAGCTGGGATTACAGGCGCCTGCCACCAAGCCCAGCTAATTTTTTTTGTATTTTTAGTAGAGACGGAGTCTCACCATGTTGGCCAGGCTGGTCTCAAACTCCTGACCTCAGGTGATCCACTCGCCTTGGCCTCCGAAGATGCTGGGATTGCAGGCGTGGGCCACCACGCCCGGCCTAATGTCCCACTTCCTGACTGCCCCCTCTACGCCATGGTTTTTGACTTCTGGGCCAGCAGCTGTATTGTTTGGTGTCTGCTTCTCCCAGGAGCTGCTCCTGTCTTAATTTGCTTTTCTGTCACACTCTAGGCCCCGTGGCAGCACTCCTAACCCTCATCAATGGTCTTGACTCTCAGTTTCTTGATCCTTAGAGTCCCCACAGAAGCAGAGGTGGGGAGCAAGGGCGAAGGCCGCCTCTGAGGGTGCTGGGGTGTGGCTGAAGTGGTGGGAATGTCCTGTGAAGGAACTGAGGACTGTATCCAGGGGCATGTGTGATCCTGACGGGGAAGCCTCAGGGATCATTGGCTGGGGGCTGGGGGAAGACACAGAACACAGTATCTGCTCAGGGCCATGCAGGGTGAAAAGGGGCCTGGCCTGGGAAACCAGGGAACTAGATTGGGCTGCCGGGGCAGGGACGTTAATCCTAAAGGTCGAAGGCCTTGGGCCTTTCTTCCCAGGGTGCTCTCAAGGACACAGCCCTCCTCCCCAGGTGTTCTGAGAGCTGGACAGTCGCTGTGGACAAAGGGAAGGGTCTGCAAGTCTTTGTGCCCAGGGCATCCTGGCGTAGAACCAGCTGCCCTCTGCAGGTTCTCTTGGAGCCTTGGGCGACTAAGGCCAGGGCCCCAGAGCTGGACAGAGCAAGGCCTCGGGGCTGGAGTGGGAGCCACAGGCCCTGCCCATCTCCTGAGCCCACCTGCCTTGCACACCAGCCCAGCAAAGCTTATCTAAATCTTCCCCAATCGGTAAGAGCCTGCCTTCCCACCCAGTGCGCTCCACCTCCTTGAAGCACCTGGAGCCCTCACTAGCCACCCGATGCAGGGGACACAGCAGGGACAAAATAGACAAAAATCCCTGACCCCACGGAGCTTGCAGTCCATGGCAGGGAGAGAGAAAGGTGCCACTGACGGGGTATTGAGTGCTTGGGAGAGCAGTGGGGCAGGGAAGGAGGCAGGAAAGGTGGTGGTGGGCAGGCCGGGCCTTGCCTGGGGGGCTGCGCCACGGGGCAGCAGAGGAAAGAGTGCTCCTGGCACAGGCCCCAAGACAGAGCAGGCCTGGCATTTGGGGAAATAAGAAGGCCACAGGACCAGACACAGTGGCTCACACCTGTAATCCCAGCACTTTGGGAGGCCGAGGCAGGTGGATCACTTGAGGTCAGGAGTTCAAGACCAGTCTGGCCAACATGGCGAAACCCCATCTCTACTAAAAATACAAAAATTAGCCAGGCATGGTGGCGTGTACCTGTAGTCCCAGCTACTTGGGAGGCTGAGGCAGGAGAATCACTTGAACCCGGGAGATGGAGGTTGCAGTGAGCTGAGATCGTGCCACTGCACTCCAGCCTGGGAGACAGAGTGAGACTCCATCTCAAAAGCACCCCCCCAAAAAAAACAAAAACAAAAACAGAAGGCCACAGGACAGAGCCAATCAAGCCAGGGGAAAGGGAGTGCTTCACAGCCTTCAAAGGCTGTTGGCTCTGAGGACCACCAGAGCAGGGCCAGGAGCCCACAAAGCCTGGCACAGCAGAGGCTCAGAAAATTCCTAGGCCTTCAGGGCAGGGAGCAGCCCGATGCGACCAATGGCAACCATGGAGCGAAGCGGCTGCAGGTGCTGTCTCGCGGGCTGTCTCGGTGCCTGGGGCTAGGTGCGCTGACTGGGCTGGGCACCCATGTCGGCATCAACGCTGCCCTTGATGTGCAGTCCCCGAATTAGATCCTTCCTCTTGGTGAGTCACCCAGAGGATGACACAGACAGTTGAGGGCATGGAAAGCCCCAAGGTGGAAACAGGAACAGGGAGAGAATCAGACTTCTGTTTACAAATTGAAAACCCTCTTCCCACCAAACTGGGTAAACTATGACACTATTTCGAGCAGAGCCAAGCTTGACAGAAAGCAAGGGAAACTCCTGGGAGCAAAGAGAGCAGACAGCCAGGTGATCCTTTGAAAGCCCCAGAGGCAGGCAGGGCAAAGACCAGGAAGTTTCCTTGCTTAGCCTGGGCTCTATGCGCAACGAACAAAAAGCCTCCTCTAAGAATTTTTAACAATGTGCCTGGAGTTCAAATGAATTCAAATGAAACCACCTCTCAATTCAGAAACCATCCCCTCCGCACTAACTAACGGCCTCCAACTGCTTACCCTGGAGTGCTTGGCCAAAACAGAAGGAAATATGGGCTTACACCCTCCATCGAGGCCACACCAATCCCCATAGAAGTTCTGTTGCAAAACCCACAAGGAAATGATCCACCATGAGTGAAGACCAGCAGACAGAAGACAGGTGAATGATACTCTCAAGAACTGAAGCTAACCAAACCATCGGATAGAGACAGTGGGGTAAGTGTGACTAACATGATACACAGCATAAAAGGAACAGTCAAAAAGATGAGCAAATAAGACACAGAAACAGCCTGACATTTCTACTTGAAAAAGGAAACGTCCATTTTCAAATTTCCATTTGAAATAGAATGAAATAGAACTTACAAAACAGCCACTGAAATGTGCACAAAATTCCAATTAGACATGGCCAAAGAGAAAACTGGTGAACTGGAAAATGAGCAAGCAGGAAGAAGGCCTCAGGGCATCCCCAGAATTCAGCACAGACAGTGTGAGATGGGAAACAGTAAACAGAAACGAAAAGACACAACGAAGAGAGTCAGAAGTCCAGCGCTGGCTGCCAGTTCTAGAAGAACAGGAAAAAAGAATGAGAGTCAGGCAATATCTGAAAAGCTAATAGCTGAGAATCTTCCAGAATGATTGAAAAACTCGAATATTCAAAGGACATATAACAAGTCTCAAGCAGAATCAACAAAAACTGACACCTAAACATGTCATAGTGAAACTGCAGAATGCCAAAAAGAAAGAAAGTGAGCAAAGTACCCAAAAAAAAAAACACAGAGTGCTCAGGGAGGACAATTTGTTAGCAGCTACAGATTTGTCAGCAGCTACAGAAGAAGCAGGGAGACAATGAGACATTGTGAAAGGGCTGAGAGAAAAGAATAGTCCACCTAGACTCCATTGCGCAACTCAACTTTAGCTTGGGAATAAGAGTGAAATAGAAACATTTTCAACAAAAATAATCAAGAATTACAACAGGCTGGGTGCGGTGGCTCACGTCTGTAATTCCAGCACTTTTGAGAGGCCAATGCCGGAGGACGGCTTGAGCCCAGGAGTTCCACACTAGCCTGGGCAACACGGCGAGAACCTGCCTCTACAAAAAACAAACAAACAAACAAACAAAAAAGAAACAACACAAAGAATTACAATAAAATAATCAAGAATTTCCCATGACAAAACCCTTGCTGGAAGAACCTTTTTAAAAAACCAACCACAACTAGAAGCACTGATGACTGTTTGTCCTGAGTATAGTTGTGAGTCAAAAAACAAACAAACAAACAAAAAACTAAAAACATGTCTATCTGGAGGAAGATAACGGGAACACAGAAGAGAAATTGAGATGTAGGAACGAAATGGTGAGCACAGAACTCAGCAAACATGCGAGCGAGTTTCAACACGCGTGGATAAGGCGATAGCAAAGAGGAAAAACTAGGTACAAATCCAACTCTTGGCTGGGCTATGACGCCATGCCCCACGGGGCTGCTTCTGTGTTCTAAGGTCCAGGAGGAGGCGGAGCTATTGATTAACCTAACACGTATGCGTGTTGATCTTTTATTTTTTATTTTTATTTTTATTTGAGACGAAGTCTCGTTCTTTCGCCCAGGCTGGAGTACAGTGGCGCTATCTCGGCTCACTGCCAGCTCCGCCTCCCGGGTTCATGCCATTGTCCTGCTTCAGCCTCCCGAGTAGCTAGGACTACAGGCGCCCGCCACTGCGCCCAGCTAAATTTTTGTATTTTTAGTAGAGACGGGGTTTCACCGTGTTAGCCAGGATGGTCTCAATCTCCTGACCTCGTGATCTGCCCACCTTGGCCTCTCAAAGTGCTGGGATTACAGGCGTGAGCCACCGTGCCCAGCCGCGTGTTGATCTTTTAAAGGGTAACCACTAATGGACTAAAAATCAAATGCAGAAGTTGCAATCCAGCAGGGGAACAAAACAGGAATGCAGGCTGGGCGCGGCAGCTCACGTCTGTAATCCCAGCACTTTGGGAGGCTGAGGCGGGAGGATCACCTGACCAGGAGTTCGAGACCAGTCTGGGCAACATGGCGAAACCCTGTCTCTACCAAAAACATGAAAATTAGCCAGGTATGGTGGCTTGTGCCTGTAGTCCCAGCTACTGGGGAGACTGAAGTGAGAGGATCACTTGAGCCCGGGAAGTCGAGGCTACAGTGAGCCAAGGTCGCGCCACTGCACTCCAGCCTGGGCTACAGTCAGACTCCTGTTTCAAAAACCAAAAAGAAAATAAAACAAACAAAAACAACAGGAATGCAAAAACCTAAATCTTTAATCTTATCACTAAAATAACAGGTAGTACAGGCTTCCCGCTCCTCTAAAACACCTTAGGGTGGAGGTCTTTCCCCTTTGCAACCTGCAAGAGCTGTTTCAGGGCGAGGAAACCAAGGCTGGAGTGATGAAGGGGCTCACTCCAGGTACTCTGCATATCCTCCCACCTCTAAGTCGCAGTTGGGTTGAGGACAGGGACAGGTGGGTGAGGGTATCTGTGCCTGGAGAAGTGACATGTAGTGTTCCTGACTTGCAGTCCTGGGCTTGGCTGAGTGGTAACAAAGGGCATGAGGTGCGCGCAGGGCAAAAGGCAACAAGGAGGGGCAAGGCAAGCCCAACTTCTGAAAGCATCAAGGGTGGCAGCAGGGCCTCGGTGGCCCCAGCAGCAGAAGTGGGCGGCGGGCTGGCTGAGTTGGGCCCTCGTGAGCCCAGCACAAAGCGGTATGGGGGACAGGCCCCTGGCCTGGATCCTCTTGGAGCCCTGGGTCTCACCTGACTCTGAGTAGCCAGTGGCAGTGATGATGGGGACAGCCACCATGAGCAGGCCTGAGGCACTCCACACATACTTCATGAGGAACTGCTCCAGCATGACATACCACAGGCGTTCCAGAAGGATGAGGTTGATCTGCGAGGCCAGGTCCTGGTAGGAGTGCTGTAGCAGGGCCAGCTCTACCTGTGGGGGGTGACAGACACAGACAGGCTTCCTGGCCATGCACAGCGGCAGCTCCCGTGGGGGCGATGGTCAGGGTCTCCCATTGCCACTCACACACGCTGTGCCATGGTGGCCATCAGAAGGCCGAGAGCCAGAGGTTACGATTGGGTGGGGCCAGGTCTCAAACTCGAGGTGTGAGGGGGTATAAAGGACTGGCTGATGTCACAGTGCGGCTCCTGTCCCCTCTCCACTCCCTCTTTAGTCACCTTGTTTCTGTCCTCTGCTGAGCCCATTTCTTTGGGCTCCCTGCCAGCCCCCTCCTCCTGGCTCGGAGAGATCATCCATCAGCTCTAATTTCTCCCCCCTAAACTAAGCAAAGAGCAGCGCAGGACAGCAAAAGGCAGTGCTCTTGGGCTGAGTGCAGTAGCTCACACCTGCAATCCCAGCACTTTGAGAGGCTGAGGTGGGAGGATTGCCTGAGCCCAGGAGTTGGAGACCAGCCTGGCCAACATGGCGAGATGCTGTCTCACCAAAAATAATTTAAAAAAACATTAGCTAGGCGTGGTGGCACACACCTGTAGTCCCAGCTACTCGGGAGGCTGAGGTGGGAGGATCGCTGGAGCCCTGGAGTTTGAAGCTGCAGTGATGGCGCCACTGCACCCCAGCCTGGGCAGCACAGTGAGACCCTGTCTCTTGGTTCTGAAAAACTCGGTTCAACAGTCTGGGCCTATTTAGGCCCCCTCTCCCCTCAACCTTCCCACAGTTCCTTTTGGTGAGAAATTTGCATGGCATTTTCCCACTGAAACCAGGAGGATGCGCTCCTGAGCTGGGCCCTACAGGACTCGCCCCAGTGGATGTCCCCACTGCTGAGCCTGGACCTCGCTCCCTCAGCAGTGGGTAGGCCTCCCCTGTCCTTCTGTCCCCCTTCCTGCACTGGCCACCACTACGTCAGGACACCAGCAGGTGGGGAAAGGGACATCCGCTGGGAAGAGGTGGCAGCAGCAGTCAGACAGGTGGGGGAGGTGCTCCCAGCAAGGTAGCCAAGGGGTTGTGAATTTCTGGGCTCAGGCCAGGGACACGCACCCCAGCCTTGCCTCCCCACAGCCGCCTGATGACAGCTGCCCAGCCTGCCACTGTTTGCCAAGTGCTTTCACGTCTCTGCATCTGATTCTCCCCACGTCCCACTGCATGTGTATTCATGTGCCCATTGTACACAGAACACTGAAGCCCAGGGAGGCAAAGTGACCTGCCCAAGCCCATATAGCCTGATGGTGGCAACCAGTGTGGGAATTTGGACCACACTGGCAGAGCTGCTAGGAGAACCACATTCTTGTAAATGATGCTTAGACTTATCAAGAGAGCTTTACTTTGTTCTCAAGCAAGAGATCGTGTGCATGTGCGTTTCAATAAGCCTCCTCGTGGCAATCCCAGGAAGGACAGAATACTCTGCTGTGTACCCTCCAGCCAGTCAGCTGCTTCTGCCCTGATCTGAGCCTAGGCCAGTGTCCACGGGGACATCAGCCAGTGGGACTGCCATGGGCCACATGCCACCCGAGGGGTCCTATCACCCCACACAGCTTTCCAGCTGAGGCCTATGCAGGCAGGCCGTGAATGCACACCAGGCCCTCCTGCCCTGGCCAACAAACCCTCTTGGCCAACGTGCTACTTCCTGAAGCTAGCCCGGATGGAGTCCTTCAAAGAACCTGTAATCTCTCTACTTCCTGAAGCTAGCCCAGACGAAGGCCTTCAAAGAACCAGTGATCTCTCTTCTGCCCCCGCCACCCAGGTCGGCCTGCACAGCTGAGCTCCCTGCAAGCCCGATCTCCCATTCCTGAAGCAAGCACCCTGGCAATCCAGACTCGTGCTGGGAGCTGGCAGGGGTGCCAGCCAAGGCTGACAATGTAGCTGCGGGGAATGTGCCAAGCGCCTCGCCCAAGGCTGCGGCTGCTTGCCAAGGCCCTGCAGCCCAGCATGCGGGAGAAGAGGAGAGGGAAGCCGGGGTGGTGGCTGAAGTCCAGGGGCCTTTTCTCTGAATCTGCAGTCTGGCCCACACCCGGGATGCCCCTCTCTGTGGAATTCGGGGACAAGCCTGCTTCTCTACTGGTGCACAGTCAGTGAGACAAGGTCCCAGGGCAAGAGGCCACCTGACCCAGGGAGCACACACAGGCCTTCGGGGGATGGATGCCATTGTGCCCCTCCTCCCAAGAAGCACTGGGGAACCGAAACTGAGTCGCAGAGAGCAGGGCCCAAGGCAGCTGCAACCCCAGGCACGAGGAAGGGGAGGGGCTGAGGCGAGATAAAGGGAGCATTGACCTGGAGTAACCTTTCCCAGCGCCTGCCTGGCCTGCCGGCCCCAGCCCACCGGGGAGACAGGAGACAGACGGGGCGGAAGGACGGCCACCTTCCGCCCCACCAGGAGCAGGAAGTGTGTCCCGCCGCAGCGGCGGCCTGGGCCCGGCATCTCTGGTCTGGGGGCCCGGGAAGGCAGCTGAGCCAGTTGGTAGCTGGGCAGGCCTGTGGGCTCAGGCGGGGGTGGCCTTGACCCCAAGTCCCACTGCTGCGCTGGGCGCTGCTCATTAACCTCCGCTTGGGCTGAGTCATGCCCATAATGCCGGCCTGCCTGGCCAGCCAGCTCTGCTGGACGCCGGCCTTCAAAGGGCCCAAGGGCCCAGGAGGGGCTAAGCAGCAGGCTGCGTCCCTCGGTCCCCACTCACAAATGGCAGGTGTCTCCTCCTGGCTGGCTGCAGGAGTGGGGCGGGCAGGAGCTCTAGAGGCTCAAACCGCTAGGATCGCAGCTCTAAGGCCAGGACAACCTCCTTGAGGAGGAGAGGAAGCAGAAGTGGCCTCGAGCGTGCAGGCAACCGCACAGGACAGTCCCCACCCAGCCTTCCTGCCTCTCCACTGCCGCGCCTGAGTCCACGGCTGCCCAAGGCCCTGCCCACCCCAGCCCCGCTCTCCCATGGCCTGCCCACACCTTTGGCATCAGCCCTGGCCAGCCCCGGACTGTCCCCACCGCTCACGGATGCCTGCCCCTGGGCCTCCCTGCCACACGCTTCCCTCCGTGCCCAGCGCCCCAACCTGCCCCACCTCATGGCCCCCATAGAAGGCGATCTCCTCCGAGTTGGCCACCACACGCGAGTGCATGTAGCGCAGCTCCCCCTTCCGCCGCGCCTCCTCTGCCACCAGCTCCCCGAACTTGGGCGAGAAGGCCCGCAGCACGTTGGCCGTAAGGAACACCACGAGGCCGGCGATGGCCGAGGGCCAGGCTGTGCCGGCCCCACGGGAGCGGGCCGCCCGAAGCAGGGTGTAGGAAGTCACGGCCACGTCCAGAAGTGGCTTGGTCAGGTTGGAGTAGAGGTGGGCCACAGAGGCCGCAAAGGCCACCACGTCCTCCGTCAGAGACTGGTCAGGGTTGCGAAGCCGCCCGTCCATGTTGCTGACCCGGTAGTAGGTCTGCTGGGAGAAGTAGAGGCGGTAGGCGTGGGCCACCAGACGGCTGCGGAACGACAGGGCCAGCTGGCCCTCCAGGTAGCGGATGGCACTGTTGACGAAGGTAGCAGGGAGGGCGATGAGGAGCCACTGAAGCAGCTGCCAGCCAAAGGCCCGCGGGTCCTTGCGCACGATGCAGCGGGCCAGCCTTCCGTCCAGGCGGGCCACATACACCGACAGAAAGGTGCGGCTCACCAGGGCGGCCGAGTGCAGGGCCAGCAGCCCCGTCTCCCGGCACAGGATCCGGGGGAACAGCAGCCGCAGGAGCCACAGGAGCCGCTGCAAGAATACCCGGTTCATGCCAGCCTTGGCCGCCGCGACCCCAGAGACCTCCTGCGTGGGCTCCCCGGCGGGCGCCTGAGGACCCCTGGCCGGGGCCAGGCACTGGCGCACCAACGGGTAGACTTTGTGGGCTCCATAGGCCGCGAGGGCCAGGAGCACTGCCGTGCGCTTCAGCGTGCTCCCGCGCCAGGGCCGGGGCCTGGAGAGCACCGGCATGTCACCTGGGCTGGCTGCGGCGCAGGGACTGGGGCTGGTGCCTGGGGCAGCAGTTGAGGCAGGTGGCTGGAAGGGTTGTTGCTCTGACCCTGGGCCTGTTGTCTAGGCAACTGGAAACCTTGCGATGGCCCCTGAGACTGTCGCTTTAGGCCCCCGGGGTGGTGCTGGGGCCCCTGGTGCGGTGGGCTCAGGGCCCTCCAGGGTCGCGGCCTCTTCGGGCAGCCCAAGTGGAGGAACTTGGCTCTCCTGTCCTGTCAGTGCCCTGGCCCCTGAGGTCAGGGCCTTGAGAGGTCTCGGGCAGAGGGGGCGTCTCTTCCTCTCCACCTTCTCCTCCTCCTCCTCCCCTGGTGGCGCCCCTCCCCGGGGCACCAGGCGCGTCCGTCTGCTCCGCAGCCTGGCTGAAGCGACAGTGACTCCGCCACCAGCCCAGAATCCCCACCCACTCCTCGCCAGGGGCGAGTCGGGGGAAGGGGAGGAGGCGGAGGAGGGGCGAGGGGCGGAGTCCGGGCGCGGGAGCCCCACCCTGTCCTCGCCCCTCGGCGGGGCCCGCCCACGCCCCCACCTCCCGTTCTCGCCCCTTGGCGGGGCCCCTCCCGCACCACAGAGACGTGGGACGGCCGCGCGTACTAGAGAAGCGGCCCTCGCCGGCCCGCCAAAGCCCCGCCCTGCCCGCGTGCTCGCTCCACCCCGCCCTGCGCGCCCGGAGCCCGAGGCGCCTCTTCCTCTCGCGCTCGGAGCGCCGGCCCTCCGCTCCGGGGCGGGGCGGGAAGCGGAGGTGGGCGGAGCCTCCGGGGCCTCGCGAGGGCTGGTGGGCGGTGCCCGGCGGGCGCTTCCGGTTTCCGGCCGCGGGATGAGGGGCGGGGCCGGGGCTGCTGTGGGAGAGTTCGGTTGCTGCGGCGGGGCCTGCACGCTGACTGTGGGAAACTCGGTGAGCGGGCTCCGCGCGCCGGGCTGGGCTCCGGGACCGCCGAGGCTCCCCGGCCCATCGACGAGGGAGAGAGGCGAGCGGCGCGGGGAGGCCCGGGGGCCGGGGAATCTCGGGGCCCGCAGCCTACCTGGGTGTGAGGGGCAGGGGCGAGGGGAAACCGGGCGGCGCCTCTAGAAGCTGGTCTCGGGGGCAGGGCGGGGGCGGTGAAGCCCCACCTGGAGGAGCGGCCGGGCTGGGCCTCCGGGACGGTGTGCCAGGCAGGGGCCAAGTCGGGGGGACCCCCCGGTGCGCGCGGTCGGCTCTCGCTCTGCATGGGCGCTGTGGCCCGCGAGGGCTACTGGAAGGACCCCTGGCTTCTGAGGAGACTGCGTCTAGAACTTTCTCCGCATGGGGCCTTGAGGTGCTTGGTCCCGAATCCTGCCCTCTAGGAGTCGCTCTTGCGGGCCTCCAGCCCACCGGAGGCGAAGCGGCCCCGGGCGGAAGGCCGCTTGATCCTCGAGGGAGGTGCCGGCTTTTCGCCGTGGGCGCCGTGGGGACGGTGGGAGGCGGGCGCGTCGGCAGCGCTTGTACTAGGTGCGGCCTTGGGCTCGCCTGGTAGCGGGGATTTGGGCCCGCAGAGCGCCCGCCTCTGCGGCTGAGTTCTGCCTGGCGGGGAAGGCAGCGCCCGATGGGTGCCAAGGCGTCCTTCTCTTGGTGCCCTGGCACTGCTCTTCCCGAAGAACGCCTTTCAGTTAAACGGGCGTCGGAAATCTCGGGCTTCATGGGGCAGGGATCGTCGGGAGAGGCCGCTCTGGACGTGTTGACACAGGTGCTGGAGGGGGGCAGGTAACTGACCAGCGAACGGAAGTTTGTGGGGCCTGTGAACGCTGCTGGCCAAGAGGCCCTGCCGAGTGGAGCCCTGCTTCCGCCAGCGAATCAGAGACTCTGAAGCGAAGTGCAGAGGGTCAGGGTGGAGAGTGGCGGCCCCAGCCTCGCAGGGTAACTGAACTGGATGTTCTTGGCTGCCCAGCGCTTACAAGTCCTGTTCCTTTTGTGCCCTGCCAGGAAACAAGCTCACATCTCCCTGTGGGAAACCTTCTAGCAACAGGATGAGTCTGCAGTGGACTGCAGTTGCCACCTTCCTCTATGCGGAGGTCTTTGTTGTGTTGCTTCTCTGCATTCCCTTCATTTCTCCTAAAAGGTATGGCCTGTGGAGCAAGCAGGCGAGTTAGGCAGGAGGGTGCCTGTGCTCTAGCCCTGGGATTGGTGTGTGCAGCTGGTGGACCCTGGAATTGGGACCCGATGGAACAGGTAGAACCTGTCTGGGGTGGGGGGGCAGGGGTTGTGTTTGTTATTGCCAACCTTCCCCAGGGTTCTGCTTCGTCATGACTTGCTCAGTTCCTTTTCCTGTGTCCCCTGCCTTCTGGTCTTCAGAATGCCCCCGAGAGGCAGGAAGATCTATGTTACAGTTCTGGAAATGATGCCCTCCCGCCTGCTCTTGGTCCACGGGGTGCTGGGATGGTAGCGTGGGATTTGGAAGACTTGCACCACTGGGTCACGTTGTTACTGATTTGGTGACTCTTGTCCTCCTAACTAGTCTCACTGGCATTGCGCAGTGGCTGCGTGAACATTACTCAGCCTGTGGAGGATGAAGCCATATTCCCTTTTAATGAACAGAGGACCTGTTAAAAGTGAATTGGAGATTAATTTTAATTATGTATAATACCTGAACACGTCGCTATTTAAATTACAATATTACGAATAAGGTCAAATCTCCACAGGTATTTTTAAAGGCCGTTTTTTCGTGAAAAATTATCTCTCATGTGATACCATAGAAAGTATGCAGTGCTGTCTGAGGAGGATTCTTGCAGAAAACCACACCTTCGTACAGTTGACGAGACATGCAGAGATAGAGGGCCCCGGGGAGCTTTTATCTGGGAAGCTTTAGAGGACAGACAATCTGATTTCTACACAAAGCAAACTGGAAAAGCAAATGAAAGAGGGAGAGGGAAGGGGGAGCTTCCAGAATAAGAGGGATTTAAGACATTTATCTACCGAATGCCAAATCGGTACTTTGTTGGGTCCGGATTCAAACAAATATCGTTGCCTGCAGTGATTGGCATTTTCAACTCCAGCCCTGATGATGAGGGCTTCTTGTTGATTTGAACAGTGCATAAACACTTCTGAAGTCTCTTCTTAGAGCTGCATCCCAAAGCATTTGTGGATGGAAATGATGTGAGGTCTGGGGTCCATCTTATCATAACAGGGTGGGGGGATATAGACAAACCAAGGTTTATCATGTGGAAAGCCAGTTTAAAGAAATAACGTGTATGGGGCAAACATTTGAATATTACAAAGGGGAGTACAATGAAAAGTAAGTTTCCCTTTTCAGTGACTACCAGTATGTTTTCTTTTTGTTGTGGTGGTTTTTTTGTTTGTTTTTGTTTTTATTTTGAGACAGAGTCTTGCTCTGTCACCCAGGCTGGAGTGCAGTGGTGTGGTCTCGGCTGACAGCAACCTGCACCTCCCGGGTTCAAGCGATTCTCCTGCCTCAGCCTCACTAGTAGCTGGGACTACAGGTGCCTGCCAACATGCCCAGCTAATTTTTTTTTTTTTTTTTTTTTTTTTTCCCAGTAGAGATGGGATTTCACCATGTTGGCCAGGCCAGACTTGAACTTCTGACCTCAGGTGATCTGCCCACCTCAGCCTCCCAAAGTGCTGGGATTACAGACATGAGCCACTGCGCCCAGCCAACTACCCATGTTTAAGATTAGTTTTCCAGGCTGGGAGTGGTGGCTTATGTCTCTGCACTCCAGCCTGGGCAACAGAGCGAGACTCTGTCTCAAAAAAAAAAAAAAAAAAAAAAGATTAGTTTTCCAGACATTTCGATCTATACGTGGACCAGCATCTTTTTTTTTTTTCTTTTTTTTTGAGACAGGGTCTCGCTCTGTCACCCAGGCTGGAGTGCAGTGGCACGATCTCGGCTCACTGCAACTTCTGCCTCCCAGGTTCAAGTGATTCTCCTGCCTCAGCCTCCTGAGTAGCTGGGATTACAGGTGCCCACCACCACGCCTGGCTAATTTTTGTACTTTTAGTAGAGACAGGGTTTCGCCATGTTGGCCAGGTTGGTCTTGCACTCCTGACCTCAAGTGATCCACCCACCTTGGCCTCCCAAAGTGCTGGGATTACAGGTGTGAGCCATTGCACCTGGCCTTTTTTCCAATAGTTTTGAACGGATGTCAAAGTGGAGAATTGCAGGCCACCGAGGCTGACTTTGCGTGGGCTATTCGGCCATTGGAGAAGAGTACAAAGCTGGATTTCCATTTTGCACAGGGCCCTAGAGCCAGTGTGTGTGCTTTCTCTTTAGCTCCTGTCCTTTTTGTCTTCTTCACAGATGGCAGAAGATTTTCAAGTCCCGGCTGGTGGAGTTGGTAGTGTCCTATGGCAACACCTTCTTTGTGGTTCTCATTGTCATCCTTGTGCTGTTGGTCTTCGGTGAGTGAGCTGTGGCTGAGGGCAGCTACCTGACCTAGACCCTGGTCTCTGCTGCAAAACCCTTTACCGGTTTTGATGTGTAGCGTCCAGTTTTGGCTGCTGGGAGACAGACTAATGAAATGCTGTGTCTTTCTCTTGAGGGAAGGAAGAGCCTCCCTTTGCCCATGCTGCTGACTGCTAGTCGGTTCTTCACTTTGAGGCGTCTCTAGGCCGGGCATGGTGGCTCATGCCTGTAATCCCAGCACTTTGGGAGGCTGAGGTCAGTGGATCACCTGAGATGAGGAGTTCGAGATCAGCCTGGCCAATGTGGTGATAGCCCATCTCTACGAAAAATACAAAATTAGCTGGGCGTGGTGGCGGGCACCTGTAATCCCAGCTACTTGGGAGACTGAGGCAGGAGAATTGCTTGAACCCAGGAGGCAGAGGTTGCGGTAAGCCTAAATCGCACCATTGCACTCCAGCCTGGTCAACAAGAGGGAAACTCCATCTCAAAAAAAAAAAAAAAAGAGGCCCGTCTAGCAGTGGGCATGGGCTTATACCAAGCAGTTTGTATGCAGCCTTATGACGGCCACCTTACATTGCTTTTTTTCAAGACTTTGGGAGAAGGGACGCCTTAGGTTTCTGAGGCTGCTTCTCAGGTCACTGTAGAACTGAAGCCAAGAGAAGCTAACTGGCCTGTGACCTTGGTCTGAGTAGTGCTGCTCACCAGTCACTTAAACAGCAGAATTGCCTGGAGCAGGGCCTCTAATGGGGGACTGAGCAACCAAGCACACAGTGAGCCTAGCTGGGAAGGGAAGTCCTGCCATTCCCTGTAGTAGTAGGAGGAGGACACAGAGATGTGTGGCAACATATCTTGGGAAGAGATTCTAGACCTCTCTGCATCTGGGCTAGACTTGAGGTCTTCCCAGGTCGTTCCAGCTCTGTAGTTCTGTAAACTCTAACATTGAGGTGCACACTAGCAGGGGCTTGAAAGATAAACTGGTCCAAGGGCAAGCAAGCTCTGGGATAAGGCCAGGCCAGGTGGTGTTAAGATGAAAGGCAGACATTTTGTAATGAGGTGGTAGGGTGACCATCTGGAGACAAGAATCAATAAAGCTCGTCTGACTGGTAGATGTTTGTTGTTCTGCTGTGGTAAGTGATCGATATGTCCCCCTGTTTGGGCTCCAGAGTATTGGCTTGGCTCTGCTGTGGACACCACTCTTGTCTCAGAGCTGTGGTGCCTGCCGAGGCGTGGAACGCTCCTCCCACCAAGTCCCAGCAGAAATGCTGAGCAGGTGGGGGGCTGTGGTTCAAGGGAATGTGCAAAGCCTCACCCACCAGCTTCAGCATTAGGCATTTCTCCTTCCTGATGTCTCAGAGCCTGATAGGATATGTTCACGCAGGACTGCCTCTGAACAGGCCAAGTGTTACCTGACAGCTTCCAACCACATAGGGTAGGTGCCAGCTGCCTGAGCACCTCAGTGTTCTGGAAATACTTGGCAAGGCCCCAAGAGGTAGCTCTTTCTAACCAGGGTTCTCTCCCTGAGCAGTCTCCAGGCCAGGAGTAGGTAGGTAATATATGTGTCGTTCCCAGGCCACTGAGTTTTTGAACTGAGCATGTGTGTTTTGGCTTTTGGGTCTGGGGTGGGGGTAATAACTGGGGAAGGGAGGGACCATGTTGAGGATGATTCCCTCAGGGTCTTGCCCCTTCCCCAAACCAGAAGGAGTATGTTTCTTTCCTAGAGCACTGAGTGGGCTGGAGAGATCCTTTGCGGAATGCAGTAGTTGACAAAGCCTTCATTCTTTTTTGGGATCGGGGAACTGCTTGGAAGTTCTAGGGGGACATATGGCCATGATGACTGGCTGCTTCCTACTCTCATGTTAAGAAGCATAATCTAGAAAGATCTGCAGAGCCTTCTTCAAACAGAAGTGTTAGTCACAGGTACTAGTGAAGGGTAACGGGCATAACTAGCTAGAGCTGTGGCCTTGCTTGGGGGCGGGGAGGGTTGAGCAGATCCTCCTGGAGGGTGGAGTTGCTGAGGGTGCAGGATCTTCCCACCTGGGCTGAGGCCTGAGACGGAGGGCTGGGTTCTACTGTGGGACTTGGGTTAGTATTGCTCAGTCCCCCATCCCCACTCTTGGTCATTGGCCAAGGTGGTCCTTAGGATGGTGGGATTCCTGGATGCAGGTGACAGTGTAAGGAAACATGTTTATCTTGTTTTTCTGATTACAAAAATAATGGGTAATTATTCTTAAAAATTCAGAAATTGAATTTAGAAAGTTAAACTCCCCGTAATCCCATATCCCACAGGTAACCATCATGAATATTTTGTTGTGCATTTCCAGAGGCGTTTTTTATGCTGACATCTTTAATAAAATGTCTACAGCGGTGGGATCATCCACAGAAAGTATTTATGTTTCCTTCCACATTCCTGCTAGGACATGGCAGGAGGAGCATTCCACACCTGAGCTGGTAGCACAGCTCTGAAATAAGACTGCTGTCCATAGCAGAGCCCAGCCAATACTTTGGATTTTGCTTTTTCTACTTGCTGCACCTTAGACACCTTTTTTTTTTTTTTTTTTTTGAGATGGAGTCTCACTTTGTCGCCCAGACTGCAGTGCAGTGGCGCCATCTTGGCTCACTGCAACCTCCGCCTCCCAGGTTCAAGCGATTCTCCTGCCTCAGCTTCCGAGTAGCTGCAGATTACAGGCGCCAGCCACCATGCCTGGCTCATTTTTTGTATTTTTAGTAGAGACGAGGTTTCACCATGTTGGCCAGGCTGGTCTTGAACTCCTGGCCTCAAGTGATCCGCCCACCATGGCCTCCCAAAGTGCTGGAATTACAGGCGTGAGCCACTGTGCCCGGCCAACATCTTTTTATAGCAATCTCATTCTTCTTAAAGATCATGTAGTATTCTCTCATGTGGTTGTGTCATAATCCATTCTTTATAAGCATCTTCGAATCATTGCAAATTTATGCAAATACTTCTGTGGGATAAATTCAGAGGTGGACAAGGGTATGAACGTTTTGCATTTTATACAGGTGTGCTGTTTTTACCCTTGCTAACAGCGTTTGAGAGTACTCGCTTCGTGGTGCCGAGGGATGGGCAGATTTTTATAATGCAAGATCAACATAAAAACCAAGCAGCCTAAAACCGGAAATTAAGAACCCCATGAGGCCAGTGCCCTGACTCACACCTGTAATCCCCACACTTTGGGAGGCCGAGGCAGTTGCTTGAGCTCAGGAGTTTGAAACTAGCCTGGGCAACATGGCGAAACCCCATCTCTGTCAAAAATAGAAGAAGAAAAAATTAACTGAGTGTGGTAGCACACACTCGTGGTCCCAGTCACTGGGGAGGCTGAGAGGTGGAGGTTGCAGTGAGCCGGGATCGTGCCACTGCACTCCAGCCTGGGTGACAGAGTGAGACCCTGTAACCCACCATACAAAAAGAACCTCGATACCCATACAATGATACCTTGCCCCTCTCATATGGGAGTCTATTAAGAGCATTCTTTAGGTAGATCTTAGTGTATTGACTTAAAAGGATGTCTCAGGATGCATGGGGAAAAGCATTAGGTTTGGTGTGGCTCAATTTCTACATTAGAGACAGATATAAATATATTTTTAACTGGAGCTCTATATGTCTAGCAGCAGCTCTTTCAGGAGCAGAGGCTGCTCACTGACTCAGCAATTAGAGACAGATGTAAATATATTGTTAACTGGAGCTCTATATGTCTAACAGCGGCTGTTTCAGGAGCAGAGGCTGCTCACTGACTGAGCAATTATTTCAGTGCCCACTCTGCACTCACAACTATCCCAGGCCCTGGGAACATAGTATAAAAGATTTCTGCTCTTAATGAAGTTTGTAGTCTAGTTTGGGAGAGATGGACCCAAAAAATGTATTTAAGATAATTTCAGAGATGGATGTCTATTACGAAGCAGGTAACATAGTGTAATGTGACTAAAAATGACTTCAGACGAGGTGGCCACATTTTTATTGTATATACTGCTGGACGTGATTATGTTATGGGATCCTTTCCCTTTCTGCATTTTGGGTGTGTTTGAACTTTCGATGAGCGTGAATTCCTTTTGTAATCAGAATGAAACATCATAGATAATAAAACCCATTGTAAAGCTTTGAAATGAAACCCTTGACCCCTAGCTGGCATCCTGCAGGTCTTGACTCCTATTTTTTTGTTAGTTTGCTTGTTTTGTTTTGTTTTTTTCGAGACGGAGTCTCGCTCTGTCGCCCAGGCTGGAATGCAGTGGTGTGATCGTAACTCACAGCAGCCTTGACATCTTGGGCTCAAGTGATCTTCCTGTCTCAGCCTCCCAAGTAGTTGGGACTACAGGTGTGCACCACCATGCCCAGCTATTTAAAATTTTTTTTTTTTTTTTTTTGAAGAGAGAGAGAGAGTCTCCCTGTGTTGCCCGGGCTGGTCTTAAACTCTTGGCCTCAAGCAGTCTTCCTGCCGTGGCCTCCCAAAGTGTTGGGATTATAGGCGTGAGCCACCACATCTGGCCTGGGTCTTGACTCTTAAGCACCTTAGGTCCCTGGAGCAGGCATTTCCATCTCCAGGTTCAACCTGGCTTATCATTGTGGGGGTTGGGGGGGCTATGGGCCAACTTGAGATGAACAGAACAAGATGCGGTTGGGGGTACCATGGGAAAAGGAAGCCACCCCCATTTCCAGAAACTCTTTAGGCTTGGTTAGCATCTTGAACTGCAGAGCAAGCTTGGGGCCTGTGTAGAATGGGGCCAGGGATTGAAAAGCTGGAGGAAGGAGTGGGTCTGAGGGTGGGAGCTTCCTTTTTTTTTTTTTTTGAGATGGAGTTTCGCTCTTCCCCCGGGCTGGAGTGCAGTGGCTCAATTTCGGCTCACTGCAACCTCCGCCTCCCAGGTTCAAATGATTCTTTTGCCTCAGCCTCCCGAGTAGCTGGGATTACAGCCGCTCACCACCACGCTGGGCTAATTTTTTTTTTTTGTATTTTTAGTAGAGATGGGGTTTTGCCATGTTGGCCAGGCTTGTCTTGAACTCCTGACCTCAGGTGATCGCCCGCCTCTGCCTCCCAAAGTGCTGAGATTATAGGCGTGAGCCACCGCGCCTGGCTTGAGGGTGGGAGCTTCTGATAACAGCATCCCATGAGGGGTGTGTGTGTGTAGAAGTGGGAAGAACTGGGGAGGCCGATTTGAGGGAAGTGAGTCTGACCTGTCTCATGCCGCCTGTCTGCCTGGTATGGGCTTATCTTGCCCTAGTGTCCTCTAAATGCCTATGTCTCCTTTCTGCTCCACCACAGATGCCGTGCGCGAAATTCGGAAGTATGATGATGTGACCGAAAGGGTGAACCTCCAGAACAATCCTGGGGCCATGGAACACTTCCACATGAAGCTTTTCCGTGCCCAGAGGAATCTCTACATTGCTGGCTTTTCCTTGCTGCTGTCCTTGTGAGTGGGGGTTGAGGGGGCAGGTGCTGTGAAAGGAGCCGTGGGCTAGCCACGGACACGGAGCTCAGTGGGCTCAGTCTCCCCCTGTGACTTTGATTCCTCCTCAGTCTGTGGCCTGGATCCCAAAGCCCTGTCTGTGTTAGGGAAGCCACATAGTTTTCTCCTGACCTCCAGAGGCAGCGTGGAGAGTAGGAGAGGGCTGCCCGAGATATCAGAAGACCCTCACACACCACATACTCTCAGGCAAACAGATTACTATCTCACGGTCTGTTTGCATGGAGAGTGAGGTGTAACGGTAAGGCCTTGCCCTTCTCTGGGAGTTCAGCTCACAAGGGAGCGATTGAATGGGGGGCTCTTTGTGTCTGGGGTGCTGACCTAGGGACAGCAGGTAAAAGTGGCACGAAGAGGCCGGGTCTCTCCTCACCTCAGGGCCTTCCCCACGTGAAACTCGTAATGAGGGCATGTTACGTTCCATGGCAGCCAGAGTATTTCTGATGGTTTTTTTGGTAAAACTAAGTGCCTTGATCAGGGCCAAGGGTAACTAGTTGGGCAAAACTGGACCACTACGAAGTGCCTATTTGAGCCTGGGGCTCTGTTTGCTGCCTCCTGCTTCACATAGCCGTTCTGATCAGCAGGGCCTGGCTGGGAGGGGGATGGGAGCTCAGACCAAGGGCGTATGAAGGCATTGGAAGGGCGCTTGCTTTGAGGGTGGAGCTCTCATCACTTAATCACTTCTCAAAAGACCCCACCTCTTAATGCTACCGCAGTGGGGATTAAATTCCAACACATGAAGTTTGAAGGGCACTCGGACCATAGCACCAAGTGATTCTCAGGCTCACGGACAGTTATTCCCCGCTTGGTTTTGTGCCCCGAGACTCAGGAATCTCCATGCCCAAGAGATTCTTGCTCTCTAGTCACCTGGTGTGCCCTGCTTTACTGGGCGCTACGATGACTACTTGTCTTAAAGTCTGTCGTTTAGATGATCTTGTACTCTCTGCAACCAAGTTGGAAAGAGGGGTGGAGCTAGAAAAGGCAAACACATTTTTTCAAGATAATGGGTTTGATCACAGATTTGATCTACAAGCTTGCTATCTTCAAACTTAAGAAAGTCAGGAAGGCTGGGAGGAGTCAGAAACATACCCTAAATTTTTCAGGAAGTTCCAAACAAGTATTATCTTGTGGTCTGAGGCTGAAAGGGAAGCAGATCTGGAAGGCTGATTCTCAAAACCAGAAATCTGAGTGTGACAGTCAGCAAAATGAGGAAAAAAGACCACATTGAGGAGGGAAAGAGAGGAAACTAGGCCATCTACCAGAAAAGCTTCTAGAGCTTTAAGAATAGTATGGGGGAGGGGTGGGCTGGGTGCGGTGACTTATGCCTGTAATCCCAGCACTTTGGGAGGCCAAGGCAGGTGGGTCACCTGAGGTCAGGAGTTCGAGACCAGCCTGGCCAACATGGTGACACCCTGTCTCTACTAAAAATACAAAAAAATTAGCTGGGCTTGGTGGTAGGTGCCTGTAGTGCCAGCTACTCGGGAGGCTGAGGCAGGAGAATTGCTTGAACCCAGGAGGCAGAGGTTGCAGTGAGCCGAGATCACACCACTGCATTCGAGCCTGGGCGACATCTCAAAAAAAAAAAAAAAAAAGGAATAATATCGGGAAGGTGAAAAAACCTGCTGGGAGCTCTGAATCATGAAAGATATGGAGAAGTGGGGAGAAGGCAGTCCCTTTTATACGTCTGTGTAAGGAAGGAGATGGAGGGTAGGTGGTCAAGGGCAAAGGAAACACTAGGATGAGAAAATGGAAATTACAGATGGGCAAGAGTAGCATCCCTAAATGATGTACTTTGCACTTAGACTTGATGAGATTATGTCCAAAAGCTGTTGAGATCATCTGCAGATGAAATTGCCACCAAATCTTGAGGATTTGCAGAGTGGGAGAGATACTGGCAGACTGCAGCCTGGCAAACATCCCAATTTCCAAAGGGAGGAGAAGGTAGATGAGGAATTGACCTGGGGTGGGTTGACTTTGATCTCCAGCCATGCTCTAGAAAGAATAGCTTGTATGCTTTTGGAAAAGAAGAGCGGGATCATTGGTGACTGCTGTGAATTCCTGGAGAAGTTCTGTCAGCCGTCTATAGATGGAGTGTAGATGGATTTTTAGCGTGATGCTTGCCAGTCTGAGTCTGTTCTTAAGGACCGGATGCGGAAGTGTGGGGAAGGTGCCAGCAGAACAGTGTAGTTAGGTGTGGTCCTAACCCACCTGAGTGGCTGCCATGTGGATTGGCTCCATCCACACATACACATAGAAGCCTTAGGGGGCTCACTCTTTTTTTTGAGACAGAGTCTCACTCTGTCTCTCAGGCTGGAGTGCAGTGGCTCAATCTCGGCTCACTGCAAGCTCCGCCTCCCGGGTTCACGCCATTCTCCTGCCTCAGCCTCCCAAGTAGCTGGGACTACAGGCGCCCGCCACCATGCCCTGCTAATTTTTTGTATTTTTAGTAGAGACGGGGTTTCACCGTGTTGGCCAGGCTGGTCTCAAACTCCTGAGCTCAGGTGATCCGCCCACCTCAGCCTCCCAAAGTGCTGGGATCACAGGCGTGAGCCACCGCGCCCAGCCTGCTTTGTTTTTTAAGTGTTTCCTGCAAGCTGCAAATGGGCTTCGTGGCCGTAAGGCTGGACAAGAGCATCACACAGAAAGCCAAGTTCCTCTAGGGTCACAGCCACCATCTTAGTTAGATTTAACTTTTAGACGAGCAAGGAGTATATATTTCTGGCAAAATTCCAGAAATGACTAGGTCGCTTATGGGCAGCTGGTGAATCCACACTGATCCCTGGGATCACCGTTTCCTTTTCTAAGAAGTCACGCAAGACCAACCACATGGCTTTTTTGCATCAGGCTACTGGATGGGAACACGAGAGGGTGCGGCAGCTGAGCCACTATGCCCAGCCTCCACATGCTTTTTAAAAACATTCCCGTGTTTAAAAAGAGTTAACCACGGGGCTTTAAAGCACCACATGCTTTAAATGCCCCTTGGTGACTTGAATGTTCTACTCAGTTTATCATGAATGTTTTTCTGGGACAACTGACGTGTTTCCAGCATATATATATATATATATATATATATATATATATATATATATTATTAATTTTGAGACAAGGTCTCGCTCCATCACCCAGGCTGGAGTGCATTGGTGTGATCATGGCTCACTGCAGCCCTACCATTTTGCCTCAGCCTCCCGAGTAGCTGGGACTATAGGCATGTGCCACCACGTCCTGCTAATTTTTTAATTTTTTGTAGAGACAGAGTCTTGCTCTGTTGCCCAAGCTGATCTCAAACTGCAGGGCTCAAGAAATCCTCCCACCTCATCCTCCCAAAGTGCTAGGATTACAGGCATGAGCCACTGTGCCTGGCCTCTTCAGCGTTCTTGAGTGTTCCTGAGTGTCTACCCATTTCCTCATTGGTGGACGTCGAGCCTGCAGCTCTGTTTCTGACGTCATAAACAGTGGCCTCAGCTAGTCAGCTTTCTTTGGGCCTCCTGATCCTCTTGGAGCACCAGTGCCACTCCTATTATCTGTCTCTTTCTTTTTTGTTGTTGATTTTTTTCTTTTTCTTTTTTTTTTTTTTTTTGAGACAGAGTCTCTGTGTTGCCGAGGCTGGAGTGCAGTGGCACAATCTCGGCTTACTGCAGCCTCTGCCTCCTGGGTTCAAGCAGTTCTCATGCCTCAGCCTCCCAAGTAGCTGGGACTACAGGCACATGCCACCACGCCTGGCTAATTTTTGTATTTTTAGTAGAGACAGGGTTTCGCCATGTTGGCCAGGCTGGTCGTCTCCGACTCCTGGCCTCATGTGATCCGCCTACCTCGGCCTCCCAAAGTGCTGGGAGTACAGGCATGAGCCACCACACCCACCCCTCTTTCTTTCCGTGTTCTTCATATCCCGCTGAGAGGCTCAGTTCTTGAACACGAACAGGTACTCATGGCGCGAGCAGGTACTCATGGCCCGAGCAGGTTAGATGGTTAGGAGTTAAGGGTTCCAGACTTCGTATGCAACTTTTCTGAGTGGTAGAGAGCCTGCCTAGTGGGTATTTCAGTACTGCTGGGATGCGGTCACCTGTGTGGATTAGTATTTTACAAGGGTGTATGGGCTGGAGTGGAGCTGGAGAGCTTAAAGTGGGGAGACCAAGTTGGAGGTTGTCAATGAGACTTGCTGGGAACCTGAACTGGGGCAGTGGTAGCAGAAGTGGGGTGGAGGGGACAGACCTGAGAGGCCCAGGTGGAGTTGAATCAGCAGGCTTTTCTAGTCTCTGGGAGTCTGAGATGATCTTGGTTCTGCTCTGGACTTGCGGAATGCGAGGACGCAGCCCCCTGCTGGAAAGGGAGCTCTGGCTGCCCATGGAGTAACACTATCGTGCTAGGTGTGAGGGCTGGTTGCAGAGTGGGACTTCTGGCCAGGCCTGGGGACAGCAAGGAAAGGAGGGGACAGGGAGAGCAGGGGAGGCCTGGCAGATGAGCAGGATAGGGTGCTTCCGGGCAGTCGAGCCTGGGTTGCTGGCTTCACAGAGGTATTGAGGCCGGGACAAAGGGAATGTGACGGCAGGATGGATTCCAGCCTCCAGCAGAGTGATAGAAGATCGGGGAGCAGAAGGAAGAGGGAAGCAAGATCAAGAAGGAGGATGTGAGCAGGTTAGTGGCCAAGGAGGGGAGCACGTTCCAGAGAAATCCTGGTGCGTGGCACTAGTTTTCAGCAGGACTGGGCTTAGGACACATAGGAGGTTAGCCTGAGAACCCCGGAGTAGCCCTTGTAATTGGGAAAGGGGGCCTGGCCTGAAAGGAAACATCACACCTAGAAGCAAGCCTGTACCCTTGGCCCCCCATAGTCTGCTGCTGCTGCTGCCTGGGATAGCAGTGGGAGAGTCCCAGCCTCCCAGCCAAAGCCTTCCTGAGCTTTTGTCCTGCCTCTGCCACTACTGTCTCAGTCCTGTCACTTGACCCAGAAGCCTGGGGCTGATCTGCCCTTTCTTCTTGTCCCATGTGACTGCCCAACCATCGTGGCCATATCTCAGTGTGTGGCCCAGCAGGGTGAGGCACTTTCACATTGTCAAGTAGCCAACCTCCAGAAGTCTTCAGCCTGCAGAGCTGGACTCCACCCATGAAACAGCCTGTAGATGTCACCTCCTAAGCCTCTCTCACAACCCTTGGGACCACTGCTGTGGTGGGGCCGCCACCATCCCATATAGACCAAGTGGGCTCCCTGCCACCTGCCTTCCCCCCTTTGGCCTGTGCACCCCACTTCCAGTGGCTTGCTATCATATGGATCCTCCAGGACGCGGCTCCTCCACAGTCTCTGCTTCGGCCTCCCCCTGTCATGAAGCAGCCATGTGGGTCTCATGGGAGAGCCTCACGTAACACATGCTCTCCCCCAACTTGATTCTCTGAGCATTTTGGGGGCCTCTGTGCAGAACACCCCCTCCAGCTGCCGGCCCAGCTGGCACCTCCTCTTCGTGAATCTCCGAGGCTTCCCTGTGGAGCCTGTTCCGAGGGGCCCACACCATGTCCCTGGCTGACCCATAGCGCTGTCCTTGGGTCCCAGGGCAGCCTGCACATGCAGCTCTGAGGCGTGGCACTTGGCAGGGTTGCCCATCATGGAAAACCTGGGCTCTTCCCCTTTAGACTGTTAAGCTCAGTGCCAAGGGCCTGGCACACATGAAGGGCCGCTGAAACCTTTGGTGACTGAATGGGCTGTCCTGGGCTGACGGCGACAGCTTTAGGTGCGTGTCTGGGTTGAACTTGTCGGGCTTTTTAGACAAGAAGCCCAGCTTTTCAGGTCTTAGGAGCTATGAAAGTTTGTGAAGATGGATGCATCGGGGCCACCTCCAGGGGACCACACTGGATGAGCCACTGGTTTCCACTTGTGGAAGACTCCGGCAGTCGCTCCTGTTCCCTTCCTGCCAACCTTGCACTTTCGGGGCACAGCTAGCAAGAGGTCCTCTTGAGTCTTGGAGTGTGTTGGGGACGGCAGCTCCCTCTGGGCTGGGGTTTGTGTGTTCAGAGGACCTGCACTGCCTTCTCTGCCTTACTCAGCTTAAATGGCGGTCAAGGTTAGGCCCAAAGTGCTGGTTAGCAGCCAGTCGCAGGAAGGCCCCTGTTTGTGTGGAAGCCCCTTGAATTTTTGCTGACCTGAACTTGATCCACAGGCATCTTTTGTTTCCTCCTTACCCCTCCAGGGTAGAATCCCATCGTTGCTATTAGCCCAGTTGGAGCTGCCCATGCTTCTCTGCTGAGCTGCTTTTTCTTCTTTTTTAGGTTGAGTCATCTAATCACAGACTACCTTTGCCTAAGTTGTCTTACCTCACTCGGTTGCTCTCTACCGTCCAGCTTACCCCAAACCTCTCAGATAGCTGGTTTTAAAAACCCCAGAAACCCAGCTGGTCTATGTCACTTGTTCTCAAGAAGAAGGGAGGACAGGCCAGACCCACACCTGCCCCTTTGCCCTGTGCTTACTGCACTGTCCTCAGGATGGGCGAGCTCCATCTGGGTCGTGGGCTGGAGCTGCCACACGGCATGTTCTCATTTGAAACGGCCTCCAATTCCCCCAGCTCTAGCCCTCCTCTTCCCGTCTTCTCCAGCGTCTGTGTGCTGGGAGGCTACAGGGAAGGCCACGCGGCTGTACCAAAATGGACTTGGGGCATCCCTTTGGGGCAGCCCTCTCGGGTCTGCTCTAGGTGACTCTCCCAGTTGTAACCTGTTTTCCTGATTCCAGACTGGTGGGTAAGAGTCGCCCAGGGCAGTGGAAGCCCTGGTGTTAGTCATTCTTCTTCACTGAAGCCTTCCTGAGGCGTCACCTGACTTGCTTCCTTGCCTGGGCGCTGCCTCATTTTTTCTTCCACAGCTGGGGTATGTTCACCCAGAGTCCACTGGCCACCCTGCGGTAGGCCTGGAAAGTCAGCAGGTGGCGCTGGGACACCGGCTTTCTGCCGGCTGGGGGTAGAGGAGTGAGCTTGTGTGAACACCATGTGTATGCAGGGGCTGGGGGTTGAGTGACTTGACTCGCCTGAAACCCGTCAGCAGGGCAGGCCAGGGGTGGCCACAGCATGGAATCTTTTGGTCGGGACTTGCTCCTTCCCCATTTCCTATTAAGCCCATGTCCTCTTCCCCTTGCTCGTGGGGGAAGACAGGGCTGCCGAAAAGTGCTTATGAGCCATGGCTCTCCCCACTTGATATGGTTGGCCCTGTTTCTCTAGAGTCTGTGGAGAGGTTCTGTTTCTCCTGCCTTCTCTGGTTTACTCAACCTTTTATAAAAGCATGATAGCCCTGCTCAGTGTCCAACAACATTCTATCAAGAAAGCCCAGTCAGATTGAGGCATTTGGGGCTGCCATGTGTCTGCCAAGGCCGCATCTGCATTCTGTTAAGTTTCGTTCACTGGCCTTTTTTTGGACCCCAGGCCATTCTATTGGTGACCACCCTGTATCTGTAGGAGATGCCTTTGGCTCTTAGGTTCTTTCCTGTTTTCTGGAAATGAATAGCTAAGAACAGTGATTCGGGTAAGATTACTTGGGAGATCCAGCAGAGGCAGAAGCTAAAGGCCGTGTTCCGTGCCCTGTCCTGGGGGCCTGGGAAGCTACAAGGGAACAGACAGAAACGCACGTTAATGTGCCTGAGTGACCCAGTGTGAGGGACCAGGAAAATGTTCTAGAAGGCTGGCTCCCGGGCTGAAAAATGCCAGTGATCAGAGAGGACCTGGTCTGCATTGCTTGGGCCCTGGGTGAGGGCTGAGGGTATGAGGACGCAGAGGCTGGAGCTCTGGGTTGTGCCTTCAGGTTGCGGCAGTGAATGTTTTTTCCCCCTGCAGCCATGAGCCTGGCTTGCCCATCAGCACGGGTCTGAGACGGCACCTTCCCACTCCTGTCTTTGGTCTCCTCTGTTGCTAGACTGAGCAGCTCTGTGTCTGCCTCTGCCCCTCTTGGTGCCAGGCTCCCAGGTGAACACAGGTGCAGTCTAGGCCCAGGGAGATTCTGTCCAGCCTTACATGCAGCCTCAAATCTGTCCCCTCACCTGTCAGGGAGCACTTCCTCTCCTTGGAGTGGGATCCAGTCATCTGGAAGCCCAGCCCCGTCCCCGCTTTTTTTAGCTATACTTGCTGGAGTGGGTGGAAGACCCCTTTTCAGTATGCCAGGTATGGGAGTGCAGAGATGAAGGCACAGTGCCCAGCCTAAAAACCTTCATAGCCTGGTAGGGCAGCCATATAAACGGATGGCAGCCACGCAGAGAACAGAGAATGAGGTAGTTAAATGAGGGTGCCTAGGGGGCTGCTGCAGGAGCCCCCAGAAGGCGTCCCTCTGATGGGGTGGGTGATCCGAAAGGGTTTCTGGGGGGAGGTGAAGATTGAGCTGGGTCGAGAGGACATTCCGGCCTGGAGGACTGCCACACAGAGCCAGGCGTGTTCCAGGAATGGTGAGGGGTTAGGTGTTACTAGAGTAGGGGGCCACGTGGTTAGTGAGGGAGGAGAGCTCACTGATGGCGTGCGTGCTGGCAGCAGGTGGCTTAAGCAGAGGGCTGACGTGGTCGGATTTGCCTTGCTCTGGGAGGTGGATGGGAAAGCCGTATGGCGGCAGATAGGGAGGAGGCACCAGCAGTGGGGATGATGGCGGGCATGTTTGCAGTTGACATGGAAAGCACTGGGTTGTGGCTTGGGCTAGGGGGCCAAGAGGGCCGAGTCTAAGGCGGTTTGCCTGCTTACCACTACAGTAGGGGCTACACGAGGTGGTCAGGTCAGGCAGGTCAAGTGAAGGCCCGTTTTGGACAAGCTGAGTCTAGAATGTCTCTGGGGACATCCAGGAGCCAATGTTTAGTGGGAGGTTAGGTATGAGTCTGGGCCGCAGAGAAAACCCTTTCAGGGATAAGAGTGGCTGGGAAGAAGGTATAGGGTGTCATCTGAAGAGTACAGACCCCAGAGGGAGCAAAATAACAGTGGGAGGAGGGTGTTGGGAGGGGACCTCAGGAGGGTAACTTAGCAGCAGAGCAAGGAGTTCAGGGTGACCGCCGGCCTGGGCGGTTAGGAGGCCACTGGTGGCCCTGCTGCTGGCTTGGAAGGGCAGGCCTTGGCCAGCCTAGGTTGAGGAGTATATGTGAGGGAAAAGACCAGGGGCTTGGGCAGGGTGACTCCAGGAAGGAGGCAGTTGAAGGTGAGGTTCCTGAGGGGGGAGAATGATCCCGGGTCATCCAGTAGGAAGAGAGAGGACCTAGAAGGTGTGAAAAACTGTCGGGCTGGGGGTGCAGTGGGAGGAGTATGCCCAGGGTGCTGTGGGGGTGGGGAGCGCCTGTGAGGGTTGGCAAGAGGAAGGGGAACCGGGGCCTGGCAGAGAGGAGCCCCAGACTGTCTCAAGGCTGGGAACTGAAGGCCTGGGCTGGGGCTGGACAGGGTCAGGCTTTCGGACAGACACGGCGTGGATCTTGCGCTGGACTTTGTGTATGTCCTGGCCTATCTTGGAAGCCCTGGTTCTCAATAGCCGGGAAAGGCCTGGGATGGTCCAAAAAGAGCTGGGCCTCTGCTGCACTGTCGCGGAAGCATTTGTGTTAGCTATTTCCCTGGGTACTGGGGTGACAGCCATGGGCACTCACCAGCAGCCACTTGCCTGGCCTGGTGGCGGGGAGTATAGCCTTCAGTCTTGCTTGGTCCTCTCTGTACCACCAGGTGGCATGACCCCCACCCCTCAATTCCAGCTGGGAGGAGCGGTCCTCTTCCTCTTTCTACATCACTGGGATCTGCTCTGGGGCTGGGCAGCTCCTTGCCAGGGGGCTGGGTCTTAGTCAGACTTGCCTTTCTTTCTAGGCCTCTCCAGTGACTTCTGGCCATGCCGATGTGAGTCAGATGCGTTGTTTCTCTCTGGCTCCTAGGGCGCTCAGTAGCTTCCTCCACCTTCAGGCTGCAGCCCAGTGGGGGGCAGGCTGGTGGGCAGCTGGGGGCTGAGGCAGGGAAACCTGAGCCCTAGGCCACGAGGTCCTGGGCCGCTAATTTTAGAAAGCACATGTCACTGGAAACTCTCCTTCTCTGCCAGGAATCAATGGCCTGGCTCTCCTGGTGCTGCCAGGGGCCCCTGGGAGCCTCTCCCCAAACCAGGAACCTCAGGGGCATCTCCTGGCCCGGGTGGGTACTTTCTGTCCTGAGTACATCTGGAAAGGGGCTCTGCCGAGGCCCTGGACAGCCATGGCTTGGGCCAGGGAGGTAGCTCACCTTGTCTGCTCTCTACTTTCTCCAGCCCTTCTGGGCTGCTCCTGGCCATGAGCAGAGGCTGTGAAGTGTGAAGGCCTGGCTGGGGCAGGAGGCCACTACGACTCTTCTGAGTAAGCTGTTGTTGAAGCACCCTGGATTAAGCAGATTTGTCTCTTCCTTCTCCCAGGCCCTGTGTGACCCTTGCCTTCTGAGGTGTGTGAGAAAGGAACCCCTGCCTTGTTGTGACTGTTTGAACGAGTCCTTCCCTCCTCTCTTCCTGCCAGCTAACATCTCGGGGCAAGGGTGAACCAAGGGAAATGAAGTGGCCATTCCAATCTCTGTTTGGGGACTAGCATCTGCCTCCAGCTGCCACCTGTTTGCCTGTCTCTCCTGGCTGCTTCAGATAGGCAGTGTGCGCCTGTGTCCTGATTCCTCTACACCCTCCAGCCCAAGAAGACCTCATTTGGGGTGCTGTTACATAACGGATGTGTTCCAGCACAGCCTGCATGACGGGTTGGGAAGGAGGCTGGCCAGAGAAGAGAGTTCTGTCTCACGTTGGGACCTGGGAGCTGTTCCCTTGTTAGTTTAGAGAGTAGAGTGGTTCCGAGCTCAGGTTCTGGAGTCAGGCAGACATAATTTGGAATTCCAGCCATGTCCATTTCTGGTTTTTGGCCTTGGGTACATTGATTTACGCTGCTGAACTTCTGTTTCCTCCTCTATAAGCTGGGGCAGTGATAGTAACTTCCTCATCAGGTAGATGTGAGGATGCGGCCTGGCATGTTGGAAGTGCCCAGATTGATTATCTTCTCTCGTTGCTTTACCAAGGCAAGCCCAGCCTCGCAGGGAGGAAGGTGGTGCTGTGGCTTGTCTGGCACGTCTAGGCCCCGACCCGGAAAGTGCCGCGTTCCGGGACCTCATGCTGTAGTGAGGCTCTTCCCAGCCCCCCAGGCTCCTGCTTCCAGCCCCTCCCAGAGCTGAGGGTGGCCGTTGGGCACAGCGACAGAGGACAGCTCCTGGGCCCCACCTTTTCCCTCACGCTGCCAGCACCAGGTTGGCGGCTTCTCGCTCGGCTGCCTTGGCAAGAGGGCAGGCCCAGGCTGGAGCCAGGTGTGGAGTGGGAGCGACGAGGAGGTGCTCCTGCCAGCCCTTCATGCTCTTTCTCTCACTTCTCCCTCCTTTTTGTAAATAATCGCAGCCTGCTTAGACGCCTGGTGACTCTCATCTCGCAGCAGGCCACACTGCTGGCCTCCAACGAAGCCTTTAAAAAGCAGGCGGAGAGTGCTAGTGAGGCGGCCAAGAAGTACATGGAGGAGAATGACCAGCTCAAGAAGGTGAGCCCAGCTTCCCGACCCACCATGGGGCGTCCTGGTGTTACACTGCAGGAGCCACATTCTTTAGGGCCTCAGTGGCCACTGCTAGCCTGTCACGCTGGGAAATGTGCCTGAAAAGCCAGAGTTGGGTGGAGGCACAGAGGGGAAGTCCTCAGTGGGGAGGGTATGCCCGCTGGAGGCGTCTGTGTGCGTGAGGGTCCGGGTGAGGAGGAGGGTGTTGCTGCTCTCGTTTCCATCCACTGCGTCCAGTCAGACCCTTCCCTGAGAAAAACGGCCCCTCAGTGAGCCAGGCCCTCTGCTGCGAACCGAAGGCCCTCAGCTAGGCCCTTGTTCCCTGCAAGATTGCCGCACCCCCTCTGGAACTTGGGGTCTGTGGCATCCCTCAGTGCTGGAGAGGAGGTGGGGGCAGGGTAGTTGGCCAGTCTTAGACGTCCTGTCAGGAGGCGAGCTGCAAGGCAAGCTCAGAGGGATGTGGATGCAGAGGTGGAATAGAGCTGGCCAGGCAAACTGGGGGCTCCTGACTGCAGTGAGCGGCACTGTGTGGGGAGCACAAGGCACCGCCATCCGCGGAGGGGTTGGTGAGCGCCATGGAGCTGCTGAGCCCTGCTGCTCAGGAAGGAGGCAGGGCCAGGGGCCAAGGCAGGCAAGGCGTGCCCGGCGAGCTGCAGCAGGTGGCCACGCTGGCGCTTCTCTTCCCCTCGGCGGGCAGCCACGCCCTGGCCTTTGCCTAGGAGCTGGGAGCAAGCGGTGGCTCGGTTCTGCGTTGACATTTCCAAAGGGGCGAGTGGCCAGGGCAGCTTGAGGAACCGCAGCTCAGTGGGGAGGATGGGGCTGGAGCCTCTCCCTCCCTCCCTCCTGAGTAACCCTGGCCTTTGGCACTTTTCCCAGGGAGCTGCTATTGATGGAGGCAAGTTGGATGTCGGGAATGCTGAGGTGAAGTTGGAGGAAGAGAACAGGAGCCTGAAGGCTGACCTGCAGAAGCTAAAGGACGAGCTGGCCAGCACTAAGCAAAGTGAGGCTCGACCTCGTGTCCTTCCCCGAAGGGAAGTCCAGAGGAGCGTCCTCTGCCCACTGCTGCCCATTTTGTGCCAAAGTATTAGTAACAAGCCTTACACGCACGCTCGAGGGCTGGTTGAAAACAAACAAATAGCACCCTGCGCCTCCAACCCCAATGCAGCCACGCTTAGCCCGCAGGCCAGTGAGGCTAAGTGGTTTGAAAGGGGCTCAGGAGGAACCAGGCTGCAGTTGGTGGGCCTCGATTGCCCTGCGCTAGAGCAGTGCACGCTGGGGCTTTCCCGTCCAGAGTGTGGCACGGTAGCCCCAGCATGCCTGGGGGCTGAGAATGAGGGGAGTGTGGGAGTGGCGTTCGGGAGGGGAGTGGGCGGCTCCCAAGCCGCCTGCCTGTCTTTGGTCTCCCACGCATAGACTTAAGTCTGGGGCGTTTTTCCCCAATACCACAGGCCTCGCCTGCTGCTGCTGTCTGCAAGGCATGGTTGTCATTGGGTCTCTCTTTCAGGCTGGGATCTTCCTCCCTGTCTCCCACTCTCAGCCTCCCTGGAGGTTACCCTTGCCGAGAGCCACTAGAGTACCCCTCCGTTAAAGGGACTGGGGGATGTCCTCTGTATTTCTTTTGCTTTATCTTAAGCTTTTTTGTCAGCCCTTTCCCTCTACTTTGGGGGCCTGCAAAAGCAGAGGGGCTTTATTTTGAGAAGTAGGCTCCTGTATAACCTCGTTTGAGATAGATTTGGGCCAGTTTCTGGTGTCTGTAGCAGTCGGGTTTTTTCCCCCTAATTCCTGTCTTTTCATCTCTGTTTTCTTGGTCATTTACATCATTTCAAGAACTAGAGAAAGCTGAAAACCAGGTTCTGGCCATGCGGAAGCAGTCTGAGGGCCTCACCAAGGAGTACGACCGCTTGCTGGAGGAGCATGCAAAGCTGCAGGTCAGCCCTCCCGTATTGCTGCACCCAGGGCAGGAGAGCAGAACAGGATGAGGCAGCCCCTGTGGGTGCGGAGGGAACCTTCCAGGGGCCGGCTGCCCTCTCCCCCACTCCCCCTGGCCACCTCTGCCCTACTGAGTGGGACCCTTCACCGGGCAGGAGAGGGGTGGCCTGGCAGCAGATGTAGGCACTTGCCGAGGCGGCCCTCAGGAGTGGCACTGGCTCACTAGGCTCTGAGCCTTCCTACCTTCGTTCTCAGGCTCAGTCCATGGTTTGGGGCCCGGTCAAGAGCAAAGAAGCAGGTGAAACTCTGGGACCCACTGCTGGCCTTCTTTCCTAGAGTGCTGGGGGGTGACGTAGGGCAAAGATCCCTGGGCAAGTGAGGGCACAAGTGTCAAAAAGGCACCTCCCCTAGCAGGTGCTAGTTGTGGCCATCACCTGCTGCCCTAGGCCTGATCCGAGTCCTCAGACTAGCTTGGGTGCACCAGGCCGCATCTGGAAGCCCAGGTGGTCTTGACGTTGGGAGTGAGGGCCACATAAATACTCCTAACTTTGGACAGCTGGCCTCAGTGCTTGGTGGCCCAAGTTTGGGCACCACAGCAGGTGGGGAGGAAGGGTCCAGCCTCAAAGGGGGCACCCATGCCCTCTGTATAGGGCAGGCTTGGCAGGCGGGACTTGGGCTTCGAGGGCACCTGTCAAAGGTGTGCAGAGTTGGGAAGGGCCTGATCAGGTCTTGAAGGGGACTGGATGCCTTGCTGTTCTCTGCAGCCAGGACTCAGCCCCCAGTGAGGTCCTGGCAGTCCTCCCTGGCTGGCGTTTAGGTCCAGGGCTTTCCCTAGAGTGTGGGCCAGTGCTGACGCTCCCACCCTGGCAGGCCTTTGGGTGCAGCTGGGGAGGGGGCCCCTTGCTCACTTGAATAGCTGTCGTTAGGAGAGAGGGGAACCGAGCTGGACCTCTGGGGCATGGGGCTGGAGGTGGCAGGGGAGGAGTGGACCCGGCCAACCTACTCCTGTGGGATTTCTGTCCCTTTCCAGGCTGCAGTAGATGGTCCCACGGACAAGAAGGAAGAGTAAGGGCCTCCTTCCTCCCCTGCCTGCAGCTGGCTTCCACCTGGCACGTGCCTGCTGCTTCCTGAGAGCCTGGCCTCTCCCTCCAGTACTTCTGTTTGTGCCCTTCTGCTTCCCCCATTCCCTTCCACAGCTCATAGCTCGTCGTCTCAGCCCTTGCCCACACTCTCCAAGCACATTACAGGGGACCTGATTGCTACACGTTCAGAATGCGTTTGCTGTCATCCTGCTTGGCCTGGCCAGGCCTGGCGCAGCCCTGGCTTCCATGCCTGAGCGTGGAGGGCACGAGTTAGTTGTAGTCCGGCTTGCAGTGGGGCTGACTTCCTGTTGGTTTGAGCCCCTTTTTGTTTTGCCCTCTGGGTGTTTTCTTTGGTCCCGCAGGAGGGTGGGTGGAGCAGGTGGACTGGAGTTTCTCTTGAGGGCAATAAAAGTTGTCATGGTGTGTACGTGGTGTGGTGTGTGACTGCGGCCATGGGGAGGGCTCTGCTTTCTCTCCTGCCTGGAGCCCCCAGGCGGCCACAGCCCTTCAACCTGTTTCCCCCACTGAAGGCCAGGCTCACACCTGTTCTCGAAGGCCCTGCCCTCTCTGTCTTCCTGCTCCCTGGGCTGGGCCAGGCCTCGCTTCAGGGCCACCCGCCGAGTGTGTGTCCTGTCTGCCTCCCTGGGTGTGGGCAGCTTGGGAAGCTCACTAAACCGGCGGGGCTTCCGGGTAGACGACTCGCTTGCCTTCTCTGGGTTCCTGTTCCTCACATTTGGGACAGACAGAACGTGGCAGAACGCCACTAGTCACTCCCTGCCCCACCCCCTCCTGAAGGTTTGCAGGATGACCTCTGACTAATGCCAGCTGGGAGAGGAGACTTGTCCTTGGCAGTGACCTGGAGCTGGCCCAGGGCAGAGCTAGGCAGAAAGGGGCTGGGAATGGGCTGCGGCCCTTGGCCCTGAGAACATGCTGGGTGTGTGCCTGCCACCAGAGAGCTGTGCTGGCTCCAGGGCGTCCCTCCCGTGGCTCCCTCAGAGCTGTGTCTTCCAGGCCTACAGCAAGCTAGGCCAGAACCGGGGCTTCCTGCCTGGCGCCAGTGCTCCCACCCGGCAGGGCCTCTGCCATGCCTGCTGTCTGCATGAGGACTGGGCGGAAGGGTCAGGGGAGCAGGTTAGAGGTGTGTCTCCTGGAACTGGGGGGACCCCTGAAGGATGTTGATGCTGGCAGGGTAGCTGACGGCCTGCTGTGCATGCTCGCTAATGCCTGCCCTGTTCGGGCCCAGGCCAGTGGTTCCCTTCTCTAGCATCCTGTCGCCCTTCCTTTGTGCTCAGAGCACAGCCGCCTCATGACGAGTTCTGTCCCTTTCCAGGCGGTCTGAGAGGTGGTGTCTGAGGGAGTAGGGGACACGTGGGCAATACCCTCTGGTTGCTGTGCCAAGGCCGAAGGTTGATCCCACTTTTCCAGGAAGTGTTCTCGGCTACCTTGGGCCTCCCTGAGCTCACCCTTCTCTGAGCTTTGAAAGGCTAAAGTCCAAATGGGTGCTTCCCTCACCAGCCCTGATGGCTTCTTCCACTGTTCTGCCTAGGCCAGCAGCAGACAGAAAGCTGCACGAGGCCAGCTTCTGGAGCGCCCTTTCTAGTGGAGTGATGGAACAACAATGGGGCGGGGGGTGTGGGCACAGGCTCTTAGAGATGAAAATGGAGGCGCTTGCCCAGCCTAGACTGGAGGGCGGCCTGCAGGCTCGCGCTTTCCTGGATCAGCTTCTGTTCCAGGGCACCTGCACCCATGGGCGTCCTGATCTGTTTTCTTACCCATCTTCCACTAGACTGCGAGCTGCTTGAGGGCAAAGCCTGCTGCTTGTTGATCTCTGTGTCCTAACCCCTGATGCAGGAGCTAAGTCCTGAGGTAATGGTGTCTCTATTTCAGAACCCACTTTAAATGACACGCCTCTGTGAAGTTTCCTTTTTTCAATGTCTTTTTTCTGTGTGTTTGGTGTCATCGTGGTGCATGAGGTGGCTTGGAGGGCATTTGGCCTGGAGGTGCAGAGAACAATTAGCAGAGGGTGATTGTCATCCAGGCAGAGACCTGGCTGATTGCATAAAGCAGTTGGCCTGAGCTCAGGGGTCCTGAGGGTGACCGTGGGCTGCAGGACAGTTGGAGTCGGTTGGGGACAGGGGCTGTGTGAGGGCCTGGGGCACCCTGAGGAGAGGTCTTGCCGATGTTGGGAAGCACCTTTGCAGCTAAGGAGGGCCAGGCTGGAGATCTGGGAGCTGCCAGCAGGCGGGGTTCTTGAAGGTGCAGGCATGGTGAGAGGACAGGCTTCTCGGGGAGAAAAAGAAAACTGGAAACAGCGGTTGCTGAAGAGAGGGGGGCCAGGGACCGCAGGACAGGCTCCAGAGCCCCCGGCTGAGCTAGGGTGGGACTGCGCTGCCACTCCTTTCTCTGCTCCCTGTCTGGTCCATGTATTTCTCACCCAGGCTCTTGGTTGGCTGTATTCCAAGCCAGGTCCCTCCCCTGGCTCCAGAAGTTTAGGGGTAAAGCCCCTCCATAGGGGGTGCTGCCTGCTGAGGAGCAGGGCCTCTGGGGGTTCTCCCATAGCACGACAGCAGTCCTGGGCAGGACGCAAAGGGAGCAGCCCAAGCTGTCACTTTGCTCTGAGGGGCCACCTGCTCCCCCTTCACAGGCTCCAATCCCTGATGCTCTCTGTGCTTGCCTGAGCCGCCCACTGCATTGCCTGCTGTGCCCTGCCACGGTGCCCAGCCCTTTCAGGGTGGGGTGTCACATGCTTATCTTGTGCACGGGGTCCCGCCCCTTGAAGGACCTGTCTGTACTCACTGTCTCCAATTCCTCTCCGCCTCTTCTCATGGTAAAACGCATATATATCAAACATATAGTGTCATCAATGTATATGTGATGAGCCATTTTCACCATCGTTAAGTGTGCAATTCAGTGGCATTAAGTGCAGTCACAGTGTTGCGCAGCCACCACTTCCATCCACCTCTAGAATTTATTTTCTCAAACTGACACTGTCCCCACTCAACACTCCCCACCCTGTCCCCAGCCCCTGGCACCCACCCTTGCCCTCTGTCTCTGTGGATCTCCCTCCTCTCACATAAGGCCCTGTCTCTCTCACAGGAGCAGAACCCTATAGCACGTGTCCTTTTATGATGGCTCATTTCACAGAAATGCTCTCCAGGGTCAGCCATGTTGTGTCGTGTGTTGGAGTGCCTTCCCTTTGCAGGCCGGCTCATATTTCCTTGTCTGGGTGAACTATGTTGTTGTCTCTCCCTTCATCTGCAGATGACACTGGGCTGCCGCCACTCCTTTTCTCAATCGCACACCAACCAGCCTTTCACACGCACCCCCTCATGCAAGCTACCCTCGCCAGGCCCCCGTGACCCTTGCCAGACTCAGTGAGCATTTGCAGGTCACTGTCTTTCACCAGCGGCAGCAGCAGCACTGGACAGATGGAGCCAGCCACTGCTCCTCCCTGACCTGTGAGGGGTCCTCACTGGCTCAGGTTGCAGGACCCCACCAGGAGCTCTCAGGCATCCTCCCCCATCGCTGCCGCGTCTTCTCTCTGCCCCTCTCATTGTGTCCCGGGGCTTGCGGCGTCCCTGTGAGCTCACCCAGGCTCAGGGCTTTCAGTGTCATCTCTATGTGGTAAGAACTTGCAAAGTTCCATCTCCAGTACTTTCTGGAACTCCTGGGTCCACCTGCCAACTAGACATCTCTACTTGGATGACACTTCCTGCATGACACACCCAAGGCTGACTCCAGACCATTCTCTCCTTGCCTCCCTGTTGCAGGACCTGGCAGTTCCATCTTTCCTCTTGCTCAGGCCAAATCTGTTGTCCTTAACTCCTCTTTGAGCCCTGCATCCTGGTCATGCACAACCCCTATTAGTTCCTGTACCCCAACCCCTTAGAGCAGCAGAGGCAGAAGCAGGAGCCTGCTTTGGAAAATGACATGTTTTTATTGCTATGTTTGCAGTGGCTTTTTAGCACAGTAAGAATGTCCCCGCAGGCCCACCACCCTCACCCAGCCCCAGCCCTCCAGCCTCTGTCCAGGTGTCGGGGAAGCCTTTCTTGGGGTCACTCAGCCGTCTCGGGACTGGACGTGACAGACATACGTGGGTTAAAGCTGCTACACAGAAGACTGGAGGTGCGGGAAGTGCATCCACCTTAAGCCTGGACGTGGGAGCTGTGTCCAGGGTCCCTTCCCGGGGATGTGCCCAGCCCAGGGCACAGGGTGGGAAGCCTGAGCAGGCCAGGTTAGCAGCCCAGACACCCAGGGCAGAGTATTGCAGCCTCTTGCCCCACAGACTTGTGGGCAAGGGGACAGCATGGGGACAGCCCCGAGGCCCCCACCATGCACTTTTCCAATCCAGTCTGGGGCTGGGGACCACATACGCACATCCACACAACGGACTCGCACACGCAACAGCTCGAAGCTTTTGTTTTGCCTATGAAAGTTAGATCTATAAATTCACACTCCTTGGCTAGGGGCAGAGGGGTAAGGTAGGGCTCACAGGGATGGGAGTGGTAAGGAGAGGATGGTTTGGGCTCCTTCCTCTTTTTAGAAATATACAAGCAGAAATCTCATTCTCTCAAGTTTTTATAAAATGTGCAAAATACAAGCCTCCTTTGCCCAGAGGCACCATTTACATCTGGTATTCACCTTTGCTAAGAGATAGAGATCTATATATACTCTACGTACTCACGCACGCGTGCACTCGCACCCAAGCTCACACAATTGATATTGGTGGCGATTGGCGCAGGAACCAGAAGGTTCCATTGCTGGCTGGCTCTCTAAGCTTCTATAACAGGGATGGGGAGAGGGGTATAGCCCAGCTGAAATATGTGCCTTGGTTCTGCTGCCCCTCCCTTGCCTCCCTTCTCCTCTCTCTCCTCCCTCCTGTCTCTCCCTCCTTCCCTTCCTCACATTTCCCAAGCTGCTACTGCTGCTTCTGGGGTGAGGGGTCACCCAAGGGTGTGCTGCAGAGCAGAGCCTGGAGAAGTGGGCAGGGGGTGGGCGTGGCAGGGGCAGGAGGAGTGCAGCACTGCGGGTGGGGGTGGGGCACTAGGCGGGGCCTAGGACCAGCTCGGCTAGGGCTGGAGGGGGAGAGGCATCTATTTTTGGTGGGTTGTGATATTTTTGGCGTTTTATTAAAAATGGAAAAAGTTGTTTTAGTGAGCACTCATGGTGCTTTCTCCCCTCCTCCCCCAGGCAGACCCCAAAAGTGTCAGGGAAAGGCAGGCCCCCTGGAGGGGTGGGGTGGGGCTGAAGCAGGGGCTGCTATGGCTACCAGAGGTGAGCTGGTGATGTGAGCTGAGCTGTCACATGACACTCTCCACCACGACGACCTTGCTGCTCTCGGACACTGGGGTCAGGGTGGTCAGGCCCCTGACATCTGCGTCCTGAGCTCGGTACTCCAAGTGGTGGAGGCCCCAGATGGGCTGGGTCAGGTGCTGCCAGCGCTGCAGGAGAGGAGGACATGCTGAAGCCCCCAGGGTCACCTGCTTATCCCCACGGTGACTTCCTCTGCCTCTCTCCAGTTCCCACTGCCTGCCACCCTAGTCGGGGCCACTCCCTGGCTAGGAAGCAGGCTGGGTTGAATGTTCACACCAGGGGAGGGGAGGGCGGGCCGGGCGGGAGCCTTACCTCAGCAATGGTGCCCTTGGCCCTGAGGAGGCAGCCCAGGAGGTGCAGCGGCACGCACAGCATGGAGGACAGCGCGAAGGCCCAGCCCATGGCCTCACCCCACCACGGGTACACGTAGGTGTTGTTGTAGACCAGCGGCTCGTAGTAGACAACGTTGAAGATGAAGATGCCCTATGGACCAGAATGCCGTGGTTAATGGGGCCCCCACCCTGCCCTGCCTCGCCCCCCACCCCGCCCCACCTCCCCCAGCCCTTACCATGCAGACCAGCGGGGTGAAGAAGGACCAGCACCATTTCATCCAGGGGCAAGGTCGGTACCCGATCATACAGGCAATGTCGTCCATGAAGCGGTCAGCTCCTGTGGCGAGGCGAGGCGGGAGGGCCAAGCTGGAGACCTGCCTTCCCCGCCACAGTCCCCCAACCCAGCCCTCAGCCATGACCTACCGTACACCCAGGCCACCACCACGCACTCCCAAAAGGCCTGCCAGAGCAGGGTGGTGCCGCTGGCCGAGTAGTAGTCAAACAGCTGGAAGACGTACATCCCGCCCTGGGGGACAGAGCCCAGTCAGGGAGGATGGCGGACGGCCACCAGAGGTCACAGGCAGACCCCCCACCCCACTCACATCAGTCACCATGGAGAGATCGATGACAAAGCAGAGGGCACAACAGAGGGCCACAGAGATCTCCCTTTGGAAACGGAAGTAGTAGGAGGCCGGGAGGAGGTCGAGGAGGCCGGTGATGAAGCCCTCCACACCTACAAACTGTGGCCAGGGCAGCTCAGGCCGAGCCCCGCACCACCCTCCACCCCTTTCCTTGCCTGCAGCCCTCACTCCGCCCCCCTCCTGGCTCCCTGTCCCAGAGCCCCATGCAAACCTGGCTGTCGAGACCAAGCAGCAACAGCATGAAGAAGAACAGGGCAGCCCAGAGTGGGGCCACTGGCATCAGTGTGACAGCCCGCGGGTAGGCGATGAAGGCCAGGCCCGGCCCTGTGGGAAAGGTGCAGGCTCTAGACCTTGCAGCCGATGTCCTGCCCTGCGCGCACCCTGAGCCCTGCCTGCAACACTCGCACCCATGCCCACGCCTGCCTCTGAGGCGCTGTCAACCCTGGGTCGTGCAGCAGGGGCTGGGAGGTCCTTTCTCTGTCAACATTGACAAATCCCAGGACCTGCCCCCGCAGGCCCACAATCTGACAAGTTCCGTTTGAATCCTCGTCACTTTTCAGCATTTCTATTGCGTGTTCGTGTACATCATGCATCTGGGTGGCAGTTGCTGCTCTGGAGGCGGGGCTGGGGGTAGGGCCCTACCTGACTCTGCCACCTTGGAGATGTGCACGCCTTGCTCTGCAGCCATGAAGCCCAGGATGGAGAAGACCACGAAGCCAGCAAAGAAGCTGGTCCCGCTGTTGATGAGAGCCAGGATGATGGCGTCCCTGAGGGGTGGAGGGACCAGAGTGGATGGGTTAGGCTGCTGGGCAGGGCGGACAGGGCACGGGTGGCAGGGCGGCAGTGCTTACTTGTAGCAGTTGTTGTTGAAGCGGTTGTAGCTGCCCAGGGCTGTGAGGGCCCCCAGGCCAATGGCGTAAGAAAAGAAAATCTGGGTCCCCGCATCTATCCACACCTAGAGGAGGGCCGGAGAGCGCAGGCATGAGGGGCCTGCAGGGCTCCCCCCCAGCGCCCTGCTGCAGCCTCCCCACCTCCACCTCACCTGAGGGGACCCCAGCTTTGACCAGTCAGGCTTGAGATAGTAAATGATGCCGTCCAGGGCGCCAGGCAGCAGCACTCCACGCACCAGCAGCACGACCAGGACCACGTAGGGGAATGTAGCAGTGAAGTACACAATCTGGGGGGCCAGGCTGCTCAGCAGGGGCTGCGGCACCACCTCCCTCACACCCCTACTCCCAGCGCCTCCGGTCCCCCTTGCGGGCAGGTATGTTCAGAGGTCCCCATTCTCCTCCAAGCCATGGCTCCCGCCAGAGGAAGCTAGGGGCAAGGCTGGGCCCTGGCAGCCCTGGCAAGTGCAGTGGGGAAGCTCTCTGGGCGCCTCGTTTGTCTGCAGGGACGCGTGTCAGTGGGGAGTGGGCAAGCCTCTGGGAGCTCTCCTCAGTGGGGACAGGAGGCGTGGAGCATGTGGGAAGTGAGAGCTGTGTGAGTGTGTGGGCAGTGCAGGTGTGGGAGGCCCAGGCAGGGAGCGGGATATTGGATCGGGGCCGGGTCCCTCTCCTCTTCTGGAGAGAGGTGGGGGCTGAGCAGGTGGAGAGTGGAACTGGGCCAGGCAGAGGCAAGCGAGACGCGGCTGCCACACCGTCTGCCCCCTCTTTCCACATGCTGCTCTGGGGACCTTGTCCCCCAGGGAGCTGGCCATGTCCCACAGCTCTAGATACTGTCTTCTTTGTTCAGGTGACTCCCCAGCCTGACCGGGAGCCCCCAAGGGATGTGGCCAGACTCTGGGTGCCTAAGGCAAGATAGGCAGGTAACAGATGGCCAGACCAGGTCCACCAGACTGTCACAAGAGTCAGAGACTGGCAGGAGGGCACCGCTGGGGGTGATGGGCACAGGGAAGGGACAGTGCCTGCCGGGGCCTCTCCCCGCCAGGAGCAAAGGCTGCTGGGCCCTGGATTTGTAGGGTGGGGAGTGTTGCTTGGCTTTCAGTACCTCCCCCTTCCTTAGGGCTAGACTCTGTCTGGTCGCCTCCTGTTGCCACAGGTGTGCCTGGCACAGACATCCAGCTCCCAGGGCTGAGCCACCCTCCCCCCTCCATGCCTCTAGTGGTACCTTTCCCGTGGATTTGACCCCCTTCCAGACACAGAAGTAGACCAGCACCCAGCAGGCCAGCAGACAAAGGGTCACCTCCCAGTTGAGGGCCCCTGGCACCTCCAGTCCCCCAGACAGCCTCAAGACTTTGTTCCTAGGGGAGGGAGGGAGGTCCCATGAGGCCTGTGCCAGCAGAGGATGGAGCCACAAGGTCCACCCCCAGGAGTCGTGGCTCCCTTCTCTCTCACAGCCCAGGGTTCAGCGGGTCCCTCTTGTCCATCTGGGCTGGGCCTGCAGCCCACGAGCCCCTGGCCATTGGGAGGCCACTCCCATCCCACCCCACATGCAGCCCCAGCTCCCCAATCAGGTGGGAGTGACCAGGACAGTGATAGGCTGCCGAACCCAGGAGCGGGGCTGACCTGGCCCAGCCCCTGGGGCTGGCGCCAGGACTCTCCGAGGGCAGGAAAGGGCAGGCAGGGTCCAGGATGGACTGCCAGGCAACACCCTGGTCCCCCCTTCAGGGCCATTCCCCTGCAGCCGGGCAACGTGAGGGAGACCTGGGGGATGGGATGGGCTTGGCCCAGAGGTGCCAGACTCACTCCCAGAACTCGATGACAGGGGACCGGCGGTCAGCAAGCTGGTCACAGGTGAGGTTGGCCAGGCTGGCATTGGCACAGTCTTCATGGCGGAAGATCTCCACGCAGTCGGGAGTGTTCCAGGTGTGGCCACATGTGGCCCAGGGCAGCGTGGTGGTGAAGGACTTGACCAGGTAATAGAAGCCCCAGGCCAGCACCATGATGTAGTAGGTGTTGCAGTAGAAGACGATCACCATGGAGGCGTAGCCCAGGCCTGGGGCCGGGAAGTCCTTGCCATGTAGATTCTTTCCTGGCCACCTCCCCCTGCCACCCCTTTATCTCCCCACCCAGGCTGGCAGTGCTCCCACCGTCTGTCCTCCTGGAGCCTTGTTTGTGGTGCTCCTGACTCCCCTGGACTCCCCCTTGTGTGAGCCCCAACACTGGGCTGACTCCCCAGCCTGTCTCCTCTCCTCCAGCCGCCCCCTAGACCCAAGGCAGAGCGAGCCCCTCTCCTCCTGTCCCCATCTGACAAGTGCTGTTGAGTCTCCAGCCTCACACACCTGGCCCCTTCTCTGGGTCCCACTGCCACCATGGCGGTTCCAGGGGGTCCAAGCCTGGCCACCCAGTAGCCTCCAGCTGGTGGTGGTGGTGGGGAGGGGGGGGTTTCTAGTAGCCTGAGGTAGTGTTGGAGACAGTCGCCCCGGCAGTGGGCAACCTCAGTATGTCGCTCCACCTGTCTGTGCCGCAGTGTCCTTGGGGATAGTAATAGTAGGACCTACCTAGAGAGCCAAGTGTGCTGGGCAGGTCCCGTCCCCAGCCCGGCTATGCCTGGCCTGTCCTTGCCTTGTGGAGCTGCCTATGCCCCCTCTAGTCCCCGCTTCCCCAAGTTCGCTGTGCGGCCTGAACATCTTCTCCAGGCTCCCCCCTCGAGACTGGGATGCCATCACGTGGCCCCAGGCCTGGTGCTCAGGACAGGAAAAGATTTCTCAAGTGGGAGCCAGCTGGGAAAAGGGGGCAGTCTCTGAGGCTGGCCAAGGGCTGCTCACCTTTGAACAGGGGACAGATGTTCCAGACATTGATGCTGCCGGCCTTCATGAACTGGCCCAGCGAGATCTCCAAGAAGAAAATGGGGATTCCTCCAACCAGGGCGATCAGGACGTAGGGAATAAGGAACACACCTGGGGGTGGAGGCGCAGGGTGGACTCAGGGTGGCCCCCAGCCAGGCTGCCCAGGCCCAGCGGGCCAGCCCAGACTCCAAAGGCCCCATCACAACTTCCCACTGGGTGAGTCAGTGTAGGGGTGGCCACTGACTCAGGCCCCAGGTGGAGTCTTGAGGGGGTGGGGTGAGTGTGTTGAAGAGGGGCTACAGTAGCCCCTGGGCCATTGGAGCCCTATTCCCTGGGTGGCAGAGGGGCCCTAGGCCCACAGGGCTTCCACCCCCACGGTCACTTGGGGTGATGGCCATGGAGGACACACACGCTCAGACACGCAGGCTGTCCCTAGTGCTGCAATTCCCTGTTTCAGGCAGCACGATGAGGGCACGTGCATGTGTGCGTGTGCGCCAAGGCTGGGTGATCAGGCCTCAGGGGCTCATCCAAAGGCAGGGAGCGCGACTGTCCTGCACTTGGACGCTTGCCTGCAAGTGTGAGGTCCAAGGCAGAGGGTGGGTGGGTCACAGTCCCCTGCTGGTGGGATGGCGATGTACAAGGACAGAGGGATACAGGTGCGGGAAGAGAGGCCAGGCCGGCCTTAGCAAGCCCAGGGAGTCAGGCTCTGCAGGAGATAGGCAGGGCGTGACACAGGCCCTGGCCAGCAGGCTGGGGTGGGGGTGGCAAAAGGGCAGGGAGAGCTGGGTGCCACTACCCCCTTCTCCTCTCTGGGCCTCCTACCCTTGCCCTGGCTGGGCTCGCTCCACTACTCAGAGGCTGAGCTTGGCTGCAACTTGCCTGACTCCAGGTCCCAGCATCCTTCTCCTGACCTTGGGCAAAGGCCTTTGCTCTGGACCTCTGTTGCCCACCCATCACCGGGTCACTTCGGCTTCCAGCAACCCCAGTGCTGTTTTGTAGTCACAGGACACACGCGTGCCCATCGCTGTTGCTAAGCTGGGCCCGGGCGGGCGGGCGGGCGGGCATGGGACGTGCATGCAGTGTGTCCAGTGGCGGCGCCAGGCGGGCCAGGCCGCAGGCTTCCCAAGCCTGGCTCGGGCACCCAGTGTTCCAGGCCCGGGCCAGAGGGGAGGGGCGGGAGGGCCGCGAGGGGAGGGGAGGGCAGGGGGAGGGACAGAGTGGCCCATTGTGTGTGTGTGTGTTCGTGTGTATGCACACGTGGGGGGCCCACACAATGTGCCGCTTGTGTGCCCGACCCGCGGGGGCAGCCAGGGCTCCTTACCTCGCGGAGACCCCAAGGCGAAGGCCTGCTTTCCCACCTCGGCGGCCAATCGCGCCTCCCAGCCCCGGAGTCTGGGGGGCAGCCTCACGGGCATCGCCGGCCCCCTCCCCCCACCCTGCCAGGCACATGACTGCGAGGGGGGTGGAGGCGCCCGGCCCGGCCACCGAGCGGCAGCGGCAGACGAGGGGCGGCCCCGACCCCCGCGTGCCCGGGGGCCACCCGCTGCCCGGACTTCACCCCTCCGCCGCGGCTCCGGGGGTCGGGCGTCGGGGGCCGGCGGCCTGCTGGGGGAGGGGGCCGCGGCGGGCGGGGGAGCTCACCTCCGCCGTTCTTGTAGCACAGGTAGGGGAAGCGCCACACGTTGCCCAAGCCCACGGCGAAGCCCACGCACGACATGATGAAGTCCATCTGGCGCGTCCAGGTCTCGCGCGGCGGCACGGCCAGGCGGCCGCCGGGTGTCCCCAGGCCCGCGGGGCCGTCGCCCTTGGCCGGGGCCCCGTCGGGCCCGGGCGCGATGAGGGGGCCCTTCTTCTCGTCGCCGGACACGCTATAAATGCCGTTCTCGGCACTCTTCTTCGCCATGGCCCCGGCGGGCCGCACGGCCGGGCCGGGGTCGCGGCGCCTCGCGGGGGGCGGCGGTCAGGCGGGGGGCACCGGCGGCACCGGGGAGGGCCCCGAGGGCGCGGGCCGGCCGGGGGCCGGGGGGCGGCCGGGCCGGGGGACGGGGCGGCGGGCGGGCGGCGGGGTGCGGGGCGCGGGCGGCGCAGTCAGAAGCAGTCCACGAAGCACTTGAAAGTGAGCCTGAAGAATCTCATGTGTGTCGGGGGCCCGGGGGCGCGCGGGCGGCGGCGGGGCCCGGCCGGGCGGCGGCGGCGGCGGCGGCTCCCGAGGCTCCTGGCCGCGGCTCGGGCGGCGGCGGCTGCGGCGGCTCCTCGCCCGACCCGAGGCTCAGCCTAGCGGGGCGCGGGCGACATCGGCGCCCGCGGTCTGCAAGCGGCGGCCGGAGCAGGGGCCTGTGGCCCTCGCCCCCCGCCCCGGCCGGGGCCCGCAGCGGCTGCCCGGTTCGCCCGCGACTCCGGCGGCGGCGGCGACGGCGGCTGGGGCGCGCCTCGCCCTCTCCTTCCCGGCGGCGGCGGCTACAGCCGCTCTCGGGGCCGCGGCGGGCTCAGCGACTCGCCACCGCGCTCCGACTGTCCCTCTCTTCCCCGTCCCCGGCCGGCCGCCGCTTAAAAACCGACTCCGGGGTGATGTCACTATCGCCCCACCCCCACGGCCGGCCGGCCCCCCTCCCCCTCCCTCATCCCTCCCTCCCGCCCTCCTCGTCACACTCCGCCCACCTCCTCCCTGCCCTCCTCCCGGGTAGGAGACGCCGCTCCAGCGGGAGGCAGGATGGTTACTACCTGGGGCGGCCGCCAACTCCTCCCGCAGGGCTCCAGGCCGCCCCTCGCCCCAGGGTCGCCGGCTCCTAGTGCGGCCCAGGCTTCCCGGCCGGCCCCTCCCAGCCCTAGGAAGACGTCCCCCGGCCCCCTCAGCCCTCCGCCTCCCCTTCTCTCCCTTTCTCCCCGCTCCTGGCAGGCTGCAGCCGTCTCCTCCCGGTGCTCCCTCCTTCCTTGAGCTCTGTCCACCGCTGCCCACTGGGGGCTAGAGCTTCCCGGCTACCCTGGAAGCTGGAGGCCGGGACCAGCTCTTCAGGTGACAGGCCTCTGTGTCTCCCCAGTGGGCAGAGGGGAGCCTGCCTGGCTGATGAGCAAGGCTCGACTTTGTCACCAAGGCAGTGAAGGGGCCCGGGTAAATGACCCCGGCGGCCCCCACCCCTGCCTGGCGTGAGAGTGGGTAGGGGCTTCGGACTTGAGGGGACTGGAGCGGGAATAAGGCAAGGCTGCCCCCTGGTGCCTGGCGGGTGCACAGACCCTTCCCCAAAGGCCTCAGCCCTGAGGTGGTGGGGCCCGCCCCCCACCCACCCCGTGTTCCTCTCCCCAGGACCCCCCAGGCCTCCCCAGCAAGAGCCATCTTGTTGGGCTGCCTCTCCGCCGCCAGCTGAGCAGCTTGTTTAGAATTTTCTAGGGCTAAGAGTAGCCTGGGGGTGGGGTGGGGAAGGAAGTGGTCATTGTCCTGGCCTGGGAGGTAAAGTGTGCCCCCCCTCAACTTCAAGCTCCCTGATCTGATCGTGGACACTGCAGTCCCCAGATGGCTCATCCCGTTAAGCTAAGCCCGCGGCCATCCCTCCAGCTTTAGGAAGAAAAGCAGTTCCGGCCCAAGCCAGATTGAGCTTGCTGGGTGAGGGAGGGGCAGTGTCCCCACCCAGGCTTGGAGGAGGAGCCTCAAGGGGTGTGTGTGGTTGGGGGAGACAGTCGGTGTCACCTGTGCTTAGACCAGGGGCGGTGGGCGGGTACCCTTGAGGTGGCAAGGTCACACTGCTCACCAGAAGTTTCTCACTAGGGTCTTCTCTGGCCCAGCCTTTGACTGAAGCTGGTCTGGAGACAGGGGCGTTAGAGAAGTGACTCATAGATGGCCTAAAGAAGCAGGGCCACTCAAGGACCCAGGACAGAGGGAAGAGGGCCAACGCAGCTGAACCGCAGGCAAACCCCATGGCCTTTGAGAGAAGAGAGAAGAGGACCCGGTGAAGTAGGCTTGGAGGGCCTCAGCCCAGCAGGAGTGCGGGGTGGGCGTGTGATGTCAGCGAAGGGAGGATAGTGACCTGGGGGAGGGCCGCTTTGAGGGAAGACAGTGACCTGGGGGAGGGCCGCTTTGAGGGAGAGTGCAGGCCACGGCCAGACAGCTCTGGGAGCCGCGGGCAGGGGAGACTTTCAGATCTCGCTTGTCCTAGGGGTGGGGGTGGAAGGGAGAGAGAGCAGAGGCTCGAGAAAGATGTAAGAGAGCTGATGGCACTTTGGGGAAGTGACCACTGCTGCGGTTCCTCCTCCAGTGGGTTCCGAGGCCAGGGACAGGATCATGAGGTGAGATCACAGGTGGCCGAGGCAGAGGGCGAGGTGGCCAGGCTGGAGGGTACTGGAGACAGGAGTGAAGGGTGAGGGGCTGCCCAGAATGGCTGCCACTGCTCCATGGACCCTCGGAGCGCGAGCCCCCACATCTGAGGGGAGGTCCAGTGGGTCCAGTCAGTACCTGATTCCCACAACCTCCTGGAACTGGGCTGTTCTCCAGGCGGCCACCCCTTCCCACAGCCACCTTCTTCCCCGCCCTCTGCCAGCCCAGCCTGGGGTGCAGCCACTACCAGTCCCTGGGCCAGGCCCCACCTCCCGCCCCCAGCTGGTCTGGACCCCGTAGTGACTGTGAACTCCTCCTCACGGCCTGGGCCAGGCCTGGGCCAGACCTCAAACCGCATTCTCTGAGCAGCCAGAGGGACCCTCCTGAAGCACAAATCTGACCAGCCCCTCCTTTGTCTCATTCCTTCTTTGGGCTTTTCTGTGCTCTGGAGGTAGAACTAAATTTTTCTCCAAGACTACAAGATGGAGTGTGATGGGGCTGTGGCCTCCCAGCCTCAGGGCGGCGTTCCCCCTGAGTTTTCCCTCCACGTGGGGCCCACAGCCTGGGCTTCCCTTTCTCTGCTGACCGACCTCCAGGACTCTGTCCCAGGAGGCTCCTGAGGGAGGTTCAGGAACCCTCCCCACGTCGGCCACCCTGGGAGCCGCCCCTGCCCAGCCAGGGCGAGCTGGGCCTCTGAGCAGTGCATGAAGTTCAGGCTCGTAAGGCTGGAGTTCCCGGCGGGGAGCTCAGGCCGGAGCTCTGGTCTCTGTCACAGGCTGTGACCTGGGCGGCCAGTGACAGGGTCTTCTGAGGCTGCTCCCGTGAGCTGCTGAGCAGTTGGGGGGAACAAAGGCAAAGCGATTTCCAGCCCTGGCTGGGTCCTCTCCCACGTCCGAAGGCTTCAGAGCGTTCTCAGGCTTTGTCAAGGCACGTCAGGCTCGGCCTGGGGGCAGCAGCTGCTGGGGAGGGGCAGGGTGGGCTCTCCAGGCCCCCAGCTGAGGGCCGGGTAGCTGTCCCCCGCCAGCCCTTTCCAAGCCTCCGCCTGTCTTGCCAGGCCCTTGTGTTCTACTCACCGAAGGGGGGTTCCGAGCATGTGCAGGAGGGGGTGGGGGTGCCCCTCGACCTGTGCCCAGCCCAGAGCTCCTATGGTGGCTCCTGGGTGAGAAGCAAACTGTTCTCTGGGGCAGAGGCGACGGAGGGAGAGCTGCGCCCTCCCCCTACCGTGTCCCAGGGAGCGGGCAGCCTTTCAGGCCCCAGCTGGGGCTGGGGGTTGGAGTAGGAGCTGAGGAGGAGGAAGAGGGGAGGGGGGCTAGCCGGAATGCCCCTGTTTGTTGGGGGAGGCCTGGGAATTGGAGCCAGCACCCACTCAAGCCTAGGGCAGCTGCGGACCGGGGAGGGGCTGGGTGGGGGGCCACTGGCCCTGGGGTGACTGGTTATCCTGGGAGGACGGGCAGCTGGAGACAGGATGGGGGCGCCTCCTCTTCTGAAGGCGAGCCGGGCACAATGAGCTTTGGAATTAGAATAAGCTGCGAACAAAGGGGGAGCCAGAGTCCACCTGGAAGGGCTTTGTACTTCCAGCTCCTGGGGAGGGGCCGACGTGCGGCTGCAGCCAAGCGGAGAACGGAAAGAATGGGGCAGGGGGCGAGGGCCTGCAGCGGGGCAGGGATGGGGGGCAGCAGAATCCCCCACCCCCGCCCTTCCCACCAGCTGTGCTCGTTTACACACACCCGCAGAAAGGAGGCTTTGGTTTGTTTTTTACATTTTATGTAAACTTTTATTAGACTGGTTTTATTTGTTTTATAGATTGAGAGGGTACAAGTTCGGTTTTGTTACATGCATATATTTCGTGGTGGCGAAGTCTGAGCTTTTAGCAGACCCATCACTCTAAAGCTGCCTTGCAAAAACTAACAAAATTATGCCAGTGAGAGATCTGATCTAACCAACCCCGTCTGCATTTACCCTCCAAACTGCTCTTGGTCTTTTCTGGGCATGGGCCAAGCTAACTTTGGGAGAAATTTAGTTTATAGTTTAAATGATAATAGACCTTCCCAAGATGAAACCGCCTTTGTAAACGTAATGGAAGGTCATCAGGTGAGGAGGATGAGAGGGGCCTGAATTCTGCTAACATGTAAGCATTCATGATGACTAGCCATTGTTCAGAGGTCAAGAGATTTGTAACTTCTCCAATTACTCCTGTAGATAATGTCACTATTGTAGAACCTAAGGTTGGCTTTTTGAGAGGCCTTTGCAGGTTTTTGCATTTCTCACTACCAGATGGCTCCACCTGGACCACATGGACCTATGACTCAAGGTCCTGTGGCCCCACCTAAAAGCAGACTCAGCTCAGCACACAAGAATCATCCCCCACCCAACCAGTCAGCAGCACCCATTCCCTAGCCCCCTATCTGCCAAACTATCTTTAAAAAATCCTAGCTTTCAGGCTGGGTTCGGTGGCTCACACCTGTAATCCTAGCACTTTGGGAGGCCCAGGAGGTGGGTCACTTGAGGTCAGGAATTCAAGAGCAGCCTGGCCAACATGGTGAAACCCCTGTCTCTACTTTTGTAAAAATACAAAAGTTAGCCGGAAATCATTTGAACCCGGGAGGCGGAGGTTGCAGTGAGCCAAGATTGTGCCACTGCACTCCAGCCTGGGCAACAGAGTGAGACTCTGTCTCAAAAGAAAACCTAGCCTTCAGGGCTGGGCACGGTGGCTCATGCCTGTAATCTCAACACTTGGGAGGCCGACATGGGTGGATCATGAGGTCAGGAGATCAAGACCATCCAGGCTAACATGGTGAAGCCCTGTCTCTACTAAAAATACAAAAAATTAACCAGGTGTGGTGGCACGGGCCTGTAATCCCACCTACTCAGGAGGCTGAGGCAGGAGAATCGCTTGAACCTGGGAGGCGGAGGTTGCAGTGAGCCTAGATCATGCCACTGCACTCTAGCCTGGGCGACAGAGCGAGACTCCGTCTCAAAAAAAAAAAAAAAAAAAAAATCCTAGCCTTCAAATTTTCAGGGCAGCCGATTTGAGTAATAATAAAACTCCAGTCTCCTCTACGTGTATTCAGCTCTTTCTTGGCTGGGCCTGGTGACTCACACCTATAATCTCAGCACTTTGGGAGGACCAGGTGGGCAGATTGTCTCACACGTCCGTGTGAAGAGACCACCAAACAGGCTCTGTGTGAGCAACAAGGCTTGTTTATTTCACCTGGGTGCAGGCGGGCAGAGTCCGAAAAGAGAGTCAGCAAAGGGTGAAGGGATTATCATTAGTTCTTATAGGTTTTGGGATAGGCGGAGGAGTTAGGAGCAATGTTTTGCAGGCAGGAGTTGGATCTCACAAAGTACATTCTCAAGGGTGAGGGAGATTACAAAGAACTTTCTTAAGGGTGGGGGAGATTACAAAGTACATCAGTTAGGGTGGGGCAGAAACAAATCACAATGGTGGAATGTCATGAGTTAAGGCTATTTTCACTTCTGGGGATCTTCAGTTGCTTCAGGCCATCTGGATGTATACGTGCAGGTCACAGGGGATATGATGGCTTAGCTTGGGCTCAGAGGCCTGACACAGATCACTTGATCCCAGGGGTTCGAGACCAGCCTGGGCAACATAGCGAGACCTTGTCTCTACAAAAAATTTAAAAATTAGCTGGGGTGGTGACACGCACCTGTGGTCCCAGCTACTGGGGAGGCCGAGGCAAGAGGATCACTTGAGCTCAAGAGGTCAAGGGTGCCGTGAGCTGTGATCGTACCACTGCACTCCAGCCCGAGAGACAGTGCGACACCCTGCCTCAAAACAAAACAGGCCGGTGCGGTGGCTCACACCTGTAATCCCAGCACTTTGTGAGGCTGAGGCAGGCAGATCACCTGAGATCAGGAGTTTGAGACCAGCCTGGCCAACATGGTGAAACCCTGTCCCTACTAAAAATACAAAAATTAGCCAGACACGGTGGTGCATGCCTGTAGTCCCAGCTACTCGGGAGGCTGGGGCTGGAGAATTGTTCGAACCCGGGAGGCAGAGGTTGCAGTGAGCTGAGATCGCGCCACTGCACTCCAGCGTGGGTGACAGAGTGAGACTGTCTCAAACAAACAAAACAAAACTTTCTTTATTGTAATTCCCCTGTCTTGATAAATTGGCTCTATCTATCTGGGCAGTGGGCAAAATGAACCCATTAGGTGGTTACAACCTGAATAGTGAATGTTGTACCCAACAGGTAATTTTTCAACCCTCACCTTCTAGGCTAGTTTTAGATGTACAGAAAAACTGTGAAGAGGGTACCAAGAATTCCCATACAGCCCACCCCCATCTCCCACCTTATTAGCCTCTTACGTTAGGACAGCTCATTTCTTGCAATTAATGAATCAACATCAGTTATTGCAAACAATGAATCAACATTGTTAGTATCTAAAGCCCATAGTTTATTCAGGTTTTCTTGGCTTTTCCCTAATGTCCTTTTTCTGTCAGGATCACATGTTGCATTTAGTCATCCTGTCTCCTGAGGCTCCTCTTGGCTGTGACAGTTTCTCAGCCTCCTTGTTCTTGGTGGCCCTGACAGCTTCGAGGAGGACTGGGCAGTGTGTTGTAAAACAACCTCTGTTGGGAAACTTTTGCTGTTTCCCATGATCAGGTGGGCCTCAGGGGTGATCAGGAGGAAGACCATGGGGGTGAAGTGCCTCATCGGGGGCCACGTAGACTTGGAACGACCGGCTGGGGTCCTGTTTGTCGGGTCTCTCCACTGGGAAGTGACTGTTCCCCCTTTCCATACTGTGCTCTTGGGAAGGAAGCCGCTCCTCCGTGAGGCCCAGTTAGGGAGCGGGGCCACCTCCTGGAGGGGGAGTATCTACACAAGTAATGTGTTGTTCCGCGCAGGAGTTTGGTCTGTTCTCCCACATTTATTTATGCAATCATTTATTTATAACGGTATGGACTCATAGATGTGTACCTTATATTTGGTTTTAATCTAACACAACTCTTTATTTTCTTGCTCAAATTTCCCATCTTGGGCCATTGGACTCTCTTTCAGTTGGCTCCTCTGTCTTTTTCTTTTTTTTGAGACAGGTTCTCACTCTGTTGCCCAGGCGGGCGGGCAGTTGTGTGATCTCCGCTCACTGCAACCTCCACCTCCTGGGCTCAAGCAATTCTCCCACTTCAGCCTCCCAAGTAGCTGGGACTACAGGCACCCGCCACCACGCCCGGCTAATTTTTGTATTTTTTGGTAGAGACAGTTTCACCATGTTGGCCAGGCTGATCTCGAACTCTTGACCTCAGATGGTCCACCCTCCTCGGCCTCCCAAAGTGCTGGGATTACAGGCATGAGCCACCGTGCCCAGCCTTGAGTTAATTTTTGTGTCATGTGTCCCCTGAATGGATTTGAAAAGCTCTTTATCTGTCATATGTGAGCCTGTTCTTGCATTGCTATAAAAAAAATACCTGAGGCTGGGTAATTTATAAAGAAAAGTGGTTTATTTTGGCTCATGGTTCTGGAGGCTATACAGGAAGTGTGGTGCCAGCATCTGCTTCTAGTGACACCCTCAGGAAGCTTCCAATCATGGTGGAAGGTGAAGAGGGAGCCAGCATATCCATGGCAAGAATGGGAGCAAGAGAGTGAGGGTGGAGGAGGTGCTAGACTCTTTAAAACAACCAGATCTCATATGGACTCAGAGCAAGAACTCACTCATTATTGTGAGGACGGCACCAAGCCATTCATGAGGGATCCACTGCCGTGACCCAAACACTTGCCATTAGACGCCACCTTGAACATTGGGGATTACAGTTCAACATGAGATTTGGAGGGGACAGACATCCAAACTGTGTGACATCACCACCCAACCAACACACATGCATTTCAAAATTGACATGTACAGGATTTCAGCAGATGTTTACACAGTTGCAAAGGGTGTAATTTCTTTTTTCTTTTCTTTCTGAGCTGTGCTGTCACTCTCTGGTTGCCAGGGTGGAGTGCAGTGGCATGATCATGGCTTGCTGCGGCCTCCAACTCCTGGACTCAAGTGATCCTGCTGCCGCAGCCTCCCAAGTAGCTGAGACTATGGGGACACATCACCACACCCGGCTAATTTGTAAATTTTTTGAAGAAGATGGGGTCTTGGCCAGGTGCGGTGGCTCATGCCTGTAATCCCAGCAGTTTGGGAGGCCGAGGCAGGTGGATTACCTGAGGTCAGGAGTTCGAGACCAGCCTGGCCAACATGGTGAAACCCCACCTCTACTAAAAATACAAAAATTAGCTGGGCATGGTGACGGGTGCCTGTAATCCCAGCTACTCAGGAGGCTGAGGCAGGAGAATCGCTTGAACTCAGGAGGCAGAGGTTGCAGTGAGCTGAGATTGCACCACTGCACTCCAGCCTGGGCAACAGAGTAAGACTATGTCTCAAAAAAAAAAAAAAAAAGAAAGAAAAGAGAAAAAAATCCCAACTCAATAAGAAAACAACCCAATTTAAAAATGGGCAAAAGATCTGAACAGATGCTTCTCCAAAGAAGAAATACAAATGGCAAATAAGCATATCAGAAGATGTTTAACATCATACGTCATTAGGGAATTGCAAATTAAAACCACAAGGAGATACCGCTGCATACCTACTAGATAGCCAAAATCCAAAACACTGACAACTCCTAATGCTGGCGAGGACCCGGAGCAGCAAGAACTGCCATTCATTGCTGGTGAGAATGCGACAAGGTACAGCCACCCTGAAAAGCGGTTGGCAGTTCCTTCTGAAGCTAAGTATACTCTTACCATACAATTCAGCAATCACACTCCTTGGTATTTACCCAAATGATTTGAAAACTTAGGTCCACACAAAAACCACCACACACATATTTATAGCAGCCTTTTTTTCCTTAAAGACCAATGTGATAGTATTAGCAGCTTTATTCGTAATTGGAAAAACTGGAAGCAATTACGCTTTTAATCCCAGCACTTTGGGAGGCCGAGGTGTGCGGATCACGAGGTCAGGAGATCGAGACCACGGTGAAACCCCGTCTCTACTAAAAATACAAAAAAAAAAAAAAATTAGCCGGGTGTGGTGGCGGGCGCCTGTAGTCCCAGCTACTCGGAGAGGCTGACTCAGGAGAATGGCATGAACCCAGGAGGCGGAGCTTGCAGTGAGCCGAGATTGCGCCACTGCACTCCAGCCTGGGTGACAGAGCGAGACTCCATCTCAAAAAAAAAAAAAAAAAAAAGATGTTCCTCAGTAGGTGAACAAATAAAATGTGTTATATCTGGACAATGGAATACTAGTCAGTGATAAAGAGGGGAAAGCTATGAACCCATGCAAAGAAATAAGTGAATCTTAAATACATATTGCATAGTAAAAAGCCTGACAAAGCTACCTACTCTATGACTCCATTTACCTGACATTCTGGAAAAAGCAAAATAGATAAAAAAAAAAAAAAAAAAAAAAAAGACAGAAAACAGATCCATGGTTGCCAGGGGTCTGAGAGAGGGGATCGCGCTTGACTAGGTGCAGCACGGATTCTGTAGCGCAGGGAAACTGTTCTGTATGATGCTGTAATGGTGGACACGTGACACTCTGAATATGTCAAAACCCATAGAACTTTACAGCAGACAGAGGGAACTGAAAATAGGCACCTTTTAAAATAATCTTTTAGAAGGTTGGGAGATCACAAGACAGAATGCAGAGTGCGACAAAAGGCAATCAGAAATGTACGAAACAAACAAAAAAGGAACAGAAATGTACAAAACAGCCTTATTGAAGGGGGTCAGGGAGAAAGGGGCTGATCCCAGCCACTCTGGAAATGAGTGGCATCTGTCAGACTAAAAGCAAAAGGAAGCACACATAAGCGCTGCACTCTAATTGATAAGATCACTCCCTACCAGGGTAGGGGTGAATGATTCTGAAACCTCTCCACCTTTATACCGGAATTCAAGAACTATGGCAATGGATGGAAGATGGTGGGAGCCAGGTTTCTCACTTTAATTTTAATTTTAATTTTAATTTTTAGAGACAGGATCTTGCTGTGTGGCCCAGGCTGGAGTGCAGTGGCACAAGCATGGCTCACTGTAGCCTTGACCTCCTGGGCTCAAGAGATCCTCCTAACTCAGCCTCCCAAGTAGCTGGGACCACAGGCATGCACCACCACGCCTGGCTAATTTTTCATATTTTTGGTAGATTTGGGGTTTCACCATGTTGGCCACGCTTGTCTTGAACTCCAGATCTCAGGTGATCCACCTGCCTCGACCTCCCAAAGTGCTGGGGTTACAGGCATGAGCCACCGCGCCTGGCCTGGGTTTCTCACTTTTAGAGTGGGAGGTTATAGACAAGCAAGGGCAGGCAGCTAGAATGACCCAGGTGGTGATGGATTAGAGTTGGAGACATCAGTGTGCACTCGTGTTGAGTTTAATATAGATACTGATGCGCGTGTGTATCTGTTTATAGATGTTACGTTAGTAACATAACATAGGTTAGTATATATATAAAATGGGTTAGTATTATGTGGGTTTGTATCTATCTGTCTGTCTGTCTGTCTGTCTATCTATCTATCTATCTATCTATCTATCTATCTATCTATCTATACATGGGTTAGTATCTATCTGTCTATCTATCTATGAGTTCTTGCTTTCAGCGGAGAGGGCCTAGAAGCAGCAATACTCCAGGAACAATGGGTACACCTAGAGCCCAGATCTTCGTCTCCAACACCATTCTCTCTCTCAAAAATGGCTCCTTAGAGAAAAGGGATGAGCACAGGGCCAGAAAGTGAGGAAGGGCTCACACAGGCAGACACGCCCACACCTACCCGGGCATGCGCACACACATGCAGTGATGAAGGGACATCAAAAGGACACAGGTGGCTGGGTGCGGTGGCTCACGCCTGTAATCCCAGCACTTTGGGAGGCCGAGGAGGGTGGATCATATGAGGTCAGGAGTTCGAGTCCAGCCTGCCAACATGGTGAAATTGTCTCTACCAAAAAATACAAAAATTAGCCGGGCATGGTGGCGGATGCCTGTAGTCCCAGCTACTTGGGAGGCTGAAGTGGGAGAATTGCTTGAGCCCAGGAGGTGGAGGTCGTAGTGAGTGGAGATCACACAATTGCCTGCCAGCCTGGGTGACAAAACTGAGACTCTATGTTAGAAATGTTTGTTCCCCAGTGGCACAAAGAAATAGCACTTGAACATAAGTTTAATTTTCTTTTTCTTTCTTTCTTTCTTTTTTTCTTTTTTTTGAGATGAAGTCTCGCTCTTGTGCCCCAGGCTGGAGTGCAGTGGCGCCATCTCGGCAACCTCCACCTCCCAGGTTCAAGCTATTCTCCTGCCTCAGACTCCCAAGTAGTTGGGATTACAGGCGTGAGCCACCACGCCCGGCTAATTTTTACATTTTTAGTAGAGATGGGGTTTCACCATGTTGGCCAGGCTGGTCTCGAACTCCTGACCTCATATGATCTGCCCGCCTCGGCCTCCCAAACTGCTAGGATTACAGGTGTGAGCCACCACACCCGGCATAAGTTTAATCTCCTTAGCAAGGCCATTTTTAAACTTTCTGCGGAAAGGGTACACTCGCCAGCAGTCTTGCCACATGAGTACACCAAACAAAGGAGGGAAGCAATTTTTACTCCTTACGCAGTTTGTCCTTGCAACTGTGTCCTGTTTCCATTGGCTGTAGCCAGACCTCACAATCTAACCTAAAACCCGATTGGCTAGTAGTTTAAAACTTTTGAAAATAGATAAAAGTAATGGAAGGATAAAGGAAAAGAAGAAGTTGCTTACGAAACGACTTAGAAAAGTAATAATATTCCCAATAGGAAAGGGACATAGGCTGCGAGCTGGGACATGCCTGTGAGCACGTCCAGCATAGATATCTTGGTTAAAGTACAAGGACATAGAATGTACTACGTGCCTGTGAGCATGTTTAACAGCTACATAGGATAGGGCTTAACAAAGAGTTATTAGCACAAAGCAAGGAGGCTTGAAGGAAGTTAGTCTTTAAAAGAAACTATTATTTCTAACACTTATGATTTATTTTTTAATAAGAAGGGAAACTTTGAAGAGGAACTTTTTACTTTCTACACTCCATCTCAAAAAAAAAAAAAAAAAAAAAGAAGGAAAGAAAAGCTATGTTGCCCAGGCTAGGCTGGAACTCCTGGGCTCAAGTGATCCTCCAGCCTCAGCCTCCTGAAGTGCTGAGATTACAGGCATGAGCCACCTTGCCAGGCCGGAGGGTGTAATTTCTCTTGTTAGCACACAATATAGGCCTGGTGCTGTGGCTCACGCCTGGAATCCCAGCACTTTGGGATGCTGAGGCGGGCAGATCACCTGAGGTCAGGAGTTCGAGACCAGCCTGGCCAACATGGTGAAACCCTGCCTCTACTAAAAATACAAAAATTAGCTGGGTGTGGTGGCGTGCACCGGTAGTCCCAGCTACTCAGGAGGCTGAGGTGGGAGAATTGCTTGAACCCAGGAGGCAGAGGTTGTAGTGAGCTGAGATTGTGCCACTGCACCCCAGCCTGGGCGACAGAGTGAGACTCTGTCTCAAACAACAACAATAACAAACCCAAAAAACCCCATGATACAATGATTTAAAACAAAAACTGTGCCATCAGTTTTTACATGAGGCCAGGGCCATCTGAGTCACCTCGTGGACCAATACCTGCCCACTGGCTCGTCTTTCCCAGGCCCACTTTGGAGGCCTCCAGTTTCCATCTACTGCCCCTCAGATAGGTCTCTTTGTGCCATCTCTTTCCACGCGGGCAGTTTTTTATTACTCACACCACCATACTTTTCTGGGGCACAGAAATATGTGTATTTCTATTTCTTTTCATAACCCGGGCCCATGCTGTAGAACTCTGCTAATGTTTCTCCTGGCTTGAGCAAAGCACCATTGGTGTATTAGACATTCTGAGGAATTATCTGTAGGTATCTGTAAACAAATTGCACTTCCCGCTGTCATGAGAAGGGGCTCACCATCAGTTCCATTCCTATTTTTTTCTGTTTTAGATGTCGGTCCCAGGAAACCTTTTTCACATAGATGAGTAGGTGGGACTGGAGCTTCTGAGCGCTGGGGTCCCTGGAGCCTTCTGCAGTGCCCTGGGAGGGGTGACTGGGAAAGGCCAGGGGGCAAGAGCTGCCAGGGGCCTTCTCAGATTTCTCAGTTTTTACACAGAGTATATATGGGAGTTGAGGTCTGGAAAAATGATTTTTTAAAAACTCTTCCTGCCCCGCAGACTCTCTTGAAGACTTTGTGTCATGCCAGGGCCCATGGTCACTTGACGGAACCCCTGTGATGCTGGCCTGCAGGGATGTGGAGCACAGACCCTGGGGAGGGCTACCAGAACCTCATGGGACTGGATGGCAGGCAGCGAGGGGGGTCCAGTAACTGTTGGATGCAGAATTGAATTCAGTCACCCGCACTTATTTCCTGGGCTCGTCTTGGCTGGGTTCGCGGAGATACACTCTCTGGGAGCGGACGCTTTGGTGAGGAAGACCAGGCGAAGAAGGTGATTTTTGCGGTTGGACGTTCTAAAGACAGGGCAGGGTGATGCGGAGAGAATTGGCAGGGGCAGGGCGGGGGAGGCCGGTTTGAGGAGGGGACATTTGAGCCGAGATCTGATGGAGCGAGGAGCCAAGCCAGGCAGATATCTGATCGAAGAACATTCCAGGCAGGGGAGCAAAGGCTAGGGCCGTCAGGAGGCCAGTGTGGCTGGGGAAGAGGTGGAGGAGGAGGGGCCAGAGCAGTCGTTAGGCCACCCACCAAGGACCCATGCTTTGACTTGGATTGACACAGAGAGCTGCGGGAAGGTGACATGATCTCAATAAAAGGAATGCTCTGGCTTCTGGGTAGAAAAGAAAGTGAGGGTGAGGGATTAATGGTGGAGCCAGAGGGAGCCCAGTGAGTGCCGGGAGCCCAGGGTGGCAGAGCTGTGGTGCAGGGTTGCAGGGTCCTGGAGCTAGGGATGGAGGCTGTTTTCGGGCAAGTGGCCTGGTGGGCCTGTCCTCGGAGAGGCGGTGAAGGCAGAGACTGGAAGGCGGAGAGCCTTGCCGACCTGTGGCCGAAGAGCTCTCCGGGAGACAGCCACTGGTGGTGCAAAGGCCCTGGGGCCAGCCCAGCCGGGCCGCAGCTCCGGGAGGCGGCGCGAGCGAGCAGTGGGCTGGGCGGTGGCGGCCGGCGCCCGAGCCGGAGCCGGCGATTGCCTTACAAGGTGCCCTGCGGCGCCGCGGCCGCGCTGGGCCACTGCGTGCTTGGGCGGCCGGCGGGGGCGTGCGCGGAGGGGGCGGGGCCGGCGGGGCGCGGGCGGGGGGCTTGGCGCGGCGGCCACTGCGCGGAACGACGCTGCGGCACCCGTTCCAGGTCTGCACCTGCTTGGGGGCGCGGGGACGCGCGGGGCGGGGGCGCACCGGATCCGGCCCGCGGCCGCCGCAGCCTTGCGCGTCCGCAGCACACCTGTCACGCCTGGCGCGCCCCCTGCCCGCACGCGCTCGGTCTACGCAGCTCGGGACGCGGGCGGCCCAGGCTGCCAGGTCCCCCTGCTCCACGGCGCCGAGGGCTGGGCTGCGTCTGCGGCCGCGTGGGTGGCCGCGGTCTTGGCAGGTGGCTGCGAGCGGGGGTCGCAGGTGCATCCCGGGCGGCTTGGTGGCTTGGGCAGCGGGTGCCTGTGGGCGCTGTGCCATGGGTGGCGGGTCTAGGCGGGGGTGGGGGCGTGGGCGCTGTGGATGTGTGGATGGGGGAGGGACGGCGTGGGTGAGCCTGGAGTCTTCTGGAAAGCGGCCGGATGTGTGGAGGCAGAGAGGCAGCATCCAGGCGCCGGTCGCTGTCGGGGTGCAGGGCGGGGGGGCGTGGGATGGCAGCTGTAGGCCTGGGACGTGGAGGCGCGTATGCGGTGGCCTCGCTGGGAGGCGTCCGTCTGGGGGTGTGGACCTGGACGGGGGAGGGGAGGGTCGAGCGCAGCGGCAATGGCTGAGGCCTGCCTGGCAGGGGGTGGAGGAGGAAGCTGCCCTTGCCCCCGGGGGTGCGGGGAGGGACCCGCATCACCTCTCCCCTGCCCCTGCAGACATGCTGCTGCTGAAGAAACACACCGAGGACATCAGCAGCATCTACGAGATCCGCGAGAGGCTCGGCTCGTGAGTGTGCGCGCGCGTGTGTGATCGTGTGTGTGTGTGTGTGTGTGTGTACCTGTGTGAGATGGCATGTGTGTGTGACTACGCGAGTGGGTGTGAGATGATGTGTGTGTGTGAATATGTAGGGGTGTGTGAATGCGAGTGAGTCTGTGAGATGGCATGTGTGAGTGGTGGTGGGGGGTGGCACAGGGCCAGGTAGGGCCTCCCCATCTCCTTCACAGGGGGCCCTACCCGCTCCACTCTCTCTCCCTCCTGCCTCTCCTCTCTTCCCACTTCCTTCCCACCTCCCACCACCCCGTCTGCGGCAGGGGTGCCTTCTCCGAGGTGGTGCTGGCCCAGGAGCGGGGCTCCGCACACCTCGTGGCCCTCAAGTGCATCCCCAAGAAGGCCCTCCGGGGCAAGGAGGCCCTGGTGGAGAACGAGATCGCAGTACTCCGTAGGTGCGCACCTCGCGGGGCCCTGGGACGGGGCATAGGTCAATGGGGGGGGGGCGCAAGCAGTCCTTGGCTCTAGTCCGGGCCTGGCCACCAACCTTTGGGAGGCCTGGGGCAGTGCTCCCTCTGGGCCTGCACATCCCTGTGGCAAAGGGAGCGAGTTGATATTGATCTGTGCTTTTCAAATGGGCTTTAGAAGGAAGGCCGGGGCTCAGGCTGGAGCTCTGCCTTCCTGGACCGGGCAGGGGTGGCATGTGGTAGGGAATGGGGAGCAGAGATGGGAGGAAGAGAAGAGGGAGGAGGCTTTCCCCGGGGCCTCAGGACAGAGTACTCCTTGACTCTGTTGGCCCACAGGCGCTTCCTTGCCATTGCAGGATCAGTCACCCCAACATCGTCGCTCTGGAGGAGGTCCACGAGAGCCCTTCCCACCTCTACCTGGCCATGGAACTGTGAGGAGGGCCTGGGCAGGCTGCGGGAGCCGGGGAGGGACTGAGCAGTGAGTGGGGCTGAAGGCCGGGCTGAGTGCCTGGGTCAGCCAAACCCCTGGCACCCCCAGGGTGACGGGTGGCGAGCTGTTTGACCGCATCATGGAGCGCGGCTCCTACACAGAGAAGGATGCCAGCCATCTGGTGGGTCAGGTCCTTGGCGCCGTCTCCTACCTGCACAGCCTGGGGATCGTGCACCGGGACCTCAAGGTGCCTGGCTGGGGCCTCTGCACCCCACCCTCCCACCTGCCCACCTGGCCCTGCCTTTGTTTTCCCGGGAGCGCGGCTGGGGTCTTTCTTGATCTCCCGCTCCACCAAGGCTCTGGGGAACCTGAGAGTGCCTAGTCCCCATCCTGTCCCAGCACCAGCACCGTGTCAGGACTGACCTGGCCCTTTTCCCGGTGTCCGTGTGTCACAGCCCGAAAACCTCCTGTATGCCACGCCCTTTGAGGACTCGAAGATCATGGTCTCTGACTTTGGACTCTCCAAAATCCAGGCTGGCAACATGCTAGGCACCGCCTGTGGGACCCCTGGATATGTGGGTGAGGGACGACACCCTGAGGCTTGCTGGGAGTGGGGTGGCTTGGGGGACCCTGGACAGCCGGGAAGGCTGTTGTGCCCGTTGCCTTTGTGTGGGCCATTCCTGGGCTTGAGTAGGCTGAGCCAGTGACACTGAGCGGCATGGCTGCGTGTGTGCCTGTGCGTGCGTCTGTCTGTCTCTGGCCCCCAGCCCCAGAGCTCTTGGAGCAGAAACCCTATGGGAAGGCCGTAGATGTGTGGGCCCTGGGCGTCATCTCCTACATCCTGTGAGTGACCGCTGAGAAGGCTTGTCTCCTGCCTGCCTGCGCCTGCTGGGTTGGGGAGGGTGGGACAGCTGGATGATTCATCTGTGGGTGCCAGGCTGTGTGGGTACCCCCCCTTCTATGACGAGAGCGACCCTGAGCTCTTCAGCCAGATCCTGAGAGCCAGCTATGAGTTTGACTCTCCTTTCTGGGATGACATCTCAGACTCAGGTGAGCTTGAGGCTGGCCTGTGCTTGGGGGTGACGCAAGGGAGCGGGGACCCAACAGGCTGACCCAGCCTCCCTGTTCCAGCCAAAGACTTCATCCGGCACCTTCTGGAGCGAGACCCCCAGAAGAGGTTCACCTGCCAACAGGCCTTGCAGCATCTTTGGTGAGTGGGCGCCCTGCCGAGCTGCCCCAGGGCCAGGGGGACTGCACTTGCAGAGAGGCCCCCCGCCAACCTTCAGCCTTTCCCCAGGATCTCTGGGGACACAGCCTTCGACAGGGACATCTTAGGCTCTGTCAGTGAGCAGATCCAGAAGAACTTTGCTCGGACGCACTGGAAGGTCAGTGTGGAGAGAGACCCAGTGTGGCCGCCCGCTGCACCCCAGCTGTAGCCTGATCGCCGTGGCTGCCCAGTGGCCACTGCAGTCCTCACAGTCTTGGGGCTGGGGCCTGGGCCCAGGCCTGGCCTGATCTCCCTCTCTTCTGACAGCGAGCCTTCAATGCCACCTCGTTCCTGCGCCACATCCGGAAGCTGGGGCAGAGCCCAGAGGGCGAGGGGGCCTCTGAACAGAGCATGGCCCGCCACAGCCACTCAGGCCTCCGTTCTGGCCAGCCCCCCAAGTGGTGATGCCCAGGTGTGTTTGGGTGGACCTTGCACCCCCAGGAGCTGGCTCCTTGGAGAGCTTAGAGGGTGGTGGCGCTCCATGTGGCCAAGAGCTAAGTAGGGTGGACCCCACAGGCCAGAGGACTGAGGGCAGAGAGCAGAGGGAGGAGCCAGGGCCCCAGGAGAGGTGGAAGGACAGGGAGGGCCAGTGGGTGCCGGACATTGGGCAAGGGAATGCAAGGGGAGAGGGCCTCTAAGAAGTCCAGGATTTGACTGAGGCGGGGGGTGGGGGCACAGGGCTGGCAGGTTAGCTCCTGACTACCCCCTTTCCCTCTGCTTCTCCCTCTCAGGCAGATGCCGAGGCCAAGTGGACTGACCCCCAGATTTCCTTCCCTTGGATGCTTTCGGTCCCCTCCCCCAACCCCTCCCCCGGGGCTGGCCTCTGCTGGAGTTTGAGATCTGAGGGTGTGGCGCATGGCGCTGGGGTTGGAATGGGGCACCCCCAAGTCTGTCCCCAGGCTCTGCCCTGCCTGGGGGCAGTGGCTCCCCTCCCCTGTTGCCTCTCCCGCCCCTGCCCCCCGCCCCTCCAAAAGCCCAGGAGGTGCTGGCAGGCGGGCCTCAGGGGCTGTCTTTCCTGCACGGCTGTTGTGTGCTTCGCTGAGTGTGGGTGGTCCTGCTTGTGTCATGGTCATGGCCTTCCAGCCTCCTCCAGTTTTCCCGAAACCAATAAAGAAAGATACAGCAATGGGCCAGTGGTGAACTGGGGGTGCGGCGAGTGTGGAGGGGACCTGGTCACCTGTGGGAAGGAAACCAATGAGACCCTGCCACACGGCTTCACCCACTGCCACCTAAACCTCTGCTTCCCCAGACAAGTTTCCAACTGTCCAAAAACTTACTGTCCCCTCCCGCCAAAGCACCAACAAGTGGCAGCGTGGCCGGGCAGTTCTGCCACCCCAGAGGTGTAACTGCCCAGCCTTGGGGTCCTGGGACAAAGTGGAGGCAGCGCACGCCTGCTGGGCTGCCAGCAGGGGGCGCAGGCAGGAGGCTGAGTGCTGGCTCCAGACCCCCAGGGATGGGCTGCAGTGCCCCTGCCATGCAGGGCCGGGCCTGGGGTGTCTCAGCCAGGTGCCTGGGACTGGGAAGGGCTCACAGGTGCATGGAGGGTGACCAGAGCCCAGGACTGTCACCTTCCATCCCTCCCTCCCTTCCCTTTCTTGATGGCCAGAGGCCATCTTGTCGAGCAGAAGAGTAGGGGACCCCAGGGTCAGGGGATGAGAGGAACTCCTTGTCCAGGAGAGGGCGACACGGGGCCCTCTTCCCCTCTGCTGTGCGGGGGCTTCAGTGGCAGCTTGGCAGTGGCTTCTGAAGTGAAGAGCCGTGGCCTGTCCTCTGGTCTGAGGACAAACCTCTGCTGGCCCCTCTAGGCCTTTCTCTTGGGCCCGTCGGGGAAGACCCCTAGAGTCACTTCTTGGCCCCAGCGAGAGTTCCAGGCAAGCTGGCCACCCTTCCCTCCCCTCTGAGACCCTTGCTCCCTGCCAGCCCTCAGAGTGTAAGCCTGATGACCCATGGCTTGACTGACGAGAATGGTAGAGAAGATCACTCTCCTTGTTGAACTTTGGGCCCCACAGGGAGGCGGTGAGGCTCAAACCAAGGCTGGCCTGGGTCTTGTGGGTGAAGGCTGGAGTGGGGTTCAGGGTTGGAGCCAGGGGACCTGGCTTCCACCAGGGAGAGCAGGCTGGAGGTGGGTGGGCAGCCTCCTCCTTCGTCCCCACAGCCACTCCCAGGCCATCCTTCGCTCCAGGCTTTGGGCCCCACAGGGGACCCCTGTCAGCCAGTACCACGGCCTCCTCGCCTCCAAGACCTGTCCCACCTGCCCTCACCCCTACCTGGGGCCTTGTTGCCTGTGGGCACCTCTGCTGTGGGCCCCCCTTCCCATCTTCTCTGTTGTTCACACTGGACTCCCACGATACCTACTTGCTCTTGTTTTGGTCAGATGTTGACTGAGCCTCTACTCTGTGCCAGGTGCTGGGCGCTGACCTGGGCCTATCAGAAGAGGCGCCTGCCCTCCAGGAGGACGCCCTCTATTGGAGGGGTGGTTTTACGGGGATGATAAAAATGATCTTTGTGGGTCTGGGAGCAATGAGCAGGAGTGCCAGAGCCAGCCTTCCAGAAGAAACCGGCACTCGCTCAGAACAGCCAGCTCTTCCAGTCCGGGCACGTGGCCAGATCGCTTCGGCTTGGAGCTTAAGCCAGCTCTGGGCCGCCTTGACACAGGGTGCAATATGGCCTCCCGTCAGCAGGGGGAGCCACGGCCCCACCTTTAGACGTCCATTAGCCTCCCCTAGTTCCTTCAGCACCTGGGCAGCCTCTCAAATCCATTCCTCTCCGCGACTGCCCCCACCCCACACCCTGCAAATCCTGCCTTGGGGAAGTCCAACCTTGGGGGAGAGGTCCTGCCCATCTGTGATAGGGGCGAGAGGGGGAACCCCCAGGTCAAGCAGAGGCGGCACCCCTCCTTCATCCCTCCGAGACCCCATATGAGGAAGGCAGTTTGGGTCACCTAGGCAGTGGGATGGCAGCCTGAGAGAGAGAAAGGACTGGTTTAGCCAAAGGCAAAAGGTGGTGTGTGTGTGTGTGAAGTGATGGCAAGGGAGCTGCCCTGGACACTGTGAGGGCTGCTCAGGCTCAGGGCCGGTGCTGAGGCTGGCAGCAAGAGGAACGGGCCAGACCAAGCCTGGCAGGGGAAGGAGCTGGAGCTGTAGTCTAGGAGCAGTGGGGAGCCATCGAAGGGGTTTGTAGCCAGAGAGCATCCTTGCCCAGTGTGGGTTAGGTGCTGAGCTGGGGCTGGCTGCTGGGAATTGGGGTGTCTGAAACCAGACCAGAATTGAGGGTCGGGGGAACCCTGGTGGGCATCACAAAAGGAAGCTGTCTCTGCTGTTCTGGGCTACACAGCATGGGTCACGTGCTCTATCTTGAAGCAAACCTGTGGGTAGCAGAGTTTCAAGGAAAGCTCAACCTGTGGGTCCACCCTAGGGACAGGGAGACACGGAGGTGGTCTCAGGAGCTCTTTGGGAGTCACGTGGATAGGTCTTGGTGATGGGTTGCAGGTAGGGAATGAAGCGGGGGGATCCAGGTAGATCATGTTTCTGGCAGCAGAACATTCATCAAGAAGGGTGCAACCGGCATGACTTTGGGGAAGGAGTAATGAGATTGATTCTGGATGTGGTGAGTTGGAGGTGCCTGAGGGGCATGAAAGTAGACTTACTTTTCACCCTTCTCTTTGCAAATATGTATCTAGCATTGTATCTGGTATTTCTGGAAGGCTTATTCCTTTTAATAAAAAGAACACTGATCCCTCGAGCCCAGGAGTTCGAGACTAGCCTGGGTAAGATGGCGAGAACCCATTTTTACAAAAAAAAAAAAAAAAAAAAAAAGAATGCTAGTAACGACTCTTTATTGAAGAGCTTCCCATGTATTAACTTGAACCTCATCTGTGAGATAGCTGCTATCATGATCATCCCTACTTCACATATGGAGAAACTGAGGCATAGAGAGGCTAAGTGAGCCAAAGCTATACAGCTGTTTCCGACCTGGGCTGTTTCACCCCTCCGTAGGCAACCTAGTGGTCCTCTGCTCCCAGAATATTGATGCTGAACTTAGTATGGACACCTGATGGACATAGCACACTACAGCCCAGAACTCCTGAGCTCAAGTGATCCCCAACCTCCCGAGTAGCTAGGACTACAGGTGTGAGCCACCATGCCACCTGGCTTGTGTTGCCTTTAAGGTCCTCTGTGCCTCAATTTTATGTCCTGTTAGGTGGGAACCAGGGAGGTCTTTGCACAGTGGTGGAAATGGGGCATGGGAGCTGGGCCCTACAAAGATCCCTTTGGAGTTCGGTGTGAGCAATGGCCTGGAAGTGGGGCAGGACAGGGCTGCTGGCTGGGAGACAAGCCTGAATCATGTGGAGAACAAGGCAAGAGATGTGGGACTACTGGAAAGATGGAGCTTGGTCATGGACTCAATGGGGGTGGGGGGTGTTGTGAGGGAGTTGAGGATGCTGCCAGGGAACCCAGGAGAGCAACAGGTCTGTTGAAGAGAGGAAGTGACCAAGTCAGGCCCCCTGGCCAGGCGGTGGCTGAGTTGGCACTATAAGCCACATGTTTCTTCCTGCCAGGCACTGTCTGGGCATGTGGTGACCATATCCTTCACCCCACCCCAGCTTCATCCAGGGATCCCTATCACCAGCCCCAACACCAGGTGGGCAAGATAAGAAGTATGGAATGTTTCAGAAATAACAAAGAATCCCGTCTGGTTGAGGGAGGTTGTGAGAGGAGGTGGGTAGAGATCAGCCTGGAAAGTGAACTTTCTCAAGAGGGCACTGGGAGCCACGGACGTTTTAAACAGACCAAGTGACAGGATCTGATTTTTGCTTTAAGATAATTTTTCAATATTTTTCAACCCTATTATCTGCCCCCTTTTGAGAAATAGAAGAAGCCCATGCTTACTATCACGCTGGTCTTTAAAAAACAAAAGCTTATGCCCATCTCTCCAGAGCTCCTCCCTCACACCCCATGGAGACTTCCATAGTTTCCCTCACCCCAGGGAACCAAGTCTTTCCTCACATGATACCCTGAGTAAAGGCTCAACTGCTTTTTGCCAGTTTCTCCTTGTAGCTCTTTCAATTATTGCTTTATGTATTTATAAGTTATGTTATTCAGTGTATTTGAGTTTAGAATTGGTATATATTTTAGGATCAAAATATAGTGGTATATGTTAATACTAGCAATGATTTTCCCTTATAGTCTACTTGGTCTGATATTAACATAGCAACTATAACTTTTTTTGGTTAACATTTGACTGGTATATTTTTTTCAATCCTTTTCCGTTCAAATTAAAAATTTGTTTTTATTGAGATACAACTCACATACCATAAATTTCACCCTGTAAAATGTACAATTCAGCAGTGTTTAGTATATTTACAGTGTTTTGCAGCCATCACCACCATCTAATTCCAGAACATTTTGATCACCCCAAAAGGAAACCTTGTATGCATTTGCAGTAGCTCCCCATTTACACCCCACACCCCACCCCCCTCCACCAGTGCTTGGCAACCACTAATTGACTTTCTATCTTTGTGGATTTGCTTATTTCAATATTTCAGATAAATGGAATCATACCATACATGGGCTTTTGTGTCTGGCTTACTCTTACTATGATGTTTTCAGGGTTCATCCATATTGTAGCATGGATCAGTACTTCATTCCTTTTTACAGCTGAAGAATATTTTATTGTATGGATAGACCACATTTTATTAACTATCGGTGGACATTTGGGTTGTTTCCACTTTTAGCTATTGTGAATAATGCTGCTATGAACAATTGTGTGCAAGTTTTTGTGTGGACGTGTATTTTCAATTGTCTTGAGTATATACCTAGGAGTAGAATTGCTGGGCCATATGATAACTCCATGTTTAACTTTTGAAGGAAATGCCAAGCTGTTTTCCAAAGCAACGGCACCATTTTACATTCCCACCAGCAATGCATGAGGTTCAAATTTCTCTCCATCCTTGTCAACACTCGTTATTGTGTGTGATTCTTAAAATAGCCATTCTAGTGTGTGTGAAATGGTATCTTATTGTGGTTTTGACTTGTACTGCTCTAATGACCAATGATATTGAGCATCTTTTCATGTACTTATTATTTATATATCTTATTTGGAAAAATGTTCATTCGAAACTTCTGTTCATTTTTTTAATTGGATAATTCATCTTTTAATTGTTGAGCTGTAAGGGTTCTTTGTGTATTCAGGATATTAGATCCTTATCAGATATATGATTCATAAATATTTTCTCCCATTCTGTGGATTATCTTTTCACTCTTTGATAGTGTCTTTTGATGCACATGGGTTTTTTGTTTGTTTTTTGTTTTTTGTTTGTTTGTTTGTTTGTTTTGAGATGGAGTTTCACTGTTGTCACCCAGGCTGGAGTGCAGTGGCATGATCTTGGCTCACTGCAACCTCTGCCTCCCGGGTTCAAGCGATTCTCCTGTCTCAGTCTCCCAAGTAGCTGGGATTGCAGGTGTCTGCCACCATGCCTGGCTAATTTTTTTTTGTATTTTTAGTAGAGACGGGGTTTCACCATGTTGGCTAGGCTGGTCTTGAACGTCTGACCTCAGGTGATCCATCCATCTCAGCCTCCCAAAGTGCTGGGATTACAGGTGTGAGCTACCGTGCCCAGCCAGAGACTGTTGCTATGTTAAAACGGTATTGTTTTCCAATCCATGAACACAGAATATCATTCCACTTATTTTGTTCTTTAATTTTTTTAATGATGTTTTACAGTTTTCAGTGTATACATTTCGCACTTCTTTTTTAAATTTATTTGTAAATTTTGTTCCTTTTATGCTCTTGTACACAGAATTGTTTTCATAATTTCATTTTTGAATTGTTCATTAAAAGTGTATAGAAGTAACCATTGGTTTTTTTTGTATATTGATCTTGTATTCTGTGGCCTTGCTAAACTTTTTATTAGCTCTCTCTCTCTCTCTCTCTCTCGAGGGGGGACCGGAGTCTTGCTCTGTCACCCAGGCTAGAGGCTGGAGTGCAGTGGTGCAATCATAGCTCACTGCAGCCTTGAACTCCTGGGCTCAAGCAAATCCTCCCCTCTCAGCCTCCAGAGTAGCTGGGACAACAGGAGCAGGCCACCATGCTCGGTTCTAATTTTTGTTTTATTTTATTTTATTTTTAGAGATGGAGTCGCACTATGCTGCACACGCGGGTGTTGCACTCCTGGGCTCAAGTAATCCTCCTGCCTCAGCCTCCCAAAGCACTGGGATTATAGGCATAAGCCACCATGCCTGGCCCTTTTTATTAGTTCTAATAGGTTTTATTTGTGTGGATTCTTTGTGATTTTCTACACACAGCACGTGTCATCTGCAAGTAAAGAGAATTTTTACTTATTCCTTTCCAGTTGGGATGCTTATAATTTCCTTGTTCCCTTCCTTTTCTCTCTTTTTTTTTCTTTTTGTTTCTCCCGCTTATTGCACTGCCAAGAATCTCCAATACTACATTAAATACAAGTGGTAAAAGAATCCTTTCCTTGTTCCTAATCTTAGAGGGAAAACGTTTAGTCTTTCACCATTAAGTATGATGCTAGCTGTGGATTTTTCATAGATGCCGTTTATCATGAGTAACTTCCATTCTGTTCCTAGTTTGTAGAAAGGTTTTTTTTTGGGGGGGGGGGCGTTCCTGAGTTTATTTGGGGCATACCCGGGCGAGGGCCCTGCCCTTAGAAGAAGGTGTCGGGCCTCTTAGTGGTGAAGCGTGGCTTGTGCTGACGGCGCAGGACCCGGTGGGGCAGCGGGAACTTGATCTTGGAGTCGTGGAACTGCTTGACGGCCGGCCGGCGGCACTTGCTGGCTGCGATCTCCTCCACCTTCATGATCTGGATGGAGTGGGCCTGGGCGCGGTGCCGGGCGCCCATGTCTCGGTAGCACTGGGTGACAGCGCCCGCGGTGGTCAGGTCCCGGTATTCCCGGTACATGTTGTGGGTGCAGCGCCGGGAGTCATAGCGCAGCCAGATGCCGAAGTTCTTCACCCGCAGGGGGCGCTTCTCAAACACCTGCCCACAGTAGACAATCTCCGCTGAAGACTTCATCTTCTTTAACTGAGATACGAAGCACCAGCAGCGAGACTTGGCGACGACATGATTAGGAGCAAAGATTCGCATGCGGTAGAGGGGCGCAACGACCCACCACCTTGTACTCTAGTAGTGTGCCCGGGGCCTTCATGCGTCCTCTGCGCTCGCCGCCACCCGCAAAAGGACTGTTTTAAATCATGAATGGATGTTAGATTCTGTCGAATCTTTTTATGCGCCTATTGAGAGGATCATATGGTTTTTGTCCTTTTTCTGTTCATGTGGCGTATTACACTGAGTTTCAGATGTTAAATCAAGCTTGTGTTCTTGGTATAAATCCCACTTGATGATGGTGTCTAATCCTTATGTGCTGCTAGATTTAGTTTTTAAATACTGTGTTAAAGATTTTTGCATCTAGGAGTTCATGAAGGATATTGATATGTAGTTTTTTTCCTTGTGATATCCTTGGTATAAGGGTAATACTGGGTTGATAGAATGAGATGGAAAGTGTTCCTCCTCCTCCATTTTCTGAAAGAGTCTGTGAAGGATTGGCATTAATCATTCTTTAGTTATTTGGTAGAATTCACCAGTGACGCCAACTGGGCTTGGATTTTTTTTGTGGGAATATTTTCAAGTACTAATTCAATTTATTTGCTTGGTATAAGTCTATTCAGATTTTTAATTTCTTTTAAAGTCAGTTTTGGTCATGTGTCTTTCTAGGAATTTCTCCATTTCATCTGAGTTGGCCAATGTTTTTGGCATAAAGTGGTCAAAGCATTCTCCTATAATCTTTTACATTCCTATAGGTCAGTAGTAATGCCCCCCTTTTCTCTTCTTGATCTTGGTAATTTGATTCTCTTTTCTTTTGGGTCACTCTAGCCAAGATCAATTTTGCTGATTTTTCAAAGAGCTGACTTTTGTTTTCGTTGATTTTTCTCTATTGTTTTCCTGTTTTCAATTCCATTAGTTTCTGTGCTAATCTTTATTTCCTTCCTTCTGCTTGCTTTGGGTTTAGCATGCTCTTCTTTTTCTAATTTGTCAAGGTAGAGACGTAGGTTATTAATTTGAGATCTTTCTTTTTTTGCTGGTGTAGGCCTTTAAAGCTGTAAGTTTCCTTCTAAGTACTGCTTTAGCTGCATTCCATAAATTTTGATATGTTGTGTTTTCATTTTCATTCTCATTTCATTCTTTCTAATTTCCTTTGTTTTTTATTTGACTTGCCAGTTATTTAGAAGAGTGTTGTATAATTTCCAAGTATTTTGGACTTCCTAGGTTTCTATCTTTTTAGATTTATAATTTAATTCTGTTGCGGTCAGAGAAATATTTTATATTATTTAAATTCCTTTAAATATATTGAGACTGGTTTTATGACCTAGGTTATGGTCTATCCTGGAGAATGTTTCATGTGCACTTGAAAAAAATGTGTATTTGGCAATTGTTGAATGGTGTGTTCTATAGGTATCAGTTAGGTCAAATTTGTTGATAGTGTTGTTCAGATTTTATATATCCTTGCTGATCTTCTGTCTAGTTCCATCAACTATTGAAAATAGAGCATTGAAATGTCCATCTGTTATATTTGAATTTTCTTTTGTATTTTTAGTCGAGACGGGGTTTCCCCACGTTGGCCAGGCTGGTCTTGAACTGCGACCTCAAGTGATCTGCCCGCCTCGGCCTCACAAAGTGCTGGGATTACAGGCGTGAGCCACCGTGCTAGCCAGTTTTCCTCTGTTGATTTTTAATTACATTGAAGCAGAAATTTAGACATAAATATGCATTCATTCACTCCAAGTTTGAGTTACTTTCTTAGGGTTTTCTCTAGCTATTACATTATGAGTCTTAACTAATCACAATGCACCTCAGATGAATACTCACTTAATTTTGGTGAAATATGGAGACTTTGCCTCAGTATGGCTACAGTCTTTCCCACTTCTTTTGTGTTAGTAAGGCCATGTATATTACATCTATATAGGTTATCAACCCTGAAATACAGTGTAATTCCTATTTTTTAATGCAGTCTTATGTTTTTAAAAGAGAATAAATGAATAAGAATATGTTGAGAGGCTTTTATATTAGCCACTTATTAACCATTTTTTCTGCTTTCCATTTCTTACTTTGAATTCCAGTTACTAACTGGTGTCATTTCCTTTTAGCCTGAAGGACTTCCTTGAGTATTTCTTGTGAGGCATGCTAGTAATGAACTATGTTAGCCCTTGTTTATCTGGGAATGTCTTTTTTTAAAACTTCAATTTATTTATTTATATTTTTTTGAGATGGAGTCTCTCTCTGTTACCCAGGCTGGAGGGCAGTGGCGTGATCTTGGCTCACTGCAACCTCTGCCCCCCAGGTTCAAGCGATTCTCATGCCTCAGCCTCCCAAGTAGCTGGGATTACAGGTGCATGCCACCACGTCTGGCTAATTATTGTATTTTTAGTAGAGATGGGGTTTCACCATGTTGGTCAGGTTGGTCTCGAACTCCTGACCTCAGGTGATCCACCTGCCTTGGCCTCCCAAAGTGTTGAGATTACAGGCATGAGCCACCGCACCCAGCTAAATCTTCCATTTTTAAAGCATAGTTTTGCTAGATATAAAATCTGGGGGCTGGGTGCAGTGGTTCACACCTGTAATCTGAGCACTTTGGGAGGCTGAGGCAGGCAGATCATTTGAGCCCAGGAGGTTGAGGCTGCGATGAGCTGAGATCACACCACTGCACTCCAGCCTGGGTGACAGACTGAGACTCTGTCTCAAAACAAATTTTTTTTGGTTGATAGTATTTTCTTTCTTTCTTTCTTTCTTTTTTTTTTTTTTTTTTTTTGAGACAGAGTCTCGCTCTGTTGCCCAGGCTGGAGTGCAGTGGCGCAATCTCGGCTCACTGCAAGCTCCACCTCCTGGGTTCACGCCATTCTCCTGCCTCAGCCTCTCCAAGTAGCTGGGACTACAGGCGCCCGCCACCACGCCCGGCTAATTTTTTGTATTTTTAGTAGAGACGGGGTTTCACCATGGTCTCGATCTCCTGACCTCGTGATCCGCCCGCCTCGGCTTCCCAAAGTGCTGGGATTACAAGCGTGAGCCACCGTGACCGGCCTTTTTTTTCTTTCAATGCTGTCAGTTTGTTGTTCCACTCCCTTGTGGCCTCCATTGTTTCTGATGAGAAGTCAGATGTTAATTTTATTGCTGTTCCCTTCTATATGGGTCATTTGTTTCTTCTGCTATAATACTTTCAAAGTTGTCTGTCTTTAGCTTTCAATAATTTAACCACAAAATGTCTATGAGTGGCTCTCTTTGTGTTTATCTTACTTGGGGTTATTCAAACTTCTTGGATCCGATGAATGCTTTTCACCAAATGCTGGTGTTTAGCCATTATTTATTCAAATATTTATTCTACCCCTTTCTCTTTCTCCTCTTCCTCAGAGCCTCCAATTACACATCAAAATATGTGTTCAGTTTTAAGTCTGTTCTGCTTTTACTTCTTGTTAGGAGACACTGATGACTTCCAGGCTCCTTACATGCTGGACCAGAAACTGAAATTCCTCTCTGTCTCCCAGGCTGGAGTGCACTGGTGTGATCACGGCTCACTGCAACCTCCACCTCCTGAGCTCAAGCAATCCTGCTGCAGCCTTCCGAGTAGCTGGGACTATAGGTGTGCACCACCACGCCTGGCTAATTTTTTGTATTTTTTGTAGACATGGGGTTTTGCCATACTTCCTAGAGTGCTCGTGAAGTCCTGGGCTCAAGCAATCCATAGGGGCCACATTTTTATGCTGCTTCTACCTGAGTCACAAAGCCAGGAGGTAGAGCTCTCCTAGTCTGTCTCCTTTCTCTCAGGGACCACAGTCCTTCACTGATTGCTGTCCCCCATCTGAAAACAATGGATTTTCATATATTTTGCCCAGTTTCTAGCTGTTTATGGTGAGACAGTAATTCTGGACCCTCTTATTCCCTCATGGCCGTATTGATATTGAGTGACTTTACATGTTGTTAAGACAAACATGCATGTTAAATTTTTTAGAGTAACTAGAATATAAATAGGATGTACTACTTCCAAACTAGTAGAAGAAAATAGCAAATAATGAAGGAAAATATCAGCTAATCAAAAAAAGGTCAAGTAAGGGAAATAAAGAAATGGAAACGAGGCAGGCACGGTGGCTCATGGCTGTAATCCCAGCACTTGGGAGGCCGAGGCGGGCGGATCACGAGGTCAGGTGATCGAGACCATCCTGGCTAACACGGTGAAACCCCGTCTCTACTAAAAAATACAAAAAATTAGCCGGGCGTTGTGGCGGCCACCTGTAGTCCCAGCTGATTGGGAGGCTGAGGCAGGAGAATGGCGTGAACCTGGGAGGCGGAGCTTGCAGTGAGCCGAGATCACGCCACTGCACTCCAGCCTGGGCCACAGAGTGAGACTCTGTCTCAAAAAAAAAAAAAAAAAGAAAAAGAAAAAGAAACCGAAACGTTGGAATAAGTAGAAAGTATAACATAATATGTTAAAAATAGATCCATCCAAAAAGCATTAAGCAAAATAAATAGATTAAATTATCCAGTTAGGATTTTTAAAAATCCAGCCATAAGCTGTTCATAAGAGATACATCTAAAAAATAGGGCCGAAAAAGGCTGAAAGGGCAGAACTGACTGGGCACAGTGGTGGCTCACGCCTGAAATCTCAGCACTTGGGGAGGCCAAGGTGGGAAGATCATTTGAGCCCAGGAGCTTGAGACCAGTTTAGGCAACATAGTCAGACCCCCGTCTCGACAAAAAAATAAAAAAATTAGTTGGGTGTGGTGGTGCGAACCCGTGGTCCCAACTACTTGGGAGGCTGAGGCAGGAGGATCACTTGAACCGGGAGGTCGAGGCTGCAGTGAGCCGTGATTTTGCCACTGTACTCCAGCCTGAGTGACTGAGTGAGACCCTGTCTGAAAAAAAAAAAAAAAAAAAAAAAAACAGAGAAGAAAAAGAAAGGGCAGAACCTCCAGCTATGGCCAAATGTGGATAACAGCAAACAACTTCCCCCAAAAAGTCACTATAAAGCTGGACCAAATTGACAAAAACAAGTTTTTTGATCTGGAAGTCAACGGAAGATGACTTATAATCCAAGCGGCTGGATTTTGAGTAAGAACAGCGGGAGTCTGTGGCATTCTGGCCCAGGGCTGCTCCCATCCCTCCTGGCTTGCTGGACATGGAGGCTTTGCCAAGGCGGGGAAGGCCATGAAGACCAGCAGCTTCTCCCCATAGGCTTGAAGGGCGCTCGCTCATTTGGATTGGTGGGCAACACCTGTGCCCAGTGGTGTCATCGGTGGAAGTGACTTCTTGGAGGTGGGCGGGCTGGGAAGGGCAAACAGATCAGCTCTACTCAACTGAGGCTATGGATGTGCTTGCGGCAGTATATTTCTAGCTGACGAGAGACTGGAGGGGTCCCATGCTACTCACGCTCTCCTGGACTGCTCTGGGACTATGCACGTGTATATAAGAGATGTGAGAGGGCCCAGTGGAAAGGAAAGCCCAGAAGACCTTAAAGCAGCCTGAACGTTGAATAAGCTCCCCTACCCACACCCAGACCCAAGGACACAAGCCTTACTGGCTTGAGATGTTTGAGCACAGCTTCTGTCCAGTCATTGGCTGACCACCAAGCTAGGCAGATACAGGGTAGCCCCTAGGAAACCAGGCTTAAAATTTTTAACTAGAATATATATTTTTTAAATGGAAAAAATCTTCCCTGCCAGCCCACCTCCAAGAAGTCACTTCCACGGATCATGCCGCTGGGCTCAGGTGTTGCCCACCAATCCAAATGAGCGAGCGCCCTTCAAGCCTATGGGGAGAAGCTGCTGGTCTTCATGGCCTTCCCCGCCTTGGCAAAGCCTCCATGTCCAGCAAGCCAGGAGGGATGGGAGCAGCCCTGGGCCAGAATGCCACAGACTCCCGCTGTTCTTACTCAAAATCCAGCCGCTTGGATTATGAGACATATTCCATTGACTTCCAGATCAAAAAGCTTGTTTTTGTCAATTTTGTCCAGCTTTATATAAAGTTACTTTTTTGGGGAGGTTATTTGCTGATACCTGCATTTGGCCATAGGTGGAGGTCCTGCCCTTTTTTTTTTTTCCAGACAGGGTCTCACTCAGTCACCCAGGCTGAAGTGCAGTGGCACAATCACGGCTCACTGCAGCCTCGACCTCCTGGTTCAAGTGATCCTCCTGTCTCAGCCTCCCAAGTACCTGAGACCGTAGGTGCGCACCACCATGCCTGACTAATTTTTTGATAGTTTCAGGACTTTTTTTCTTTTTCTTTTTCTTTTTTTTGAGACGGAGTCTCACTCTGTCACCCAGGCTGGAGTGCAGTGGCTAGATCTCGGCTCACTGCAACCTCCACCTCCTGGTTTCAAGCGATTCTCCTGCCTCAGCCTCCTGAGTAGCTGGGATTACAGGCACTCACCACCATGCCTGTCTAATTTTTGTATTTTTAGTAGAGACCGGGTTTCACGATGTTGGTCAGGCTGGTGTCGAACTCCTAACCTCAGGTGATCTGCCCACCTCGGCCTCCCAAAGTGCTGGGATTACAGGCGTGAGTCGCCGCGCCTGGGCCTTCTTTTTTTAAAAAAAATTAAAAAAAATTTTTTTTTAGAGATGGGGTCTATGTTGCCCAAACTGGTCTCAAACTCCTGGGCTCAAGTGATCTTCTCACCTTGGCCTCCCCAAGTGCTGGGATTGCAGGTATGAGCCACCACTGTGCCCAGCCAGTCCTGCCCTTTCAACCTTTTCTGGTTCTACCCTTTAGATGCGTCTCTGGTAAACAGCTTATAGCTGGATTTTTAAAAATCCTAACTGGATAATTTATTTATTTTGCTTAATGCTTTTTGGATGGATCTATTTTTAACATATTATGTTATACTTTCTACTTATTCCAACGTTTCGGTTTCTTTTTCTTTTTCTTTTTTTTTTTTTTTTTTTTTTTGAGACAGAGTCTCACTCTGTGGCCCAGGCTGGAGTGCAGTGGCGTGATCTCGGCTCACTGCAAGCTCCGCCTCCCAGGTTCACGCCATTCTCCTGCCTCAGCCTCCCAATCAGCTGGGACTACAGGTGGCTGCCACAACACCTGGCTAATTTTTTGTATTTTTTAGTAGAGACGGGGTTTCACCGTGTTAGCCAGGATGGTCTCGATCGCCTGACCTCGTGATCCGCCCGCCTCGGCCTCCCAAAGTGCTGGGATTACAGCCATGAGCCACCGTGCCTGCCTCGTTTCCATTTCTTTATTTCCCTTACTTGACCTTTTTTTGATTAGCTGATATTTTCCTTCATTATTTGCTATTTTCTTCTACTAGTTTGGAAGTAGTACATCCTATTTATATTCTAGTTACTCTAAAAAATTTAACATGCATGTTTGTCTTAACAATATGTAAAGTCACTCAATATCAATACGGCCATGAGGGAATAAGAGGGTCCAGAATTACTGTCTCACCATAAACAGCTAGAAACTGGGCAAAATATATGAAAATCCATTGTTTTCAGATGGGGGACAGCAATCAGTGAAGGACTGTGGTCCCTGAGAGAAAGGAGACAGACTAGGAGAGCTCTACCTCCTGGCTTTCTGACTCAGGTAGAAGAAGCATAAAAATGTGAGCCATCATGAGAAGAAAAATCAGTCAATAGAAACAGACCCAGGGGAGTTTCTGTTGCTGGTCCAGTGTTTAAGGAGGCCAGAAGTCATCAGTCTGTCCTAAGAATGAGTAAAAGTGGAACACATTTAAAATCAACAACTCCTCTTAGGTTTATCAGAGAATTGAAGTCACCGGGCAAACTGCTGCCCCCAAAATTGGGGAGACAGACAGGCGGGCACAGAGAATTACAACTTAGCAGAGCGGGAGGCCAGGCACAGGAACCAGTGCTGGCGTAGGGACACCCGAACTGCAATTGCTGAATTGCTGGGGGTTCAGTGCGGACAAGTCTGAGAGTTAAAACTCTGGGGTGGGGCAGTCTTATGGGGCTCCCATACTTTTGTAAGTTTTACTTTTAAAGGAGCTCAACCAAGTTCTCACAGTGAGAAAAATCTCATCATGCTTCTGGCAGGGGGAGGGGAAAGTGGTCATTTTGAAATATGCCCAGGGCGTTCTGTTCTTAACTAGGCCCGCCCTCAAGAGTAACCCTTACCAGGCCCAACCTATTAGGGTTTTGGCAGAGCCTAACTGACCTGAGGGAAGCAAAATACCCACCTCAGTCTTTTGTAGCCATCCTGGCCCACCTAAGCGGGGCACAATCTGAGAAGCACTGGTGAAATTCACAGTCCAGGGGCACAGGCATGCCCAAAGACAGAAACCTAATCACAGGACTGAATGCTTTTCCTCCCTCCACATTCTGCCTATTTGCAGCAGGTCCTCTTACCCAGTGTGTGTCCAGCTTTTGACAAAAAAAAAAAAAAAAAAGAAAAAGAAAAAGTAAAAAAAAGACAAGGCATACTAAAGGCCAAAAAACACAGTTCAAAAAGATAGAGCCAGTACCAGAAGCAGACTCAGCTATGACAGGGGTGTTGGAATGATCAGACCAGAAGTTTAAAATAGCTATGATTAAAATGCTGAGGGCTCTAATGGAAATAGGAGACAATATGCAAAAACATGGCCACAATTAGCCGCAAGGGAGGATAGGAAATAAAGTTTTTAGCTGTGAAGCCATATACACTATTAACCTTTGGGCATTTTATTTCTAAAAAGGAGAAGCAGAGAATGGATACTGGGGGACACTTAGCAGTCTCTTCCACAGTGTCTTTCATCAGTTTTGGAAATTTCTCAGGCATTGTTTATTAAAATATTTTATATTCCCTATTCTCCTTTTTTTCTTCTAGAAATCCAACTAAATATATGTGTGACCTGTCTATCTTATTGTCTCTCTGTGCTGCATTCTGGGTAATTTCCTTAAATCCATCTTCCAGTTCACTATTTCTTTCTTCAGCTATGTTTAATATGCTGTTTAAACTTTAAATGTCCAATTTCAATTGTCATATTTTTCATTTCTAGGAGCTCTTTTTGGTTTTCTTTCAAGCGTATCTAGTCATTTTATATTCTCTTGCTTTTTTATTACAGTTTCAATATTTCCTTTTATTTCTTTAAGCATATTAATTATACTTATAGTCTTCGTCATATAATTTCAAAGGCTGCTATCTTTGCAGGACTGATACCTGAATTCACATGTTAAATGTTTCTATAACTCATGGTGGCTTGTTTCCTTGTACATTTTAGGATTTTAAAAAATTACGTATTTTGGAATTTTCTATAGCAGTGTTTTGAGGCCTGTGTTTAAAGGAGATCCCTCCCTCCACAGAGGATGTGTGCTTGCTTCTGCTGGTCACTCTGGAGCAACGTGACCTCTGAACCACTTCATTTAAAACTTAAATAGGCCAGGTGCGGTGGCTCATGCCTGTAATCTCAGCACTTTGGGAGGCTGAGGCACTGCACCTGGCCTATTTAAGTTCTATATTGAGACCTCGTTTCTAAAATAAAAACTTTAAAAATGTATTTTATTTATGTTTTAAACTGCTATTTTTATTGGGCTGTCACAATCATCTAAGTAAAGCCTGTATGTAAGATAGTCGAATGCAGCTTCAAGACAAATCCAGGAGCCTTCTCCAGCAGCCAGATCACTGTTTTTTGTTTTGTTTTGTTTTGTTTGTTTGTTTTGAGGCAGGGCCTCACTTTCACTCTCTCATCACTCTCTCACTCTGTCACCCAGGCTGGAGTGCAGTGGTGCAATCCCAGCTTACTGCAACCTCTGCCTCCCAGGTTCCAGTGATTCTTGTGCCTCAACCTCCCAAGTAGCTGGGATTACAGGCACGTGCCACCATGCCCAGCTCAGTATTTTTTTATTTTTATTTTTTATTTTTAGTAGAGACAGGGTTTCCCCATGTTGGCCGGGCTGGTCTTGAACTCCTGACCTCAGGTGAGCCCCCCAAAGTACTGGGATTACAGGTGTAAGCCACCGTGCCTGGCTGAATCACTGTTTCTAAGTCCCTCCGAGAGAGATTCTGGAGTGTCCACTACTCTATGACTAGACCACTCTAAAAGAACAGTCCAGCCTGTGGCTATAAGCTCTCAGGGGAGGGGGAACATTTTCCTTTTATTCCACTTCCCCCCAGATCCAAGGTCAAGATCAGCACACACCCTGTTCTTTATTTGGGATCTATCTTCCTAGGTCACCTGTTCTAGTAGATTTCTGTGGCTGCTGTAATAAATTACCACAGAGTTAGTGACTTACAGCAACACAGATTTCACATCTTCCATTTCAGTAGATCAGCCATCCAAAATAGATTTCACTGGACAGAAATCAAGGTGTTGGTGGGGCTGCGTTCCAGTGGAGGGTCCTGGCTCCTGGGCTAGCCCCAGAGTGGCTTACTCCGCTGGCCCAGAGGATTCGCCTCATTTCTCACCTCATCACCTTGCTCTTCCTTTCCTACCAGCCCAGCCATTCACGCACATGCCTTTAGATTGCCCCCAACATCTTGTGGGTTCTGGGCCACGTTGCTCCCAAAGCCTCCACAGCTTTCTCAGGCTGCACTTGCTCCCCGCCACCCTCCAGCTGCCCTTCCCCTCTCCTACATCTCCATGGTGGAGAGTCACAGCCTTATAGACCCCGCCAGTTACGGTGTGGAGAAGGCATTGGCAGTGTCCCAAGATGAGGAGAGGTGCAGTTCACCTCTGTCCCTTTAGGTGGCCCGTGGGTCTCCATGTTCTCCATGGGGCTCTTCTAGTCCCCAGCCTGTGCCTTTGTAGCCCAAATTCCACAAGCCAGAGAACCACAACACTCACATGTGCCAGTCTGCCCACACCCCTCCCTGTCACTCTCAGGATGCCACCCAGCCGGGGCAGCCCTCAGGAGGCTCCAGGCAGGGCGCAGGGCTGACTTGGCCCGTGTCTCAGGGGTCAGTGGTGAGTGCTGGCTCCTCACTTTTCTGCTCTGTCCATGGCAATGAACATCTATGGCATAACTGCAGTGCTGTGACTGTTGCATTTATCGTTTCTTCCCCCACTAGAAAGTCTGCTCTGAGCAGGCAGAGCTCACTGCTGCAACCTAGTCCCCAGGACAGTGTGTGGCACAGACTAGGGGTTCAAATGGAGATGAATGAATGGGCGACTCAGAGCGTGGGCCAGCGGGCAGTGTAAGCACAAGATGGGAAATGATAACATGGGGCAGGGAGGGGGGTGGCACTTGAGTCCCCGGCCAGCCAGGCACATCCCCCTTTCCACCATGGGCAGTCCAGAGAGACCAAGAGGGCCTCCTTCCCCACCTTCCCCCAAACCCTCCAAGGTGCTCAGGAGGTAGCTTCTCTCTCTACTCAGTATCTTAAATAAACTGTTTATTCAGAAGGAACAATGAAAGAAAGCAACTATGATATGGATTACAAAAACAAACAAGCACAGCTCCTCTCCAGGCTCCAGGGTGAGATGGCCCCGTGCCGCAAAGACTGCCAGCCCTGGGCTGGGTGCATCAGTGGGCTAGCATGTGTGTGTGAGTGCCGACACGCACGCACACACAAGCGCACACACGCACACCCGCCACCCACAGGGGTGTGGACAGAATGAATGACTGTGTGTGTCTGCAGCTTGGCCCCTTCCCCACCCCCCAAAGTAGCAGTGGCTGTGTGGGCCCCGCAGCAGCAAAAGTGAGGCCTTCTTCTTCCCCTCCCCCTCCCCAGCTCTCGCTCTGAGACCCCATCTCCTCCGGCGGTAGTTTGGCCACCCTCACTCACAAAGAGCCCCAGTGATCCCGTCAAGACATCTGGGGGAAGAGGAAAAAAAAAAAAAAAAACAGCCCACCAGATGTGTGGCCGGGAACCTGCCCAGTAGCTCCTAGGCCATGGATGTGTGCGGCCACTGCACCTCTGGGTCCCCATCCCCTGGGAGGCCCCAGCCCCGAGAGGCCCAAGCCCTTGGTGGAGAAACAGGGAGGTGACAACACCAGTGATGGCAAACTCCTCTCCCCCAAGTGGCCATTTGGGGACAGGGGATGGACTGCGATCCAGTCCCTGTGGCAATGAGGTGGCACACACCCTTCCCGAAGGGGGACGCGCAGGGAGGCGCAGGGCCTAGCCGAGCTGGCCGAGCACCCAGGGCCGGGGCCTGGGCCTGGACAACCACCTGGAGAGGGAACCCCCACCCCCATCCCGCAAAGAAAAAAGTAACAGTCGCAGAAGAGGCAGGCTCCGAGCATGGTCCTGCCGTAGGCACGTTGATTAGGACGGCAGCCCGCATGAGGTATTGCGCTCTCCCCCCAGCACCCTGCTCAGGCCGAGCCCTCCCGCCCTCCCCTCCCTTGCCACACGAGTGCGGAGGGACACCCGTGGGTGGGGGTGGGGCAGGGGCCGGCCCGCCGGCCACGGGGCCCTAGGTGGGGGCCAGCTCGAAGGCTCCATCACTGGTGGGGGTGGTGAAGAAGGAGGGCGGGTTGGAGGCCGCAGATGCCTGCCCGCCCCTGCCCTGCTCCTGCGAGCGGCGCTCCTCCAGCCGCAGGCTGCGCTCGAAGTCCAGCAACTGCCCCATGAAGTTGAAGTTGGGGGAGATGTTAGACTTCTTCCTCTTGACCAGGTCATAGGCATCGTTGAGAGAGAGGTGGAGCTTCTGCATGAGGTAGGCCACAGTGACCGTGACAGAACGGCTGACCCCTGCCAGGCAGTGGACGAGCACCCCGCAGTTCTGGGACAAGGCCTCATCTAGATGGGGCAGGACAGGGCCCGGGAGACCCGGAGGGCAGGCGTGTGTGAGGCCAAGGCCTTCCGAAGGGCCCTCAAAGACCCCGTCCTGCCCCCTTGAGCCAGATGGCCACGGCCTGGAGGTTTCGCTAGTGGCCTCTGGGGGCCGCCCTAGCTCTGCCTGTCCCCTAGAAGTGCCACCTTGGCTTTTGGTTCTGGGAATGGCAGCTGGGCTTGGGAGGAGTACTCACAAGGGGGAGGCCAGAGCAGGCCTTGGGGAGGACAGGAGGGAAGGGTGGGCGGGGTGGACTCACCAATGAACTCAATTGCCTCCGGAAAGAACTGCGACAGGTTCTGGCTCCAGTGGTCGGAGATGGGGATCTGCTTGTAGTGAAAGTCGCCATTCTTCTCGAAGAAGTTTGGGAGGTTGGGGGTGACATTGAGGATGTAGCGGATGCCCAGTTTGGCCAGGCTCTCCAAGTTGGCAGAATCCCGGGCACTGCCCAGATAGAGGTTGGGCAGGATCTGGACAGGGAAGGATGCCCGCAGCCCCACTGGTGGGGGTGTGGCACCCTCCGAATCCAGGCCACAGCTCATGGAGTCGCGGTCAGCCTCGGATTCCGCATCAGAGCAGTCGGAGCCCAGGCACAGGCTGCCCAACCCCACCACAGGCACTGGACTGGGTACCGGGGCCATGCTGGAGCCGGCACGGCCACCAAGGCTGGTCTCACACAGGTGAGGGCACTCGGCCTGGAATCTGCTGAAGCCTCCTGTTGGGGAGAGGGCATGGGGCCTGCTGACCTGGCCTCCTGGGCAGCCAAGTGCCTCTGTCTGGGGCTGGGGAGCTGACCCTAGACAACTTGGAGGGTTTGCAAATGTTCCCAAAGGGAACACAAAAACCAGCAGCTTGGTGTGTCCTGGTGCCCACGTGGGGCCCTAGCCACCCTCACTCAGCTGGGGCTGCAAGAAGCTGGGCTCACGCTGAGCCACCGGAAAGGATCTTACACCCCTAGGGTCAAGCTGAGGCAGGTGTGAGGGCTCGACAGAGCCGAGATGTACTGCCAGCCTTAGGGAGGACTGTGGCCATCAGTTAAAGAAAAGGAAGAACTCAGATGTCAGTTCTCTGCCTGGGCATGTCTTGAGCCTCAGGGATGAAGTGGGACCCCAAGATGTGGGGAACTTGGGGGAGAATATGACATTCCACCAGAATGGTTCTAAAGTCTCAAGAAGCCGGCATCTCTATTTACAGATATTATTTCCCCAGGCTGGAAACCTGACACTTTATATGCTGTTGGGGAGGCTAAGGTGGGAGGATCGCTTGAGCCCAGGAGGCTTCAGTGAGCCATGATTGCACCAATGCTGTCTGCCTCCTGCCTCCCTTGCTCATTGCTGAGCAGGTTGGGGAGGCGGGGATGCCCTTGCCGAGGCCCTGGGGAGCCCGCACTTTGTACTTCGCTCTTGAGCATCCTGAGAACTAGCTCAGGTCAGGCTAATTCTCCCCATTTTCCAGGCTCAGAGAGTGGGCTGCTGAGGGTGAAGAACTTGCCCACGGTCACACTCAGGCTTCCCTCCTCTCAAAGCAGCCTGGCAGGCCATCAGGGGACGGGGGCCTCAACTCGCTTTAGAAAAAAAGAAGTGGGGCTGGCCTAAGGTCAAATGAATCCCGAACCCCATGGAAGGAGGGCCCCGCGGCACCTACCCTGGAGGTAGTAGGCCAGGTAGCCTTCCTCTCGCAGCTTCTGCAGCAGGGTGCCCAGCACCGACTCGGCCTCCCACTCCTCGGCCTCGGCCTCGGCCTCCCCGCGCCGGCGCCGGCCCCCACCCTGGTCGTACAGGAGCACGGGGGCAGGCGGGGGCGGCTGCAGCGGCGGCCCAGGCAGGAGCGCGCGCACCGACAGGCTGCCCCTCCGCAGGCGGCGCAGCAGGAGCGCCGGCAGGGCCACGCTCAGCGCCCCACCGATGCGCGCCGACTCGTACAGCTCGCGGCTGCGGCAGTCCAGGAGCAGGAGCCGCGGCCGCGGGGGCGACAGCTCCCGGCGCAGCCACAGGCACGAGCGGCCCAAACCCTCCATGGGCGATCGGCTCCCTACACGCCGGGCCACGGGCGCTGCGGAGAGAGAGAAGGCGTGGTGTGAGCTACCGGAGGGCCGAGGGGGCTCAGACTTGAAGCCGGCCCCGCGTCCTGAAGGCGGGAGCCCAGGGTCCCCCACCGTGAGGACTCCCAACAAGGCGCCCCAAGAAAACCCCCAGGCAGCAGCTCGGCCTGGGGAAGGGTCCTCGAGAAGAGAGGGCTGAGCGGCTAACCGCCCCTTCGAGGCTCATCTTGGGGTACCCTGAGGCCGCAGTCGCCTCTCTCCATACCCCCTTTCTGCTCCTCTCTCGGCCTTCTCGCGAACGCTCCCCAAGTTCGAGCTTCCGACTCTGGTTGGGGGTGTGCGTGTGAGGAGTGCCGTTCGAGGCCTAGATCTCCCCCACGGCCAGGTGGGCCAGGGGAACAGAGGAGGCGCCGAGGTGCTGGGCCTCAGCGAGTCCTCTCAGAGGTGACCTGGCCCCTGGTCCCCCATTTCCCCTCACCCCTAGGAGAGAACAAAAGGAAAGAGACCTGGAGCGAGATCCGGCGGTGGACGACCGCGCGTGGACGTTCTGGCCACGACCACTGCCACGGCGGAACGCGGGGCGCCGTCCCGGGGCAAGGAGTCCCCAGGCCTGGCCGCCAGGAGAGGGCGGGGCGGCGGTGCAGGCTCGCACGTGGAAGCCGAGCCCCGCGCAGCCCGCGCAGCCCGCGCACCGGCCGCTTCCTGGCAGCCGGACTCAGCTTCCACCTTGGAAACTGCCTTCGGACGTGGAGTTACAACTCCGAGGGGCGGGCCGGGGCGGGGCTCCGGGGGCGGGCCCGGCGGGCCGGTGAGCCAACGGGTGCTAGCCGAAGCAGTCGGGTGGGACCTGCGAGTCGGCTGAGCTGGGGCTTCCACCGAGGCGGGACAGGGTCGGGGCAGAGGCCAAGGGCAGGTCAGGGGCCCAGCAGGGGACCAGCTGCGGCTCCCCTGGCCGGCGCCAGCCTGGCCTCGGGAGGCAGGGGGAGGGGTGGGGACCAGAGCCCAGCCCCTCTGCCGCAGAAGCTGCCTCCAACCCAACTCACAGGGTGATACTGGACCATCTTCTCCCCTGCCCAGATCTCAGTGGCCCCATCTCTGTAATGGGCTCATAGCTAGCAGCTTGGGCAAACTTGGGATGCCACCGAAATCACGGAGGGGAGGAGGAAGCAGGACCAGAAACTCAGTGCAGCTTTGGCCCAGAGCTCTGCTGCGGGGCTAGGCAGGCAGGGGTAGCTCCTGGATACCTACCAATCCCAGCCCGCTTCACTTGCACAGGACTGGCCAAAAGCACCCAGAACCCTGAGCTCCCAGCCCTAAACTGGGGCACTCTGCTCTTATCACATTACTGATCCTAAGAGTCACCCCTGGCTCCCCCGTCTGCCTCCTTCCCTTAACCCCCCTTCGGCTGATCAAAGTGGAGAGAAGTAGTTTCTACCTAAATATCTCTCACATCCACGCCTCTCTCCCCTGTCCCCTGCCCTAGCCGAGGGCTCAAATTCATCAGCTTTAGGCCAGGTCACTGTCATGTCTTGCACAACAGTCTCCCTGCCTTCGGGCCTGCAACGACCTGCCCTCCACCCTGCCCTGCCCAGCCCTGCCCAATGTCAGAATGCCATCCACTCAACCAAGGCTGGTGGCCTCCATCCTTTCCTCCATGGGCACAACAGGCGGGACAGATCCACAGGCAGCAAGAGCACTGGACAAGGTCTCAGGTGTGGTGAGCGCTGAGACAGGAGACCAGGGTCAGGGGGAGGTGTCCACAATGCTGATCTGGCTAAAAGTCCCTTCTCTGCTTAAAGCTCAACGAAAGCAAATAACAGTGTTGAAGGAAAATGTACGACAGATAAGATAAAGCTCATACCCAACCAAAAGGTTAAGACCCCTGTAGATAAATGGGCAAAGAACCTGAAAACACTGCATACTGCAGGAAGGAGGGAATGCGGTGGCCTAACAAATATTTGGGGGAAGGTTCAACTTCAGGCGTGGAAGGAAAGCCACTCCAATAAACAAGTAACAATGACCAAGGAGGTAACACTTCCCACCTACCCGCATTAGAAATGTTCTCATTTTTGAGAACACGCAGTGCTGGCAAGATTGCTGTGAAATCAGCGTGCCGTTCAACTGTCGCAGGGTTATATATTGGTACGGCCCCTTTGGAAATTAATCTGGCAATATCAAGAGCTAGGAAAAAATCCCAACCCTTTGACCACTTTTGGGAATCTAAGGAACTAAAGTAAAAGAAAGCAAAGTTATGCACACGAGGATGGGCACCACAAAGCATTTTTCTAACAAGTGGGAAATGCAGAGCAAACTATGAGTCCAAAGACTCCTTTGAGGAGCCATGGAGTTAGAGGAGAAGACGTCTGAGGTCATGGTTAGGTAAGAGGACAGGTGACGGAAAGGTAGGTGGGCCACCTCTAAGGGGCTTCCAGTTTGCCTCTCTCCCTCCCTTTCGGGCAGTGGGTTGCTAGCCGGGGACTCCCAGGACCCTGGCACTGGGCTGCTTTCTGGCCACACCCCCCCCATGTCCCTGCCTCTAACATGAGTCCTAATTCCTGCATCCAAGGGCTTTGGGCAGCTGGACTGTGCCCTTCCTTCTCTTGCCCAGTGGGCATGGGCCCCAGCCCAGGCCTCCCTCCTATGCCCCCTGCCCAGATTCTGAGATTCTGCTCATTCTTCAGGCCCCCTCCTCCAGGCAGCCTTCCCAACTAGGAGCCAGTAGTCTCCCTCCTCTGTGCTGCCTAGTGTGGTCACTTTCCCCCTTTCTCAGTGTGTTCCTGGGGCAGGGACTTTGTCTTCTGTCTTCTGTCTCACAGCCTAGCTCCACGGTGGTGGAGGTGGACACCGGCACCCAGCCTGGGGGCTGCCTCCAGGCCCACTGCAGCTGTGGGTGGGAGCTCAGAGTGGGCAGGGGTTGAAGGCACTGCGGAGGTTCTGCCATGTGCCAGTCTTGTTGTGGATAGTGGGGGTGGCACAGGGCTGTGACCAGCAGGGAGCTGGACAGCCACTTCCCCCGCCCGCCCTGCCGTGGGGGCTCAGTTTGACTAGAGAGGGAGCTCCTGAGGTGCTCAGGGGCGCTCTCTGGAGAGGGCTCCCTGGAGGGGAGAGGAGCTGGGCTGGAATGAGGACGGGGAGAGGAAACCTCCGCAATGGGGAAGGGAGGGGAAGCCTAGGATCCACGGGTCCACGTCTCCCGACGCTTGGCAAGGGGCTCCCCTGCACCTAACTGCGGAGCCCTGCTGGTAAGCCCCCCTACCGGGAGAAAGCATTTGGGAGGACGCCATGAGGGGCTCAATTTCCAAAGTCAGAGCTCAGTGCTCGGGGCCCACAGCGCCTGCAGCACCAGCAACAGGACAAATGGGAACCTGTTGCCACCTCCGCACTGCAGGGCTGAGCGCAGCCAACCCCCTAACCCCCCCCTCACCCGCGACCCTCGCCGGGCCGCCCCCACTCAGGCCCCCTGTAGCGCCGGCTCTGGGCGCCGCCCCGCCGGCAGCCGCTCCCGGGTGCGCTGTGCTGGGGGAGGCCGCGCCGCGCGCCCGGGCCTCTTCTGGCCCCCTCCGGCGGGCGGAGCCAGGCCGCGCGCTCGCTGCCCGCCGCAGGGTGGGCGCTGCGCCTGCCGCCCCCGCCCCCGCCGGGCGCCCCCGCCCCCGCCCCCGCCGGGCGCCCCCGCCGGGCGCCCCGGGCCTCTGCCGGGCCGGGCCAGCGCCCCCTGGAGGCCGCGGGGACGCCGCCTCCTGCAGGCCTCGCGCGCGCAGCGTGCGCCCTCTGGTCCCGGGAGCCTCCCGAGAGCGGCGCCGCGCCGCCTTCCCCCACGAAATGCACCGTTCCCGCCGGGCTCAGTGACAGGATTTCGGCTGTCGCGGCCGGGTCACATGGCCAAGAGCACAAGTCCCAGCGACAGCGTGCCTGCCAAATCCAGTGTCTTTTCCACCAAATCCACTTTCTGCTGGGGATGGCTTTCTGCTTTTCCTGGTCGGTCTCCTCGCGGGACTGGGAGTTCCTCCAAGGCAGGAACGGGTGTGTGCCCGGCCCCAAGCTGGCCCCAGCCCCCAGTGCAGGGCCTGGCACGCGCCCGGCGCTCGCGGAAGAAATGCTCGTTAACAAAGAAGGCATGAATGAATGAAAGCAATTGTTGCCTGAGGGAGCTGCTCCTGCTTTTCCTTCTGCCGATCACACACTCCTCCCCCACCCCGACACGCACAAGCACACGTGCACACACAGCCCTCCCCGTAACACACACGCAGGCAGGCACCCAGACAGCGCGCGCGGACGCCAGCCCCCATGGAACCCACCTACTACGTGCTTGCCGGGCAGCTGGCTCCCCTTTGGTCCCACCTGGGCCGCCTCCATTTCAGCGCCGGGCTCTTTCCGCCGCCTCCCCGCCCCTCCCCGGGGACCCTGGCTTCCACATCTAAGTACCCTACCTTGGACCCCAAAGTGCCTTCTTTATCTCTTAGGGAAGAGGCCAAGCCAGTCGCTGGGGAGTCTCAAGGTCTGTTTAGGGAGGCACCTGGGGGGCCCAGGGCTGCTGAGCCGCTGCCGAAGGAGAGCCAGAGGTGCCTGGCAGGGATGCCACCAAATGCTGCAGCCTCTAGAGCCCGCGTGCCAGGTGTTGGGGGGAGGGAGGGAGGGACTCAGAGATGTGCTGGGGGGTGTCGAAGGCTATTTGTGATGGGCGCGGGGCAGGGTGCTGGAGAGCGTGAATCCAGCAGGTGTGCGCGCGTGCTGGGGTGGATGAGAGTGCGCGTTGGAGATGCTGGAGGTGTGTGCCTGGGACGTGGGGAGCGTCAGCCGCTGGGATGTGGGTTTCTGATGGGACCTCGCTCCAGGGTGGGTGGACTGCAGTGCCTCTGGGCTGGCAACGTGGGTGGGGTGTCTGTAATGGGCAGATGGGGAGTTCGAGGTGGTGGGGGCATGGTAGGGGGAGCTATGTTAGTGCAGGTATCGCAGTGATGTGTTGGAAGCGTGCGTGTGCGCCTGGGTGTGTACTGGGGCGTGGCAGGGTCTCGGTGGGTTGGCATGAGTTGGGGACAGTGGTGAGTGGTGGGGCAGGGGCTATTAGTGTGTGCACTACAGGCACCCGGGTCTGTGGTGCGTGGTTTGTATGCGCGCGAGTGTGCAGCCGGTGTAAGTGGCAGGGGACACGGGAGGTGCACGGGCGGGGTGCGGGGGTGTGCGGAGCAGCACCGAATGGGTGTCGTAGGGGCGCGTGCGCCGGCTTCGTGGGGTGTGTGTTGTCAGGACTTTGGGGGTGCAGGGTGGAGGAGCGCACGTCGGGCGGGGGCAGCCAGGCCGGGTGGGGTGGGGGTCCCCGGGGCGCCGCGTGCTCCACTCACCTCCTCTCTGCTCGGTTCTCCGCGCCGGTTCCCTGCGTCGCGGCCAGGAAGTTTCCGAAGCTCGGGCGGCGGGAAGCGCCACTGCAGCCGCCTAACGCCACCGGAACCCCGGGTGGCGGCCTCTCCTGGAGCCAAGGGGCAGCCGCCGCCTCCGCTGCGGAGGGAAACTCCAAATCCCGCCTCCGCCGCCGCTGCCTCCTCCGCCTCTGCCGCCGCCTCCTCCCCTCCAGTCGCCGTCTTCTCCGCCCCCTGCCCAGGAGGGGCACTGTAGCTGGCGGCTCGCGGGGAGGGAGCGGGGAGGGACCGCGGCCTGCCCGGCGTCTCCCTCCACCTCCCACGCCCTCCCCCCCCCCCGCCTTCCTCCCACCTGCAAGCCTCTGCCCTCTAGGCCAGTCCTGCCCGACGCGCCCTGCGCTTTCCGGTCCCCAGTGGCGCTACTGAGTGGGGGCTCCGGAGCTTGGGGCGCGGGAGTGGGGTTGGGGGCCCTGAACTAGGCTGGGCCTGGGCTAGGGGGACGGTTACAGCGCAGAATCTGCACTGGCACCCCAGCGAAGGGGCCCATTGAGGACTGGGCACAACTTGGTCCCCCAGAGCCACCTCCTGCTCCCACAGTGGAGAGCGTATAAAGTCTGGCTGACAGCGCTGCCAATTCCATCCCCCACCCCAGGTCCCCCTGCAGTGTCTCCTCTCATTCTCATGTGTCAGATTCTGGCTAATAGTAATAGCATTTGAGCCCCAGTGCCTGGAAGGGGTGGAGCCAGGACGTTTGGGTGGGGGAGGGGCTGGAAGCGAGTAGGGAGCTGCTGTTGTCACTAGGTCCCGTTAGCTTTCTCCTCTGTGCCAAAGGTCACACGCATTGCCATCAAGGACCTCATTTTATCCTTACAGCAGTTCTGGAAGTCTGAGGAGATCGTCTCCATGCTACAGCCAGGGAAACTGAGGCCGTGTAGTGGCAGAGTAGGATGTGGCTTGGGCTGGCTGAGTTCAGAAGCCTAGAGCCTGAGCGAGTGTGAGTGTGGAAGATTGCGTGGGGAGGGGAGGCAGAGGACAGCCCGCGGAGATGTGCACCTGGCCTTTCTGGGGCTCCCAGACCAGCAGTGTATGAGCCCGGCCTCGTGCCTGCAGTGGGGGATTGCCTGAGACCCGGCAGGAGGCTGTGAGCATCAAGGGCCGTCTTCTCTGCCCAGGAAGCGCAGGATAAGGTGAGGCCAGGCAGGGCTGGGATGCCAGCAGCTCCGCTGGCCGCTTGGCTGTGTCTGCCGCAGCGCTGAATTCCCCTGAGTCATTACCCCTGGAAGAGACGAGGGCAGCAGCTTTGCCTCTGGAGCCCAGGTCCCTGTCCCATCTGGGTCTCCATTTCCTGGTCTGTACGTTTGGGGAGAGAGGTGGGACCATGTGATCTCCAAGGGCCCTCCTAGCTGTGCTGCAGTTTCAAGCCATGGTGCGTGAGCTGGGAGGGTCCTGCTGTCGCCAGCCAGGCCTGCCCACCCTGCTCTGGGCCCCGACTGCTCCTTTGCACCTTTTCAGCCTTGGCAGCAGCACAGCCCCTCCTGGGAGCAGGCCTCTGGCCCTGCAACCCTCTCCCTGCTCTGGACGCTGGGCCTCATGGGACTGCACTGGGGCTCTCCCCTACAGCCTTGGGGAGTCAGGCTGCCCAGGACTTGAGCTTGCACCCACCCGAGCCACGCCACGCAGGCGAGCACATGCAGCTGCCACTGGTGCCCATACTGCTAGATGTGCTGAAGTTACGGAACCTTTCCTAAGAAATCAATATTACATAGAAGCCGTGCCCTAAAAACAGGGGGCTGGCTTTCACATTCCCCCTCCACCGAAGGCGCCTCCTGTTTGGGAAGGACGTATGACAGCTGTGCCCGTGGCCTGGGTGCCCAGCTGACCCCCGGCAAAGGCTTGGTGGGTGAGCCGACTCAGAGGAGTTTCTAGCAAGGTTTGTTAACATCCCCCGCCGTCCGCCACCATCCCGTGCTTTAGTGACTCAGGGCTGAGAGGCTGGCGGAGAAACATTTGGGTTAAAGAATGCCACCCTCGCCCCTGCACGGCTCCTACTCCAGCCCTCCTGGTGTCTCTGCTTTCCAGGCAACAAGACCCATCCATTGCCGGAAGAGGAGCATGCAAAGGCCAGGCCTGCCCGGAGATGCCCAGGGAGCTCTCGAAGCACAGGCCTGCTCGGCCTCAAGAAATAGCGGTTCCCTCTTCATCCCCAGGGCTGGGGAAGAAAATGCAGAACGCTCCCAAGGGGGACTTGAGTGAGTGCAAGTTTGCTTCGCAGAACTGAGGGCACAGCTGGGCCTGTGACTCTGAAGCAGCTGGGTCCATCTGCTGCTGATGGGAGTCTCAGGGTGAGGCAACGGGGCCGCCCCAGCCCTCGCCCTCCATTCCACCCGGAACCCCAAGGCCACTGCCGTCCTTCCTGTCCCTTCCTTGGGGATGGCCATTGGGAAGTGGCCATCTTGTTTCCTGTCAGACCCCATGCCCTCCCGAATCCCAAAGGTGCTCCCCAGAGACCTTGAAAGCAGCCGCAGGAACTGCCAGCTCCAGGCAAGGTGGAGGGGCGAGGGAGCTGCACTTTGCTTGGGGTAGAGAGGTCTTCAGCCTGGCAGTGCCTCTGACGTGGAGGGCTTTGGCTGGAGGCACCTGTATCTGTTAAGGGAAAGTTTGTTCAGAGCCCAATTCTGGGCCACTCTCCAGGCAGATGAGGTTTTGGGGAGAGACCGTGGGAAAGGTGATGGCCGTCAAAGCCTCACATCTGGCACAGGGGCAGGCATGTTCCTGCCGTAAGCCAAGCGCCCTCCTCAGGGCCCCGCCCAGGGTCCCCAGGCTGCCCTGCTGTTGGCTTGTCTCAGCACACCACGGCGCCTGCCGCTGCTGCCTCGAGTGCTGGGTCCTCCCTGCCTGTGTCCCTGCATGGAACCCGGATCACATCTGGGTAACCATTGGGTCCTACAGAGATGGCTTCTGCAGCTGAAGCCTTCTGTTCACGTGACAATGCCCCCCGCACCAACCCTCTGCACTCTCCCAGATCTGAAGCGCTTCAGCCAGCATCTTCTAGATGTACCCCGCTACCAGTTACCATGTCTTCAGAAGCACCCTACCTGTCTGCAGCTGCTCCCAAAGGAGCCCTGCCCAGACATTTGAAACAAAATGGCTCTGAAATGTCACTTGCAAATGAGGTCAAAGGCAGGCCAGCCGGGCAGCTGAGTGCCCAGGGGTGTGAGCACCAGGGAGGGACAGGAGGTAGGTGAGAGGGACGGGAGGGGGCAGAGCATAGAGCTCCAGCCTGTGCAGCGATTGATTTCTGCGGGCCGGGACCTGGAGAGCCATCAACACCCCCATTTGGGGAGGGCTCAAGTTCAGGTTCAATACAATCCCCCTCTGGCCAGCTGCACTGGCTCCCTCTCCTTGTCTTGTCCTCCCGAGCAGCAGTGCATGTGCGTCTGGATATACATTACAGATGATATAATCCTTTTACCGGGAGAGCCAGCCACCCACACCCCTGGGCTGGACAGGGGAAGGGAAGTGAGGGGAGACAAGGAGGCTCTGTCCAGACCCGGTGCAGGGGAAGAGGAGGAGAGAGGGCAGCAGGTGACTTTCCCGCGTGGCCCAGGGATGTCCAGGGCTAAGGGAACCAGGAGAGAGGGGAGCCACCAAGGGTGAAGTGATGGGTCTGGGGAGATTGGGGGTGCCAAGGATGTGCCCAGTCCACCTGGCTCCCCTGCTGCAGATCCCCCCAACCTTTGCCCTTTCTGGCCACATTTCAGCATCCTCCACCCCGCCCCCCTGCCAGGAACATGCTTCTCCAGTCAGGGTGTCTCATCACAGGTAACAAGATAAGACACGAGATAGGCAGCCATGGCCAGGCCCAGGCAGGGGCTTGTGGCAAGCGCTTGCCCTGGCTCAGATGTCTGTGGGGTGGAGAGCGGCTCCTGGAGGCTGTGGGTTTTTCTCATCTCTCTCCTCGGGGGCCTCTGCCCCTGTGCGCTCTGTCCCAGCACCTGTTGGCTTGTCTGGCTGCCTCCCTCCACCACTCCCCATCTCCTCCCAGCACCGAAAGGCCCAGCCTGGTGGGCCCCATTGGCTTACTGCACCCAGACCCATCCCAACCCTCAGGCTGCTGAGCCCCTTGCTGCTCTGGCGTCTGGGAGCACCCAGCACCTCTCCTGCCCACCGCTGCCACTTGCCCAAGGCCCTGCAGTGATCAGGGGCACAGCTGGAGACAGAATCACAGCTGTGGGTGCCACGAGTCACCTTCCAGATAAGGAGTCCCAGCTGACGGAGCTGTCCTGAAGCTTCCACCTTGTGTGCAGGCCCCTTGGGTAATGGTAACAGCAGCTCCAGGGACAGATGAGAGTCTCCTCCCTCCCACCACTGGCGCCATGACCGTGAGGACAAGCCATGCTGTTTGCTGCACTTCTTGTTTGCTTCTGGATGAGGATGCTGAAGTATGGAATGGGGGGGCAGTGACCGGGCTATGGGCCCCATGGCCAGGGCGCCCCTCCGCGGGGAACTGCCTCTGCCCTTGAGTGGCTCTTTCTTATAGGCTGGGGGACAGGCAGGAGGGGAGCTGCTGGCCCAGGCCTCAGTCACCTGGCAAGCCACCGACCTGGCCAGAGCAAGGAAGGAGGCAGCTCCCTCCTGGTTGCAGAAGGGCGCTGGAGAGCCATGGGTGCAACCCGAATTGCAGAGAAGACCTGGCCTGTCCTTGAATGTGGGCCGCCCCCGCCAGGGTGGAGTTCAAGGCTGTGGTCCAGAGCATGTGCACCCCAGCCCAGGTGCGGGCCTTCTCCTCTGTCACCGTCTCTTAGCCCTGCTGCCCCCCATCCCTGGGTTCTCGCTGCCCCCTCTTCATTCTCCTGCCTGAGAGCCTCGCGACGGGAAGGCTCGGGATATTCCTGCCAGCTCTCTGGGGAGTTCTCCCGTCTAAATTTAGAGAGCAGCTATTACCCCTCAGTACCTGCTTCCCACATCGGTGGCTGATTTGGGTCCCAAGAGCCCCAGAGAGGAGAGCAGTGCAGATGCGGTGCCACGTGACCTGCCCACACCTCGGGGCCGGCTTCTGGGCAAAGAGAAGGTGGAGAGGAGGGGGGAGGTGAGAAAGGTGGCAGCCACATCCCAGGGATCAACCGCATCCACGTGGAGAGGGCCAGTGGGCCTCTGCCTGAGAGATGCCATGGGTGGGAAGGGGACAGCCAAGGCTCCTTGTGTGGGGTCAGGCATGCAGCCTGGCCTTCCCAGTGGGAGGCTGTGGCAGGTCACTGAGCCCCTTCCAGGGCTTCCTACTGCCCTGCCTGCAACGACAGGGTAACCATCTCCACAGCCATCTCCCTTCCACCACTGCACACTGCATGCCCACTGCCATGTCAGTGTTACACAGAGAAAAGGAGGGTGCACAGAGGGGGCTCTGGGAGTTAGTCATCAGCCTTGGCCACTGCTGTCACCGCCTGGAGCAGGGCCTGAGACTCGTTCTTCACTGCCCTTTGGGCTCCAAGAAGAACGGCTGTGGCTGACATGGGCTAGGACCATGAGGGTGACCCAGGGTCCAGTCTGTCAGCCTGTAAGGCTCAGCTCTCAGGACGCGTGGTTGGAGAGCTGGCCAGAGCCATGAGGACCATGGCTGCCTGTTCTTCTCAGCCCTAAAGGGGAAAGCAGGAGAGGCTGAGGATGGGATCCCCAGGACCGTGAGCCTAGGTGGACTTCCCGGTCGGCAGGGCAGCCAGCTGGAGACTGGCTTCCTGGAGGGGTCAGTGTCCCGTCTCCAGAGGATCCAAGCAGAAGCCGCAGGGCTGCTGCCTTTCGTGTGCTACCCGCTGCAGTGGTGAGCCCAGCCGGAGGGAGGTGTCACAGATGGCCGGCGCTGAGGCTGGCTCCTTGGCATCTGAGGATTGGCCTGCTCCCAGCCCTGCTCCCTGGCTGGCTGTGGTCAGAATTGCCCTACGGTGGATGGTGGATGGTTCCTTGGAGCTCAGCACCGGCAAGGCAGGGAGATCTGCCTGGAAGCTCTTGGGCCGGGTCTCCTGGCAGGCGGCGTCTCTGATGCATGCTCACTTCCCTCTTCTCGACCCAGCTCAGCCAGAACCTCAAGGGCCCCAAGGGAGCCACAGTGAAGGCCCTTGCTCGGCCTCTGAAGGGTCTTTTGTGTCCTCATAGTTTGGGTCGGTGCTACCTGTCGCTTGTCACTTCTCATGTTGCCCGAAGATCTGTAGGAGCAGGAGCTGGTGACCCTCCGCACACTGCCATCCTGCTTCTCTGAGCATGTCGCTTATTGATTGTTGTTTTGGGGGAGGGATGAGTGTTGGGACCTCCTAGCCCACCACCTGGCTGACGTCACTCCAGTGCTCATACACTGGCCTGTGACACCAGGTCTCTGCCTCAGGCTCCTGGGCCCAGCTGCCCCCAGGTGGGTTCCCTCGGGTGACCTCCAGGCTTCTCAAACTCACGTGTCCCAGACACAAGCCCAGGGCTCTTATCTCAGTGACAGCCACATCAGGTCTGCCTGGCTAGGCTCTGTAGGCCGCAAGGGAGAGAAGTGTCCAGAGGCTGTCTTCAGGAAAAGGGGACCTATAGTGCCCAGAACGTCCTCTCCTTAGCCAAGCCCACCTATCCCCCAGGGCTCCTCCCATCCCCATGTCCTCCATCCTCTGGCCCTCATCCCCTGGCCACCAGCCTTGAGCCTGCCCATCCTGACCTCCCTAAAAGGCCTGAGCATCTCACAGTTGTTCCACGCCACCCCACAGCTTCCAAGTCAAGAGCCCCCTGTGGCCTGCTTTCTCCTGAGCTGCAGCCGGTGGGTGCTGTGTGTTCTCCCACCCGCCTCCCCAGAGCCCAGGCCAGCTGGCATCGCCTTCCTTGAGAAGTGGCGGCTTCCAGACGGGACTCATCTGCCTCCTGTCAAACTCCAGGGCCTCCGAGCCTCTTCCTCCACCTGCCCCTGCTTGCTTGGGCCCCCTCCTAAGGCCTCCCTCCTCATGCCCACCCCCTCCTGGTTTTCTTTCCCCCACTCTGGCCACTTGTCCCAAGTCTCTTTCTCATGTCCCTCTTCTGGGGGACGACTGTGACATCAGTGTCTCCTGGGTTCCATGCCTGTAACTCCATTGCCACCTGGATGTCCCAAAGTTCTTCCCTCCACACCCCAAACTCGGGGGTGCCCTTGATTCCTCTCTCTCCATAAGCACCCCTCACATTGCTGGATTTTCTCTTGACCCAGGCCCTGTCCCCTCTTGCTTGGACGACAGCCCCAGCCTCGCACCCATCCTCCACATCAAGGCCAGAGGAAGTGTCCTTGCCCAGATGCCTGGCCACTCCTCCTCTCAGCCCCCTTCAGTGGCCCCTCGTGGCCTCAAGGACAAAGTCCAGCTCCACGGCCCTGAGCCATCTGGCTCCTGCACGCTTCCCCGGCGTCCTCTCCCCCACTTCCTCCAGGCCCACATTCCAGCCCCAGCTCGCGCCTTGCAGTTGCCAGAATGAAGCAGGATGTCGCGTGTTCCCTTGCCTTATTCTGAAGAAGGTCACATGCTGAGGCTCCAGGTGGACAGATACTTTGGAGGGGGGGCACTGTTTAGCGTACTGCAGTCCTCTCTCTGTTCCCTCACTTCATGTCCATCACATGTGCAAAGTACATTCACCGACATCTTTGCCTGTGTCCCTGCACCCTCCTGCTGTACACGCTGCCCCACATCTGCCTGGCAGGGCACTCATCTTTCCAGCCTCCCCTCAATGCCGGTGCTGGCACGAAAGTCCTTTCTTTCCTTTGCTAGGACCACCCAACACAGAATGCCTGTGTCCCGCTTGCCCCGGACCACTGCTGTCCTTGGCTGAGGAGCAGACAGGACATTTGGAGGAGTGGCATCTGTCTCCAGGGCTTTGCACCCGGCCTGGCTCTGGGATGGGGCCGTAGCAATGTGTGTAGACCCCAGGAGGGAAGGAATTAAAGAGCCTGAGATTCCTGCTCTGGTGGCCCTGTGCGGCTGTGTCTGTAGGTAGGGTGGGGCAGTGGGTGGGGAGTGGGTCAGGGCTCCTGGGCCACTGCCTGGCCCCCTGCGCTCCCTCTACCCTTCACTGAAGGAGGAAGCCGGGCCATAGCACAATCGTGGGAGGGGGTGCCTGAGATGGAGATGGGCAGGGTTGGGGTGTCCCCCAAAGGAGGAGGGGAGGGGGTGAGCATGCACAGCAGAAATCAACCCCTCCAAGTCCTGTCCCCAGCGCAGCCATGGTGGAGAGAGTGGGCACCTGTGCATGAGCACAGGGTTGTGCGAGGGGGATGCCGCTGATGACAGATGACGATGAAAGGCTTGGGGCCTGGAGGAGCAGCTGGGCACAGCCTCTGATGGGCTGTGGGGCGCACTGAAAGGGAGATGTGGAACCCCACATTCGTGTCATGTCCTGGCCTGAAAGGGGTCCTCCCGCCTTTGCAAGATGCCCCACTCCCTCCAGGCACCCCTTGGCCTGCAGTGGGCATGGTCCTTACTCCCCTCAGGGGGTTGCTTCTTGGCTCGGTGTCCTGGCACCGTGTTCCCTGCCTGCAATGTCCTCCCCTCCTCCCTGTTGGCCCCACAGTGCTGGGCATGCCCCTCAGGTGCCCTGCTTCCCTCCCCTGTGGCATCGGCCAGCTGGTGAGGGCATGGGCGCTGCAGATGCCTCTGTGCTCCAGTGTGCCTGGCATCGGGCCTGGGCACAGATTTCTGGTGGGTTATTTATTTATTTATTTTTTGAGACAGGGTCTCACTCTGTCACCCAGGCTGGAAGGCAGTGGATCAATCACAGTTCACTGCAGCCTCAACCCCCTGGGCTCAAGCAATCCTCCCACCTCAGCCCTCCAAGTAGTTGGGACAACAGGCACGCACCACCCACTTGGCTAATCAATTTTTTTTTTTTTTTTTTTAGAGACAGGGTCTCCCTATGTTGTCCAGGCTGGTCTGGAACTCCTGGGCTCAAGTGATCCTCCTGCCTGGGCCTCCCAAAGCACTGAGATTGCAGGCGCGAGCCACTGCACTGGGTACCGAGTTCTGAGTGGAGCGTGGCGAACTGGGGCGGCTCTCTGCCTGGCTAGGCTATTGGGGCCCAGAGAGGCCCATGCCCGCAGGTGGCACTCGAGGCACACCCCGCAGTCCCTTCCCTGCCCAGGTCCTCCCCTTACCCTCATCTTGGTGTGTACCATGCGGCCTCATTCTTTCTGTGGCCTTGTCCTGTCTTGGGAAGACTGGGAATTCCTGAGTGAGGCCCATGGGCCTGCTGTGGAATCCCTTTCTCCCGTGCACTGGTGTGCCCCAGAGCCCGAGGGCACCGAGCCTTTTCTCCTCCCGCCCCTCACCTGCCCACCTGTCCCCACTTCTGCTCCAGGGAGCCCGCTGGGTCCCTGTTGCTGCTGTCTGTCCCTTGTTTCTGCCATTCCCCTTCTCTAAATGCACCCTGACCTCTGTCGGAGGCCCCTCCGGCCTTCCCAGCCCAGCCCGGGCCTAGCCCTCCTCCCTTCTCCTGGCACCCGGGCACCCTTCATGGTTTCATGATGCTCCAGGTGCCTGTGCGCCGTCTCAGAGAGCACAGAATGTGGCTGCCAGGGCCAGGCTGGCCACAGGCCTCCCAGTCTCCCTCAGCTGGCCTGGCCTGAGGCGGGCTGGCCACCCACCAGGGGCTGGCTAGGCGTGTACTAGGGGAATAATGGGGGACAGGGGCAGGAGGACGGCCAGCTGCCATGTCATCACAATGGTGGTCCCTGGGACACCTCTGCCTGGAATTCTGTGACCAGTCAGCTGCAGGTCATGGTTACTGAGGAAACCGAAGCCTTGTGTGAGTGCTCGTCATCTGGGAGGAGGGATTCGGGCAGAGTGCGCCTCCGTGAGGGACCGGGTGCTCGGGCGACTGCCTGAATCCTCCTGGGCGGGCTCAGAGATGTGCGCTGAGAGCCTGGCTGCTCCCAGGGCTGCAGAGGCCCTGGGTGAGACGGGGCTGGAAGCAGTGAGGAAGCTGGCCCTGTCCGGAGCCAGAGCAGCCACACTGCGTCCACACATAGCTGTGCATATACCTTCACAAGGATGGGGACAGCAGAATGCCTCTCAGCCACATAGGCTGACTGGCAAGGAGGCAGCCAAGGTTGAGCTATATATATATATGTATATATATATCAAAGGATACAATAAAGACAAGCCTAACATTTTCTAGTACAGCCTTAGTATAGAGCTTGCTGTGGAGGCAGAGATCACAAGCCAGAGAACACCAAAGATCAGCCACAACCCGACAGAAGCCAGGGGAGAGGCCTGGGACGGACCTTTCCCTCCAGCCTTCAGAGGGACCACAGCCCTGCCGACACCCTGATCTTGAACTTCCGACCTCCAGAGCTGGGAGAGAATAAATGTGTGCTGTTTTCACACATCCCGTGTGCAGCATTTTTTGACAGCAGCTCTAGCAAATGAATGCAGCACTTCGGGAGTTTCAGGAAGCTTTCTTAAGTGCTCTATCGTTTAACTCAAAAAGATCCCGGTGAAGTTGAGGGTCTTAGCACTTCACAGATGAGGAAATGAAGACTCTGAACATCTGAATGACTTGTTCATACTAATTCAGCCAGCTGGAGGTAGACCCAGAGTTCAGTTAAACTCTTCGACGTGAAGTCTGGATCCAGGAAAGTAAATGTAAGTGCTCTAACATCTTCCAGCTTCCCGATATATTCAGGTTTTAATGTTTTTTGAAAGCTTTGAGCTCTCCAGATATTGTTCAAGTCAACTCTCTCCCATGCACCAACCTGCCTCTGAGAAACTGATTCCTTTTTAGGGAGAGAAACAATTGCTATAAATGTCCCCCAGGGCACTGCTTTAGCTGCATCCCACAAATTTTCCTGTTTTGTAGTTTTGTTTTTGACTATTTTGGTGTATTTAAAAAGTTTTTCCTTCAGACTTCCTCTTGGACCCATGGGTTATTTAGAAGCATGTTGTTTACTTTCCTGGTGTTTGGAGATTTTGCTGTGATTCATTTGGAATTTGATTCTATTGTGGTCAGAGGACACACTGTATGATTTTAGCTCTGTTAAATTTGTTGAGGTTTGCCTGGGATATTGTCTATATTGGGATGTGCCCCATGGGCGCGTGGAAAGAAAGGTATTCTGCTGTTGCTGGGCAGAGTGTTCTATAAATGTCTATCAGATCCTGTTTATAGATGGTAAAGTTGAGTTCTTTTATAATTTGCTGATTTTCTGTCTAGTTGTTTTGTCACTTTTTGAGAGAAGTGTGTTAAAATCTTCAACCATAATTGTGGATTTGTCTATTTCCCCTTCCAGTTTTATTAGAGTTGTTTGTTGTTGAGACAGGATCTGGTTCTGTTGCCCAGGCTGGAGTGCAGCAGGATAATCACAGCTCACTGCAGTCTCAACCTCCCAGGCTCAGGTGATCCTCCCACTTCAGCCTCCCAAGTAGCTGGGACCACAGGCACACACCACCACACCCGGCTAATTTTTATATTTTTTTGTAGATATGGGGTTTTGCCATGTTGCCCAGGCTGGTCTTGAACTCCTGAGCCAAAGCAATCTGCCAGCCTCACTCTTCCAAAGTGCCGGGGTAACAGGCATGAGTCACTGCACCTAGCCCTCCAGTTTTATTAGTTTTTGCTTCACATGTTTTGCAGCTCTGTTGTTTGGTGTATATGCATTTAAGATTGCTATGTTTTCTTGGTGGAATGCCCCTTTATCATATACAGTTTTGTTGTTGAAATGAATTTTAAAGACTTTTATGCAGGTGATTTTTTTTTAACCAGTTACAGTTTTCGTGATATTTGGGGCCTGGCAACAGAAGAGGGTCTCAGCGAACAGAGACTCAACTCAGAGGAGGTAGTTTTGCTTTCTTTAGCTATTCTAGACCGAGACGGAGGAAGAGGAAGGACAGCACCTCCCTCTGCCCCTCACCATGGAAAAAGGACAAAGCTACCAGTGAACATTCTCATCCACTTGGAAATGCCAATATAACAGAAGCACAAATGGGGCTGCAGGTTTTGATAAGAAACTTGTAACTCCTTAAAGAGGTGTTTGATGAATTGTTTATTCTGCCTCTGACATAGACTCATATTTAACAAGCAATGGCAGCTCATGGCTGATATTGAAACAAGGTCCTTGGTTTTTTCTTAGTTAAATCCTGGTCTACATTATGGCCTTTCCTGAGTGTGTGTTCCGGTAGAGTAACTGCTGGTTGGTGATGTTAACTCAGAGCTTGTCTTTAGGGAGAAGCGTGATGCAGTAAGCTCCCAATCCGTGCCTGTGGCGTGAATGGATGAACCAATTCGGTTGGGTTCTGGGGACAATCTAGGTCTGTGATAGTTACTGGGATGGTGGCTGAGGTCTCAGGAGCAAGTGACTCACTTTTAACAAGTAGCTCACAAGACCCACAGGTAGGACAGGACCAGGGAAAGCCACTGGTTCTGCAGAGGAAGAGGGCAGGCCACTGAGCTGCCGCTCAAAGTAGGAGTTCACCAGGTGGCTCTGGAAAGCAAGTCGTAGCAGGCTGGGGGCAGAGCATGGGCAAGAGCATGGAGGCACAGAAATACTTCCCCTGCTCAGGGACCTAGAAAGAGGGCCCGTAGGCCGGGCGTGGTGGCTCTCGCCTGTAATCCCAGCACTTTGGGAGGCCGAGGCAGGTGGATCAGTTGAGGTCAGGAGTTCGAGAGAAGCCTGGCCAACATGGTAAAACCCCGTCTCTACTAAAAATACAAAAATTAGCTGGGTGTGGTGGTGCACGCCTGTGATCCCAGCTACTCAGGAGGCTGAGTCAGGAGAATTGATTGAACCTGGGAGGCGGAGGTTTCAGTGAGCCGAGATCGTGTCATTGCATTCCAGTCTGGGTGACAAGAGCAAGACTCCATCTCAAAAAAAAAAAAAAAAAAAAAAAAAAAGAAAGAGGGTCCATAGTATTCCTGGAGTCTACTGCACCACAGGGCGTTTGTGCGTGTGCTCATGTGCGTGTGCACGCAAGTGTGTAGATATTCAGGATAAAAATGAGGCTGAAGGTCGAAGAGCCTGGATGTGCCACACGGCTGCCCCATCAGAGGAGGGAGCTGCGGGGAGGGAGACAGCAGAGGCTGCCCTTTTGTTCAAGAGCCTCAAGATGCTTCCTGAATGCCAGCTCGGCTCCTGGAGTCCCTGAGGCAGAGCGCACTTGCTCCCCTGGGTCATGCACAAATGCACTCACGTGTGTACACAGACACAGACATGCACAGGCAGACAGACAGACAGACACACACACACACACACACACATACACACACACACACACGGGCCTGCCTTGTTCACTGGTGCAGCCCTCCCCAGGCTCTCACACAGCCTCCTGCACACTCCTGCCTGCAGGCACACAGGCAGGCACTCCCGCGTGTTCCGAGTGTGTGCTCACGTATGCTTCCTTGCCAGCCTGATGCTGCTGGCCTTTGAGGCGCCCCTCAGTGCCGCCTTGCTCCTGGACCCGGTTTTAGCTGGCTGCCTGGGGCTAATCCCTTCCCTTGCCCCCTACCCCCGCTCCTGGCCCTCTGTACCCTCCAGAGTGTGGGTGAGAGGGTCCTGGTGGGGCAGGCCTGCTGGGGGAGGGAGGGAGGTCCCCTGCCCCACAACTGGGCCACAGCATTCAGTGCCGGTTGCTGGCCCTACCAGTTGAGTCCTCACGGAGAGGCCCACCTCTGGACCAGTCACCCAGGGCAAACAGGACGTGACCATCTGACTTGGCCACAGGCTGACAGACCCCTTGAGGCTGTTCTGTCTCAGGATCTGTTTGTGCAGAGAGCCTCAGAGCTGCAGGGCCCAGCCTCCCATGTTACCTGCATTGGGGAGCAAATGATTTTCACATGTACATGAAATGCAGAAGCTAGTGTATGTGTGTGTCTATGCATGTATGTGTGTTGGCCGCTTACCCCTCACCCAGCCCCTTAGGGGGTTGCTGAAGAAGAAAGGGCCAGAGCCTTCCAGAACCCCTCGGAGCAGCCTACATGCCTGCGTGTGTGCTCCCGGGAGGGGTGTGGAGAGAAGAGGCAACCGCACCTGGGGCCACTATAGATGTGGCGGGGCAAGGGAGCTCGGCATCAGAAATTGCTCAAGTGCTTGGCAAGTACACTTGGGTGGAGCTGTGTAGTGTGCAAGGCCATCCCCATGAGATGCTAGGTGGGCAGCTGGGCTCCCGGCTCTGGAGCTTGGCTAGAAGTCTGGCTGGTAGGGAGCGGGCAGGCCTCGGGGAGGGCGCCCCAGGCTGAGCAGCTGGCTTCCTTCCTGGCAGTCCCAGCCTCCTGGGCCTCTTGCCCGCCCCTTGAGGCCCCTGGCTGCCGCCCTCGCTGCCCCAGCCCCGGCCACACTGGCCCTTTGCACGGTGTTGACACACATTCCATCGCCTCTGCTTACCGCCTTGCTTTCCATGTGGGCAGATGCCTGCGGCGATGGCTGTCTGGGCCTGTCCTCTCCCCGGGACCCTACTTCCTGCATGGCGATCTTGCAAATACCTCCCACCCACACTGACTTTGACCTGGCCCAGTGGGGGCCCAGGGGGCTGATTCCTGGAGTTTGGGGCACCCCTGTGAGTCCCCAGGCTGAGAGGGCCAACCTCCAGCCCTGGCTGGTGTAGACAAGGGTCCAGGTTCTGAATCCGGGTTTGCTGCCTGGGAGGCCCTGTCCCTGCCTAAGGCAGATGGAGGTGCCTCTCTCAGGAGGCCCCAGGCCTCAGGGCCACATTAAGGGGAGTGGAGAGGAGAGAGGGCCGTGTGAGGACCGCCGGCGGGGCCGGTGTGCCCTGTCATCCTCTCTAGGTTGGGCGTGTGTTTGCAATTCTTTACAGTAAAAAGCTGAAAACACGCTAGAAGGGAGATTGATCTCCCGACGGGATCATGGGCTTGTCAAGGTCGTCTTCACTTGCTCTAGGCGTCGCGCTCTCCAGCTGACCGCGCTGCCGCCTCCATCACCAACGGGTCCACACACGCGGGGCCAACAATGGTACATACGGTGGCCCCTGCTCCCCCATTTCTAGGCTTGTGTGGGACCCGCAGCCCACTGCACATGGCCCTTCCTCCTGCAGTGGAAGTGGGGTGCACTCCCAGGGGCCCCCGGCCTAAGGGGCTCACTCCCCAGCCTCCATGCAGCTTGGCCGCTCATGGTCTCTGGAAATGAGCCAAGGACAACCGGAGCTGCCTTCCCAAGGTCGCCCCAGCCCCCATCAGGTTACTGGACGATGTGGGTGCAAAGGTCCCCCCGCCCCCCGCCTCCACGGCCCAGGAGGATTGTGGGCTCAGCCCATTCCCTCGTGTCGGAGTGGCCTGGGCTGCCGCAGCAAATGACCACAAACCGCGTGGCTTCAGCCAACAGGAATTGACTCTCCCAGTTCTGGAGGCCGGAGTCCAGAATCGGGCGCTTCCTCCAGTGGCTCTGGGGGAGGATCCTCCCGCCTCTTCCAGCTTCTGGGGCCCCTGAGCACTCCCCACCTTCGCCTCCACATGGCCTTCTCTGTGTCTCTCCTGTCTCTTCTAAGGAAACTGTCCTTGGATTTGGGACCCCCTGGATCATCTAGGTTGCTCTCATCTCCACATCCTCAATTTAATGACATCTGCAGACACCCTTTATTTGCATATAAAGCCCTGATCACAGGGCCTGGGTGTTAAGATATGGATGTATCTTTCAGTGGGGGCACCAACCAGTCACCCCACAATGTCTCAACAGCCCAGGACCCAGCCACAGCGCCCCGGTGAAGGGACAAGCTTGGGCACCAGGACACACAGCCAAAGGCCACTGGGCACCTCCCTGCCTCTGCTTGAGGAAAGGGGCTCCGAAGCTGTCCCTGCACTGGGCCCCCTGGGGGCCCTACTCCCTGCAGCTGGAGGTTCCCTGAGCGGCGTCCCCGCCCTTCCGCTAAGCCCCGGGTGGGCGGCTTTCGTCCTGGGAGCACAGGCCTGCTGAGGGCTCCTTGCTGCGGGCCAAGTGCTCCTGGCCAGGGCCCAGGGTCTCTGAAGAAAAGAAACCCCTGAGCTCTGGTTTCTCAGGGGCCAAGGGGGCTCCTAACTCATGCTCAGCTCCCAGCAGCCAGGGCTGGGTGGGCAAGGCTGGGACATGGGAGCGCTGAACCCTCGGTATATTAAGGGGACACTGGCGCCTGGTGAATGCAAAGCCCTAATGTCCCTGTTCTCCCTGATCAGGACGCTTAAACTCATTGAACCTCCTTTTTCAACTAGATGCCCATGTGGGAAAGGCCTCTGCCCCCAGGATCCCGCAGCCAGCCTGGCCAGCTGAGCCAACCCAAGGCAGAGGAGGGCCCCCCAACTCTCCTTCCACCTCCTTCGGACCACGTGGCTCCACAGTTGGCCCTGGGGGGAGGTGCCGCCTTTGCTCCCGGCCTGCCGTGAAGGTGGCTCACAGCCCCCTTCGGCCTGGTCTGCCCCCACTGGCTCGGTCCTTTGGGGGACTCGCTCGCTTCCCATGGACAGCTTGGCTTCACCCTGGACTTCCCTGCTGGGCCTCTGGGGGCCTGCTGCTGACCTGTCCCCAGGAGGGAGCTGCCTCTGACCTGGCAGGTGCCCACGGCACAGCAGGCAGGACCACAGCTGTGGGACAGCGCTTGCTCCCCTGTGCCCCAGCTACCTCGCCTGCTCGTCCTGGGCCAGCCCGGGACAAGAGGAGAACGGGAGGCTGGAGCTGGGCAGCAGCCAGGCCAGCCAGACTGGGAGGGGGTGGCCGGGACCCAGGGAGGAGAGGGGATCTCCCCACTCCCAGACCCCCACTCTTCCTCCCCAGCCCCTCCTCACCCACCTTCACACTCCAGCTCTTTCTCCTGCCTTGGCTCTGCCAGGGGCTGTCTCACCTCCTGGACTGCTGACCTGCTGGGCAGTGGCCGCTTTGCAAGTAGCTTCTGGGCCAATGCCCGGAGGGGTGGCGCAAGAAGACTGACCAAGAGCAGGGCTCTTTCCCCCGGGTACCCCGTCTACCCTTCAAAGAGAGGGAGGGTGCACCATTTCAGAGGCTACCCAGACCACCCTCTGCTCCTTGCAGGAAATACTGGACCTCTTCATTCATTCATTCATTCATTCATTCATTCAACACATATTGAAGCACCTGTGCTGGTGATAGAAGAGTGGACTCGACCAAGTGGCTGTCCCCATGACTTTGACATCCTAGCTGGGGAGTCGGAAGGTTACCTGAATGAAGGTCAGGTTATTCCAAGCCAGGGTGCACCTGGGCCCAGGCACCCTCTGAGCCCCTTAGCACAAGCATGGCTGTGGCAAGTTCCTGACTCACCAACCTCTTGTCCTCTGGCACCTGGGGGACCCTGGATGGCAGTGCCTGTACAGCCGTGAGACCTCCCTGGGGTCCAGAAACTGTGGCTACTGGGCTTCATGGTAAGCCCTGGCTCCTAGGCCTGTGAGGCGTTGGGGCTCTGGCCAGCCTATAGCCTTCAGTGGGGTGGGTCTGCACAGTGGAACCTCTGGCCCACAGTCTGCAGGCTTCATGTCTCTGCCATGGCCTTCCCTTCCCTCCTTCCTTGCAGTTAACCCACATTTGGTGTCTCCTGGTTTTGCCTCTGAGAACAGGTTGCTGGTCTGTCCCAGTCCCTCCTGCCCCTCCCCCTTACTCGAAGCCAGAGGTCATGGAGCTGAAGCACCAGGCCATGGAGGAGGGTCATGGAAGAGAGAAGGGAACTGTCCAAAGGGGGTGAAGGAGAAGGGGGTGACACCTGGTTGGGGCAGGTGATTGTCAAGAAGACTTTCCAGAAGTCTGGCTAGGAGGCGCGGTCCTGTGAGCAAGAGGGTGTAGCTGGAGGGGGCTCCAGTCTGCCTGTCCCTCTCCCACCTTGGCTGTGTCCCCAGCCTTCCTCCCGGTGGCCCAGCCCAGCCCGGCCCTCGCAGTCAGTGAGTTCCTCCTGAGCCAGTTCTGACAGGGACCGGTCCTTCAGGTCAGGGGGTGTTCCATGTGGCTTGGTTCTGTGGGGTCCAGTCTGCCCAGCCAGCGGCCCTGGGGCTCGACTGTGGTTGGCGGCCCTTGATCACGGCACCCACCACTCGTGTGCTTCAAGGGGCTTTTTCTCACCAAATGAGTGTCCCATGGTTGCCATAAGAAATGACCATGGACCCTGGGGCTTCAAACAGCAGCAATCTATTCCCTCACAGCTCTGGAAGCTGGAAGTCTGAGATCTAGGCGTGCACAGGGCCGAGTCTCTAGGGGGGATCCTTCCTGCTTCTTCCAGCTCCTGGGGGCTCCAGGCTTCCTTGGCTCACGGATGCATCACTTCAATTTCTGCCTCCATCTCCACATGGCCTTCTCCTCTCTGTCTCTCCTGTGTCTCAGAAGGATGCCTGTCACTAAATTTGGCACCCCCTGCCCCCCGTCATGTAGGCTGAGCTTATCTCGAGAGCCTTACTGTCATCACATCTGCAGATACCCTCTTTCCTAAAAGGGTCCCACTCACAGGCTCCAGAACGTGGACACATCATTTGGGGACCAGCATACCCCGACAGGCACCCCATTTCTGAGGACAGCAGCACGTGGGTGCTGACGGGGAGGCTGCTCTCTGCTGAAGTGTGAAAGGGCTAAGCCCTGCAGTGGGGACCCCTCCCTCCTCCTGGCCCAGCCGCCAAAGCCACATGCTCTGTCGCCCTTGCCTGCTCTGGCTCTGGAGAGCTGAGGGCCCTTCTGGGGGCCCAGATGTGTCCGTGGCTGAGCTTGGGAACAGGTTGGTGCCTGGGGCGTCCCTGTTTGTGACTGAGAGGAGTGGGCGTTGGAGAGGCCAAGTCCTTGACCTAACCTAGCCAGAGGGGAGGGGCCGGTGTCCTTGCAGAGGGGCTGACCTCAGGAGGGAGCAAACACAGGGGGCAAGGACAGGCCATCTGGAGGGCTGGCAGGAAGCAGAGTGGTGGGGGCGGTGGGTCCAGTGGTGTCAGGGAGCTCTGGGGCCCGAAGGATGTGGGGGCAGGAGTGTGCCAAGACAAGGGTCCGCCCATGTATTGGGGGCCTCCTCGAAGGCTTCCATCAGTCCCATCCCCCAAACCTTTGCTATTCTACCCCTTCCTATCCCCATGCTTGGAAATTATGCGGCCACATAAATGCCGCTCACGGTGGGGCCATGCGAGCTGCATTTTGTTTTCCCAGGAGTTAATCATTGCCCTTTGGGTGGCTGTTTGCTCGTATCACGAACTCAACCCTAGACCCCATCCGTGTGTGGAAATGTTCTCTCAAGATGTCCAAACACAGCCGGCATTTGAGTGATTTCATCTTGCAGAAACCCTCTCACAGCAGAGCCTCTAACCTCCCCAGGCTGTCTGCCTCGCCCCTGCCCCTGGGCGAAGCTGGCATCCTGGGTCTCCCTCTGCCCTTCCCCCCTTCTATGCTGCAGCCTTCAGTTTATGGTCACTTTTCCTTTAAAAATAATGTACTGCTTGTGTAAAGTTAAAAACACACATTGAGAAAGAGCTAGACGGGATCTCAGTAGCCTTGACTGTTCTGCGTGACCTTGAGCAATCATCTCCCCCTCGCGGGATCTTGCTCGCATTATCTCTGGAAGGACAGAGTTGGACTGCAGTTATTCATGAATGCTTCACTTATTCAACAGACACTCATTTAGCAGTGACTCTTAAGAAAATGGTTTATCATGGAAAAGTTCAAACATAAACAAAGAGAGAGTTCATGAAACCCTGCGGATCCATCAGCTGGCATCAACAGTTCGCCCATATTTTTCATTTATACTTTTCTTTTTTCTGCTGGAATATTTTTTAACTTGTTCGTTTTAAACCGTTAGATTCACGAGGACGTCGGTGAGAAGTGCCTGGGAGGCTGTGGCCCCTCCCCACAGGTCCCTCTGACATTGGCTACTTGAACGCCTGACACACAACCGGAACCTGGACGCGACATCGATGCTCGGGTGTCTCCTGTGTGCGCACACTCGTGTATTTGTGTCTCTATGCAACTTCATCACTGTGTACATTCATGTAAGTGCCAGTGCAATCAAATTACAGAGCGGTTTCCTCACCACAAAGCCCCCTGGGCTACCCCTTTATAGAGATGTGTGTTTTTGTAAGAAACTGCCAGCTGCTTTCCCGAGTGGCTGCCCGGTTTGACATATCTACCGGCGATGGGTGAGCGCTGGTTTCTCCACACACCCACTCCGGCAATCTGCTGTGGTTTAGTTCAGCCGTGGGATAGATGTGTGATGGCACTGCACAGTGGTTTTGATTTGTGTCTCCCTAATGGCTGGTGATGCTGAGCCCCTTTTCATGTACCTCTTGGCGATGGTAAGACTGACCAGGAGATTCAGGTGGTGTCGGCCGGATCTGGCCTTTATAGAATTCTCTAGTATCCTTTTGCCCAGTGTTTTTAGCACCTAGATCCATTATTTAGGGTTAAAAGTGGTGATTTCTTGATTCTATAATTCTTCCTGCATTTCCTAGTTGGAATTCTGTAACAGAAGAGCTTTCCCTCATCGACTGTTTGGTCACCATAAAAAACAGGTGAGGCAGGAACAGCCAGATAGCCATGTGAGTCTTCTTTCTATACATCACCCTTCAGAGTCACAAGCCCGTCCCCAGCAACTTCTGCAAGTGACCCATCATTAAGAATACTCTGACTCTGGGCTGGGCATGGTGGCTCACGCCGGTAATCACTGCACTTCGGGAGGCCGAGGTGGGCAGATCATTTGAGGTCAGGAGTTCGAGACCAGCCTGACCAACATGGTGAAACCCCGTCCCTACTAAAAATAGAAAAAAATTATCCAGGCATGGTGGTGCATGCCTGTAGTCCCAGCTACTTGGGAGGCTGAGGCAGGAGAATTGCTTGAACCTGGAAGGCGGAGGTTGCAGTGAGCCAAGATCACGCCACTGCATGTCACAGCCTAGGTGACAGAGAAAGACTGTGTTTCAAAAAAACCACATATATCCCACCAGGTGTGTACAATAAAAATACTGCTTTTCCTGTCTTGTCTTTTTCTTTCTTTTCTTTCTTTTCTTTTCCTTTCCTTTCTTTCCTTTTCTTTCTTTTTTCTTTTCTTTTTTTTTTTTTTCTGAGACGGAGTCTTGCTCTGTCGCCTAGGCTGGAGTGCAGTGGTGCAATCTTGGCTCACCGCAACCTCTGCCTCCCAGGTTCAGGCGATTTTCCTGCCTCAGCCTCCTGAGTAACTGGGATTACAGGTGTGAGCCACCACGTCCGGTCAACCAAAATACTGTGTTTCAAGACACTTGAAATACTTCTATATATGATTATGCCGCCAACTTTTATATGGTTTGGTTCATATGTCTCTGTTTGTTTGATTCTTAGGGATGGCAGTGATCTTTCTTTTTGATTTTTTATATTATGGAAAACATTTTTCATTAAACAATATATGTGTATTCATATCCCCACATTTTTATACAAAAAATGGTGTATTGTCGTGTGCCTCATTGTTGGGTGTATCTTGGTATGCTGGGGCGCCCCAGGCAGCATGCTGACTCTAGCTTCATAGTATTCCAACACACAGGTCAGCCCCAGCTTGTTCAAACAGGCCCAGCTGATGGATGCTGGCGTCGTTTCCAGTACTTTGCTATTACAAATAATCACCTATTCTTGTTAGGTCTGTAGGACTCCTTTCCTCCCTCCCTCTCCCCATTCGTTTGCATATATATACACACATATATATACATATATACACATATATATACATATATACACATATATATACATATATACATATATACACATATATATACATATATACATATATACACGTGTATATATACATATATACACGTGTATATATACATATATACACATATACACGTGTATTAACATATATACACGTGTATCTAGACATATATACACGTGTATCTAGACATATATACACGTGTATCTAGACATATATACACGTGTATCTAGACATATATACACGTGTATCTAGACATATATACACGTGTATCTAGACATATATACACGTGTATCTGGACATATATACACGTGTATCTGGACATATATACACGTGTATCTAGACATATATACACGTGTATATACATATACACATATATACATGTATACATGTGTATATACATGTATACACATATATACATGTATACACGTGTATATATACATGTATACACACATATATACATATACATGTGTATATATACATATATACACGTGTATATGTGTGTGTGTGTGTGTGTGTATGGGTGTGTGTATATATATACATATATTCGGTCATCTGTGTAGCTGAATCTCATCCTAACTGATAGAAGAGAGAAGCATGCAGATGGTGGTGGGGGGGTGATTCCTTTTAGACTTCTCATTCTGCAAGTGTTGGGCCTTGTCTTCTGTCCTCACAATCCATGAGGCCATGAAAACTGAAGCCCAAAGTCACCAGGGTCTGCAAATGCCCGAGGGTGACAGTTAGCCTCACTGTTCTGGTTACCTCTCAGAGTTCCTGCTTTGACTTAATTTTCGGACTCTGGGAATTCCTTACTTCTTTGCCATATCATTGGTGCATTTAGAAAAATGATTTTAAGGCCAGGCACGGTGGCTAATGCTTATAATCCCAGCACTTTGGGAGGCCGAGGCAGGAGGATCACTTGAGCCCAGGAATTCGAGACCAGCCTAGGCAACAGAGTGAGACCCCCCCTCTCTATAAAAAATTAGCCAGGTGTGGTGGCACCTGTAGTCTCAGCTATTCGGAAGGTGGGACCATAAAAGGTGTTGTCATCATCGTCAGGATGAACTGCAAATGTTGACCACTACCTCTTCATCACCAGGCCTCAAGAAGAATTGCTCATTTCCAAGCCTGGCATGAGCGGGGGGGTGGGGGGGAAATACCTCCTCTTAAGTATTTGTACTCACAAGCCAGCACCACATGGCTTTGCAGCTGGGATTTACAACACCCAGATAGGCCATAAACTCCTCAAACTAAGAATTTAGTTTAAAATACTTCTGGGCCAGGTGTGGTGGCTCATACCTGTAATCCCTCCACTTTGGGAGGCCAAGATGGGAGGATCACTAGAGCTCAGGAGTTCGAGACTAGCCTGGGCAATATAGAGAGACCCCCCCCATCTCTACAAAAAAAAAAAAAAAGGCTGGGTGTGGTGGCATCTGTGGTCCCAGCTACTCAGGAGGCTGAGGCAGGAGGATCGCTTGAGCTCAGGAGTTGGAGGCTGCAATGAGCCATGAGTGCGCCATTGCACTCCAGCCTGGGTGACAGAGTGAGACCCTGTCTCAAAAAAAAAAAAAAAATGGTTCTGGGTTAGAGTGCCCAGGAAAACTGTCAGAAGGCAATGCAAATCCTCTCTGGAGGGACCCACCTTCAACCAGGTCTCAAGGCATTCCCACTGTGAAGACCTGAGAAGGAAAAATATCCAGTCGAAAAATCCAAACACACGAGTAAAACAGGAAACCGCTCCATGGGTGAGTGCCAGCAGAGCACAGCTCCCACAGCCAACGCTGGGATTATCAGCTACAGAGCATAACGTCAGTGTGTTTAATACATTGAGAGAAATCGAAGAGGGGGTTGAAAATATCAAAAAGGCAGCGTTCTATGAAACAACCAAGGATATATGAAAATGAACCAAATTATACTTTTAAAAGTGGAAAATAAAGTAATTGAATTTAATAATTCAGTGAAGGACTTCCACTTGTGATCATGATAAATTAGTGAATTCGTGCCTCCCTCCTACTGAGGGCAATTAGAAAAGCTGGAAAAATATAAAAGTCATCTGCTTGAAGGCATCATAGAGCGAAAAGAGGATGAAGAACTTCCAGGGCAGGATGCTAGGGAGGCGAGGCCAGTGTTTGCAGCTGCTCATGCCCTGAGGGTGATTGGAGATTGAGAACAAGGGGAGTACAAACTGTCCAGGGCTTTTGACAGCTCCTGGGGCTATCAGGACAGGCACGGGAACCAGGACCCTGCTCACGGAGCACCCTGGTGCATCTCTCTCATTTCGGTGGGGACCCTGTAGGGCTGTTCTCTAGGAGTAAAGGTGATCCAGCAATGGAAAGTCTCCTAGTACTTTAGCTAGCTTTTTAGCCTCTCAATACCCGAAACTGGATTAGGGCAACTAATCTTAGATTGCTGGCATCCTCAGAAGCTGGGACAGCCAAGTGGCATCTTCTCTGGAGGAAGGTGACATTGCCCTCGTCCTTAAGTTATCACTGTAAAAATGTTTGCAATTGAAATGTTCAGCAAACAATAAAAATAACTAGGCAAATGAAGAGTGAAGGCAATATGAATGAAAGCAGCAGAAATAGACCCATAGTGGAATTATCAAATACAAACTTTAGGATAACCTACGGGAATCAAGACTGCATGGTATTGACATAAGAAAAGGCTCACAGATCCATGGAATAGAATTGAGAGGCCAGAAATAAACCCACACATCAATGATCAATGGTCAATTGATTTTTGCCAAGTGCACCAAGACCATTCAATGGGAGAAAGAATCATCTCTTTAACAAACGGTGCTGGGGCAACTAAACATCCACATGCCAAAGAATGAAGCTGAACTCCAACCTCACACCATACAGAAACACTCACTCAAAATGGATTAAAGACTCACATGCAAGCCCCAAAACTATGAAACTCTTAGAAGAAAACGTAGGTGTAAATCTTCATGACCTTAGATCAGGCAATAGTTTCTTAAACGTGATACCCAAAGCCCAAGTGACAAAAGATAAAATAGATAAATTGGACTTCATCAAAATTGAACAGTTCTGTGCTGCAAATGTTACTATCAAGAAAGTGAAAAGACAACTTGCAGAATGAAATAGATTTGCAAATTATATATCAGATAAGGGACTTGTATCTAGAATATATCAAGAACCTCACAAAACCCCACAATAAAAAGACAAATGACCCAATTTTTAAAGTGAGTGGGGGATTTGAATAGATATTTCTCCAAATAAGATGTACGAGAGGTGAATGAGCACATGAAAAGCTGCTCAACATCACCAGTCATCAGAGAAATGCAAATCAAAGCCACATGAGATACCACTTCACACTAAGATGGCTCTATTCAAAAGGACGGACACCAACAAGTGTTTCCCAGGCGCGGTGGCTCATACCTGCAATCCTAGACTTTGGGAGGCCAAGGTGGGCAGATCCCTGAGCCCAGGAGCTCAAGACCAGCCTGGGCAAATGGTGAAACCCCATTTCTACAAAAAATACAAGAAAATTTAGCCAGGTGTGGTGGTGCATGCCTGTGGTCCCAGCTACTGTGGAGGCTGAGGTGGGAGGATCATGAGCCCAAGAGGTGGAGGCTGCAGTGAGCCATGATCGTGCCACTGCACTCCAGGCTGGGTAACACAGTGAGACACCATCTCTACAAAAAGTTTAAAAAAATTTAGCCAGGCATGTGGTTGTGCACCTGTGGTCCCAGCTACTGGGGAGGCTGAGGTGGGAGGGTTGCTCGAGCCTGGGAGGTTGACACTGCAGTGAGCTATGATCATGCCACTGCACTCCAGCCTGGGTGACAGAGCAAGACTCTGTCTCAAAAAAAAAATACTATAATCTACAGACCTTAGAGTTTATTAATTGTGCCAATAATATCTTTTCTATAATGTTTCCAGAAAAGGAGCACCTCTGATCACACATTCTATGCAGCTGACCTAGCCCTTTAGTCTCCTTAAGTCTGGACCAGCTCTTTGTTCTTCGTGGTTTTCGGGAGCATATGGGCCAGTGATTTTGCAGCATTTCTGTGTGTTGGGGCTTGGCTGATGTTTCCTCATGATTCCATCCAGGTTTTGCACTTTCCATGGGAATAGCTCAGAAGTGCTGCTTCCCTCTCCGTGTATGGCATCAGGAGGCCACGACACCAGTCCCCTTGTCCCATTGCTGATGATGATCACTTTGATCATGTAGTTAAGGTGGCATCTTCCAGGTGTCTCTACTGTCCAGTTCCCACGAGTTTTTTCATCCATTGATTATTTTTTGCTTGAAATTCATTACTACAATAGTTGCCAAATGGCGATTTCCTATTTCCATCATTCCTTCTTCATTTATTATTTGGCTTTCTTCTGGGAGAAAGAGCTTCTCTTCTCCCCCTTTACAATCGTGTGTTGCTTAATGATGGGGCTATGTTCTGAGAAGAGTGTTGTTAGGCGATTACATGATTGCGTGAACATCCTAGAGCGCACATACGCACACCTAGATGATGTAGCTGACTGCACTCCCAGGCTATATGGTGTGGCCTATTGCTCCTGGGCTACAAACCTGTACACCATGATAATGTAAGCAGCTGTTAACACACTGGTAAGTATTTGTGTATCTAAACCCAGAAAAGGTCCAGTCAAAATGCAGTATTATAGGCTGGGCACGGTGGCTCACACCTGTAGTCTCAGCACTTTGGGAGGCTGAGGCGGGAGGATCACTTGATCCTAGAAATTCAAGAACAGCCTGACCAACAGAGTGAGACCCCATCTCTACAAAAAAGTTTAAAAATAGCCAGGTGTGGTGGCAGGTGCCAGCTACTAGGGAGGCTGACGTGGGAGGATTGGTTGAGCTTGGGAGGTCTAGGCTGCAGTGGGCTGAGGTCACGCCACTGCACTCCAGTCTGGGCAACAGAGTGAGACCCCATCTCAAAAAGAAAAAAAATTGCAGTATTATAATCTTGTGGGACCACTGTCGCATATGCAGTTTGTTTTTGACCGAAGTGTCATTATTCTGTGTACAACTATACTTATTTCTTTTCATCAGTGTGGACTCGGGGGTTTCTTACTTTCTGGAAGAAGAGGGTGTTCTAGGCTCATCTTGACTTTCCCTGGTCTCCTTTTCTGGAATCAGCCATTTCTCCTAGGATCCCCGATTCATTTTGAGTGGATAATGACACTTAGAAGCTTACTGGGAAATTACACACACATTGAAAATACATACAAATATGCAGATACATATATGTGTATATATGTATATACAGTCCCACATCTGTCTGTCTGTCTGTCTATCTATCTATCTATCTATCTATCTATCTATCTATCTATCTATCTATCTATCATCTATCTATCTATCATCTATCTCTATCCATCTATCTCTATCCATCTATCTATCTACCATGAGTTCATACTGACCCATCCAATTTCAACCCAACAGCACCAGGTCCCGTCTAGTCTTCCTCCTACTTGCTGGTTGGTAACTTCTTTCCCTCTTGCTGAGAAAGTTGGCTCCCATTACCCACAATATATTTATGTATTTGCTCAGTCCTAGAATACTTGGAAAGTAGTTTCAGAGTCATCAACTCATGTCTCTGCAAAGAAGAAAACTACTCTGTAGATTTCCAGGTTTGTCTAGAGTTCTTTTTGTCTTTCACTCGAGGACATATAGTCCCATATACCGTGTTCAGGTTGCTTGCCGAGTTTATTTCTCTTTCAAGGTGGTTATGTTTTGATATATGGTTTGCTTCACTTGTTTCCATTTGTATTTCCTGTGAGGATCTATTTCCCCATCCTTGTGACTTGATCTGTTTTAGGTACTTTGAAGTTCAAATGCTCTCTGTCTTCTGATTATGACGAGGACATGGGTTTTGGGTGGTTTTATTTGTGCTTGCTTTTTAAAAGTGATTTTGGTTTGGAAGCTCTGTTGAGAGTTCCAGATTTACGGAGCTGCCATTACCTTGGATATCCAGGATTTTCTGAAAAATCAATGTTTTGAGCATGCCAGTTCTTTCCAATTTAAGTTTTAGACTGAACGTAATTGTAATCTAAATGCCATTTGTAAATGGAGCTTGACAAGGTGGTTCTTAAATCTATATGGAAGAACAAATGGCACAGCTAAGACACTCATAGAGAAGGAGGAGGTGGGTGGAGTTGCCTCAGCAGATTCTAATAATTATTATAAATGTGCCATATTTAAGATAGTGCGGGCTGGGCACAGTGGCTCATGCCTGGAATCCCAGCACTTTGCGAGGCTGAGGCAGGAGGATCACTTGAGCCCAGGAGTTTGAGACCAGCCTGGGCAACACATGGTGAGACCCTGTCTCTACGAAATGTACAAAAAATTGGCCAGGCATGGTGGTGGGCACCTGTAGTCCCAGCTACTCAGGGGGCTAAGGTGGGAGGACCACCTGAGCCCGGGAGGTCGAGGCTGTGGTGAGCTGAGATCACGCCACTGCACTCTAGCTTGGGTGACAGAGTGACACCCTGTCTCAAAACAAACAAACAACAACAACAAAAACCTTGATGTATAACAAAGCTGGCATTGCTGGCCAGTGGGGGAAGGAAATGTTCAATAAATAATGCTGGACAATTGGTTATCCATATGGAAAATAAGGTCTGACGACATCAAGTGTTGGCAAGGCTGTGAAACCGCTAGAAAGCTTGTGTACTACAGGGGGGGCATACGGATTGGTACAACCACTTAAGAAAACAAATTTTCATTGCCCAGCAAAGTTGCAAGTGTACATTTCTGGTGGCCCAGGGATTTTCCCCTGGATATGCCCACTGGTGAAACTTGTGCTGGGCATCAGGACTCTGGTAACAGCCCAAAAAGTGGAAACAATTCCCCCTTCCACCAAGCAGATGATGCAGAGATCAGTTGTAGTTTAATCCCACAACAGAACAGAATGCTTGCGGGAAGAATGGATTACAGCTCTTAGTCTCGGGAATACCACATTCAGTGGAAAGGCAGGTTATAGAATAATACAGACAGTATGATTCCATTTATATCAAATTCAAAACAGGCAAAACTAAAAAATATATTGTTTGGGGATGCAAAGGTGGTGAAACTATAAAGAAATACACAGGAGTGGTATATGCAAAATTCCAGAAGGAGGTCACCTCTGAAGTGGGGGTGGGGGACATGGGTCAATGAGAAGGGTCACCCAAGGTCCTTCAAAGGGAACGTTACCTTTCTTCTAAGCTGGTGGTGGGTACACAGAGGCTCGTTGTATTGTTCTTTACACTTACACATATTTTGTAAATGTCCTTTTGTGTCTACTCAGTATCTACTAGACCATTTTAAAAGGTGAGAGTTCTGCTGAATTCCATATGGAGAGGCACCGTGATCCTTTTGTGGCTGAGAAACCTCAAAAGTCTTCATTAGGCCCTGGTGACCCCTCCAGGTAACAGATGAGGGGAGAAATTGGGTCCCAGGACTGGCTCTGACCCCTGCCATCTCTGGTCACAACAGTTGGTACCCACTGGCAGGGCTGTGCCTGTGGCTAAAATGTCAAAGTACTTCTGCACCTGTTGGTAAATTGCAGCTGCCCCCGAACCAGTCTCTCCTTTGGGACCCCCCCCACCCCCTGCTCCTCCTGATCCGGAACTAGGGGCTCATTCTGGGCACAGCAGTGGCCCTTGGAGAACCTGCACCAGCCCCTCAGCAGCGTCTGTACCTGGGCTACCCTGGTGTTAAGTGCTGGGGACATTCACACTACGCCCTTGGGGTCCCAGCACCCACACTTTGGGAGGAGAGAAGACTTCAGGTGACGTCCACCCACTGGCTCCGTGTGCAGCCCTGTCCACCCACAGCCAGTTTGCCTCATGGCTAGGTCACCTCCAAGCCTGAATTTGGAATTCAAATGAAGGAGTTTATTTTTACCTTTTATTCAACAGCGGCTGTAGCTTAATCAGTTCTCTAATGATCAATTGTTCTGATTTTAAGAAATCAAGCACTTTGAAACCAATTCACTGAAGGCCCTTCTGTCTCTGCGAATGGATTGCTTGTCAGTTGGGTTAGGGGCTGCTTCCTCTCCTGGGGGCTCTTTTTCTTCTCCTTTCTTCTAAAGTAGATGGTCTGGTTGCCGAAGCCTTTCGCACAGGGTTGCCCATTTGCCCTTGGGCTGGCGTTGCCCCCTCTGGCTCCAGGCAATTGCTCCCTGTGCCCGCAGCTGTCGTGCCCAGCTCTGTGAGGGGAAGAGGGAAGCGAGGCAGTGTGGCCCCACACACTTGGCTGCACTGTGTGTTTCACTATGTCTAATGCACAAAGAAAAACTGCATCAGGACACACAAAATCAGTCCAAAATATCTTTTTTTTTTTTTTTCCTTAGACGAAGTCTCGCTCTGTCCCCCAGGCTGGAGTGCAGTGGTGTGATCTCAGCTCACTGCAACTTCCGCCTCCTGGGTTCAAGCAATTCTCTTGCCTCAGCCTCCCAGAGCAGCTAGGATTACAGGCATGTGCAACCACGCCCGGCTAATTTTTTTGTTATTTTTAGTAGAGACGGGGTTTCACCGTGTTGGCCGGGCTGCTGTCAAACTCCTGACCTCGTGATCCCCCCTGCCTTGGCCTCCCAAAGTGCTGGGATTACAGGCATGAGCCACTGTGCCTGGCCAGTCCAAAATATCTTAATAAAGTACGCTTATTTCTAGGAAAAAACGATCTTAGGAAAAGGTCTTTATCCAAAAGGACAGGAATTCTCTTGGTTTCCTCAGCTCAGGGGACAGGCCTGAGTAGAGAAAACAGAAAGGACAAGGGCAAGATGTCCCAAAGGGGTAAGTGCCCTCCTGGCTTGTCTTGGCCTCTGGCCCCGGCAAGAATCACACTTCCCTCAGGAGACCACCCTTACTCACTCCCACAGAAGCCCGGGCAGAAGCAGGCTGCCCTTAGGGGAATGCTGTGTTTTTAATCCATAAAATGCCAAAAAGTTGGGAGAAAATAAGGCCCTGCCAGCGCTGTGGGATGGGGGGGCATGCCGTATTCCTGAGCAGGCACCTGCCTGTCTGCCCGCTGAGGTTTCTGAAGGCAGGACATTTGCTGAGCCTGGCAGGACTGAAGGTACTCTTACCCCAGCTGCCTTCTGCCCCGGGGCCACAAGGCGTGGGGGCCAGAGGTCTGAGGGGGTCTGGTAGACACTGGTGGGGCCCAGAGAGGACAGGGCTTCCCAATCCCAGAGGGTCTTTAGCCTTAGCAAGGAAGGGGCTGAGCCTGCCCTCAGAAAAGGGCGACCCCATTGGCAGGCATCAAAAAGCCCAGGCAAAGATGGGGCCCCTCTCACCCCCTCACCTTGGCACAAGTTCTGCCTGCCCCAGCCCGGGCGGGTGGGGGGTGGGAAGGGAGGGAAGGGAGGTCAGGCCACCTCCTCTCCATTCCAGTCCATTCCAGCCCCAAGGATGGGGAGGGGAGGCCCATGGGATGTGAGTCTGGGCTGAATTTTAATAACTGAAAAGGACCAGAAAAGTTAATGATCGGGGTGGGGGAGGTGTTAGAACACAGTTACTGGCGTAAACAAGCCCTGTCATGAGTTCCACCAGCAGGAATGGTCTGGAATGGCCGGCACAGCCCCAGGAAGTGCTGGAGGGGCTGCAGGCCCAGGTGTGATCACCCCGCTAGGCTGTGTTGCCCAAGCTGGGGCCAGGCCTCCAGGGCGCGTCCTCACCCTGTCCCCTCCAGATGGGGCAGAGCAGGGAGCAGCCGAGCAAGGACATGCGTTTGAGGGCAAGAGGGCAGCACAGACATTTCCCACTCACTGAGGCTAGGAGGCTGGGCGGGGAGCGCCCCGGGGTGAACAGAAAGCACTGGGCTGTGAGGGAGTCCTTGAGCAGACTGGGTCCAACAGGAAGGCTGCAGCGGTGGTACCCGGAGCTCAGCCCTACTAGTGATTTTCTAGGCTCTGTTGTGCTGTGCCAGCTCCGGACCTGCCAGGAAGCCACCCGTTGCTCTTTCTCTGGCCAGAAGAGAAGGCTCTCCAGTCCTGATGGCCTAGGTCCAGCGCCCAGGCCAAGGGCGCCCCTACAGACAGGTGCTGACGCTAGCATTTGTCCATCTGGCCCGCGTAGGCGCCCTCCGGTGTCTTTAGATTCGTGGCCTTTTCTCCGTGGTAGGCGGGTCTCCGGGGCAGTTTGTCCCCTTCCTCGCGTGGCGACCTGCTGCACACCAGCGGCAGCAGCATCCCGTCGCGGCAAATGGCTGCCGCGCAACAGGCTGCCTGGTGGCTGAGCGGAAACCATGGCAACGGGAAGCAGGGAGGATATTCCCGTCACCCTCTGGAAAGGGCAGCCTATTTCTGGGACCCGAGCCCAGTTCTTCACTAGTTGTGTATTTTGCTGTGAATTTCGATGCCGGAGACACGGCGTGGAGGGTGCGGGGCTGAGGCAGGGAGGGGGAGTGACCGCCCCCCGCCGCAACCCCGGCCCCGGAGGAGACCCAGCTCCGAGCTCAGCCCCGCCGCATCAGACCCCTCTCCAGCCACATCAGGGGAGGGCGGGCGCTTTGGGGGGCACTGGGGCGGGGCCTGCTTCCCAGTCCTCAACAGAGGGGACCTTTTGGAGCGCCTTGGCCGGGGACTGCCTGGGGCTCCCAGCAGCAGGGGGATGGGGTGGGGGTGGCGAGCCTAGTTCGCCGGACTCAGCGACAAGCGAGCCCCCGCCGTGCGTGCACACGCGCTCGCGCACCTCCCCGCTCCCCGCACGCGCACGCTGGAGCGGGGTGGCTTTTGGTGTAGACGGCTCTGCCCCCTAGCGGCAGCTGCGGTCAGCATGCGGGGCTCCTTCCAGGGAGGGAATCGCAGGCTGGGCTTGGGGCGGAAGATCCCAGGAGGGGCTCGCGGCGGCCCGCTGCCCCGGCAGCTCCTTTTCACCCGTCACCCTCGTCCTGGGTGACCTCAGTCCCTCTTATGGCTGTCCAGGCCTTTCCCTTAGGGGACAACCCCCTGGAAGACATAGGCCCCTCAAACTCCACGTGTCACAATGGAGCGCATCTGCTTCCCACACCCGTTCCTCATCTCAGAGACTGGCACCTTCACCCACCTGGTTGGCCCAAACTTGGGAGAGCTCCTTGATATCTCCTCTTCCTCCTCCCCAACATCCACTTCCTCACTGATCCTGGGGATTCTCCATCCCAAATAGCTTTGAAACAATCCACTTCTGGTAGGCAGAATTTCGGCCCCCATGACCTTCATCCCCGTGTCACGCACGTGAGTATGTTACATTACATGGCCAAAGGGACTTTGCAGATATGATTTGGGCTATTCATCAGTTGACCTTAACATAGGGAGGTGAGCTCATACAAGCAGAGCTTCACTGGCCAAGGCCAGAAGCCGAAGTCAGAAAGATGCAGAGATGATGGGAAGAGCTCTTGGCATCATTGATGGCTGGAAGGTGAAAGGAGGGCCTATAGCTCCAAGGAACTGAATTCTGCCAACACCTGAATGAGCCCAGTCCATCTGACACCTTTTTCTGTCGGTTTGTCTTTATTTTGAGTTGTGATAGATTCACAAGAAGTTCTAAAGACAGTGCAGGGAGGTCCCATGTACACTTCACCCTGTTTCCCCATTTAAAGTATACACGCCAGGCATGGTGCCTCATGCCTGTAATCCCAGCACTTTGAGAGGCCATGATGGGTGGATCACTTGAGTCCAGGAGTTCGAGACCAGCCTGGACAACGTGGCAAACTCTGCCTTTACAAAAAAAATTTTAAAGAGTACAATGCAATACTTTAAAAAATATTCACAGAGTTATGTCACCATCACCACAATCTCATTCCAGAACGTTTTCATCACCCCCACCAGGAACCCTGTATCAACTAAGCATTAACTCCTCATCCTCCTCTCCCCCTAAGTCCTGGCAACCATTCATCTTCCTTTCTATGGATTTGCCTGTTCCAATCTGTCATAGAAATGGACTCATATAATTTTGTGGCCTTTTGTGTCTGGCTTCTTTGGCTTGGCATAATGTTTCCAAGGTTCACCAACATTGCAGCATGGACCAGTGTTTCATTGCTTTTGGGGGCTGAATAATGTTCCATTGCCTGGATACGCCACATTTTGTTTATTCATCTATTGATGGACATTTGAGTTGTTTCTGCTTTTTGGCTATTATGAATAAATCTGCTATGAACATTTGTGCACACGATCTGGTGTGGGCATATGCTTTCAATTCTCTTGGCTGTATAGCTAGGAGTGGAATTGCTAGGTCACATGGTTACTCTATGTTTAACCTTTGGAGGAACTGCCAGACTATTTTCCCAAATGGCTATAACCATTGAACATCTTACTAGCAATGTATGAGGGTTCTGATTCCTCCACATCCTCTCCAAACAGACACTTGTTATTTTCCATTTTAATTTTATTATAGTCATCCTAACAGGGGTGAATTGTATCTTATTCAAGTTTTTTTTTTTTCTTTTTTCAGACAGAGTCTCACTCTGTTGCCCAGGCTGGAGTGCAGTGGCACAATCTCAGCTCACTGCAACCTCTGCCTCCCGGGTTCAAGTGATTCTCCTGCTTTAGCCTCCTGAATAGCTAGGATTACAGGCACCCACCACCACGTCCGGCTAATTTTTGTATTTTTAGGAGACGCGGGGTTTCACCATGTTGGCCGGGCTGGTGTCGAACTCCTGACCTAAGGTGATCCACCTGCCTCAGCCTCCCAAAGTGCTGGGATTACAGGCATGAGCCACCGTGCCCGGCCTCATTCTAGTTTTGATTTGTATTTTCTAGTGATCTGCATCACTAATGACTAGTGATGTTGACCGTTTTTTTCATGTGCTCATGGCACATTGTATATAGTCTTTTGAGAAATGTCCATTTAGATCCTTTACCCAATTTTTTTTTCTTTTCAAGCAAATGAATACTTTGATTAACATGGTAAGTTTTTAAAAAAACATGGTACGGTTTTGACCTCAAATATTTATCAGGTCTGCTACTTAAATGAACTTATAGCTGGACAATGTATGAACCTTGAAGATGCCTCTTCCACTCCAGTTTAGGGTCCAATGTACAGTTCCACACTCTCATCCCCCAGCCCCTCAAGGGTCTTTGCAAATCTCTTTCATTTCATGCAGAGTCCCCGAAATGCATCAGGGTGTTACATCAACTTGTACAGAATATCAAGGTCTCATCCTCTATTTCAGGTTCCATGTCAGATAAAGCTGAATTACGTTGTTTAAACAAACTCACTAGACAGGTTATATCAGATAGTGTACCACATAAAATTTAAATTTTGAACAAAATATGTCTCTCCTCCTTTGGTCTCACACAGAAATTAAAGTCCTCAGATACAGATAATACTCTCCATTCTCCAGCTCTTCTCCAGATTCATGGGTCCCAGCCAGGTGGGCCCATCCACATTCCCAGCTGAAGCCTGGTCCTTTCTTCAGTAGTTGCTGTATGGAGTCATCTTCTAGAATCATTGCGGCTCCTTCAGCCCCTCCAGAGCTGGAGAACTCCAACAATGAGGCTCATGTGTCACACACAGATCCAAAGTTTCAGGGAGTTATCAGATCACACAAGAAAGAACAAAGCACCTCAAACATTTAGAAATAACAACCAAAGCCCAGGAACAAATGTGACTGCTGCAAGAGCGTGGCCTAGGCCTTCATTCCTGTATGAGAGAGCATTTTCCAAATAAACTTACTTCCCCAGACAAAAACACTAACAATCAAAACTCATATTGAGTTCATCCACCACAGACCATAGCAGAGAACTGAGTGTGAGTGAGGACAGAGCGTGGACAGAGTAAAATAGAGAAAACCAAAGGCTCTCTGGTTTCAGCTTCTCCTGGGTGTCAGCCAATCTCCACCAGTTGACCAGAATCCAGTGGCTGTAAACCACCGACTGTGCTCTCGACTTGCTCGTCTCTATCCTCTGGACCAGCTCCACCAGCATCTCTGCCATCTTCACCATTTCCTTGGCCTTCTCCTCGGCCTTCTGGCACCTCTTGGCCACCCTACCCTCCACTGCGTCGCCCGGGTTGTGGAGGTGGTTGAGGATGCTCCTCCGAAGCCTTCACCTGGGTTTTGATCTGGATGAGCATATATGTCCATCTCCCACAGCGTGCTCCACTTCCACAGGTACACCCGCCAGTGCTTGTCAGTGACGCAATGTCCTCTCGCATCTCATGGATGACTGGGAGCAGAAACTGCTCAAAATCCTCCTCCAGCTCTAGCACCTCCACTTCCTCCGGTTCTGACAGCTCGACGACATCCAGGGGCCGCATCTCTTCCTGCTGCCTCGGAACCTCAGTAGCAACATGAGCAGAGCAGCGGTGAACAAAATCCCTTTACCTAATTTTAATCGGGCTATTTCTTTTTGTTATTGAGTTGCATTGGTTCTTTATATGATCTAGATACAAGTCAATTATCAGCTACTGTGTAATTTGCAAATAGGTTCTGTTATTTTGTGGGTTGTCTTTTCACTTTCTTGGTGGTGCCCTTTGAAGCACAACAGTTTTTCATTTTCCAATTTATTTTTTTCTTTGCTTGTTTGATACTTTGGACATCCTTTCTAAGAAACCATTGCCTAAGCCAAGGTCATCAAGATTTACTCCTGTGTTTTCTTCCAAGAGTTTTATAGTTTTAGCTCTTACATTTAGATCTATGATCCATTATGAGTTAATTTTTGTATATGGTCTGAGCTAGGGGTCCAAGTTCATTCTTTTGCATGTGGATATCTAATTGTCCCAACACCGTTTGTTAAACAGACTATTCTTTTTGCCATTGAATCGTCTTGGCACTCTTGGCAAAAATCAATTGACCATAGATGTAAGGGTTTATTTCTGAATTCTTAATTCTGTTCAATTGATCTATAAGTATCTTTGTGCTAGTACCACCCAGACTTGAGTCCTGTAGCTTTGTGGTAAGCTTTGAAATTAGGAAATGTGAGTCTTGGAAAATTAGGAAAAATAACTTTGTTCTTTTTCAAGATTGTTTTGGCTATTCTGAGTTTCTTGCATTTTCATATACATTTTAGGATCAGCTTGTCAATTTGTGCACTCCTACCTGGGCAGAGTGAGGAGCCTGGAGACTGAGAACTAGAAGCTGGAGAGCAAAATCCGGGAGCACCTGGAGAAGAAGGGACCCCAGGTCAGAGACTGGAGCCATTACTTCAAGACCATCGAGGATCTGAGGGCTCAGCTCTCTGCAAATACTGTGGACAATGCCCGCATTGTTCTGCAGATCGACAGTGCCCGTCTTGCTGCTGATGACTTCAGAGTCAAGTATGAGACAGAGCTGGCCATGCGCCAGTCTGTGGAGAACGACATCCATGGGCTTTGCAAGGTCATTGATGACACCAATGTCACCTGGCTGCAGCTGGAGACAGAGATCGAGGCCCTCAAGGAGGAGCTGCTCTTCATGAAGAAGAACCACGAAGAGGAAGTAAAAGGCCTACAAGCCCAGATTGCCAGCTCTGAGTTGACCGTGGAGGTAGAGGCCCCAAATCTCAGGGCCTCGCCAAAATCATGGCAGACATCCGGGCCCAATATGACGAGCTGGCTTGGAAGAAACGAGAGGAGCTGGACAAGTACTGGTCTCAGCAGATTGAGGACAGCACCAGAGAGGTCACCATGCAGTGACAGAGGGAAACTCCATCTCAAAAACAAACAAACAAACAAACAAACAAACCCTCTGAACTCAATGAATGGAACCTTATTTGGAAAAAGCATCTGTGCAGATGTAATTAAGTTAAGGATCTCGAGATGAGATCCTCTTGGATTAGGGCCCTAAATCCAATGACAGGTGTCCTTATAAGAAGGAAAGAAGTCACAAACACAGAGGAGAAGGCCACGTGGATTCACACAGAATAGAGTGGTGCCGCCACAAGCCAGGGGACACCCAGATCCCCCGGGAACTGGAAGAGGCAAGAAGGAGCCTCCCCCAGAGCCTGCAGAGGAGGGAACAGGGTCCTGCAGACACCTGGATCTTAGGCTTCTGGCCTCCAGAGCTGCAAGAGAGTGCATTTCTGTTGTGTTACTTTGTTATGGCAGCCACAGGAAAGGGTGGGGGGACCATGAACGGAAACAAACACATCTTCACTTTGATACTTTTGTACAAATGCGCCATAGGAAAATAACACATTTAGGGCCCCATTAATGCATGACAATTGAGTAACTCATGCTATAGACAGGCCTCCTTCTTCTCTCCCTGATACCTTGACCTCTACCCTCCCTCCCTTCCTCAGCCACTTGCTCCTGATCCCCAGATCCTGTCAGCATGTTGTCATGGATAGAGTGGATCTGTGTGACATGCGAGGGACAGCAAGGGCAAGGTCCCTGGAGACAGACTGTGGCATGGAGCCGGAGAGCTGAAGTGTCCTAGGGGGAAGGATAGTAAAAGCATAATGTTGCTCTTTGGGGCAAGTGGAAACTTCTAGAGTTCTCTGTAGGGACCGGCCCCACAGGGTCGGTGGGTCTCTCCCTGTGTGCAGCGACGAGAGAGTGTAGAAATAAAGACACAAGACAAAGAGATAAAAGAAAAGGCAGCAGGGCCTGGGGGACCACTACCACCAATGCGCAGAGACCGGTAGTGGCCCCGAATGTCTGGCTGCGCTGTTATTTATTGGATACAAAGCAAAAGGGGCAGGGTAAAGAATGTGAGTCTTCTCCAATGATAGGTAAGGTCACGTGGGTCACGTGTCCACTGGACAGGGGGCCCTTCCCTGCCTGGCAGCTGAGGCAGAGAGAGAGAGAGAAGACAAAGAGAAAGACAGCTTACGCCATTATTTCTGCATATCAGAGACTTTTAGTACTTTCACTAATTTACTACTGCTATCTAGAAGGCAGAGCCAGGTGTACAGGATGGAACATGAAGGTGGACTAAGAGCGTGACCATTGAAGCACAGCATCACAGGGAGACAGTCAGGCCTCCGGATAACTGTGGGAAAGCCTGACTGGTGTCAGGCCCTCCACAAGAGGTGGAGGAGCAGAGTCTTCTCTAAACTCCCCCTGGGAAAAGGAGACTCCCTTTCCCGGTCTGCTAAGTAGCGGGTGTTGTTCCTTGACACCTTTTGCTACCGCTAGACCACGGTCCGCCTGGCAACGGGCGTCTTCCCAGACGCTGGCGTCACCGCTAGACCAAGGAGCCCTCTGGTGGCCCTGTCCAGGCATAACAGAAGGCTCACACTTTTGTCTTCTGGTCACACCTTACTATGTCCCCTCAGCTCCTATCTCTATATGGCCTGGTTTTTCCTAGGTTATGATTATAGAGCAGGGATTATTATAATATTCGGATAAAGAGTAATTACTACCAACTAATGATTAATGATATTCATATACAATCATATCTAAGATCTATATCTGGTATGACTATTCTTGTTTTATATTTTATTATACTGGAACAGCTCGTGTCCTCGATCTCTTGCCTAGGCGCCTGGGTGGCTTGCCGCCCACAGTTCTCTGTGTATGAGAATGGAACTGCAAATCATTTGCCAGTGGCTTTCCTGCTTTGCTCCAGCGAGAGGGTCACAGTGGGACCAGTGGCTGTGAGTGGAGTCCCCATGCGGTTGTGGGACAGGAGCTTCCACAAGGTGCCTCCTGCTGCAGGAGCCTTCACCCATCTGAGACGGGCAGCCAGCTGCTCATCACAGGAGGGGCTCAGAGGCTGCCTAGGAGACAGATTTCAGGCCAAGGTGTTTCCATCAGCTCCCACTCTGGCTGCTGTGCACCCCCACAATGAGGATCCCCCATCTCCAACCATCGCAGTGGAGCCTTGTTTCAGAGATGACCTCGCTGACCTCGTTGCAGGACTTTGAGGGTACACCCCACTCTGGTCCCCTCCCGCACCGCCTCCTTGCTATCAGGAGTCGTCCCTGGGCTATCAGAGGTCCAGGACAGCCCGGCCACCCTTGCTGTGGCTGTCCTGCGGATGCCCTGGGTTGCTCAGCTCCTTGCATTCACTTGGCCCTTCTGAGAGCTTCCTGGCTCCGTAACACTGCCCGCTTCTTCCAGCTGCTCTGCCCTCCGACTTTCTTTGCTGGCCAGTCTCCCAGCTCTTCCTTGTGAAACCCTTCTCCCCATAAGAAGACTTTGTCCTCGGTGGCATGATTGCATGTGGTAGTTTTAAAAAATGATGGATTTACTCAGATATAATTCACACACCATAAAATTCACCCATTTAAAGCGTACAATTCAATGGCCCTTAATGTATTCACAGAGTTGTGCCACCATCGCCACTATCTAATTCCAGAACATCCTTGTCACCCCTGTCCCCATCAGCAGTCACTCCCTGTGCTCCCTCCCTGGCCCTGGCACCCATTCATCTGGTTTCAGTCTCCCACACATCTATTGCTGGGGTGGATTTTCCGGCCCTCATGCCCAACTGGCACCACTTCTCCTTAGGTCCAACTTGGTCACACCCAAGATCCCGTGAGTGCTCAGAGCTTGCTCAATTACTCTGCTGAGCTCCTGGTTACTTGAATCTCTGAAAAAGAAAATAATACCAGGCAGTTGATTCACCAAAAAGTTACAATCTGACCAGGCTTTGTGGCTCACACCTGTAATTCCAACACTTTGGGAGGCCGAGGTGGCCAAATCACCTGAGGTCAGGAGTTCGAGACCAGCCTGGCCAACATGGTGAAACCCTGTCTCTACTAAAAATACAAAAAATTAGCCGGGTGTGGTGGCGCATGCCTGGCCTGTAATGCCAGCTACTCAGGAGGCTGAGGCAGGAGTATCACTTGAAACCGGGAGGTGGAGGTTACAGTGAGCCAAGATCATGCTACTGCATTCCAGCCTGGGTGGCAGAGCGAGAATCTGTATCAATAAATAAATAAATAAATAATTAAATAGAAAGATGAAGGGTGGGTAGGCAGTGGGGAGCGGGGAGGGAGAACACAGATGGAGGCTGTGGATCTTGCTGATGGTGAGAGGGAGCTGGCTCGGAAGGTACAGTGGAGAGGTGACTGTGGCAGGAGGTTCCCAGGCAGCAAGGAGTTTCTAAGGACAAGTGGCAGGCCTGGACTTTGATGAGGCTGCCAGGATGAAGACCAGGGCAGGGTGGGTGCTTTGGAAATTGCCCATGCTTTTTGAAGACCACCCAGGCTTTCACGTGGCCCTGCCTGTGCACAGCCTCTCTTCTGGACCCCAGATGCCTCTTCCCTCTTTCTCTGTCTCATCCTTCGAGCTTCGGCCCGAGTCCTATTCCTTGAAATGAGTCACTCACTCTTTTCCATAATAGCGCTATTGTGAGGGGTAGGCTGTGATTTAATCAGTGTATGGGCACATGGTGAGGATTAGCTAAGGAAGCGCTGGCAAATATTACAGAATCGCGCTTCTGATGGTGACTGTCAACCTCAGGGATGAGCCTGGGGTTGAGAACCAGGCTTCAGCCTTCAAGGAACTCACCATCTGAGCCAGGGGAGATGAGACGGGGGATGCCACCTTTGGGACAATGGGGACAGGCTTGCCAGTGGGAGAGGAGGTGCTGCCTAAAAGTTTGCTGGCTCCAGTTGGTGGCTAGTGAATTATTCACTCATCAACCACTGCGCCGAGGTGACCCAGGGCTTTAAAATTCATGTGTTCATTGAGTCATTCTCTCGGCTCACATTCCCAGGCACCTTTTACTTGCTGAGCCCGGACTCTTCTCAGCACATAAGCCCCAGAGGAGAAAGAGGAGTTCGAGCTGTGCCTAGAGGATGGGCGGGCCACCAGGGGCCAGAGGGAAGCACTGTATGATTTGGGGTGTTCACATATGTGCACGTGTGCATGTGTGTATGTGGGGGGGATGTGTGATGCATGTGTGTGCGTGTGCATGGGGGTGTGTGTGTAGTGTGCACAGATGTGGTGGTGGGGGAAGCTGAGAGGCAGCAGCCTGATCCCCCAAGGCCCATAGCTGCTTTAGGGAACATGGGCTTGAGCCTTCCAGATCTAGCTGTGGCTGGTCCAGCCCGGGGCACTGTCTGGAGGAACACAGGACCTGGCCTCCACCAACGGGGCTGAGGGGAGGTGGGTCCTCTGGGCATTGCCCAGGCAGGTTTCAGCCTTGGGCTGGGGAAGAGGGTGGGGCTGCTCACAGCTTGGGGACAGACACAGTGCTCAAGGCATGGCAGGTGTCAGCAGCACAGGGAGCTGGGGACCCTGAGTCAGTCCACACACGCACACATATGCGCACACACGTGCACACCCGCGCACATACAGACAAGAGCAAGCTGGGTGATGGAAGTGGAGCGGTAATTCCCTCACCAGGCAGAATATGTGCAGAGACGTTCAGCCGGGAGACCATAACCTTTGGGGGACCTGCCGAAGGTCTCTGCCATGAGGCAAAGTGGTGAGATCCGAGGCCGGTCATTTGATAGGGTGACTCCGCAAGGACCAGCATGTGAGATCAAGGCCTCACATTTTCTCCTGAAGGTGAAGGGACTCCGGAGGGTGTTAGGCAGGGCAGGACCTGTTCAGCCTTGCCTTTTAGAAAGCTTGCTCTGGCGGCTGGTATTGTGGGCTGAATGCCAGCCCCCAAAAGGTGTGTCCATGTCCTAATTCCTGTGACTGTGACCTTATTTAGCAGAAGGGCCTTTGCAAGATGTAATGAAAATAAGGACGTCAAGATGAGCTCCTCCTGGATTATCTAGGTAGGCCCTAATCCAGTGACAGGTGTGCTTATAAGAGACAGAAGAGAAGACAGGGAGAAGGCCATGTGGAGACGGAGTGATGGGGCCACAAGCCCAGGAAGAACTCAGGCTGCAGAAGCTGGAAGAGCAAGGAAGAACCGATCCTCTGCCAGAGCCTTTGAGGGAGCAAAGCCCTAGTGTCACCTCCATTTCAGGTGTCTGGCCTCCAGAATTGAGAGAGGATATACTTCTGCTGTTTTTAACAACCCAATTTGTGGTCATTTGTTACAGTAGCCCCAGGAAACTAACCCAGCTGGGATGGAGAGAGGACTTGGGGAGCCTGGTGGAGGCAGGAAGTGCTGAGGAAGGAGAATCAGGCCGGACTGGGTGTGTGGGGTGGGGGTAAGAGGTGGAGACTTCCACATCATCAGGAGATCAAGGCGCCTGGGCAGAAGGGTTTAGGGAGCAGTAGCTTTTTCCTCTCCATATTGCCAGCTGTCTGAAATTGTAGCAATGATGTGAATGTATCAGAATGACTCCAGTGACTGTCACTAGCTTGGGAGTCCCTTTGGGGTTCTATGTCCCTAAAGCCTGATGCACCATTTCCTGCTTGTGGAAGACACGAATGAAAAATGAGATGGTAAATACATGAGTTCGATATTCAGCATTCATTCAACAAACGTTTATTAGGCTCCTACTGTGCGTCGCGCTGGAAAGGCAAGCAGAAGCTAGATTCCCAATCGATTCCGGGAGGCTGGACGATCCAGACACAAACATCGTTCATGCGTCTATTCGAAAAGGCCCTGTTGGAATTTTGTGCACAGCATTTCCTTGGGGTGTCGATGGATCGGGGTCTGCAAACACTAGCACCTTTTCCGGTGGCCGCTGTCTTCTCAGACCTCAGACACCGGCGCCTCCCCGTGAACTCCCGCAGGCGTCCCTAGCCCAGGGCTTGGCGGGCGCTGCCGGCTGTACCTGGCCTAAGCCACGCTGGGCAGCCAGCCCGGGGCGACACGTTCTTCGGACAGCGGGGATTTGCGGCTCGGGTGACCGGAGGTGCCCTCCCGCGGGTCTCCGAGCAGCTCCGCGGGCTCTCGCTCCGCGGGGAGGAGCCTGCGTCTCCCAGGGGCGGGGCTCGAGGCGTCTAGGGGCCGGTGGACACGTGTTAGCCGCCCGGTGGTGTCGGCCTCTGCGCCTGCGCCTGCGCCTGCGCCTGCGCGCGCGGCCAGGCAGCTTCTGTGGCGCAGGCGCGCGCTCACCATTGGGTGCGGGCCCTGCGGGGCGGGGCGGAGGAGCGGCGGCCGGGCCGTGACGCAGCCGGGTGGAGCGGCCGCGCCCGCCGCGAACACCTCCAGTTCTGCCCGCCTCTGCGCGCCGGGGCCGCCTCTCCTTCTGCCGGTGCCGCGGGGCCTCATGGAAGCCCCGGAGGGCGGCGGAGGGGGGCCTGCAGCGCGGTGCCCCGAGGGGCAGCCGGCGCCCGAAGCCAGGGTGCACTTCCGAGTGGCGAGGTTCATCATGGAGGCAGGTAACCGCGGCCGGGGGAGGCCGGGACAGGCGGCGCCGCGGCCCGCTTCGCGGAGCGGGCGCGGCTGGCGAGGCCGGCCTTCCAGAGTGCTCACCGTAGCAGAGGCCGGGAAGCCCGGCTCGGGGCTGAGGACCTCCGCCTTTGCGCCGCGTCCGGTGTGCTGAGCAGTGAGCCGCGAGGTATCCCCATGGCGTGGACCGGTGTGCAGGCACTAGGAGAGGACGTGGCCGGGTCGGGCCTCCAGCGAGGCGGGGACCGGCCCGGGCGCCCGCACCTCTGCGCAGTGCGCCACTCATTCTGCCGGCACCCGCGGCCCTGCACTCCGGTAGACTTTATGGCGCTTAGTCGCGCGGAGCCTTTTGGAGAACGCTGTCCGGGGGTTCCTGTCACTCCGAGGACCTAGGCTGCGTGCAGCTCCTGTTCCGAACCCTGCCAGGACATCCACAATAGTGTTGGGCTCCGCGCTTCCCAGGCGAGGTGATTAAGCCAAGATCTCTGTAGAAACATTGTTTCCATCCAGCCATCAACAGTATTTTTTTTTTTTTTTTGAGACGGAGTCTTGCTCTGTTGGCCAGGCTGGAGTGCAGTGGCGTCATCTCGGCTCACTGCAACCTCCGTCTCCCGGTCTAAAGCAATTATCCTTCCTCAGCCTCCCCAGTAGCTGGAATTACAGGTGTGTGCCACCGCACCCGGCTAATGTTTGTATTTTTAGTAGAGACGGGGTTTCACCATGTTGGCCAGGCTGGTCTTGAACTCCTGGCCTCAGGTGATCCACTTGCCTCGGCCTCCCAAAGTGCTGGGATGACAGGCGTGAACTACCTCGTCCGGCCCATCAACAGTATCTTGATAGGAGATACTGTTAGTTGGCGGGTAGTTATTTCCTACCTTTGTTGCTTGAGGGAGAAGGATTGGGCAGATGTGCTTTCTACTGAAGGTGGGCAGAGAGTCTGAGGACTGCTGCAGGACTGTTCATCCCAGTGATATGTAAATTTACTGTAATTTGCAAGAAGAGTTGCAAAGTTATTATTAGGGAAGGATGGCAGTGACACCTCATCTGCTACCGTCTGCTCGGAGGGTCCGTGTAAATTGGGGTTTGCTCTGTAAAACAAGGCTTGGAAGGTCATGTCAGTAACAGCACCTTATCTGGCATCTCCTGGAATGAGGGGTCCCAGGTAGGAATTGTCTCTATATAACAAGTTTAGACCTTCTGAGGGACTTCGTTATAAAATGTATTGCACAAACCTTTGTCCTTTGTAGGAGGCTAAATATTGATTTCCCAAAGATGTCCCTGTCCTAATCCCTGGAACCTGTGAATGTCATCTTATATAGCAAAAGAGACTTTGAAGATGTGATTAGAGACCTTAAGATGGGAGATCATCCTAGATTATCTGGGTGTAACCACACCCATCCTTATAAGGGAAAGGCAGGAGGAGTCACCGTCAGAGAAGGCCACGTGAGGACAGAAGCAGAGTTGGAAGCTTTGAAGATGGAGGAAGGGGCCAGCAACCAAGGAATGCAGCCCTTCTCTAGAAGCTAGAAAAGGCAAGGAAACAGATTCTCCCATGGAGCCTCCAGAAGGAGCCAGCCCTGCTTAGACGTTGATCTTAGCCTTCTAGGCTGGTTGTGGACCTCTGACCTCCAGGATCAGAAGAGTATAAATGTGTGTTGTTTAAGTGGCTGAATTTGTGGTGATTGGTTGCAGTAGCCCTAGGGAACTGATCTACCTTCTTAGGCAGAGGACGCTGACCATCATTTCATGGTTGATTGTCGGTTGTTCTTCACCTTCCTGTTTTGGCCTAGTGGATGTCATTTAACCTTCTCTTGTGAACCCTGGTGGTTGTGATTTTGTTTTGATTCTGTGCACCAGGGCAGTGATTTTCTTAGGAGCCATTCAGGGATGGGCTGGGGATGGGCTTTAACCCCTAAGTGAATCCACTGAGTCCTGCTCTGGTGTTTTGAGTCTTGTTCACCTTAAAAATTTTTTTCTTTCTCTTTTTTGTAGAGACAGGGTCTCACTTTGTTGCCTAGGCTGGTCTCGAATTCCTGGGCCCAAGCAATCCTCCTGCCTCAGCCTCCCAAAGTGCTGGGATTACAGGCGTAAACCAGCATGCCCAGCCCACTTTTCAATGTGCTGGTGTCCTTCCCTGGTGCCTGCCCGTGGTCATAAACATTGCCTTTTCTCTGCAGTGCAAGTGGTTACTCTTGGCAGTCACGCTGCTTGCTTTGCTCACCTCTTCTAACCTGTGGACTAGGAAACCAGTGCTCAGTGTAATCTTTCACTGTGACTTCAGGACTTGTGGCACCCATGAGGCCGTTTCTTTTCTGTCGTTGTAGCTGTGGGGTGGGCGACTTCTAGCTAGCTGTTTGCTAAGGTGAACCCAGACACACAAGAGCATATAGTCCTTTTCCAGGGTTTTACAGAAGCTGCTATGCCAGTTGCTAACTGAGCAGTACTCGGAACCCTTGTTTCTCAGAGCGTGGTCTACTGACCCCTGACATGGGCATGACCTGGGGCTTGTCAGAAGTGGAGAATCTCAGAGCCGCAGACCTACAGAAGGGGAAGTCTGCATTTGAACACCATCCCCAGGGCTTGGGTCACCCACTAGAGTCTGAGAGCCCAGTGAGAGACCCAGCGGGAGCCACTGGTTCTGCTGGAAGTTCTTAGCCTTGTCCAAGTAGGGTTGTACCTGCTAGGGCCCATTCCAATGGCTCCCCTCACTGGAGCAGTGAGCCAGTGCTGGATTGAAGTCCTCTCTTGCCTGCTTTCTCTCTGCAGGTGTCAAGCTAGGGATGCGGTCCATTCCCATTGCCACTGCTTGCACCATTTACCATAAGTTCTTTTGCGAGACCAACCTGGACGCCTATGACCCTTACCTGATTGCCATGTCTTCAATTTACTTGGCTGGCAAAGTGGAAGAGCAGCACCTGCGGACTCGTGACATCATCAATGTGTCCAACAGGTAATGGCATTTGGATGGGCTCCTCATCTCCACCTGGTGGGGGGGGAAGGGCAGGGAAGGCTCCTGTGGGGCCCTGCCCACAAGGTGCCAGCAGTGGAGCTTGGAAGGAAGTACCTGGGTGGCCTTGAACCAGGGCCAGAAACAGTAGCAGCAAATGTGAGAAGGAGCCTGGTGTCAGAGGCCAGTGGGGTCTGTGAGAGAAAAGCTGGGCCAGATTATGAGGAGCGTGGAAAGCTGGATGGAGGGCAGAGGTGGGGTTTCAGCAGAGGGAGCTTGGAGAGGCATGTCAAAGAAGATTCTGTTGAAGTCTTAGACAGGGATGGCTGCATGCAGGAGAGCTTGCCTGCAGCGGGAGGGTGCAGACCCAGCCAGGTGGTGGGTCCCGGTTGCTTAGGAGCCCCGCCCTGCTGTGGGTGTGGTGTGGGCGTGGCTCAGCCGGCCCAAGCAGGTGTGTTCCTGCTGGGGCAGGATGCAGGGTCTTCGCCAAGGCAAGGGAAAGACAGTCGGGGAAATATAAAACTGAGAAATGTTCACTTTTTGGAGTACATCATTCCCATGAGAGGCTTAAATATGTTCCTTGGATGGCTGGACGTGGTGGCTCACGCCTGTGATCCCAGCACTTTGGGAGGCCGAGGCGGGTGGATCGCTTGAGCCCAGGAGTTCAAGACCAGCCTGGTCAACATGGTGAAACCTCGTCTCTACCAAAAATACAAAAATTAGTCGGGCGTGGTGGCGCTTGCCTGTGGTTCCAGCTGCTCGGGTAGCTGAGGCAGGAGGATCGCTTGAGCCCAGGAGGTCAAGGCTGCAGTGAGCTGTGACTGCACCACTGTACTACAGCCTGAAAGACAGAGCAAGACCCTGTCTCAAAAAATAAAAAATAAAAATAAGATAAAAAAATACGTTCCTTGGGCCCAGAGTGAGAGCCCTGGGCATTGCCACCTCAGGTGATGAAGACTCCCTAATGCCGGGCTGAGTATAACCGGAAGCACAACCGACTTGGCATGCTCAAGCTTCCGGTTCCTCTGGAGCCAACGCCAACAGCCAGGGTTTGCACTTGACATTTTGCTGAATGATAGCGGACAGCCCATCTGGCTAAAACTAGGAGCTGGCTTCTTTCCTCTGTTGGTTACTGTTTTCATTCTGTACACTAGATGTGGAGATGAAGAATTTTTGTATAAAAACACAAATAAAATGACCCTACATTAATCTGCAAATGGATGATGTAGTTTGCATATGGACATTGTGTGACTTAAGCAATGTGAGCCATCCAGTGCTCAGGGGAGACTGCCCTGGCTGCTGCAGCATCGCCATTTCTCCGCGCAGGTACTTTAACCCAGGCGGTGAGCCCCTGGAACTGGACTCCCGCTTCTGGGAGCTCCGGGACAGCATCGTGCAGTGTGAGCTTCTCATGCTGAGAGTTCTGCGCTTCCAGGTCTCCTTCCAGCATCCACACAAGGTACGTGCTGGGGAATTGGTGCCTGTTTGGAGAGGCTTAAGCCATGGTCTCTGTTCTTTATCCCAAAAGCGCCTCCCATCTCATACTCGAGAGCACAGCACAGAAGGAGAGCAGGGCTGCGGCTGGGAACTGGGTCTCCCGGCTCTGTGTTTGTGGCTGGGTTGGCCGCCCGGCCTCTCCTGTCCCACTCCTGTGGGTTTTCTCAGCCATTTCTCATTTAAGCTTCTGCCTTTCTGCCTGCTCACCTGTGGGCGGGGTCCGTGCTGCCCGCTGAAGCTGTGGCAGCTCCTGTGACCCATATAGATGGTGTGCATGCTGGGCCTCGGGGAAGCAGACTGGTTTCGTGACCGGCCAGAGTCCCCGTCCCCAGGAGATGCTGTGATGCCTCGGAGCACGCCCCCAGCTCAGCTGTGCTTAGGAAGCCATGGGGAAAGCCAAATCGCTCGAGTCAAGCAGCACGCTTTTAATTTCTAGGAACGTGTGAGTCTCAACAGAAGCATCATTTCAAACAGCAGCAAAAGGGAAAAGTGCAACGCTTAGGCGACAGGCGCACGATGCTCTGGGCACTGCAGCCCCATGCACGGGCAGCTCAGAAGGCTGGCCGGAGACAGAGATGGAGGAGTTGTGGTTTGGGTCTCTGGGCTAGGAGTTTCATTCCTTTTCATCAGAACTCTTACTGAGATCATTGTAGATTCCCACGCAGTTGTGACATGTACCCTTGGCCCAGTCTCCCCCAGGGGGAACACAGCCAGGATGTCAACACCAACACAGTCCACTGGCATCCTCACTTCCACTTCTATTCCTGTGTGTATTTTTTTCTGTTCCATTTTATCACGACTCCGTTCATGGACCTACCACCACAGCCAAGGTGAGAGGCAGTTCCACCCACACGGGCCCTTCGTGTCGCCTTCATAATCTTGCCTCCAGCTTTCCACACTCCTACCTCAGTACCTGGAAAGCCCTGGTCTGGGATTTCTGCGCAGTAGTGTCTTAGTGAGCAGAATGCTTGGTGAGCATCCTGGGGGAAGGTGGGAGATGCCCTGGTGGCTGCAGGGTGGAGTTGTCAAGGCGACAAGGCTTAGGAAAGCAGCGCTCAGACCTTGAGGGGTGTGTGATCTGTGCCCGGATGGGGAACTGATAGCTTGGTGTGGCTGGGAGCCTGCCAGCCCCTTCCCCTCCTTCCAGTCAGGGCTGGGGTGGAAAGTAACCTATGTATCCCTCCTGCATGGTGTGCTGGGGTCATACGCATGTGTGTTCCAGACTGTCCAGAGAGCTCGCAGCGTCTGTCTTATTGTGTGAGGTTCTGGCAAAATGTCAGTGTTCTGAGAGCAGGAGCTGGCAGCTGGGCTGCGAGGTCATTTGGATGTTGTGGCCGAGGACAGCATGTGCCCTTGGCACCAGGCCAGATGCATGGGGAGCAGCACCCTGTGTTCTGCCCATGAAGAGGGTGCTCTCCGGAGCACCAGGCCCTGAGGCATTTCATGGTGGCCAGAGCGGGCCCTGTGGTGGAGAGGGACTGCGGTGGGGGTGGCCCTCGTAGGTTTCCCTAGAGCTGGGTCTGGAGGGTGAGAGTGGGCAGGTGCATACGGTGAGCTGGTTTCAGGCAGAGGCCTCAGCAAGTGCGAAGGCCCTAGACGGGTTTTGCTGGAAGGTGGGGTGGGAGGGGCAGGAGATGGGGCCAGCAGAAGGCCTTGGGGCTTCTTCCTAAGGGACATGGAAGCCGCTGGAGGGTTGGAGCAGGTGCTGATATGATTATGTCAGCATGAGGAGAGCAGCTAGTGGGCCTAAAGGCTGACACACATGTCTTTGCAGTACCTGCTCCACTATCTGGTTTCCCTGAAGAACTGGCTGAACCGCCACAGCTGGCAGCGGACCCCCGTTGCCGTCACTGCCTGGGCCCTGCTGCGGGACAGCTACCACGGGGGGCTGTGCCTCCGCTTCCAGGCCCAGCACATCGCCGTGGCGGTGCTCTACCTGGCCCTGCAGGTCTACGGAGTTGAGGTGCCCGCCGAGGTCGAGGCTGAGAAGCCGTGGTGGCAGGTGAGGTGGCTGCTTGGCACACTGGACGTGCCCCCTTTCCCTCTGGAAGTCTCTGTATTGTAGTGCTCACCAAATGCTATTAATTATCCATGAAGAAAGATACGGGCTGCTGGGGAACATGGAAGCTCGAAAGTACCCTGTTTCGATGGCCTGGGACAGGCTCTCCCCCTCGGCACAGTTGCCACTTAGGGGTCCCGGATGTCGAACAGGAGTGCTGGCCTCCACCGAGACGTCGCTGGTGTTCCGGGAGGAGGGTTGCCCCAGTGGAGAACCGCCTTTACTGAATTGATTGGGAACTTGACTGTGGTCACAGGTTACTAAACCTGGCTTCCCATCAGAAACATCTGGGGTGCTTTACGGAGAGGGCTGGATGGCTACGTAGGTGACAGCTAGCTGGCTAGTTGACACACCTAGGTGGATAGGTGAGAGAGCTGATGGGCAGGGTGGCGGGTGATTGATAGGTATTAATAGGTAGATCACGGAGGGGTAGGTGGTAGAACTCTGTAGGCCTGCACATAGGACAGCTTTCCAGGTGGCCGGGGCTGTTCTGCATAGAGGTGCCCCTGCCCCTCTTCCCTGGCCCGTGTGCCTTGTGGAAGACCACAGCATTTGCTGATTTTTGCGTGTTTATTGTCTAATCTCGTATCCCCAGTCAGGTGTGAGTGCCCGAGGCTGGGCATCTCGTCTTCCCCGATCTCCTGCGCCTCCCTGGTACCATAGCGGGTGCTCATGTCTTTGAACCCATGCACCCGTGTTCCCAGTCTCAAGCTGGAAGCACCCTGTCCCCGAGGCAGTGTGCAGGTGGTGCAGGGCCATCTGTGTGGACAGACAGTATTGCTCCACGCTCGGGCTGCTCAGGGAGTTTCACATAACATGGCTGCCTCGTGCTCAGGGTTGGACTCTGGTGGGGCAGACACCCTCTGGGGACATCTGGTGGGTGTGGCCCTGGCCCTGGGCTGCCTGGCTATGCTGCATCTCTCTTCCTTTCTGCTCTGTCTTCTGTGCTTGCTCGTAAACCTCACCTGGTGTGCCAGTACCACCTGTGTCCCATGCTTAGCCCCTCCCAGAGGAGTGCGAGCCCAGGTGACCCTGCACAGCCAGGAAAGCAGCTCTACCAGCAAGTTGTTTGCTGGCGGCCCAGACTCACGCAGTCATCGTTCAGACTGGGAAGAAGTTACCCTTTGTGGGGCAGTGAGCTTATGTTCAGCCAGCTCTTCTTAAAGGCTCTGCTAAACTTGACCTGACCTTTGCCTCCCAGCTCGGGGCTGTACACCAGAAGCTTCCGGAATCCAGGTGCCTCCTGTGGGCTGGCGGGGTACGAGGGCCTGATCCCCCATGATGAGTGAGATCCTGGGAGGCCTCACCCACCCGGGTGCTGCAGAGCTCACGGCCTGGCTTTTGAAATCCTTTCTTCCTTGTGTGCTCTCAGCCACCACTTCTTACAGCGACTCCTGTCACTTATCTGCCACGGGCTCAGCATGGCAGCTTGATGTGCTTCCCTGGAGAAGCCTGCCTGCACTCTGACTTGCCAGATGCAGGGACGGTGGCGGGGTCAGAAAGATGCAGGTCATCACACAGTGCTGCTGAAACTTCCACGTCCAGAGCCACACCGAGTGCCCTCCATCCCCTTCTTGCTGAGCAGAAGGAGAACCTGCCTCTTTCCAGCCACTGCTGCTTTTTGTCTTATAAGCAGATGGACCGCCCTCAAAAAGGCAAAGTCCCCAGTGGCCAGCAGTGTCTCCTCCTAGGACTTGGTTCTGTGTCTCTTCTGCTGTCAGGTGCCCCAGGGTTGCCACCTGTTCTGGACTGTTATATTGAATTGTGGTGACATAGACATCACCTAAATTGTACCACGTTCACCATGTTTAAGTGTGCGGCCCAGGGGCAGAAGCACATTCACGGTGCTGTGCAGCCATCACCACCCTCCAGCCGCAGAACTTGTTCATCTTCCCAAACTGAAGCTCTGGCCCCGTCCAACCCCAGCTCCCCATCCCCCAGCCCCTGGCACCCACCCTTCCACTGTCCTCTCTACAGAGTTCACGGCTCTCCTTTGAGGCCCCTCACAGGAGTGGAATCCTACAGTGCGGGCCTTTCTGTGACTGGCTCCTTTCGCTGAGCACAATGTTGGAGTCCCCGTCTCAGAATGTCCTTTCTTTTGATGGCTGAATCATATTTCATGGCCTGCATGGACCATATGATATTAACATACTCATCCATCGATGGACGCAGGCTGCTTCCATGTTTTGGCCCTGCTTTTTTTATTTTTTATTTTTTTATTTCTTTTTTATAGAGACAGAGTCTCACTCTGTTGCCCAGGCTGGAGTACAGTGGTGCAATCTCAGCTCACTACAGCTGCCACCTCCTTGGTTCAAGTGATTCTCCTGCCTCAGTCTCCCGAGTAGCTGGAATTATAGGCGTGTGCCACCACACCTGGCTAATTTTTGTATTTTTAGTAGAGACGGGGTTTCACCATGTTGGCCAGGCTGATCTTGAACTCGTGACCTCTAGTGATCCACCCGCCTCGGCCTCCCAAAGTGCTGGGATTACAAGCGTGAGCCACCATGCCCAGCCCCTGAATGTTTTTTAATGATTGCTTCTGAGCTTGGGGTCTCCAGGAGCACACAGGTCACGGACCCCAGCAAGTAAGTGTGCATTTCTGAAGTATTTGTTTTTCACCCGGAGCCCAGGGTAAGACAGCTGTGCTTCCTGAGTCAGGACTTGGAGGGTGTCCGGGTCACCATCTCCTAGCTGAGGTTGTAGGCCACAGAGGAACCTAGGGTTCTTTGGGAGCATTCAGCAGGGGTGGACGTCGGTCCACTTCTTGACTTGGGCCACGGCCTTGATCTTATTGGTACATTGGTTCCCCAGGCAGCAAGCTCTGGCACAGGGTGGCTATAGACGCAGCATCTGACCAAGGTCTTGCTGCTTTACTTACTGTTTCCCTTATCACTGGGGATCCCGAAGTGCACCCTGGGGCTCAGTGCTGTGCTGGGAGGGCTCCGAACTCAGAAAAGCTGTCACACTCCCAGTTCCGGTTTATTACAAGGAAAGGACACAGGTTATGGTGAGCGAAGGCTCAGGGCGCACAGGGCGGGCTCCAGGAGAGACCAGGCGTGAGCTTCAGCGGCTCCTCGCCCGGGGGAGCTGTGCAGACAGCACCTGTTTCTTTCGGCAACAGTGTGGGACAGCGTGCGCGGAGTCACAACCGGGAAGCTCACCCCAGCAGTGGCGGCCAGGGTTTCCGCGGGGGGTGGGCCGCATGGGCGTGGAGCGCCTGCGTGGCCAACCCTGGTCACTTGGGCTGCAGCCACCAGAGATCTAGCTGGGACTCTGTGGCCCAAGGCCCTCACCATAAATGATGTGGTTAGCACAGACCCCGCCTGGCAGTCCAGTCAACCAAGACGCCCACACGGGGCAGGATTTTCCAGGGGCCTAGAGGTTATCCTCCAGGAGCTGGGCAGAGGCCAGACCTGCCTTTGGAAGGTACAGGGTGTGGACCTCAGCCTGTGGCATGGCCCTGGGCTGCAACCCTCCTGCCACGGGCCCCCTGGATGTCCTTTGCCGTCTTGCGAGTGCTCCTGCACGTGGTGGTCCGGACTGTGGAGTGGGTCCACATGCTCCCCAGGGGCTGGGTTAGGGTAGGCGTGGGGTCCGGGTACTTAGCCTGCCTGTGGCTGCACAGGGACTGCCACCCTCTCCTCTTGCCAGTGTCCCCAGAGACCCTGGACCTGAGGGAGTCCTGGGCAGGAGGCAGGAGCCTGTGCTCTGGAGCCAGCTGTGTTACCAATTCTTTGCATGACCTTGGACAGGTCCCCTCCTCTCTGGGTCAGAAGATCACCAAGGCCTGTTCCATCTGGAATGTTCTCGGCCTTGTAAAGTGTTTGGCCTCAGCAGGCTGGAACTCAACTGGCTTTGCAGGAGAGCTACCGTCTTCCTGCATAGCCAAGTCCCTGTGCCCCTCCCCTGTCCGTGAAATGCGATTCTCTGCTTAGTGGCAGGTGCCTTGTTTAACACAGACAGAGTCTAACTGGAACCTGTTTTCCTTCTTCTTTCTAGGTGTTTAGTGACGACCTTACCAAGCCAATCATTGATAATATCGTGTCTGATCTCATTCAGATTTATACCATGGACACAGAGATCCCCTAAGGTCCTGGCCCAGGCCTGCCCAAAGAGAAGCCCAGGATGGTCGGCTGCCTGGGGACATTGCCACCACGTCGCCATGACGGCTGGTCCCCAGAGGACCAGCTGAGAGGACTGGTTGTGCTGCTGGAGAAGGGCTGGAGAAGGCGATGGCTTGCTGCCACTTTGACAGTCCCTAGCAGTCGCGGTCCAGGTGATGATGGGAGCCGCGCCTCCAGCGGGCAGGCCGGGAGTGCACTGTGTGCAGCTGACCCAAGGCAGCCACATCTGCTTTTGTCCTTTGAGAGGACTCTGACTACAATAGCGGCATGACATCAATGAAAGGAAAATCATGAAATCGATGAGACTGAATCCCTAGGGATTTTTTAAAAGCCAGATTTATAGTGAGAATGTATGTGCAACGTGGCTGAAATCTATTTAGTGTAATAAAAAGGTGATGCAAGTCAATAGGGACCCTCAGCTTTGCTCTGCAGCGCATGCTGCACATGGGGGTGTGAGGGGCCCTGAGAGCCTGGTTCCCTCGGAGTGCTCGCAGGTAGAGTGTGTCCCCGCCATCAGGCAGGCCTGGGCTTAGGGAGGATCACTTGCATTCAGAAAAGCGAGACCTGATCGAATGTAACTAAAAGTAATGCGTTTCTAAATGTCAAGGTAGCCAGTCTGGATGGGGAGGCTGGAGAAACTCAGAGCTGTGGTCCCCAGCACCCCTCTGACTCCTTGCTCAAAAGCCAGTGGGTAAGAAATAGAGCAGTCCAGGAGGCGCTCTCTGGGTCCCCTTTCAGGCTAGACGTACGTTCAGCATGTGCGTAGGGCCAGGGGACTGGTAGGTTTACACAGGAGGGTGGGTTCCGGCTCCTGCAGGTGTGGGGGCAGGGGCGATGCAGGTCAGGGCAGAGTCTTGCTTGGCTTTATTCTGACTATGTTCAGTGTCCTCAGGATGAAGTATCTGAGCAGATGTCACGGGCTTCCCTGGTGGGCAGGCTTGCCCCGGCTGACCTGCCCTTCATTTTGTAGAACTCCCCTGTGGGTTTTGATGATTAACTTCTCCTAAATGTGGGCTCCTGCTTTACCTGTTGTAAGCTTTTTAAGACTAATTGGTCAAAGAACCACATTTACTGAGCAGCTACTGTGTGCCCAGTCCTTGCCTACGCTCTGGCAACCAGGTGAAACTCCTTGCTTATGTGGAGGAAGAGATGGGAAACAGAATGAGAATGTGTAGCATGGTAGTGAAAAGTGCTCAGGGGAAGAGAAGGTGGCCAGGGCTCAGAAGAATTAATATGGTAAAAATGGCCCTGATGGCCAGGTGTGGTGGCTCACACCTATAATCCCAGCACTTTGGGAGGCCGAAGCGGGTGGATCACCTGAGGTCAGGAGTTTGTAGACCAGCCTGGCCAACGTGGCAAAACCCCATCTTTACTAAAAATACAAAAATTAGCCGGACATGGTGGTGGGTGCCTGTAATCTCAGCTACTTGGGAGGCTGGGGCAGGAGAATCGCTTGAATCTGGGAGGCGGAGGTTGCAGTGAGCCGAGATCACGCCACCACACTCCAGCCTGGGTGACAGACAGAGACTCTATCTTTTTTTTTTTTTTTAAAAAAGAAAATATTCACAAACTCTACGTCTGACAAGGGGTTAATATCCAGTATATATAAGGAATTTAGACAACAGAATAACAACCTAATTTAAAAATGGGCAATAGACCTAAACAGACATTTCTCCAAAGAAGACATACAAATGGCCAACAGGTATATGAAAAAATTGCTCAACGTCAGGAATCAGGGAAATGCAAATCAAAACCACACTGAGGATATCACCTCACTTCAATTAGAATGGCTACTATCAAACAAAAGAAAACAAGCTTTGGTGAGGATGTGGAGAAAAGGGAACATTCACACGCTACTGGTGGGATATAGTATAGCCACTATGGAAAACAGTATGGATATTCCTCAAACATTTTAAAAATAGGCAGGGGATGGTGGCTCAGGCCTGTCATCCCAGCGCTTTGGGAAGCGGAAGTGGAAGGATCATTTGAGCCCAAGAGTTCAAGACCAGCTTGGGCAACATATGAAGACCTCTTGTCTATTAAAAAAAAAAATTAGGCCAGGCACAGTGGCTTATGCCTGTATTCCCAGCACTTTGGGAGGCCGAGGCAGGAGGATGGCTTGAGCTCAGCAGTTCGAGACAAGACAGGACAAGACAAAAGACAAGACAAGACACATACAGAAAAGACAAGACACATTTTAGCATTCAAATACATTTTAACATTCCAACAAACAAAGAGTGGGTTCTGGAGTTAGACCACTTGGCTGTGAAGGCTGGTTCTATCACCTGTGTATCTTGGGCTAATTGATCCACCCCTTTTTCTTTTCTTTTCTTTTCTCTTTTCTCTTTTTTTCTCCTTCCTTCCTTCCTTCCTTCCTTCCTTCCTTCCTTCCTTCCTTCCTTCCTTCCTTCCCTCCCTCCCTCCCTCCCTGCCTCCCTCCCTGCCTCCCTCCCTTTCTTCCTTTCTCCTTCCCTCCCTCCCTCCGCTCCCCTCTTCTTTTCTGTTTTCTCTTTTATTTATTTTGCAATCATGGCTCACCACAGCCTTGGCCTCCTGGGCTCATTCGATCCTCCCACCTCAGCCTCCTAAGTAGCTGGGACTACAGGTGTGTACCACCGTGCCTGGCAAATTTTTTAATTTTATTTTTATTTTTGGTAGAGGTGAGGCCTTGCTATGTTGCCCAGGCTGGTCTCAAACTCCTGGACTCAAGCGATCCTCTAACGTTGGCCTCCTAAAGTGCTGGGATTACAGGCGTGAGCCACCATGCCTGGCCCGGTATGTTAAAATGTAAAACCAATAAAGAACGTAGTAGTTGCTTGAAATAACAGGCAATCATTGTGATGGGGAAAATTAGTGCCCGCCAATTCTAGATAGGATCATGTGCTTCATGTTCGTCTCTGGAAGTCCAGGGGACATTATAGATGTCACTGTAAGCACTGAAGAGCAAAGGGGAAAGAAAGGACTCTGAGGTGACAGAATTGCAAGCTGGAAACAGCCTTCGTGCCTATATTTCTTCTGGAGCCTAACAGAGCCTCCCACGTGCGTTGAACTGTGCTGTGGGTGAGAATAAAGCTTCTTGATTGAGGCATAAGAAAAAAAGAGGAGGAGAGACACAGACAGACACACGCACAGGGAGACACAGACACGGGAGAAAAACCACACGACAACAGAGGCAGAGCTTGGAGTGAAGCATCTACGAGCCAAGGAATTCCGAGGACGGCTGGCAATGCCCAAAGCTAAGAGGAGGTCCTGGAGCAGATTCTCCCCTGCAGCCTTCAGAGGGAGCAGGGCCTGCCCATGCCTTGATTTTGGACTTCTGGCCTTCAGAACTGTGAGAGAAGTTTCTGTTGTGAGCAGCCATGGGCCACTCACACACGGGCCTGGGCCTCCCCCAGACCCCTGCACAAGCCTTTACTCCCAGGACTCAGCTGTTTCGCTGAGTACCGATTTTCCCCCGTGGAACCTGTGTCATGTTTGAAGCAGAAGCTTGTGGACAAGGAATTCACAGACACAAATTTGCGATTCTTTTGGGGTAGCATGATGTCTCTCCATGAAGGGCCAGCTGTCTTGGTATGGACTTTGGCTCCATGTGGACTTACTCATCCTTACGGTTCAGGATGCACTTGGACACCAGTGCAGCAAGGGCATGCTGCGATTCTTCTGCCTGCTGTTTTCGATATGTCTTTTCTCTTCTCTTCTCTTTGCTCTTTCTTTTCTTTTCCTCTTTCTTTCTTTCTTTCTTTCTTTCTTTCTTTCTTTCTTTCTTTCTTTCTTTCTTTCTTTCTTTTCTTTCTTTCTTTTCTTTCTTTCTTTGTCTCTCTCTTTTTCTTTCTCTTTCTTTCTTTTCTTTCTTGACAGAATCTTACTCTGTCACTCAGGCTGGAGTGCGGTGGCGCGATCTCGGCTCACTGCAACCTCTGCCCCCTGGGTTCAAGCGATTCTCTTGTCTCAGCCTCCCAAGTTGCTGGGATTACAGACCTGCACCACCATGCCTGGCTAATTTTTTTATTTTTAGTAGAGAGAGGGTTTCATCGTTTTGGCCAGGCTGGTCTCGAACTCCTGACCTCAAGTGATCCCCCGCCTCAGCCTCCCAAAGTGCTGGGATTACAGGTGTGATCCACTGCGCCTGGCCTGATTGGTCTTTTTGCCAGTTTTAGAAGCATGGACTCTGATGCTTTGAATGACTTTGAAGCCATTTTTCTCTTCTCTTGGCAGCCTTCCTGGAAAATGCGTGTTCCGGTGCTGCCAAGTCGAAAAGGGAGAGAGAAATCCAATGAAGTGAGGGGAGTGTGGTCTTAGCGCCATCGCCAGGGTGGTCATTGACAAGTCTTGGCCACAGGATTGCCTTCCTGGCTCTTCTGGGCTCAAGCAGGGGTGGGACCATGGAGCATGGGCGTGCACAGGCACAGGTGTTCAGGAATGCAGCATGTGGATTAAGGGAATGAGTGAAACGTTGGGTTTCTTCCTGTGGCTTTGGATTAGCAAAAAGGCATCTATGATTGGAACCCTCCTGCACTGCTGATGAGAACGGAAAATGGCGGTTTCTCAAAAGGGTCAACCCACAGTTCCCATAGGATCCAGTATTTCCACTGCTGGGTGTAGGCCCAAAGGAATGGAAGGCAAGGTCTGGAAGGGCGGTTTGCACACCCATGTTCACTGCAGCATGATCCACAGTAGCTGAAATGCGGAAGCCACCTAAATGCCCGTGGATGGCTGATTGCACAAGCCAAATGTGGCATATCCAGACAATGGAGTATGGTTCACCTTCAAAAGGAAATTCTGACACATGCTTCCACATGGATGATCCTTGAGGACATCATGCTAGTCACAGAAGGGCAAATACTGTAGGATTCCACTTCTATGAGGGGCCTAGAGTGGTCAAATCCATAGAGACAGAAAGTAGAAGATTGGGTGCCGGGGGCTGGGGGATGGGGAGTTGGGGTTGAACAGGGCCAGAGCTTCAGTTTGGGAAGACGAATAAGTTCTGTGGCTGGATGGTGGTGATGGCTGCACAGCACCGTGAATGTGCTTCTGCCCCTGGACTGCACACTTAAAAATGGTGAACGTGGTACATTTTATGTGATCTGTGTTTTACTACAATAAAAGAAGTGAGGAGTGTGCATGTGTGTCAGGGAGCCTCAAATTCCTGGGCCCAAGGGATCCTCCCGCCTCGGCTTCCCAAAGCGCTGGGATTACAGGACTGAGCCACCGCGCCATGTACTACAGGCCCTTTCAAGTCAAGACAGCCGCGGCTCCTGCAGCAGCTGGCGTCCCTCCCACTGGGGGCCTAACATCCCAGCATAAGTTCCTCTTCTGCATACACATCCGGCCAGGCTGCTGCACACCCAGGGGAAACCCCCTCCTGCCCGGGGCTTCTCCAGCTCTGTTACAGCAGCAGGAAGGCATCTTTGTTTTGTTCTGCACAATAATTCACCAAATAATAAATCACACACGTTACCCAGACCAAGGTGTAAGGAGCCTTTCATTTTTTTTATACACAGAAATTTTGGTCTATTCTTTAAGTTAGGAAATTAAACTACAGACTTTAAATTATTATGTATCTGTGATCTTTCTCATTAAGTTTTTTTGTTCATCTTTATAACAGGCAGATAAAAATGTAAAACATTTATGAACTGAACACAGTTGACCAAGCCATTCCAGGTAATATAATGCTTTATAAAGAGGGGCTTCCCAATGAAACAGGGCCCTCAGCCTGAAGACTGCAAAAACGAGCAAAAGATTCCAGGTCATGGTACCCTGTTTCTGAACTCCACACCACAGCACAAAGGTGACCTAGGGACTAAACAATCAACATTTACATTAGGCAACTTTATACAGCAGCAGTGAGGGTTTGCTTTTAATATCTATTGGCCATTGGTCCTATCGGTGTGTCTACGACAGAGAGTGAGAAGAAGCCGGTGAGCGCAGCAGCACGCAGCTCCAATTTCAACGTCTCAAATTTGATTTCTCGTTGAAGAACACAAAGACCCTCAACAAATGGAGTTGCCCTTTTTCTTATTATCGTTTAAACAAGGACATCAGGGAACAGTTTACAAATGGGTGACATTCTCAATGTGCCCTTTAGAAAAAAGGGATGGCTTTGAGTTATCTGCAGCTGGCATTTTAAAGTGGGATTTTCTTTTCTAACCGAAATTCTTTTGCCCGAGATTTGACTGCTCCTGCTCAGGGGTGAGATGGCATTCATGGGAATAGTGGGGATGATGCCTGCTCCTGTTTGGTTTTGTGTGGATGCCGGTGGAGGTGAGACAAGCCTTCTGAGGGTGCCAGTGCACGTTGCTGGCTTCCATTCCGATCCTCTGTCCCTCAGGTCCCAACTGTCTCCCAGCGGCTGAGCCCCAGGCCCAAACACCTCCCTGCAAAACGTTAACACCTGCAAGCGTGGAAGGCAAGGGTCCCCCATGGCATCACTGTGTGGACCTAGGGGCTTCCTCAGGAGGGTGGCAAAAGTCGAGCCCCTCTTCATCCCCTTTGCTCATTTGGGGGGAACTGAGGCTTGGCCACCAGGTGCCCACACTGCCAGGATAGGCTCCCCTCAGGACCTGGTGCTGAGCCACAAATCCATGCCTTCATGGCTTAAGCTCGGCCTCTGGACACAAAGACTAGGGTGGGAAGAGTGCTTTGATGGTGGCGCCTCTGGTGTCACAGCAGACATCGAGGTGGTCTACTGAGGACTCCTCAGCATTTGCCAAAGCAAACAGTGGGAGTCCATCCAGGTGCTGAGGGGACAGGGTCTGAACTGTGGCTGCGTCCCTGCCGTCATTCTCCCACCGCCAGCTCCTCCGGGCTTCTGATGCTCCCTCTCCCTCCATTGGCTTCTTTTGAGCTCTTGGCCCCGCCCCCGCCCCCTCGGACCTGTGCTCAGCTGAGGCTGCTCTCTGGACTCTGGACAGGACCCACAACTCCAAGAGTGCTTCGTGCTCTTGAAGTTGGGGGCGTGGTCAGGATGAAGGATGTGGAATTGGAGTAGAAACCAAAGAAAGCTGAAAACGAAACTCCCCTTTCAGTAGCTGGAGGACTTCTTCTCATCAATATTTTGTTTTTTTCCTTTTAGATTAAAATTTCCATTGAAAGGGTTTTCTCCTCTCTGGCAGGGGTCTCAGTGCAAATGCTGCAATTATACCTGCTCCAGACCTGGAGCATCCCCTCTCAGCCTTCTCCTTGGGAATCTCGATAGGGCCGGGCAGAGGGCAGGAGCGAAGGGTGGGGGCGGGGTGATGAGGGACAAAAATGGATTGACCAGAAAGATATTCTTGCAGTCTAGTTCCCTGAAAAAAAACCAAAAACCAAAAAACAAAACAAAAAACAAACCTTGCTACATTCAATAATGAAATTTCCAAATGAAAATGCCTGATAAGAGGAATGCAAGTATCATGCCAGTAAATAGTTCCTTATTGAAATATGCATCTGGCCATATATATGTGCGTGTGTACAGATCCACACACATACATATATGTGCATGCACGCACACACATGCACACTGCAGATGTGCCTAGTTTTTGCAGGGGGCGGATTGCTTTGTGGCTGCAGGGCCGCTTGCAGGCGGCTCCCTCAGGTGGCACCCTTCACAGCCCTGCAGAGCACTCAACTTTTTTTTTTTTTTTTTGCATGAATATGCTGATCTGATTGCCCCTGCATGGGTGCAACAAAAGCTCCCCATAAACCCAAAGCAGCCCCCTGCCCACCACACAGCCCAAACGGCAAACACACGGTAAAACTGTAGTTTGTTAAAAAAGAAGCATCAATAGAAAAAAAGGTGGGGAACTCAGCTCTTCGCACTTTCTACTTCTTCTCCTTCCTCCTTTGGATGAAAAACCTTCTTCTCCCCCTTCTTGTCCTCCTTTTCCTCCTCCCTGTCCTCGTCTTCCTGGGTCTGGATGAGGAGTCCCTGTGACAGGCTGCACCCTTGTTGAATGGATTTGGGTCCTTGCAAATGCCCTGCCAGAAAGGTCTTCAGCCACCTTAGTTGTTCCCTCGTTTTGCAGGTGTGCAGGTCCCCATATGTGTGTGTGCGTGCATGTGTGCGTGTGACTTCGTGTGAGTCCGAGTGTGCGTGTGCGCGTGTGACTTCGTGGGAGTCCGCGTGTGCGTGTGCGCGTGTGCTGAGACAAGTTCTTGTTAGAGGGACGTCTCCACGCTGTGGAGCGGGCTCCCGGGACTGGAGGAAAACACTGAAGAGGTAGCTGACTTGGTGACATGCGTGGTCAGGTAGATGCCGCTGTCTATGGCGTTGTTGTTCTGGTTGGGGGACGGGGGCGGGGGGGCCCGGAGGCGCTCCTCGTTCTCGTCCACGTCCGTGTCGTCGATGAGCGGGATGTTGTGGGTGTAGTCATTGATCAGAAACTCGGGCGTGGCCATGAAGTTGTGAATGGAGGTCTTGGATTCTGGTTTCTCCAGGCCTTCATACAGCGAGCTACGGAACGCTTTCACCACCCGGATCTGGAGTGGGAGGTGGAGAGACAGGGCCCGAGGTGGGAGCAGGGAGGGAGGAAAGGAAGGGAAAGGAAAGGAAACGTGGAAGGAAGGTAGGAAGGAAGGAAGGAGACAGTCAGTGGCCGGCTGCTGCTGGTAAGTTCCACCCACATCAATGGCTGGGGGTCATGGCATGAGAAATGTCCACCCATTTGTTGGAGGGCTGCTACGGAATGGGGTGGCTCTGCCTGCCTTTGGAAAGAGTTTTCAGGTGTGGGCCTTGGTCTCGTCAACCGATCCGCATGCAGGAAAAGATGACAATGTCTTTCTCTCGGCTGAGCTGGGCAGGTATTCTGGAACTGGAGAGTGCTGCACTAGGCTCTTGGCTGCGACCTCCCAATTCCCTGTTCTGGGGAGACGACTGGCTTTGGTGACCTCTGGGGTCTCTGCCCAATCTGAATTCCAATTTGGTGGAAAAGAAAAATGATTTGAAAAGGAGAGAATGCTGGTGAGTGGGCTGTCTTCTTGATCTTACCAGAAAGTCCAAAGTACCTGCTGGTATGGGCAAGTTCCCAGGCTATGGGCACTGCCGGCCTTTCTCACATGGGTCTCCCTCCAACCCCCAGCTCCCATGGCTGGAGCCGGGACCTGCCGTGTCCAGAGTCTCCCTGCGGCTAACTCCACTGGCCACTTCTGCATCTTCGTCTGATTTGATCCCTCAGGGCACTCAGCACAGATGATCATCCCTCTTTCTGGAAACTTCTCATGGCTTTCTGACATTGCCCCTGCCTGGCCCTCTTCCACCTCACCAGCTGCTCTGGCCCCGTCTCCTCCACTGCCCTCTCTTCTGTCCCTGGGTGCCCCAGAGCTCTGGCCTGGCTCTGTCCCTCCTCCTCTCTGTCCATACCTCTCCACCCTGGCCACAGTGCTGGGGCCCATCTGGCTATAACCAGAAACTGTGGCCCAGGCCTGTACTCAGAGCTCCAGGCCAGAGAGTCCAGCAGTCCCCAGCTGGAGGTATCTGAGACTGAAATGGCCACACTTTTGATTTGCACCCACTAAAGCCAGTCTCTGCTCAGATGCCCCTGTGGCCTCCCCATAGCCCCCGAGTCTGATTGGGTCTGGTTCAATCTGGTGCCCCTGCTCTTCTGGCCTCACTCCCCCTGTCCTCTCTCCTGTCTCCTCCTCCATCTTCCAGTCAGACATTCCAAAACTTGCATCTCTGCCACCTCCCGGGCTTTGCTCTGTGTTGTTCCCTGGCCATCCCTCCCCACAGGAGTTTGCAGACCTCAGATCAGCGGAACTTCCCGCAGGAAAGAGCTCCCGCTGTGCCCCAGACTCCCCCAGCACAGTGGCCCTCTGCCCGCAGCTGAGCGCATGGCAGCTCTGAAGCCCCCTGACCCTCCGGCAGGGGCACTGCTCCAAGAATGAGCCCTTCCCTCCTCTGGCTTCTCCACCTTGCCTCACGCACTCAAGTCCTTGCTGCCTCTCTTTGCTCCCTGGCCCCTCAGCCTGGGCTCCCTCCTGCTTCTAGAAGCCAGGAGTTGATGGGGAGGCCTCTGCCTGGCCTCGCACAGGCCAGTGTCAGCACAGCTGCAATGGTAGCTGGCCCACCTTGTACTGCCATCCCTATAGGGGGCAGCAGGCAGAGTGCTGAGCTGCCAGGCAGACCCTGGGGTTCACCCAACACCTGTCCACCCCTCCCTATGTGAGCAGGTGGACACATTAGGAGCTCTGAAGCATTTCCGGGGCCAAGGTTCTATCTAGGATATTTGGTTTTCTGGATTTAGACAAGGTGTCAGGGCTTGCCCAAGGGCTAACCCCAGCTGTCTGCTAGTTTTGGTTAATAAAATTTTACTGGTTTAAGTTTCATGCTGTAAGGGCACAGTTGTGTCACGGCAGCAGAGACCAGGCCTGGAAAGCTAAAAATATTTCCTCTGTGGCTCCGTATAGGAAAAGTTAGCCGTCCCTTAGTTTAGACAATGAATCACCTTTTTTCGGTGACTTTCTTTCAGCCCTCCAGGGGCTCAGCTAGGCAAAGCACAGTGCTTCGGAATCAGCTGAAATGATGCCAACCTCATCACCTCTCCAGTGCAAAAAGTGAGCCAGGGCCAGGTTTGGTGGTCCACGGCTGTAATTCCAGCACTTTGGGAGGCCGAGGTGGGCCGATCGCTTGAGCCCAGGTGTTCGAGACCAACCTGGGCAACAGAGTGATACTCCCCGTTCCTATTTAAAATAATAATTAAAAAAAGTAAGCCAAAAAGCGCCACATTGGAATTTTCTAGCACCCCATCTGAAATCTGGTTAGGATTTTCTCTGGATTCGGGAAAGCCACATCTGCCAGATGGCAGATGGTCAACTATTCTCACTCAGGCCTTTATCCCCAGACTGGTTTCTGAATTAGGGGTAACACAGAAATTGAGAATAATTTGACATTTTTAATGAAAAGAAACAGAATTCAGTTGCGTAGCCAATGCAGATGTTGCCTCATTATTTAGGCCTTTTCTGGTACAGGATTGTGGTGTGGAAGCTGCCATGCCCATCAAGTCACGAAAAGGACAGAATGCCGCAGGCCTTGACCCCAGGGCTGTGTGGGGTGAGATTGCTGGCAGTACACCGGATGACCTTGGCCACACCCTTCTCCTCGCTGAGCTGGTGGCCTCATTCAGACCCGGGACATGTGATCAGGCCAGGCCCCTGCTCAAACCTATGCACAGGTCTCACTGCACCTGGCTCAACTCCAAAGACCTCCACAAAAGCCAGCCAGGCCACGGAGCCAGCCCTTCCTTCCAGGCTGGGCTTCTGCTGCTACTGCTGCTCCGGTCCCACCGGCTGCTCCGGTGTGCCCCCCCCGGATGGCACCTGCCTTGTTTGTGGCTTAACAACAGAGCCTGGCCCAGAGCAGCTGCTCAGCAGACACCTGGGGAATGCACAAGTGACTGAGTGAACCGCTGCAGGATGGAAGGGCTGCCCCCCAACATTCTGCTGTTCGGGGGTGCTAGGCTTGGCTGGAGTCCTGGTGAGTCTGTTACAGCTGACAGTGAGTCAGCTTTCTCCAGGCTCTATTTTCCCTGCATTCTAGTCCTGGGCCATTAAACAATGTTTTGGTGTTGGTCTTAGGGTGGGGTGTTTTCAGCCCACCCAACACTGAAGGACGCAGTCAATTCCTGGGAGATTGGTTTAATGGAGAGCAGCAAAAATTCCTAAGAGAGGCCCATCCCAGAGGGCTGCGCTCCCACCTGGGTGCTCGAGGACGCCCTCCTTCCACCAGCCTGGGTTCACTCTGTCCTCATCTCAGGCTCCTGCACCGCCTCCTGCTCTGCTCCCAGCCCAGGACGCGCCCGCCCCTACTGCTCCCAAAGGAATCTCATGGCCCCCAGGGCTGTCAATGCTGTCTATAGACCATCAGGCCACCGTAAATACTGCAGACACCAGCTGCACCACGTCCACCTTTTCCTGGACTGCCAGACTTCTGCCCTGGCTGCCTCCCGGGTGTCCCCCCTCGGATGCCTAAGGGACCTCTCAAATTGCAGGAGGCCCGAGGAGGGCTCTTGTCAGTGCTCCAGCTGAACTCTGCCCACCAGCACACTTCCCATCCCAGTGCAGGGCTCTGGCCAAACCTCAGAGGCACTTTGACCCCCGACCCTATGTACCAGACATCCATGTGTCCTGTGGGCCCTACCTTAACTCAAAAGCATCTTCCACATCTGAGCCTCTCCTCACCTCCATTGCTGCTGCTATGTCCTGCCTGGGGCCCTGGGGTCACATTGGGACCCCAACCCCCACCAGCAAAGCCCTCCATCCTTCCTGTCCCTTCTCCAGGTGGAGTTTCCAAGCTCTCTCCGGCTGCCGAGTCAGACTCTTGGTCCCCCATCTGGCTCCAAACCTTCCAGTAGGCGATGGAACTGGCCTGCATCCTGACTGTGTGGAAATTCATTGAACTGTACCCCCAAAAGCCCGTTTTACTGTGACAATTTAAGAAGAAAGGAAATGAAAGCACTCTTCAGGGAGAGATGCCCCTAGGAGGGTCAGGTTGGGCTGGGGGCCTCCCCATCTCATCCGGGTGAGGCGAGGTGGCTCCCCACTTTGTGTCCCCACCTCCTTGTGTCCTCCTGCTGTCTCCCTCTGCCACACTTCTCCGTTCCCCATCATGGCTGATGGCCCTGAGAGGCCACAGTCCTTTACTCCTCACAGTCCTCCCCAGCACTGTCCGACACTGCTCCAGCCCCTCCTCCTCTCCCATCCCTGACACCTGAGGGCCCCTCCTCTGGGTCTAGGTACTCTCTTCTGGCTCTCTGCCTTCCATTCCACCTGCTGGCTAACAGCCTGTCGGCTCTGGCTCCAGACTTGGGCGTCTAAGCTGGGTCTCAAACTTAGCAGGCCCAACCCCCTGCCGGCCCCAGCCCCGCAGCTCCCTTCAAACACCATCCAGAACCTGCACTTCGCCCCCACCCCTCCACGCCCTTAGCACGGCGGCCCGAAAACCAGAGCGTGTCTTGGTCTCCCCCGCTACAAGCCCTCCACTGGCTGTGGCCCTCGGAGCCTGCCCCGGTCTTTCTCACTCTGCCCTCTTTTACCCCTCAGCCTCCAGCACATCCCACCTGGGGACCTTTGCTCTGGCTGCACCCCACATCAGGAAGGCTCCCCTCACTCTTGTCTCCCCCAGCAGCATGGTGCCCACTTGTGCTCCTGTCTTCAAGTGCCCCCTACATCCACCTTTCACTGGAAGGTAATCCCCCTGGGGCAGGGGTCTGTCTGGCTCGCCGCACCCAGCAGGGGCTCAGTGGACGGGGCTGAATGTCTGGGGCCCACACGGCCTTGCACCAGCCTCCTGTGCTGGCTTCGGCCCTCCCCATAGCTCTTTGCCCACTTTGCAATGCCCAGCCGGCTGGAGCTGCTTCTGAACACCCCACGCAGGGGCTCCCTGGAGCCATGACCCCTGCCCTTTCTGTTGCCTGGCTGGCCTTCCTCCTTCCTCTGAACTTAGCCCAAGTATGCATCCTTAGAGAGGCTGTCCTGGCCAGTTTGTTACCAGCTGCCCAGAGGAGACATGCTGGGTGCCGTGGGCTTGGCCCGGGCTCCTGACTTGCGTGGATGAGCAGTTCTGAGCCTTACACAGGGCGGGTGACGCTGCAGACTGACAAGGCCCATCCCTGGCCACACTGAGCCAAAGCGGAAGGGGTGCAGGTGTGCAGTACCATGTGCGATGCCACTGCCGGCCAGCTGGAGTGGAGGTGCCCGCCATGTGCATGGGGAGACGTGCCCCTGGTTAGCCTTCACGTGCTGGAGTTTGCAGTGCAGGGCTGGGGAGGAGGATGAGGGCGGAGAAGGGCCACAGAAGCAGGGAGACAAGCGAAGGACCGAGAAGAGTAGAAAAAGGAAAGGAAAAGAGAACAATCAAAGCAAAGACTCCTGAACCGCAGTGACAACGAAACGACAGAAGCTGTGCCTGACACCTTCTCACTCTTCCTTCTAATTCCTCAAGCAGAAACAAGCCCTATCCTGCTGCCCCTGTGCTGGGCACCAGCCGACCCGAGGGGCTCCCTGCGCTCTGCTCAGTCTCAGCCGCTAAGGTTCACAGAGCTCGGATGCTTCTGGTCGATTTCCTCCCTACCTATCCACTGCTCAGCACCAACCACTGGTCCAGAACCTTCCTTTGGAGGCAGGGACCTGTCAGCTCCCCAGGCATCTGAGCTTTGAATTTAGAGCGGATTCTGAACACAGCAGCCAGGGAGACCCATGGGGAACTTCTCGCCAAGAACTTTAGGGTTTCCAGGCCCAAAACAACCCCTGTAGGCGTGAGGGTGAATCACGACTTGAAAGCGACACAAAGGTGTCCTCAAGAGCCTGTGGCAATATGAACCATCAGTCAACTCGGGCAATGAGAAGCCAAACTCAGATAGCCTGAACACTGAGGAGAAGGTGGCATCGGCCTCACTTCTCTATGTGGGGGAAGAGCAAGGGGAAGGCCCCTTTCTACCCCACGGGGATGTCACATGCTTGAATTAGGAAAAATGAAAATGCAAACTCCACAGCTGGCTCTTTCCCCAAGGAATTGAACCAAAGAACGGAAAAGACAAGACATGGCTCTGTGTGTGCTGACAAGCCAGAACTGCTTGCAGCTGGCAAGTTTCATGAAAATTGCCTCCCACCTTGTGTGCACACTCATGCCCAGGACCGTGTGAGCCTAGACCTGTGCTCCCAACAGCAGCAAGCTGAACTGACCCGGGCGTGGCAAGTCAGTGTTGGGACTAAAGAGGACCCAGGAGGAAGGCCCAGCTGAGCCCTTGCCTCCGTACTGGCTGAATCCAGCTGCGGGACCTCCAATTAGTCTTGGGAGGTCTCTGGCCCTGGTTCCCAGCTTGGGAGTCCACACTCGGAGTGCCTGATGGGGAGGGCCTCGGACCAGGGGCTCTGGGGTCTGCCCTAGGCTGCGTTCTGGTGTCTACTTTAGGGATTGCCTGGAAGGGCATTCCCCTGTGGTAGGGCCCAGGGTTCCAGGAACGCCTAGGGCAGGGCTCTTGGGGAAGGATTGCTACTGCTTCCAGCATGGAGGCAGGGTGCAGACTGTCAAAGATCTGAGAAAAAATGCCAATACACCGTTCCCAGAAACCAGGGAGGGAGGCTTGGCTCAAAGCACATGACCTTCCTGAGAATGGAGCAAACTCCAGAAAACAAGACTGCTTCCACCGCGGGGCTGTGAGTGTGGTGAGTACGTCGCCCTGGGCCCTGGAAACGAGTGTCCAGGGAAAGCCTGGGACTCACGTGGCCCGGGTTGGCCCCTTTGGCCACACGGTTTTCATGTTGCCGAAGCCAATAAAACCAAGCAACTGCCGTGATCTGTTTCCAGCATGATTAACGGGAACTAAATGGCCCTGAGGGACCCCCGGTGGCCACATGGGACCAGACTCATGGCCCGCTGCCTAACCCCTGCTCCTTTGCTGGGCCAGGTCAGGAGGCATCTCAGGAACGACTCCAACAGTGAGCATCTCACACAGGCCTGGCGTGGCGCTGCTGGAAGGATAGACTTTGGATGCGTGGCTGGGGTGTGTCTGTGTGTCCCAGTGGAAAACAGACATAAAAGGCCTCTCAAGTGGCTTTGGTGGGGCTTTCCAAATGATCGCGCACCCTCCCGTGCCTCCTAGTGGCAGACGCGCAGCCCCCTGTGCCTACTGCCCTTGGTAGACCCGAGCGACTGAACCAGCTGTCCCTGGTCTGAACTGAACCAGCTCTCCGGAATATGGACACCCAACAGGGAGGGTGATACTGTGGCCTCAGTGTGTGAGTGTGTGGGTGGGGCATGGTGTGGGGTAGTCACCAGGCTGGGCAGGGGAGGGGCAGCGGAGGCTGCCTGGAGCTGGGAGTCAGAAGTTGTGGCCAGCACAGTCTGACAATGCATGCAGAGGAGGGACGGGGCCTGTGTTGGGACTCCTGAGTCCAGAAGCAGCAAAGGCGTGGGAGGTTAGACAGGGTGGGGAGGGCTCGAGTGTGTGAGCACTGCGCCCCAGCGATCCCGAGTCTCTCGACCCCTCCTAGTCACCCCCTTCCTACTTCCTGCATTGGCCCCAGGGGCGCAGGGTGAGGGGATGTCATGGTACCAACCCCTGGCCCTTCTCCCCGGAGGGCCTGAAGTCCTTAGTAGGAAAGGCTTGGGACGGAGGCAGCTCCAGTGCCCAGAAAGGCCCCAGACTCCTGGTGGGCTGAAAGGCAGCCTGGCCTGGAGCAGGCAAAGAGGATGGGAAACTGTGGGTTTGCCTTAGGAAACCACGTGACTTGACGCCCCTTCAGGCCTAGTTGGGGCAGCCCTCTTGTCTAGGGGAGCTCCGTCACAGCCTTCAGAGCATCTCTCATCCACCAGAGAGTTCCAAGTAGAGGGTGGGCGCTGGTGCTAGTCCCCACTCTGCCAGGCCTGGCTGCTTATGGGACCCAGTGCAGGTCCTGGCCCTTGGGGGCAACCTCCTTCCCCCGATCTCTAGGATGAGGGTGCTGGGCTTGGTGATTGCTTGGGGTCCTTGAAGCGTGGAGTGGGGGTTGGGTTCTGAGTTCTAAACCAATCCGCTGCACTGCGGTGATGGCAGGAGGTGCTTCTGGCGGCAGGTGGCTTCCAGAAGTGGGCATGTGCTTGGTGTTGCCAGGTCCCCAGCCAGCATCTTCCTCCACGGCAGAGTCCTTTCTGGGATGCTGATGTTCAGCTGGGATGGGCCTCTTCGGAGGGCCCTGCCACCCACCTTCTGCTGGAGCACACAGTGTGCAAGGGACAGCTGCCCTCCTTCTGGCTATCCGCCACTTAGGGCCCCCGTGGAATAGCTTGTGAACAGCAGGAGGGGTGGCGTCTCTCCCACTCTACTTACCCGGCACTGCCAGGCTCCGGAGGTGGGGAGGAGGGGGACAGATGGCCACGGAATGAAGGCAGGAAGGAAGTGCTAGGAGCCAAGGAAGAGAGGAGCAAGAGGCCGCCCCAGGGAGGAAGCAGGAGGAATCCAGAGGGAGAAAAGACAGCAGGCCCCACAGAGGCTGGGCTGGACCTGGAGAGGGACAAGGAGCTGGTCCTGGGGTGGGATGAGGCCAGGGCTGTGGAGAAGGCTCGAGGACCGCGTGGAGTGGGGCCGTGCTGGCTGCCTTCCCCTTAACTCAACAAAGGGGCAAATGGACAGACAGACAGGAAGCACAGAGAAAGACGGCAAAGAGACATACGGAGGAAGTCAAGGGGGAGGGAGGCGGAGGCACAGCCATGCCCCCTGCTGCCCTCAGCTCCCAGGAAGGAAGGTGCTGGGAGGCCACAAACCATTTCTGGCCTTAACTGACTTGGCAGAGCCTCCTGTCGGCCTCTCTGCTTTTCGGCCCAACCGCCACGGTGTCAGCCAATATTTGTGACCAGGGTAGGTGGCCCCATGATGATGAGTGTGGAGCAAGCTGGAGGTGTGCGTGGCCTGTGGTTTGGAGAAGGAGTGTGTGTGTGTGTGTGTGCGCGCGCGCACGTGCTCTGTTCCCAAGGGGGACAGGATGGGCCTCCTCCCTTCCTTAAAGGACAGAGTGGCCCAAAATGACAGCTTATGCAAGAGGAGGGGTGACCCCCACCAGGGGCCTCTCACCAGTTCCTAAAAAAAAAAAAAAAGAAAGGTAAAGAAAAGAAATCAAGCTGGAAGAGTCTGTGATGGAAAAAGGTGTGGTTAAGGACTCCCATCTGCAGGGGAGTGGCATGTTCGTGTTGGCAGAGGGGAGCGCTTCGGGGGCTTGCTAGAAGGAAAGGAAAGACGTAGCATAGAACCATCCTGGCAAAGGCTCTGGGCCCACGCACGAAGGTTTACTATTTGGTGTATAAACTCTCTTGAGCTTGTTGGAAAAAGCAGGCTGCCTGGCTGGGCCTACTGGGTTCCCTGCATTCTCTCCCATCAGGGTGGTGGTGCCAGCGGTAGAGTGGCCTCCCCTTTGTCCTTGTAAAAAGATGTGAGCAATTATGGAAGTTTCTACCTCCTTAGGATAGCCCCTGGGTTCTCTTTAAACTGTGACCAACATGGTGGGAAATTTTCCTGGCAACGTCTTGAAGAGAAGTGGTGCCCGGCCTCTGAGTGCCAGTTCTCGGGAAACCTCTAACACCCGGTGGCTTGGGGCAAGGCCTACAGGGCAGGCACCACCTGTGCAGTAGTGATTGGCCAGCACTGAGCCCACCTGGAGACAGGTGACAGCAGCATCCTTAGGAAACCACTTCAAGGAGGATGCTGGAAGCGCCGCCCCACTTCCTGGGTATGCGGGCTAGATTCTTCTGTGGCAAACAGTGAGGGAAAGGCACCCGCCACCCCTCCAGCCCCGGGAAGGCGGCCCTGAGCCCGCGTGCTGCCCTGACGCTGCACCACTGAACACTGAGCAAGGCCCCAGCCTGACACCAGACACCCCCAGAAGTGGCCCAAGTTCATGAAGAACCATCGGCAAAGGCAGACAAGTTCAAGAAAAGAGAACCAATGGCACAAGGAGCACTAAACACAAACCGAAAAACCAAACAAAGCAAAGAACGGGAGGTCCGGAAGTGCCATGGGTTGAATACGTTTCATAAAAGCATATGGCTTTCGAGAGACACCGTCTGGGCGGGCAGGACTGGACAGGGCGGTAAAGAAAGAACAGAAAAGCCACGGTGAGCGGAATGCAAGACTGGAAAAGAGAGAAGGCCGAGCTGGGGAGGCTTATTCTTCCCCAGAGATGCCATTTATGAGAGAAAAGGGAAGTCAAGACTCACTCCCAGCAGCACTGGTGGGATTGGCAGCAGAGAGAATTGCGTGAGTAGGGGTAGAAAGATTGGTTACGTCATGAAGCTGGCTGAGGACCGAAGACCGCCGGCGCACAGCACCCTGAACTGAACCGCTTCTCTTGAAGGTACTCACTACCTCCATCTGTGGGAGAGAAAATGAGATAAAGTTTGGCTTGCACTGTTGTCCAGGCTATCACAGAAGGGAGGGCTGGGCGAGGATAGGGGCCACCACTGGGCACATAGGGTGACAGCAAAGCCTCATCGGGTCACCCCGCTCACTGGGAGCTGGCGATGTTTGGACAGGGCCCTGACTGAGGCCAGCCTCTGTGCCACCCACCGAGAGAGGGTTTGCTGAGCAGATGGTTAGTGGTCATGAGATTGGGAAGGGAAGGAGGTCACAAGTCAGGGCACACTGCAAACATGTCAGAAATGCCCCTTGCAAGCCACTTGTCAGGACGGACTTCATAGTTCTCAACCTTCTTTTTCCTCTCCAACACACCTGAGGGACATGACACGCTCCTATTAGAACCCGCCCTGCTTCCTCTAAACCCGGAGGACTTATGCCCTATGCTCCGTCCGCCTGCCCATCTCCGCCAGCTTCTGTGGCTCATCCGAGTGACTGGGCAGGGGGCGCCCCCTCGAAACCTCAGCAGAAGAATGGACCTAGCGGAGGAGGGGGTTTTCCCACCGACTGGCAGCCATGGCTTCGCTTTGTCCCCACTCTTACCGCTTCCTACAAATTGAAGGGGAAGCGAGGCTGGGGAAACTGAGGCCGGCAGGAGGGCCTTGACCCAGTGTCTTTGGATTTCCTGACCTGCCCTTGGCTGGGATGGGGACTCATGTCCGTCTCACTGGAGATGATGTGAACAGCAAAGCCAGTGTGCGCATCTGGAGCCCAAAGCTACCTGCTCCATCTCGAGCCCTGCAGTGCTATGTGGTGGCCACCAGGTTCAGCTGGGTGTCTTGAAACGGGCCAGGGCTTCGTGGAAGAAGGCAGCTTGAGTGTTCAGACTCCCCCTGCACCGGCCAAAATGAGGATGTACGCCACTTCAGCCCTTGACGCGCTGTGGAAAGGACTCCTCTTTCTTCTCAGCCTGCCCAGTCCCCTTCTGCCCAGCACATCCCACTCGCTTGCTTGTCACAAGGGGAACCTCGTGGCACTTGCTGCGACCGTGAGGAACGCATACTGAGTGTGTCAGCGCACGGAAGGAGGATGGTTGATGTGATGGCGTCGCGGTGGCTTGCAGGGGGGTCCCCTGTCTAGATTCAGGAGAGGACTCTCGCTGCGGCAAAAGTGATGAGGGATAGGAAAGATGCCTTTCCTGCCTCAGATTTGCATTGGTCTGGCCTGGCTACAGATGGTGTCCCAGTGGGAGAGCCACATCAGTGACAATACCACAGTCGCCACCACCCATACCTGGAAGCCCAAGAGCTGAGCCAGGAGCAAGGCCCAGTTGCTGACGAAGCTTCCCTTTGCGTTATAATGGGATGCAAAAAAGACAGACCGAGTCATGAGCGCTGCAAAAAGCTACATGTTCTGGGTTTGAAGGACTCTTTTATTCTGGAATGACACCCTGTCCATCTGGTGCGTTGATATGTTAGTATGGAACCATGGTGCGAGCAGGTTACAAAATGCCTTCACTTTTTTTTTTTTTTTTTTTGAGATGGAGTCTCGCCCTGTTGCCCAGGCTGGAGTGCAGTGGCACAATCTGGTCTCACTGCAAGCTCTGCCTCCCGCATTCACGCCATTCTCCTGCCTCAGCCTCCCAAGTAGCTGGGACTACAGGCGCCTGCCACCACGCCCGGCTAATTTTTTGTATTTTTAGTGGAAATGGGGTTTCACCGTGTTAGCCAGGATGGTCTCGATCTCCTGACCTGGCGATCCGCCCATCTCGGCCTCCCAAAGTGCTGGGATTACAGGCATGAGCCACCGCGCCCAGCCAAAATGCCTTCACTTAGCAACAGAAAAGCTTGTGCCGGCCTCCAAAATCTGGGGAGCAATTTTGTGGTTCCCAAAACGCAGAAACCTGGGGCCAGCTGCCTAGGAAATGTTTTTCTCGGCTTGGGGCATACATACAACCTGACGGGCTTCTCCCAAGCTTTAGCTCCATTTTTCAAGCAGGTATTTCGAATCAAAGAGAGCAGATGCTCTTACACAGCTGGCTAAAAGAACTGACTGGTTCAGCATTCCTGAGAAACATGGTGAGTTGGATGTGACAAAGTCAAAGCGAAAAGCCATGGGGGTCAGGAGCCCGTGGAAAAGTCGGATCGGCTGTGCCAAGGGGAAGGAGTGCACCCTGTTTCCTCATAGGTAAAGCAGGGGACTCAGCAGCCCGTGTCTCTGTGAGCACTGACAATTGGAACAGCCTGGAACTCTAAGACTCTAACCGATGGGACCCGCTTCTACTAGCCAGGCTGCAGTAGCCCCCACACACAGAGGACACGAGACACACAGGTGGCCAGGGTACCACTGACACCACTGATGCTTCAGGTCAGGGCAGGGCTGTTGTCTCAGCTGCTGGAATACCTAACGTCGCCTTCGGCTGCAGCGGCAGGAGTGAAGTGGGCCGCCGAGGGGCAAGGTCCTGCTGTCCTCACCCCCCACCCCAGGCTTGGGCAGCTCTGGGCTCTGTAGCACAACAGGGGTACGATAGATAAGAGCCCATCTGGGGGCAGCTGGGGGGCTCATAGGCATGGTCTCGTAGAAGGCACAGTTGGGCCGCTAGGAGGGCACTGGGGGAGACGTGAGTGCTGCTGCTAACATTTGATGTGTTTAAGATTTAGCACAGAAATATTTATTGCAGGGAACGAGAAGAGACTATCTGTGCGGCACCCCTGGCCTGTCCGGGCATTGTGCTTGAGGCAGTAGCCCCTGCACGTGGGAGGGGAGACGCAGGCCATCTGGTGACAAAGCCTGCTCCCTTCCTCACCGGGGCTCTCTGTGTTCTGGCCAGGCCAGGGCATAGGTGACAGTGTTCAGAGTCCAGACCTAAGACATCCTTCCCAGGCTACGCTGTGTTAGGTGCCCAGGATGCCAGCCTCGTCTCCCGGTTCTCAGCTGCAGAGGCCCCTTGGACCCCTGGGGGGCTCTTTAAATGTGGAGTTCTTTGGTGCCCCTTGACCTAGCCCTGCATGATCGTGGTCTCTGGGAACTCTGCAGCTCTGGAAAGTTTTGCAAGGAGCCCGTGGTGGGAGTGAGAGGAGTCAAAGAGGGCTTTGTAAGCATGAGGGCCCCAGGGGACGCAGCGGGTGTTGGGGAGGTGCAGTGGCACAGGCGGGCAGAGGACATGATTGGAAAGGCAGCCGGGGGTGCAGGGGTGCAGGAAGGTTGGGGTGACACCAAGAGGCAGGGGCTTGAAGGCCATGGTCGGGGCCGTGGACTTCATCCTTAGGACAATGGAGAGAGGCTCCACCAGTCCCACTGCAGAGGGTGGTGTTGGAGGGGCTGAGCTGAGCTAAGGCAAGCAAAGGAGGCTGAGGCCTAGGGAGTGGGGTTGCCCTGAGGCTGGGTCCCTTGAGACTCGGCCCTTGAGACCACTGGGAGGGAACACAGGACCCAGGGCACCGAGAACAGCTTTGTGCAAGTTGCATGGATGATTCTTTGGGACAAGCCCTTGGTGATGTGTGACAGATCCTGGGAAGGGGTGTGGCCTCAGGCCCCGCCTATTCCCGCTTGAGCTGGGGCTGGTGGCTTAGGCGGGGCCCTGGCTCCGCAGCCAAGTGTGCAGTGGTGTCCTTACTCTGGCAGGACCTCAGGGAGGAGGGTCAGTCGCTCCATGTCAGGGGCATTGCAACTGGGGATCCTGGACAGGGCCTGGAGGGGCAGGGAGTGATGGCTGTGACCTGAGAGACGGTGGCCCAGGCCTCGCAGAAGGAGGTGGAGTGTGAAGCATGCTGGGTGGCCCTCTGGAGGCTGCTGGGGGAGGGGCAGGCCATGAAGGAGAGGCTGCAGGGGCTGCGGTGGGAGAGGGGCCAGGCCGCAGGTGGGGTCCCCATGGGCTCTTTCTTCCTCCCCGGCCAGGATTTTCAGCACTCAAGGGCCACAGCAGGGTGGGGCGAGGGCTGAGCAGGAGGTGGGGGTGCCAGGCGGGTGAGGACAGCAAGTCTCCAGGCAGTGCCCACAGCAGGCAGGAACGATGCAGGGATAGCCCGACCCCAGGAGCCGGAAGGGAGCCTTGCAGACCTAGGCGAGCGCCGTTTCTGGGGAGTGGTGGGCAGAGGCCAGGCTGTAGTGGGATCACAAGAGAGTTCCAGGGAGGGGTGTGGAGACACAGCGAGTCTGGAGCATTCTGGCAAAACTGTGGGCCGGGAGGAGATGGGAACAAGGGAGCATGGTAGGTCTGGCAAGCGCCCGATACTGGTGGCAGTGGTGGCCATCTGACTTCAGAGAGGAACACAGCTGACGCCCTTGGTCTTGGCCGGCCCTAACCCTTGGTGATTTGGATGACCAGAAAGGACCAACTCGGTGGCCAGAGTCCACTTCCCAAATGAAGTCTCCCCATCGCATTTACAGTGTCATCCAGTGAACCCTGAGCTTGCTGGTGGCTCTTTGAAATGGGCCTGTCTTCCCGATAATGTCACTTGCCTATGACCTGGGGCCGTTCCCACCAAGTAAAGGGAGCCCCAGCAGTGATGAGGACAGTGCTGGCCTGTGCCTCTGAGAGAGCCATTAGTCACCCACACACACCTTTAGCTACAGGGGATGCCTGGGCTCTGAAGGAGCTGTCGGGGAGAGGCGACCTCAGTGCCACAGCCGTCAGCGGGCACACCCCGGAATGGCAAAGGGGACACTGGCAGCTGCTTTTGTGACCTTGGCAGCAAGACCAAAGGGTTGCCCTGTGGGTGTCGGGTGCAGACGGCCGGCTCTTGGCTGCTGCTGGCCAGCTTGCCTCTACCCTCTCGGGGTGGAAGTGCCAGGGCGAGAGCGAGGCGGGGCTTACCTGCGTCTGAATCCGGTTCAGGCCCCGGAACCAGAGGATCTGGCCCCTGCGGAGCTCCCGCTCTGCGTGGTCGATCTCTTCGTCGCCGTCGGCCAGCTCCTCGTCGGTCATCTCGTCCTTCCCGGGCCCGTGCCCAGCTTCCTTCAGGCACTTGAGCTGGCTGGTGGGGATGGTGGCAATGACCTGGGAGAGCCACACAGAAGTGGCCGTGAGAGCCGGGCTGAGCGGCATCTGCCTGGCGTAAGGTCCCTCTCCAGAGGGAGACGCCGGCCTCCTTCTTCCAAAGGATGTCATTTGTTTTTGTGACTAAGCAAAGGGAGTAAAGCTAGGGCAGTCCCCCCGGGAACTGGCAGCCCTGGACACCTGGTGTAGAGCCCCCCGGGGGGGGCTGAGATGCTTTTTCAAGAGTACGCGGAGCTCTGGGCCAGCCTCTGGGACTTCGAGAAAGTAAGTGTCTGTCGTCTAAGCCTCCCAGTCTGTGGTATTTTGCTATGGCAGTCAGAGCTGATGAAGACAGAGATAAGCGGATCCTCCATGGAGTTCCATTCAGCCAAAGGGCCCGGGGAGTGGCCTGAGTGGAACGCTGTGCAGCAGGGGCTCCTGGGAGGGATCGCTAAGGCCCTGGAACATCCTGCTTGACAGCAGCGTGGCTCACTGGGGCAGGGGCTGGGGACCGTGCCCCGTAGTCTACACTAACAGCTGGACCTCCAGAGGGCTGGAGACGGAGGCCAGCCACGTGACCACAGCATGGCTCTGCGAACCACCCCAAGAAAAGCCCTGGACACCGGGGCCTGGGTGAGCTGCCCTGGTTGACAATACTCCCTGTATGTCGCTCCACACCGTTGCTGGGAGACACAGGTGCTGTTTGCGCAACTTCCCTGGGAGAGGACAGCTGGGGAACACCAGCCTAGAGAAGACCTGTGCACTGGGGGCTAGGGAGGGTGGGAGGTGACAAGGGGGGTGACAGCTGGAAAGCGTGACTGGATAAGGAGCCTGGCAGGAGTAAAGAGAGGGCATGGCTTTGCATATTGTAGGCCACTGGGAAGTGGGGGGAACAGTCTAGAAGGACGCAGGGGAAGCCACAGAAAGGGATGATGGGCATCTGGAGTTCTAGAACAAGACGTCTCGTCTGTCTTGTGTGTCTATGCCAGTGTATTTGTCGAATGTGGCGGGGGGGGCGGGGGGACTTGAGGACTGGTTCACAGAGATTCCCTTCTATTCGTTTTTCACTTGAACACGTTTTATCTTTGTAACTGAACAAGGTTAAAAATGAAAAGGACAACCCAGTAGCCCCGAGAGGCCGAGCTACAGGCTGGTGCCGCATTCCTGGGGGGACCAGAAGGCCAGTGGCCTGGGAGCTTGAAGAGCAAGAAGAGGGCCTGGCACCCCTCTGGGCTGTGGTTAGAGTCCAGGTTTCGGGAAGTGAAGGGACTCCATGGAGCAACCAGGTTCAAGTGTGATTGGGAGGTGAGGTGCAGTAGCAGAGGGAAAGGAGAATTCTGAAAATGAAACAGAGGAACTGGGTGGGCTGTCCCCGAGGACACTAATGCTGGGGCCAGCAAGAAGGCTGGCATCCGCAGCAGCTGCAGCAGCCCCTGTGGCCGGCACAGACATCAAGAAACAAAAGCCAGGCCGAGCATGGTGGCTCCCGCCTGTAATCCCAGCACTTTGGGAGGCTGAGGCAGGCAGATCACTTGAGGTCAGGAGTTCAAGACCAGCCTGGGCAACATGGCACAACACATCTCTACAAAAAATACAAAACTTCGCCTGGTGTGGTGGCATGTGTCTGTGGTCCCAGCTGCTAGGGAGGCTGAGATAGGAGGATCACTTGAGCCTGGGAGTTCGAGGCTACAGTGAGCTGTGATCGTACCACTGCACTCCACATTGGGCAACAGAACAAGATCCTGTCTCAAAAAAAAAAAAAAAAAAAAAAAAAAAGAGAGAAAAAAGGAAAAGCCGGAATGCTATGGACTGAACTGTGCTCTCCAGTTCATGTGTTGAAGTCCTAGTGCCCAGTGTGGCTGGATTTGGAGTACGGAAGTGATCAAGGTTAAATGAGGTCCCCAAGGTGGGGCCCCGATCCTGCTGGATTAATGCTCCTAGGAGAGGAGACACCAGAGACCTTGCTCCCTCTGTCCACCATGAGAGCACAGAGTGAGGAGGCGGCTGTCTGCAAGCCAGGAAGGAGCCCTCACCAGGAACTGGCCCCGCTGGCTCCCTGGCCTCGGATGTCCAGCCTCCGGGACTTCGAGAAAGTAAGTGTCTGTTGTCTAAGCCTCCCAGTCTATGGTATTTTGCTATGACAGTCGGAGCTGATGAAGACAGAGATAAGCGGATCCTAAATACCCAGGCTGTTTCTTCCTGATCTAATTGTGGGGTCCTAGAAACTTCCCAGTGTGTGGCTTCAGCTGCAGCCCACAGAGCTCGATGTGGGACTCTCTGTCCTTTCCATCAGGTCAAAATATTTCCTAATTTCTCTGGAGACTTTCTTTTCGCCCCATGGATTATTGATCAGGGTGCTGTTTGATTGATTTAAAATATGTGGGGATTTCCCAAGCTACCCACCCAGTGTGAAGGGGCAATTTTTGGCTCTTATCATAGAAAGGGGAGCTGTGGGCAGTTTTCCTGGGCCCTGTCACATCCCAGTCATGTTCCTTTGCATTCTTTTGCTGACACCTTCCCTTGTGGCCTGTCCCTGGGTCCTGGTGTGTCACAGGCCTGAGCCCTCAGTGTGCTTCCTAGGGTGTGGACCCCAAGGCTCTGAAGCAGGGTCAGGGCAAGTGGGCCCATCACAGAAGCTGTCTGCAGGGCAGTCTGAAATGAGGGGCAGGGCTGTCACTCACCTGTCCCCAGACCAGCTCCCCAACGCCAACAAACAGGCACCAGAGCCACTGTTCCGTGGATAGCGGGGAGCAGCTGAAGGGCTTCCCGCCGAACTGGACGATGACAATCTGCGAAGGGCAAGTGGGAGAGAGGCAAGTCCAGCTGCGGCTCCTGAGCCACCCTTGTCCTCCAGCCCCTTGAAGGCCCAGCCACCCTGGTTGGTTCCCCCGGCTGCACGGGCTGCTCCTTGCGAGAGGACCACAAGGCCGGGGGTGCGATGACAGAGCACGCTGGACACGCCTCATTCTGGAGGACCCTAGAACCTGCCGGGGTCACCTTGCCTTGGCCTCCTGCCTCCTCGGGGATGCATCCAATTTGCACGGGCAAGCTGTCCAAATGCAAACTGACCCCGTCCTCTGTTGGACTGTCACAGTCCGGGCCACTAACCCCTTGCGCTCATTACCCAGGACCAGGTACCAGACAGCCAGGGAGCACCCGTATGCCCTAGAACCGCTGCAGTGACGCAACCTAGCCAGTCCCGAGCCTACCAGCCCTGCCTCACCCGCTCCTCCCCGAGGGAACCACAGCAAAGGCTCTTGTCCACAGCTTTCACACCCCACCTCCTGCCTGGCGCTCTCCCATGTGGGCCCCTATGCTGTGGCATGTGCCCTCCTCTTGGGGTCTGTGAGTCATAAACTGTCTTTCAGTGGCAACTGTCTCCTGACCTGTTGGCCTTACTATACCTCAATTTTTCTACAAATACACTGTATTTTAGAACACTCAGCCCCTCCTAGACAGTGGGGCTGACCAGCCTGTCCACAGCACTGTGGGAAGCAGAGGTTAGTGTGTCAGCACTGGGCACAGAGGGCACCTCCAAAAGAAACTTCTGGAGTTCTGGCAGCCTCATGCCAAGGAATTAAGTGCTAGAAATGGGAATGGCAGACCTAGAGGGAGCCAGGGAGGACTCCTTCCAGCATCTGTGAGAAAACTTAGTTCTGATGAAGGCTCACGAAACCCTTCTGGAAGCCAGCGCGCTAACCCAGGGCAAGGCCAGCAATGTTTGGAAGATGAAGAAGGCCCTCTCCGACATGCAGAGAGGACAGGGGCTACAGGAAAGCCAGGTGGGGTGGGGCTCCTTCTGGGAGTGGAGGTGGGGAGGCCAGTACTAGGGGTGGACGTGGGGTCTTGAAGCCCACCACCTCCACTTTTTGCAAGTGGCAGAGGCCAAGAGTGGAGCCGCCCCTCCTACCTGAATCCCGAAAGTGCCCAAAACGATGGTGCAGAAGATGGGGTTGCTGAAGATGCCGTCGAACACATTCCTCTCGCCGTGGATCTTGCGGGCGTTGATCTCGTTAAAGAGCTGCATCATGACGAAGGTGTTGAAGATGATGGTGTAGTGCTCTGAGGGTGGCGAGTGCAGCGGCGCGTTCCTCCCGCTGTCGATGTCGAAGAAGAGCTCCCCTGGAAAGCAACATTCCCCAACCAGGCACAGTCAGCTCAGCGCATGATGCATGACTCTGGAGCGAGACTGCGGTGTGTAGCTCCCGAGATGGGTCCCTTGTCCCAGGGGACGGCCACTACCAGCTCACAGCCAAGGCCCAAGGCAGCCACACCCACCCCAGGCTCAACCAACCAGAGTCCTGAGATCCCTCTGGGCCCGGGGCCAGACCCTGAGCCTGAGGGCAGGAAGGAAGAGATTAAGAAGGGATGTTCTTAATGCTGGCTTTCCTCAGACGCCCTCCTCCTCTTCCTCTCTCTTGCCGTCACCCCCCAGCCTCCTCACAGCTTCCAGCACAGCACCCCAGTCACTCCACAGGAGCAATCTTCACAGGGTCAATGTGGGCTGTCCTGTTCCTAGGGTTACCGTGGCCACTCTGGGGCTGGGTAGAAGCTGCCTACTCTACACAGCTACACAGCCGTGGGCAGGATGTCAAGACATGAACTGTTTCTCAGCTGCTCAGGGGCCTGCGAGGAGAGGCTGAGAAAGAGCTGCAGGCCACCAGCAGGCCTGGCTGCAGGGTTGCTAGCCTGGCCCATCTGCTCCTTCCCCTGTGTGCTGTCCAGTTAAGAACTGCAGCGTCCCACCCCGTACTGGGTGCGGAGGCACAGGTGGAGGCACACCAGACAGAATCGGAGCCCGAGGTGGTGGCAACAGTGCCCCGAAGGCCTCCCGGGTGCCCCTGGCCAGCCTACCGACAAACAGCAGGGTGAAGATGATGGCGAGCTGGTACACGGCATGGCCCAGAATGTTCTTCATCATGGTGCGGGAGATGAGGGGCTTGTCGCGGCCGTACGGCTTCCGCAGCAGCAGCGACTCCGTGGGTGGCTCCGTTGCCAGGGCCAGTGAGGCAAACGTGTCCATGATCAAGTTCACCCACAACATCTGCACGGCTTTGAGAGGAGAGTCCTATGGAGAGGAGGCAGTCACCTTTCCATGGGCCGCCTGCCCGGGAAGGTTGGGGGTGGAAACCCAGTAGCTCCTGGGGGCTCCTCATGGGGTCCCCATCACCAGGATTTCATGCCCATGAAAACAGACATCTCCATCCCTACATCGCCTTTACGCTAGCGGGGCGTTTTCTTTGGGCTGTCATGTGCCCGCCTCCCTTCTCTCACCTGGCAGCAGGTGTGCTCCAAATCCCTCGCAGGAGGTGAAAAACCCCAGACCACAAAACAGCCCGACGATGGGGTCTGCCATTTGGGGCAACAGAGTGAGGGCTGCTCTCCTTGTCTCCTGCACCTCAGGGGCAGGAGGAGGCAGAAACTCTGAACTGGACCTTCCTTCTCAGCTCCTCTGAGTTGTTGGTTAAAAATCAGCCTCACAGAAGCCAGACACACAAGGCCACGTACTGTCTGATTCCATTCATAGGAAACTTCCAGAACTGACAAATCCATAGAGAGAGAAAGCAGATGAGTGGGTGCCAGGGGCTGGGGTTTGGGGAGTGGAGAGTGACGGCTCACGGGGTCTGGGTGTCCTTTTGGGGTGATGAGAGTGTTCTGGGAATAGACATTGTGGAGGGATATAAACCTCTGAGTTATGTACTTTCAAAAGGTTAAAATGGTTCTGGTGAAGTTTGTTATGTGATTTTTATCTCAATTAAAAAAATTGTTTTGAAAAGACCAAGTTGATCAGCAGGCAATTTAAATCCCTGTCAGCAACAAACAGTTATTTATTTGCACCCCCTTTCTAAGTGGGGGGCGAAGAAAATCTGGACACTCACCAATGGGGAAAATGGGACTATTGAGAAAGGGTTCCCATGGGACGCATAGCCCGTGTGGAAACTCATGCACAGATGCTCCTGGCAGCACCATTCACAAGAGCCAAAAAGTGGGAACGAGCCATGTGTCCATCAGGACAGACAGACATAATGTGGCAGTCTGTGCCGTGGAGTGTTATGAGGCCATGAAAAGGCAGAAAGTCCTGCCCTATGCTACGGTGTGTGTGAGCCTGAAAACACGGTGCTAAGCGAGATGCCAGACACAAGAGGCCACATATTGTTTGATCCCATAGGAATGAAATGTCCAGAACAGGCAAATCCATAGACCCAGGAAGCCTGTGAGTGGTTGCCAGGGGCTGGGATGTTTGGGGAGAAATGGGGGAGCACAGGGTTTCTTTTTAAGATGATGACGAGCTTCTGGAACTAGATAGAGCCAATGGTTGCACAACATGGTGAATGTCCTACAAATTCGAACGCTGAATTATGTACTTGAAAATGGTGAATTTTTGGCATGTGAATTTGATCTCAGTTAAAATAATCTGCAGCAAAGAAAACAAAGCCCTCACTCTCACAATCTGGCCCTCAGGCCTGAGCCCAGGTGTCCTAGCTGGGGCATGGCAGCCCCAGTACCCACCTGAGTAATGCAGGCGCCTGTGAAGGCCACAATCACGGCCACCACATTGACTGTCAGTTGAAACTGCAGGAACTTGGAGATGCTGTCATAAACGTTACGGCCCCACATGACTGCCTTGACAATGCTGGTGAAGTTGTCATCAGTCAGGATGATGTCGGAGGCCTCCTTGGCCACGTCAGTCCCTGCGATGCCCTGGGGGGTGACACACAGAGTGTTTGTGGGGGCCCCTTCCCCAGCCCCCCTTGATCACCTGGCCTGCCTGCGCTGGCTCCCTGCTCTCCCCTTCTGAATAACATCCCACCCCGCCCCCCAAAGCCAAGAACAGCACTGGTTTTTGTTGTTTTTTTATGCAACACATTCTTGTACTACAAACAGTAAGTTGTCACATGTCATGGTGAGGGGGGCTTTGCTCATAAACACAGACGGTGCTGATGACATGGCATCAACACAGCTTTACACATTAAGCCCAGCTGCCACCACGTGGCCACCAAGCAGCGTGGTCTGTTCTTAGCACTCCAGAGAGGCTTGCTGGCTAAGGAGCCCTGGGAAGTCCTGCATGGGGACACCCTGGGCGGGGCGGGTCTTTGCAGAGGAGTCCCTGTCCCATGGAGGCGCAGCTGCAGCTGTGCCAAGCTGCGCAGTCCTCTCCTCTGCCGCAAGCCTGGCCCTGTGAGAGCTGCCACCTCTCGGAGCTTGGGCTGGAGCTCCCTTCTGGGCTACAGGTGCTGGGAAGGACTGGGCTGGGTTCCCCGGGTGACACTCCTTTTCGGTAGGGCAGGGAGAGGGGCTCGCCAGATTGCTGCGTTCAGTGGCTGTGGGGCCACTGAGGGGCCGCAACCAGCCATGTGGGTGGCATCTGCAGGGCTACCCTGCTCAGTGGGTGAGCAACAGGAAGGAAGTGCAGAGGAAGAGCACTTCTGGGGACTCTGCTCACCTCATCTGGGGCTGAGAGTCCATTTAGAGAGGACAGGGGGTGGGCATTGCCATCAGTGATGAGCCCCCACCCCCCATTCCCCTTCCTCTCCACAGTACGTCTGGGGCCCACTGTCACCTTGGGCACCACAGCAGATGCCTTTAACCACATGTCCCCTGACTGGCAGAGCCCACGCAGGCCCAAGTGGCCAGGATGTGAAAGAAAGAACCTTCAGGCACTCCGTAACCTGCCCCAACACTGGCTCCCACTTCCTGGTACAAAGCTAATGTCCGTGGGACAGACGCAGGCCCCATCTGCCGTGGTGAGCTGGGTGGGCACCAGGTGGCTTACCATGGCGAAGCCCACGTCCGCCTTCTTGAGGGCTGGCCCATCGTTGGTGCCATCCCCTGTCACAGCCACCACCTGCCGCTGCTCGCCAGTGGTGCTGTCGATAATCCCTGGAAGACAGATCAGGGCAGGGCAGGGCTGGGGCCATCTGTCACCACAAGCCTGTGTAGCCCTGCCCAGGGAGCTATGGGGGTAGGTTGGCGGTGAAAACCCTTCGGGATTGCCCCGTCCTGACTGTCCCGATTATCTGTGCTCCCCGTCACCTGGATCATCTCCTATCCCCAAATAAGTAAGCAATCTCACTGAGTGACAGGGCCAGGGTGGGAGGATAGGGATCTGGTTAGGACTTGGGGACACAATCCTGGGTCCCTGGCTCTAGACCCACTGCTCCTAGAGACTCACTGTGTGACTTGGAGTGAGTCACCGGCCCTCCCCGAACCCTGGCTCCCTCATGGGCCCCTGCCCTGCTGCTCTGGGCTAATGGGACAAATGGAACCGGCTTCCTAGGCAGGCCCTGGGGACCTGTTTGGGAACCTGGCTTTTGGTGTCAGGAAGCAGACAACCTCGGGCTGGCCACCCCAGGAAAGGGGTGTGGGAGCTCGGCTACCTTTGACCAGTGTGTGCTTGTCGGTGGGAGACGACCGGGCCAGCACCCTCAGCTTGGGCCACACCTTGTCCAGCCGCTCCTGTTCTATCTGGGGAGGGGAAGCACAAGGACGCTGCAGAGCTAGGGCGGGCACGCAGGGGGCTGGGGGGAGGTGAAGGGGGGGCTGGGGTGGCAGACAGCCGGGTGCTACCTCGCCTTTCTCATTGCGGATCCGCCGGTTGAACTCCTTCCCTTCCAGGCACAGGAAGTCCTCCCCAGGCTGGATGATGCCACATTTGGCTGCAATGGCCCGGGCTGTGTTGATGTTGTCCCCAGTCACCATGCGGACCGTGATGCCAGCACGCTGGCATTTTCGGATAGCTTCAGGGACCTAGAAGAGACAAGAGAGGTGGGTGTGACCATCGAGGCAAGACATATTTTGGGTTGAGGCAGTACCCCTTCCTCCATCAGAACTGCAGGTGGCCCAAGGTCTGGCAGAGGTGACAGTAAACCCATCCGATTCACGTGCTCAGAACACTTATGTTAGCCTACACTTGGGCAAAAGCATTGAACACAAAGCCTGTTGTGGCATACAGTGCTGATTATCTCATGTAACTCATTGAATACTGCACTGAAAGGGAAAAACAGAATGGGTGTATGGGACTCGAAGTAAAGTTTCTGCTGAATATGCATCACCTTTGCACTAAGTTAAAAAAATGTTAAAAGCTGGGGACCACCTGCATCATATTAGATTCTGGAGGAAGAGAAAGAGGTTCCCCAGTGCTGAGTGGAAAGCGAACAGCCTGCAAGGGGTTGAGAGCGGGAAGCCAGGAGACTGGCCGGGAGGTGGTGGCATTGTCCCAGTGGTGGGGGGACAGGGAAGACAGTTCCCAAATGAAGAGGTATGTGGCTCTTCAGGCTCGGGGACAGAGAGACAGGGTCAGGCAGCTGATGCCACTGAGGTGGACGGGCAGGGGGAGAGGAGAAGAGGAGCCAGGTTCAGAGTTTGGGAACCTGAATGAGGAGGTCAAGCCTAGGCAGTGGGGCTTGTGAGCACCGTCGGGTAAGTGCAGAAGCCTAGGTGTGGCACAGCCCCCAGGCCTAGGGAGCCTGCGGGGGGGTGGGGGGAGTAGACACGCAGGAGCGGGAGCCAGGGGTAGGGCAGACGGGAGACACCAGGGGAGGACCTGGGAGTCCCCGCATGCTGGCACCCCCTGAGGCCATGGGCAGGGGGGCTGTGATCTTTGCCAGGGAGACAGCTGGGCGCCCCACTCTAAGCTGTGGCAGGATGATCCAATGGTTCCTGCAGCATACACCACCAAGTGGCCTCACTGCCAGCCTCGGGGACACTTTCTACTCTCTGAGGATCTTGGGGTGTTGGATAACGAGATCACGAGCCACAGGAAGACAATTCTCCTTTGAGCCAGTGAATGCCTGGCCCTGAAAAGTCTGGAAGCCCCCCTCTGCTGCCACCAAGTGGCCGTGACGAGCCTGAAAACCAGCAGCTGCGAACCCAGGCCTCCTGCCTCCTCAGGCCCACAGCCTGTAGCCCAGTTCCTTCCCCATGGCCCCAAAGGGCTAGGCCAGGCTGTCCTTCCTTGCCTGCTCAGCCCTGCTGCCTGCCTTCTCCCCAAGGCCCCGCAGCACAGCAGCCAGCCAGGTGTCTGGAGAAGTTGCCAGTGCCCCCGGCCGGTCCAGCTCCAGCATCAATACCACCGCAGCCACAGCCCAGCCTCGCGGGCCCTCCTCTGGCTGCAGCCCTGCCGCACCACCAAGCACCCTGGCAGGTTTCAGTGAGGCCCTTGTGTCCTACTGCCTGTTGCCGGCACCCAGGACTTCGCTGGGCCCTCTGTGCGTCCTCCTCGGCCACCACCAGGCTGGCCAGTCTTTGTGGGGGTCTGCCCAGCCTCCACAGCCTGGCCCTGTCACTGTGGTCCACCACTCGGACTCTCTCTCAGCCACTCTAGCTGGAAAGGAGCTGTCCCTATTCCCCGGGCCCCTCTGGCAAGATTCCTTCCTCTGCTCCGTGCTTCAGTTGCTCCCTGGTCCAACAGAGGGACTCGATGGCTCCTGAAGGGAAAGGCCTCTAAGCCTGTCCTCAAGTGTGGCCTTGCTTCACCTCACCAGCACCCTCTCCTTCTGCTCTCCCAGGCTCAGCGGGGCCCGGGACTCATGCTGCTGCCCGCCTTTGCGGGGCCCATTTCCCTCGCTGGACTTCTGTCCCCTGTCCTCCGCTACCACCCATTTTCTCCCAGGGCAGGCTCAAGGTGCTCCCTCTCTGGGAGAAGTGACCATGTTCTCCTCGGGGCGCAGGGCTGCTCTGTCGACATGACCCATGGCTGGCGTTTAGATGCACTGTCTTTGAATTGAGTGTCTTTGCTACGTGATCCAATACATGAATGCCTGTCTCCCGAAGGAAAGCCCAGAAGCTTCTCCTCCCAGGTAGCACCTGCACCCCCAGGGTGGCTCCTACAAATACAAGTTCTCAGGGTAGTCGGCAGGATCAAAGTGGCCCTGCTTCTGACACAGGTGGGTGCCATGCAGAGGCCCTGGGGAGACAGAGGGGCACCCCATGCCTTGCACTCTCCCTCCGGGGCCGGCCATCCTCCACACTCTCCAGGGTCTGGGATCTTTCAACAACAAAGTGACTTCCCAGTGTCAAGGCCATGGCATCTGCCATGCGGCCCTTGAGGTCCCCCTCATCTGGACTCCCCTGGTGGCATCGTCCATATGGAGATATGCTTCTGGGCTCCCTTTCCCGCCAGGACCTTTGCCGTGAGCTCCCCATGGGATGTCCTGACCGTAGAGTAGCCCCAGCCAGACCCTCAACCAATAAATGCCCACCCTGTCCCCCAAACCTGTGTCCCCTCAGGCTTCAGCACCACCTCCAGTCCATCGGTCCTGGGTGGATCAGATCCCAAATGTCGACGGTCTCTCTGCCACTGCCACCTTCTCACCTGGTAGAAGGTGGAGCCTGAGCTGGGCCCATAGGTCAAGCAGGAAGGGGCTTCCAGCAGGCAGGACAGAGCCTTTGTGTGGGTGTCAGGGTGAGAGCACCCAGGACAGGGCTCAAGTGTACTACGGAGGGACTGCAGCAGCTATGTGTGAAGGAAGGCCGCCCCTACCAGTCCGGACAAGCTCGGGCAGAGGGCACAGTTACCAGGGCAGCTCACAGAGAAGGTGGTGGCTACCTCGGGCCGCACAGGGTCCTCAATGCCCACGACAGCTATGCAGGTGAGGTCACCCACGACCTCATTCTCGTTGTCCCAGTCGGGCTCCTGGCCTGCAGAGAAGTCCCGGTAGGCGATGCAGATGGTGCGGAGGCCATCGCAAGCCATCGGCTCGATGATCTTCCTCACCATGTCGTCCCGGTCCCGGGGCCGAAAGCCTCGGAGTTCGCCATTGCTGTTTAAGATGTTGGTGCACCTAGGCAGGGGGTGGGCAGAGATGAGGTGGAGGTGGGGAGACAACAGGAAACAGCGCTGGTCACACTGGATTGGGGGCTTAGCCAAGGACTGGGGTCCTTATCAGAGAGGAGAGCCCCGTGTAAGAACACAGACACACAGGGAGAAGGGCGTGTGACAACAGGCAGAGATTAGAGAGGGGCAGCTGCAAGCCGAGGAATGCGAGGACTGGCGGCCGCCACCAGAAGCTGGAGGAGGCAGGATGCATCCTCTCTGAGATGCTTTGGAGGCGCTTTGGCCCTGCCCACGCCCTGCTTTTGGACTTCTGGCCTCCAGAACTGGGGGAGAATCCATTTCTGTTGCTTGAAGGCACCAGGACACTCATGCACTGCTGCAGGCTGAGAGACCGGGAGGGAGGCAGGAGCACGTGGCTCATGGCAGCTCCACCACAGACTCCATGGGGCAAGGGGGTGGAACATGGGCAAAAACTGAAGTGTGTGGACAATCGCTATAACCATGTCCAGGCAGCCACAGCCTCAGTAGAGCGCTCATGACTCCGGGAGCTTCTCAAAAGGGACAGGACTTGGGAGGATTCAGGTGGGGAGAGGAGGGAGCAAAAGAGCCGAGGGCCACAGAGGCGGGCGTGGTGGAAGAAGCCAGTGGGGCTGCGAGTGCCAGGTGCTGCCACTGCACGGGAGGCTGGTGACGAAGGAAATGATCATAACAGAAGCTGTGTGGACGGAGGGCCTCCTACGGATGTGGATTCACCCACAGAATCCTCACACCCCTCCCCAGAGATAAGTGTTCTGTGATCTCCATGCCACCGGGGAAACTGAGGCATGGGAGTAGCGGGGAGTAACTTGCTCATGTATGCACAGCCAGCAGAGTGAAGCCGGGCTGGGCCTTTTGTCCGCAGTGCCTCAGTGTCCCTCAGTGCCCACCAAAAAAGAAGCACAGAAACAGGGCTGAGGCCCCCACACCAACAGGGATGGCTCCAGGAAGGAGGTGGTCCTGGCCCTGGCGGTGAGCGCTGTGGGTGGGGCTGCCAGGCAGGGTGCACTTGGTGGTCCAGTCCGCTGAACACAGGAAGGAGGGTGGGCCTGGGCCTCTGGGGAGCCCTGGGCGTCCTGCAGAGGACCTTGTCCTGAGGGCCCTGGGACGGCAGTCATGAGGAGCCAGGTGAGTGGGGGACGGAGACGCCAAGGCCAAGGGTGTGGAGTCCGGGAAGGCTGAGTGGGAGTGGGGAAGCCAGGGCATTTGGAGGTGACGCTGTGCACTCTCCCTCACTTTGTTCTAATAGCTTTATTGGGATATAATTCACGCACCACACAGTCCACCCATTTAAAGTAGATGATTGAATGGTTTTTAGTATAGTCACAGAGCTGCACAACCATCACCAGTCTCCGATTCCAGAAAATTTTCATCATCTCTAAGAAAACTTTCATCATCTCTAAGCAACAACAAGAAAATAGATCAACTGGACGTCATCACGATTTCAAACATTTCTGCATCTAAGGGCACGATCAAGAGACTGAAGACAGGCCACAGAATGCGACAGAATGTGTAGAAATCGCATAGCTGATAAGGATCTAGGATCCAGAATACAGAAAGAATGTTACAGCCCAACAGGAAAAAGACAAACAACCCAACTCAGCAATGAGCAAAGGGCTAGGACAGACATTTCCCCAAGGAAGACAGGCAGATGGCCACTCAGCACAGCAAAAGAGGCTCAGCGTCGTTAGTCATCAAGGAAACACAGATCAAAACCACCAGGAGATATTGCCTCACACCCACAAGGATGGCCCCCATCAGCATTGTCACACCAGAAAATAAGTGTTGTTGAAGATGGGGAGAAGGTGGAACCCTCCTATGTCGCTGGTGGGAATGTGAAACGGTGCTGCCCCTGTGGAAAACAGTTTGGTGGACACCACGACCCAGCCATTCCTCTCCTAGACGTCCACACAAAAGAACTGAAAACATGGGTTCAAACAAAAACTTGTACGTGGATATTCACAGCAGCATGACTCGCGACAGCCAAAAGGTGGAAATGACTCACGTTTGGATGGATGGACGGACCAACACGATGCGCTTTAGCATACAATGGATATTACTCAGCCTTAGAAAGAACGGAAGTTCGGGCTGGGCGCAGTGGCTCATTCCTGTAATCCTAGCACTTAGGGAGGCCGGGGTGGGTGGATCGCTTGAGCCCAAGACTTCAAGACCACCCTGGGCAACATGACGAGACCCCAGCTCTACAAAAAATTTAAAAGTTAGCTGGGCGTGGTGGCATGCCCACGTAATCCCAGCTACTCGGGACACTGAGGTAGGAGGATGGCTTGAGCGAAAAAACAAAACAAAACAAAAAAAGAAAGGAAGGTCTAATACCTGGAGGAAACTGAAAAACTTTACAATAAGGAAAGAAGCCACACACAAAAGGCCACACAGTGTATGAGTCCCTTGATAGGAAATGTCCAGACAGGCAAATCCATACAGAGAGGAAGCACATGAGTGTGAGTGGGTGCCAGGGCTGGGGAGGGGCGTGGGGAGGGCTGCTCCTGGCCTGGGGTTTCTTTCCGGGTTGATGGGGGTGGTTTGGAACTGGGTAGTGGTGATGGTTGCATGATATTGTGAATGTGCTTAATGCCATTCAACTGTACACTGTAAAGTGGTTGAAATGGTGAATTTTATGTTCGGCCTTTTTTACCGCGACAATAGAATCAGAAACTCCGTGCATACCCCGGGGCCTCCCTGCTGCTCACTCACTTTTTCAACAGGATCTCTGAGGCCCCCTTGCTGAAGAGGCGGAAGCCACCGTCGGGCATGCGGATGACTGTGCTCATGGACTTGCGGACCGAGTTGAAGGTGTACACTTTGTAAAGCTTGTCTTCCGGGATCTGCTCGCGCACGGGCTGGAAGTCCCGCTTCAGGTCCAAGACGAAGCCCAGCAGGGCGCACTCCGTCTTATTGCCCACCTGGCGTGGGAGGGCGCCTTCCTTCTCAGGAGGCTGCAAGATGAGGAGAGCTAGCATGGCACTGGGGGCCTGAGACCACCCTCCATGCTGCCCCTGGAGCCCCAGCTCTGCCCCCTCGTGGTCACCACATCGTTAGGGTGTGGGCGGCGGGGAGCAGAGGAAGGTCTGCCTTAGCTACGGGCAGTTTCCCAGCCAGAGCCACCTGTGAGGCCAGGGATGGGCAAAAGTTCTCAAGGGGGGGCCTAATGAGCACCTTGCAACAGCTCACCTGGCACCCTGGCCAGGCCCCTCCCCTGCTCCTGCCCCCAGCCCTGCCCGCCCGCTCCTGCCCCAGCTCACTAGTATTTTGGTGGTATAGGCACTGTTGATGGAGATGGCATGGACCAGGAGGTCGAGGATCTTAGGGGTCAGGGCGCTGGGGGCTGGAATCTCTTTGTAGTGGGTGTCCCCTAGGTAGGACTGGACCACGGTCATACGGTTGGTGGTGAGCGTGCCCGTCTTGTCGGAGCAGATGGCTGTGGCGTTGCCCATGGTCTCGCAGGCATCCAGGTGGCGCACCAGGTTGTTGTCTTTCATCATTTTCTGCAAAGGGCGAGGGTGTGGGCATTTGGCCCAGGTGCTTGTTGGGGTGGAGGAGTGAGAGATGTCAACACAAACATCACGCGACTCTGTTCCGCTCAGCTGGCTCCACGTGTGGCACTAAGCCCACTGGGGACCTTGGTCAACCCTGAGCCGATAGCAAGGCTGTAAGGCATCAGCAGCCTCGTCCAATGGTGGGGGCGGGATGCGCACCCGGGACCTCCCCTGCCCGAGCCCCCTCTCAGTTACCCACCAGCCCTGCAGCTCTCCCACCCCACCACCCCACGCCTGGCTCCCCCCACCTCCTCCCACTGCCTCCCAGTGTCCCAGGCCCTCTGCTGATTCTCCGCCTCCCTGCTGCCTCCCAGCCCCTCCGTCCTACTGCCCACATTGTGCAGATGCTGACCCCCTGGGTATCCCACCGCCTGCCTGCTTTCTGGCTCATCTCATGCCCGGGGACCTGAGCTGACAGATCAGCAAAAGCTGCCCCCTGGGTCCCTGCTCGGCACCTCCTCTCCTCCCTTGAGCCATCCCAGATGTCCCCAGTTTATACTGCCACCAAGGCGCCCAGTGACTTCTTACCCCGGTTTCTGAGTCTGTAAACAGTATCAACTGTAAGTTTTATGATTACCTTGACAGAGTAAGCTAAGGAGATGGTGACAGCAAGAGGCAGGCCCTCTGGGACAGCCACGACCAACACAGTGACACCAATGATGAAGAACTTCACGAAGTATTGCACATAGACCGGCGTGCACTCTGCCAGCCATGTCCGGCCTTCCACGACAAACGTCTCGATCACAAAGTAGAGGACCAGGATGATGACGGTGATGGCAGACATCACCAGCCCTGCCACAGAGCGGGGAGGAGAGGAAAGGGGTTGCCATGGGTGAGGGAAGGAGGGGGACAGGAAGAGGGAAGAAGAGGTGTGGACACGGTCTCGGAGGCATTTGTGGAGGCCTTGTAGATTTGCCTTGCGTTTCAGGATAAACAGCCCGGGTTTGGCTCAGCAGGTGAGCTGGGGCCTGTTTGCAAGGGGGCTCTGTGTGGCCTCTTCTGGAGTGCTGCTGGGTTTGGGGAGTGGACTTTGTGGTCTGATGGCACGAGAAGCACCGCTGGGGAGGACTATCCCCCACTGCCCCCAGAAGGTGGAGTACCAGCCCTGCATGCCCCCAGCTGCCTTTGGAGTGTGCCAGGGGCAGAGCCTGGAGCCTTGGGTAGCGGCACCTCATGGGCAGTGGCTCAGTGTGTGACCCGGGGCCTTCGTCGAGGGTTTGGGACTTACGATCACTAGGGAAGGGCTGCGCCAGGCCCTGATGGCCGCTGCCGGCCTGGCCTGTGCCCCTGGCTGCCTGGCCCACACATCACCTGCCACATTCCTTCCCACTTGCTCTGCACAGCCTGGGCTCACCTCCAGGAGCCTGGCATCCTCCACGCCCAGTCAATGGCCTGGGCCCGCCACCTCCTGCTATCCCTACCTGCTTTCCCGATCTGCACGGCTAGCTTTGTGAGCTTCCCCTGAAGGACAGACTTCTCCTTCTTGGGTGCGTTGGCTTTCTTCTTCTCTCGCTCCTCCATCTCCCCACCCTCCGCACTCTTCAGGGGCTGCATCTCCATGGCCACTGCACCATCCTGCTTCTTAGCTGCACACAGAGGAACCCCATGGCCAAGGTCAGTGCCTGGCTGGGGAGAAGGGGTTATAAGGGGCTTTCGTGGGGAAAGACATGCCACACCATAGAGAGGAGACGGGATTCCGTGGAGCTCTCCTATTTCCAAGTCTATCAGCTTCCCTTCTCTCGCCTCCTAAGCCCAGGCCCTCTTGGGGTGGGTGGGTGGGCTCCAGCACTGTTCTAGGTGGGACAGAGATGGTTCTCTCGGGAGAAGGGAGGACAGACACAGCACAAGGAATTTGGGCACACAGACAGGGTGACTGGTCCTGGAATGCCCCAAATAATACCTGAGAGCAGAGGCCTGTGGCCCAAGGAATGTTCCAGAACCCTGAGCTGACTCATCTGCCTACTGGTGTCCGAGCCAACTCCCACCTCCCTTAGGGAGGCCCAGGAGCCCCATGCACTCTCCTCCCACCAGCCAGCCCTGTGCCTGTCCAGGCTCCATCTGTCGCTCCAGCACCCTCCCTGCCTCTCCCCTGGAGCAGACGGCTCCTCTCCCTTCTTCCCTGGTGGGTCCTGTGCTCCTCATCCTTGCTGCCCTCGACACCGTGGTGGTGTGTCTCCCACTCCGGCTCCCTCCTCTCCCCACTCCTCTGCTTCTGTCACTTCCTCATCTCCCTCCCTGCCAAGCTCTGGCTGCACCCACTCCACGGCCCAGAGTAATCCTGGCCACTCCACCTCCCTCTTCTGCCCCGGGACCGACGCAGCGACCTGGGGAGAGCAGACTCATCTTTCTCCCTCACTACTCTGGTCCCCCATCCATTGGGGCTCTTGGCACTACTGCCATCACCTCTGCCTCCTCCTGCTCCTCCTCACCTGCCAGCCCGAGGCCATTTGCCACGGCTCCTCTTCCCAGTGGCGTCAGGACACAATTGCCCCACCCAGCTGGGCCCCTCTAGCTTTGTGCCCCATCTGCTGCCACCTCCCCAACCCAGGGCTCCAGCCATCGGGCTGTCCCCCAGTGCCCTCCCAAACCCAGCTCCGCACTGGGCGTTGCCTGGGTCATCTCTGCCTATGACCTTCCTGAGGGTCAGGACCTGCCTTGTCCCCCACGGACTCCAGCACCTAGAGCTGGCTGCTGCATTGGCCAACATCTCCTCTCCTCCGTGGGCCACAGCCGGCCTCCTCCCCGCTCCTCCCACCCCTTCTCCTGCTTCCTGCGTCTCACAGCCAGGCTCATGCTGGCCCCAGGGTGTCGGCACCTGCCAGGTGTCCGGGGCTGAGAGGAGAGCCGGGCCTCTGGCCCTCAGCCGACCACTCTGTCTCCCAGGTCCACAGGCTTGGCTGAAAGGAAGCTGGCCTGGGAAACACACTGACAGGGACCCAGAGCTTCAGGTGAGTCAGCCGTTCTGGGCCTCAGTTTTCTCATCTGGCCAGAGTGGACTCGGGGGGCCCACTCACAGGTGATCCTTACGCCCGTGCTGGGCTAAGGTCTCCTCTAGGTGGCTGGGCTGAGCCGCCAGCAGTGTCTGTGGCCAGAATGCCCTGAGCAGCCCCAGGGGTGTGCTCGCTCCTCCCTCTGCACTGGGACGGGACTGTGCAGCCCACTCACCTGGTCTCCAAGTGTTGCTCCTGCCACTGAGGCAGGTGACCCTCCCCCCACACTGTGCCCTCCACCAGCCCCACCCCCAGGGCTCCAAGCTAGTTGTGCCCAAGCAGCGGTGCCCGTTACCTTTGGTCTGGCTACTCTCCATGGCCCCATCCTGCTGCTTGCCTACAATGGAAGAGGGATGACAGACACGAAGGCTTGAGGACACCGTGTGGCGCACACATGCACATGCACAGCACAGCCTGGGGGCCGCGTGGCAGAGGGGGTGGGGGGGAGGGGCCTGATTGCTGGTGGCCCTAAGCACTGCCCACTGCAGCACCTTCCTCATGCCCCGTCCTTTCCAGGCTCACCCCGTCACCACCTCCCAGCACACGGTCACCATGATCACTGGCATTCCTGAGCCAGACCTCTGCCCAGGGCTCCCCCTTGGGCCTTAAGCTCAGCCCTACACTGAACCCCTAAAGCCAGCCTTGGAAGGGCCCTGGGTCACACACGGCTGACAGTGGGAGGTTCCCGGAAGCTGGAACCTCCCCAAGTCGGGATGTCTGCTCCCTGCAAACCAGCTCAAGGGGTTCACTTAGATGGCCCTTAACCCCTGGAAGCCAGGCAGACAGCACCCAGCTGCCCTTGCCTAGGGATCGGCTTCCCCTGCAGTCATGTCCAGCAGTTAGCTCAGTGTGTGTGTGTTTGAGCACTGCAACCTCCACCTCCCAGGTTTAAGCGATTCTCCTGCCTCAGCCTCCCAAGTATCTGGGACTACAGGCGCACACCACCACGCCCAGTTAATTTTTGTACTTTTAATAGAGACGGGGTTTCGCCATGTTGGCCAGGCTGGTCTCGAACTCCTGACCTCAAGTGATTCACCCGCCTTGACCTCTCAAAGTGTTGGGATTACAGGCATGAGCCACTGTGCCTGGCCCCAGTGTGTGTTTTAAAGGGACAAAGGAATGAGACTCTAGGACTCTGCAGGGTGCTTTTAGGTCATTGGTCAGCCCAGGGCTACTGCACAGGAGCGCCAGCCTGAGCACCGGCACCCAGCAGCCCTGCAAGGCCAGGCTGGGCCCCAAGTGGCCCTATCCAGGGGCTCAGGTGGTGGGCACAGTCACCCCTTCTGAGAGCTGCAGTTAGAGGAGCTTCCTGGGGGCCACATCTGCACTCCCAGGCAGTTGGGGTTGGGATCTGGGGTCCCCAGGGAGCAGGGAGGGCCCCCCCACTACTCAGCCAGGGGTGGAGCATTGATCAGGCCCTCTCCGCCCAGGGTTCCTGTGGGCACAGAGGGCCTTCTTGCAGGGAGGGGAGACCCCCATGGACACAAGATGGCCGTGGGATGACCGCACAGCACAGCAGGGGAGATGGCAGAGCCTTGGGGCCGTGGGGGCCCGAAGGAAGCATGGACTCCGGACCCAGCCTGCACACAGGCCCTGGGAGGCCTCTGGAGGTCTGGGAAGAGCATTGCTGGAAGAGGAGGGCTGGGCCCCGCCAGAAGAGGCAGGAGTGGGGGGAAGGTGAGGAGGAGAAGCACACTTGGAGAAAGGTGCATAGGAGTCAAGGTCAAGAGACAAGAAATAGGGGGTTGGGTGCAGGTAGAAGGCAAGTATCCTAAGCGTGTACCGGGCAGGCTGCACCAAACAATGGGGATGGGGCGGGAGAGACGGGGAGGGCCAGCAGGGAGCCCCCTGGTCTTGCTGGTACCCTCTCCCCAGCTGGCCAGCTGCTGCTCTCCCTCCAGGGCCCCCTCAGGGTTCCCTTCCTCCAGGAAGCCCTCTAGCTCTGACTCCTAAGTAGCACAGCCTGAGGGTGCTGGAGAGGAGGGCCAGGTGGGGCCTGGGAGGGGCTGAATGGTCTTGTCAATTTCAGAAAAAAAATAAATAAATAAAATAAAAAGGAGAGGCCTGGAACAGTTAGGAAGGACACACTCATTTAAGGTACAGAGAAGGTGAGCAGCCTGAGAAGGGTGGCTGGAGACTCCAGAGGAGCGTGGGTTCCCGTGGACCCACAGTGGGAGAGGGCCATTGTGTGCAAGGCATGAGGAGGCAGCCCAGGCAGGGGCAGCTGGGCTTCCCAGGACAGAGGCCTAGGGACTCCAGCCCAGCCCAGACGAGGCCCAGGGCCGCCCATCTGCCTGTGCACCCCCAGGGCACTCACCGGGGTGAGACACTGCACTGAGCCCTACAGGACTGGGTGCCACAAAGAAGAGCCGGTGCAGGGAGACACAGGCCCAGGCTGCCAGAAGGCAGGGCTCGTGGAAGCTTCTAGGCCACAGAGGGTCATCCAGCTACTCCCTTGCTGCCTCCAGGGAGCTCTGGGCTCAGGGCTAACCTTTTCCCCGGGCCCTGACTGCCTGCCCCACGCCCCCACGCCCCCACGCCCCGTGCACTGGCCCCAGGGCCCTGGCTGGAGGTCGCTGGCAGGAAGCAGAGCTTTCCCATGCGGGTGTGGCTCCCTACCATGTTTTGGCTGCAGGAGAGGCCAGAAGGGGCTGTGGCAGCCATTTCATCTTGTCCGTCAGGGCCTCCCTGAATAGTCCTCAGGTTAGAAGGTCTGAGGACTCTGCCCACTGCAGGGCCTGATGGTGGCAGCTCCAGCCACAGGGCGAGGAATGGGCCCTCCTGGCTCAGGCTTGCCTAGCTTTGTAAGCCCCGGGGCAGGGCCACCACCCACAGGTGGGCTGCCCGGCCCTCACCTGTCCCAGCCTCCTCTGACCTCTGACCCCCACCTCCCTGGCTGCCTCCCACGCTGGCCTGGGATCCTTGGCACCTTACTTGGCACGGGCCCCTGTCCCTCTGACCCCATTCCTGCCCAGGTAGGTATGGGATCCGGAAGCCTTTGGGGATGGTGGTCTCAGGGAAGCTCCCCGTCAACGGCACTGGAGGGGCCCTTGGCCTGCCGGCTCTCAGGGGGGAAATCCTCAGAAGAGGAGTCTCCAAGGAGAATCAAGAGAGGGCCCGGCCTACCACCCACTTGGGCTGGCTCTCCCTGAGCCCCCAGTGGCACCGGTCCGCAAAGAAAGAATGGGCTGCGTGGAAGGAGCCCCCGCCAGCACCAGGGACAGGCGGCACTGCTGCGCTACCTTTCTTATCTTTCTTCTCTTCCTCCTCTCCGCCAGCTCCAAGCAGCGTGAAGATGATGCCTGTCTGGGAATTCACGCCAACGGCGGTCACCACCATTCTTCCAGAGCCTTCCATGACATGAGTGCCTGGAACAGCAACACAGAGACTGAGACAGGAATTTGCACCACCCAGTGGGAGACATATTCAGCACCCACAACTTGTCTCCCAGGGTCTCCCGGAAGCAGGGACGCGGTGTCCACCTTGAAACTAGGCTGAAGCCTCCTCCCTGGCTTGGAGGAGACCCCGAGGCCCACAGCGCCCACCTAGGGCCTCCAGCCTTCCTGTCCCATTTCACACTACGTTTCCAACTGGGATAAACACCGGACTACGTTGAAACCTTCTGGAAAGGGAACACTACCCCCACGGGATATTGTCGAGGGTCTGGATTTGGGAGAAGCACAGTGCTGTGCTGGCTCCCGCGAGCCTCTCCGCTTGGGGCTTCCCATTCAGGACACAAAGCACTCTCCTGGGCCTGGAGGGCCAGCTTCCTCGCCCTGTGGCTGGAGCTGCCACCATCAGGCCTCGTGATGGGCAGAGTCTTCAGATTCCCAACCTGAAGGTTATGCTGGAAGGCCCTGGTGGAGGTGGAGGCTGAGCCCAGCAGGCAGCCTGGACAGGATGCTGGGCCACATGGCTGCCGACGCCCCTTGGTGCCAGGCCTGCCGGGAGGGTGGCCCTCACCTGAGAGCAGCATGGGATCTTTGTCGGCTGACTTGCGCACGTGGTCAGACTCGCCTGTCAGGGAGCTCTCGTCGATCTTGAGGTCATTGGCCTGGATGAGCACGCCGTCAGCTGGCAGCAGGTCGCCTAGAGCACCGGGAAGCAGAGGCCTTTCTCCCCACCGCCTCCTCCCGGCTGCCCCAGGGGAGGCTCCGTCAGGTGCCATGGGCCGCCTGGGAAAGGGACTTGGGAGCCCTCCTCCTTCTGGGGAACGAGGACATTTGCATCCTTTGTAGGGGGAAAGCCCGCCTTGGAGGCTGTGGGGACAGTTGATTCTTCAGGGGCCTGCTGTGTCTGAAACTCTCCCACTCTGCCCTGCCCCGTGTTCCCCCACCTCCGCCACCTCCGCCACCTCTGGCCTCCTGCAGGTGACGACACCCGGGCCACCGGGGAGACCCTGTGCTGGGGGTCTCCTCTGGCTCACCCTCCCCAGAAGCAGGAGCCGAGCTTCCTTGACAGGGTGGGTGAAGACCAGGGCACTCACCGTACTTGACCTGGGCAATGTCCCCCACCACCAGCGCAGCCACGGGGACCTGGAGGAGCTGCCCGTTCCGGATGACCGTGAACTTCTGCTCCTGCTCAATTCGGCTCTGCAGGCCTCGGAACTGCTTCTCCTTGCTCCAGTCATTGAAGGCCGTGACCAGCACCACACAGATGACAGACAGCAGGATGGCAGCCCCCTCGATCCAGCCAGCCTCGGCCTCGCCCTCATCTTCTGCGCCTCCCGACACATTCCCACAGGCTGTGCGGAGGACAGAAGCAAGCAGTGGAGGAGACGTCACCATCCTGTGACTGTCCCTCATCTCAAGCCCCATTCTTCTTCCTCCTTCCAGCCCAGGCCCCCGGCGGGCCTTACCTTCACTCTCCTCTCCCGGCGGTGCATAGAACGAGAGGCCCAGAGAGACGATGGCAGCCACCTCCAGGATGATGAGGGTCACGTCCTGCAGGGCCTCCCACACCAGCTGCAGGAAGGTCTTGGGTTGCTTCGGGGGGATGAAGTTCTGCCCGTAGATCTGCCTGCGCTTCTCCAGGTCATTGGTGTTGTCCGCCAGGCCTGCACGGTGCCCGGGAAGCACAGAAGGAGAGGATGGGATGGGACGGGTTGGCCTTGCGTGTCCCAGGCCTCCTATGTGGCCCTGCCTGACTGCTCCTGGGGTGGCAGCAGCCCTCTGGGGCCGTTCGGCCAGCACCTGGCTCTCCCTCTACACAGGAGCCTTTCTGCAGACTGCTGGGGGCGTGCACGTGGGAGTGAGCATGCGGCTCTCTGGCTGCTGTCACGGGGAGTCCCTAGCCATCCTCCTCCTGACACACAGATGACAAAACAGGCCAGGAGGCACCCGGACTCCAGCGGGTCCCAGGTCCCTGTGCTGTCCTGGCCACCTCCACACTACCGCTGAGGGGGCACTGGAAGGCAGGGGACAGGACCCAACAAGGGGGCGCAGAGGGGACCCAGCAGCGTATGACCAGGTAAACAAGGGTTGCTAGGAGACAGGACAGAAGAGAACGGCCAATGGTCCCCTGGGGAGGAGAGCGAGTGTCCAGGGGACTTTAGTGGAGACATGGGGAAGGCCACCAATCAGGGGGGGCTGGGATGGCACCAGATGCCAAAGACTAGGCCAGGGCTCTTTGCCTGTCAGGAAACACCTCTCTAGCTCCCAGCCTATGAATTCCCTGAGCAGGCTTGTCACCAACACCCCCCTCCCCAACCTGTGGGGACAGGACAGCCTGCAAAGCCGGTGGGCAGGGCCCGAGGGATGGGGGCATGGGCACGGCCAGTGCCAAGGGATCAGGAGTCTGCAGGGTGCCTGTGGCTGCTGGCGACAGGGAGCGGAGGCTTACTTTCCAGAAGTTTCTCAGGGAAGAAGCAGTGGGGAGGGAGCATGAGAGCTAATGGGAGATGCAAGTTCTTGAACGGTGTCATGTGAGGAGAGAGAGAGGCACGGGAGTGGGAGTGGGTTCCTGGTGGGGAGCAGGCGGGGAGAAGCCAAACCGGAGTCATGGTGCTGAGGGAGGGACTGGGAAGTCTTCAAGCCTTTTCTGGGCTGCATGGCCTCGCAGGGGTCAGGGAGACACTGCCCACCCTGGGCTGCTCATCAGCTGCTCTCTGCAGGGTGCAGACAAGGCCACTGAGGCTGGAGGCGGAGAGGGCCCTGTAACCATGAGTCAGAGCTCCGGCCTGTGGCCCAGGTCCGGACAGAACCTACGCTGCCCGACAGGACCCGGTGAGCACAGGGCCCTCAGGACCCAGCCGCCTTGGTTCTAATGCAGCTCCGGCGCCAACTTTGATCCCTCAGCCAGGGCTCACAGCTTGTCTACATGGCGACTTGAATGACACCCAAAGCCACTCAGAAGCCCCCAAATTGGCTTTGCCTTCACAATCAGAGCCACCCGTCCCTATCCAATTCTGTCACTTGTCATCCTTGAGGATGCTCACTTCTCAGTCTTCCTTGGCCTGAAGGTACTGGAAGCTTACATGGGTGACTGGCATCCAGGCCTGGACACCCACTCAGCCACCTTCTACCGGGGTAGGCATGTGCGATGACACCCTCCTCTGGCCCCACCCTTGGCCCCAGGATTCTCAGCCCCGGCTGAGGCTGATCCGGAGGAGCCCTCCCGGGCTCTCACCTGGCGCCCGGTGCGGTCGCGGCCGTGACCAGACCCACACTGACACCTAGTGGACAGACAGCAGCTTGCAGCTCCCGGCTCTGGGCAGCTGGGCTCACGCCTGCCATCTGCTGCAGGGACGGGATGACCAGAGAGCCCAGCCCCAGCCCATGGGGCACTCACAGTGGGTCTGCGAAGGCACACAAGACCCTCCAGATGACTGGAGAACAGGCGCATGCTAACCTTGGGGCTTCCGAGGAGGGGCAGGGGTAGCCCTGGCTGCAGTGGAACAGAAGCTGCCGCCCGCACAGCCGTGGCTCATTCACCCCAGCTAGGCGATGGCCACATGGCGTCCTCCCCACCCAGAAGAGCCGAAGCTGTCCGTGCCTCTCTCCCCCGGCTCAGGTTTCTTCAGGAGCCAAAGGTCTCTTGCTGAGGCCCGAGCCTGCCCCAATCGGGAGCCTGGGGTTAACTCACGACCTCAGCTCCTGGGTAGTGGGGAGGGGGCGGGGGACCAGGGACCCAACCGAGGGGTGTGCACCTCGCTCTGGACTGGGACTGTCTCCTGGAATTACAGGAGCGAAGCCAGCTGGGGACAGTACTAGGGAGTACAAGACCCCCCGAGTGACTTAAGAACAAGCACGTGCTAACCGTGGGGCTTCTGCAGAAGGAGAGGAGTAGCAGAGAGCTCCCCAGACACCTGGGGTCTCCACTGCCCTTAACCTGGAGCCTCCATGCGAGTCTGTCTCCTGCCTGCCCCACCTCACATGCCCAGTTTGTCCCTGAGAGCAGCCGGGACCCCTGGCCCATTCCCCAGGAGCTCCCTCGCCCTCGCCAGCCTCTCCCTTGGCCTTGATCTGCCCTTGTAGCTGTAGCCTTGCTCGTTTCTCCTTAGCCTTCCTGTGCGCTCGGGGTCACGACAGCTGCCCCGCCGCAGCACCCATTGACGGGGAGGAGGAACACAGCTGCGGCCCCTCTGGCTCTGAGCACATGCTTCCCCAGCAGGCCCGAGGGCAGTCCAGGTCCAGGGCATGGGGGCAGGGGCTGGCCGGTTGGCATGGACACAGATGGGCGGCCTGCCCGGAGCAGAGGCCAGATGCCATCGGAATTGGATTAGGAGCATATCGTGTCGGCTCCCAGCTAATCCGCCCCCTCCTTTCCAGGACTGCCTGTGGAGCCCAGAGGGGGACTGGGTGGGGCCAGGTTCCTGGGCGAACCCACCTCTGAGTTCAGCCTGAGACCTAGGTTTCCTGACAACAGCAGCGCGGTTTCCAGGATGGGTTCTGGAATCCTCTTGGAGTGCTCCCAAGGCAGGGACGGCAGCGGATTGATGAGTGTACCGCCAGAAGATAAAGTCCCCTTCCCGCAATGCACTATTCGCCATAAAGCACCTGCCCCACGGGGGAGTGCCTGCCTCCTGGGCAGCTCCAAGTCTGCCCACCTTGTCAGGGGGTTGGCATGGGGCTTGGGGCACAACAAAGCCAGCTGCCCCCGTGGCTCAGGCCCTTGTGTCTGAGGAGGACTGAGGGGCGGGCGGGTCTGAGCACCGGGGTCTGGGTGCACGGCCGGGCTAGGGGATGCGGGGAGTGAGTCACCCGCTCCTGGCACCCAGACAGCTCAAGCCCGAGGACCTTGAGGGTTGAAGAGGGGAGGGGCCGGTCCTCTGCTGCTCATTCTGTGGGCAGCAGATCCAGGCCTGGCCGGCTCCCTGCACTGTGGCCTTGGGGACCCAGGTGCTTGGAAGCCCTTCAGAGGCCAAGCCACCCACCTGTGCACCTGCCCTTCTCCGTGCCTCTGCCTCCACAGGCACGCGAGAGCTCCTGCGCTCCATGGCAGACTCCGGCAGGTTCCCAGGGGCCTTGACATTTTAAATATTTAACAAGGCCTGGCAGACAGGGGAAGAGCAGACAGCTGAGGCCCATCTGCTTCCTTTGATCTGGGAGAGGCCAGAGCCCTTGTGGATAAATGGCCCTCCACAGCCTCCTCGGGGGCTGCGCAAGGAGGAGGGAAGGCAGGAGATGCTCGGGAGCGGAGCCAAGCCATCGGCCCCAGCAGCAGCTGCACCGTGAGGGCGTGTGCGGCGGCGAGGCCGGGTGTCACGGGCGCATCAGCTCCAGGGCACAAAGCTAGGGAGACCCAGGCAGACCCCGGAGTTCCTGACCTGGCCCGCAGCCCCCCTCCTCCATCTCCACTCCTCCCTGCAGCCTGAGTGCCACCTGCAGACAGATGGGGCCGAGACCGGAGCCACAGGAGAACAGTCTCTGGGTTGAGGGTGAGGGCAGAGCGGGAGGCTGGAGGTGCCAAGGAGCCTCGCGGCTGGGAGCAGAGGAGATGGGTGGGCCCAGGCGTCGCCCAGACGGGCAGCAGATCAAATCAGCCCGCACTGGCTGGGGAACAGGCCTGGCACTAGGCTGGGATAGCCCCAGCAGCCCTGCCAGGCACGCAGGGCCAGAGAATGCTGTGGCTCCTGGAATCTGGGGCTGGGCCTGGCTCCTGGGGGTCCCCGCTACATGGCAGACCGCAGCAACCAGGGCTGGGCGGGCCTCACAAGGCCGAGTGGAGCATTGCCTCCCACAGAGATAGTCAGGCCTCCACCCCAGATCTTTCTAGACAGTGAGCCTCCCTCAGCAGCGAGACTGACACTACCCTGGGCTTGTGCCTCTTTGGGACAGCCTGTGGCCAGTCAGTGCCACCTCTGATCAGCACTCTGGGCCTCCCGTGCCCCAGCTTTGGTCACCGCTTCCTGCCAGGCCCAAATGGCTCGTGCCATCCTCAGGCCATCCTCTCTCTTCCCAGGAGAGGCCCCGGTCACCCGAAACTCCGAAGGCTTGCACCCCACATCCCTTCCTCCTGTTCTGATCCCCCTTAACTGAACACAGGGTTGAGCACACCGGAAATCCCCAAATATACAGATGGGGCTGTCTTCCTCCTCCCCGCCCTGCCCTGTTCCTCGGAAGGGTTTCTGTTTGGGGCCCATTCTGCCTGTGTGTGCGTCCCATGAAGTTCCCATCTCCTCCTTCCCAGTCTGGCTCTATAGAGCGGAGAACTCCTGATTGTGGAGGTGTGGAGACGAGGGGGTCAGGTCACACCCCCTTGAGGACCTAGGTTACCCGGGGCATCTCCCCGTCAAGGGAAATGGCTGAGGGGAGGGGCACAGGTGGCCCTTGACCCCCGCCAGCTTTGGGGGTAAGGACACCTTCAGGACGCTCCTCTGAAGGCTGGGAGCAGGGCTGGGGGGCACGCAGCCTGAGAGGGACTTACCCTCTGTGGGTGAGGTCTTCAGCCTCCGGCAGAGCCCACTGACATCCCCGTAGGCCTCCTCGATCTTCTGCAGAGCCTCGGCCCCTCGCAGCTCCATGAGGGCGCGCAGCTCCGCCAGCGTGCACCCAAAGCCTCCAGCGTGGGGGGCATCCCGCTGCTGCTGGGGCTTGGGGTGGAACTCGATGGAACTATTGGCCATGTCGCCCATGCTGCCTGTCAGGCCTTCTCACAAGTGCGATCTTGGCTCAGCCACAGCTAGGGACAGGCGGCCACCCACGGTCCCGGTGCCCAGGCAAGGTTTGGCGGTGGTGAGAAAGCTGCTAAGCGTGGACACCTGGGGAGACGGAGGCGAGAAGAAGCCAGGGGAGTGGTTGAGACAAAACTGAGGTCCCATCTTCCAGAATATTCTCTGCGAATCTTCACTCAGTCTGTGCCATGACCCTCGACGTGCAAAAATCACCTCCCAGGCTGGGCCAGTGGCCCTCATGGTCTGCCAGGCCCCACCAGCCAGGCCACTTCTGGGTCCTGCCCACCACGGCTGCCCAGAACCTGGAGGGCTTGCCCAGGTTGGGGAGGGGAAGTGTCGATGCCTCCTGCCAGGACCCTGCAGTGGCTAACACTAGCTAGCTGGAGGCAGAGGCTCTCACTGCCCCCCAAATCCATTCGGGAACCCACGCTGAAGTGAGGGCAGTGTGCTGGGACTGATCAGTGGCTGGTCTTGCCCGTGCCCCACCACCAGTCCTGGGCTTGTCCACTCCGGTTCACTCCCTGCTCTTGCCTGGTTAAGATGCACCCTGTGCAGCGGGCATGCCATGAGTCCCTGGTGGTCTTCTGGTGTGGCCTTAGTGGCTCACGGTTTCTGTGGCCCTGAGAGTACCTGGGGGGCCAGGAGTGAGGAAAGGAGGAGGCCCGGAGGAAGGGTGGGAAACGGGAGGGGAGAGAGGGACAAGACGGAAGGGCAAAGAGAGGGAGGGAAAGGGGGATGGAGGGAGGGAGAAGAGGGAGGGGATAAAAGGAGTGGCTGAGGAGGAGAGGAGGAGAGGGCTCACAGGAGAAAGCCAAAGCAGCCACAGGTCGCTGGCGAGTCTGCCAATGTCCCAGCCCACAGCATGGTGCCACCCGCTCCCCTCCACGCTCTTCTTCCCTCCAGATGACAAAGTAAGGAGCTAAAGTCTCTCCACACTGAAAGCATCTAGGCCACGGCCCTGGCCACACTGCCTTCCCCCCTCTGCCGAGCATCGCAAAGTTGTCATCCCTCTCCCTGTCCCCGTCACCTTACCTAAGGATCTGCTAGGGCCCAGGCTGCCCCTCCTGCAGCCATCACAGTGTTTGGCAGGGCCCACTGCAGCTCTTCTCTCTCCGCTCCTTCCCGGCCTGAGCTAAGCCTGCCACATCCTCATGGAACTGAAATGGCCTCAGTGCACATGGCAGCACAGCAGGGCCCTGAACCCCCGTCTCTGGGGAAGCTCCTGGCTCAGAAGCATCCGTTGGAAACGAGTGGCCCAGAGCCCTGAAGAAAGGGGAGAAAGCCCTCAGGCAGCCAAAGCAGACACGGCCAAGTCCATGGCCTTATTCTCAGGAGAGGCCCTGGTGGATACTTCACGAAACATCCATCCACAGTGACCCATGTTTGAAAAGCGTGGGCACCTGCGTGTTTACTCTCGCGACACTTTGCACATGAAGCAGCCTTCACTTCTGGGAGATGTGGGGACAAAATGATGGCCACGTGCCTGTGCCGTCCTCTGTCCCCACCTCTCCCTGCCGTGTCTTGCAGTTGGTCACCTGACACACATTCACCGAGCAGCTACCACATGCCTGGCACTGGCTTGATGCGCTGGGACAGGTGCTCGACAAGTTTCCACTAACCCCGCCCCTCTCTAGCTGGGCCGGGAAAACGGCAGGCCCGAGGGCCAAGAGCTGTGGGGTTGCAGCTGGGGCAAAGGTGAGGCAAGGCGTCTGGGGACAGGCATGGGGGGAAAAGACTAGAAGGAGTGAGAGCTGAGGAGAGGGGGCCAGGACAGCAAGCAAAGCTGGCCCAGGTGAGGCGGGCTCCTTCTGGGGGTGCTGTGTGGACGAATTGCCCTTGCTTTTTTGACGCGGGAAACTGAGGCTGACTTGGGGAAGTGGCAGAGCCAGAGGACAGCTGGGTGTCCTGCTTCTGACCCCTCAAGGCGGCAATGGCAGCTTTCGGTTGTCACCTGGACTCCTCGTATTCTCGAGACAGCCTCCCCTCCCCACCCCAGGACCTTTTCTTGTGGCGGTGCGCCTGCCAGGCCGCCTTCTCCCTGCCTTCCTGAGCTCCAGTCACCTCATGCCTCAGCAATCCCACCATGGAGCAACTTTGTGCCACCATCAGTTTCAGGCTCTGTGCCCCCAGTGGGTGACACACGGCCATGACAGAAATGCTTGTTCCTCAGATCACGAGTTCCTTGTGGCACGGTCACCGAGGCCTGGTGGCCCTCCCCTGGCACGTGCTCATCCTTCCTCCTCTGACCAGGGCATACCCAAGGCCAGCTCTGTCCTCCCCCACCCGGTCCCTGCCCCTGACCCCACAGTGGTGGCCCAGACAGAACCATACTAGGTCCTACAGCTGCTCCTGACTGCTGCAGCCATGGCCGTGTCTGAGTGGACCCACAGTGACATATGGAGAGGGCAGTGGGCAAGGAGGCAGTCCTCCCCTCTGCCATTGTCCCGGGGCCAAGTTCCTTCTCCTTGGCTGGCCCTGCTGGCCCTCCCCACTGCAGGATCCCCATCCCTCAGCAAGCTCTTAGGTCTCCCTCTAGTCCAGCAACTGGTCACGACCCTGCTGTGAGTCGCCACTTTCCTGGTTCAGGCACCATCGCTCCAGCGAGTCCCCGTTTCAGTCTCCCATCCCCGTCAAGCAAGAGGCCAGATTCCTTCCGAGCACCTCCCAGCCCCACTCCCACCCCAGGCGCACAGCCCTGCCAGCTCTGAGCCCTGACCGAACGCCGCACACCCTCTGTTCCAGCTCCACTTGCTGACCTCCCATGAATCCTCTTAGTCACAATTCAAGTGGAACATTCTCCAGGAGTCTCTGCCAGTTCCCCAGCTAAAATTGACTGCGCCTGAGTCTGTAATCCCACGACCCATTCCTATTTCACTCTGCTTGGCATTGCAATGATCTGTGAGCATGTCTCCCACGAGCTGGGTCCTAAGCTCTTTGCGACACGTGGGACGGGGTCGGCATGTGGCCGGGGGCCTGGAGGAATGAGTGAATGGGGGCCCGGCCCCCAGATGAGGAACTTAGAGGCCTGGGAGGCGGAGTCTCCATTCTGGAAGACAGGGTGGGGTCGAGGTGCTCTGCTAACCCTCATTGTCTTCATGAATGCAATAGGCTATAGGGCAGACAGGATCCATCAGTTAAAGTAGGGCCCATTTAGAACGACTGTTGGCTGCTGTAGAGACCAAATGGCATACACTTTGCTTTTCTGGGTTCTATATAAGCCTGGGCGATGGCCTCCCTGAGGCCCAATAAAGACAGCAGCCATCGCTGAAATGGCCAAGAACTGAAGTGACTAGGCCTATCAGTTCTGCAGGCCTGACAGAGTTTCCGGCCTGGGCTGGCTGCCGAGAACGGTCTGTAGGCACCAAAAGGGCAGGGAACATACCATTTCTGTGCTCTTTCATCTTTCTGACCTTAATTGGCTAAATTGAAATGAGAACCTCCACAGAGAGGGCCTCACACCTTCCGGCATTTGCACCATCCCCGCACAGACTGGCCCGCCGCGTGGTGGGAGACAGCCAGGGGGGTCCCTGGCTGCTGCCTCCAGGGACTGTTGGAGGGGATGGCCCAAGTCCAGGCCCATTACTCAACCGCCTTCTGGACTCTTCTCTCCAGCAGGGCCCAGACACCCTCACCTCCCCACTAGGCTCAGAGTGCCTACTCCCCACCCAGTGACTCAAACCCACCTGACCAGAGACCCAGGGGTCCTCTTTCCCCTGTGTTGTCCCTCCCTGGCTTTGGGGGCTGTCCCGGCACCTCCAACTTAATCCCCCATGGACTTCCTCCAGGCCCTGGGCAGCCCAGCATCCTCCAGAAGGCTCGGCACTTTCTAAGTAGGGGGCACCCCCGCTCCCATGGGGCCCCTCTCAGGACCCCATGGCACGCACTGAGTTTTGAGCCCACATCTGCATGCCAGCTCTTGACAGACATGTTTCTTTCACTGCACCCTTGGAAACACCCTACGAGGGCCAGGAGAACTCTCCCTGCCTTACAGAGGGGAAACTGAGGCTCAGGAAGGCTCCTGCTTTTGCCCTGGTTCTCCCAGCCCTGCCTTCCATGTGACTTGAGGTGGGTCATGGCCGCCCTTGCTGGGGCGCTCTGATGACACCCCTCGAAGCCTCCCCAGCAGGCCCAGGCTGCATTCCACTTGGCCACCTGCTCCGCCTTTATGGAGGAGAGAACAGAGGGAGGGCGAGATCCCACCACCGTCCTCCAGATCTCAGGTGATGCACACATCGGGATTCACCCCATTCTCTTTCCTGAAAACAGCCCCACTGCACCCCAGTCGAGCACCCCTTCAGCTTCTGGGGTCTGTGTGGACATATATCCCCACAGGGATGATGGGGCATGTACTGCCAGGAAGTCCCAGCTCCCGTCACTCCCTAGTCACTGGACCCTCAGTGATGAGAACATGCGGCTCCTGGGTGTTCCGACCATCTGGATGCCAGAGCCAGGCCCGGGATGCCGTGGCCCCGAAGCAAGAAGGAAGCAGAACTCAGGGGCAGAGGGTAGGAGGTGGAGGCCTGGGGCCTACCTGGGCACATGCCCTCCACCGTGGGCCCTCCTGGAGGCAGACTGTCCGTCACCTGCTCCCTACAGACCCACCAGGCAAGGGCCCGCCTTTCAGAAGGGCCCATCACTCAGCGACATGACTCACTACGGGGATTCCTTAAAACAATAATCCCCCATCTCTCTCCACCTCCAGGCTCCTAGGACACAGGCCAGGCCCGGCAGAACCCAGAGAGGAAAAGCAAGCCAAGGCAACAGCGAGAGGCGTGGCCCAGGCCTCATAGGTCAGGCCCGGGGTGGGCTCCTGGACCAGCTGGGGAGCAGGTGGGGAGAGGGCATGGAAGGAGGGCGCCCAGTCTGGCAGCCACCCTGGCCTCTCCTGGGCCCGGCATGATCCTAGGCAGGTGGAGATGCTGGTGGCTGGTGTGCACCTGGGAGACCCCTTTTATCCCTGATTCCCCACATGTTCCTGCCCTTGTGCGAGGCCCTCTCCTTCCTGCCTCCCCTGTCCCCTCCCCTCTGCTTGACGCACCTTGGCGACCACCCGGGAGGGGAAAGGAGGGTTCCAAGGACAAGGCCTGCATGCAGCCAGGGAAGGGGGAGGGAAGGAGCTGAGGCAGAGAACAGCCTCATTAATATTTCAGAGGCACCGTCGCTGCAGCTCCTGGGCCCTCACGGCTCCACTTGTGCTGGTGGAGGGAGGAGGATGGGAAAAGAGAAGGAAATAAAACCTGAGAAAACAGATTTAAAGGGACAGGCTCCCCCTCTGCCCCCCCACCGGCCCCCAGTGCTCTGTTCCTTCCTCCCCCTGTTCCTGGTACAATCTGTACACATGACAAGTGGCTCTCATGCCTGGAACAGCTTTGGGCAAAAACAATAGCCGTCACCATGGCGCCCCCTCCCCACTCTTGCATGCACCCACCTGCCTGAAGCTCTGCCCTGCAGGGCAGCCCTGGAGGGGCCACCTTGGGGACCCACTGGCAGTTGCGTGCAAAGCCAAAGCAACAGCCTGTCCGGCGCCGGGTGCCACAGAAAGACACAGGCATTGGAAGTCCTCGTTAACAAGGGTCCAGACAAGGAGGATTCTGGAACCCACAGAAACCCCCTGGAGGTGGCAGGAGCCCAGGAGTTTGCCCGATTCAGCCTGCGCCTTTGGGTGGATGCACTTCTGCAGCACTCCTGGCCCCTAGGTGGCCCAGTGCTCTAGTCTAATCTACAGCAGCCCATGCCAGACCTGGGTGGGCACCCCTCCCCACTCAGGGAACTTCACGAATACAGAGTCTTGGGTCCAGAGCTTCCCATTCAGAAGTTGGAGGACCAGAATGCTATAAAGCACCCCAGCCCCTGGGGGATCTGGGTGTCTAGCCGAGCTCGAGACCACACATTTGCCTGCCTTCAGAGGCTCCAGGGCTGGCCCAGAATTCTCATTCAAGCAAGCGCCGCCATAGAATGGAAGACGGCGCAGCCACTGTGGAAAGCAGTAGAATTCCCACAGGAACCCCCACCCCACTGCTGGGGTAGGCCCCAAAGAATTGAAAGCAGGGACACAAACATATTTGTCCACTCAAGTTTATAGCAACATTACTCACAATAGCCAAAAGGTGGATGCAACCCAATGTCCATGGAAAGGCAGCTGGATAAACACGATGTGGCCCATCCAGGCCATAGAATAGGACTCAGCCTTAAAAAGTAAGGCCATTCTGAGACGGGCTTCAACATGGCTGACCCTTGAGGACGTTGGGCTCCGTAGAAGGAGCCAGTCACAGAGAGGCCAACACTGTAGGATTCCACTCCTGTGAGGGCCTCAAAGGAGAGCCGTGAACTCTGTAGAGAGGACAGTGGAAGGGTGGGTGCCAGGGGCTGGGGGATGGGGAGCTGGGGTTGAACGGGGCCAGAGCTTCAGTTTGGGAAGATGAACAAGTTCTGCGGCTGGATGGTGGTGATGGCTGCACAGCACCGTGAATGTGCTTCTGCCCCTGGGCCGCACACTTAAACATGGTGAACGTGGTACATTTTATGTGATGTCTATGTCACCACGATAGAACATGCAAGCAGCCCCCACCAGCCACTTCGCCCTGTGTCCACGGTGGTGGACACTGGGCCTGAATGGCCTCCCGTGTGCCCAAGCCACAAGCTGTGATTGCAGGAGTTTCACTGCCTTGACCAGCCCAATCAGCCAGCAGTTTGCTCGTATGGATTTTAACTTCCAGGAAACCCCCCTACTGGATATGGAAACCCAAGCAGACCCTTCCCCATGCCCCTACCCCCACCCTACGGCCTCTGTGACTTTTAACACCACCCATATCCTGCCCAGCCAGGTGGGTGCCCTATTTGGTGTCACAGGACCAGATCACTGGAGAGAGGCCATCACCACCGCCCCTGCCCTCTTGCTCACAAATGGCCCCCTCTTTTGCTGCACTTCTTCAGAGGTACTGACCCATTCCATCCCCAGAAGGGCTGGCCAGGTCACCTGGGGAAAGCCTGGCCTCAAGATGGGTACCTTCCATTTCTCAAATGTGTCTTGAGGAGCTGTTAATGAATCCCCAGAGGTGCGTGGCAGAAACTTGCTAGCTACTCTCCCACTTCCTATGTCATGTTTTAATTTTCAGCTGTCTTGTCATCCAGCTAATGATGACATTCCCCCAACTCCCTTGCAGCTCACCATGGCCATCTGACTATGTCCTGGCCAACTGGGTATGAGCAAAAGCGACAGGGACGACTTCAAGGGCCGTGCCCTTAAAGAGAAGGAATGTGTTCTCCTCTGCCCTTCCCCTCCTTCCTGCCAGCTGGAATGCTGATGTGGGGACAGGTGCTGCCGCAGCTGTCTATCTGTTGCCATCTTGCACATGGAGTCCATGTATGACACAATCAAAGGAGCTCAGATTCCTGAGGGCTAAGTAGCTGTTGCGCTGGCCCTAGGTTGCCCACCTCGACTCTTACATGAGAAAGAAGTCAACTCTGTCTCACTGAAGCCGCTGTTATGCTGGGTCTCTGTTAGATAGGCCAGGCCCATAGCCTGAGAAAATGTTCACTCCTAACCCAAATCCAGCCTGGTTCTCCAGGACCTACCAAATCCCCACTTTCCCCTGAGCTCCCTGGGGGGTGAAACTGTCCTAGAAGTTCTAGCTAAGGCAGAAGGGAGAGGATAGAGCCACGGACGAGAGGCAGAATGACTATCACTCTGCCAGAAGCCTCTCTAGCAGGGGGTGGCCATCCCCACCAAAGAGCACACGCGGCTCAGCCACAGAGTGGTTAGAGAGCCTCCTCAAGGTCACACGGCAAGCCAGGAGCAGAGGCCAACGTGACCTCAAGTGGTCTAGCTCCAGAGGATTGATTCTACATTGCTCCTCTGCCAAGTTACGGCCCTGAAAACCCCAGAAACGCAACGAGCAAGTGATTAGAACCAATTAAAAGAGTTCAGCAAAGTGACTGGGCAGGAAATCTGTCCCCGTCAACCTCAGGGCTCCAGAGTGCAGGTGCTGGCTTTGGTCACTCAAGCTCTCTGGGCCTTCACTTTTTAATCTGTGAAATGGTCCTCGTTCCTTTTCGCTGGGTTGGTGAGAAGGCAGGGCTCCACCTACCCATACACCCTGAGGCTGGTCCCCAGGGGACTGGGCCCATTTTCCCCGAGGTTCCTTCAAGCCCATGAGATCTCCAGGAGCCGAGCAGGGCAATGCTCTTTGCTGAGTCAGCCCCTCCCACCACACGCGCCCCTCCCAAGGCTTGTCCTGAAGTCTTCAGCTGGACTCCAGCTGGACCCCAGAGTTCACGGGTCAGGATCAAGCTCGACCGGTGAGGCCAGAACATTCCGTTCAGCCGGGGGCTGAACCCATGTGCCTCTCTGGATGCTTCCCCAAGCTTGCCCGGACTCCCGCAGTGCTCCTGTCTCCCACACAGGCAGCCCTCACAATGCTGGGTGTCCCTGGATCCCACAGGGAGGTTGGAAGTCCCTTTGTGATTGGGGCCAGAAGTCTACACTGAGGGTTGGGGGACAGTCATTTGTTTCCTGCCAGAGAAGGCAAGAGCTGCAGAAGGAGAGAGCGAGGGAGCAGGAAGCATAATGACACTAATTATCCAATTACAGCGGGTGTGCGAGCTGCATTGCAGCGTGAGCCTGGCCAGCCACTACCCTGCCCCCACGCACTCCCCACGCCCCTCCTACCAGCCTGGGCCTGCCCAGCAGCCCCGAAGGCACGGACGGCGTGGGGACCTAGAAACGCTGTGGCTGTGGCCTGCATGGAAGACTCTAGCCTGCAAAGGGATGGAGACCTCGTGTTTGGGGTCCAATAGGAAGCCGGGTCCCTGTCCTCCCAGCCCTTCATAGCCAGAGAGCATGTGGATGGGAGGAGAGGTGCCCCAAGTTGCCCCAGCTCTACTGTGGTACCTCGGTGCCCGTCCCAGCCCGCTTCCAATCTCGGAGCCAGCTCTGAGGACCGGAAGCCGTCAAGGCCTAAATAGGTAATTAAGGAAATTACAGGCAGCTGGAGGCCATGGGGCTGTGGGTCCTGGGCTAAGTCCTTCCAGCTTGGACAGGCAGTGACTAAATAAGAAGCTACCAGGACACATACACGTGTCCTCCTAGGGAACGAGTCCCATGGGGCCCCATTAGGCATCCTGGCAGGGGCAGTAGAGAGGGCATCCTGGTTTCTGGAAGCAGGCCAAAGTCCTTGGGAGGACAGGCTGGGGGGATGCATTGGTGTCAAGGTCAGAGGCCAATAAAAGGATCTGGAAGGCAGACCTCCGACTGAAGGTGGGAGTCAAGCCTGCCCTTCTGTGACCCAGACCCAAGGAACGAGCACACTGAAGTATCCGTGCCACTTTCCCCAGCTGAGGGGGCAGGATGCCTGCTGCCAAACCTGGTGATGGAGGAAGAGCCAGTGGCGAGGGTGCCCAGAGAGAGGGTACCTCAGAAGCTGCAGCCAAGGCTGTGACAGCAGGACCTGAAGGTCATCAAGGGTTTGGCTGCTGTCTGAATCGCATGAACTGAGCATTGCTGGCTCATTTTTGAATTGCCTAAGACACTATTTCTGACCGAGGAACCTGGCATATGAGCCCAAAGCTTTTCCAGCAAAGCCCAGAGGAAGCATCACAAAGCTCCTGCAGTGCTCCAGGAGTGCCTGAAGGGAGTGCAGAGGCAGAGGGCCCCCTCTCAGGCCGGGACCCAACACCAACGCAGGGCTCTGAGTCTCTCCCTTAGCGCGCCCCACAGCCCATCAGGTCCCTCCTACCCTCCCACCACCAGCTGCACCTCCAGTTCCTGACCCTCTTATCGTCATCTGTCATCAGCACCATTCCTCCCGCCCCCTCTGTGCTCATGGACAGATGCCCGCCCTCCCCACTGGGAAGGCACCGGGAGAGCACATCTGCGCTGGGGACAGGACCCGGAGGGGTGGATTTCTGCTCTGTGTGCTCACTCCCCTCCCCTCCTCCCTTAGGGGAGACCCCAACCCTGCCCTTCTCCATCTCAGATACCCCCTCCCACGATTGTGCTATAGCCCAGCTTCCTCCTTCGGGGAAGGGTGGATGGGGTGCAGAGGGCCAGGAGGTGGCCTGGGAGCCCTGACCCACCCCATCCCACCTACAGACACAGCCACGAGTGCCTCCCTAGGGGCTACCAGGGCAGGCGCCTGGGGCAGTGGCCCCCAGGTCAGCGCATTCTTACCCTCTGGCCCCATGGATGGGTTACAAGGGGGCACTCTTGCTCCACTCCCCAGGACGGAGGTTTCCAAGCCTAGCTGCTGGTCCCAGTGCTGTGGGCAGATGAGCCATAGGCCAGGAGGGAGAGACGAGACCAGGTGGAAGACATGCCCTGCCCGTCCACAGCCCTCCCTCTTCTCCTGCACCAGGCATGGGACCATCAGCTGGCAGCCGCCCTCTGACTACAGGAGAGCACCCAGAGACCCCAGGAGCCAGAGGAGCCAGGACCAGCTGCTCCTGAGCCCAGCTCTCCCGGGCCTGTGGCTCCAAGCCCAGATGTGGCAGTGTCTGCTCCTGGATCCTTCCAGGAGAAATGGAGCTGAGGCCCATGGTGGGGGGTGGAATGGACCCTTGTGCCTGGTGAGCCCTTGCTCTGCCCGGGAATTGGGGCTGGACACACTCTCCTGCCCCTGCTGCTGTCTGAGGGAGCCAAGCGTTTACCGCCGGGCTGGTCCAATCTGGAGAAAGGGCCCCTTCCCATTTGGTCACACCCTGTGCCGTCATCACACCCCTGGCCCGCAATCTGTGGGAATGTAGGTTCAGTTTCGAACCGGCCACTCCATATGCCTTAACCCAGTTCAGGGTTTGATTTGAAATGCTAGAGTGCAGGGAATTCTGAGGGTCAGGACAGTGATTTCCAAAAGAGCAGCAGAAAGGCCAAAGTCCTGTCATTTGAGGTCATCTTCTGCCGGCCCACAGTGGCTTCCCAGTGTCCCGCGCTCTCTTGTACTGCCGGCTTTGTTTTCGTGTTTCTCAGTCAGGAGGCTGTGGCGTTCCCAGGGCCGTCTGGCTATCCTCAGCTGGGGGCCTTCACTCAGGATGGCGCTTTCCTGCCCACACCCGCCTCCCGTCTGCCGAGAGTCAAACCCACAGCGTCTGCACAGAGCCAGCCGCCACTCCACCCCATGGGGACCGGACTCATCTGCGGCTTCAGAACTCTGAGGATGTCCAGAGAATGTATCGCCCAGTGCTTTATCTTGGCGGGGAGGGAGGAAGAGGGACCTGACAAAGTGGTTCTAAAGTCCACCGGACAGAGAAGCAAGCTGTAGGATTGCTGAGGTGAGGCCAGCAGGTCAGGTATTAAATGATACCAGGTACAAGAGGCAAAAGCACATCACCAGCACAGCAGCACACAGATGGGCCCATGGTTCAGGTCAGGCAGCCAGCACCAGGTCTGACTGCAGACCAGTGTCAGTGAGTGCAAATGAGCCAGGGAACAACCGATTTGCTACTACAGATGGGGACAACTGGTTAGCAATCTGCAAAGGAGGCACCTTAGAGCCTCACCTCAAACTATTCCCTAAGACACATCTCATTTGGATGCAACAGCTTTGGCAAATTACAGCTTAAGTGCCAAATCTGGCAGCCCAGTGTTCTTGTGAATAAAGTTTTATTGGGACACAGCCTCGCCCACTCATTTTGCATTGTCTGTGGCTACTTGCAGGCTACCATGCAGAGTTGGGTACTCGGGACAGAGACTATGTGGCCTGCAAACTGGAAACCTATTTACCATCTGGCCTTTTGCAGAAAAAGCTTGCCAATCCCTAAATTAAAGAGTTAAATATCTTAAAAATGCAACTACACCACCCCTATACACACACACACACACACACACACACACACACACACACACACACAAAGACACATGGAAAACTCAGAAATGAACAGCTCTCAAATTTCCGAAAGGGATTTTCTAAGCCTGGAAACAATGGAAGAAATCACAAATAATTGTGAGCAACAAAGTGTTTACCTTTTGCATGAAAAAAAATGGCAAAGAACAAAGGTGTTAAAAATTATTTGCAACAAACCTGTTAAATTGTCACTGTTTTTTCATGCATACAGTTTATTCAAGCCCACAGAAGAAACACTAAGACTTCAATAAACGCCTTTCATTCCAGCACTTTGGGAGGCCGAGGTGGGCAGATCACCCGAGGTGAGGTGTTTGAGACCAGCCTGGCCAACATGGTAAAACCCCGTGTCTATTAAAAATACAAAAATTAGCTGGGTGTGGTGGCAGGCCCCTGTAATCCCAGCTACTCAGGAGGCTGAGGCAGGAGAATGGCTCGAACCCTGGAGGTGGAGGTTGCAGTGAGCCGAGATCACCCCACTGCACTCCAGCCTGGGTGACAGAGCGAGACTGTCTCAGGAAAAAAAAAAAAAAATGAAGGGAGGAACAGATAATTCACAAGGAAAAAACAACTTATAAACATGAGGAAAAACGTGCCCCCTCATCAGCAATTAAAGACATATAAACTAAAGTACATATTTTTGACCTAGATACTTATGACAATTTGTTTGATTAAAATATCTAGTGCTGGCGAGGTTCAGTGAGCGAGACCATCCAGTGCGATGAAAAATCCCTTTTGGAGAACAAGTTGGCAGTAGACACCTCTGTCTGGGTCCTCTCCTCAGGGCAGAGGCTCCTCAGCAGAGCTCACGTACAAGAGCAAAATAAATCTGACTGCCTGGGTTTCCAAAAATAGCCAAATAATTAAGTGAATTACAATCTCTTGGGAGAATATTATTCAGCCATTAAAAATTGTAATTACTGAAGGCCGCCTGATACATCCCGGGTGCTTGGTAAATAACTGTTGAATGATCAAATTTCTTCTTTGCATGGTTCAAGATCATTCTTTATTTTTACAATAAGCACTTACTGCTTTTACAATCGTAAAAAAATTAGACTATAACCATTTTGAAAAAAACCATTCATTTAGGAAGGGATTATATTAATAAGGAAAATGCTTATGTGAAGTAAAACAACAGATCACACAATTGAGCCCATGGTATAAGGACAGCAGTGTGAAATGAGTCAAATGGAGATGTTGGATTTACATTTGCATCACAGGATGGCTTTACTACATCTTCGACTTCTCTGTGTTTTATACGTTTCCTATAGAGAGCATATTAAGAGTATTGTTTTTAAATAGGAAGAAATCAATTAAAAAAAAAAACCCCACGACTCCTCCCTGCTGTTTCCTGAGCACAGGCAGCGCGCTGGGCATATGGTGGGGTCTAATAAGGACCAGGCGGTGGCCGGATCTGGTTTTTGCCCCATGCTGGGTGTGCTAGGGCCACTGGAGTCAGCACGAGGCGAGGTCTGGGCATCCCCCACGGCACAGTGAGCTGCTGGGACAGAGGCCCTTTCCCTCCTCCCTGGTCTACGTTTGTCTAGGTATCTGCGCAGCCCCTGGAGAGTACATGCTTGGCCACTCCCTTCCAAGGAGCCATGGGACAGTGGGCTTGGCGGGGGGTGTCTAGGTCCGTGTGAGGACTCGGGTCTCCATTTGCTCTAAAGCAGCTCTGTGTGACAGTACATCCTGGAGTCTCTGCACTGTCCCTTATGGTAGCCACCGGCCACGTGTGGCTGCTGAGGAGGCGGGGTCAGGGCCGGATGGGCGGGGTCTCAGGTTGTGGACCCGAGCCCTGGGAGATACCGGCTGGCCTGGTGGCCTCAGTCCGTCCTCCCGGCCCCAGCCAGGTTTGCACTCTTACTTTGGTGAACACTTAGCAAAGCACAAAGGCTCCAGGAGGGCAGGAAGGGCATTGCGTTTGCTTTCTGCTTTCCGTCGTCTCCCCTGAAGCAAACACAGAGCCTGGCACACAGTGAACCAGGGCGGTGTCCCTCATGCCCATCACATCAATAAGATGTGGCCCCTGGCATAGCTGGCGCCATTCTGACAATAGAACGCACTCATCCATTCTGAGGAACGACCCTCTCAAGCCCAGCCTGGCACTTTCTGTCCCTACCTGTTAAGCTCTCAGACTGGAGCCTGTCCCATCACAGAACACCTCTTCAAATATCTGTGAGCAGTCAGCCCTCTTTGGGGCTTCTCTTCAGGATGGTTCTCTAGGGGAGCCCAAGCTGCTGCATTAGTGGCCTTGTGCCACCAGGGAGTGGGTGTGGGAGGTGGCTTCAGGGTCCGTGTGAGGACTCGGGTTTCCATTTCCTGTAAAGCAGCTCTGTGTGACAGAACATTCGGGAGTGATGGAAATGTTCTCTCTCTGCACTGTCTGTGATGGTAGCCACCAGCCTTGGGCGGCTCCTGAGCCCTTGAAATGTGGCTGGTGCACCTGAGGAAGTGCATTCTAATAAAATCGCTGCTTGGACAGTGCAGCTGGGGAAAGTGCCTCGAGCCTGTGGCCTCAGGGGAGAACTTCTCACTGGAATAAAGTGGTTGCTCACTTACTGAGAGACCCACCTACAGAGCAAGAGAGGCTGGCTCAGAACCCCTTTAAATAAGATGCTCTTCAAGGACACGGACATACTTGCTTTGCACAACTTTGATTTGGAACCAAGACTCCGGAAAGCTCCTTGTGCTCTAAGAGTCCTGCCAGTCCCAAGATTCCCCAACCACTGGCATTTCCACCCTTGCCTTGTTGCTCTGATTCAAGTCCTGCCACCTACTCAGCCATGTGACCTTAGACTTGTCTCCTTCCCAACCTTGGGCAGTCCAGGATGCCCGAATTCCCCTGCATTTGAGAGCCTGCTTCCCTCTGCCCCGGTGACGCGTGGCTCTGATCCTTCTCCGCAGGCTCCCAGGCCCACTGCCAGCATCGCCCACCCCACAGAAGGAGCCCAGGCAGGGGAGGGCTTTCCAGCCGCGCGCTGCTTGGCCTGGCTTCTGCCAGCTTAGCCAGGGCGGGGAAGGGAGGAGCCCTGTGTATGCTCCAGGTCTCTGCCTGGCATACCCAGCCCAGGGCGTTGCTGGGGAGCTTGCTGCAAAGTCACAGCAAGAGCCCAGTGCCTCGGCCCATCTCAGAGATGGCACTGGTGAGGCTCGCACCTGCTTAGATGGAAGTGTTTGCCTTCAGTACCATGGCACAGGTCCCCATCTATCAGCTGCCATTTACGTGCACTACCAGTGCTTCTGGGTGCCCTGAAGGGGCCATGAATGCAAAGCAAGCCGGTCCCTGAGTTGCTGGAGAGTGATAGAAATCCACCTGTTGTCCATTTCTCTCAGTGGGTAGATGGGGCAGAGGTGCAGGTGGCTCAGCTTCTGAGCTGCAAGGTCTTCCCAAGAATCCCCGGCTTCAGCCCACAAGGCCGGGGGTACCTGAGACAGTGAGTTCACATGAACCATACTCTGTTCTGCTGACTTCCGCACACACTTCTGGAGACACAGGAAGTAATGGCTACAAGCACAGACCAGACTCCGGAGCCTGACGGACTGCATTCCAGCCCTGGATTTGCTACCTACTGGCTGTGTGACCTTGGGCAAGTTACCTAGCCTCTCTGGGCCTCAGCCTCAATGCAAAATGGGGATAACAGCACTTGCAATCATTTGTTGTTGTTTCAATTAAGTGGGCAGGGAAATGTCTGTGCAGCACTCAGTGTCTGACATAAAGTGACTGCCATTATAACTATTATCATTGTTGACATTACTTGATGTGCTACCGACCACTGATGGAGACAGTGGCCATTGGTGAAATACACAAGCCATCAATTTAAAATCAGAAGGGAGTTCATATGTGCTGATGACTTGCTCCGTGAGGTGGGGGAGGAGGTGAAAAGGCCCGAGGAAGCTCTGCCTGGCTCTGCTGGCTGCAAGAGGCCCAGAGGGTACTCAGCTCTCAGAAGCCCCTGGGGCTCTGGGGCGCCCTCATCCTGTCTACTGGGCAGGGAAGGCACCCCTTTCCACAAGACATTCTCAGAGGGTCCTCCACAGCTGACCCCGGCACTCCGTGGCTGCATCCCTGGGCTGGGAGCAGACGTTCTGGGATGGAGAGCACTCACTGACTCACAGGCTTGGCTTCTCCCGCTAGTGAATGATTCAACCTCTGAAGCTCCAGCTCGCCCAGGCCCACCCCCACCCTCCGTGGATCTGGAATGGAGAAGGGACTTGGCCAAGGTCACAAAGACCATCAGGTACGGGGCTGCTGTCGCTGAAGCCCCAGGCGCCCACACGAGCCTCCTCTGGCCCCTTCCTTGCCCCTCGGGGGCCGATTGGGGCATCTCCATCACCTGGCATTGTGGCTGTCCCCTGGCATGCTCTTAGCCTTAGGGCCTTCCTTCCTCAAGGGACCCGCTCTCCTTCTGGCTCTGTGCAAGCCCCCCCACTGCCCCACGCCCGCCCCACTTCCATCTGCCTGTTACCCCCCTGCTGTGTGAGAGCATGCCTACTCCTGCACTCAAACCACCTGGCAGTGCTGGGCACGGCCCAGGTGGAGCTGATGGAGACTGGCTGTGTCCTTGGCTCTCCCCCGCCTCGGGGCCTGCAGCAGTGACAATCAATGGCCCGGGACCACAAGTTCCCAGCCCCTTCCGATGGTGCAGACTTGAGGGGCTGACCTCACCCTGGGACCCTCTGCTGGGTCTCAGCTGTGTCCCGCAGGGGCCCAGGCATCCCCGGCCCTCTCCTCGGCATCCCAGCTCCCCTTTCTTGAGCCACAATGGCTTCGGTTTCCTCATCTGTGAAAAGTGGCGGTGGGGGGTGGGGGTTGGGGATGAAAACAGCCATTCACTCGTGTAGTTGATGTGAGGCTCAGAGGGAGCTCAGGAAGTGGAGCCGGCCTCTGATTATTACAATAACCTCTCCCCGCCTCCCTGCCCCACTAGGTTCGTAGGAACGTCCCCAGCCATCTGCTCATGAAGGAAGGGGCCTCAATTCAGGGCTGAATCCTTTCTCCTCTTGGGGGCCTCAATGATCCCATCTGAAAAATGGGGACAAAAATCCAGGCCTTGCCTCTCCTGTTCAGTGAGTCTGCAGATTCAGTGAGGTCAAGGTCATGAATATGCCATGCAGAAACCAGGTGCCCACTCTGTGCCAGGCCTGTGCAAATGAAGAGCCAGTCCTTGCCTTAAGATGGTCACTGACTAGTGAGGGGCGATGGCAGGGGGTGAGGGCATAGAGCCTAGTAGGCAAAGGAGGGGAGGAGGTGCAGGGGGTGCCTGCCAGACTGGTGCCCAAGTCAGTCAGGGGAAGTCGGCTGACTTTTGGGGTGCCAGCGGAATTCAGGATGGGGGCCAGTTGCGGACAGGCTGGACTTGATCCTTCAGCAGGCAGGGACTCCCTTGAGGTCGGAGGCCCTGGGGCTTCATCTTTGAAAGTTATATGACCTCGCCAGGAAATGGCAAGCATCTAGTTGAAGAATTCTGGTCCCTTCCCTGCCCCTTGAGTGGGCGAAGGAGCATTTCCACAGTCTCTCCTAAACCCTCATGGAGCCCTCACCCCGGGGGCTCTCCAAGACTCCCTCCAGTCCTGACCTGCCCGGGTGCCATGCCCCTGCCCTGCCTCCCACCCCTCCTCAGCTGGCTGGCTGAGCCACCAACCCCCAGAAGGGCCAGCAGAAGGGAGGACACCAGGTCATAGAGAGAGAAGCCCATCGTCTCAGGCTCTGGGAGATGCGGCACCTGCCACTCCAAATTCCAGAATCTTAAAGCCAGAGCTTTCACCCGTGAGAAAACGGAGGCGGCCACGGGAAAAGCTGGCTGGCCAAGGTCACACAGGCGAGGAGGGGGAGACAGCTGTTCCTGGAGGGATGGAGAAGTTACCTAAGTGTGGCCCCGGGCGGCTCCTCGTGGGCACTGCCCGTGACCGCGGTGGGGTCTGCTGGGCAGCCGCGTGGGCGTGCGGGGAACGGTGTGGGAACGCGAGAGGGGAAGGATGATACAGTGTGAGGGCGCGGGGGGAGGGGGTGCCCGAGGCTCCTGGAAGGTGCGTGCGCACTGGCGGGCTCCCGGCCCAGATCCCGCGCCCCCGGCTGTGCCCACCCTGAGCCCCGGCCCGCAGCCCCCAACGGCCTTGTTCCTCAGACACGGATGCGCGTGCGCGCGCGATGCGGGGCGCAGGGTGCAGGGTGCGGGGAGCTGACCGCCGGCCTGGGGCCCCGGGGTGACGCGCGGCCGCAGTGCCGCAAGGACACGCAGGCCCGGCGCGGGGCTCAGATGCCTCGGGCGGGGACCCGCGTCCCCCTACCTGCCGCCGCACCACCTGCCGGGTCATCCTCCCATCCCCACCCGCGCCTGTGCCCGCGCCGCGCCCGCGCCCACCCCGGCGGCGCCCGCGCGCCCCGAGCACCACTTACCCGGGCATGGGCACGGCCGCCGCCGCGGCCTCGGCTCCGGCGGGCGCTGTCGCTGCGGGCGGGCGTCAGGCGGGCAACGATCCGCTCCAAGGACGGAAAGGCCCGGGCACGGGGCGGCCTGGCCGGCGGCGCGGGACGCGACCCTCTGCGGCGGGCGAGGGCTGCGGCCGAGTGCTCCCCACGCTCTGCACCGGCGGCGGGCGACGCGGCGCGCTCGGCTCCAACCGCAGCTCTGAGCGCGGAGGGAGGGAGGGGGTGGGGGAGGGAGCTGGGTGAGGAGGAGGGAGGGAGGAGGGAGCGGGCGCGGGGGGCGGTGCGCGGCGCAGGGTCCTCGGGGCTCCGGAGCTACGCGCCCGATGCGCGCCCTTCTGTTCCCAGGACGCGCGAGGGTGCCCGCCCTTCCTGGCTTGGCATTGCCCCCAAAGGGCACTGGCCGAGTGGGGGCGGGTGGGGATGGAAACTCGGGGACCATGGCACCTGTGAGTGCAGAGAGAGCACCCTGAGCTTGCGACTGGGGTTCTAGGCTGCCACTACCTCTCCAGACTCCTGTCCTCTAGGTGCGTCTCCCCAACAGTAAAATGGGGCACAGAGCCGGGTGGCTGATGTGTAGTGTGGGGTCCTTGGGTCTTGCCTCGGTGGGCTCCAAGGCATTGGTGGTCTCCTGAAAACTCCACTACCTGTTGAGAGTACGGGTGTCCAAATGCGTCTTCCCAGAGGAAGCGGCGCTTACCGGAGACCCTCACCGTCGGTTATCACGGGAACACCGTTAGGCAGGACACAGAGACTGCACACAGGTGGGCACCAGAGACAGACACTCAGGGGCACATGCATCCCCGGTGTGAGTGGAGACAGACACACAGACAAACCCCAGTGCAGACACCTGTCCACACCCACAAGCACGCGTTCCCACCTACCTGGAAAGAGACCCCCGTGCCTGCCAGTGGACTCCCAGGCTTCCCAGCTCCAGGGGCAGTGGAGGCCTCTGACCCCAGGGCCGGCCTTTGCCAGCATTCTGAGCAGCAAGCAGAGAATGCTCGCTGGGGCACAGGTAGAGGCTCTGGGCGGGAGCCTGAGGCAGGTGCAAGAGGCCTGGACGCAGCCTCGAATTCTTTCTTGCCTTGGACAAAGAGGGCCCCGGACATGCTGTGTGCTAGACCCTGGGGACACAGCAGGGACCACAAAGCAGGGAGTGGCCGGCAGATGGCAAATGTGCTCACGCCGCTGGGGTCAGGGCTATGGAACCCCATTGATGGGGAGCCACGAAAGAGGCTGCTGGCGGCTCAGGGAAGGCCTCTTTGAGGAGGCACCACTGTGCTAGGGACCAAAAGGACAGGAAGGTTCTGCTGCCCCTGCGACCAGGGAACTGTCACAACCCCCACAGACTGCCCCTCCCTTCCACAGGAAGCAGCTGGTTCCGTGGAAAGCCAGTGAGAGCTGGCATCCCAGAGCCAGGGCCAAGCCCCTGGCACCTCTCAGTGTGGGCTGAGGTTCGCGCGCACACACACACACACACTCATACACCTGGTCACATGTGCGCTCACACATCCTTACTCACACCCACTCACATGCACGCACACATACTCACACCTGCTCATATGCATGCACTCAGGCTCACTCACCTACTTACACAAACACACACTCACACACTCATGCACACACAATCTCACGCGGACACATCCTCACAGTCATATGTGCTCACTCACCCTCACCCACACAAGCTCGGTGGCCCACACAGTTACACAATGATTCACACATAGTTACATGCTCTCACACCTACACAACTCACACACCCACCCAGTGAGCACACACATGGGCACATACACACACACACTCACACACAGTTACAGTCGCACTCACACACGCTCCCCACTCGGTTTGCACCCACACTCACACTCTCACACATATTCATTTGCACACTCACGCAGTCCCCTTCCACTCCAACTCTGAGGCAGCTTTTCCGGAGCCTGGGGCGTGCTCCTCAGGGCCCAGAGCCGCCATGGGGACACCCCCCTCTCACACACACACAGCCTGTGACTTCCCATGGCCCCGAATGGGAAAAATCAAGACGGAAGCAAGCCCCAACGATGCCGGAAACTTATCATGAGCTAAGTTCTGGCCATTTGGCGAGAGCCCTGCCATCTTGGAGTCCTTCCTCTTACTACCCCACATTCCAGATGGGGAAGTGGAGGCCCAGACGGCACTGGATCCCACCCGGAGCAGGTCGCAAGCTGGACTTCGGTCCCTGGCCGGGAGGCCAGCTGGCCCCATGCCCCCAGGCACCACAGGAGGGCAGAGGAGCTGTGAGCACAGGAGCGCCTCCTGAGGGCCCGTGGCCTCCTTTCCCCAGTGCATTCAGGCCATGCTCCTTCTTGGCTTCCCACACTGCGGCAGGCTCCCTGGGGTCATGTCCTTCCATCCCAGGCCCGAGGGCCCTGCTCTGGAGTGAGCAAAGGCAGAGGCAGGCTGCTGAGCTGGCCTCCTTTGGTGGCCCCCAGCAGGAGCATCCCTTGGGCAAGGGTGGGTCCTGGCTGAAGACAGGCACCTCTTAGCAGACATGTGTGGGCAGCTCTGGGAGGGCAGGTGTGGGGCTGGGGAGACCCACACTTAAAGGCTTAGGAGTGGCTGTGAGAGCTGACAGGCAGAGAGAAGAGTCCCCTTGGGCTGCGTCACTGTCTTCCCTTGGGGACCAGGGAACATACTGAGCACCCCTGGGGGATGGAGGCTGTTCATTTAACTGATGGCTGCTATCCACATGGGGGAATCTCCCTGAGCTTGGAGCAGCTGCTGCCTGGGTTGCGTGTTTATGCATCTCCCCTCCCTATTCTCTGACCCCAGACTCTGCACAGGCCCTCTCTGGCCAAGGGGAAGAAGCAAGTTCAGGGGAGAAAATCTGAGGCAGGGGTTACCTGTCCCACCACTTTGCCTCCTCCCCGGGGCCCCCAGGGCACTGCTCATGGCTAATCCAGCCAAGAGTTGGCCATGGTGCATACCTTTGCGATGAGTCCCACTGAGGCCAAGGTCAGATGGCCAAGGAACAAAGTGTCATGGAAGTCCCCAGTCCTCAGCAAATTGTGGCCCCTAAACAGCTAATGGCCAGGTAAGGGGATGGTCCCTTCTCTGTGGTTTGTGTCTGTTGGTTCCCAGCCCAGAGCCCTGAGGCTGAGAGGGAGGGCCCAGGCCTGGGAATGAGGACACCTGACTTCCAGGCAAATGCTGCCAGTGTCACTGGTGATCCTTGCTCACCGGCCAGCCCCTCTTGGGTCCTCCATCAGTAAAGAGGTGGGAGCTTTGCTAGGAAGTTCTCCCATACAGCAAGTCCTGTCCTCTGCACTGGGAGTACTTAGGGAGCCAAACCCAGGGAGGCCCAGACCACTCTGCTTCCCAGCTCCCTGCCAGGTCCCAAGCCAGCCTGTCCCACCATGCCCTGGATCTGCCTCCTTAGGGCGCGCCAGGCCTCCGTCCCCACCCCACTCTCCCACATTGCTGAAGACTGCCTGGGAAACAAAAGCCACAGAGAGCACCCCGCTCTCAGCGGCTGCCCACCGCCCCGCCTGGCCGCCTCATCCCCACACTCACCCCTCTGCCTCCAGCCCCTTCAGTCCCCGCTCCCTTCCCACAACTGCTTTCTCTCCTGGCTCCTTGGCCCCTACCAGGTCACCAGGCCCCTCCTGTCCCGGGCCTCTGGGCCATGCCTCCTCCTTGCCCAGGTCCCTCCTGCCACTGTTGGGACAGCAACTCCTTGGCCAGCTCTGAAGTGAGGGCCCCTTTGGCTGGGCCTGGGCCCCCCATCCCATCTTCTCATGCCCACTGTCTCCCTGGCTGAGGTCCCAGCCCCTTCCCCAAGGCCTCAGGGGCCAAGCTCATGTCCACTTGCAGCCCAGGGGCAGGCTAAAAATGTCCCCACAGATGTGTCCATGTCCCAACCCCCGGAACCGGAACACAACCTTATTTGGAAATAGCGTCTTTGCGGATGTGATCAAGTGAAGAATCTTGAGATGTGGGGTTATCCTGGGTTATCCAGGCAGGCCGTGCATGCAGTGACAAGTGTCCTTATAAGGGGGAGATTACACACACACACACGCTCACACTCAAATCCATGCACAGAGACACACATACACACACAGAAACACACACACACACATATGCACACCCCCCACATACACATACACACACAGACACACACAGACACATATTCACATATGCACACAGTCACACACATGCACACACAAGACACACTCATACACACACTCACAGAAACACATACACACACATGCAGACACCCCACACATACACACAGTCACCCACACATACATACACACAAACATGCTCATACACACGCACACACACATGCACACACATGCACATGCATATGCACACACGCACACACATACACTCACAGAAACACACACATACACACATTGCACATATACACACACACATGAACCCCCCCACACACACACAAGAAGCCATGTGATTGCAGAGGCAAAGTGGAGTGAGGTGGCCACAAGCCCAGGACGCCTGGAGCCTTCCGGAGCTGGGAGAGGCAGGAAGAAGCCTTCCCTAGAGCTTCTTGGGGGGAGTGTGGCGCTGAGACACCTGGATTTTGGACTTCTGGCCTCCAAGACTGGGAGAGGGTCCATGTCCTCTGTGGCGAGCCACCCGGTTTGTGGTTATCCATGACAGTGGCCTCAGGCCACTCATCCAAGCCCCAGCTGGGCCACCGAGGAGCTCCAGTTGGCAGAGCTCTGCCCACAGCACAACTCAGGCTTCTTAGGCTGCTTGGTTTGAGTACATCCACGCCTGGTGGTTCCAGAAAGCTCTGGCTGGCGATGCAGAGGGGGTGTGTGTGTGTGAGTGAGTGTGTGGGGGTGTGAGTGTGTGTGAGTGTGAGAGTGTGTGTGAGTGGGTGTGGGTGTGTGTGAGCACGTGTGTGGGTGTGTGTGAGAGCATGTGTGAGTGAGTGGGAGTGAGTGTGAGTGTGCGAGAGTGAGTGTGTGGGGGGTGTGAGTGTGCCAGAGCAAGTGTGTAAGTGTGTGAGTGTGTGTGTGATTGTGTGTGTGAGTATGTGAGTGTGTGTGAGTGGGAGTGAGTGCGAGTGCATGTGAGTGGGAGTGTGTGTGAGTGTGTGAGTGCAAGTGTGAGTGTGTTTGTGTGTGTGAGTGTGAGAGTATGTCTGTGTGTGTGTGTGTGTGTGTGTGAGAGAGAGAGAGAGAGAGAGAGAGAGACAGAGATGGCTCTTTGGGCATGACTCCTGCCAGTGCAGCTCCAGCACAGTCCCCTGGGCACTCCTGCCTGGGCCCTGGCTGCCCCTGTACAGCAGGCATCAGGGCCCTTCAGCACCCAGGCTGCCCAGGGTTCTCCAGGGCGCCAGAGAGGCTGTGCCCTCCCAGAAGCTGAGGGAGACAAGGTCTCTCTGCTGGCGATGGTGCCCTGCCCTGCCTGTCCAGAGTGGCAGGCAGGGGCTTGGCCTCTTCCTGTGGTCCCTGCCTCCTGAGACTAGAGCTGGAGCCTGTGGGAGCAGAGCCTGGAGACCAGGCCACTGCCAAGTCCTCAGGCCAGCCCCTCTGACTTGGCTCCCAGGCCTGCCACCTGCCCCTGCAGCCCTCCAAGGAGGGGTCGTGCCCCTCAGGGGTCCTGCCCTCATCGTGGGCCCAGCCTGCCAAGGTCTGGCTCGCTGCCCCTTTGACAAGTCCGGACCCGTCTAAACCCTAGCAGTGGATTCGGCTTAGGCTCCCGCTGGGCCCTGCTGCGCCCAGAAGGCACCTGACCTGCAGCAAATGCTGGAAAACGGCCCCACCGCGGCCCTGTGCCCTCCACAGCCACTCCCCAAGGAAGCGGCTTTGTGACCTTCATTGCTGTGTGTGTTTGTGTGCACATGTGTTTGTGCGGCACATGTTTGTGTTTCTATGTGCTTGTGTTTGTGTGTTCAAGTGTGCATGTGTGCGTGTGTGTTTGTGTACGCATTTGTGTGCGTGTGCACGTGTGTTTGTGCGTGTGTGTACGTGTGTAAGCCCACACCTGCTGCCTTCCAACAGCTCCAGGATGCTCCTGGCCGTCAGGTGGTGGTCCTCAGGGTCCCCTTCCCCTCTCCAGGCCACAGAGCATCACAACCAACCCCGTTCTCACACTACACCCAATCTGTCCCCAAGTTCAGGGGATCCTACTCAAGCAAAGATCAGCTGGAGCTCGCAGCCCACCCGTTGTCCACCCTAGGCCTTCCTGTGCCACAGCTGGGGGCCTGAGCACAGTCCTACTTTCCAAGCCACTTGCAAGTAAATGTGGGGGATTGGCAGCTTGCAGGGAGAACCTCGCCGGCACAAGTGATCTTCCAGCCTCAGCCTCCTGAGTAGCTGGGGCCACCGGCGTGTGCCACAATGCCTAGCTAACTTTTTAGTTTTTTCTTTTTTAGAGATGGGGTCTCACTATGTTGCCCAGGCTGGTCTTGGACTCCTGGCCTCAAGCAATCTTCCTGCCTTGGCCTCCCAAAGTGCTGAGATGGCAGCCGTGAGCCACCAAGCCTAGCCATTTTCTTTTTTAAGCCCAAATCAGTCTCACCTTGGCTAGTATTATCTAATAGTTTTTACCACACTTGGCGGTAGAGTGAGGCTACATGGTTCATCTTCACACTGTGGTCAGGACCAACTGCTTTGAGGATGGAGCTCACCTTCCACCATGACCCAGAAGCCCTTGCAGGCTGTGACCCTGTGCAGCTCTGGGCTCCTGCCTGGGGGGCTTGGCACTCCAGTCCAGGCAGAGTGTGTGCTGCCCGCAGGGCACCCCCTGCTGTGTGGGCTAAGCACGCAGCCTGCAGGATGCCTTCCTCTGCGCTGACCACCCATATCACACTAGCTTGTCCCCCACCCACACTGCATCCCTGAGCTGGGACGGGTGTGATGAAGGTGCATGAAATGAGGGGGAGACAGAGAGGAGAGGAGGCACAGGAAGGATGGGAGGGAGGCAGGCAGAGTGGACAGATTCACGGGGGCTGTGTTGGACCCACTGAACACAGAGCCAGTGCCCCAAGACCCACTCGCAGATGAATGGGCGGAAGCCCCATCTTTCCATCTCTGCCAGGCCGTGGCGCTGGCTGCCCCTCCTCCCAGCCAGCGAGGGGACTTGCCCGAAGCCTTGACTCCTGGCCCCTGCCCAGTTCCCTTGCACCACGCCTGCCCAGCTCAGCAGACATTGCCGGGCCGTGGAGCATATGGTCCAGAATAGTGCTATGATGCTGATGGTGACATTCTATCACTGGGCCACCACACTGCGTGGCACCTCCTATCCCAGAGAGGAGAAACCTGGGGACGCCAGTGCGCCAGTGCCAGTCCAGGCGTAAAGACGCGGTTATGTGTGAGGAGCCAACACGCAGTGCCAGGCTGCCACTCACGTGGGCCCTGCCCACTCTATTTCTGTTGGGAGCCTGGGGCTGCCCAGGGAAGCCCCAGGTCCCGCCACCTGCTCTGAGGCTCTTCCTGCAGGGCCGAAGGAAAGCCACAGGCGGTAGCGTTGCTCTGGGGACTGTCCCCCTCCAAGCTGTCCTTTCCGGGACGACCTGTGTCCCCAGCATGCAGGCTTTCCCGGCCCTGACCTGGATCCTCTCTCTGGATGCTGTGGGTGCGTGAGTGTGCAGCCGATGCCAATGCCTTGCAGCCCAGGCTCAGCTCTCCCCGCACACACTGTGACCTGCCAGGGCGCTGGCTGGGGAGCCAAGGCCAGGCCAGCACAAGTGGGTGCACACAGCACCCTGCCCTGGCTCCATGGGGCCCCTTCCCTCCTGTGTCACTCCCTGGGTTTTGGCGGTGCCTCGTTGTGAACCCTAGACTCCGTGGAGCTGGGCAGGCCGGGCCCCGCTTAGATTTCCAGGCTCTAGCCTGGTGCCCTGCAGTCGGCGCGCTCTTGGCAAACACTCCACGCTGAGAGGGAAGGGGCCATTCAGGCCTGGTTGGATTCTGGAGCCCCGTCTCAGGACAGCTGGGGCCACGGAAGTGTCTAGAAGGGAGGGGAAACAGGCTAGCCCAGACCTGAGGGTGACGGGGCCCCTCTTCTGAGGGCAAGGAGCCCAAGGGCCAGGAGGGGCACGGAGAGGCCAGGCCGCCACAGGAGCAGTGCACGGAGCCACGTTGCACAGTGTTTCTTTAATGGAAAGCCAGCCACCGACCTCAGAAGCAGCCCCTCCTTGTGCTGGACCAGAAGGATAAGGGGAGACCTAGCCACCAGTGGGGGTGAGGGGGTTCTATGAAAACCGATGTCTGGGACTCTGGCGGGATGTGGGGCCTCTCCTCTCTTTGGGGCAGAAGGGCCAGGGCCTGACAGGCCTAGGGCTCCCCCCTTAATGGTGTCATCTGCGCGGGATGCTGGGCCTCCACCTCCTAACCTCCTCCAGGACTGTACAGGTTTGGGGGCAAGGCCTGAGCAGGGCAGGCTGGGGAGACCGCTGTCCCTGGGGTTTTGTGGGCAGGGGCTGGGTGCAGGCCGGACAGACAGAAAGCGGACCCAGCTCAAGGCGGAAGGCCAGAGGGTGTGGAGTGAAAGGGACAGGCGAAGCCAGGTTCGGAGAGATGGAGGAGACAGGCCACCAAGCTCAGAAGCAAGAAAGATCTGAGGAAGCACAAGACATGCACACAGAGAGAGAGAGAGAGAGAGGAAGGAAGGGGACAGAGAGAACAGAAGGGAGGACTGGTCGAAGGGCCAGTGGAGCAGGGGGCTGGGAGGGACAGGCCATGAACTTGCAAGGGGGCTGAGGGGAGCCGCAGAGTGGGGAGGGTTGAAAGGCCGGAAATGCATGAGGAGGAGGAACAGAACATGTGTGTCTGGACAGGTGCAGCAGCCCTGGCAGAGCCCACTGTCCCCATTCGTATGGGCCGCCTCCTGGCTGCTGACCCAGGGACTGTTCTCCTAGGACTGGAGCCTTGGACACTTGGGTTTGGGAGTGAATGAGAAAAAAGCTTCATGGGGTGCCTCTGGGTGGCTGTGGTGGGAGAGCAGGGGCAGCTCTGAGGCTGAGGGAACATGTGATGGGGGCCGGGCCTTGCGCCCACCTGCACCCTTGGGAGCCAGGGAGAGGCCGTGATGGGGCAGCGAGCTGGGTCAGGGACCCGAGGTGGGGGGCTGGGCTGGACGCAGCTGGGCCCTGGCTTAGCTTCCTGGCTCTGCCTCCCCATCAGGATGTCTGGCTGTGTTCCCCAGAGACCCTCACCGAGGCCCCGCGGTGGCTGCAGCTGCCTCTACTTTTTGTAGTTGCCAAACTGGATGGCCAGGCGGTCAGTGACGCAGCGGAAAGTGGCCGGCTGCACCTCCCAGTAGGGCACGGGGTTGTTGAAGAGGCTGATGCCGTTGTAGTAGGCCCGCTTCACCCCGAAGCCCACGGGACAGAAGTCGTTGACACCCACTTTGGTGATGTTGTTGGAGTGCAGATAGACCACCTGAGGGCAGAGGGGCCGGGTCACGTCCTCCCTCCCTCCACGCCAAGCCCGCTGCCTCAGGGAGGCATTTTGCTGTTGCCTCTGCACCCTACTTCAGGGGCCACAGCAGAGGCTCCCCGTTGTTGGGAGGAGCAAACCAAGGCATGGGCGTGTTCTTTGTGTGGGCGTCGGCCAGGATTAAGGCACCGGATGTGACCAGGGACCAGGATGAGGGTCTCAGGTGGGTCAGGTTGAGGACATGTGGGGGCGGGGCTGGGGTAGTGGTGCGTTTGGTGGTGTGGGGTGAAGGAAAGGTGGCCTGACCCTCGGGGGAGCACCCTCACACTCCATGGGGCATGAGAGGAGAAAGAGCCCTTGGGATGCCCTCCTCTTTCTTCCGGTCAGCAGAGGAGCTCGCCCTCTAGCGGCCCCTCCCACTCTCTGGAGCCACCGTCTTGCTGTCTCCGGGAGGAGCAGAGCTGGGCAGGCGAGGCGCCTGCTGGGTTGGGCTGGGAGCCCAGTGCTGGTGAACACGACAATGGCCACCAGAGGGCGCACTCGGCCCAGCATGGGCATGGCCTGCGCGGTGCTGGCTGGCAGCTGGTGCGGATGGGGGTGCTCCAAACACTTGTGGATGGAGCAGGGCTGGGCAAGACCAAGATCACTCAGCTGGCTGGGGGCTAGGCCAGGGATGGAAGCTCCAGATAGAATCCCAGGCAAGACCCTGCTCCCCCTCTTCAGCCTACTTCCTGCCCTGGGCTGTCACTGCCTTGGCACAGATCTGTGCACTCCCACGCCCACAGTTTCTCGACTCCCTGGACCCTGCCACATCTTTCTGGTGTCCGACCCACCTGGAGACCCTCAGGTCCAAGATCTACCAGGCTGCCTTGCTCGGTATCCACCATGGAGCGCCTGCTCCCTGCCTCCTCTGCACCAGCTGGGAGCATCAGGACCGCTCCCTTGCAGATGCCCAGAGCCGGTCGGTCGGGAAGGAGGGCCAGGGGGCTGAGGGACTGCCTGGGGACACGCACGCCTCCCGCAGCCCAGCCTTAGGGAACCTGGCTGTGCACGGCCAGCTCTCACCTGGAGGAGCTTGAGGTCTGGGAGCCCCGAGGGCACCCTGGCCAGCTTGTTGTTGTCCAAGTGGAGCTCCCGGAGGGTGGGCAGGAAGCTCAGGCTCCCGTTCTCGATCATCCGAATCTGGTTGTGGCCTAGGCCCAGCCTGTGAGCGGGAGAATGACACGGACTCAAAGGCTGGAGAGAAGGATGGGGAGCTGGGCGCGAGGGGCCACACAGCACTGAGGGACTCTGGCATCACCCTTGGGCGGTGCCCTGCTGGCCTCACCTGTACAGCTTGGAGTAGCGGAGCAGGTCCTCCAGTTCGATGGCCTGGATTTTGTTGTGGTCCAGGTGGAGTTCGTTCAGGGTCTCAGGGAGGTCTGCCAGGAGAAGAGGGCACGGGGGAGAATGCGGGTGCTGAGGGCAGGAGCCCTAGCTCTGCCCCAGGTGGCGGGAGGGGACTGTTGAGCCTTTCCCGGAGTCGATCGGGCCTATCCAGAGCCCCCACCCTGGCCATCTGTGCTGTTGGGGGTGAGGCAGGCGTGCGGGAAGAGTGGGCTTCCTACCTTTGGGGATGCCAGTCAGCTTGGCCTCTGAGATGCGCAGGTAGTTGAGCTTCAGGCCATCAAAGGCTCCAGGTTCAAAGCCACTGTTCTCCAGTGGGTTCCCGCCCATCTCTAGGGGAGAGACCTCATTAGCCCGGGAGCCTGGTGGTCCCTGCACAGCCCCGGGTCCTGTCACTTCCGGGAGCTCCCATCTCCTAAAAGCAGTTCTGCTAATTTACCGGGCTAATTGCAAACTCCTAGCTGTTCAGGACCGCTAGCCCCAGGACTGCTAGCTCCAGGGGGAGCAAGAGGAAAGGGAGGAGTGCCAGAGATGAAGACGGGGCTCCCGGAAGCCACCCGGCCCCTCTGGCCCAGTCTCCTCTTTAGCCATGGTGATCGCCTGCATGGAGGATTTGCCAAGAAATCCATGGATTTTCTTTTGACTGTTCTCAGCATACTCTTTCCTGAACTGAGCGTCTAAAGGTATCCCTTGGTCTCCCTTCCCCGTGCCTCGAGACAAGGCTCTGGAATGTTCTGGGAGGCCCTCAGCTCACCGATGCAGTTCATGTTCCGGAGCCCACTGAACACGCCCTTGGGCACCTTGCGGATGCGGTTGTCGTGGATGCGGAGCTCCACCAGGGAGCTGGGTAGGTTGGGCGGGATCTCCACCAGGTGGTTCTTGGAGATGTAGAGCTTCTGCAGCTTCCGCAGTGGGCTGAAGGCCTTCTCATGGATCTTGGAGATCTTGTTGTTCACTAGGACGAGGGCCTGAAGCAGGGCAGGCGGAGGAGGTGAAGGCACGGACTCCCCGCCCCACCCGCCCCTCTCTCCGGCCTTCCCGTGCCTCCCCAGCCCACTGGGCCTTGAGGAGGTCAGTCCGTGCTTGTGAGCAGAGTGCAGGGCAGGAGGCAGCACCCCGGCCCGGTCCTGAGCCCCAGCAGTGCCACCACTGCCTTGCTGCTCCAAGCCTCAGTTTCCTCACACGCACACTGGCTACAATGAAATCCGTTCTCCTCTGGTGCTGGGAGGAATGGCTGTGATGAAACGTTTTCAGCCACGAAGGGAGCCGAGCTGAGTGATCCGGTGCTGCAGCTGCGGTTGCTCAAACCCACATGAGTGAGCCGCAAGCCTGGGAGCTCCCATCACGGCTGGCTCCAGGCTTCACCCTGAAGCCCACGGGTCCCCAAACCCCTCTCATACCCCACACGTCCATGCACATGCACCCACCCAGACCCCTGCCCTCTGCTGTAGGCCTGCTGGTTCCTCCCAGCTCCTTACGTAGAGGTGCTGGAGACCCTTGAAGTCATCCTTGCGGAGCTCGGAGATGTCATTGTTCTGCAGGTCCAGCAGCGTGGTGTCAGGGGAGATCTCTTTGGGCACAGACTTCAGACCTAGGGGCCCCACCCCCATCACCAGCATGAACTTGAGACCTAGGGCCCCACCACCATCACCAGCATGAACCTGGAGCCATCCAGCCGACCAGCCCCACTGGTAGGGAGGACGGGGGACACACACACAGGGACACCGACGGGCACACGGGGATGCCACCACAAGTGGGCACAAACTGCACAGCTCACAGCCAGACGGCTGGACCCCTCCTATGCTCACATCATGCTCGCCACCATCCCACAGGACCGGCATGTGCCCCCTTCAGAACAGGCTCTCAGGCTGCGCCTGTGCCTCCCTGTACACCCCGCTCCCCATCACTCAGGGACAAACCCAGGTCGGAGCACTGAACCACCCGCAGGTGGCAGTGGCAGCCGAAAGGACACATGGCGCTGTAGGTGGGTGTGACAGAGTCCGGGTCCAGGACGCCCGAGGTGTCAGCGCCCGAAGCTTCCTCATCGTTCATCATGAATGGCCCATCGTCCAGGGTGAAGTCCCAGAAGCCTTTCTGCTCAAAGGGCAGGGCCTGGCTCAGGGCCAGCAGAGACACGAGAAGCCACAGGGGCCACATGGCGGATGGGCCTGGGGGAAGAGGCGGGGGGATCGTCAGCACCAGCACCCACCCATCTTCTCCATGCCAGGGGCTGGTGCTCCGTGTGTGTGGTGGCACTGCGTTCCCATACCTCACCAGGGACGGCCAGACCCTGGAGCGGGAGGCGGAGAGGGCGGAGTGTGGGCAGAGGGCTCCAGGCAGAAAGGGAGTGGATGCTGCTGGCAAGGAGGGTGCCCCTTCCACTCCACTCCCTTCACCCCTTCCACTACGCCCCTCCCCATCCCGGACAGGACTTGGCTTAATCAGGCGATGAAATGTCTCCTCATTGGCAAGTCTGCAGGCCCCCACGCCTCTGAGTCTGCCAGAAGCCTGCCTTAGGGTGGGGGCATCCATGAGGCTGCGTGGAGGAGGTGGAGGAGGAATCCTAGCCATTGGCCCTCAAGCGCTTTGAAGAATTCACTTTTGGGGACATCATTGTGGTCTCCTACCCGGGCCAATCCTTCCTTTGAGTTCTGGGCTCAGGGCAGCGTGGATGAAGTTAGTTGAGTTTGGCAACTCTGAGTTGCTTCCTACCTCCTGAGCCCCCCTTCCACCCTGCCCACTTTTCTCACAGACCCTCTAAGGCCAAGGTAGGGAGGCAGGGTGGAGAAAGAGGGAGTGTCCTTTGAGGCCACGGGCAAAGTTGGCTGAGACAGCACTGTATGGAGGCCCCAGAGGTGGAGGCCACGGCGCCCCCTACACTGCCCCGGGCCTTGGCTTCCTCCTCTGGACCACCCGCCCCAGCCCCCCGCCCACACCGCCTTGGCCCAAACAGCCCTGGAGCTCCCGGATCTGCTCCCACCCTTCCTCCCTGCCCACAGCCTCGGCAGCCCAGAGAGGCCCCCCGGGGGAGCAGGCTGCCACCAGGGTGGTAGGGCAGGGTCAGGCTTGCCTGAGTCCCCCCAGGCCCAGGCGGAGGGTGGGAGTGGAGGGGAAGCAGCCCTGCCCGAGCCTGCCCCCAGCACCCACCTCTGCTTGCCTCCTTCCTCCTCATCAGACACGGTCTCCCGTCCAGAGGCAGCCGGGAACGTGCCCTACAGGAAGAGGCTGGAGCCCGGCCTCTCCTACCACTCCATCCACCCTGACTCCTCAGCAAAGGCCCAGGTCTCACCCCAGCCTCACCTTCCCCATCTGCTAAGTGGGAATAAACATGCCTGCCCTGCTCGCCACCCAGCCTGGGGTGGCCCTCGGTGCATCTGGAGACGGGGAGCCCAGCTGGGCAGCAGGGGCCTCTGGCAGACCTGAAGCAGTCGCACGCCCATGACACCCTCACTTAGGGCCAGTACTAGCTGGGGAGGGGCTGTCTGGGGCTCCAGCAGAGCGAGTGAGCCCCCTAAGCCCAGCTGCCGCTTGCAGGGGTCTAAGGAGGCCGTGGGGAGGTGGGGGCTCTGCCCCCTAGGCCAGCACCCTATGAGCAGCCCCGCCCTGCCTGATGCTTCCCCCGTTGCCCTGGGGGCTGGGCTGGCTGCCGGGGGCTGCCGCCTTGGAGTCCTCGCTACCAGCGGGCCGGGGGCCTGAGGCCACTTCGGGGCCAGGTTGGGTCTGAGCACAAGCACTGTGCCTCCAGTTCCATGAAGCCCAGGGGAGGGTTGGGATGGAGGCCTGTCCTGTCGCCCCCATAAAGCGCTCCAGGGAGCATCTGCTGGCACAGGTCCCCCCTGCACTGGCATCCCCCCTAGAAGCCACCCATGCCCCCTCCCACACCTGTGGACAGAGGGGCCTGTGGTGAGGCTGTGGCTATAGCGGCTGCCAGGCCTGTGGAGTGGCCTTTCCGCAGCCGGCCCCAGAGCCCTCCTGAGCCCACAGGCCCTGGGCCACACTGCAAAGCGGGAGTCGGAGCCCAAGGCTTAGCTCAGCTGCCCCCTCATGTGGAGCTGGACTTCATGCTGACCCCTGGGGTCACCAGGAGGCCCCTGCTGGGGCAGCACCGAGCCTCCCTCATTCTTCTGAGCCTTGAGAGCCCACAATTGCAGCCCAGGGCCTGCCAGCACCAGGCCGGCCCAGCAGGACCTAGGGGAACCCCCCGGAGGGTCTTAGCCCCCAAGTAGGGAGAAGGCTCAACACTCACCTACCTGGATGGTGTTTCCCTTCCTCCGGGGCAGGGCAGGGCCTCCGATGCCTGCTGCCACTGTAGGACCCTCTCCCAGTGCCACTGGACACCCGGGGGCAGAAGGAGGAGGAGGAGGAGAAGCAGTAGGAGAGAACAGGAAGGGCAGGATGGAAGCAGGAGAGCAAGATGGAGTGGGGGAGGGAGGAGACTGCCCTGCCCCTCCTTGCCGACGCCCCTGCCAAAGCCGCTACCTCCCAGGGAGAGTGAGTCAGGGCTGGAACACCCCACCAGAGCCCTGGACAGGTGGGGTTGGGGTGGTCCGGCTGGGCCGAGGGGAGGCTGTGGGGAGGGGCTGGGGAAGGCTGAGGGGACAGAGGACCATCTGACCATGGCCAGCTTGGAGCCCCCCAGGACCCATGCATTGGCCTGGAGGAGGACTCTACAGGGACTCCTGCCCCGGGGCCAGGGGTCTCCCCAGGAGCTGGGACTTCCCTGCAGGCACTCCTGTTAGGGAATCGGGCCCTCCACCAGGGCAGGGGGCACAGGCGCAGGGCAGGCCAGTCACGGCAAGACTGGCCATCGGGGTCTCAGGTGGGTTCCCGGGACAAGCTGTGGGGCAACGAGGGCTCTGGAGGCAGGCTGCCTGATACGGTGGGATGTCTGGGGGGGTCTCCAAGAGACTGAGAAGGGGGCGAGGGGAAGAGATTCTCTCGGAGCGGGGAGGGAGGCTGAGGGCTGGGAGGCCCATACACCCGGGCCCCGTGACAGAGGCAGTAGGACAAGGTTTGGCTGGTTTTCCATGGCTCATGGCTGTGCCCAAACAGTGGGCAGGCTGGAGGGGTGGGGGCCGGGCAGGCTTCCCGGCACATCCCTCATTTCCCCTCAAAGAACTGGCACAAAACTGAGACCTCTCCCGAGGAAGGGGCAGGCTCCGTGTCTGAGGCCACAGGAGGCAGCAAGGGGCCCATGAAGTCAGAGGGAGCCAGGGAAGCCTGGGGGGAAGGATCCCCTGGAGCTGGCATGATGAGTATCCCCATTTTACGGACACAAAAGCTAAGGCCGAGAGACAGGCTCTGGTTTCTCCCAAGTCACTCAGCCTGACTTGGAACTCAGCTTTGGCGCCTCCAGGCCCTGCCTGAGCTCTCAGCTGTGCTCCTCAGCCACAGGGGCTCCAGCCGCGTCTCTGGGCCTGTGACAGCCTGAATGCCTGAGACTGGGGGTGGCAGTTTGGGAGGTCCTGGCAGTATAGGCTCAGCTGTCCTCCCAAAACCTGGCCCCTGCCTTCTCCCCACCACCTCACACCGAGCCCCTCCATCCTGCCAGAACATGCACACACACACGTAAACACACACACACACACACAGGTGCACACATACACATACACGCTCATATACATACACACATGTGCACACACACATGCACACACCTATATAAAACACACATGTACACGCATCCACACACATCCACATACATGCACGCATCCACACACATATACATGCACACACCTAGACACACACACGCACACCCATGTATATACATTCACACGCACATGATACACATATACACACATATATACACAGATGCACACACACATTCATGCATACATCTATACACATACATGCACACGTACACACACATGCACACATGCACACACGCACACATACACACTTATACACATGTACACATATACGCACATGCATACATGCACACGTGCACACACACATACATACCGGCACACATACACACGTATACACACATACACGTATGCACACACATACATGCACACATCTATACACACATGCATACACATTCACATATACATATGTATACATACACATATACACACATATATCCACACAGAGATAAGGCAGGCGGGGACCCCAGCCCAGGAAGCAGGAATACTCCATAGTCAGATCCTGTGAGATCCACGGCAAGTCCCTCCAGTCCTCAACTCTCCACCGCCACAACTGAGGCCTCTGGGCCTCAGTTTCCCTTCATTGGCCTCCCTGGGTGTGTCCTCAGGGACTTCAGGGAGGGTTTCAAGCCCCACCAAAGTGTGCCCTGAGCTCCCTGGATGCCATCTCTTTAGAGCAAAGGACAGGAGCAGCAATGGCATAAGCCCCAGTTTCGGCGACCGCAGGTGGGAGTGAGGGAGGAGGCTGGGCTTCCTGGAGCCTCCGCCCCCACCCCAATAGGGCCCTCCTTGTCTGCCCCTCTGAAAGCTAGCGCAGTCCTCTGCACTGGATTGCTCGAGGTCACAGCCAAACAAGACGCGTTGGCAGCCTCTGAGAACATGGAGGGTCCGTGCCAGGCATTCAGGCCAGGCCAAGGGCGGCGGGAGCAGGGCTTGAGGTCTGGCGGGCCCTGGGAGCTCGCCTGCAGATGGTGTGGCTCACAGCTGCCAAGTGGCAGACGCCGGATGCTGTCTCCGCAGCCTCAGCCCTGGGCGTCTGCCCCCCTGAGCAACCCGACCTGAACTCTGACACACCTTCCACGTGCCACCTTCCACGCAGCCCGGCGGGGTGCCTGGGACTGTGTCCCTCCTCCCCTCCCCTCTGGCCGCCAAAGCCTTTTGGGCCCAGTTTCAACCAGCAGCCTGGTGCTTGTGCCCCGGCTGACACCCGGCCTGCCCCCTGCCACTCTCCCAGGCCCCAGTCCACCAGTCCCTCCCCGCCGATGGCTCCAGCCTGTACTTGGGCATCAACCAGAGAGGGGATGTGTACCCTCCATGGCCTTGCCAAAGCCTGGTGTGTGCGTTCATCTGTGGGAGTGGCTGCCTGAGCGGCTGGGGGCTGGAGTGGGGAGGGGTGGACCCAGCCACATTCCAAGCCCCTGCCACTGTCCCAGCACGCCCTTCAGGCAGCCACGCTCGGGCGTCTGCTCCCCTTGCAGCCACGCGTGGAGGGGCTGGGAAACCCCGGCTCATCTGCTGCTCAAATCCTTTCCAGAGGTTTTCTGGCAGGGTGGCGACAAGGGTGGAGTTCCCCCTTGATGCGCCCAGCCACCTCCCACCTCTCTGTGCCAGGCCTTTGCAGCCTGTGGTGCCCATGTCAAGGTCCAGCCTGTCTCCACAGTTGGCGGAGTGCAGGACTCAGCCCTTCCCACTGTGCGCTCCTGGTCCTCTGCACACGGACTACTGCTGCCCCCTCCCACTCCCCGAAGAGATCCGGGGCCTCCTGCTAGAGTCTCCAAGGAAAAGGGAGGATGCTGTCACCTCTCAGAGGCAGAGCAGGGGACTCATGTGATTTCTTGACTTAGCCCCCTGCCGTCCCCCGTTGACTATAAAAAGGAAGCCATGCTCTCAGGACTTGATGAGGGGGTAAATTGAGGCTCAGGGTGTTGGCCCCAAACTCTTGCCCAAGGCCACACGGTGAGGAAACAGCAGAGCTGGGACTGCACACACTGTCTGTCTGTCCGTCTGTGTCCTTGCCCACATGTCTGGACCCACCCTCTCCCACTGCAGACGGTACCACAGGCCCCAAAGCTGACACGCCTCACACTCTCGGGGCTGTGGGGGGGCTCCCCTGGAAGCATGGCCCTTCTCTCTGGATGCCACCATCAGTAGCCTCCCTGTGGCCCACAGATCCAGAAGCCCCTCCTCAGCCCCAACACAGCCAGCAGGGCAGCCCCCGCCCAGCCTCTCACCTCTGCCTCTGTCTGCAGAGAGTCTCCTGGAAAAGCCATCGTCTCCCCAGGCGAGCACTTCAGGGCCCCAGGGAAGATGTTCCCGGCCTGTCCCCCAGAGCCTGGGGCCCTGCCTCCCTCCCTCCCTGGTACAGGCCCACCAAGGCCAGGAGGGGAGGGGAGGGTTTCCTGCAGCCCCTCCCTGCCGCAACCCGCTCTCTGCCAGGGGCTCGGGCTGCGCTGGGATTAGCCTCCTCCAGCCAGCCAGCCAGGGCGGCCCACAGCCTGCTTAGCTTCAGGCTCCTGGGACTGCTGGGCTCCCATGGCTGTGCGTCTCTCTGCATGAGGGCAGCCTCCAAGAACCATGGGATGGCAGTCAAGGCCAAGCAGGGACTCAGACTTCCAGAGGATAGAAGTCACACTGGCTTCCCAGGCTTCCCCTGCCTCCAGGTACAGGGCTGCCTTCTAATCTTGTGGCCACCCAGGAGTCTGCCCACTATGCTCCCCTTGGCCCATCTGAACACCTCAGGGACCAAACAGGGCTGGGATGCCCAGCAGAGGCAAGTTCAAGAGACCCACAGAGTCCGCTGGGCCCCTGGTCCTCCAGCTCATCTCAGGCCGGTGTTTAAGTGGAGCTCAGGCTTAAGATGCAGTAGACCGGGAGAGTTCCATGCAGGAAGGCTGGCTAGAGCCCCAGGCCCCTAAGCCTCAGAGATGAGCCCCTTGGGAATGGGCAGCACCTTCACCAGGCCTGCCAGGGAGCCGGGACCTGACCCTGCCCCTCGGGCTGGCTGGGATCAGAGCTGCGAAGGTGGGAAGCTGGGAGTGGGAGGGTTCTGCAGTCCTCGGAAGTGCCAAGGCTGGTGGCCCCTCCACAGCCACCCCAGAGGCTGCTCTGACCTAGAGCCATGACGGGGCGGGGGAAGAAGGCAAACGGCGGAGGGGGCAGCTGGGGCGGTTCCCAGGAGACTAGAGTCCCAGAAGGGGCTTCTGGCTGTGGGCTCCAGGTCGGGGAGGGGACCTTCTGGCCTGGAAGGGGACCTGGGGAAGGAGGAATGAAGCACAGGCCCCACCCCTCCAGAGGAGGTGGCCCCAGGCCTTCCCCAGGGAACCCTGGGAAGCTGGTTCTTTCTGGAAGGCTGGAGAAGGGCCTGGCCATGAGTCCTGGAGGCCACTTACGCTAGGCGGGCCTCGGGCCCGGAGGACTGAGCCATGCGCCCCCCCCACAGCGCAGCGCCTCTGCACACACCCCCCAACTGCTCCCTCTAAGACTTGCAGAAAGGGCTCTGAGTGGCCGAGCTGTGGCCCCTGGTCTCCCAGCCCAGCATCTGAGCAGAAGAGGACAGGAGCTGGGGCACTGATCGCCCCAGGCCCCGGCCGGCAGGGTGGGGGCCAGGGCGGGCAGGATCCCGGGTTGGGCTGCCTTCCGAGGGAGCCGGTGCCCACCCAGCGGCTTGCAGCCCAAGGCAGGGTGCCCTGGGAAAGCCACCACCACCCCCAGCCCCTCGGTGTGAGCAAGACCCCCAGCTGGTGTGTCCCCACCCAGCAGTGGGGTTCCCAGGCCTGTAGGGGGCTCGGTGATGGGCCTGGATGCTGGCGGGGCAACGTGGGGCAGGGACCAAGCTCTCCTGCCCACAGATGAGTGGGAGGGGGTCGTGGTGGGCATGGGAAGACCTTTCCAACCATCAGGGGTGTTGGGGAGTGAGCAAGGCAGGGGAAGGGCCCTGGCAGGTGGGGTGCCAGGGACCCCAGGGCTGTGGCTAGGCCTGTGGGTGGGGCGTGTGCTGGGGATTCTGTGGGCCGAGGACATGTGACTCCCCGGCAGGCTGGAGATGGTGGGGGGTGGGGGTGGGGGTGGGGATGGGGTGGGCCCGGGAAGCACTGGAGACGGCAGGGGGGGAGGTCCCCATCCCACCTCTATACAGGATGGCAAGGACTCAGAAGCCCTTGCTGAAGGCTCTGAGTGCTGTCAAGTGTGAACTCATTACAAACCCCTCCTCTGGGGACTTGGCGCTGTCACTGGAAGGGACACGCTATAGCTTTGTTTGAGTGACTCTGGAATGTTGCTAAAGACAGGAAACTCATTCTTGCCTTGGAAACACCCTCCTTCCTTTCCCAGACTCCCCATCTATGCGTTGGTAGGGTTAATGCCCACTGCCACCTGGGTCCTTGGGGCTTGAAGGTGGGCCAGGGAGGCCAGGGCTGCCACCCACAGCTGGCCAGCTTGCCATGGGAGCCCCCTCTGCTCCCTGGCTCACAACCTGCTCCCACCGCCCAGCCCTGGTGGCTTGGAGGCAGCCCTGCATCTTCCTTTCAATATACCCACACGGGCTTGCCCTCAAAGGCTCACCATACTGGCCCACAGTAGCCATACATGAGCACGCTCTGCACCAAGACACCCATGCTCATACACCAGCTCTGCTGGGGTGCGGCTGGCACCGGCGGCTGGGTGTCACCAGGAGGTGCTCACCCGCACCCCCGGGCGCTGGTCCCCGGGAGCCTTTCTGGCACGGGGGCAGGGGGGCTGAGCATCTCCAGCTTGTCTCAGTTCCAATTAGTTGCTATAGGGCAGAGAGCTGGCAGGCCAGGGAGGGGCGAGGGCACAGAAACAGGAGCCCCCTGAGGATGGGACCTGAGCAGTCTGGCAGCCAGGACAGCAGGAGAGAGGCCTGCCTACCAAGACAGACCACTGGAGACTGATGTGCCCTGTGCCCTGTGCCCTGCAGATCCCTGGGCCCCCTGCTCTGCTCAGCAGGAGCTCAGGCACCCAGCCCCACCCATGGAGCAGTGAGGGGGCGCTCCCCTCCCTGGGCCTTCCAGGGCACTCTCTTGCTCCCTCTCCTGGGTCCCTTGGCAGGCCCCTCTGGGACCCCAAGCCAGGTCCGCCCTGGGGAACATGGCACAGTTGCCTGATTTTCTCACCTTCCCCTCCCCATCCATTCTGAGTCCCAGTCCAAGGGGGTCCTGGAAACAGGCAGGGCTGAGCCACCGAGGGCTCCCAGGACCCAGACTTCTCACAGAGGACGTAGAGGCAGAGCGTTAACCTGGGGGTGAGCGAGCGAGGAATATCTGGGCAGGGTGCCTGGGGCGTGCCTGGGAAACTAAGTCTTTCAGCCCATGCCAAGGACTGGCCTCGGGCAGTGCAGCGGAGCACTGCTCCTGGGTGCTGAGCTCGGTGGGCACTGGGCGGTCCTCCCCGAGCCGACCCAACCCGGGCCAGGCGCCAAGCCCTGGAGCAAGGAGGCGCCTGGGCAGAGCGAGGCTGAGGGAGTGGAGCATGCGCCTGGGACTTGCAATGATGAAACAGGGCCGTTGGCAAAGCTGGGGTGCCAGTCACCCAGCCACGCTCTAGGGTGGCAGCCAAGAAGACGGACCCCGAGTGGGAGGCAGAGAGACAAGAGCTGGATGAAGCAGAGCAAGGTCAGAAGGGAGAGGGAGAGGAAGGGGTGAGGGAAAGGTGCGAGACGAGGCAGAAGCCTGACAGGGACCAAGGGGACCGCAGGGTGGCGATGAAGGGGCGTGGATCAGCAGCCTCCAGAGAGCACTGGGGAAATCTGTGGACACCCTCGGGGCACTGGGGACAGCAGGACCAGGGCTTGGGACAGCGGAGGCAGCAGGGCCAGAGGCATCTCTGGGTTGCTGAGGAGGCAGCTTGAAGCCAGCCCTACCTGGAGAGGGGAGGCGCCAGGCGCAGGCTGGCTAGTTGGCGGGCTGGGGTGGTGGGCCGTCCGCGCGTCTATCTGTCCGGTCTGTCCGGCGGACTGAAAGCAGCTACTCACTCCTGGGCAGTTTGTGGAGAGAGGGAGACAGAGGCGGCGGGAGGGAGGCTAAAGGCTGGGCAGGCGGGCCGACGGGGAGGGGACGGCGGGGAGAGGGCGGGGAGGGAGGAAAGGAGGGAGGGGGCTGGTGGGGCGGAGAGGGCGGGCGGGCAGGAGGGGGCAGGCTTCCCGGCCCCCCTGGCAGCTTCAAAGGGAGCAATTTTCTTGTAGACGGCTGGACTAGCTGAGCCCCCGCCCCCTCGCCCCCACCACCTCCCCACCCTCCCTCCCCGGCCTGGGGCAGACACCAAAGGAACGGACACACTCGCACTCACTCAAACAAGGACCCAGAGAGTCGAACTTTCCACTGCCCAGATGGGAACACTGAGGTGCTGGCTGGCATCTCGCCAGGCAGAGGAAAGAGAGATGGAAGAAAGACGCGGGGGAGGCGGCCTTGGGCTGCTAGGCCCGTGAGTGGCCCCTGGAATTTGGTCCTGAGCCTGCCGGGAACCTGCTTGGGCCTAAGCAAGGAGGTGGTTTCTCCAGGATCAGAGAGGTAGCTGTTGTGGATTTCTGGAAGGACTTCATGTAGGCTCCTGGCGCCCTGTACCCGCCCTTCCACTCCAGCCTTTCTTCCCTTAAAAAGAGGGCCCGATCCGTCTGGTGGTGGCAGGACGGGGCGGGGGCTCCCCCGCTTGCCTGCCCTGAGCTGATTCAGAGACGAAGGATCCAGCGAGTCAGTCTTCTTGCTCAACCCCTGCAGGTCCCCTCGGACATGAGAACCACTCTGTGGGTGGCCACTTCCTCTGGGCTCAACCCTGTGCTGGTCACTTACGGGGGCTAACCGGGTTACCCCACCAAGCCTCGGCCACTTCCTGAGGGCCCAAATGAGTCCAGTTCCTCCAGTGTCTAGAGCCCAGGTCCTCAGTACGACACTGCCCCCCTGTCCCGTAGTGTCCCCTTCTTCCCTCAGCAAGAGCAGCTCCTGAGACACAGCGGTAAGGGTTTAGATGGAGCGAGAAACAGATCTGCAATAGAATTGGGGGCCAGGAGTGCGGAAGACCAAAAGAGAAAATTGCATATTGAGAGAAAAAGCTCGAAGGGGCAGAGAGGGAGAGAGGGGTGGCTAGAGAGAAGGGCATCCAATGGAGAGAAGACAATGTGGAGGGCTGAGGGTCTTCACCCCCTGGCAGTGCCATCACTCGGCCGGGGGGTGGGGTCTGGGAGGTCCCAGGCCAGGGAGGATGCTCCCAGGAGAGCTCTACCTGGGGGCATGGCAGGGCACAGACCCCCTTCCTGTTCACCAGTGGCAGCTCAGGGCCTGGCCAGGACCTGGGACACATGGCATTTTGACCAAACTGCGGTACCTGCCTGCAAGAAGCTTCTAGACTGGGCCAGGGAGAAGAGAGACGTGGGAAACCAGGGGCCAGGCTGGTAACCCTGGTTCTCTCTTGATTTCGTGGTTGGAATGAGGAGATTGGAGACCACATGTGCCCTTTCCAGACAAAGGGGGTGGCTTGTTTTTCGGCCGGTTTGTGTGTTTTACCTTTTGCCCAGCCTCAGCGTCCGACTCATGGCGGCCTGGTCTCATCTTTGTCCCACCCTCTTTCCCTCCCCCACTGCCAACTCATTCATGGAGAAATATGTCGGTAGAGACTGGGACAGGCAGCGAAGCCTGACTAGCAGTCTGGGTGGAGAGAGAAGCATTTGGAAACATTCCGCTCAGTGACAGCAGCCAGTCGCAAAAGGCCGCAGGGCCTCCAGTTCCATTCATTTGAAATGTCCACAATAGGCTCCCCGGTGGGGACAGAAAGCGGATTCGTGGGCAGTGGGTGCTAGGGGGGTGGTAGCTAAAGGTATGGGTTTTCTTTTTGAGGTGATGAAAATGTTCTACAATCGACTGAATGATGGTTGCACAGTTCTGTGAATACACCAAATAAAAGCCCTCGCCTTGTACGTGCTCAATGCGCAAATCGTGTGGGAAGCACAGTCACTCTCAGTAAAGCCGTTTCAGAAAAAAGGAGAAACCCACTCAAGGCACGCCTGTTGCCCAAGGTGCTGGTACCCAGTACCTTCCTGCACTGCTTGGGGACTGAGAACCCAGGAGCCGTCACTCAGGGCCTCAGCCTCCAGGAGTCCCAGTGGGGGTGAAACAGCTCTGAATACCGTGGGGGCACAGGACCATGCGCAGTGCCAGAGGCTCAGGAGGGCTACCTGGAGGAGGTGAGCTGGAGCAGACCAGTAGGGAAGAGGGAAGTTGCCGGTGGAAGGAAGGGCACACATGCGGGGCGGGGGGGGGGGGTGTGTGGGGAGACACAGGGGAGCCAGGCGACGCTGCAGTCCGGCCCTGCACCGACCTCACCCTCAGGTCTCAGCCAGGCATGTTCCTGGAGGGGGCTTGGAAGTGGCCATGAGGCGACACCCTGCTTGGGGGAGACACATTATGCATGCACCTTGCAGCTCTTACCTGAAGTTGGGGGCTGCTTCTGGGGGCAATACTCATACAAATACGGTCCTTGTGCCTGGAAGGTTCTTGTATCTGTGGTTTGCAGTCTGCAATAAGCCATAACTGCACGCCCGGCCTGGGGCCCACTGAGTCACTCGGCCTGGCTAGGGCCCACTGAATCACTTGGCCTGGCCCTCTAATTTGGGGGCCACTCCCAGACCAGCCCGGCAGTACCTCAGTCCTAGGGCCTCCCCCTTCTGCTTCCCCTCCCACTCCCCTGTCCTCAGGCCTGGGCTCTCTCTGCAGCGCAGAAGGTACTTTGATCCCAGCTGAAGTGCTCTAGGAACAGAGCTTCCTCGCTAGCGAGCAGAGCTGGCGGGCAGGCAGCCTTCTGCCCTTCTGGCCTCTCAGGGCTGGGAGGAGGCAGGGGGAGCAGGGGGAAGGCAGGCACGGGGGGCGCAAGGCAGGAAGGAAGAGCAGGCATTTCCTGAGGCCCTCAGGGCTCCTGGGGAGGAGGCGGACACACAGCTGTCTTAGCTCCCCAGGAACCAGCGGCAGACAGGGCGCAGGAGGTGGGGGAAGCAGAACCCGGCCCCTTCCAGCACGGCCTGTATGTGACCCTGGGATGCCACTGCACAGGCCCCCTAGGCCCTAGCTGGGATGCTTCCCCCAAAAGGCTGTAGAGGGCCGGAAGGTCCTGCTGGCACCAGCCTTGCCTTGCATCTCAGCCCGGGAGACCCCTTCTCCTGCCGGATGGAGCCGAGAGCTCAGCTCTCTCCACCTGACAAGGAGCCCGACCCCCTCAGCTGCGTGGGGAGGGCAGCCCTGGGCAGCCTGCTCAGGCTTCCAGGGAAAGCTGTCCTGCCCTGGCAGTTGCCCCTGCACAGGGCCCCAGGCCACACCGTGGTCTCCCTGCTCTGAGTCTAGCTCTGGTCTAGGCCTCCTCAGGCAGCTGCCACCCCAGCCTGCCCGGGACAGCACCCAGGACAGCTGCTGGGAGGTAGCAGGTGGGGCGGCAGCCATGGGACGGAAGGATGGGACAAGGACGTGTCTGAGGGAGGGAGAGGGCCACGGAGGAAGGGGGCTGGGAGGAGGGGAGGCAGGGCCAGCTGCCATCTCCTTGGCCAGTGTGGGGAAGAGGACCTGGAGTCAGCTGCAGCCTGTCCCCCACAGCTGGCTTGCAGCTGTTTGTGCCCTGTCTTCAAAGCTACAGCAGGGAGGCCCAGGAGAGAAGCGGGGCAGGGGCGCCCAGAGGGCAGGCTGTGAGCCCTCTGGTCCCATTTGGGCATGAAATACTGGCGGGTGGTGTGAGTCCTAGAGGGCAGAGCCTAGGAGCCTGGGAGGTGGTCTCTTATGCAGGGGTCCCGTACAGAGGTGGGCTGCTTGTTCCGTGATTCTCCAGGGTCTGGAAACAAGAACTGGGCCCTGGGCTCCCTCTGCCCTGCTCCCCAAGTGTGTCCAGTGGGCCCTCTTCTCTGTGGGCGGCTGCTTCTCGAACCCTTCTGCCTGGACACGAACCCCCCCACCCTTCCATCCTGATGGTGTGAACAGAAGGGCCCATGCCTGTCTTGGGGATGGGACAGAGAGACAGAGGGCGAGCCGAGAGAGCTGGGACAGAGAGCTGCAGTGGGCGAGGCAGACAGGCAGCGCTCCCACCCCCTGGACCATCAGCAAGACCCTCAAGAAGCAAGGAGGTGACAAGTGCTATGTGCCCGTACAAGACTGGGGGGCAGGGAGAGCTTCTAGAGGAGGAGACAGTGCCCTGAGGCCGCCTCTCCGTCACTGGGGAGTAGCTCTTGCACAGCCTCAGCCTCCAGGACAAATTCCCATCCAGGGACCTGTCACTCACACGTCGAGGTTACCTCTTGAGCAAGTGACCCTGCCCAGAGCGGCCCCAAGTTCATGGCCTTGAGTGGGCCTCACTCCTAGCCTGTGGGCTTCGTCCATTCCCAGTGTCCGCACCCTCGGGGGCAGACACCAGTGGGCAACCCCGCCACCACTCAAGGGTCTCTGGATGACCTGCAGCCTCGAAGCGGCATGAAGCTGATGCTCAGCGGGGACCTCTGAGTTCAGGGGGTGGGGCGGTTATGGAGGAGGCTTGTGCCAACATGCCCCGGGGCAGCCGAGCTGGTGCTGAGTGAGCGGAGCCTCCACTATCTGGAAGCTTCCCAGTGCTGGATGGCCGAGGTGTGGCTGGTGAAAGCTGGCACTCTCCATGCCAGGAGCTTTTTTTGACCTTCCTCTGAGGACATAATCACATAGCATCTCTCCCCTCCGGGCCACCAGGGCTGTAATTTCACGGCCTGCATGGGGGCTCCGGGGAGGCCCGGTCTGCGTCTAGCTATCTTTAGAGAGGCACGGCCTGGGGCGTGGCCAGAGGATGGAAGATGGGTCGCCTTGGAAGCCGAAGTCCGGGAGCCAGAGGCCAGGGGCACCCTAGGACCCCTGTGGTCTTCCCTCAGGGAGGCCAGAGCCCAGGAGCAGCACTGGGAGGCTCTGGTGGGAGTGGGAAGCGGCTGGGCCCTGTCCCGAGCCCTGACTTCAGCTCGGAGCAATCTTTGGCCCAGATGCTCAGAAGATGGGGTGGGATAGCACCTGTCCTGAGGGCCAGACAGCTTAGCATCTCGCAGACTGTCCCCGTGTGACCATGGTGGCAGCTACTATGGGGGTAGGGGGTGGAGGGTGGCACAGTAGGCGAGATGCTTGTGAATGGGGGTGTTAGGCCGGAGGGAGGGCTCAGAACAGAATGTGGCGAAGGCGAGGTGTGGGCCTGTGGGGGGCCAGTTGGAGAAGAATTTGGAAGCTGATGGGCAGTTTTCTGGGACTGCAGCTGGCAGAGGCGGAGCAGAGGTGCAAGGTCCCACCCAGGTCTCAGGCCGGAGACACAGGCCCAGCCCCAGGGAGGGCATGGCTCCTCGCCCGCATTCTCCACCCTTCTGAATTGTGAGCTGTCCCCACTGTCCTTACCCTCAGTCCCACCCTATCACCTCAGCATCCCCATCCCCATCTGAGGACTGATGAGCGCCTCCCTTCTGACCCTAGCCACACCTACCCTGTTGCCATCACTATTGCAATTGTCACTGCAATGTCCCCTCAGATGCCCAGCACTTTGGGGTCACTGATTGGGCTGCGCCCACTGCTGTACCCTCAGATGGCGCCAGCAGCCACCCCGAAGAGGAGCACAGTAATCACAGCGAAGGTGGGAGTGAGTGGGTGTCCGAGCGTGGCCCGTGTTGAAGGAGAGGCAGGTGCAGGGCCACGGCTGGGCTGCCCTTGCTCTCGGGCTGGGGCTCTGTCTAGAGATTCCCTTGCGGTGCCAGCTAGACTCTGACCAGCCCTCCCACAGCCCCAAGGAGTGAAGCCCCCAGCCCTGAACTCCTGGCCCTCTGGGGAATCCCCTGGGCTGAAAACAGCACCCTTGTCCCAGTCATGAGGGGGAAATAAAGGCCCAGTCCCTTTGCCCCATCTTGGAGCGCAGGTTGGCTGAAGCCTGGCCAGGCCTGTGGGGTCGGCTGCAGCCCAGCTTCTCCCTTGGCCAGGTGACGACCCCAAGAGCCCGAAGGTACATTTCCCGAATGCGAGTCCCCTGCCTCCCCAGTCGGGAAGGTCACAGGAGGATTAGCCCCCGCCGAGGCTCTGAGAAGTGGAATTAACCACCTGTGGGTGGCCCGCCTGGCCCCTGCCCTCCTGCAGCTGAGGGGCCCCTCCCCTTCTCCTCCCCACTTGCCTCATCTGTTGGGCAGTGGTAAGAAGTGGGCAGGAGATGTGGGGGACTCGCCCAGCCTGCGCTTCCTGTGCCTCCTGGGCCTGACCTCTGGGACTGCGAGAAGGTGGGGGCTGCAGGGTGACCTGAGCAAGAGGCGCAGGGACTGGGGCGGCCAGGTGGGGAGGAGGGGTCGTGAGAGCTGGGAGAGTGGGGCCAGCGCCTCGAGGGCTGCTGACCTCTGACCCAGCCCAAACAGGAAGTGCCATATCTGAGGGGCCAGCTGGAGGAGAAGGAATGCCGGGATGAGTCCAAAGCAAACAGCCCACAGCTTCCCAGGCCTCTCCCGCCCCCGCCACAGTCTGGCGCTTTCTCCACTGAGAACTCAGGGGTGGGGGCAGGGGTAGGGGGAATCGGCCACGGGAATGGGAGCAAGGCGAGACTCAGTTCCCAGGCCCCGGTCCTAGGCAGAGCTGATGGCGGGGCGAGGTCCTCGCAGCGGACACCCTGTGCCCTTCCTCCTCTGCTCCACCCACATCCAGCAGCCCCGAGGCAGAGGGGAAGGAGAGGGGCGGCCCCGCCAGGGTGGAGGAAGGCCGGGAAATAGCAAGGCTGTGCCCAGATCGAGATGGGGGTGCTGAGGTGATGGGATGGGATAGCGAGGGCCAGAGGGGCATGCTGGAGGCTCACAAGTTAGAGGGACAGAGGACAGGGACGGAGCCATGCGCTCCTTGGGGCTGGGCTGTGTCTCTGCTGGGCCCTCCACTGCGGCATCCTCCATGCCTGTCACCTGGCTGTCTCTGTGAGCCCCACCCCAGGGCAGTGGCTGTCGTGCTCCCTGCTGGTTGTGACCCTTTGTCCCTATCCCTTCCTGGCACAGGGCCTGGTGGCCTAGAGAGCTGTGGAGGCTGTCCCAGGAACCCCATCCGGTTCCCAGGGGCCCCCTCACTCAGGCAGGCCAACGGGGCAATGGCCTCAGTGGCCTTCGAGGGCCCAACAGACCCAGGGTCTCCACCAGCATATCTGGCCAGTCTGTCTTCAGGGCTCGGCAGGGCTGAGTTGTCACTTCCCAGGGACTCCTGGCACATGGGGAGGTCAACATGGAGGGCTGGCCTCGCTCAGGCAGACAGTCAGAAACTCTGGCCGGGGGTGGTCCCTGCCCAGTGCTCAGGGAGGGGCTTGGCTTTGCACAGACCATATGCTCACTCCCCACCCTTCCCTGGCACCAGGTCAGATAGGGGCACAGCCTGGTCTCACAGCAAGCCAGCCATACATCCCTGGGCAGGTTACTCATCTGTGAGCTGAGGGTGGGGCCCTGGGGACCTCTCTTGCGGGTGGGTGTGCGTGTTGGGGGCTGGGATGAGGGTTCTGGGGCCAGGAATGGGAGGAGGTGTCAAGGGAGAGGCAAAGGGGCTTCCTGAGAGGCGCCACTGTGCGGTGGTCACTAGCCCCTGCCCCAGGTCTCAGTGCAGGTGTGGGTGGCTCTAGGACCAATGGCAGGTGCCCTGAACCTCCACGTCCTCCTGCTCTGCCAGCCAAGCCCACCTCTTTGGGTCCAGGCCCAGGACAGGGATGAGAGGGATCAGGTGCAGATGCTGCCCCAAGCAAAGGTGGGGAGCCTGGCTCCTTGATGGCTTGGGACCGAGCAAGGACTTCAGGACCCTGGTGAGGCAGGGTGGGGGTGGGGAGGCTCTCAGAGAAGCTGTGGGACCCAAACCCTCTGAATCTCTTTGCTGACAGTCTCAGGTGCGGCCCAGAAACCGCACGGACATGGGAGAGCCAGGCCATGCAGCGTAGCTCCTGGAGGGAGGGAGGCTGGCTGGTGAGCCTGCCCAAGCTGCATTTATTATGTTCAAGTACAAACCTGTGCCACCTTTCACCCCTGGGCCATTCGCTAAGTGAAGGGGCCTCACCGGTCAATGGGAAGTGGGTGCACTGGAAGCAGTGGGGTCTTCTAGACCTTTCTCCCAGTGGTGCAAAGGCCAAGCACAGCTCAGCCTGCTCCTCCACCCCCTCGAGAAGCAGAGTGTGTGCGGGACGAAGGCGGCAGGCGGGGCTAGGAGCCCCCCTCCTCCCCCTGCTGGGGCTGGAGGACCACGCTGTGATAGGCTCGGATGCAGGAGAAGGCAGTGGGCGGGATGCGGTGCCGGTCAATGAGGTTGTTCTCCAGGTGTGTGGAGATGAGGTTGGAGTCCCGGGCCACGCGCGTGTCACAGATGGAATTCAAGGGCACTTGTCTGTAAGGGAGGGGTGGGGCAAAGCAGGGGAGAGAAGACCCCGGAAAGAAGGGGTAGGCATCATTCAAGAAGAGACAGAGACCCCTGCCCTGAGAGAAGCGGTAAGACCGAGCCACAGAATCAGCACTGTGGAGGAGTGATGGCAGGCTTCAGAGACCACTGCGGCCTCCTGGCCCCCTCCCAACTCGAGGCTCAGTGCCAGGCCCCCAGCCCCAGCCCTTGTTGCTCCGGGCTGCAGCCCTGCCAGCATCCGGCCACTGCCTGCCCTTGGCTTTCCAGGTCTGCCAGCCACTGGGCACAGCCTCCATCATGGCAACCAAGACGGGTGGATGGCTGGATTGGGGGAGGGTGGACGAGCCCCGACTCCTGCCCTCGGCCTCTGCGGCCTGTGCGTAAGGAGCCCAAAGGCCAGCCTGTCCTAGCCCAGCCGGAAGGCGGGGCCTCCTGGCCTCAGGGTATCTCTTCCTCTGTGTGCTGGCAGGGGTGCCGGGGTGGAGACGGCCGCGGGTGTGGGGATGAGGAGGGAGGCCCTACCTGATCCTGTTGTGGCTCAGGCCCGGCACCTGCAGTCCCTTGAGGCCCAGGAGGCCGCGTGGGATGGCCTGCAGCTGGTTATGATCCAGCAGCAGCTCTGCCAGTGAGGCGCGCAGGACACACTGTGGATGCCGTCAGCCTGCAGCCTGTTGTGGGACAGGTGCAGGAACTCTAGGCCTGGCTTCATGTGCGCGAACGCGTAGCCAGGGATGCGCTCGATGTGGTTGTGATGCAGCATCAGGCGCCTCAGGCCCCGCGGCAGGAAGGAGGGCACACGCACCAGCCGGTTGTAGGACAGGTCAAGGGTCTCCAGCCTCCTATGGGGCGGGGCACACAGGGGCAGAGGGAGCTGACGGCTGGCAACTCCTAGAGGGGAGCTCCAGGGGCTGCAGCCCCACACTCCCAAGACGAGCGTGGGGATTCACTCCGAGATGGCAGCCGCAACCCGAACTCTCTCTCAACAGCTGGGACTCTCGCAACTCCTGTGTGAGTCAGGCCAGGCCCTGTGTGGCTCTATGTCCTCCTCTGTCCCCCAAGGCCTAGGGATTAGAGGATCTGGGTGGGGGCCTTCCTTGCTCCCTGCAGGGCTAGCGATGCCTGCTGTCATTGTGGAGACCGAGGGACCGTCCTCCCACTCACTTCCTTCCCTCCAGGTGTTGCCTCAGGGTCTCCCGTCTCCTAATCCTGACACCTGACAGAGCTCAGAGAGTGACGCCTAAAATCTAGGAGAAAAGTGGGGCCGGGGAACTCTCTGCCCCTGCCGGTCCTCAGCCTCAAAGCCCTCTCCTCTGTCCCTCCCACTCTCTTGCCCTCATCCTGCCTCTCCCAGTCTTATCCTCAGATGTGTAGAAGCTAGATGGGTAGGGAGAAAAAGATCAGGCTCCACGAGGGCTAGGGCTGGGGGACCCTGGGAGGTCACACAGCCCTCGCTGTCTGACAGTGGAGTTCAGGCTGCCACCTTCAGCTAGGAGCCCCCGGTCGCTCCATGGTGGACACCTGACTCCTTGAGGCCCTGATCCCAGCAGCAGGAAGCCCTGGTCCCTGTGGCCATGCAGGTGTGCAAGGGCAGAGGGTGGTGAGGCTTCCGGAATGGGTAAGAACATGGAGAGAGGGAACAGGGAAGGCTTCTCCTGGCAACACCCTCAGCCCCCATGGCTAGGGTCAGCCTTTCGGGCTGCTCCTGTGCCTCTCGGGCCCCTCCCTTTCCACCAGCCCGAAAAGAGATGGGCGGCGCCAGAGCCCAGGAGAGGCCGGGGCTGAGGCAGCTGGGGCTTGACTGGCCGCCAGCCCCCTGCCCAGGCCTCGAGGCAGGAGTGGAATAGCGGCCGGGCAGCCCCTCCCAGGCTGCTGTCTGCTTTCCTTTGCCCCCTTGGCAAGTGGGGGAGAGGAAAAAGGAATAATTAAACCCAAACGTCCTGGTAACTTTTTCCTGGAACGCGAGGATGCAGGGCGGGAGGCTCTGGTCCCTGGAATGGCGGGTCAGACTGTCTGTCGACCCCCGCCTCCCTCCCCACTGCGGCCCCACCCTGCCTTGGTGGTCATCAGGCCCTCCTCAGCCTCTCGCCTGGCACCCGGCCTCCCCCAGCCCTCCCCGCTGTTCCCAGGACTGTGTCCTGACTCCGTAGCCCGACTCCCACAGCCCTACAGCATCTGGTCGCCGTGAGTGGCCTGTGTGCCAGCATCCCTACCTAGCTGTCCCAACCAGATGCAGGGAACTGCCCTTGACTTTTCTTGGAATGAGGTGAAGAATGGCCCCCAGAATCTATGTCCACCAGAACCTGTGAACGTGGCCTTATTTGCAGACGTAAGGATTGCAGGGGAGGATGTCGAGCTGAGTTCATCTGGGTTCCCTGGGTGGGCCCCGCTCCCATGACAGGTGTGCTTTTGAGAGACAGAAGACAGAAGACGAGACAGAGGAAGACACGCAGGGGAGACGGCCACGTGCAGCCACAAGCCCAGGAACACCTGGAGCCCTCTGAAGCTGAGAGAGGCAGGAAGGATCCCACCCTAGGCCTCCGGAGGGAGCGCGGCCCCCTAACATCTAGATTGCAGACTTCTGGCGTCTGCAACTGAGAGAGTTTATTTCTGTTGTTTGAAGCCACCCAGTTTGTGGCACTCAGTGATGGCAGCCCCAGGACATGCATGCACTTCTCTTCCCCACTTTCCTGTGCCCCCAGCCCTTCCGTGCTGCTTCCTGCCCCTGTCACCTCCTAACTGCACCCATCGTTGGGCCAGCTCTCCCCACCACTGCTGTCCTCCATCCAGGCCCGTGGCACCTCCCAGGTGAGCTTCCTGGGCGCCGGCAGGGCAGGCCTAGGCATGGGAGGGCAAGGGGGATTCTGCTGGGTGGGAGAGACAGAAGGAATGCCTTGCAAGCTTGCAGGCAATATCTTGGAAGAGTCTGTGGTGACTGAGGGCCCATGCTAACCGAAGCAGGGAGGGAGGTGACCCCGGTGACCCACCGAAGACCAGGCCCAAGGAACAAGTCCTCCCCTGGAGCCCCCTGCCTCCCGGCCCTCTCTGGGGCTCCGTGGCTCAGCATCGCCCTCTCTGCCTTCCCCACCTGCCTCCCGGGACTGCTCTGGACCATCCTTGCTCTCTGCCTCCGAATGCCCATTGGGGCGAAGCTCTGGGGCTGCCACTCACGGGAGATGGATCCAGGCTCGGGGTGCCAGCCGGTGCTCCTGAAGCCGGTTGTGGCTGAGCACCAGCACGCTGAGGCTGTGGATGTGGCTCAGTGCGCCCTCCACCACCTCCTCGATGAGGTTGGTGCCCAGGTGCAGCTCCTAGGGTCGGGGTCAGGGGTCGGGGTGAGGGGCCCACCTGCCAGTTGTTGGCCACCTGGTCAGGCTCCAACTCTGACTGTTCCCATTCTCTGCCAGCTCTGTCCCCTTCTACCCAGCCATGTCTGTGCAACTCAGGTGCCAGTCTCTGCCACTCTCAGGCCCATGGCAGGGGTGGATTTTCAGGGGACTGTATGGTCCAGAGAGAAGGTATGGGCCTTACTCAGAGACCCCAGAGGATGCAGAGCCATCCAGGAGGTCCCACTGTGGGCTTCTGGAAGGTTAGGTCAAGCTCAGGAGAGGCCTGAAGCCTCGTGAATTTCAGCGCACAGATCCCCCTGTGGGCTGCTGCACGCCCCCTCAGCAGAAGCAGAGGCAGGGTTGTCTGACGGTAACAATGTTGCTTCCCCATCCTGGGGACTCCAGCTCACCTGCAGGGAGGCCGGCAGGCCGCGTGGGATGGTCCGCAGCCGGTTCCGGTCCAGCCTCAGATAGAGCAGGCTGCAGAGGGGCTGGAAGGCCAGGGGGAAGATGTCCCTGTCACGCAGCTGGTTCCCTTCCACCTCCAGCGTCAGCAGCTGGCTGAGCCCGGCAGGCGGGCAGAGGGGTGCGGTGAGCCATTGCAGAGCTCCTCGAGGTAGCTCCAGAACCCCTGCCTGCCCCTAGAGGCCAGGGCCCCTTACCCAGGTTGGCAGTCTCCTCTGCGTTCCAGCCAGGCTGCCCTGGGCACTCTCCCGAGTGTGCCTCCTGGAGGGCAGACCCACCCCTTGCCAACCCCTGTTCTGGGGGAGGGGGCACCTGCCCAGGCCTGGCCCCCTCGGTCCCTGCCCCCGGAACTCGCCCGCACCACGGAAGCTGCTGCGTTGCAGGCCCTGCAGGAGGTTGTCGTTGAGTTTGAGCTCCTGCAGGGAGGCAGGTAGGGCCGGGACTGTGGTCAGCGAGTTCCCATCCAGGTTCAGCCGCTTCAGCTGCATCAGATTCTGGGGGGGTTGTGGGGAATAGGTGGGCTGGGGTTGGGGGCCTGCTGGTCGGGGCACAGGCCTTCCTGGGCATGGCTTTGGGCCCATCCTGACCAAGGGCACTCTGTTGGTGGCATCACAGCTTCCTAGTTCCCACTGAATCCAGGCCTGTCTGGGAAGGTTTCTGTTCACTCCTATACAGGGCCTGCAGGCCTGCAGGCCTGCACTGCTCCCGCTACTCCCAGTGATGGAACACGTCACACCAAATTGTGGAAACCCACCATGCTGGGTGCTCTCTGCAGTGCCTCCTCCAGGCCTTACCCCCTAAGCAGCTCCACCCTGCAGTGAATGGATGCCTTGGGTCATCTGGGACCTGCCAGCCCCAGCCCCAGCCCCGGCCCCCTGGAAGCAGGTGAATGGGCCACAGCATACCTTGAAGGCATGGGGGTGCAGGCCTCGGGGGTCCAGCTTGTTCTTGCTGAGATCCAGCCACTCCAGGTTGGGCAGCCCCAGGAACGTGTGGGCTGGGATCTTGGCAATTTCATTCTCTGTGCGCACACGGGGCAGCCATATTCTCTGCCCCCTGCCCGCTGCCACTCTGTACCTCCCACACCAGACAGGGCTGCTCAGGGGAGCCAGGGTGGGAGCCCAGGTCTCGGCCTTCTCATCCCTGCCGCAGGGGTGGGTGTGGGGGGAGGAGGCCACCCACCTGCCAGGTAGAGTGTGGTCAAACCAGGGTCGGTCAGGGCAGGGACATGCTTCATCTTGACATTGCCACAGGCGATGACTGCCTGGGCCAGGAGGCATGAGGCCGGCAGAGAGGGCATGGCCTGCTGGGTGGTGCCCAGGTCTGCGTGCCTGTGCCTGGGCCCATGTGTGCTTCCTGGTCTTTTCCACCCACGGCCCGGGGTCTTGGAGGTGTTGCCGCTGCCATCCCGGCCTCGGCTGTGGTCCTTCTGGGGGCGCAGGATCCTCGGCCCAGGATGATGGGAGGTCCCTGGAGGAAGAGAGACAGCCCCCGCTGGGTCACAAGCAACAGGGGCCTACTGAGGAACAGGGGCTTGCCTGAGGCTCCCAGGGCCTGCCAGTGACTCAGCCAGCCTGGGCTGGAGCGACGGGTTACTGGGACCCCTCCCCTTGGCACCAAGGGCAAAGGCCCAAATGGGGGCTCTGAGGCTGGGGAGGGGACGTGACTTTGGAGGGCTTCCCTCCCACCCCGCACACGAGGGCACTTGGCTTGGAAACACTGGGAACGGGGCAGTGTCTGGGTAGCCAAACTCATGCGTGGTCCTGTCAGCCCCAGCAGGCCCCAGGCCCCACCTGAAGGCCGCCTGTCCTGGCCAGTTCTCACCTTTGGGGGGCCTCCTGGGTTTCAGGCTCCTTTCCTTGTCTTCCCGGCCTCCTGTCCTCTGGCCCTGGTCCTCCTCGGTGACTGCTGCCCCCTCTTGAGCTTGAGGGTCCCTGCCGGCCTGCCAGGGCCTGAGCTTCAAGGCCCTGGGCTTCCTTGCCCCAGCCCTTATGGCAGCTGTGGCCTGGGGCTGAGCCCACTCAGTGACCAGGCCCTTGTTGTGACCCTGCTCCTGCTCCGAGGTCACTGGGGGTGACTCCTTCCTCAGGGCCAGCCCTGGCCTGGGGGGCGCTTTCCAGCCAGTGGAGTGGGACTGGGTGGGGGTTCCTTGAGCTCCCTGCTTCGGGGTGGGCTGAGACCGCAGCTGGTCCAGCTCTCCGGCCTCAGGCTTGTCTGGGTGGCCAATGCCAGGGATGGGCTGCAGCTGACCTGCGGAAGGAGCCAGTGTGGGCTGGGGGCCTTGCCTCCTTTCCCCAAGGGGCTGTCAGCTGCTAGCCAGCCCATCGCCCTTCCTCTTTACCCAGGCCTCCCCCCGCCTTTCCCTTACCTCCTGAGGAGCACTGGGGAGAGAACAGTGTGTCCCCACCGTCACCAGCAGGCCAGCAGCCCCTGGGGCCGGTAACCCAGACTGCCTCTCAGAACTTACACAGCTCCTCACTGCGGGGGGTGGGGGGGGCGCTCTAGGCCCATTAGGGCTAAGGGGCTGGGCTTATAGGTTGGGCCCAGGGGAGCTTCAGCAGCCCTGCGTAGAAAGCCTTGGGCTGCTCAAGGGACCTTGGGTCCCACCTCCCCTCACTTCCCCAGTGTGTCCCAAGGGCGGGAGGGGGGGCGGTAGGGCATTTCCCCAGCATCCCCTTTGCCCCATACCCATTGGTGAGCAAGGACCTCACACGTGCTTCCTAGGGACAGCTTCTGGGGAGATGAAGGGGTCGCTGCTGCCTGGCACAATTTGCTTTTAGAGGTGAAAGCCCCAGAGTCTGCTACAGGGGGTTTGTTGGGGATTAGGCAAGCCCGGGGGCCACCTCAAGGGGTCTGTCGGCCACTTTGGAGGAATGTTGATAACCCCAATGCCTCCCCTCCTCTATGGAGCAGCTCCTCCTTAACCAGGGCCAACCATGGGGGACACTGCTCTGTCTGCAGGGGTGGGGGCCAGACCCACCCACCTGGCCCCTCCTGCCCTACCCCCAAGCCTGGGGCAGGGCCACCAAGTGTGGCTACAACCACTGGCCTATAAGACAAAGGCCACACTCGTAGCCCATGTCCTCAGGCCCCTCGAGCCCCTCTCTACCAGCGACCCCACTTCACCCCCAAGCCCTATACTTCCAGTCTCCTGAGATTCTTCCTGTCTCACGAGGCACTGGGGCAGCCAGAGCAACTCCTCCCCAGCACACCCCGACCCGCTCTCAGCCTCACTGTAGCGCCCGCTCCTAGGAAGGCCTTTTCCCTCCCTCGCCCCTAGAGCCTGCATGCACCCCTCGCCCACCAGGGAGGGCTCTCTCAGGGCCACGGGCCCTGTGCAGCCCTGCCTGAGTACCCAAAGTGGGCCTGAGGTGGGCAGCCTGCGGCAGTCTTCTTCCTGCTGGTGCCAGCTACTCACCGTTGGGGGCCCCTGGTGGGCTGGGCAGCAGCTGCAGGGTAGCCAAGCCCATGGGGGTTGGTGGGGCCCCTCCTGAGCAGCACCCCGCCCACAGTGCCAGGATGGGGAGCAGCACACTCCTCTTGGCCGCCATGGAAGGAAGGAGAGCTGGGAGAGGCACGGTGGTGGCCACGGCAGGACGATGGCGGACGGCACAAGTTGGTTTTCCTCCCTGAGCTCCTGGCCCTGGCTGCGGCACTTGGAGCCTTCCCTGCCCACCCCAGCCCTTCCCTGGGAAGGCCCCGCTTCTGTTGAGCAAACGCCTCCCCAGATCTTGCCCCCAACTCCCCACAATGTGCGCTGCTCCCACCTGAAGAGAGAGACAGATTTGCCCTTTCCTCAGACCGGGCGGTCCTGCCCTTTTGCTGTGAGGCCCGCATTGAATCTCCGCTGGCTCTGGCCCAGTGGCCTCCATGAATGGGGCTTCTGTCTCACACGTGGCAGGCCTGAGAGGCCCACCACAGACAGGGTCGGCCACCGCAGGCTGCTGGGCCCTGCATCCATGGCTGTGAAAGGAGAGGGGGTGGGTGCCAAGGCCATGGGCTTCTGCCATGGGCAGCAGTGTGGAGGCCTCCGGGTTCCAGAGGAAATAGAATTTGTGGGCACAGCCCAGGCGGGGAGGGTATGCCTTCCGTGCCTGAGACCCCAGTGCTGCTTGGGCATGGGTGTGCCTCGGGCTGGGCTGGCTCCTGGTTCCTCTGCTTGCCCTCCAGGTCTCTAGCTTCTCCTCCGTAAAATGGGGTAGGGGGCAGAGTTGACGTTCTGTGGCTGTCCTGACCCCCTACATAGGAGCATGGGTGTTCCAGGCACTGCCTGGGTGAAGCCATGTCACGGGTTCCCCCCAGACTTCTTGGCCAACAGTCTGGGGTCTCTGATGTGCCTAAGCTGCACGCATGCTCTTGGTCAGAGGGGCACCTGTGGGTCAGGATGACATGAGGTGGAAAATAGGCTGGGCTCGATGAGGGGACTGCTGGGTGGGGCCAGAGGGGCGTGTGGTGGAGTGAGGGGCAAACAAGGGTGTGTCTGGCTCCAGTTCCTAGAGCCCAGCACCCTCAGAGGGCTGCCGGAAGTCCCTGCTCCAACCGGGGTGTCCCTGCAGCCCCAACCCCGGGTTCTGCTGTGGGAGCCAGGGTTTGCGGGGGCAGGCAGACGGGGGCTGGCAGAGAGGACTGATCTCACCGCTGGCTCGGCTCTTCAGGGCCAGTATTGAGGAAGCTTTTCCTACAGCCCTGTCCAGCGTTGACTTAGGTTTGGAAGCAATCTTAAGAAATGAGTTAATTGTGGGCAAGGCTTGGGTGGAGGGGAGAAGGGAAGCAGTGGAGGAGGGGCAGGGGCCGGCAAGGGCCATCAGGCAGGAGTCTCCATCCTGGGGCAATGGGGCAATGTGTGAGATCCAGAGGGGTGCAGGGCTGGTCAAGGTGGGGAGGAGGCCTGGCAGCTGGGTCTTCACTGGGCTCCTTGAGGAGCTGCCACTCCAGCTAACAGTCCCGTAGGAGCCACACGGGGTCCTCTGCTATATGCAGGGCACCCTCGCCGTCCAGGGCTCTGGTGTCTGACCTGAATTTGGACCCTGTCAGGTACAGACCAGAGACAGGGACCATCTGGGGAGTCAGCAAATGCCTCTGGAGTCAGGGATGAGGCCACTATCTCCTTGTGCGTCCTGTGGGTGACACAGGATGGTTTGTGGGCCAGTGTTCTGCCTGGGGGCAGCTGCCAAAGCTGGGACAGGGTAGCACTGGGGCACGGCAGACTTGAAGTATGCCGCTGAGACTAAGTGAAGCTTGCCCCAGGATCCTGCAAGACAGAGCACAGTCGACCCCCCGTTTTACAGAGAAGGAACAGAGAAGGAGTGGGGCTCACCCAAGTCTCGACACCAGAGGCCAGTCCTCCTGCCTCCTGGTCCAGGCATCGCCTGAGAATCGGGGTAGGTCCCTGCCTGAGGTGAGCCTAGCACCTGGGGTCGGGAGACTGGACGGTGATGGGAACCCCGGCTCCGCCCCTCCCCCTGCCTGGGGATGGATTCTGGAATCCTGGCCCCCTACCCATTTCCCCTGTTTGCGCCGCTCCCCAGGCGCTGACTAAACATCCTGCCATCTGGTTCCCATTAGCTGGGCTGGGGGTGGGGGAAGCCTGCTCCCAGGTTTCTCTGGCACAGCCAGCCTGGAGGAGGGAGGGACTCCGCTCCTACCCACCTAGGCAGGAAGGGGTGAGGCCTGGGGTGCTCTCAGTTCCCAGCTCCCATGGAGGCCTGGCCTCGCTGCCCTTCCCCTGGTTGGGAGCCTGGTGGCTGACCTGGGTGGGCCCCTGGGGAGTGGTACTCCTGCTGCCCACTCTGTCCAGTCCCAGGGCACCCGGCCATTGTGGGGACCTTGAAGGAACCCCCGTGTGGCAGAGCCAGCCTTCAGGGGCTCAGCGGAGCCAGAGGCCCCCGGCAAGTTTCTGCCTTGCCCTTCCCCCCGCCCAAGAGCTCACTGATGGACTTGTGCTGAGACAGGCAGGCCCCAAGCCAACAGTAATCCTGAGCCCGGTGTCTGGAGCAGAGGGTGGGAGGGCTGTTGGGATTTTCCAGGAACCAGGGATGCAGCCCGAGGGTTGCTGGAAAGAGCTTTGGGCTCCCAGTTCTGCCATGGACGGACTGGCCATGTGATGTCAGGAACAAGCTTCCCTTCTCAGTGCCCCAGTCTCCTCATCTCGGTATGGTGGAAACAGGCTCCTTAGAAACTTCTAGAATCTGAGAGTCAGAGGGGCCTAGAGAAGCTGGATTACATGATCAAGGTCGCTTCTAGTTGTACAATTCCAGGATTCTAAGGTCAAGGAAGGGACTCCTGTCCCTTTTCCTCCTCCCCCTTCCCTTCCATGTAGCCCACTCTTCACACACTCATGCACACACATACCCTCTACAAGCTGGGACTCAGATTGGTAGCCTGGAGGATGCCAAAGCAATGCTGTTTGTCCCGCAAGGCTGTCATCAACGAGGACTGGAGAGTGGATTCTTTGCTCACTGACAGGGGATCAGGTGAGGACTGTGAGAAAGTGACATTTGGGCAGCGGCGTGAGTGAAGAGGCCATGGCCATGCAAAAAGCCGCAGAAAGAGCCCTCCGAAAAAGAGGCCCCAGGTGGGAAAGGGTTGGGCCCAATTTGAGCATTGGCAATGACAGCAACGTGGTGGAGCAGGCTCAGTGAGCCCTGGGAAGGTGTCTGTGGGGGTGGGCTGGCTTGCCTTTGTCCTTGAAAGAATCAGGGAGCCACCTCGGACTGCTAAGCAGAGGAGTCACAGAATCCAGCCCCCTCAGGCTGTGGGGTGGAGCACGAGCAGATGTACTGGGGGCACAAGGGTAGGAGGTGGGAGCCGGCGTGCAGCGGCTGAGCCCGCCGGGGCCAGGTGACAGTGGCTGGCCCAGGGTGGAGGCGGGGTTGCGAGGAGGAGGAGCGGGTGGGGTCAGGAGCATGTGGGCCTCAGGGTCAAGGTCTGGGGGCTGTTCCTGCTCTCCTGCTCTCTGCAGGAGCACCTACTACGTGCCTGTCCTTTTCCCAGGGCCCAGGGCAGCCAGAGACACAGCCTTGGGGTGACCCCCAGAGAAAGGGAACAGGCCCATTCTTGAGCTTTCCACATGCTGTCTGAGTGAAAACGACAGCGCTGTGTGGCACATGGGTGGGATTCTCTGGGGACATGCTCCTGCAGCTATCTTATATGTCAGTAACAATCTGGGGCCTTTCCCCCTTAAAGCTTGGAGAAGAAAAAAGCCCCACTTTCCATGCCCTCTTCCTGTTGCCCGCAACTCTTCCCTAGAGGAAACCCATCTTATTTTAATGCCACTGAAACCTCAGAGGATCTGGTCCCAATTAAATGACTTTTCTTGCAGATGCTTTGGTGAGCACTAAATACTTGTGACCTAGTGATCCTGAGCGAGAAAGCCTGCTAGGGGGTGGAGGTGGAGAAGAAAAAGGAGGGAAGGGGAACACAGGACCCCAAATGGGACAAGGGTGGCTGCGGATGGGGTGGAGGGTGCCAGTGGAGGGGACTACAGAGGTGGCACGCAGCAGGGACCGGCCCATAGGGAGCAGGGCCGTGGTCGGGATGGGGGCAGAGTAGGGGCCAGTTTCCCACCCTCCTTGCCCAAGTGAAATTCGAGCTCATTCCCGCCCTTAGCGTGGCTTCGCTGGACTCCCTGTGAAAGCGGCCCCGCCCCACCCCCTCCGGTGGGCTTCGAGGATCTCGGCAGGGAACGGAGGTTGGGCAGAAGCTGGAGCTCAGGCCCGGCCGGGGAGCTCCGGCAAAGCAAGAAGGCGAGGCGGGCGCCCCCTCCCCCGGCCGGCCCTCCGAGCGGGCACGTTCGTGTTCCCGTCCTGGCGCCCTCGCCTCCCGCTCCAGACGCATGTGACTCAGCCCCGCCGGCCTTGCCAAGCCGTCTAGACCCGAGCGTCTCCCCGTGGAGGGGGCGATCCCGCCCGCCGCCGTTTCCTTTGCCGCCGCCTGGGCGGGTGCGCCCCGCGCACGTGCAGCAGCGCTCGCCCCCGCCCGCCACCTCCCGCGAGCCGCGTGCACGCGCAGCCGCTCGCCCATCCCGCGCCCGCGCCCCCGCCCCCGCCTCGCCCATTGCGTCCACTGCAAACAGGCAGTTCGAGGGCTGAAGCGGGAAACCCAAAGGTCCCCAGGGCTCCAGACCATCCCTCCCATTTTTGGGGCCCGGGGCAGGACGACAAAGATGGACCGCTGGGCCACTGCCTCCCTGCCGGCCAGACTCTGTCCACACCCCCTACAACTGCCTCTGGCCTCAGAGCAAGAGTCGCCCTGGGTCGCAGGCCCTGCCCTCTTGCAGGAGCCTGTGGCCTGGGGGACAGGGCGGGGTAGGTGATGGTAGCACCTCGAGGCCCACGGGAGGCGATGGTGATGGCGCTGGTGGTACCATGCTGACTGCGCTGCGGGATGTGCTCTTGCAGGAGCTGGTGGCCTAGGGGCAGGATGGGGCAGGTGAGGGCCCCTCAACTGCAGGAGGTGAGGGTGGGGCCCTAAAGCAGGAGGCCCAGCATAGGGACTAGAAGTGACAGGAAGAGGAAGCCAAGGTCCCAAGGCAGCCTTTCCATTCTCATATGCCAGTAGACTCCAAAGATGAACACAGAGGCCTAGGAGGAGAATGTTCTAGAGTCGAGTCTTCAGGCAGCTCCCAGGTTGACAGTGTGGTCCCTCCAGAGCTAGGGCCACAGGCCGCAGGGCTCCCCCAAGCTTACAGCCACTTCCTTGTCTCATTTGCAAGGCCCCCACCCCTGTTTTCATGTTCTCCATCCCTTCCCCCATCTGCGAGGATAGGGCTGGGTTTCAGGTGGGCTCCTGGCTGGCGCAGATGGCGTGGGCTGCCCGCAAGACCTGGGTACTGAGCCTGCATGCCAGGATGCAGGGTGGATAGGTGACCAACAGCTCAGCTTGGCAGCTTAGCAGCAGAGAGGTCCCAGGAAGACAGGGAGGAGATGAGGAGAAGGAAGAGGGAGAGGAGAACAGGAGGGGGAGGGAGGGGAGGGGAGGCAGAGGCAGCCCCCTGGCTTTGCCTTGCCTGCCGAGAGCCTCACACTCAGACCGTCCCGGGCCTGACCTCATTACTCTGTCGCATTTCTCCCTCAAACCCAATGCTAGGGCTCGCCACTTGCTTCTCCTGTGGGTGTGATCAGCTTCTCATCTTAGACCTGAACTCTCCCCCAAAACATCACACACGCACACACGCGCACACACACACACACACACACGCACACACTTGCCTTGTCTTCAACAGCTTGCATTTGGTGCTCTCCACCCTTACTGAGGAACTGTAGCGGCCAGGGGTGGGGGGTGATGGAGGACACTTCAGTCCCTCAAAGGCTCCTCCCCAGGTTCCCTGGTTCAGGGCCAGGAGTCGAAGCGGCCCCATGGAGCAAGGCCTTCTAGGGCTTTAGCTCTGACAGCATTCCAGGGCCTAGGCGCCCCCAGCTGGGGTGGCTCCCCCTCAGGTCTAACTCCAGCCCCTGCCAGAAGCAGACCCGCCTCTGCAGAGGGAACCTGGGTCCCCCTTAGTGGTGGTGGCCCAGGAGACATCCCCCAAAGACATCAGCTTCCTTTGATTCGCGGTGTCTTTGGGGGATGGGGGGGTCCCTGGTTGATTCCCGCTGCACCCTGGGGTCTGCCCTAAAGGTCATATGAAGAGCAGGGCCCAGATGCTCTGAGGACTTTTTCAATACCTTCCACAGGTCAGGGAGGCTGTCCACTTGGTGAGCTCAACTGCTTGGCCATATATCTCTGGGCCCACCACACAAACTGAGAGGTCTCAAATGCCACCAGCACCCACCAGCCCATCTCTGGCACAGCGGGGCCAGTGCCTGTCAACCAGTCTCATTTTCCAACCTGTTTTCCAAGCACTGACACGGCTGAGGCCCTGCTGGGACGCATGGCCAACTTTCCTCTTTGACCAGGAACCCCCAGCTTCCCCGCCACATCCACAGCTTCCCCCCAACATCCCTCCTCCAGGTCAATGGGTCCTTCAGCCACATTTTTGGCTCCTGACCCACCCAGGCCTCCCTCACAGAACCTGGGGTCTCTGGGCTGGAATGCCCCTTAGAGATGTGCCCCCTCCCTCCCCTATGGTAGGACTCAACCCTCCACATCACCGCCCACCCACCTCCCTGGGCTTGTAGACCTCCTAGGACCGGGAGCTCCCTTTCTCTCCTGGCAGCCAGCTGGTGTTCAGACAGTGCTTTCTGGGAGGAGTGCTTTCTTGCATTGAGCTTGAGTCCACATTTCCAGAAGCCTCTACCACTGGGCCCCTTCTTTCCCCCTTCCTGAGAGGCCCAGCAGCCTCTCTGTTCCCTTCCCAGCCTCCAGCTTTTCCGGAGGAACATGCCTGGGAGGTGCTATGATTCCGGTGGCAGGTGGTGGGTGGCAGGTGGTGGGTGGTGGGGTGGCGTGGGCAGGGAAGCTGCAGCCTGCTGCTGAGTCTTCAGCGACCATCTCCATGGGCTGAGGGCGGCCAACAGGTTCACCATGCAGGGGGATGGCCTCCATAACCTCTCAAGATGATCTTCGCCTCTCAAGGCCCTGCCGGTTCCTCAGGGTCCCATAGACCGAACTGCTGAGGTTGGGGAGGCCCGTTTAGAACACTGGCTCCATGGAGCTGGGTGGAGGAGGGAGATTTTCTTCCAGAGTACACAGGAGCTGGTTTCTTCCCGGTCCTCAGGGGCAGAGGATATGGGGAGGGTTGGGGGAGGCTGCCTCACTGCCGTGGTTTCTTCCGCCAAATTCCCCAGTCCTAGGAAAGATCCACAGAAAAACCCACAAGAATTTGAATGTCTGAGCTGGGGCTGTGATTGAAATGAAATTTTCTAAAAAGAAAGAAAGAAAAACAAAAACAAAAAAGAGGGGAAAAAAAGCTCAAAAAAAGAAAAAATCCCAAAGCCCCTGACAGCCCTCAGCTACCAGAAGGGCCTGAGGCAGCAGCCACGTGGAAGGGTAGAGAGCGACCTTGAGGCACTTCACTGGGTCTGTGTCGGGGCCTTCCAGGCTGAGGTTCCTTCCTGTGACCCCTGGACTCCTGCCCGCTCCCTCCTCCCAGGACTGAGTGAAGTCCCCTCCTGTCACTTGGATGACTGCAGTTGCCTCCCAGCAGGTCCCTGGGTCTCCCTGACTCTAGACTTGCCCCCTGATCCCACCCTCCAGGAGATGGCAGGGTAGGGCACAGAGGAGGGCACAGTGGCAGCTGCCTGCTGCTGTCTCCTGGCTACTGGGCACAAGCCACCCTCCAACTCCTTCCTGTCTTACCCAATCAGCAGGTCCCAGGGTAAAGGGCATTCAGTGAACTGGGGGCTTTGCAGGTCTGGGGGGAGGAGGGACTGACATATTTCACTACAGACGCATTGAGTTTGAGGGGCCTGAGGGATGTAGAAAAATGTGTTAAGTAGACAGGATAGGAAGGAGCCACAGGTAGCCCCAGGAGCCGTGAGGGGAGCAGGGCCCAGCATGTATCATAATAGTGTGCATTTACATGGTGCTTCGCATGCGCCGGGCACTGTTCTAGGGATTCCATAGGAATTATTACCGCCTGCCATCCTCATTAGCAACCCAGTGAGTAAGGTGCTCTCATTAGCTCCGTTAGGTGAGGGCAAAGAGGCACAGAGAGGTTAGGTAACTGCTTCAAAGGCATACAGCTGGTGAGTGACAAGAAATTTCCCTCTAACTATAGCGTGAGCATGGTGAAGAGAAGACGGAGCCCCGCGCTGGGAGAGGAACGCTTCGGTCCCAGTTCCATTCTGCACCCAAGGCTCCCCTCGGTCCTCCTGGGAACCAGGGTCCCCCTTAGTGGTGGTGGCCCCGGAGAACCCGACCAAGGCAGGAGCGCCCCCTCCTGGAAGAGCCTCGCTTCGACGCGTCATCATTCCCGGCCGGCAGCAGGGGCGACGCCAGCAAGGCCAGCGACTCAGAGCCAGCTTGGCCTGTTCGTCCCGCCCCTTCCCGGTGTCCGCCCCGCCCTCTTCCCTGTGTCCGCCCCGTCCGCTTCACTGTGGTCCTGCCTCTGGGTGGTGCCGGGGCGGGGGTGGGAGCCCGGGGCCCGCGCAGGCGGAGCCGCCGCCCAATGGGAAGGGTCGGTGGGGAAGAGGGTGGGCGCAGGCGGGTGGGCGGGAAGAACGCTGGAGCTTGATTGGCGGTCTTGCCGGCCAGTGAGGCCAGGGCGTGGGAGGGGCGTGGCTCGGAGCGCGAAACATGGCGGGGCAGGACGGTGGCTGCGGCTGCGGCCGCGGCGGCGACGACTACTCAGAGGACGAGGGCGACAGCAGCGTGTTCAGGGCGGCTGTGGAGGTGTTCGGGAAGCTGAAGGTGCTGCTGGCCCAGAAAGCCACTCCAGGGCGGGGGACCGGGGAGGGCCCTGCCCGAGGCCCGGGAGGGCTTGCTGCGGAAGTTCGCGGCGCCACGCGGCCACCGTCGCCGGTTCCGGCTGCGCCCTGTTCCCCCGCAGCAGGGGGTGCTTGTGGATCATTCATCTTTGCTCTTTGGGGTGCCCCAGGCCTTCGCTCTTGCTGTCTCCACGGCCCGTGCCTGGTAGTTGGGGCCAGCACCGCCTGTGGAACTGCAGTACCCGCGCTGGGCGCTCGGAGCAAGTGCAGACACAGAGGACGGAGGCCTGGCCTTAGGGATCTTGCGGGGTCTGGGGGGACAGATGGGCAGAGCCTCGTGCCACTCTGTCAAGTCAGCGAGACTAGGGCTTGGTGTCAGTTGGTGTCAGGTGCCAGGGGTGATAGCCTCCAGCAGCCCTCTACAGCCCCACAGGACAGAGCCCTCACTGCAGCAGTGGGGAAAGCTGGCCCACGAGGTCAGGGAGCTGTCCCAGGTCCCCTCGGCCCGCTCGCTCCTCCCCCCAGCCACTCCCCCATCCTGTCCACGACTGGCTCAGTGGTCCCTCTCCCTCTCCCCTTTCCCTCAGTCCCGAAACCCAGGACTCTCTCTTAAGTCTTAGTCTCAGGCGTTGCTCCTAGGTCCTGCTGCCACAAGAGCCCAGAGTGGGAGTACTTGAAAGAGGTGGGGTCTGCATGCCGCGGGAGATGTGGGGTTAAGAATGGGGGGACTTGAACTCTTGGCAAGATGGCAGGACGCGGGTAAAGGAAAGGGTCCTGGGAGCTTGCAGATAGATCTACACTGAGGGCTGGGCGCGGTGGCCCACGCCTGTAATCCCACCACTTTGGGAGGCTGAGGTGGGCAGATCACCTGAGGTCAGGAGTTTGACACCAGCCTGGCCAACATGGTGAAACTCCGTCTCTATTAAAAATACAAAAATTGTCTGGGCGTGGTGGCGCATGCCTGTAATCCCCCAGCTACCCTGGGAGCTGAGGCAGGAGAATCGCTGGAACCCAGGAGGTGGAGGCTGCAGTGAGCCGAGATCATGCCACTGCACTCCGTCCAGGCTGGGCGACAGAGTGAGACTCCGTCTCAAAAATAAATAAATAAATACATAAAATGAAATGATGTACACTAGGACTTTCAGTGAATGTTGCTTTCCCTTTCCTTGCTTAGGACCTAAATTGCCCCTTCCTCGAGGGTCTGTATATCACAGAGCCAAAGACAATTCAGGAACTGCTGTGCAGCCCCTCAAAGTACCGCTTGGAGATCCTCGAGTGGATGTATACCCGGTAATGCGTCAGTTTCTTCCTCTTCCCACCTGGGGTGTGCGTGGGCGCCACCCAGCCCCACCTGGGGAAGATGGGGTTTGTGGTTACTGTGAGTAGCTGTCTTCCCAGAGGGCTCCACCCCCTAGCCTGGACCCCCGTGCGAACAGCTGTGTAGGTAAGGAGTACTGGTGACAGGCATGATCAAACTGGGGGCAAAGTGGCCCCTGGTGGTGCTGGGCTAGTCCAGCCACCCCTTTGCTGCAGTGCTGAACTTGGCCTCAGCGTTTGCCTTGCCTTACGAGTTTGGAGGTTCAGGACTGGCAGGCACCTGAGAAATGCTCCATTCCAGTCCTTTCATTCTCAGACCCGGAAGCCAAGGGTCAGGCTGGAGTCATGAACTGTCTCTCGTCTCCCAGTGGAGGAGTGACAAGCAGGGCCAGGGCGTGGGCTCCTGGCTGGGTCTCAGCTGGCCAGGTGGTCCTCATGCAGTGTCACCTCTTGTCAGCTTCTGTGCCGTGACCCGTTTCCCAGTCCTCTCGTGCCTTTGGGCCAGGGTGTAGCATGGTGTGTGCCTGACACCCTACGAAGCCCATGGTGACAGGGTGGCTTCCTGAGTGATGGCGGAGGAAATGATCCAGAGCGTCCCATGCCCGGGGCAGACATCGTTCCCCTGGTGACGTAGTCCCCGAGCTGAGGGTCTGTCTCACTGCCTCACAGCTGTGAGTGGAGAAGGCTTGGCCCGCCTCCCCCAGAGCACAGGCTCCTGTGGGATTGGGTGCGCCCAGGCCGTGCTCAGGAACAGCTGTGGCCTGTTGGTACAGGAGCCTCTGGAGAGTCCAGGCCTGGGCCTCCCCCTCCTCAGCCTGTGGCCTGCCTACCCCTGCTGCTTGAGGAAGGGGCCTGGGCGGGAGTCTGGCAGTAGGGCAGTGGGGTGCCAACCTGTATCCAGCCGGTCTGGCCCGCCAGGACCAGGGACATCAGCAGGACGCCCAGCTGGATACAGGCCCCCAGAGGAAGGAGGAGGCGTTTTTGTGTTTGAGCCCTTGCCGTTCCAGAGGCGTCTCCTGCCTCTGCCTCCTAGGCCCTGCCTCTGCCTTCTAGGCCCTTCCTCAGGCCTCTCCCCAGGGCTCAGCACACCAGCTCCTCGCTTCATAACCTTTTGCTCTTGCTCACATTGTTCCCCCTCCTGAAAATGCCCTTCTAGTCTCTGCATGTCGTACGTACTCCTATACAGCCCACAAAGACCCAACTCACACGTCCCGTCTCCTTTTAAAATGTTTCCTGTTCCCAGGGCAGAATGTATTCCGCTTCCCTCTGGATGCCCACAGCCTTTTGAGCACACCCTGCCCCTGCTGGAGCCCTCAGCCTGTGGGTGCACTCTTGGCCTGCTGTCATTTCTGGCTCTTTAGTACGGGAGCCACGGCATGGTGTGGCCATGTAGTCGGGGGGTTCTCACGTGCTGCAGGCGTGACTGGGTGTCCTCAGGAGCTGGGTATTTAGTGGGTACAAGTCCTGGGGTTCGGCAGAAATGCAGCACAGCACTGCAGTCTGAGCTGGGTGCCATGGATGTTGGCAGGGAGGAGGTGGCATTTGATCTGGGATGGGGGACAGTAACAGCGGGGTGCTCGTTTGGACAGGAGCAGGGAGTTGAGGTGTGGGAGAGAGAGCTGGGCAGCAGCAGCTGGAATGGCAGCTCAGGGCAGCTCCCTCAGGGCCTTGCATGCTGTGCCAAGGCCTTTGAGCTTTATGTTCTGGGCAGGGCAGGCGTGGGACCTGGGGAGTGACATGCTGAGATTGGCATTTTGGTAAGGCGAATGAGGGTGTTCTGTGGCAGATGGATTTGAAGGGCAGTGGCTGCAGGCAGGGAGACCAATACCCCAGGGAAAGACAGAAGGAGCCCTGCGCTGAGTGGCAGATGGCTTGTCTGGCAGCCACTACCGGCCCTGGTGGGACCAGCCCCTGGCCTGGGAACCTGGGAGGCTGGGAGGTGAGGCAGGACTGGAGATGGCTGGCTGGAGTGTGAGGGTCTTGAGTGAGCTCCCAGGAGGAGGCTCTTGTGGGAGGGGGTGCAGATTTGCCTGACTCAGGTGGAAGCCGGGGGCACTCGAGGAACTGGGTTCATCTGGCCAGAGAGGGACGGGTAGGAGGCCAAAGCCACGCCCCTCAGATGCTTCTACAGGTTGAGTGTCCCGTATCCAAAATGTCTGGGGGCCAGAAGTGTTTCAGATTTTGATTTCTTCGGATTTTGGAATATTTGCATTATACTGGTTGAGTGTCCCTAACCTGAAAATCCGAAATCTCAAATGCTCCAGTGAGCATTTCCTCTGAGCGTCATATCGGCGATCAAAAAGTTTAGGATTTTGGAGCATTTCAGATTTTCAGATTAGGGATGTTCAACCTGTAGTACTTCTGTAAGTACCAGAACCCGAGTCCTTTGAAAAAGCCGCCAGGGAGCATATGATGACCTTGTCTGATTTCAGGTTGGCAAGAATTCCTTGGGCCTTTTGAGGGTCCTACAGGAGAATCGGATGGGAGTTTTCTGGGAATTTCCCGTTGCCTTTCTTTGTACGTGACCGCACCCTGTCAGCCCCATTTAGGGCCGCCTTTTCCTCTCCTCCCCATAGAACCTGGAGGCTGCACCTACTGTTGGAGCCCCCTGGATTGTGGAGGTCAAGGCCTTGTGGGTTTCCTTGGGGTCTCCAAGGCCTCCAGTATTTTCTGTTCCTGCTCTGCCCGCTGCTGTGACGGTGCGGTGACTTGAATGACAGCCCTTACTGAGTCTGGCTGCTGGGGCTTCTGCAGCGTGGATTTTGAGTGTGTTCAGGGTTTACTGTGCCCGGCCTTGCGCAGTGCTGGGTGAGTGCCCTCTGCGCCTCTGAGCCTTGTGCTCAGAGACGTTCTCGGCAACCCCGCTGGCAGAGCCCAGCCTGCTGGCCTTCCCCTTCCTTCCCCAACCCTGCTTGTGCAGAACCCGCGGTTGTCTTAATAAGTCACAGAGGTGGGTGGTGCTGTGGAGGCAGCCAAGCCCAGCCTGATCTCTGATGTAGTTCTGGGGCAAGTGTGGCCTCTCCAGGGAACAGCTACCAGCCCTTTCCCACCACACGAGTCAGCAGGCTCCTAGAGTGATGGCAATGGTGAGGTATAGCCAGGCTCCGGCAGCCTGGAAAGCGACTCCTTCTTGTTTATGAAAGGCTGCTGTGGTGGCAGGCGCCTGGGGCTCCCTGGTAAGAGCCTGTGGCCCCGGCGGCCGGAGTGATGTTTCTGGGCCTTAGTGTCATACCAGGCTTGGGGCATGGGGCTCGGGACTGGGGATGCAGTGCTTGGGCTGTGCTCCCCTGAAGGAGGAGACCCAGTGGAGGGCTGAGGCGTGTGTCACCTGTGGCGCATGTCTGGGTGTTGTGGGACTTCCTGCCTTGCATGCGCTGTGCATGCGGATCTGGTTTTGCCCACCAGATGGCTTTTAAGGTGACATGCTTCTGAGCGGCCCCTGTGTGCTGCAGTCAAGGTCAAGCCTTCACCATGCCCGAGGCGATGAGCCTCGATTGTGACCACAGACTGTGTTGCAGGAGGAGCCCCCACGTGGCTGAAAGCAGGCCTCACAAGCCTTTCCTGCAGAGGGCCGGGTGGGAAGAAAGTTGTCCACCCTGGAGCAGTTGATGCCGGCCCAGGTGAGGCCGGGGAGGGTGCCAGGAGCCCGGGGCCAGCCCTCAGAACCCACCCGCTCCACCATTTTGAGAAAGAGCCCCGAGTGCTGGCGGCTTCCCTCTCTGCCTCTGCTGCTCTTTTTTGTTTGTTTTGTTGTTTTTTTTGGTCTTGAGAAGAGTTTTCATTTCAGTATCCAGATTCACATTTCCAAGGTAAACTTCCTGGAATATTCTTTCCCTAATAATTAATGGAAATGAAATCCACGTGACACAGAAGTAACCATTTTAAAGTGAGCCGTTCCGTGGCATTGAGCACATGCACAGGAATTCACTTTTTCCAGCGCGTATAGCGGGCCCAGGGGGATTCTCTGGCTGTCTCCGGCCTGACCAGCTCTGCTATTTCCCTGCAGGATCTGGCCCTCACTGCAGGACAGGTTCAGCTCACTGAAAGGGGTCCCAACAGAGGTGAAGATCCAAGGTAGGTGGAATCTTGGTCCATTCTGAGCTTGTTCACAGCCTCCTTATGGAGTGGTGGTGTTTGTTCCATTGGACCGACGTTTTCTTTTAGGTGGTGCACGTTGTGTGGATGTTGCTAGAGCCTTCTTGAACCCCACCCTTCCCTAGACATGGCAGGTGGGAGAATTCCTCTCGCACGGACCTAGAGCACATGAATCCTTGCAGCGTGGGTGGCCAGAGACAGAGATTCTTGGCGATGCCAGCAGTGGTTCCGTCTCCCTGTGTCAGTGTGTGACATGCTGTCTACAGGTGGCATTTCTAGGGGCGCCTGCTTCCAGCGGAGCTTGCCTTATAACCTCCTTTCCATCATTTCTTGGTAGAAACTGTACTTAACCTGGTAATGAACGTTAGATAAAGGTGAGCAAAACTACAGTCCCCAAGTCGGTGGCTAACGTATCACCTTCATGATGCTCTCTCTAGAAGTTGGTGGAATGTCAAAGGTCAAATTTTTCATGGACCTGTGTCTGTTCTGGCCGCTCCAGGGTAGATAAGTTGGACCCTGGAGTCCTGATCCGTGCCCCAGCTGGCATTGCCACATGAGTTATCTGGGGCCAGTTCTTCCTGTGCTGAGGTGGGCCAGAAGAATGAGGTGTTGTTTTAGAGCAGCCGGTGGGCTGGCCTGGGCCACACAGAGGCACTGCCCTTCTCCCTGGAGCTGCCGTGTCTGGTACATTCCGGATTCTCTGACCCACACCAACACGTGCGACCCAACCCAGCCCAGCCTCAGCCCTGACGCCGCCATTCCCAGCCTGTTTCCTGTCAAGTGGGGATGAAACCCAGCCTTGCCTACCTCATGGGAATATACTGAGTATCAGGCTTGTCAGAGGGCAGGTGGGAGAGACCAGGACCAGTAGGGTGTGAGGATAGTTCAGGAATTCATCCGACAAAGGGGTAAGGAGCACCCACCACATGCAAGGCGCTGTCTCTGGTGCTGGGGTGCAGCAGTGAGTTCCACTGCCCTCGTGGTGCTTGCATGCTAGCGGGGAGAGACAGGGCCAGAGGGTGGGAGAATTGTCCATGCACCTGCCAGCGAGAAGCACTGGGAACAGCCAGCTGAGGGCTGAGGGTCCTGCAGGGCTTGGGGGAAGGGTGGTGCTGTCTTGACATAAGACGGCAGGAGGGGCGGAAGCCAGCGCGGCATGTGTGGAGAGGAAGAGCATGTGCACAGGGCCCCAGGTGGGCTGTGCCTGGCAGCTTGGAGGCACAACAAGGAGGCTGGTGTGGCTGGAGTGCAGGGCAGGGCAAGGAGTGAGGTTGGGAGGGGACGGGCCAGATCAGGCCAGGCCATGTGGGCCACGGAAGGACGTGGGCTTTGACTCCGAGGAAGGCCGAGTTCTGCTCTTGGCTGTAACGACACCCCTGGCTCACTGTGCTGGGAACAGGGCGCCCGGGGAAGAGGCAGGGAGAAAGGCCTGGGGCTCTTGCAGTGAGTGGTCCAGGTGAAAGTTTGGAGAGGCAGTGCAGGAGGCAGCCCTGGCCAGATGTGGATTTATAGAGTTGGCTGGACTCGCTGAGAGGAAGAGAGGGGTCAGGGAGGACTTGAGGATGTGGGATTAAGGGCAGTGGTGGAACAGGCTTGCCTAGGCGTGCAGTTGGCATTTGCGTGGTGGTTCTGGGGTTACTGAGTGCTTCCCCACAGACTCTCTGCTTACTTCTTGCAACAAACCCTCCAGGGCTAGGTGGAGGGACAGGTCTGGCATCGGCCCCAGGCTTTCTGGCTCCAAGTTACTCAGAAAATGCCCTGGGCACCCTGGCAGATGTGGCTGGATGGTCTGCAGTGTGCATGGCGCCAGGTTCCCCATGCATGAAATGGAACAAGGCCTGCCACCCCCAGGGCTGCTGGCAGGGTGATAGCAGATGATGGCACGACGGTCCTTTAGGACGTGGCCAGATGGGAGCGGTGATTCCATTTGCTTTGGCCTTGTGAGGTCTTGAAGAGAGTGGTACACAGTGCACTGTAGAGGTTCCCTGACCCCTGTCCACTCCTCAGGCAGCTGCTGGCTTCTGCTCAAAGCCAGGGTGAGTGACCCCCCATACCTGGGAGAGCATTGGGTACAACTCCTAATTTTCAGACGAGGAAGCTGATGCCCAGAGAGGGGTGGGGCCACTCAGCAAGAGGCAGCGCTGGCACCTGGGTGCCTTTCTCCTGGCCCACCCTGGTCTCCTATACCCAGTCCAGTCTGTGGGTGCTGGGCTTTCTGGGTGTGTGCTGTCCCCTGCTGTCTGGGCAGGTGCCTGCCATGATGGGCTCTTTGTGTTTCAACAGAAATGACGAAGCTGGGCCATGAGCTGATGCTGTGTGCGCTGGATGACCAGGAGCTCCTCAAGGTAAGAGGGCCCCTGTCTGCCCTGCAGACGACACGCATGCTTTCTGCCCTGGGCAGGGAACCTCATGGTGCTGGCTGAGGTGGGAGGATTTTCCTCCCCTGGTGCCTTTGAGGTTCCTCAGGCCCTGGGGCTGGCTGGGTGCCCCGGCAGGCTGCTTTTCTAGGCATCCCTGGGGCCAGAACTGCTGGGATTCTCTTGGGTAGAACCTGGTTGTCCCTGGGGCACAGGGGAGAGGGCAGCCGTGCAGGTAGGGGCAGATCTCTGGCTTCTGATGACCAATGGGATGGAGAGTGTCCTGTCCTTGGTTGATGACTTCATTCTTCATTCATCCCGGCGCCTGGCTCCCAAGCCCTTGTGGCCTGAGAGTTTCTCCCGAGGTCCCTCATCTACTCTGTGGTAGGTCAAAGAAACTCCAGCACCCACCTTATCATTTCTAAATTTTGAAATAATTGTTTTCCCTCGATGATTATGAGTAACGCTACTATAAACATTCTTGCGTATGATTTTTGACTGAACACGTTTCCTTTTTTTTATATCTGAAGAGATTTATTCATGTGACCAATGGCCTATGACATAGCCCCAGGAGGTCCTGAGAACATGTGCGCAAGGTGGTTGGGCTACAGCTTGGTTTTCTACAATTTATGGAGACATAAGACGTCGGTGAATCCATGTGAGCTGTACATTGGCTGGTTGAACACGTGTTTTCTGTCCTCTTGGGTGTATAGCTGGGAGTGGAATTGCTGGGTCACAGGGTCACTCTGTGCTTAACTTTTTGAGGAGCCACCAAACTGTTTTCCAGTGTGGTGGCACCATCTTCCTTTTCCAGCAGCAGTGCGGGAGAGCTCCAGTTTCTCTTCGTCCTCGCTGGCACTTGCTGGCATCCGTCTCGTTGATTGTAGCCACCCTGCTTGGTGTGGGGTGGCGTCTCATACGGTTTTGATTTGCATTTCCCCATGACCAGTGATACGGAGTGTCTTTTTGTGAGCTTGTTGGCCATTTCTGTATACGCTTTGGAAAAATTTCCATATTCTTGTCCTTTGCCCACTTTTTAATTGGGTCACTTGTCCAGTGAGGTTTTTTTGTTTTGTTTTGTTTTGTTTTTTCTTAATTAGTAGACTTAATAATTTAGGGTAGTTTTAGGTTCACAGCAAAATTGAGCAGAAAGCACAGAGAGTCTCCACAGGCCCCCTGCCCCACACATACACAGCCTCTCCCGCCGTGGACACCCTGCACACGGTGGCTCCTTGGTCACAGTCCATGAACCAGCATGGACACATTGTCACCCAAAGTCCATATCCAGTGAGTCTTCTTTCCTGTGGTTGAGAGTCCGTGGTTCTTCATGTGCCAAGTAGTTCTCTGGACATTTTGCCTATTACTTTGGCTCTGGGAAAATGTATTCTCCACGCAATTTATATTTGTTTAAATATATGCGCTTTAGCAGGCACTTGACCTGCTTAGGTTTAAGCAGCAAGTTCAGCCGCCTCCCGCCTCTTGCCTGCCGTTCCTTCCAGCATCAGCTCTGTTTCTGCAGCCTTTGCATGGCTCTTCGGGTCCCCTCTGTGTGTGCGCCACCCAGTGGTCAGCCTGGGAGACTTTGCTGGGCTCACCAAGATCAGATCCACTTGTGCACAGGTGGGTCTGAGCCCAGGCATTGTAAACAGATTTGTGGGGTCACTTTCTTGAGCTGTTTTCTCTCCACTGTCTCTTGGATACTTTCTAGTTCCCTGGGGCTCCCTTTTTCTGTCCTCCAGACATAAACCACCCACTTCTGTGATGGTGGTGGCACGGCCAGCTCCCTGCCAGTCTGCAGGAGAACTCGGAATCCTGGTGTTCCTCCCTGACCCACCTGCTGACATTTGCTTCTCGGAGCCTGCGAGCACCTGCCCCATGCATTCTGCCCAGCCGCGGGAGCACTGCGCTTGCTTTATATTTCTACATTGGCATTGTGGTAAAATGCACTTTATGTAAAATCTACCATGTCAGCCATGAAAAACAATTTCCTAACAGGCCCTGTGGGAGCTCGCTTCTTTTTTTTTTTTTTTTTAAATTTAAAAAATTATGGTAAAATACACATCACCTAAATTGTACCACGTTCACCATTTTTAAGTGTCCGGTCCAGGGGCATAAGCACGTTCACGGTGCTGCGCAGCCATCACCACCATCCAGCCGCAGAACTTGTTCATCTTCCCAAACTGAAACTTCGTCCTCAATTTTCAAGCCGCGTTAAAGCATACAATTTAGTGGTCTTTAGTACATTCACAATGTTGTATGACCACCACCTCTATCCAGTTCCACAACATTTTCATCACCCCCAAAAGACCCCGAACCACTGAGTAGCCACTCCCCATTCCCCACAGGCCTTGGCAGCCACTGAGTTACCATCTGTCTGTATGTCATTGGAGTGGAATGCTGGAATATGTGGCCTTTGGTGCCTGGCTTCCTCACTGAGCACAAGGTTTTCAAGGTTTGTCCATGTTGCAGTGGCACGTAGCAGTTTTGCATTACTTATTATGGATAAACAATCAAAGGAATTGGAGAATTCCATTGGCATTATTGAGACCTGGGAGTTGGAGGAGGGAGAAAGGAGATACAGATTTCAGATCATTAGGTAGGGTCAACCCTTGTAGCCCTGAGTTTTAATTGGGAATATCAGCATGAGCCCCCGGGCTTCAAGCGATCCTCCCACCTCAGCCCTCTGAGTAGCTGGGGTCACAGGCATGCGCCACCACACTCAGCTAATTTTTAAAATTTTTGTAGAGACGAGGTCTTGCCATGTTGCCCAAGCTGGGCTCGAACTCCTGGGCTCAGGCGATCCTCCCACTTTAGCCTCCCAAAGTGCTGGGATGACAGCGTGAGACACTGTGCCCGTCCTCCTAATATATTTTTACGTTAAGGAATATATATGTATTTCCTTATCTTGTGCCCTGAAAATGCCTAGAACAATGACACCCCGGCTGTAATGCAGGCGGAAACACAGAGAGCAGCAGTCACCCAAGACTTGGGTCACATCCGAGGGACTCAGGAGCCAACTAGCAATAGTCAGAGAGGGGCCAGTGGGAGCTTCGTAAGCATAGGGGCTGCAGTAGACAGGCACCCTTCACGTACGCCCAAATCCAGGTGTTCATAGTGATGTTTTATAAAATCATCAATTTGACACTAAAAACATAAGCGACAAAAGAAAAAACAGATCAATTGGACTTCATTAAAATGAAACACTTTGGTCCACCAAAGGACACCATGAAGAAAGTGAAGAAACAGAAAAACCTACAGAAAGGCGGTAAATAGTTGTAAATCACATGACTGATGAGGGACTTGTATCCCGAATCTATTAGCAACCCTTACAACTCAATAAGAAAGACAGAAAACCCAGTTCAAAAATGGACAAAGTGTCTGAATAGACGTTTCTCCAAAGAAGATGAACAAATGGCCAAGAAGCACATGCAAAGATGGCCATCATGAGATGCCACTTCACACACACTAGGATGGCTAGAATCAAACAAGAAAAGGAGGCCGGGCCTGGTGGCTCATGCCTGTAATCCAAGCACTTTGGGAGGCCGAGGCTGGAGGATCGCTTGAGCTCAGGAGTTTGAGACCAGCCCGGACAACATCGTAAGACCCCGTCTCTACAAAAAGTAAAAAATTAGCCAGACATGATGGCACACCGCTGTAGTCCCAGCTACTTGGGAAGCTGAGGCGGGAGGATCACATAGAGCCCGGGAGTTCAAGGCTTCAGTGAACTATGATGGCGCCACTGCACTCCAGCCTGAGCGACAGAGCAAGACCCTGTTGTTTAAGAAAAAAAAGGAAGGCCGGGCGCAGTGGCCCACGCTTGTAATCCCAGCACTTTGGGAGGCCGAGGCGGGTGGACACACGAGGTCAGGAGATCGAGACCACGGTGAAACCCCGTCTCTACTAAAAATACAAAAAAAAAATTAGCCGGGCGTGGTGGCGGGCGCCTGTAGTCCCAGCTACTCGGAGAGGCTGAGGCAGGAGAATGGCGTGAACCCGGGAGGCGGAGCTTGCAGTGAGCCGAGATTGCGCCACTGCTCTCCAGCCTGGGTGACAGAGCGAGACTCCGTCTCAAAAAAAAAAAAAGAAAAAAGGAAAATCCCAGTGTTGGCCAGGATGAGGAGAGATTGGAACCCTCCTGCATTGCTGTAGGAATATAAAATGGTGCAGCTGTTATGGAAAAGTCTGTCAGTTCCTGCAAGATGTCAACACAGTTACCTCGTGACCCAGCAGTTCCACTCCCAGCTGTCCACCCAGGAGAAGTGAAAATATACATGCACACAAAATCGTCTACCCGAGCGTCCATAGAAGTGTTATTCTTAATATCCCGAAAGTGGAAAGAGCCCAAATGTCCATCAGCTGGTGAATGTATAAACCAACTAGCAATAAAAAGGAAATCAACTACTGACCTGTGCTAGGACACGCGTGATCCTCGCCAGCCTCATGCTTGGTAGTGTATGATTCCATTGCTGTGCAGCATCTAGATAGGCCGCTGCCCCCAGATCACCTTGGAGCACATGATTGTGGTCAGCACCACCATGCAGGCAGTGAGACCTCCCAGTGCCATCGCCCCTGTCCTGGGTGCCCTGAGCTTCTCGCACCTGTGCTCCTGAATCTGCCTCAGTTGGATGTCATGGCGATGCCCAGGCTCTATGCTGTTGACAGCGTTGCCAATTTTACCTTATCATGGCCCCCGCCTGCCACACACTCTTCTGAGGAATGCACCAGAACGGACTGGCTCAGCCAGCTGCTCTGGCAGCTTCACCAAGCCCCCCAAGGAGCATTTGTGTGACAAGTTGGCACTGAAGGCACAGGCCATAGTGAAAGGGCCAAGGCACTCCTGGTGGCATTTCACGCCCCATGGAGTTGACCCTTTTGACGTGGTTAGGATGTTCAGAGCCCAAGAAGTGGGCCTGGCTGGGGGCTTTGTGGAGCGGGCGTAGCCTCTCATGTCCTGGGGCTCCTCAGCGATCCTCTTTCCTTTTCTGGAAGGAGGAAAGAGCTGTGCGTCCGGAAGCCTTGAGCTCCTGGCTGGGTGGCTCCCATGGGTATCTCAGAACTCACCTTTCCGGCGAGTGGGGGACTAATTCAGCCCCCCAGGAGCTGCTGCTCCTGGAACCTGGGCCTTCCGGGCTGGAACGCCAGTCCCCTGGCTGGAAAGCAGGCCACCTCTCAGCCCCAGCCCGTCGGCTTTATCTGTTCCCAGCTGGGACGGCGATCCTTGGAGGAGAGCAGGCCTTGTCCTGGAGGTGTCCCTGTGGGCTGTGTTCTGTCACAGCAGGCCCTGCTGTGTGCTGCCCGCCCACCCAGCAAGCCATGCTGTCGGCTGCATGACAGACACATACGCTCCCATATGTTTCTGCAGTGCTCAGCCCGTTCCGGCGTGTGGTCCCAGCATCATTACAGCCCAAGGCGGGGACCAGGCAGGGAGCACTTGCTAGTCCAAGACATTGCCGGGCAGGCACAGGGTCATTGATGGGCCAGGCCCCTCCTTTCCACTGGCTCCTGGCATGGGTGGCATGTGGGGGCAGGGGCACGGGGGACAGCTGGCCTTGGCCTGGCTTAGATGGAGCCAGTGAATGCCTGTGGTCTTCCTTGCCCAGGGCCGTGCCTGCGCCCAGAAGCAGCTACACTTCATGGACCAGTTGCTCGATGCCATCCGGAGCCTGACCATTGGGTGCTCCAGTTGCTCGAGGTAAAGGTGTGGATGGCCCAGGTGGGCAGTATTGACGGGCTTCTCTTGGTCCTAGTTCTGGAGCTGATAGGGGCTGGGGTGTCACTCCCCTTCTGATGCTGGCTGGGTGGGACACCCCCCTTGGGGATCTGGCTGGCCAATCAGGGGCCGGGCAGCGTACGGGCAAGGGGCGGCTGTTGCCCAAGGCCCTGGGGGTGAGTGTGGATGTGGGATGTGGGGCTCAGAGCAGACGGGCCAGGCACAGAGGAGGGTGAGCACCTAGGGTGCTCCGTGGGTGGGTAGGTAGGCGGGCAAAAATGGAGGAGCCAGGGCAGACAGGTGGGGCAGGATTCTGCGTGGTGGGGCTTGTCCTGGCCTCTGTGCCTGGCCCCGATGTGCTTCTGGGGCCTTCCCTGTGGGGCTGAGGGCCTGCTGGGCCAGTGCTGTAGCCTGTGACGGTGTGGCCCTGGGGGCTGCCTTTGCAGCCTGATGGAGCACTTCGAGGACACTAGGGAGAAGAACGAGGCCTTGCTGGGGGAGCTCTTCTCCAGCCCCCACCTGCAGATGCTCCTGAATCCAGAGTGCAACCCGTGGCCCCTGGACATGCAGCCCCTCCTCAACAAGCAGAGTGATGACTGGCAGTGGTACGTGCTCCTGGAGGCCTCAGTGGCAGCACCTTGGCCTCCTGTCCCAGCCCCAGGCCGTTTGGTTCTGTTACTGCAGACACCCCTGGCAGCGGTGAGTTGCAAGGCTTTCTCTCCCTGCAGGGCCAGCGCCTCTGCCAAGTCCAAAGAGGAGGAGAAGCTGGTGGAGCTTGCCAGGCAGCTGCAGGGGAGTGCTGCCAAGTTGCACGCGCTTAGAACGGAGGTAAGGGTGCTAGCCCCTGGGAGGGGGTTGCTTGGAGGCAAGGCCCTGCTTTGTCACCTCCCTCAGCACGTGAGGCTTAAGCGAGGTTGCTTGTGCACCAGGCCTGACATGTTCTAGAATACCGTGGTGCTCAGTCCGTGGGGAGGTGAGAGGCGGGTCCCGTGGCTGGGGGAAGGGATCAGCCTCAGGTATTGGGCGGTGCCCACGCCTGAGCACGTTGCCATGTGCCTTGCCGCATGTGGTCCTCCTGGCAGCCCTTGGCCTGGCCTCTGTTTGATTGCGGAGGAGACTGGGGCCCACAGGAGAGTGAGTGATGGGGCTGAGGCTGGGAGCCGGAAGGTCTTGCTCTGGCCTGAGTTGCTTGGTACAGCTCCCCTGTCTCCGTTTCTGAAAGCTTTCTTCCTCGCCCTGACTGCAGTGTCTGAGGTGAGGGCTGGTGGCAGCCTGGCTGGCGGGCAGGGCAGCCTCAAGGGACTCTGCCTCTGGCTTTGCAGTACTTTGCACAGCACGAGCAAGGGGCCGCTGCGGGCGCAGCCGACGTCAGCACCCTAGACCAGAAGCTGCGTCTGGTCACCTCCGACTTCCACCAGCTAATCTTGGCTTTTCTCCAAGTCTACGACGACGAGCTGGGCGAGTGCTGCCAGCGCCCAGGCCCTGACCTCCACCCGTGCGGCCCCATCATCCAGGCCACGCACCAGAATCTGACTTCCTACAGCCAAGTAAGGGTGCCCTTCCCCTCCCCTCTAGCCGCCCCCTCCCCTGTTCACTCAGACTGAGAGCTTGTATCCTGCTTGGGCTCAGGGGCCTCAGCAGCCCCTGACAAGGGACCACAGGGCGGGACCAAGGGCTCGGAGGCGCTGGGCTGGGCTCCCTGTGGGCCAGTGGCGTGGCAGCGCTCTGGGCCCCTCAGTGGGCTGGGGAGGTGCTGCTTCTGCTCCGTGGACCTGCCCACCTCAGCGGGCACTAGCTAGGCCCAGATCCGGTGTGGGGTCCTGCGTGTCCCAGCCTCCAGGTGCCATCCCTGTGTTGGCCTCACTGTTTTCACGTTACGCTCCAAAATAGCAAGGTCCATTCCTTCTTGTGTATGACCAAGAACTGGGCCAGACAGGCAGACAAACGCCTGCCTGTCTGCCCACGAGCCTGCTGGGCAAGGAATGGGCTGCAAGGAAGTGGGCTCGTCAATGTTTGCTTGTTTCGTTGTTCCACATGTGAGATCCCCAGAGGCCAACCTAAAAAGCCGGCTTTAGTTATGATGACTGCAGTCGCCATATGCGCAACTTTGCCCTTGGCTCAAGCACTCCGTGATGTTTATTTTGGTTTTTCAACCGAGAGGCTCCAAGCCTTCCAACCTCTGACTGGCTGGTTCTGTGAGACTCCTCGATCAGGGATGCTGAGGCCACAGCCCTCTCCTGTCCATTTTTCTTGGGACATTTATTTCCCCCCCTTGCCAATTGCTGGGGCTGGGAGGACACGCAGTGCTGCCTGGCATGTCCCTAGGCATCGAGGGTTGCCAGAGCAACATGAGAGTGTGGCATCCCCACTGGGCCTGGAAGAGGGGACTTAGGTCCGAGAACTCTGATTGGTGACTTCCCCGCTGGGAGTTTTGTCCCTCACCCTTGGCTGTCTTTCGGGTGAGTGCCACCTGATCAGTGTGAACGGGGGTGGGAAGCAGGAGATGACATCGCTAGGTGAGACCAGCGGCATTTAGTGCCTGCTCACTCGCTTGCTCTCTCCCTCCCTCCCCAGCTGCTGCAAGTGGTCGTGGCAGTTGCTGACACCTCTGCGAAAGCCGTGGAGACCGTGAAGAAGCAGCAAGGCGAGCAGATCTGCTGGGGTGGCAGCAGCTCCGTCATGAGTCTAGGTACGTGGCTGCCCACCTGGCCCTCTGCCTGGGGCTGCTCCACACGTGGGCTCCCTTTTCTGTGCTCCACTAGCCCTGGAGGAGCATTTGGGGACCAGCCCCTTCTTTTGTTTTTCATTTTCTAATGCATGTTTTCCTTCACTTGAAAAAATGCTTTCAGTGGATTATCAAATGAAAACACTCGTCGTAGAAAACTGAGATAACTCAGTAATAGAAAATGTGAAGCAAATGATAGCAAATGCCTGAATGGAATAGTGTGTGACAATTAAAAATGTAACTTGGGCCAGGCGCGGTGGCTCATGCCTGTAATCCCAGCACTTTGGGAAGCAGAGGAGGATGAACCACTTTGAGCATAGAGATCATCCTGGGCAACATGGCAAAACCACGTTTCTACTAAAATACAGAAACTAGCTGGGCATGGTGGCGTGTACCTGCAGTCTCAGCTACTTGAGAGGCTGAGGTGGGAGGATCACTTGAGCCCACGAGAGGGAAGTTGCAGTGAGCTGAGGTCATGCCACAGTACTCCAGCCTGGGTGACAGCCAGACCGTGTCTTAAAAAAAAAAAAAAGTTACTTAAGGAAAATGGGAAAATGCTTATAATGAGGGCCATCTTCCCAGAGTTGATTTTTGCATATGGAGTGAGGTGGGGATCCAGTGATCCAGTTTCCTCGTATCCTATATGGATACACATTTGTCGCAGCACCATTGACTGGAAATCGCTCTTTCTCTCATTGATCTACAATACCATCACTCTTGGTAATTATTAAGTATCCATACGTTATGTGTGGGTTTCTGGGTTCTCCTCTGTTCCGTTCTATTACTTTTTTTTTTTTTGCTATCCCTGCACTAATACCACATTTCAGGGGACTAGAAAATAAACAGCAAAATAAACCCAAAGAAAGAAGGTAAAGCCAGTTTTCTACCTCTTCTAATTTATTTTTTAAAAAGCAGCTCTACTGAATTCAAATTCATATAACATAAAATTTACCCTTTTAAAAGTGTACAATTTCATGGTCTTTAGGATATTCACAGAGTTGTGTAACCATCCTCTCATCACTGTCTGAGTCCAGAACATTTTTATCACCCCCAGAAGAAACCCCATATGATTAGCAGCCATTTCCCATCCCTCCCTAGCCTCAACTCCTGGTAACCACTGTCGTAGAGACGCTGTCTGTCTCTATGGATTTGCCTGTGCTGGACATTTCCTATAAATGGAATAACAATGTGTGGCCTTTTGTGACTGGTGTCTTTCACTGAGCATAAAGTTTTGTAAGGGTTATCCGTGTAGTTCATTCCTTTTCATCGTTGAATAATATTTGATTGTGTGGATATACCACATTTTGTTGTAGTTGGTAGATGTGGGTTTCTACTTTTTGGCTATGTACATTGTAAGTCTTTTGTGTGAACGTATTTTTCTTTTTCTTTTTGAGATGGAGTCTCGCTCTGTCACCCAGGCTGGAGTGCAGTCTCAGCTCACTGCAACCTCTACCTCCTGGGTTGAAGCAATTCTGCCTCAGCCTCCCAAGTAGCTGGGAGTACAGGCACCCACCACCACGCCCGACTAATTTTTGTATTTTTAAGTAGAGACGGGGTTTTGCCATGTTGGCCAGGCTGGTCTCGAACTGCTGACCTCAGGTGATCCACCTGTCTCGGCCTCCCAAAGTACTGGGATTATAGGTATGAGCCACTGCGCCCAGCCTCTTTAACTCTGTTTTTTAAAGTTATTTTTTAAGTGGTTGCCTTTAGAATTACAGTTAGCATCCTAACTGAAAACAGTCTAGTACCAAATTAATTTCAATAGTATACAAAAACTGTCTCCTATTAAAGCAAAATATATTAGTGTTAGATATTTTTGGGTACACCATTTTAATTCCCTTGTTGTTTCTTTAACACTTTTTTTAAAAGTTATTTTTAAGTGGTTGTCCTTAGAATTGCATTTAGCATCCTAACTGAAAGCAGTGTATTACCAAACTAATTTCAGTTGTATACAAAAACTTTGCTCATTAGAATGAAGCTGTATTAAATGTGTACATTGGTACACATTTTTATATTTATCGATGTTGTTACCTTTGTTGGAGTTCTTAATTTCTTCATGTGGATTTGTCCTTTCATGCCATCCCGGAGGCCTACCCTTAGTGTTTCCTGTAGGGAAGCCTCACTAGTGATGAACTCCCTCATTTTTTATGTGGGAATGTCTTCATTTCTCCTTCATCTTTGAAGGATAGTTTTACTGAATATAGAATTCTTTTGTACTTTGAATGTGTCATTCCAGTGTCCTCTGGCTGCCAAAGCTTCTGATGCGAAGCCAGCTGGTATATGTTGAGTCTCTTCACTTTCTTTTCAAAATTCTGTTGGTCCCTGGCTTTGGACAGTTTGATTATAATGTGTCTTCGTGTGAATCACTGTGAATTTATTCCATTGGGAGCTTTTTGAGCTTTGTAGATGTGTCATTCATGTTTTTCATCAACACTCAGCCAGGCAGTTGACAGCTCTTTCTCCTTCACATCTTGCTTGCTCAGAGCCTCAAGGTCAGCCAGAGGTGAGAGATCAGGGCCTCAAGGGCCTTCTCAGGTCTCTCTCTCTGGGATTTTCACAGCCCGGCACACACCCATGGTCTTCCAGATTCCCAGGACTGTGCCAGAGCTTTCCAGAGCCTTTGTGGACATCTGATTTTCCAGCCTCTCCTTCTGAGCTTCTTGTTTAGTCTCTTGTTTGCCCCGGCTATTATGCACTGCCTCGGGCAGCAGCAGCTAAAGCATTTGCTGTAAATGTTTTCCACTGTTGCACCCCCAAGTAGTGGTTTCAGGTCCATAGCCTCTAGTTTTGGAGACTGTCTTTGGATGAACCCTCCAGCCAGCTGTCTCCTCGGAGAGCCAGGCTTCTCACTGCTCTTGGCCTTGGCACATAACTACCCCATGTATACCGGGCACTGAGGAGCCTCTTCTTGCCAATTGAACTGCAACAGAACCCTCCACTTTAAAATGTATTATAGCGTTTATCCTAATCACCACTGTCACTATGACTCTCTTCCCAGTTTTTATAATTGCTGTTAATAAACTGCTTATAATCTATGGCATCATTCTTAAAATGATCATTGGTATTCTCAACAGTGTGCCATCTCACCTGTGACTGTGGCACCATAGGACTGGTGGCAGGTCTTGCCTTTCAGAAAGGCCCCTTATCGCTTCTTGGCTGAGATCAAGTGTAGTATCTGTTCTTACCAGAAAGGCACCCTTTACGTCCAGGCCATGTGAACTGGGCAGTGCATTGTGTACAGGGAAGTGTCTGTTCACCCTTGAGCCCCGGCCACTTCGGGGGTCTGGAGAGATGCCAGGGGAGCAGGCCCAGGGCGGGCATCGGCCTCTCTTGGGGCTCTCAACTCAGCTCCCATCAGTTCAGCATCCTGATTTGGCTTGAGATGAATTCTTAGTGTCTGGACACACCAGAGAAAGGGTCAGCATCAAATCCACGCCAAAGGCCACTTGGGACAGTTCTTTACTTGTCCCGTTTCCCATCTGACCCCTTGAGGGCGCTGGTCTCGATGGCCCTCCTCCCGCTGTGGAAGGCCAGTGTTTCTGTGCTGTTTCACCTCCCAGCCATCTGCATGCCCGCAGCCAGGCTCTGTTGGAGGTGTGGCACCACCTATGAAGTGAGGAGCAGCCGGTGTGCCTTCTGGGCTCTTGCTGGGGGCATGGCCTCATGTGAGTTGGGAGGGCCTTGGCATTGTGGGTCAGCACCACACACCAGGAGTTGCCCCCCAGGCTTCCTGAAACCTCACTGCCATGAAAACATCAATGTATTTAGAAACCGAAGCAATGTTGTCAGTGCAAGAATGGGGCAGGAGAGTTGAGGGTGCCAACAATGGAGAGATGCCACCGACCCCGGAAGTGGTGACGGGCTCAGCGGGCGGGGAAGGCGGCAGCCGAGAGGACAGCCCAAGGGGCAGCGGGGTGCCGGGGACAGGGCAGTGGTGAGCAGATGGAAGCAGAGGGCACAGGTGAAGCAGGTCTGGAGAGGGCCACCTCCACGGGGTGGTGGACCCGGCGAGACCCTAGCCTGTTCTGTGAAGAAAGTGATGGAAATGAATAAGCAAACCAGCTCCCAAGCTGGTGGCCCGGCTCCCACAGAGCCTGAGCGGCTCCCAGCTCGGCTCTTGATGTGGCTGATGTGGCTGGCGGCAGCCCGGGTGAAGCCTACCTTTTTGCAGCCTCTGAGGGCCCATGGGGCAAGAGCTGACCCCTGCCTCGCCTCCATGGAACTCCTCCAAACTGTCCTCCAGAGAGAGACCCCACAGGCAACGGCCCCACCACAGCAGACCGGGGGAGTGGCAGCTACCCAGATCCTCTCCCCAGCCCCGGCGTCTCGAAAAGCAGCCCATGCAGGAGAGAAGGAAGCCCTGGATGAGCAGTAAATCTGACCTGAAGGACTTTCCGACACCACTGAATACACTCAGTGCGACATCCAGACGTGCCTGGACAGCTGTGAAAACCCAGCCACAAAGAGACTAGAAACGAAATGAGGCTGGGATCTCTAAGAAGAGAGAAAAGAGACAGAAAAACCAGCACAAAGATCAGTGTCGCGCAGGCCCCAGCCAGGCACAGGGTCTCCAGGGCAGGGGGCAGGGGAGATGAAGGGCAGGGCTCTGGAGAAGGTGGGCACACAGAACAAGCCAGGTGAGTGCAGGTGCCGAGCACAGGGTGGATGGAACCCACCTCCTGCCATCCGGAGTACAGGGGCCAAGGGCTGGGGCCAAAGCTTCGAGAGAGACAGCCTGTGGCCTCAGAGGAGCAGCCAGGATGCCTTACAAGCACTGAGGGCCCTGCACACCCGGCCTTGGGCTCTGGACCTTGCCAAGCCCTGCACCAAGAGTGAGGGCAGAGCAGGAAGGCTGGGATGGAGGTCTAGACGATTTGATAAGGGCAGATGCCACACGAGGGACACAGTCCGGGCCTAGGAAAACAGTCTAGAGCAGTGTGCATTGCGGCAGGAAGCCCCTCTGCTGGGGCCACTGGAAGCTGATGGCGAGTGGAGAGGGTCCTGGGGCGCAATTCCAGGCGGGCTGAGGACATTCCCCAGCTCGGTGTCACCCTGAGGCACACCCCATGATTCCTGAGCTTCAGAGTCACCCTCGGGATGGGCAGAGGATGACACATTCAGGGTTCACAGCACTTAATGTCACTGCTAATGACTTCAACATGTAAAAGGCAAAGTGTAGCTGACAGTGGGGCCATGGATGGGGAGCGGACGGGCAGGGCAGGTGAGGGGCTGTGTCCTCCTCTGTCTGCTGGGGGAGGGGGATGATGGCCATGGTCTAGGGTTGGCAACTGAGAGGCAGATGTGGTTATGGCAGAAAGGAAGGTGCAGCGCAGCCACCACGGTCGCCACTGGGCTGGGCAGCCAAGGCCTTAGGGCTGTCTGTGTGATTGGGTTTGTTGTGTGTGCAGTGTTATCCATCTGGTTAATACTGAACGTGCCACTGAAGTCAGGACAGCCCCTGCTTCCTCACTGTGTGCCATGTGCTGCCCCTGGGGCTCGGGGGGCAGGGGGCAGGTGGGCGGGGGCACAGCCGGGTCAGCAGACCCTGGCCTGGGTCTCGGAACTGTGCTGCGGTCGGTGTGACCCAGCCCAGGGCTCCCAAGCTGCTGGCCTGGTCCCCACAGAGCCTGAGCAGCTCCCAGCTCGGCAGTGCCTGTCCCTTCCCTGCCATCCTGGTGGTGCCTGGGGCTGAAGGAGGATCAGCTGAGGACATGTGCCTTGGGTGGCGGGCAGGAGGCACCTCGCCTCTTGCGCCAGGCTCACTTTTCTGTTGGTTTCTTTTCTTTTTTATTTATTTATTTGTTTATTTAATTTTATTTATTTATTATATATATATATTTATTATACTTTAAGTTCTAGGGTACATGTGCACAATGTGCAGGTTTGTTACATATGTATCCATGTGCCATGTTGGTTTTGCTGCACCCATTAACTCATCATTTAGCATTAGGTATATCTCCTAATGCTATCCCTCCCCCTCCCCCCACCCCACAACAGTCCCCAGAGTGTGATGTTCCCCTTCCTGTGTCCAAGTGTTCTCATTGTTCAATTCCCACCTATAAGTGAGAACACGCAGTGTTTGGTTTTTTGTCTTTGCGATAGTTTGCTGAGAATGATGGTTTCCAGCTTCATCCATGTCCCTACAAAGGACATGAACTCATCGTTTTTTATGGCTGCATAGTATTCCATGGTGTATATGTGCCACATTTTCTTAATCCAGTCTATCGTTGTTGGACATTTGGGTTGGTTCCAAGTCTTTGCTATTGTGAATAGTGCCGCAATAAACATACGTGGGCATGTGTCTTTATAGCAGCATGATTTATAGTCCTTTGGGTATATACCCAGTAATGGGATGGCTGGGTCAAATGGTATTTCTAGTTCTAGATCCCTGAGGAATCGCCACACTGTCTTCCACAGTGGTTGAACTAGTTTACACTCCCACTATCCTTTTGGTTTCTTTTCTTTCCTCTGCAGCTACCAAGATGAATGAACTAATGGAGAAATACAAAGTCTTCAGTGATGGCCTGCGCAAAAGCACAGGATAGTGGGGGCAGGAGGCCCTCTCCCAAGATGGAGTTGGCGAGGACGGATGATTGTGGCAGCAGAAGCCGTTGCAGCCCCACGTTGTGCTCTAGGCAGGGACCTTTGGCCCCTTTGGGGAGGGAGAGAGAGACGGACGGTTTGACTTGGACACAGAGAAAGCCTTGGTTTCTAAGCAGTCGCCTCCAGCCTGCTTTCTGCTTCTGCAGCTCTGCGTCTCTCTCTCCTTCCCCTCATCCTGAGCTGCTCAGGTGGCCCAGGTCTGGGCAGGCTGGCGGCGGCCCTCCTGTCATCTTGGCGGGCCTGGGCTGCATCCTCTTCCTGTGGCTTCACTCCTCCCTGCTGCTGCCAGCCACTTGCAAGCAGAGACCCCACTGCCGCCTCCCCCGGCTGGCATCAGGGTCCTATGTGAGACGTACCCCTCAGCCGCCCTCCTTGAGTGCCCCTGGATCCCACGCGGGGTACCAGTTTCCTGCTCCTCCCTGGCTGGGCGCTCAGCTCTGGGCTGGGGAATTCAGCCTGACTGGTTGTCCAGGAAGATGCTGTCTGGGCTTCCCAGGGTGACCCAGTATCTCCCTGAGCAGTGTGCCTGTCACAGCTGCCTCCCTCCCTGCGCAGGCGTGACTGGTGGGGCCTCTGCCTCCTTGGGGCCATTGTTGTACCTGCTGCTGCCCGCCCCACCCTGCTCCCTCCTGGCACCATCTCCTTTGCTTCCCCAAGGTCCCTGTGGGCACACAAGGCAAGGAGGCCAGGAGGAGCTGGGTGCCAGACCCCCTCCATCCCAGTCGCCTGAGGCATCCCCTAGCCACCACTGTGAGAGCTGGGAGGCCAGGCAGGCCTGTGGTCACCACGGTACAGGTGCACCACCTGATTTACAGGCCAAGGGACTCCTCTTGGTCACCCCTCTGTGCCCCCAGCATGGGGCTGGCCCTGCAGTGCACCCACCATCAAGGGCTGGTGTCTCTTGCTCCAGAATGAGGTCTTCAGGGCGCCACTGCTCGCAGGACCGGGAAGGACCTGGTGCCCTTTGCCTGGAGCGGGATGGGCAGGGCAGGTCCCTGAGCCTGGGGTCCGAGGGACTGGGCTTCACTCCTCCTGTAGTCCCGGCACTCCTGGCCCACCCCCTAACGTTGCTTGTCTGTGGTGGAGGAAGCATTAGCTCAGCTGTGGCCCGCACAGCTCCTGGGCCAGGCCCACCTCCCTTCCTTCCCCAGCAGCTGCTGTTAGGTGCACGGTAGACATGATGAAGCGACGTCCTTAAAGCAGATAGCATTTCCCCTTCACAGTGGGAAATGAGCCCGCAAGCCGTGTGAGCCGGGGTGGGCAGCGTGTGGGCTGCCCTGAGGCTGCCCCATCCCTAGGTTTTGGGGGAGCACCCCTTCCCCTTTGGAGGCTGAGCACGGCATGTGTGGGCACCTTGGTCACACTCCAGAGCTCGCTTCATTCCCACGAGCGGCACCTGATCTCCAGTGACAGGGGAGACTGAGGCCTGGCAAAGAGGACCTGTTGCCTTTGTGTAACTGGCCCTAGCATGGGGGAGGCATTGACCCCAGGCCTGCCAGGCCTGGCAGCCACAGCCTGGCTGGGTGGAGGTTTACTGCCTTCTGCACCGCTCTGGCTTCTTCCCTGTGCCTGTGAAGAGCTTGGGGCCTGCTTCCTAATCTGTAAACATGGGGCGTGTGTCTCAGTGGCTGTGAGCTAGCGAGGGGGCGGCGAGTGAGCCGGCTGCGCAGGTCCTGAGGCCCCAGGCCTCATTGTTGGCCAACAGGCAGCTGGGGGCGGGCTGTGGCCGCTGATTAAAGGCCGCCTAGAGCAGCCTGTGCGGCGACAGGTGCCCAGAAGCCCAGGAAGCCGGTCAGTGCCCGCCCCAGGTAAGCTGGTGTGGTGGGGTTGGCAAGGACAGTCTCCCCGGGAGCCTGGGGGCAAGCAGGCAGAGGCCAGCTCGGGGCCAGCACCTGTGTGCCAGGGACGAGGCTGGGGAGGTCGAGCCCAGGGGGAGCTGGGCGCACTGCATGGGCTCTTTTCGGGTGGCTGCTTGCCTGCTTCCCGGCAGCTGGTTCCAGGGCTGGAGACCCAGAGTGCTATGCCCCAGGTTCCCAGCCAAGGCATTCTGGTGAAGGGGCTGGACCCCGCCGAGATGCAGTCCCTGAGCTGCCTTTGCCTCTCTCAATCCCTGCTGGGGACTGTGGCTGGAGGCAGGCAGTAGAGCGCTCTGAGGCCTGCCTTTTCTGTTCAGTAGGTGACAGGAGTGGGGCTGATGCTCCCAGAGCCAAAGGTCACAGGTGCTGTGGTCAGGGGTGGCAGGAAGTGAGCCCCGGAAGGGTCAGAGCTTTGGCTAGGGGGAGGATGGTACACAGCAGGGCCCAGGCGAACCCCTCTCTCCAGTCCTCAGGGTTTGTGCCTCTCGCTCTGGCAGTTTGAGGACTTGCTGTCCCCGTGGGAACATCACCATGTCCGAGGCACCCCGGGCCGAGACCTTTGTCTTCCTGGACCTGGAAGCCACTGGGCTCCCCAGCGTGGAGCCTGAGATTGCTGAGCTGTCCCTCTTTGCTGTCCACCGCTCCTCCCTGGAGAACCTGGAGCGCGACGAGTCTGGTGCCCCAGTGCTGCCCCGGGTCCTGGACAAGCTCACGCTGTGCATGTGCCCAGAGCGCCCCTTCACCGCCAAGGCCAGCGAGGTCACCGGCCTGAGCAGCGACGGCCTGGCCCGATGCCGGAAGGCTGGCTTTGATGGTGCCGTGGTGCGGACGCTGCAGGCCTTCCTGAGCCGCCAGGCAGGGCCCATCTGCCTTGTGGCCCACAATGGCTTTGCTTATGATTTCCCCCTGCTGTGTGCCGAGCTGCGGCGCCTGGGTGCCCGCCTGCCCCGGGACACTGTCTGCCTGGACACGCTGCCGGCCCTGCGGGGCCTGGACCGCGCCCACAGCCACGGCACCCGGGCCCGGGGCCGCCAGGGTTACAGCCTCAGCAGCCTCTTCCACCGCTACTTCCGGGCAGAGCCAAGCGCGGCCCACTCAGCCGAGGGCGACGTACACACCCTGCTCCTGATCTTCCTGCACCGCGCCGCAGAGCTGCTCGCCTGGGCAGATGAGCAGGCCCGCGAGTGGGCCCACATCGAGCCCATGTACTTGCCGCCCGATGACCCCAGCCTGGAGGCCTGAGCACCAGGGCCACCTCCTGTGCCACGGACAGTGCCAGCCTCCACCGTTCAGCTGGCCTCTACCACCCCCGGTTCCTCCTATCTGGGCAGCTGCAGGTCTGTGCACCTGCCAGGCCTTCCCTGGCTGCCTGACCAGCCATACAGCCCTGGATTCCTCTCCAGGCCCTGCTTCCAGGGCCGTGCTCTCCCGGCCAGGCTGCGTGCCCAGCAGAGTTTGCTGTTTCCCAATAAACATTGCCAACTACTCACCCTCTGACTCGCTGGCCAGATACTAGGGGCTGGGCTCCCTCGGCCCCCCTGCTGAGCAGGGCCAGGCGGTGAGCCATGCCGGGGCCAGCACAAGACCTCCAGGGCCGCCCCCCTATGGCCTCTCCCTGCGGTGAGGACCGTGGGTGGCTGGGTAGGGAGACGTCAAGCTCTTGGGTTGGTCTGAGGGCTGATGGGTTGTGGCCGTGGGCTGAGTGCTGCCCATCTGCATTGTTACCCCAGAGGCCCAAAGAAGCCATGAGTAGGGCCTTAAGCCCACAGAGCCGGCTGGCTGCCTGGGCACAAAGCTCAGCTGCAGCGCTTGCCCGCCGTGGGACCTGGAGTCTCTGTCCCTGCTCTGTGAAGTGGTAACAGGGTGAAATGTTAAGAAATGGGGTGCTGGGGAAAAGGGAGGCGCCCCCACATGCGGGCATGCACGTGTACATGTACATGCTAAGGGCCCTGACGGTGCGCGGAGCAGAGGTGGGGTGGCTGGTGCTGTGAGGGTGACACTGGAAGGGAGCCACCGCACTGTGCTTCAGATTCCCTGCTAACCTGCCTCAGGGGCCCCACCCTGAGGCACTCCCAGTCTTGTGGGGAGGCCTCATGGGTGGGGAGAGACCTGTCACCAACGCTGGGTCAGGTAAGAAGGGATGGGGTGGCCACGCCTGAGAGTGACTCACACGAGCAAAGCCTGAGCCTCCAGCCAGCTGGACAATCTTGGAAGCCCTAAGTAGGTCAGGATGACTGGAGCCACTGCAGCATGCACGGTGGTAGGATGGTGAGGCCAGAGCACAGGCAGTGACCACCTCAGACCTTCCTTGTGATCCGGGCCAGGCCTGATCCTGAGGGCAGTGGGGAGCCACGGAGGGTCATGAGCAGGAGAGGGGAAAGGTCTGGTGTAGGCTTCTGCCATATGCTGCTTGGGCTGCGTGCTGAGCTGTTCTTGAGTTGCTGTGAAGAAATACTTGAGGCTGGGTCATTTACAAAGACAGCGGGTTTATTTTGGCTCAGCAGTGCTGGCATCTGTTACTGGTGGGGCCTCAGGAAGCTTCCACTTATGGCAGAAGGCAAAGGGGGAGCAAGAGAGAGGCAGGGAGGTGAACTCATAGCGAGAATTCAACTCCTTGCGGAGGTGAGGACGGCACCAAGCCATTCATGAGGGATCCAACCCCATGACCCAAACGCCTCCCACCAAGGCCCCACCTCTAACATTGGGGGTTACATTTCAAACTGAGATTTGGAGGGGACGAACGTCCAAACCACATCAGGCTGCTGCATGGAGAATGGGCTGGAGAGGACAGCGACTGCAAGGCGGGTAGAAGCAGAGCATGGAGGGCTTTGGTGGAGGGAGGGAGAGCCATGGGCCTGGCTAAGGACAGTGGCAGCGGGGGAGGGGAGGGGGCACGGTCTGGGGAAGCCCCACAGGACCTAGTTTGGGAATGTGGTTAGTAACCAGAAGATCTTGTCACAGCCAAGCTTCCCGAGGAGAGCATCACCTGGTACAGAAGCTGGAGTAGGGGACACTGAGTCCCCAGATCCCCTGGTGCCCAGACAGGGCCTGCTTCTGTTTATCTTACTGGCCAGGCTCCAGCTGGGCAGCCGAATCCAGCAGGTGTTACCCTTAAAACCCTGGCCTTGGTTGGGCACGGTGGCTTACGCCTATAATCCCAACACTTTGGGAGGCCAAGGCAGGCGGATTGCTTGAGCCCAGGAGTTTGAGACTGACCTGGGCAACATAGCAAGATCCTATCTCTACAAAAATTAAAAAGAAAAGTTAGGAGTGGAGGCACACATCTGTAGTCCCAGCTACTCAGGAGGCCGAGGGCCAGAGGATCACTTGAGCCTGGGAAAGTGAGGCTGCAGTGAGCCGTGATGGCACCACTGCCCTCCAGCCTGGGGACAGTGAGACCCCCCTCCAAAAAAAAGACCCAAATAAACCCTGGTCTTGCCACTGACTTGCTGGGTAGGTGACACCAAGTGGGGCCCTCTTCATTGGGCATGCCAGAAGGGTCTCAACCCCAGGATGGGACAGACAGGCAGGTGACAGCCTGATTTTGGCTGCTGCCGCCTCTGTGGAGGGTCTCTGGTTTTGGGCCCTGTCACCTGTCTTGGGCTGAGGTGCCTCTCTCTCATCACTCTGGGCTCCCCTGGCCTCACGGCGGCCTGGCCTCAGGCGCCCTCCCCGAGTCCATGTTGAGACTGGCCAGGCCAGGTGTCTTGCGTACCATGCTGCACAGACAGGCTGTGACCTGCCTCTCTGCTGCCTCAAAGCAGCAGTGTGCTTATAAATGGTTAACAACCAGCTTTCCAGGAAAGGAAATGTACACGTATGTATGTAGGCATGGATCTCTCTCCCTTCCTCCCCTGTCTCTTTCTCTATATACACACAGGCTATACACACAGACACATGCATACATATACATGAACACACAATTTACAAATAATAAAATCCACAATATATATAAAATATGCAACAAAATATACAATATACTCTTCACCGTAAATTCCACATGGCCAATGAATACTCACAAAATGCCTTCATTGACTTTTACCGAGTTCTTGTTATCTGTACCCAGTACTTGATTGCAATGGATGGACAGGTGTGGTTCCCACGTACCTGTTGGCTGATGTTTCCGTTTATTTTAATGAATAAGATAAAGCATGCTCGAATAATGAACACGTGAGTTTTGAGTATCTCCTTTATTTTTCATATAATTTGTCAGTTTACATAATTTAACTTTCAATAATGATAGTGTTTGTTTAGCTCTCAAAATTCCTGGACGTTTAACATCTATTAGAATGGGTAAAACAAGAACCACTGACCACACCAAGTGTTGGTTTCACACGGAGGAGATGTGGAGCACCGGGGGTGCCCGTGCGTTTCTGGGGGGAAGGGAAAATGGGGCAGCCACTTGGGAAAACACGTCGGCAGTGTCTGAAAATGTTAAACATGCACCTACCACATCGGCCAACAATTCCACTCCTAGATACTTACCCAAGACAAAGGGATTGATGTAACCATACAAAGACTCATACTCCAATGTTCACAGCAGCTTTTTCATAATAGCCCCAAACAGGAAACAGCCCAAATGTTCATCATCAGGTGAGTGGCTGGACACGCCGCAGTGCGTCCACACCACGGAATACTACTCAGCAGGAAGAAGTGAGCTCCCAATGTGCAAGCTCATTTGCATGGGACTCAAAGTGATGCTGCGGAGCCAACAGCGAACCGACTCCACTGCTCCAGCTCGCCCCTGGCCAGCTGTCTGCCCCTCATCAAGCTGCATCACTGACTGATGAGCCCCATCAGGCCACCAGGGGTGTCTGCCAGTGGGGAGACAGCGGTGATCACAGGAGTGTACCTGGGGGACATGTGACATAAGCCTATTGAAAATGGAATTCACTGTGGAGAGGGATGAACACTAAAATCAAAGGCCATAACACTTCCAGTTTGTCTTTGTGCAGAAGACAATGTGGGGAGCACGCTGAAAGCCGCAGCATTCTGAAGGTTGGGGAGTGCCACGGGACCACAGCGCGACACCTGCATTTCTTGTAAATGATATCTGCCCCCTGCCTGTTGCAAAGAAGTCAAGCAGCATTGATGACTGTCAGCTGCGGTTTCATGTAGGGGACCTCCAGGAACAGTATCAGCACTGTGGGGACACTGCTTTCCTGCAGCTCAGCTTGTGAACACACACCTCCCACTCACAGATGTGTACACTCACACACTTGCACGCATGCACACTTGCGCACACACCCTCACCCATACTCATGTACATGCACACATTTGTGCACACACCTGTGCACACTCACATACACACTTGCACACACACCCGTGAACACTTGTACACATCTGCACACGTACACACATTACATGTGTGCACACCTGCACACACACTTGCATACACCCACACACATGCTCACACTCACTCTTGCACACACCCACACACACATACACTCACAATGGCACTCAAGCACTCACACACCTGAGCACACACCCCCCCACTTGCACACACCTGCACACATATTTGCACACATTAGTACACCCACACACACTTGCACACACTAGCACACACACACCTGCACACAGTTGCACACCCCATGCACAAACACTTGCACATACACTCAGACACTCTCGCACACACTTGTACACACTGTGTCAAGCCATTCTAGACTTGTATTTGCCATTTAATGCCTCTTGAGCATCAACCTCTTCTAAGGGATTCAGCTGGGTTGACAAGAACCTGGGGAGTGTCACTTGCATTTTGTCTTAGTCCCTGTGGGCCGCTATAACAAAAATACTTTACACTGGGTGGCTTATAAACAGCAAACAGTTATTGCTCACAGTTCTCGAGTCTGGGAAGGCCACGATCAAGGCACCAGCAGGTTCAGAATCTGGCGAGGGCTGGTTCCTCGAATTGTGGAAAGGACTAGCTGGCTCACGGGGTCTCAATCATGGTGGTGCAGCCCTCGTGACCTACTCACCTTCTAAATGCCCCACCTCCTACTACTGTCACCTTGGTGATTCAGTTTTAACATGAATTTTGGGGGTACACATGCAAGTCCCCACTCCCCCCACCACATACACATGCACCCCCCACTCACACATCACATACCCCCACCCCCACAACCTATACATGCACACACACACATTTACACTTGTGCCACACACACTCCCCTGACACACACATGCCACTCCCACACATTCACTTATGATTTGGCATAAGGCACTCAAAGGCTGCAATTTCCCTCTAAATGTAGATTTTTTTGGAATCAAAATCATGTTCTTTAATTGCCTTTTATACTTGGTATCATGCTGAACATAAATTATTTTAAGTTGCAGCATAGACATGAATCCATTTACAGCACGGCATTTCAATCAAAATACTGAGGAAGACAGCATATGTGTGTCTGTGTATATATTTTGTGTATGGACATTTTTTCTAGTCTTTAAGATTTATCCAGTGTATCTTTTGGGTTTTTGGAGTAAAATTGGTGTGTTATTATTGATATCAGCAATATCTTCCATGATAGAAAAGTTGAGGTTTTATGAAGTTTTGAAAACTTTTGAAAAATAAATTTAATACAGTTTCTGATAATTTCTTTAAGATTTCAGAAAGTCAAGAGTGTACAGATGTTGGTCCTCAGGAGCTTCATTTACCTGGCCCATCACTGAAGAGGCAGAAATGGAAGACCAGGCTGAGGGAGGCTGGGAAAAGGGGTATCTGGAGGCTGAAGACAAAGACGATGAAGATGCCGAGGAAGAACAAGAACCTGAGGTGACGGCAGCTGGCAGTGAGTGTGGGTTTTTTACTTTACAGACACACCCTGTGGCATTCTTTTTGATATGGGAACTAACTTGTAAGAGAAACGCAGTTTCTCCATAGTTTTTCCAAAAGGATCTGATGTTCTCCTGGTAGTCTCAATTTGCACTGGCTGACACTTGAGGGAGCTCTTACAATGGTGCTAGTGCCACTTTTATGCTTTTGGAGTGCACGTTCAGGGCTGAAAAGCTCTGGAAGCAGGCATGTCAGTTCCTGCTCCAGGGAGCCTCATGCGTTAAATGACACCCATGGGTCACTGGATAAGGTCATTCAAAATATACCCTCTGGGGGTATCCAGTTGTCCATCAGCCTGGCAGATCTCTGCGTGGTGAGGAAGAGAGCTGCTTTCTATGCCCATTAGAAGAGCCAAATTGTTTTCCATGTGTAGAACTTTTAAAATTACAAATATCACCCACTGACTACATTCCTATTTCAATAGGGAGCAGAGGTATATGTGGGCATAGCATTGGCTGGGTGAATACGATTTCATACTTTCATATTCCAAAGCTACAGATAGTTTTTAAAGGTAATTATATGTTTAAAGAGAAGTGTCCAATCTTTTTTTTTTTTTTTTTTTTTTGAGATGGAGTTTCGCTCTGGTCACCCAGGCTGGAATGCAATGGCACGATATTGGCTCACTGCAACCTCCGCCTCCTGGGTTCAAGCGATTCTCTTGCCTCAGCCTCCCGAGTAGGTGGGATTACAGGCGCATGCCACCATGCTCAGCTAATTTTTGTATATTTAGTAGAGACAGGGTTTTGCCATGTTAGCCAGGCTGGTCTCGAACTCCTGACCTCAGGTGATCTGCCCGCTTTGGCCTCCCAAAATGCTGGGATTACAGGTGTGAGCCACCGTGCCCAGCTGAATCTTTTAAAACTTTGCTTTATTAGTATCTTTTGAGTGATTCGGGTATTTCAAATTAAAGTGTGTATTCAATCTGTACCCTAAACATTATGGCCAGTGATGCATTTGGTGTTGAAATTGTATCTATCAATAAGCTTGACACTTTATTAATCGCTAAATGCAGATTTTACTGTGTCCTATAGGCTTGCTATTAAACATTTTTCTTTGCTTTGCTTTAGGGATAGCTTGTAATTTTGCTTTCCATTCTTTTCTTGATCTCATGCTTATATAGTGCAGTTTATCTTAATTTCTGAGTAATTATGATTTCATGATCTTTTTTTTTTTCTTTTTTTTGAGACAGGGTCTCATTGTCACCCAGGCTGGAATGCACTGTCGTGATCTTGGCTCACTGCAACTTCCGCCTCCCGGGCTCAAAGGATCTTTCCACCTCATTCTCCCAAATAGCTGGGACTACAGGCATGCGCCACCACAGCCTGCCAATTTTTGTATTTATTGTAGAGATGGGGTTTTGCCATGTTGCCCTCTGGTCTCGAACTCCTGAGCTCAAGTGATCAACCCTCCTCGGCCTCCCAAAGGGCTGGGATTACAGGCATGAGCTACCACACCCAGCCAATCATGTTTTGTTGTGTATTTTAGTTGTATTGGATAATAATCTGAGGATGTGTTGCTTAAAATATCACCTTTTCGAATTAAGGTAGTTTGGGGGCTGCCTGAGTTCTCCAGGGATGCCATAACAAAGTTCCATAAGCTAGGGGGCTTCAACAGCAGAAATGGACTGTTTCTCGGTTCTGGAGGCCAGAAGTTAGAGATCGAGGTGTTGGCAGGGCAAGGTTCCTCCTGGGGGCTGTGAGGGAGAATCTATTCCAGGCCCTCCCCCAGCTTCCGGGACTTTGCTGGCCATCTTTGGTGTTCCTTGATCTGTGGCAGCCTCTCCCCAATCTCTGCCTTCATCTTCACACAGCCCACCCTAATGACCTCATTTTAACTTGATTACCTCTGTGAAGATCCCCAAATAAGGCTCCATTCTGAGATACTGGGGGTTTGGGCTGTAATATATCTTTTTTTAGGGGGAGGAGGGAGGCAGACACAATTCAATGGATAACAGAGGCCGAATACATAAATAACCGTAAAAAATGTTATAGACTCTGAAAAATGCATCTCCTTCAGAGATGCAGGCTTTTCTATGTATCCCTAAAATCTAGTTGACAATTGTACTATTCAATTTCCTTTACATTTTTACTTGTTTTTTTTTGTTGACTATATCTGTCTGATTTAATGACAATATATTAGAACATTCCATTGTAATTGCATTTTCTTGAAGTCTTCCTTCATGTCTAGTCATTTTTCTTTATGCATTTAGTTGCTGTGTGTTTGTGCTTACTGCATTACGACTGTATTAGAGCTCCAACACACATATACTCATGACACATATATACTGACAAATACTTGATACATATTATAGCCAGGCACTGTGGCTCATGCCTGTAATCCCAGCACTTTGGGAGGCTGAGACAGGCAGAACACTTGAGGCTAGGAGTTCGAGACCAGCCTGGTCAACATGGTGAAACCCTGTCTCTACTTAATGTAACAAAAATTAGCCGGCTGTGGTGGTGGGCCTGGGCAACACAGCAAGACTCGGTCTCAAAAAAGAAAAAAAAAAACCCCAAAAAACCACACCGAAAATACACATTATATCCACACTATGTATATGATATATATCATATCGTGTGTGTATGTGCGTGTGTGTGTGTGTGTGTGTGTGCGCGCGTAGAGAGAGAGAGAGATTTTAAGGAATCAGCTCACGTGACATGAAGGTTGGCACGTCACTGGAGACTCAGGGAAGAGTTTAGTTTGAGTCCAAAGGCTCAAGTTGGAGGCAGAATTCCTTCCTCTTTGGGTGACCTCAGTCATTTTCTCTTAAGCCCTTCAACTGATTGAATGAGGCCCGCCCACAGCATGGAGAACAATCTGCTGTACTCACTCTTCTCATTTAAATACTAATTTTATTTAAAAACACCCTCACAGCCACATCTAGACTGGTGTTTGACCAAAACTGGGTACTGTAGACTGGTCAGGTTGATGTATAAACTTTACCTTCCCAGTCACTATAGCATGGTCTGGTCTGGTCTTTGTTCTCTGGAATTTTCTTTGTGCGTAACACCCACGAATCTGTACTTGATCCTTATAGCCAGCCCAGCCAGCCCCTCTGTCGTCACTTATTTCAATTGAGCGCACACTTTGCGAGGTGGCTGCCCACCGCCCCTTCCTCTCTGAGGCCTCTGTTCTGTTGCAGGGGTTGTTTGGTCTTGCAGCCTTGCAATGAGCAGATGTTTGCAGAATGTAACCGACTCAAGTCTGGCCGCTTGCTGTTTGGAGGTGTGGTGAAAGGAAAGCAGTTTTTGTTCTTTTTTTTTTTGGCAGAATCTTATTCTGTCACCCAGGCTGGAGTGCAGTAGCACAATCTCGGCTCACTGCAACCTCCGCCTCCTGGGTTCAGGTGATTCTCCTTCCTCAGCCTCCTGAGTAGCTCGGATTATAGGCTTGCACCACCATGCCTGGCTAATTTTTGTATTTTTTGTAGAGACAGGGTTTCGCCATGTTGGATAGGCTGGCCTCAAACTCCTGACCTCAAGTGATCCACCCAACTTGGCCTCCCAAAGTGCTGCGATTACAGGCGTGAGCCACCACTCCTGGCTGAAAGCAGCTTTTACTCGAGTGCTAGCAGGTGGGAGAATGGCCAGGCTGGCCAGGCTCAAGCCTCAGAGGAACCATCTCAAGCCTTATGTGGGTGAGAGGGGTAAAAGGGAGCTTGGAATGGGAGACATGCAGGCGGGGCACTGGGCACAAGGTCTGTGTGCCTTGTTCCCTTGGCTATCTTGAGTCATGGTCCACCGGGACCACGGGCTGGCATCATCTCTACAATGGCCGGGTTGTAGACTGACCGCCTGGAATTTCACAGCTGGATTTCCACGCTTGGTTTGTCTCAAGATTAGCCCCCTGGAACTACTAGGTAAGCACAATATTAGGTAAGTGAGCAGTGCAAGGGAGTGTCTGGTGGGAAGGGAGGGAAACAAGGAGTTTCAAAGTACATTAAGGCTGAAAGCAAGAAAGGAAAGAAGAAGTTTCAAAATGCATTTTGTTTTTTGTTTTTTTTTTTGAGACGGAGTCTCGCTCAGTCGCCCAGGCTGGAGTGCAGTGGCGCGATCTCTGCTCACTGCAAGCTCCGCCTCCCGGGTTCACACCATTCTCCTGCCTCAGCCTCCCAAGTATCAAAATGCATTTGGAAGCTAACCTGCTTGGTCACAAGGATTCTTGCTTTCCTTCCCTGCTGGGTGAGTGGTGCTTGGCTGGGATGAGGATCCGCGGGCTGCCAGAGTCGCACAGGGAAGCTGGCCCACTCTGATCCGTTTCTGCTATTGCTGGTCCTTTCTGTTTGGAAGCTTCTGAGATGCTCCTGTTGTCTTGGGAGCTTGGGAATGTTTGTCAGGCAAAGCCCAGGTCCATGACAATCCGGTTTGGAGTGGAGCTCAGCTAGCCCTCCTGAGGTGGAGACGGGTCTTTGCCTCCTCTGGGAGGCCTTCGTCAGTCAAGGGCTGACCCATCTGTCCTCTGCCCCTGCTCCTCACTTCTTGTCTGCTGGCCAGCATCCTCCCAATTTCCATCTTTTTGTTTCTAGCTGGATTTGTAGAAGCAGCGGCAACCCCTTAAGTGGCGTGAGGTGTGATAGTCGCCACAGTCCCAGCGGAAGCTCCAGCCTCCTGGGTTGTCAGTCACCCAGGTACCTCCATGGGCCCAGCGCATTCCAGGTAGCTGGATGCCGATCCTCGCCCCGGGCCCCGGATCCATGGCCTTCACTCAGCCCCTCCCACCTCTGGACCCTGCTCCCCACCCTGGGCGCTCCACCCCTGCATGTACTGGGAAGACTGGAGGTCCTGCCAGCCCGGGGAGCCCTCTTCACAATGCGGGAAAGAAGGCAAAGGTGAGCTCAGCTGTAATGGGCATCACAGGCCGAAAAGGAAACCTCATCCTTTGCACAGTGCATGTCAGCTACCCTTTGATCTAGTCAGGCAGATGCCATCTCAAGATGTCCTGCTGCATGTCCTCATCCATCGTGAGTGCACCTGGTCAGCAGCTGGCCATTCTGCGCTAGTGACTTGCCTGTATCCAAAGGAAAAATGAAAGCTTTCTCTTGGTGGTTAGGCCTTGAAGCCAGGACCTAGGCTAAGCTCCCAGGAAGGCAGGGAGCTAGAGGGGCTAGCTTTATGTTTGCATTTCAAAGAGATGGGTCCAGGCCCTGCAGACACACCTCCCTGGGCCCTAAGGCTGGCGGGAGCTGTATTGAAAAGGTTTACAAAGTCGCCTTCCAACCTGGAAATCCAGCACGTGCAGCATTCCCCCTCCTGCCGGGGAACCCGGAAGCTCTGCAAAAGAACCCTTGGCCTTTCCCAGGTCCCCTGGGGCGGAGAGGAGGACTCAGCATTTGTGGTCCCCTCCCTCGAGGTCCAGGGCTGAAAGGGACCCAAGCCGTCGGGAGGGGGCCTCAGCCAGTGTGGTGACAGCCTGGGTGCCAGGCCTCATCCCCCAACTGCCCAACCCTGTGGCTGGCAGAAATGACCTCACAGCCTGGCCTCAGTTTCCTCATCTGTAAAATGGAAACAATACAGTGATCCTGGGAGGGTGGGTCATGCCTGGGGCCCGGCACATGGCACATGTGCAGTGCATGTCAGCTACGGTGACAGCTCCTGTTATGTCTGAGCCCTTGCACTTCTTGTCATGCCCTCCGAGCCCTATATGGCTGTCCCTGGCCCTGCCACCCTCATCCCTCCCCACTGCCCCTGGGAGGCCCACTGGCCTCCAGCCACACAGGCCTCAAACACACCAAGCCTGTTCCTGCCTGTGCTGGGTTGAAGGCAGCCCCCAAAAGATGTGTTCATGTCCTAATCTCTGCCCCCTTTTAGTGTGACCTTATTTGGAGAAAGGGTCTTTGCAGATGTAATTACATTAAAGATCTTGAGACAGGGTCATCCTGGATTACCAGGGTGTGTCCTAAATCCATTGACAAGTGTCCTTAGGAGAGACGCAGAGTGGAGGCACACAGTGGGAGGACGAGGCCACTTGAAGACTGAGGCCGGGATTGTGGCGATGCAGCCACAACCCAGGGAAGTCCGGGGCCACCATCAGCTGGAAAAGGAAAGGGAGGGGTCTTCTGCCTTTTCAACAATAAGAGAGTAAATTTCTGGTGTTTTAAGCCATCTGGTTTGTGGTGCCTTGCCCTGCCTTGCCCTGCCTTGCCCTGCCTGCCTTCCCTCCCTCCCTCCCTACTTCCCTCCCTCCCTCCTTCCCTTCCTCCCTCTCTTTTTCTCTCCCTCTCTCCTTTCTTTTTTTCTTTCTTTTTCCTTTTTTTGATGGAGTCTTGCTCTGTCGCCCAGGCTGGAGTGCAATGGCGCGATCTCAGCTCACTGCAACCTCTGCCTCCCGGCTTCAAGGGATTCTTCTGCCTCAGCCTCCTGAGTAGCTGGGACTTACAGGCACACACCACCATGCCCAGCTAATTTTTGTATTTTTAGTAGAGAGGGGTTTTTGCCATGTTGGCCAGGCTGGTCTCAAACTCCTGACCTAAAGTGATCCTCTGGCCTTGGCCTCCCAAAGTTCTGGGGATTACAGGCATGAGTCACCCCGTCCAGCCCAGTTTGTGGCACTTTGTTACGGCAGGAAACCAACACAGGAAATGACCCCACTGCCTCAGGGCCATTGCACTGGCTGTGTCTCCACCCGGACTACATTGCTTCTGACATCCACCTCAGCTGGGTCTCTGCTCGAGTGTCCCCTTCCCCAAGAGAGACCCTGTCTGACCGCCGCCTCGCTTCTACCCACACAGCAGGTGGCCCTCCAGTCACACTGTCTCTCCTTCCTCTTGGTGTATGTCCCTTCATTGGGAAAAAGGCTAGCTCTGTGAGGGCAGGACTTGGTCTTGCTCACTGCTCCCCAGCACCAGCCCAGGGGCTGGCATGGAGCAGTACCCCAGCGTGGATTCACTGAATGAGAGGATGGATGGAGGCTCTTTTCACCTTCATCACAACAGGGAGCTGTGGGTCCCCTCCATCTTTTTTTTTTTTTTTTTTTTTTTTTTTTTTGAGATGGAGTCTCACTCTGTTGCCCAGGCTGGAGGGCAGTGGCGTGATCTTGGCTCACTGAAACCTCCGTCTCCTGGGTTCAAGCGATTCTCCTGCCTCAGCTTCCCAAGTAGTTGGGACTACAGGCATGTGCCACCACACCCGGCTAATTTTTGTATTTTTAGTACAGACGGGGTTTCACCATGTTGGCCAGGCTGGTCTCGAACTCCTGACCTCAGGCAATTCACCTGCCTCAGCCTCCCAAAGTGCTGGGATTACAGACGTGAGCCACCACACCTGGCCCCCTCAGTCTTACAGAAAGGAAACGAGGGTGCATGGCATCCGGAGTGAGCAATTGTGGGTAAGGGATGGAAGAAAGTGCAGGTGGCAGGGCTCCAAGGCCCACAACCCCAGCACTCCTGAGAGTCTCACTAGCTGAGAACCTAGATGGTGCAGGGGCGGGGAGGGGGATGACCAAACGCTTTCCCAATTCCAAGGCAGGATTTAACTTTGGCTTCTTTCCTTTCGTACAATCTTTTCCAGAAAATCAAATGACTTTTACGTTTGGTTATGGCCAACTTATGGAATCATCCCCCCAAATGGGCAAAGTTAGGAAAATGGTAAAGGCGACTGGATTCCCTCTAGTTTGGGGGCAGAGTTCACACAGCTGCTCTCCCTGTTGGCTGGAGTGAGCAGCAATGCTGGAGTCCTGGAACTTGGGCATGAATCTGTCGCCGCTTCCTAGTGTTGAGTCTCCAGACAATTCCTTCCCATCTATAAGCCTCAGTTTTCACATCTGTAAGTGGTAGTCAGGATGCCGGCCAGTGGGAGGGGCTTGAGCAAGGCTGGCCTCCTCTCCCTCACCCCCAGCCTCCCAGGGCTCAGGCATAAAGAGCTGAGGGCCCTCGGGTTGATATCTAGGTGTGGGCAGGGCTGTGCCCCCTCCAGAGGCTCTGGGGGAGGGTCCTTCTGCCTCTTCCAGCTTCTGGTGGCCCCGGGTGTTCCTTGGCTCGTGGCCTCATCACTTCTATCCCTGTCTCTGTCTTCACATGGCCTTCTCCCTGTGTGTCTGTTCCTTTGCATGGCATTCTCCTCTCTTTGCAAGGACAGCAGCCATATTGGATTAAGGGTGCGCCCTACTCCGGTATGACCTGATTTTAAATATTTACATCGGCAATGACCCTACTTCCAAATATGCTCACATTCTGAAGTACTGGGGGTTAGGACTTCAACCTACCTTTTTGGGGGATACAATTGGACTCATAACACCACCCAATCTGCATCCTAACCTTTTTCTCTGGGGATAAGACCCCAACTCTGTTCAAGGCATCAGTCGGCTCAGCCCCAGGTGACAGGTCATGAAAATCCATCCCATTTCCAACTTTCTCAGCCTCTCTTGAGGTTAGGGGTGGCCACGTGATCCAGTTCTGGCTCCTGAGATCTAAGTGGAAGTCTGCCAGGCAAGTTTCTGGGAAAACTGTTGCTTCCTTGATAAAAGAGGACAGAGTGTCTGTGTCTGCCCCTTCCTCTTTCTGTCTAATGCATATGTGATGGCTGGAGCTTCAGCAGCCATTTTATGATCACGCAGCAAAGCCAAGCAAATCAGAAAGATGCTGGGTACTGTCAAAAGCTCTGCTGCTGAACTGATGCCAGAAAGCTACCCCAGAGTCCTTAGGTGAGAAAACAAAGCATCTAATTCCTTAATCCACCATAGTCAGGTTTTCTACTACTTGTGGCCACTTTCCTGATACACTGTGTTTGTTTCTTCCTGCATCCCATTCCCATAACCAGAGGAGACCCTGTGATCTGAGTGTTCAGTCACTGCAGTCAAGCTGCTCTCCTTCTCACCTGTGCTTTTTCCTCTTTCCTTCTTTGTCCTTCTTTACCTCCTCTCACCTTGTTCTCATGCAACCACCTAGAATACATTATATAGTAGGTGAGGAACATTTTCATTGAAAAAAATGAAAAAAATTTAATTCTTACTTTCTTATTTTGATTTGATTTGAGCTCTCACAGTTCTGGAGGCTAAAACTCTAACGTCAGGGTGCCAGCAGATCTGGTTCTTGGTGAGGTTCTGTCAGAAGCCCTTTCCAGAAAATGGTACTTAAAAAATCTTGGAGCCTGGGCAACATAATGAGACCTCATCTCTATAAAAAAAAAATTAAAAAATTAGCCAGGTGGCCAGGCGAGGTGGCTCACGCCTGTAATCCCAGAACTTTGGGAGGCTGAGGCAGGTGGATCACATCAGGTCGGGAGTTTGAGACCAGCCTGATCAATATGGCGAAATCCCATCTCTACTAAAAATACAAAATTAGCCGGGTATGGTGGCAGGTACCTGTAGTCCCAGCTACACAGGAGGCTGAGGCAGGAGAATTGCTTGAACCCAAGAGGTGGAGGTTGCAATGAGCCAAGATCGCACCACTGCACTCCAGCCTGGGTGACAGAGCGAGACTCATCTAAAAAGAAAATTAGCCAGATATGGTGGCACATGCCTGTAGTCCCAGCTACTTAGGAGGTGAAGGTGGAGGCAGGAGGATCGCTTGAGGCCAGGAGGGCAAGACTGCACTGAGCCATGACTAAACCACTGCACTCCAGTCTAGGCAACAGAGCAAGACTCTATCTCAAAAAAAAAAAAAAAAAAAATTGGACACAGCTAAAAAATCTCGGACACACGGACACACATAATATAAAACACAACTCCCGGCTGGGCACGGTGGCTCACGCCTGTAATCCCAGCACTTTGGGAGGCCAAGGTGGGCAGATCACAAGGTCAGGAGATTGAGACCATCCTGGCTGATATGGTGAAACCCCAGCTCTACTAAAAAAAAAAAAATACAAAAATTAGCTGGGCATGGCAGTGTGTGCCTGTAATCCCAGCTACCCGGGAGGCTGAGGCAGGAGAATCGCTTGAACCTGGGAGGTGGAGGTTGCAGTGAGCCGAGATCGCACCACTGTACTCCAGCCTGGCGACAAAGCTGGACTTTGTCAAAAACAAAAACAAAACGAAACAAGACAAACAAACAAACAAACAAAAAAAACCTCTGGCCAGGCGTGGTGGCTTACTTCTTTAATCCCAGCACTCTGGGAAGCTAAGGCGGGCAGATCACCTGAGGCCAGGAGTTCAAGACCAGCCTGGCCAACATGGCAAAACACCGTCTCTACTAAAAATACAAAAATTAGTTGGATGTGGTGGCGGGCACCTGTAATCCCAGCTACTGAGGAGGCTGAGGCATGAGAATCGCTTGAACCCAGGAGGTGGAGGTTGCAGTGAGCCAAGATCACACCACTGCACTCCAGCTTGAGGGATAGAGCGAGACTCTGTTTCCAAAACAAACAAACAAACAAACAAACAAACAAACAAACGGACAAAGAAACAAAAAATAGCTCTGTCTTATATTATGGTCAAGGCTGCTGTCAAATATGGGCTGGGCTAAACAAAAACATCATAGGAACAAAAAAATACACCTAATTCTGTCATACTCATCCTCATATCGCAGCACACAGTTAAATGTTCAGTCTATATCTGTTAGATAAATGAAGGACTAAATGAGAATGCAGGGTTACTAGGAATGGTTGAAGCAATACCCATAAACTCAATAACCATGTGTAGGGATCTACTAATTATTTAATCCACTCTAGTAGGTTCTGTAGCAACCCATATCCAAGGTCTAAACATTGAAACTACAACCCATTGTTGAGAGAAATTAAAGAATGCTCCCAACATGGAGAGACACATCATGTCCATTGATTGAAAGGCTTAATATTGTTAAAGATATCAATCCTCCCTCAAATGATTTATAGATTCAATGCAATCCAATCAAAACCCCAGTAGGCTTTTCCCCCCCATAGAAATTGGCAAGGCATTCTAAAACTCATGTGAAAGTGTGACAAACTTTGAAAAGACAAAACAATTTTGAAAATGAAGAACAGCATTGGAGAACTCACATTACCTGATTTCAAGACGTGTAACAAAGCTACAGTAGTCAAGAGAGTGTGGCATTGGCATCGAGATAGACATTGTCTCAGTTTGCTCGGGGTGCCATAACAAAATACCACAGACTGGGTGGCTTAAACAACAGACATTTATTTCTCACAGTTCTGGAGGCTAAAAGTCTAAGGTCAAGGTGCCAGCAGATTTGATTCTTGGTAATAGTTCTCTTTGGCTTGGACACAGCTGCCTTCTTGCTGTATCCTCACACAGGGTGGAGAAAGGAAGCTCTAGTGTCTCTTCCTCTTGTTGTTGGGAACCAATCCCATCATGAGGGTCCCACCCTCATGACCTCATCTAAACCTAATCAGCTCCCAAAGGCCCCAACTCCTAATGCCATGTGATATGGTTTGGCTGTGTTCCCACCCAAATCTCATCTCGAATTGTGGCTCCCACAATATCCACGTGTCGTATGAGGGACCCAGTGGGAGGTAACTGAATCATGGGGACGGGTCTTTCCTGTGCTGTTCTTGTGACGGTATGTCTCACAAGATCTGATGGTTTTATAATGGGCAGTTCCCCTGCACAAGTTCTCTCTTCCCTGCCACCATGTAAGATGTGACTTTGCTACTCCTTGCCTCCCACCATGATTGTGAGGCCTCCCTCACCACGTGGCCCTGTGAGTCAATTAAACTTCTTTTTCTTTATAAGTTACCCAGTCTTGATATGTCTTTACTAGCAGCGTGAAAATGGATTAATACACCATCCCACTGGGGATCAGGGCTTCCACATATGAATTTTCAGGGGGCACAAACATTCAGTCCATAGTGCTGACTGATGAGGTACCATGAAGAGTCCAGAAGTGGACTCACACACATGTGGCCAACTGATTTTCCACAAAGGGGCTAAGGTAACTCAACCGGAGAAAAGATAATCTTTTCAACAAATTGTGCTAGAAAAACTGGATATCCATATATAAAAAAGGAATTGTGAATTTGCCTCACACCACACACAAAATGGATCATAGACCTAAATGTAAGAGCTAAGATTATACAACTTCTATAAGGAAACAGGTCTATGTTTTTATAAGAAGACACTGGATAAAGACTTAGTGACTTGAGTTTTGCAAAGATTTCTTAACTATGACACAAAAAGCACAAGCTATAAAATTTAAAAGTCCATACCTTAGACTCCATCGACATAATGCAACTTCTGCTCTTTAAAATGCACTGTTATGCAAATGGAAAGGCAAGCCAGAGTTTGGAAGAAAAATATTGCAAAATACATATCTGACAAAGGACTTGTGTCTAGAGCTCTTACAAATTAATAAGAAGACAAACAACCTCATTTAAAAATGGGCAAAATACTTGAACAGATACTTCCTCAAAGAAGACATATGAATGGCCAATGGACACATGAAAAGATGCTCAACATCATTAGTTATCAGGGAAATGCAAATCAAAACTACAATGAAATACCACCCCACACCCACTGGGATGACTATAATGAAAAGACAGACAATAACAAGTGTTAGTGTATTAGTCTGTTCTTGCATTACTATGAAGAAATACCTGAGATTCGGTAATTTATAAAGAAAAGAGGTTTAATTGGCTCATGGTTTTTCAGGCTGTACAGGAAGCATGGCAGCATCTGCTTCTGGGGAAGCCTCAGGGGCTTTTACTCACGGTGGAATGCAAAGCAGGAGCAGGCACATCACGCTGCCAGAGCAGGAGCAAGAGAGAGAAGGGGGAAGTGCCACATGCCTTTAAAGGACCATCTCTTGGGAGAACTCAATCACTATCATGAGGACAACACCAAGAGGATGGTACTAAACCATTCGTGAGAACCCTGCCCCCATGATTCAGTAACCTCCCACCAGGCCCCACCTCCAACATTGGAGATTACAATTCAGCGTGAGATTTGGGCGGGGTCACAGATCCAAACTATATCAGTTGGTGAGGATATGGAGAAATTGAAACGCTTGTACACTGCTGGTGGGAACATAAGATGGTGCAGCTGCTATGGAAAAACTTGGCAGTTCCTCACACAGTTAAACAGAGTTACCACATGACCCAACAATTCCACTCCTAGCCGTATATCCAAGAGAAATGAAAACATATGTCCACGCAGAAACTGGTACACAAATGTTCACAGCAGCTTTATTTGTCATGGCCAAAACCTGGTAACAACCCAAATGTCCATCAACAGGTATTCAACAGGTACTGTGGTCCACCCATACAATGGGATCCTACCAACAATAAAAAAATGAAGTATTGATATGCACAAAAACACCTGATGAAAAAATAATTGTGCTGAGTGAAAGAGGCCAGACATACACTGTATGAGTCCATTTCTATGGAATTCTAGAAAATAGAAATTAATCTATAGTGACAGCAAGCCAAGCAGTGGCGGTGGGGATGGGGGACAGTGAGGAGCAGGAAAGAGGGGTTGCTGGAGGCGCAAGGCCACTTTTGGGAGTGGCGGATCAATTCACTGTCTCGATTATGGGGGAGGTTTCATGGGTGTCCACACATGCCAAAAACCCTCCAACTGTACACTTTAAAGACGTGCAGTTTCTTGTATGCCCATTATACCTTCATAATGCTGTCAAAGAAAGATTAAACAATCATTGACCTTCAGGTCTGCAGCAGGCCTCCATTTCCCACATGAATATTCCCCGGCGGTGGAGAAGGCTCTAGTTTGGCCTTCCTGAACACAAAAGGAGGGCACTGCGCTCCTCTCAAAAGTCCAAGGCCTTCAATTAAAGGTAAATAAGAATCTGCAGAGCAGCTGTCCAGAACTCCTGGAGGACCCCTGTTTTGTGAAGACAGTGATAGATGCACTGGGGCTGGCATCAGATGGAACCAGCTGCGAGTCCCATGGCAAGTGGGAGCCCCTGAGACACGTGGCTGGAGCCCTTGTGTCAAAGACGTCCCCTCTCATGTTGCCTCAGCCTCATCATGCCCCCAGCCCAACACCTCATGGGCATCACAACCATCGAGATGCCTACAGTTATAAAATTTGTGGTGGTCAGTGTGTAAATTCAAACCCTGTGGTAGTCATAATTTACATTAACTACCCTTTGTCATTCTTAGAATAATTCTTTCATGTTTTGGAAAATTGCTCCTCATCAGGATCCTGTTACAGCCCAAACTTTTGTATATGGCATCCCAGACTCTCCACACTCTGGTTCTAATTGACCCTTTAGCCCATACATGTCCTACCGAAACCTCTCTGCCCTTCTAAGCTTGCCTGAACACACCTCATACTTTCCCTTCTTCCCTGCCTGTCCCAACCCAAGCACTTCCCAGCCAAGGACTCCCTTCCTTTCCCTCTACCTCCACTTCCTGTCTCCAGAGCTGCCCTTGCAACTACCCTGGCAAGTGTGGGAGCTGCCATGTTGCCTGAAGTCTGGGAACAGAAGTGACTGGAAAGAACACACAGCTGTGTTCTCAGGAGACTGATGTGGCACTTTGCTGGGGAACACAGGGGACCAGGTCCAGCCTCCCTTCCCTCTGGTCTCAGAGTCATGGCGTCTGAGTGGCCTCCGGTGGCTGCCTGTGGTCCCAGTCAGAGGAGCCTGCACCCCTGGGCTGACCCGAGGCAGGTCACCCACAAGGTCTTTCTGTCTTACCTTCACAGGGACCCCCCAAGGAACACCCAAAGCCCAGCTCCGGCCATTCCCCACAATCTCAGGCTTACAGCCTTTCCTGTAACCTTGAACCCAACGTCTATCCATGTAGTTTAAACCCTCAGAATGGCCTCTCTACACTAGAGGGCTCATTTCCAGGCCAGTACTCATAGATCTTCCTTATCTGCAACCAAAGTAAATGGGAACAATTCCATTTCACAACGAATCCAGCCAGGACAAGTTGCCAGTTACATGGAGACACTGCCAGAGCATTTATGTGGCTCTTGAAGCATTCACAGTTTCAAAGGGCAAAAGCCCAAAGGCAAATGGGTCCCAGGTTGGCATCCAGGAAAGTTCTTGGGTGGCAGGGTAGAGGAAGCCTTGGAAAACAGGCAAGACTTTCCCCATAGTTTTAAGCTTTTGCATTCTAGCTGCCCATCACAAAGCAAGCGTGGGCTATACCCTCCTAGTTCCCCACACAGCAAGAGGGAGGGAGCCCAATTTCAAGGCACCATTGAAGGAAAAACACAAATGTCCTTTTCGAACATTCTGACTTTGATTCCATGTGAAACCCGTTCAGCTCACGTGGCACACCTAACTGCCACACCCAAAAGAAAATGATAGCAATGACTGCCTTGCAGTGAGAATGTCATTAAGGGGAGCTAAATTAGACTAAGCAATAATAAAAGGCTGCACTATTTTAAATGCCATTTATCTAAGTAAGCACTGGGGACCCTGGAACTTTTCCCGGCACTCCAAAGTCACAGTGCAAGTGCCCAGCATCTCTCCTGGCAACTTCACTTTCTGCTGAAAACTCCTGTACCTTGTCCTGCCTGTATCTAGTCAGTTTTGGGCGTAGGTCCTGAGGTGAAAAAAAAGGAGCTTCCGTTAAAAACAGAGTTCACTTATGCATCAGAACCAACGGCATGACAAGATACGAAGGAGTCGACTCTTCTTTAGTGAAAGCTACTGTCTGGCTTGTAGGAACGAAATCATTTACCTCCTAGAACAACGGAAATGGATATCAGAGTGCGTGGATCTGTTTCTTTCCTGGTTCAGTTGAATGAAGCAAGACTAGAGCCCAACTGCATGGCCTCCTGCCACAGGCACCTACTCTGCACGAGCATTGCATTCCCGGACCCATGCCAGCCCTTGCAAAGACTGTCTGCACAGCAGAAAAACCCAGACTTCCCAATGGCCTCATCAGGGACTTCAAATACACCATTCCTAATACTTCTTTTTCTGGAAAACCCAAAGTCATAGATGCTTCGGATTGCCTCAAGGCAAGGCTGGAGCCGACGATGGTCCCAAGCCTGAGTCTGAGGTGCTAGGACTGCAAGACCCATTTCACTCATGCTTACTGATTACCAGCACCGGGCTTGGCATCAAGGACATGGGGACAGGCATGACACACACTTGTGGGCTTATGAGACTGGCTTGCAGACAAGAACGCAATCACAGGATGGGGGATAGGGACCCACTGAAGGAGGCTACGGTATAAGTGCAACTTACAAGAACTCTAGAAGTTTTCATAAAACTATATATATCGTGTGTGTGTGTGTGTGTGTGTGTGTGTGTGTGTGTGTGTATAACATTTCTGGAGTTGTCCTAGTGACTGGCACTCCAAGCAGCATTCTCCGAGGGAAGCCTGTATGTTCGGGTCTTCCCACACTCTCCTGATGGGAGCCAGCTGTCTTTGAACCTCCCCCCCCACCACGCCTACCACCCACCTGCCCTCAGGCCTTGTGGATTACAAACCCCCTCTCCCCTGGGAGGGGACAGGGCTGGAAGGAGGTGGCCACTGACCAGGACACTGGGCTGAGAGCACCAAGGGGCAGAGCTCCTGAGTCCAGCTCTGGGGACAGCACTGGGGGACTAGGATAAGGCCTGCCAGCAGCTGCCTCTGCCAGCCGCGAGACTTTTCCTTGAGAATTCCCCTTGGCTTTCAGTAAAGTGCCATTTGAAGGGTCTGCCCTGTTTCTGCAGGGCTAAGGGGAAGAGGGGTGGACTGTTATCATTGTAGGGAGAAGAGGGGCCAGGCTTGCCACCACACTCATCTGGGGGCAGGCCTGGGGTGGCCCCCTTTCTCCTGCCTGAGGTCTTCTCAGAGGGCTGGGGGGACTCTTATTTAGGGAGTGAATCCCTGATACTCTGATATGGCAAAATCTCTATTTTCAATGTACATTACCCCTGAATACAAAAACAAGCAAAGCAACGGAACGTCCAATATTCTACAAAATGTCACGCAAAAGACATTTGATGAAAGATTCGTTCCTGGGCTTGCTCTGTTGCCTAAGTGCAAATTCCTAACCCGTCTGGCTTTCCTCCTAATCGTCACCAGCCGCAAGAGAGCTGCCTGATGGGGAGGAGCAGGTAAGTGCGAAGCTTTAGGCACTGGTGGTGGGGCGGGGCAGGGGGACAGGGGACAGAGAGGCCAGGGTGGCCTTTGCTGGTGGGGTCTGGGGAGCAGAAGGCAGTGGGCGGGCAGGGGGGAAAGCAAAGCCAGCAGGCCTGGGCTAGCCATTCCCAGAACCACTGGTGCTCAGGGATGATGGGGCCTGGGCGCTGCTCCTCCTCGCAGAAGCAGCTGGGGGCACCCAGACAAGGCGGGAGTTTTCCGGCACAGCCCCCCATCCTATGCCAACATTCAGGGAGCCTCTTGCCTCTGTGCTAACTTCAGCGCCTCCCCCACCTGCAATATAAGCGCTTAAAGGATTAAAGTGCTTTCAGTATCTTCTACTTGGGAACACTAACAACTCTTAGGGCGAGGGAACGACCCCCAGGGAGGAAATGCACCACTCTTCTGTAACTCAAAGCCAGTGTGCCCCCTGCTGGCTGGCCTCACTGGCCTCACGCGGCCTCCTCCCTACCCGCAGCAGGCGATTCTGATGCAAATCCGAGGGATGGTTCACGCATCCCCTCCACACACGCCTGTGCACACACGATAGTACCTGTGGCTCGGGGACGAGTGGCCCAGGTGCCGTCTCTATGCCTCAGTTGCAAGGCCCAGGGCTCAGGAGGGAGTAGAGGGCCTCCATTCCCAGCCCGCACTGCCGTCGATGGAGGAGCCAGGGCAGGCGGCAGTCCTCGGTTCTGAGTCCTTCCTGCGTTTCTCAGCCTCAGGGTGAGGCTCTGCCTGGGGTCTTCTGATGGCCAAAGAGGTCAGGGCTGTGGCCGCAATCGAGGCCCTGGGAGGGCAGTCTTCCCACCTGAAGAGGGCTGAGCCTCGACGTCCTCTGGAAGGCCCCCCACGCAGACCCGCCGCGCCCTGGGTGCGCTGGTGGGGAGTCAGCGGCGGCTGGGCCTGGAAGGCCTGGCGGCCGCGCTCGGCCGCGGAGGGCTGGTGGCCGCCACCGTGCTCCCAGGGCCGGTGCTCCCAGGGCCCGCTCGCCGCCGCGCCGTCTCCGCCTTCGCAGGGCGCCTGGCGCCGTGCACTGCCTGGTGCTTGAATAGGTTGGCGCGCCGGCCGAAGGCCTTGCCGCAGTCGCTGCACTCGTAGGGCTTCTCACCGCTGTGCACGCGCCGGTGCTGGCTGAGGCCCGAACGGCCACGGAAGGCCTTGCCGCACTCGCGGCACGCGAAGGGCCGCTCGCCGCTGTGGCTGCGCTGGTGGTGGATGAGCTGCGAGACGCCCTTGAAGGCCTTGGCGCACTGGCCGCAGGCGTAGGGCTTCTCGCCGCGGTGCGTGCGCTGGTGCTCGATGAGGTTGGAGCTGCGGCTGAAGGCCTTGCCGCACTCCGGGCACGCGTAGGGCCGCTCGCCGCTGTGCACGCGCGCGTGCTCCAGGAGCGCGAAGCTGCGGCGGAACAGTTTGCCGCAGTCGCCGCAGGCGAAGGGCCGTTCGCCGCTGTGGATGACCTGGTGCTTGATGAGGTTGGAGCTGCGCGTGAAGGTCTTGCTGCACTCGGGGCAGGCGTAGGGCTTCTCGCCGCTGTGGATGCGCTGGTGCTCCAGGAGCGCGAAGCTGCGGCGAAACAGTTTGCCGCACTCGGGGCACGCGTAAGGCTTCTCGCCGCTGTGGATGATGCGGTGCTTGATGAGGTTGGAGCTACGGCTGAAGGTCTTGCCGCACTGCTGGCACAGGTACCGCTTCTCCGCGCCTTTGGGGCCCTGCGGCCCCGCGGCCAAGCTCTGCCCCAAGCCCTGGGCACCTCTCTGGAGCACAGACGACCTCGCCGCCTGCCCCTCCTTGCCACCTTGTGGATCGGCCCCGGGGAGTTGTCGTCCAGAATGCTTCTGCGTTGAAGTCGACGTCTTGCTCTGTGTTCTGTCACCTGGAAAGACAGAGCACCAGGCAGTGTCACCCTCATGCCAAGTCAGAGAGATGAACGAGCAGGAGGTGAGAACATAGGGGGATGGAGCAAGGTGACCACAGAACAGAAAGCCATCACACAGGCAGACAGGAGAGATGAAGGCGGCGGGGAATGGGCTGGAGATAGCGGGGCTTCGGTGACACCTGGAGATTGACATCTGCTTCCAAAGAGGATTTCCCACCCAAAGCGGCAGGGTACCCTCCCCCGCCTCCTTTGCCACTGCTATTTCTTTCCCCCCCGATGGGGAGCTGGTTGAGCACCGCTCACTCACCTATGTGCAATCCTGCGGTGGCCCAGGTTCTGGGGATGTCTGCTACCCAAGGTCCTTCCCCTCGTTCCAATTGGGAGATCAGGTGAGGCTTGGAGAAGGAAAATCCTGGGCGTGGAATATGAAGCAGGTCAGGACCACTATGGCTAAGGGCAGGGTCGCTCCTGAACTCAGGCAATTCTCAATATCTTCAGGTAACAGAGAATAAAGAACTCTCTAAAAAGCACTACTGGGAAGGCTCAGAGAAAGGGCCGAGTCCCTCTACGAGGGCAAGGGCTCCTGCACGTCCAGGGCCAGGTGGGCACGGAGATCTTCAGTAGCTGGCGGTTTGGGCCATGAGGACAACTGTGTTTGTCACCTGGCCTGCAGGGAGGCTGAAAAGCTCATGAGAACTCAGGGATGTGTGTGGGCACCCTGAGGGACAGAAGAAGGGCTTGCAAGCCCCAGGGAGTACTGGGAGGCTGACAGCCATGTGCCCCGAAAGCTGAATTGCCCTGTTTCATCATCCAACTCCACTGAGGATCCCAGACCCCTCCCTGGAACCCCAGGTCTGCCTGGTGAGTGTCAGAAGGAATCCAGGGGATGAAGCTGCTTTCCCTCTATGGGGCTAGATTACAGAGGCAAAATCTGTGGAGTCAGACCCCCACAACCCCAAAGGCAGCAGGGTGCAATGTTGAAGACCCTCTGGATTTCCCCTCCAGCAGCAAGGGGAAGTGGAGTGTTTCCATTTCCACTGGGAAGTGGAGTGTCTGAGCTTAGCTGCAGCAGCCAACCTTGCTGGGCACACCGGGGGAAAGGCCAGAGGCCCGGCCGCACTCTGTTTCACGCATGCATCTCTCATCAGCTGTGTGAGGTGGGGGCAAGTCCCTGGCACCCTCGGAGGTTCTGCACCCCACCTGAAAACCTTCCTGAGTGCTCCGGCCCCCATCCGTCTAGCCTGTGAATCCTGCTTTTGCCCTTTAATTGGCAAAATTGCTGCCCCTTCCGGCAGTGGGTGTGCACTGGCATGGAAGGGGGACAGCAGCGTGCTCCAAGCTGCCCCAGCTCCTCCCGGGACTTCTCAAGGCTTGAAATCCAAGTCTACACTTCGTGGGACCTCCCTGGTCAATGGAAGGAAAAGACGCTGCCAAATTTTATAAAGTGGAACGGATGCAAAATGCAGCCGTCATAGAAACGAATTAAATCTAAAAGAGTGCACATAAATATTCCAGTAGAATTTGCATCTCTCTTTTGAGTAGAAAGACCTTTAGTCGATCCACGATTTTATACACAAGATAAGTCTGGTTCTGAAACTTGCAGGCCAACGCATTTACCTAAAACATTTACAGGTCCAGGCCACTTAGCTAAAAACCATCCTAATGAGATGGCGGCTGGCCTGCAATGGATTCCTGGTATTACTGGTCTGATGGAGAAATGCATTTATTCTTGGGCTCATAGCAACCAACAAACAGGAATCTCGGAAATAAACTGAGCCCAGAGACAGAGTAGGTGGGACTGGGTGTGTGTATGTCGTGGAGGGATCACTTACCCAGTGACACCAAATGGCTATAGTTCTCCAGCATCACCCGCTTGTAGAGGACCTTTTGTCTGAGGTCCAGAAGCTTCCATTCTGTCTTTGTGAAGTACACGGACACATCCTCAAAAGATACTGGCACCTAAAATAAGGCATTCTTGTGGCCACCGGGGAATTCAACCCCCTGGGCCCCTGGAGGAGCTTACAGAAACAAAACGTGGGGTGGGGGGAGCCCTGGAAGGCTCAGCAGGTGGAAAGACTCAGGTTGCACGAGTTGTAAGACAGAAAAACAGGCCGCACAGCTGACAGAGGCAGGAAGCCCAGATTGTGCGCCTCAGGAAAGGAAAACGATGCTAAGGGCAGCCTGAGCTCAGCCCAGCTGGAGAGGCCTGGGCATGAGGAGGCAGCAGACGGGGGCTGCCAGGGGGAGAGGCCAGGGAGAGGGGCCACCACTCACCTTGGGTCTCGTGGTCAGGAGAATGGCTGCCATCACCAGGGTGCAGAGGAGCTAAGGGAAATGCAAAGAGCCCCCTGTGAGCCCAGGCCAGCCTGGAGCAGCCAATCTGCGACCTGCTTGAAGACCCTGCTTAGTTTTTCTTGTGAAATAAGCACAGCGGCCGCCTGTGGTGTTCTCACTCCTGCAGCTTCACCAAGGGCCCCTCACCATCAGACCTTCTGTATGGCTTCCTGGGGTGGCCATAACAAGTACTACAAATCGGGGCCTTCAAGCAACACACAATTTTCTCTCCCGGTTCTGGAGGCCAGAAGTCCGAGATCCAGGTGCTGGCAGGCCCCCGCTCCACTGAAGCCCCTTTCTCGCCTCTTTTGGCTTCTGGTGGTTTCCAGCAATCCTTCTCGGCCTCTGTCTTCGTGTGGCCGTCCTCTCTCTGTGTGTGTCTGTGTCCCAATTTCCCTGGTCTGTTGTGAATGCCAGTCACTGGATTAGGGCCCACCCTGCTCCTACAGTATGACCTCATCTTACCTTGATTACAGCTGCAAAGACTCTTTTTCCAAATGAGGTCACAGTCACAGATACCAGGAGTTGAGACTTCAATATGTCTTTTTGGGGGGCACCATTCAAACCCAGGACACTTTCTGCAACTGAGCTGCCATGCTCACTTCCCATACTGGTGCTCGCCTGACCAGGCTTTCGAGGGAGCCCGTTCCTTCTTTCCTTTCTTTTCTTCTTTTGCTGCTTTTCTTAGCTCTCTCCCCACGTGGCCAGCGTCCCCTGACCCCAATTTTCCAGCCATTCCTGGAAGCTCCACTGCCAATCCCCTTCCCTCAGGTCGGGATTCTTAAGGAAACTCCAAATGCACATGTACGACCTCCCTTTGCAAGATGAAGAGAAGAGAGGTGAGGGCAGTGCAGAATCAAGGGGGACCTACAGTAGTGGGGGTGCTCTCTGAAGGGGTGATATTCAGGCAGAGAGCTGGAGGCTGCAAGTGGCAAAGAGAGTAGCCAGCCAATGGCACAGCACATACCCTGGCCCTCAGATGGTCCTGCATTTGGCATTCGTGGTGCTGAAAATTAGGGAACAGGCGCAGAGGATGACACCATGTGTGACCCTGGAGGGACAGTAGGAAGTGGAGTTTCAGGCTAAGAGTAGGGAACATGAAATTGACAAAGTGGACAAAATGCATCTCGGCCTCAGGACTTCTCCACATCAGTTCTCAATGCCAGATGACAGTCAGTGCTGTGGGTTGGATATCTGAGTCTCCAAACGTCACGTTGCAATTTGATCCCCAATGTTGGAGGTGGGGCCTCATGGGAGTTGTTTGGGTCATGGGGGTGAGTCCCTCATGAACAGATTAATGCCCTCCCTCAGGGGTGAGTGAGTCCTTGCCCTGTGAGAGCTGGTTGTTAAAAAGAGCCTGGTTCCTCCCCTCATCTTGTGTCCCCTCTGGCCATGTGGTCTCTGCACATGTCGTGCGCCACCAGCTCCCCTTCGACTCCCACCCTGAATGGAAGCAGCTTGAGGCTCTCGCTAGATGCAGACGCCCAGTCTTGAACTTTCCAGCCAGCAAAATCCTGAGCTAAAGAAACCTTTTCTCTTTATAAATTACCCAGCCTCTGGTATTCCTGTACAGCAACACAGGAGGACTAGGACTGGGGATAAAAGATTGTTCCTTTCTCAGCACACGCCCCCACCAGCTACTTCCTGGTTTCTCTGCTTCTCTGCCTGGGATTTCGATTTTGTTGGTCTCCAAGCTTTTATTGATGTTCCAGTGGGTGACTACAGTTTGCTCGTGCCAACAACGCCACAGGAGAGAGGGAGAGGGGACAGGGTCCCAGGAGCATAGAGGACAGCCATAGTATTTGCTTGGCGTTTAAATTGCTCCAAAGTCCCTTATCATCCATGAAGACCTGCCAGCCAACATTGGTCCAAGATACATAAGCTGATGTTCTGAATCTCTGAGGGTGGAATGGATGCTAAACCATTAGGTTAAAGACTTGAGAGAGAAAGGGGCATCACATATCAAAATGCCATCCTGTGATTATTTGAGGGCTGCAAGAGAGTAATCTAACCTAGCAGTGGGACATAGGGTGGGACAGTCCTGCTGCCAGGATGCAGTAGGAAGGTATCCTACCAAAGCCATATGACTGGATTTGAACGCAGCCTTGGCACTCAATGTCCAGTGTCCAGAGGCCCTTGGGAATAGATGACACCACAAGGAAGCAACCTGCCCGACCCAGAAAGTGGGCTGTTCCATAGAGCAACGGGGCCAGTATCCTCTGCAAATCAGTGTCATGGGGGGAGAAAGGAGACTGGGGAGAGAGGCTGTTCTGGATGAAAAGAGATTTAAGGGGCCCAACACCCAACTGCAAGAGGGGTCGTCAATGAGATGCTGGCGTAAATGAGAGAGTCGTCAAAGGCATCAGGGATCATTGGGAGGGGGTGACTATGGGGTGGCCCTCGGAAGAAAGTAGGGGATCATTACTGCTCATGTGTTGGATGGATAGTGGCACTGGGTCATGGAAGAAAATGTCCCTTTTAAAGAAATGCATATTGAAGCATCTGGGGGAGGGAATGGCATGCAACTTTCTTTAAAACCTTTCACAAAGAGAAAAAGAGAAAAGCTGACCCAAAAAAGGCAAGATGGTGATTAAAAAGAAAAAAAAAAAACTATGGAAAACAGACTGGTGGCTTGTCAATGAGTTAAACATAGTTATCATATGACCCGGCAATTCCACTTCTGGGTATATACCCCCAAAGAATTGAAAACAGGTGGTTCACACAAACCCCTGTGCACCCGTGTTCACAGCAGCATTAATCACTACAGCCGAAAGGTGGAAGCAGCCCAAATGTCCATCGACGGATGGATGGACCAACACCATGAGTCTATATATACAATGGAAAAGTATTTGGCCATAGAAAGAAAGGAAATTCTGACACATGCTACCATGTGGATGAACCCTGAGGACACTGCTCAGTGAAAGAAGCCAGATGCAGACTTGAAAGGTCACATATTGTATGATTCCATTTTGTGATGTAACATCACATTTCCCAAGAGCCGTCTTGACCTAGTTTTGAAATAGTGGCTAAAACCTCTCATCGCTATGCCCTTGGAGGGCAGTTTGCTAAGTCCCCACTCCCACCACTTTTCTTACAATTTCCCTCTCTCTGGGGCCACCAAACACACACTCCAACGGCCCCTGCCTCATTGGGCCCCCACACTCTGGGGCCAGGCACCAGACAAGTAGGGACAGCCCCTATGCCCTGGAGCCTGAAAACTTAATCAATCCAAAGGAAGCCGGAGAAACCTAGCCACCCGCCTCTGCTGGCCCCTTCCGGCCCCAGCTGCTGTTTCCCTGTCCCCGGGTCTAACTCGTGTGTGGCCCTGCCTGGCAGCCTTCTCTCGTTCAGAGCTATACAGAACAAAAAGCTGTGCCTTTCATCTATCCCAGGGTCCTGTTATCCAAAGAACCTTTAACTCTCATAAGACATGTCTGTCCAGAACAGGTAAATCCATCATGTCAGAAGGCAGATTGGTGGGTGCCAGGGGCTGGGAGGATGGGGAGTGACTGCTAATGGGTCTAGAGGTTTCCTTATGGGGCAATGAGAATGTTCTGGAGCCAGATAGAGGTGGTGACTGCACAACATGGTGAATGTACTAAATGGCCTCTGAATTGTTCTCTTTAAAATGGTTAATTTGGCCGGGCGTGGTGGCTCACACCTGTAATCCCAGCACTTTGGGAGGCCGAGGTGGGTGGATCACTTGAGCTCAGGAGTTGGAGACCAGCTTGGCCAACATAGTGACATCCATCTCTACAAAAAATACATAAAATTAGCTGGGCGTGGTGGCGCGTGTCTGTAGTCCCAGATGCTTGGGAGGCTGAGGTGGGGTGATGGCTTGAACTGGGAAGGTGGAGGTTGCAGCGAGCCGTGATTGCACCACTGCACTCCAGCCTGGGCAACAGAGCTAGACTCTGTCTTAAAAAATTAATTTTTATGTCGTGTGAATCTCACCTCAATCAAAAAGGAGGGAAAAGAAATGTTCCTATAGGTAAAATCATTCCAATGCCCACAGGCCACACCTCATTTCATTATAACACACCGTCAGTCACTGGGAGCCCTGCAAAACTAAAGGTGCGTGGGGAGGTGTTACTGATAATTTGCCAGTGCTTTCAGACTAGTATAAAATTATTGTCTTGAAAAGCAGCATAAGCTCATTTTTTTCCCTACCATAACAGTACTGAAAGTTCACTACCCATTTTGGACAAGTTGAAAGGGGGAGGAGTTATCTCTAGTCCCTCCACCCCAAGATTACTGAGGCAGGTCTGAGCCCCAAGGGAGCAGAGCACTGTTGAGTGGTGACCCTCTGAGTGAACACCCCATTGGCAGGAGTCCGCCCAGAGACGGAGACCCGCACTCAAGTGCAGCATCGGAAGACCCAGCGGAGGTGCTGGCCACACCAAGCCGTCACCCAGAGCAGTGCCTGTCCTTGAGAGCTAGTTCCCGAAAATCATCTACAATTTCAACTCCTGGAAAGAAAGACACGACAAACCCTGTGCCCATAGAACTCAAATAACACCCAGGTGGGCACTACTTCGTGCATCTGAGGACAGAAGCACCTGGAAGGCGCCTGGCGGAACTAGAGAGCAGCTTCTTCCAGCTGGACCGGTAAGACCCTGTGACCTTTGGGGACCAGCAGAGCAGAGGCCAAGCAGAGGGATAATCCTGGGCTCTGAAGCCAGGCTTCCCCGAGGCAGGGCATCGGGCACGCAGGTGAGAATCCACCAGACCTCGGCGCCTCAGGTAAGGAGCCAGAAAGGCCCATCAACCGGGGTGACCGGTGCCACCGCCAGCCCCTCCAGGGCTGCTCCACCTCTGCGAGGGGCCTCGGACCCGGGACCCCTGCTTGTGGACCTTAGCCTATGGGTGGAACTGAGTATGCAGGGTGCTCCACGCGGGGAGCGCAGGGAAGGGGATGATGCAGGGCCACTGCTGGCGAGGAAGCCTGGCCAACCAAGGGGAAAGCCAGCTCTAGCAGGATGCCTTAAGACAACCACTAGATGGGGAGATATTCCCAGAAAAACAAAAAAGAACCTACACAAACAAACAACATTCAGAAAAGCATCCAGCAGTCCCACTCGGTGGGAGCAGGAATTTGGGCTTTTTCATCCACAACAAGGGACAGGCATCGCCACTTTGGTTGGGTTTCTTCCGTCCTGGGGGATCTTGCTTCTCTCAGCCCCACCAGCTTTCCTTGGCCTGAGGCCCTAGTCACCTGCTGCCCACCTGGCAGAACGGCTGGAGAAGGAAACTGGAGAAACCCAGAGCCAAGGCCCGGTCTGGGTGCTGCATGGGTCGACCGGGGCCCTCCCTGCAGCCTAGCCTGAAAAAGTCCTCTGAGGAGCTTCCTTGCAGCTGGGCAGGCCTTGCCCTCTGGGGGCAGAGGCTAACCTAGCCAAAAGGGGGCCACCCAGGCTGCTCGCTGAGGGATCCTTCTAAGAGGTGGGTCGGGTCCTGTCCTTCTCTGCTCACAGTTATCCCTGGGATGCCCGTGTCACTCAGAGTAAACTCACACAACCCTTCCTGACTTTGCCCAACCCTCCTCCCACCTCTGCACCTCCCTCTGCTCCTGCCACACTCTTGCTCCCTTGAGCCAGGCCACTCCTGCCTCAGGGCCTTTGTAGAGGGGATTCCTTGTGCCCAGAATGCTCTTCCAAAACCATAACCACATGCCTCGCTCTTTTACCACCTTCAAGTTTTGGTAGAAATGTTGCCTTTGAAATGAGACTTATTCTAACCACACCACCTAAACTGGCAACCAGGCCTCCCTTCCCCGGCTCTTACTGCCTTTTAACAGACTCTGTAATTACTAATGGAAAACATTTTCTGCTTATTGTCTGCGCTCAGCCACTAGAACGAGAACCACAGGGCAGGGCTTACTACCGCCGTGTCCCTGGCAGATCTCAAATGCTTGCTCAGGAGGTATCTGTGGGATTGAATCAGTCACAACTAGCCCTGTAGGGAAGCGCTGGGCGCCGCTTTCTGCCCAGCTCGGCTGGCTCCTTCTCTCACCCTTGTCCACCACTTCCATCGGCTGTTCGCTTCCTCCTTGGCTTGGCTAAGCTTATGCTTTTCCGTGGCATGCCAGTCACCTGGTCAACATCCCGCGCCACCGCGAGGCACCAGCCCCCACCTGATACCCTCTGGAGCACAATTTTGGGCATCCTGCCCCCATCTGGAGACCCTCAGGGCCGGTGCCTGGGCAGCAGTGCCACAACCTCACAATGCCAGTCTGCCCAGCACTCTCACACCCAGACGTGCAAAATCCAAACTCACCAGGCAGATCAGCGACAGGATGCTCTTTAGCCAGCCTCGGGACCGGTGGCTGGAAACCAATCAGGAGAGAAATTGACAAACACGGGCCGCGGCTCCCAGCGCCCAGCCCTGGATGTCTCTTCTCCCCTGGCGCCCCTGGTACGGGGCGGCCCCGAGGGCTGGTCCGGCCACTCAGTGCTAGCCCGCCTGCCAGGGCGTCCCTGCCTGTCGCCGCCGCCGCAGCTCCCTCGTCCGCCTCCCTACCCGCACCCTGCCGAGACGGGCCCCTTACCCGCTTACCCGCACCCCTGCGGCCCAGCTCGGCCCTCCTACCTGGGCTCGGCGGGCGGCCGAGGGAGTCGGCCTCCCTTCCTGCCCCCAGCAGGCCCGAGGCCAAGGCCGCCGCCTCCTCCGAGAAGCCCTCCGAGGCCGCGTCCCCAGGAAACGCGGGCGGGGGGTGGGGGCTCCCGGGCTTGTCTCGACTTTGCCTCTGGGTACCGCTCGCGAAGAGCGTCCTTAAGGGGAGTCTCAGTCTGGTGCGCCGACGAGCGGGCCGGGAGCGGGCGGGGCCGGGGCGGCGGCAGCGTGGGAACGGGGCGCGTTGGGGGGGGGGCATGGAGCATGCGCGGCGCAGAGGGATGGCGGCCCGCCCCGCGCCCTCCCCACAGGGGCGTCTGGCCGGGCTCCCCACGCGCCCCGAGGCACTTCCGCTTTCTGTCTGGGCTGCTCTGAAGGCTGGTGTCGAAGCGGTCAGCGCACCGCGGTTCCTGAAGGGGACAGGGGAGGGACCCTCGTTGGCAGAACACCTCCCATGGGCTAGGCCCCTGGGCATTATTACGTCCATTCATTCAGTTATTCATCTTGCTGGGGTCCCCGGGACCTCTGCAGGGCAGCTAGCACCAAGTATCCCTGCCATGGTCACTCAGTAAAGGAGTGACCCAGGATGGCAAGGATCAGAAAGCGGGGAAGAGGTGAAAGGTGACTCAGGGAGGATGGTGTGGAGACACGAGGAGGGGAAAAAGGAGATCAGGGAAGTGCAAGAAGCCAAGACCTTCTGGGTGCATCTGGCTTTCCCTCAGGTTACCGGAGGGGATCACACCTGGAGTTTGTCATTTTCCAACGGGTCATGCTCCACGTGGTAGAACAGGGATTGAAATCCAAGGTTGGTTGGGATATCGCTCTGATGACAATTGTGAGATCTTTGACAAATAGTGAAGCGTATGAAAAAGACCGTAAAAGAAAAGCAACAGGGAAAAATCAGCCACATCACATATCCCAGCCCCGGCCACTGGGAACTGAGCACGAGGCCGGAGCCCCCTTGGCCTCTGAACCAGAGCTCAGGGGTTTCTTTTCTTCAGAGACCCTGGGCCCTGGCCAGGAGCACTTGGCCCGCAGCAAGGAGCCCTCGGCAAGCCTGTGCTCCCAGAACGAAAGCCGTCCATCCGGGGCATAGGGGAAGGGCGGGGACGCCGCTCAGGGAACCTCCAGCTGCAGGGAGTAGGGCCCCCGGGGGCCCAGTGCAGGGACAGCTTTGGAGCCCCTTTCCCGGAGCAGAGGCAAGGAGGCTCCCGGTGGCCCTCGGCTGTGTGTCCTGGTGCCCAAGCTTGTCCCTTCACCAGGGCTCTGGCTGGGCAGGCTGGGGCCTGGGCTGTCGAGATGTTGTTGGGTGACTGGTTGGTGCCCCCTGAAAGATGTGTCCATATCTTAACACCCAGGCCCTGTGAACAAGGCCTTATATGCCAAAAAAGGGTGTCTGCAGATGTCATTAGATTGAAGATGTGGAGATGAGAGCAACCTAGATGATCCAGGGGGCCGAGAATCCAAGGACAGTTTCCTTAGAAGAGACAGGCGAGAGAGACACAGAGAAGGCCATGTGGAGGCGAAGGTGGGGAGTGCCCAGGGCCCTCAGGAGCTGGAAGAGGTGGGTGGATCCTCCCCCAGAGCCACTGGAGGAAGCGCCCGATTCTGGACTCCGGCCTCCAGAACTGGGAGAGTCAATTCCTGCTGGCTGAAGCCACGCGGTTTGTCGTCATTTGCTGCGGCAGCCCAGGCCACTCCGACACGAGGGAATGGGCTGAGCCCAGAGTCCTCCTGGGCCGTGGAGGCGGGGGGCGGGGGGACCTTTGCACCCGCATCGTCCAGTAACCTGGTGGGGACTGGGGCGACCTTGGGAAGGCAGCTCCTATTGGGCTTGGCTCATTTCCAGAGAGTGTGAGCGGCCAACCTTCATGGAGGCTGGGGAGTGTGTGCCTCGGGCAGGGGAAGGGGGCCCCTGGAAGTGCGCCCCACTTCCACTGCAAGAGAGAGGGCCATGTGCACTGGGCTGCGGGTCCCACACAAGCCTAGAAATGGGGGAGCAGGGGCCACCGTGTGCACCATTGCCTGCACTGTGTGTACGGACGCATTGGTGATGGAGGCGGCAGCGCGGTCAGCTGGAGAGCGCGACGCCTAGAGCAAGTGAAGACGACCTTGACAAGCCCACGATCCTGTCGGGAGATCAATCTCCCTTCCAGCGTGTTTTCAGTTTTTTACTGTAAAGAATTGCAAACACACGCCCAACCTAGAGAGGATGACAGGGCACACCGGCCCCGCCGGCGGTCCTCACACGGCCCTCACTCCTCCTTTCCACTCCCCTTATTGTGGCCCTGAGGCCTGGGGCCTCCTGAGAGAGGTATCTCCATCTCTGCTTTAGGCAGGGACAGGGCCTCCCAGGCAGCAAACCCGGATTCAGAACCTGGGGAGAAAGAGTTGGGGTCTGGAAGTGGGGAGGTCCCCTCTCCTCCCTGGGTTCCCACCACACCTAGCCCTCTCACAGTCTGGCTGGCCTGACTGCTCCCCAGCTCTGGTCTCCCATTCTCCCCTTGTCCTAGGCTGGCCCAGGACGGGCAGGTGAGGTAGCCGGGGGACAGGGGAGTGAACGCTTTCCCACAGCTGTGGTGCTGCCCACTGTGCCGTGGGCACCCGCCAGGCCACAGGCAGCCCCCTCCTGGGGGCAGGTTGGCAGCCGGTCTCCTAAGCCACAGCAGGTGCCCAGGGGCCCAGCAGGGAGGTCCAGGGTGAAGCCAAGCTGTCTGTGGGAAGTGAGCGAGCAAGTGGGGGAAGGCCAGGCCAAAGGGGGCCGTAAGCCACCTTCACAGCAGGGGTCAGGGCAGCACCTCTCCCAGGGGTCAGCTGGGCTGTGGCTGACGGCTCTGCTGGAGTGCCCTTGGAGGGAGGTGTTCTTGGGCTGCATGTAGAGCCTTGGGAATATGCTGCCAGCCTCAGATATCCATTGAGGGTGATAGCGACTGTGAGCCCCTGTGGGGACAGGATGTGTGTCTGGACTGGATGAGCTGTTTTTGTGCAACTCCTGCTTCCGCCCCCCTGCCAGAAAAGTGCTGTAGATGGGGTGCAGCCAGTGAGTGGAGGAGGGGATGGCCAGGCTGCAGTCCCAGGAGACAGTGGCTCTGGGGAAAGCAGGGGATGGAATGCACGTGGCAATGCCTCAGGTCACGCAGGTTGCTCCTTGACCCTGCAGAAAGGTTGGAGTACTGCGTGGCTCATGGCATGGAGAATGCCTTGTGTCATGTGGGCCAGTTTGTCCAACCCTGGGACCCCTGAGGCTTGATGGGACCCTAAGGGTGAGGCCGGTAGGGGCAATAGTGTCAGGCCTGGGTGCCGGGAGGGAGCAATGCCCAGGCCTCAGGGCAGGCCGTCTCGGCCTTCAGAAGCCTGAGGGCCTGCAGCTCAGCTGGGCACCTGCCCCGGCAGGTGGCCGTCCACTGCCTGAGTGGCAGCTTCTCTCATGGCTGCAGCTGTGGCTCCGGTTCCTGAATGTCCCAGAGGGGAGCCACCACTGACCCTCTGCTGATCCTCTTCAGTGTGGCCACTACCGTTCTCACTGTCCCTCCCAGGACGGCCTCCCTTTCCCTTCACTGACACTCCCAGTCTGATCACAACTGTTTCTCAACTATCCCTCCCAGTGTGGCCACAGCTAGCCCTATTGTGCCCCCTCTAGTTGCTTCACTGTCCTGAGCAGTCACCCAGGCCCCAGCCTCTTTCCAACCTCAAGTCTTGGCTCTAGCTTCAGGCTGCTGCCTGTGTGCTAGAGAATGTCTGTCAGTGTCCGCTGGGATAGCGTGCTTCCTTGTTCCTGCTCAAGGAAAGAGAGGCCCCTCCTCTGTGGATAAAATCTGAAAACTTCCCTTTGGTCTGACTGGGCCATTTGGGCCATGGACTGCTCGGATCACTAACGGTTGCCCCAGGAACACATGTGCAGCTGCATTTGAACCAATCAGGAGCCACCCATTGATTTGGGGATGGGAGTCACCATGCCCTGAGCTACGTGGGGGTGGGACGGAGGCTGGAACCAAAAGGGGCTTCTAGCCGGGCATGGTGGCTCATGCCTGTAATCTCACCACTTTGGGAGGCTGAGGCAGGAGGACTGCTTGAGACCAGGAGTTTGAGACCAGCCTGGACAACATGGTGAGACCCCATCTCTACCAAACATAAAAAAGTTTTAGCTGGGCACAGTGGCATGCACCTGTAGTCCAAGCTACTTGGGAAGCTGAAGTGGGAGGATCACTGGAACCCAGGAGCTTGAGGCTGCAGTGAGCTATTATGGCCCCACTGCACTCCAGCCTGGGCAGCAGAGCGAGACCCCGACTCTAAAACAAGCAGGAGTCCACTGAGGAAAAAAGAGGGGGAATGGCTGCTGGGAGGGCAGCCAGTAGTGTCTAGTCTCCAGACATTCCTTCAGATGATAGGGACCAAAGCCAGGAGGGTCACCAAGGGTAAGGAGCTGAAGAGTCACCCAGCCTTGCCAAGACTTCCTGGCAGAGGAGAAGGCTTAGCCATCTACTGGCCCGGAGGCTGAGCTGGAGCGTGGCTGTGTCTGGCCTCCCCAGCGTCAGTGCCTGGCATGGCCCCACCTGGATGCACCTGCTTTTTTGGTATTTGCACTTGGATGCGCCAATGCACACATCCAAAACTAAGCTTGTGATCTCGTGCCAGGGCTAGCGCTCTTACCGAGTCCCCAGCTGCAGTGAGTGGAACACGCCCATGTCAAAGGCCAGAAAGGGGGGATACGTCCCTTGCCCACCCTCCACCTCCCGTCATTCATGGTGTCTGGTTAGTTCTCTGCACGTTTTAGGTCTGTTAAACGGACTCTCTCTATCTGCTCCATGACACTGCCCTTGATGTCATCTAGGCTAGTCATCTCTCACAGGACAACTCCAGCCACCCTTAGCTAGTCTTACTGCATCCACTCTCCTCCCCAAATAATTTCTCCACAAAGAAACCAGAGATAACTCTTTAGAATGCAATGAGTTTGTGTCACTCACACAAATACATGTCTGTGTGTGCATGTGCAGCACTGGCTTCACATCTGTCAGTGAGTTCTCAGCTTTTTCAGGATGAAGATGAAACCCCTCTGAGGTCCATGAGGCCTGCACTGTCTGTGGCCTCTGCAGCATTGGTGCGTGGCATCCCAACCCTGCAGTCACACCGACCTTTCAGCCCAATACTCTCCATGTCCCTTCCAGCTCCAGGACCTTTGCACGTGCAATTCTCTCACCTGATGGGGAGCTTCCCTCCCAAAGGGAGAGTGGAAAATGTCTGGGCTTTCCCAGCTTCCCTTGTAGCTATGGCATGGGCACCTAACCCAGGCTCTACCAATCAGATACACCCACTACCCACTGAGTGTGAGGCCCGAGGTGCGCCTGTGGGATACCCTGTAGCTGGTTTTCCCGGGGCCTCCATCAGCCAGTCTGTTCCTGTCGTGTGCAACTAAGAACCCTGAGGGACTAGCTCTCCGCCGATGCCGTCGAATCTCCCGCTGCTTTAAATGCTCCCCTCCCCGGGCTCAGGATGCCACTGACCCTTGGTTTGCTTCTCCGAACTTGAGCAGCTCCCTGCAGAGTCCTTTTTTGACTCTTCTTACTTCATCTTTCCTCTAAGATTGGTGTCTGTTCATGGTTATGAATATTTAGAGGCTTCATATTACTTGTGGGATTGATGACCCACCCGTCAATGCCTCCCTGGGTGACTTTTGGTGCCATTTACTAAGACAATGCTGCTCAGAAGAGTAGGCTTGGAGGAAATCTCACCGTGCCACTGTAGACTGCTGGGCATTAAGGGGATATTAGAGTCTTAGTTATCTATTGTTACATAACAAATTACTCCCAATGGCTTAGCTGAGGGGTTCTGGCTTAGGGTCACTCACGAGGCAACAGTGAAACTGTCATCCAGGGCAGCAGCCTCTGAGACTTAATTTGGGGCTGAGGGATCCACTTCCAGGCTTACTCACGTGGCCACGTGGCTGTTGGCAAGTAGCTCAGTTCCTCAGCACGTGGGCTTCTCCATAGGGCTGCTCATAGCAGGGCTTCCTGCGAAACAGTGATCTATTTTGGGGGGTGAGGGAGAGAGAGAGAGAGTGAGAGAGGCAGGGGGATCTATGTGTGTGTGGGGAGACAGAGTGAAAGGTGGGGAAAGGGAGAGGGAGGGAGGAAAGGGCAGGAGAGGAAAGGAGAAAGGGGAAACAAGTGCGAGAAGGTAAGAGAGAGCACCCAAGACACACGCTGCCTTCTCTGAGAAGCCATGCTTGCCAGTTACAGCCCACAGATTCTGCTGAACTCTATTTGTTACTAAGTCTAGACTCCACTCAAAGGGAGAGGGATCCAGCTATACCTCTTGAAAGGGGAATATTACAGAATTTGTGGACGTATTCTTCAAATCCTCTTTTTTTAGGCACCTATGATAACGGCATCCGGTCCCATGAATGAGAGGATGGGTTGGAGAGGCGACAACACTTGAAGCGAAGTGGGGGTTAGAGTCTTAGTTATCTATCATTACATAACAAATTACTCCTGGTGGCTTAGCTGAGAGGTTCTGGCTTAGGGTCACTCACGAGGTGACAGTGAAACTGTCATCTGGGGCATCTTGTTAAAACTTGCCGTAGTGTTGGCCCCAGGGATCTTGTTAAAACTTAAGTCAGGTTCTGCCTTCAGCAATGGTGGAGTCACTCCTATCAGACCAACCCTCCCACAGATGACATCTATGAAACCAGGATGAAATACTAACGACAAAACCTTCTGATGGCATGAGGGACTAAGCAGTAGAGGCAGAAACCACAGGGGGTTAACACCTCGAAGAAGAGACCGGCACTAGGTGAGTTTTTTGCATGTGAGCATGGGCCACAGAGGATGCCGTGCTGGGTGACCAAAACTCAGAGACTCAGAGAGTAGACTTTGGGATGGCCACGGGAGAGGGAAAGCAGGAGGGCTATCACCTGGGAGCAGAGAAGCACCATGTGGAGGAGCCCCGTGTTTGGCCTGTACACTCTGCCCAAATCTCTGGCTGACCCCAGAGCTAGTAATACACGAGGCAGAGTCCAAGAAAAGAACTGAGCAGAGGTTTCGGCTGATGCCCAATACCATGGAAACGGAGTCTGGAGATTGCAGTTGGTACCCAATATAGAGGAGACTTAGTGTGAGTTTAGCTAGGTTAGTTGTCTACTAAGACAACAAACCACCACCACCACCACCACAACAACAATAACAAGCAATGACCCATCTTTGGAGAAAAATAACAGAAACCAAGAAGCCAAAGCTACTAGAACTCATTATGGACAGTGTCTAGGATATGATGCTAGATTACTAAAAGAAGCGAGAATTGTCCTGATCCTCAAGGAAAAAAGCATTCAAGAGAATCCAACCCCTGAGATGACCCTAGTAATTCACAATATTAAAAAATATATATATTCTTAAGGAGATAAAGCACACTTCTGCCTGTAATCCCAGCACTTTGGGAGGCTGAGGTGGGTGGATTGCTTGAGCCTAGGAGTTTGAGGCCAGCCTGGGCAACATGGTGAAACTCTGTCTCTACAAAACATACAAAAAATTTAGCTGGGCATTGTGACATGCACCTGTTGTCCCAGCTACCTGGGAGGCTGATGTGGGAGGATTGCTTGAGCCCGGGAGGCGGAGGTTGCAATGAGCCATAATCACACCATTGGACTCCAGCCTGGGCAACAGAGTGACACTGTGTAAAAAAAAATAAATAAAAAAGAAGCATGCTCCTAACACTTTATTTATTTATTTATTTTGAGGCAGAGTTTTGCTCTGTTACTCAGGCTGGAGTGCAGTGGTGTGATCATGGCTCACTGCAACCTCCACCTCCCAGGCTCAAGCAATCCTCCCATCTCAGCCTCCCAGGTAGCTGGGATTACAGGCATGTGCCACCACATCCAGCTAATTTTTGTATTTTTTTTGTAGAGATGGGGTTTCTCCATGTTGCCCAGGCTGATCTCAAACTCCTGACCTCAAGCGATCTGCCCACTTCAGCCTCCCAAAGTGCTGGGATTACAGGTGTGAGCCACCATGCCCAGCCACCTAACATGTTTTTTTAAACCCATCTCACTGCTCACTGATTATGAATTTTTTAAAACAGGAAATTTCAGAAGAGAAATAGAAACTATAGATGTTCCTTGACTTGCTGTGGTTAAGTCCTGACAAACCAGTAGTAAGTCAAAAATATGATAATTTGAAAATGCATTTAATATCCCGATAAACCCAGATGCTCCTTGACTTAGGTTGGGGTGATGTCCCAGTAAAACCAGTGTAAAGTTGAAAAATCATAAGTCAAACCATCATAAATCAAGGACTGTGTAAGTTGTAAGTGTAAGTAAAGCACCAAGTGTAAGTTCTGAACTGAAAAACAACATCGGAAGTAAAATCTTCACTGGATGATTTTAATAACATTGTAGATGACAGGTGAGTTGCAAACTTACAGATAAATAGAAATAATCCTTTCTGAAAAACCAAGAGGGAAAAATGGAAAGGGCACCTCAGTGAGCTGTGGGACAATATATAGAGGTCTAATGAATGTGTATATGGACTCCTAGGAGAGAAGGGAGAGAATGGGGAAGAAAAACTACTCGAAGAAATAATGACTGAAATTTCCAAAATTTGGAGATAGACATAATTTACAGGTTCAAGGAGCTCAGTGAATTCCAAGGAAGATAAATACAAAGAAAAAACACGTGTAGGCACATTGCAGTCAAAGTACCGAAAACAAAGAGTAATGAGTGAATTGTGAAAACAGTAAAATGCAACTCGAAAAAGAACATTCACAAGTTCTACTGAATTCTCGTCAGAAGTAATGGAAACCAGGAGAAAATGGAACAGGATCTTTAAAGTGGTGAGAGAAAAAAAAAAACAAGCCTTTCAACTCAGAACTCTGTATCTATATCCAGGGAAAATACTCCTCAAGAATGAAGGTGAAATAAGGATGTTTTGAGATACATGAAAGCTAAGAGAATTCATCAACAGACTTGCATTAAAATAAATGCTACAGAAAGACTTTTGATCTTAAGGAAAATAAGGAAATCTCGATCTTTGGGTAGAAATGAAAAACAAAATATGTGGGTAAATATTAAGGAATATTTATTTTATCTTTATAAGTTATTTATAATACACATGACAGTTTAAGGTGAAATTATAAATAATGTATTGTAGGATTTATAACATGTAGATATATATATATGACAACTACAGCATAAAGGACGGGGTGCGGGGGGTGGTAATCTATAAAATGAAAATGGTCTTAAATTTAGGTGATGTGGTACAATGTAAACTCTAAGTAGAGAGTGAAAAGTAAAGTATATATATAGGAATCCCTAGAGCAACCACTAGAAAACAATGCAAAATGTTATTGCTGAAAAGGTAAAATAAAAGGTAATAATGATACAAGGATCAATTAATCAGGAACACATCGAATTCATACATATGTTTGCACCCAATAACAGAGCTTCAAAATACATAAAACAAAAGTTGACAGAATAAAGACAGAAATTGGCATCTTCACAATTATAATTGGAGATTTTAACACTCCTGCCCCAGTCATTGTTACTACTAGAAAAGGGATCAATAAAAACATAGGGCCGGCCGGGCGCGGAGGCTCACGCCTGTAATCCCAGCACTTTGGGAGGCCAAGGCTGGTGGATCACGAGGTCAGGAGATCGAAACTATCCTGGCTAACACAGTGAAACCCCGTCTCTACTAAAAATACAAAAAATTAGCTGGGCATGGTGGTGGGCGCCTGTAGTCCCAGCTACTTGGGAGGCTGAGGCAGGAGAATGGCGTGAACCCAGGAGGCAGAGCTTGCAGTGAGCCGAGATTGCGCCACTGCACTCCAGCCTGGGCTACAGAGCCAGACTCCATCTCAAAAAAAAAAAAAAAAAAAAAAAAAACCATAGGGCCTGTAATCCCAGCACTTTGGGAGGCCGAGGCAGGCGGATCACAAGGTCAAGAGATGGAGACCATCCTGGCCAACATGGTGAAACCCCCGTCTCTACTAAAAACACCAAAATTAGCTGGGCGTGGTAGTGCACACCTGTAGTCCCAGCTACTCAGGAGGCTGAGGCAGGAGAATCGCTTGTACCTGGGAGGTGGAGGTTGCAGTGAGCCGAAATTGCGCCACTGCAGCCTGGCAACAGAGCGAGTCTCAAAAAAAAAAAAAAAATCCAGCCTGGCAACAGAGCGAGACTCAGTCTAAAAAAACAAAAACCAAACAAAAACCAAACAAACAAACAAAAAACAAAACAAAACAAAACATAGGATCTCTTTATGACATTACCAAGCACATTGGAAAACAAACAGTGGAAAAAATTGGACCGATTTACCGCAATGAACTTTCTCTTTGCAAATGTACTCCCCCGATCCTTGTGGGCAGGCCTTTCCATTGGCGGAGGGTCAATCGGTGTGCCTGCCGCTTCTGGGCTTCGAGCCTTTCCACCTTTTGATTCACGTGTAGTCGTCATGGTAACAACAGTGCATTCCCACGTGCTCCTCTCTCGTGCTCTCCCCATCCAATCATTTGCCTTGCATAGCAACACCGGCCTGGAACTTTCTTTCGGAACTCCCCGTGGCTTCCGGGAGAACCAGGGGTTTCTGGGAGCCCGGGTGGCTGTTGGCGCCAAGTGCCTCAGAGAGCCACACGCTTCCATGCTGCGGAGCTGAGGTGATCTCTTCAGACCCTTCGGAGAGAACCAGATATCTGACTTCCCACTGAGAGACCCGGAATTGCCCAGAGTTTGAGAAAGTGAGTAGACCGCGGGGGTTTGCCAGGACCCAGGCCCGGGAGGTGTTGCCGGAGCTCAGGATGGCGGCCCAGGAGGTTCCCGGGGTGTGTGGGGGGGCAGGCGGTGTGGCAGGCCGTGAGGAGCCGGCTGTGGGGCTGGGGGGCGGCAGTCCCGCCTGGCCTGGTTTAGGTGCAGCGTGGCTCTCACCGTGGGCTTCCCGCCAAGGAAGGCCCCCTCGGGAGGGCGGTTGGAAGGAGGGCTGAGGGGAGGGGTTCCCCAGTGCGGGGTGGCCAGAGGAGGACCCCGGGTCCCTGGGCAGAGAGGGTCGCAGAGCACGCGGGATAGAGGCAAGAGGGAGGGCGACTCGCCCAGTGTTGGGGTGAGGGGGTGTCGAGGGCTTCTGGCTGCGGGGCTGGGGGTCGGGAGGGGGCTCCCTGGGGTGGGAGGGCAAGGGGGCTGTGGAGCGCCACGTGGGAGAGCAGGCTGGCGGGCTCCAAGCGTGGGGTGGGACGGAGGGCGGCCCAGCCTGGGTCTGAGGCGCGAGATGGGAGGGTCCCTGGCGGGTGCCGTGGTCAGGTCCTAGGGCTGAGTGGGTGAGGGCAGACGTGATTCCTAAGCCCAGTGGAGGGCCGACCAGAGCGGAGGGTGCCCTGCCTCTGTGGGCTATGGGGGCTCCTGACTTGGGGGTGTGGGGACGGATTGTCGGGCCCCTGGCTGTGGGGAGGCCACAGAGGGAGGCTCATGTCTAAGCACGTGGGACGCCCTGCTGCCCGGGGCTAGACTGGAGCGCTGCCAGCTGCGCGTAGGGGGCGCCCGGTGTGGAAGGGCACGTTGGGGGCAGGAAGGGACTGTCCCCAGTGCGCGGTGGGGGATGGGCTGGAAGGAGGGCCAATGCCTAAGGGTGCACGGGGTGCGGAGCCGGAGGCTGCCTGGCGGCCAGTGGCACAGGCGACGGTGAGCGCCCCCTGGAGGCTGTCGGACGTGGCAGTGCCGTGAGGAGCCTGGCCCCCTACAGGTGGAATTGGAAAGGCTTCAGGTCGCCTCTTCGTGGGGAATGGCGGCAGGAGTTGCAGTGGTTGGAGGGGGCAGACCTTGGCCTCTGTAGAAAATACGGATTCATGACAAGGGCAAATTGTACATTCACTTAGATAGACCATATGTCGAGCCATTTAAAAATCTTCAGAAACTGAAAAGGATCGCACGTTTTCATAAGTTCTCTGATCACAGTAGAATTTTATTTGAAATTAATAACAATAACATATGTCTAGATATTTTGAAATCCATGGGTCAAAGATGAAATCACCAAGGAACTTACAAGATGTTTCAAACTGCACAAAACATTCAACTTACCCAAATTACTAGCCATTTGGAAGGAAGGAAGTGGTCAGAGGAAAATTTCTTGCTTTCAGTGCTCATAACAGAAAAAAAAGAACATAAAATCAATGGCCGAACAGTCCAGTTAAAGAAGCTCGAAAAAGAGCAAAAGTAAACACAGAATGAGTCAAATAAAGAAATAACAGAGATAAAAAGGACAATCAGTAAACCCCGACATTGGGCTTTTTAAAGAGTACCAAAATTAATGAACCCTAGCAAGACTAACTAAGATGAGAGGGGGCGAGGCACAGTGGTTTATGTCTGTAATCCCAGCACTTTGAGAGGCTGAGGCGGGAGGATTGCCTGAGTCCAGGAGTTCAAGGCCAGCCTAGGCGACATAGTGAGACCCCTTCTCTACAAAAAGTACAAAAAATTAACCACGTGTGTTAGCGTGTGCCTGTAGTCCCAGCTACTCAGGAGGCTGGGGTGGGAGGATCGCTTGAGCTCAGGAGGTAGAGGCTGCACTGAGCCGAGATCAAGCTGCTGCACTCCAGCCTGAGTGACAGAGTGAGACCCTGTCTCAAAAAACAAAAAACAACACACACACACACACACACAACACACACACAAGAGAGAATGAACACTAATCAATATCAGGAATGAAGGACAAGATATTACTAAAGATCATATAGACATTAAAAAGATAAAGAGGGAATATTGTGAACAAGTTTTTATCAAAAGTTTTGAAAACTTAGATAAGCTTCCCAATTCCTTGGTGGGGGAAAAAAAGTAACTTACAACAAATGGCACCAGGTAACATAGAAAATGTGACTAGCCCTGTATCTTGCAAACAAATTTAATTTTGCCATCAAAATTTCACTAAAATCAAAGAGACAAAACAAGGAGGCAGAAGAGCACCAGCCCTGCCCCCCCACCCCCACACACATAGGGGCAGACGAGTGGTGGGAGTGAGTGTTTGGCACAAACAAGCTTCTCTCTTTGCACTCACAGGCTGCGTCAGAGACTGCAGCAGTCAGCACGCCTTCCTGTCTGATCAGGCTCCCTCCCTCAAGTCCTCTGCGATGGCTCTGGCGATGCTTCGGGACTGGTGCAGGTGGATGGGTGCGAACGCAGAGCGCTCTCTGCTCATCCTGGGTATCCCTGACGACTGCAAGGAACATGAGTTCCAGGAGGCCGTGCGGGCTGCCCTGTCGCCCCTGGGCAGGTACCGAGTACTCACCAAGCACTTCAGAAAGGAGCTCGGGGCCAAAGCAGCCTTGGTGGAGTTCGCTGAGTATTTAAACCGAAGCTTGATTCCCCATCAAATACCAGGCAATGGGGGGCCCTGGAAAGTGATCTCACTGCCCCAAGTACCTGATGTTGAGTTTCAGGATATGCCCAGTTTTCCTGCACAGCCCCAGGGTCAAGCAGTAGCAAAAGCTGCAGGTGAGGCAGAAGCAGCAGGTGAGGGAGGAGCAGCAGGTGAGGCAGGAGCAGCAGGTGAGGCAGGAGCAGCAGGTGAGGCAGGAGGAGCAGCAGGTGAGGCAGGAGCAGCAGGTGAGGCAGGAGGAGCAGCAGGTGAGGCAGGAGCAGCAGGTGAGGGAGGAGCAGCAGGTGAGGCAGGAGCAGCAGGTGAGGCAGGAGGAGCAGGTGAGGCAGGAGGAGCAGCAGGTGAGGCAGGAGCAGCAGGTGAGGCAGGAGGAGCAGCAGGTGAGGCAGGAGGAGCAGGTGAGGCAGGAGGAGCAGGTGAGGCAGGAGGAGCAGGTGAGGGAGGAGCAGCAGGTGAGGCAGGAGGAGCAGCAGGTGAGGCAGGAGGAGCAGCAGGTGAGGCAGGAGGAGCAGGTGAGGCAGGAGGAGCAGGTGAGGCAGGAGGAGCAGGTGAGGGAGGAGCAGCAGGTGAGGCAGGAGGAGCAGCAGGTGAGGCAGGAGGAGCAGGTGAGGCAGGAGGAGCAGGTGAGGCAGGAGGAGCAGGTGAGGGAGGAGGAGCAGGTGAGGGAGGAGCAGCAGGTGAGGCAGGAGGCGCAGGTGAGGCAGGAGGAGCAGCAGGTGAGGCAGGAGCAGCAGGTGAGGCAGGAGTTGAAGATGAGTTGAGAATTGCAGAAGAGGCAAGAGAGTCAGATGAGGGAGCCGCAGGTGATACAGGAGCTGCAGGTGAGGCAGGAGCTGTGGGTGAGGCAGGACCTGTAGGTGAGGCAGGAGCTGTGGGTGAGGCAGGAGGGACAAATGTAACAAGAGCCTGGGTCCAGCATTGGCGCTGCACCCTGCAGGCTGTGCTGGAAAACAGGGCCTACCGGAAACTGAGACCCTTTTCCGGGAGGGAGCAGCCAGGCTTCGATGAAGAGTCCTTTGAGAGCTGGGTGGAGCATGCCAAGGATATGCTGCAGCTGTGGCACCATGCGTCGGAAAGGGAGAAGAAGAGGCGGCTGCTGGAGAGCTTGGGTGGTCCAGCCCTGGACATCGTGAGCGGCCTCCTGGAGGAAGATCCTAACTTGTCCGCGCTGGACTGCCTGGCGGCGCTGGGGCAGGTATTTAGGAACCGGGACACTCGAATGACTTCGAGGCTGAAGTTCCTGACCTGCACGCAGGGGCCCCAGGAAGGGCTGTTTGCCTTCGTGGTGCGCCTGGAAGGCCTGCTGCAGAGGGCTGTGGAGAAGGGGGCCGTCTGCCCAGCCTTGGCCAACTACCTGCGACTACGGCAGGTGCTGTCTCGGGCCCGCCCCAGCGAGGCACTCCAGGATACCCTGAGGAGGATGCAGCTGGAGAGGAGGCCACCCGGCTTCCTGAGGCTGCTGCGGCTCATCCAGGACATGGAGGCGTGGGCAGCCTCCCCAGTGAGGAGCCAGCAGGGTGTGGCCTGGGCAGCGGCCCCAGTGGAGAGTGAAGACCCAGCTGCTGCCCAGGCCTCCCCAGCCCAGGGGGATGCCAGCGAAGCTGATCCCGGAGCAGAAGATGCTGCCGAGGCCGCTTCTGCCACCAAAGAGGCTGCAAGGGGAGCCCATGCCGCTGGGGAAGGTGAAAGTGCCCCTGCAGGCCCCGAAGGCCTAGGTCAGGCAAGGCCCATAGAGGTCCCCTGGGGCTCCTCCCCAGCCCGGATGAGCAGTGCTGTCAGAGTGTTCCCGGGAGGTCTTAGCTGGGGTCCAGCGGGCCTCATCCAGGTGAGAGGCCAGAAAGCCAGGAAACCCCCACTGGAGGGGCTCCAGACCATCTTGGAGGAGCCCGAAGACGAGGATGAGGACGGGGCCGTGGACGCGGGCCAGCCCAAGTCCTCCCAGGGCAAATAGGCTCCTAGAGTCCCAGGGCCTCCTCTCCTCTTGGGCAGCAGCGCCTTGGAGGCAGACGGAGGCCAGGCCAGGGCCAGTCCCTCACCCCACATCAGGAGTAAGGGTCCCCCACCTCCCCCAAGGGGCTCTGGCCACCACCCCCATTCCTTCCCTGTGACCCAGATGACCACGTTTGATACAAAATGGGGTGGGGAGAGGCGTCTCTCCCTCCCTCCCTTGCACCCAGCACACCCAGCCCCAGCCCCAAACCCTGCCGCCACGGGGAGCTGGCCTGGACGGAGCCCTGAGTCACCAGCTGTGGCCTGGGTGGGGGCACCTGAAGATGTCTGCCCCCCAACCCAGGCCCTGAGTTGGGAGAGACAGGGGGAAAGAGGCCCTCTCAAGGTTGCCAGCTGCCTGGGGTCTCTCAAGAGGGGTCAGCCCACTTGCCATCTCCGGAGCAGGCTGCCCCCTGTTCCGGGAAGCTCACCATCACCTGTGTGACCCACGCGCCCAGCAGACGCCCACCCACTGCTAGCCATCATTCCTGCGAAAAGTCACGTACTGTGTGCCCATGCAGGTGGCCACCTCTGGGCCCGGGGCATGTGCTGTGAGCTTCCTGCGAGCCCGGGCTCTGCTCGCTGCTGTCCTGCGTCACGAGCACCACCTCTGCTTTCCTGGCGTAGATCTAGGCCAGGGGCTGCTTGTTCTCGTGGAGCTGCGTGTTCTTCTCTGAGCAGCTCCTCCCCGGAGGCCCCCAGCGCAGACCCAGGAGATGGCGGGAACGAGGCGCCAGGGCAAGGTGGACGCTCACCCCGTGACCACGATGGTGACCGTGACTGCGTGAAGAAGAACCGGACCCGGCAGAGTGGGGCTGCGTGAGGCTCCACAGGGACTATGCTTTGGCGTTTCACCCCTGTTGTTACCTGTGACTCAGTTTCCTCAGCCTGGTGGGGTGTTCCCTGGTGTTTCCCAGTGTTCTGTGACTGTCCTGTGAGGGCCGTAAGGATGGGCTCAGGAGGGGGCTCCCTGAAGCCAGTGGACACTGCTGGTGTCCACTGTCCTGGCAAAAGGCAGACCCTGGAGCCCTCGGGAAGGAGGGAGGTGGCAGCAGGGGCAGCAGCGGGAGGGGGAGCAGATGAGGCGCCTTGCCAGGAACCCCAGGAGGAGGGGGCCCGGGACCTGTGGCCTGTGGTGGCCGTTTGTGCTTTCTTTCCGTATTGTGGTTTCATTCTCTTCAATGGTTTCAGTATATGTTTCTCTTCAATAAATTTCATTCCTTGTTCCAGCCGGCCTTGCCTCTGCTGTGGGAAACTAGGGGAGGGGGATTGGCTGGGGATGGGGTGGGCATGGAGGAGAGGAAAAATATTTCTGCCCAGCACCCCTGGGGGACATCTCCAAAGAGAGTGTAAGTGAGAGCACTTTGACCAGCATGCGAGGGCATGACAAGGGCTTGTCTTATATTTTATAAGTGAATTGTCAAGTTTTGGGGTTTCATTAGTCCTTGAATTGGTGTTGTCCTGCTCCCTGCAGCTTTTAAAAATATGTGGGAATGATGCTGGTTGTTTACTCGATTTGGGGGAAGGTGCCACTGGCATTCCGTCCTTAGGGTTCAGGACTTCTGAACGTGGGTCACGTGTTTCTGAGGCCATGCAAGAAAGATCAGTCCTGCCCACAAGGTCAATAGCACCCACAATGAGAAAGCCAGCATTAGAGTTACAGGGGTTTCCTAAAGCCCCCAAATGTTTTAAAACTTGAGATTTCCTAAAACTTGAAAATATCACTATGGAACAATAATGAGCAACTTCAAATCTCCAGAGCCTAGTGGGGCTTCCGGGAGGATGGGTGCAAACATTCATCCGACCTCCACCCGAGACGGGAGATGTGCTATCCAGGAACAGGAGAGGCAAGGCAGGCGCAGAATGAAGCGGGGACCTGCAGGAGCCCGGGTGCTCTCCAAAGCGGTGACACTCAGGCTGAGAGCTGGAGGCTGAGAGTGGGCAAAGATTGGCAGTCTGTTCAAAGAAAAACTTTAGACGAAATACATTTAACAAAGTTTATTTAATGCACGGATCAGGCAGCATTGGTGATGGGGAGTTCAGAGAGCTGTGCCGCAGCCGTGTAAAGAGCAGGAGGAGGAATGTGGAGGCAGAGAAAGGAGTTCCTGAATCGGCTGCAGTGAGGCGTTTGCCTCACTTGGGTGTGCTACGGTGAGAGGTCCCTAGTTAGAGGTTAGATGGCAGTTTCTCCTTGGCCAAACTTGTGTTTTGCTTACTGTTTGCATTGGGCTTAAGTTTGCTTGTGTAGGAATCCAGGGCATGGGAGCTGTCCCAGCCTTTTGGTCTAATTACATTTCTTTTTAACAAGGTCAAGGGTGTGGCACATACCCTGGCCCCCAGAAGGGCTGGAGCTTGGCATTTTTGTGCTGAAAACTGAGGAAATAGGGTGCAGAGGAAGAGACTGCTTGGGGTCCTGTGGGGATGGGGAGGAGTCAGGTTTAATTCTCAGGGCAGTAGATGCTGTTGGCTGATTTAGGCCTCTCACGAGGAGCAGAAAATGCCAAGTGTGTATTCTCCCAGCTTCTCCTGCAGCGAGGGCTTTGATGCATGACCTGGGCTCCACTAATCAGATGCACCCACTGCCCACTGAGTCTGAGGCCCAAGGTGGGAAGAAGCAGGGGCCACAGATTCAGTGGATCAGTGGTGGCTGCATTAGGCCACTCTTGCATGGCCATAAGGAAATACCTGAGACTGGGTAATTTATAAAGAAGAGAGGTTTAAATGCAGGCTGTACAGGAAGCATGGTACAAGAATTTGCTTCTGGGGAGGCCTCAGGAAGCTTTTACTCACGGTGGAAGGGGGAGAGGGAGCAGGCACTTCACCTGGTGAAAACAGGAGTGAGCGAGCAAGCGTGCGAGACACACACACACACACAAACAGAGAGACAGAGAGAGGCAGAGAGAGAGAGTGCACGAGAGAGTGAGCAGGGGAGGAGGTGCCACACACTTTTAACTGACCAGATCTTGTGAATTCAGAACGAAAGCTCACTCATCAGCAAGGGGATAGTCCAAGCCATTCACGAAGGATCTGTCCCCATGACCCAAACACCTCCCACCAAGCCCCACCTCCAACACTGGGGATTACAATTCCACATGAGATTTGGGCGGGGACAAATATCCAAACTCTATGACCATGGTTCTGGTGGCAGCACCCTGAGTCCCACAGTGTCTGTGCCCACTCAGTTGTGGGTGGGAGCCACAGGGGAGCCCTCCCCTGCTCAGCACTCGTGGAGTTTGGAACCTCGTTCCTCTCCTCAAAGCCTCCTAGCCTGGTTCTCCAGCCCTCCCCAGACCAATCATGGGATAGTGCCGTAAGCCTGGCAGTTCTTCTGGACCCGCTGTTGTTGGCTACCCAGAATGCAGCAGCCCTTCCTCTTAGTTCTCTTAGGGATTTTGGGAGAATCCCTCACTGTTTGCAATTTTGGTGGCAAGTAGGGCCCTGTCACACCATTGAAGGCACAGGGACCAGCTCTTTTCTTTCTGCCTGGGCCCAGCTAGGGGGTGGGCATGTGACTTGGGCTTGGCTAATCAGATGCCTTGTCCTGGGTCTCTGAATCTGAACCTGAGGTGCCTGGACAGGGGTGGCTGGAGGCCTGGACCCAGGTGGTGGCGGCAGAATGCTGGCTGGCCTGTCCCTGCTCTTGGCCTATGCTCTGGTTTTGGAAGCCCTGGGGGAATTCCAGCATTCCAAACCCGGTTCCTGGTCTCCTGCCCTTTCCATAAGCCCCCAGGAGCCAGACAAGTAGTCCTCACTGTGCCTGAGAGAGCTGCAGGCTGTCCCGGTGCAAGCTGGTCACTGACTGGCACATGCTGCCCGTTCTCTTGGCCTCCATGTGGTCCTTTCGAGGCAGCTGCCCTCAACTCTGCTAAATCCTCAGCACCAGCTCAGAGTGTCCCCTAGGTGGGAGCAGCTGGAGGGCAGCTGGAGGGCAGCTGGAGGGCAGTGTGTCTTGCTCAGCCCTGTGTTGGGCATGGCCAGACAGGGGTGGGGGGGCAGCGGTTCCTTAGGGAGTTTTTGTAGGTGACTCTACTGGCTCGGGCTGACCCTATCTGAGCACACTCGCACTGACATTCGCAGCCCCTCCTGGGCAGTCCCACGTGACTAAGCCCCCAACCCTCTTCAAATGAAGAAGCTCCTCACACGTCCCAACTAGGGCCATCGTGCTCCATGAGCCCCAGAGAGTGGTCAGCCAGTGAGTGAGTCTGGGGGTGGCCTGCAGGTAGCAACACAGCCAATGGTGAGTTCTCCGTTTTCAGGTCTGGGGCTCCACCTGTGCCCGAGTTCTCCGTTTCAGAGGAAAGAAAGCAACTCAACGTCTCTGGCTCCCTCCCACTTTCCTCTGCCGCTGCCCTGGAAGGGCCATAGACACTCCATGGCCACCGTGGACTGCAGAGCTGCTGCCCACCTGTGACCTGGTGGAGGCGGAGGGTGCCGGTGCTGAGGCCCGGCGGGTGGGCAGGTCCGGGGGGAGCTCTTGGAGCTGAAGGTGAGGGCCCTGCTGGAGAAGCCTTCCCAGCCCCGGTTAGAGTTGAGCCCTTCCCACAGACACTGCTGCCAGCTAGGTGGCACCAGTCCACGGGAAGGGGGCGTCTGGCAATGCTTCGGTGGTGGGGGTGGGGTTGTAGGAGTGGCTGCGCCGTGTGATTGTGCGTGGTGTGCGAGTGTGTGTGGTGTGCATGGTGTGCGTGCTGTGCGGTGTGTGCTGGGCAGGGTGGCTTTTCTCTCAGCTGGTCTCATCTTCTCTGACGGGAGCTGGAGACTTCCGGTGGCTTCGCTCTCGCCCACCAACCACAGCAAGGGCATGAGGGCCACCTCCAGCCCAGGGCGGCATGCCTCCCTTGCGAAGCTCAGCCAACTGGGGGGCACAGCAGGCTGGCTGCTGGGGGGTGCTCTGTCACCAATTCCCCACCCTGCTGCCCCTGCCCGAAGCTTCTGGGACATGAGTAAAACACCAGAAACTTTGAGGGACAAAGTGAGAGCTTTCTCCACAGGCCTCGATGGCACCATTCGCATTTCCTTCTCAGTCTCCATGCTGTGCCCTCCATCTAGACTTGAGGTCCAAATCCATGTTGGCCTATCCCCTTCCTGCACCCGCCTGCAGCCCCTGCACCCCACCCACCCACCTTGTCCACTGAGAGTGTCAGGTCCCAGAGCTGACGCAGGCCGAGGGCCACAGCTTGGAGAGGGTAAAGCACCTTGCTGCACAGTGGACAGCCTCCCTCAAAGCCCAGTACACTCTGCTGGGGTACCCTCCCAGCCCCGTGCCCATCCTGGTGCCAGCCCGGCTCCTGTCTGTGGAGGGGGAGATGGTATTCAGCAGAGGGGCATTGGGACCCCGCTGTGGAGAGGCTGCTTGGTGAGTGACTTGGTGCCTGCTTCTTGGGGCAGCTCCTCCAGAGGGGCTTGGCGTGGGAGCCTGAGTGTTACTGAGAGGCCACCCTGGGCTTTGGGGTACAAGTCCACTGGAGAAGGGCTACAGAGACCCTCCTGGCAGCTATCTACCCAGGGAGCCAAAGATTTCTGGGTGAGCAGGGGCTCAGGGCTCAGGGCTCAGGGTGGCCAGGAAGGAAACGCTTGGTGAGCCGTGGCTGAGCCTGGCAGCCTCCTGTCACTTCACTGGGCACCTTGTAGGACCCAAAGCCCATGTCTCCATGTCTTTTGAAGGTTTGGGGCTGGAGAAGCCACCAAAGCCCTGCTCCCAGGCAGGACAGGCCCCAGAATCGTTGTGTAAGTGCACAGCTGTCTTGCTGGCTTTGCTCCCAATGGCTTGGGTATGGGCCGCTCCCCGCTCAGTGGCTCCCCAGGAACTCTGGATCCTCTTTGGGTAGGGGGACATTAGGTTCGGCTGAGCAGTGCAGGTGGCACGCCTGGCAAAGCAGGGTGTAGGGGCTTGGGGAACCTCTGAAGGAGAAGGCTGATGTCCCCAGCTGCACATACAGAGGGGCCAGCAAGGGTCAATTGTGCAGCATCCCCTGGGCTGCAGTGGCGCGAGTCTTCTCAGAATACCCTGTCCTTTATGGTCTCAGGTTAGCGTTGGGCACAGGAGAAATTTGCTTGAGATTTGGAAAGAAGAAATGAAGCCGAAGCTGTTTTTCCTTTAAATGCCCAGGAGGTTGTGGTAGGCCGGGAGCCATAGCAGACCCTCTGCCACCTTCATCTGCCGCCCCCACCACACCCCGGCTTTCCACTTCTTCCAGCATGGGATGGGCGTGACTCCTGCTGGTCCCTGGTTGCGGAGGTTTGAGGTGCTCCACCTCGGCTCTGCGATGACTGTGATCCCACAGGTGGGAGTTCTGCTTGGGACTGAACCTTAACCAGCACATCATAGGCCTGGGCTGGAGTCAAGCTTGTTCCCAGAGCACCTTCATCCACTCTACCTGCAGGGCCCTCCTGCCCTGGCCTCCCCGGCCTGGCCCCCTCCCCAGCCTGGACTCCTCCCCTTCCCTGCTCTGCTCTGTCCTCCTGGGACTCCTGAGAGATGCTTGCAGTCAGGGCACCCGCTCCCCTTGCCTGTGGACCTCACTGCCTTGGCCTTTCAGGAGCTACTCCAGGCCGCATCCTCTCTAACGTCTTCCCAAATGGATTGAAGGTCCTTGATCCAATGTCCCAGGTCACAGTTTAAGAAACAGTCCAGAGTTGCCTGAGAAGCCTCATCTTGCCCGCTGAGATAGGCTGGGTCTTCCTGGCCTGGAGTAGCCTTCAAGCAGGAGCTACAGATGTCCCCTCCCCAGTCCAGAGCTCCTGGCAGTTTGCCTCCCAGTGACTGACGTGGCCTGGGAACAGATGGAGCTGAGCACTATACATTATATATAGGCACGGCCTATGATGTTATCTGCTTGCAAAAGATACAGACTAAAGAAACAACATTCCTTCATGGTCTTGGCACTTTTCTTTTTTAGTTATGCAGAAAAATGATGGGCTGGCCTTGCTTCAAATGCAACTTCAAAGAGAAAAATACCATTGAAAACTGCTACAACCTCAGACCACAAATTAGCCAGAGGCCCAGCTGCACATTGCTAAGTCTGGACAGGGAGTAGAGAACAAGCCGAACCAAGCCAGCAATGCCTCCTCAGAACTGAGGCAGAAATCAGATCGCCCCCAAGCTAAGGGTCACTGTCCCCAAAGTAATAGAACACTCGAAAACACATCTCTGACTAGATTAATGAAATTGAAGGCCACAGGCCACTGGTGCGGCAGAACATCCCGGTCAGATGATGCGGACGAGGGAGATGATGGGAAGATGCTGGTGAACTCCAGTGCCTTTGCAAACCAACGCGGGTTTTACACATACGATGGCAACAGAGAAAACGGCAAAAACAATACGTGGAAGGGAGAGCTAAGAGCAGATGAAAACCACAAGGAGGAATTACGAAAAAACACAGAAAGCCCCCAGACAAAAAAATGCTCCATAGACTCAGAGAAAGTCCTGAACAAAAGACACAGCTTAAAGGAGAGATGCAGTGTTCAGAGAAGAGATGATAAGAAAACAGAAGGAAATAAAATGAAGGTCGCAGAGCTCAGGGAAAAAAATGGAAGAAAAGAATAAAACTATTACCAGGACGAAATTCCCATGCAAAGCAATGACAATTTCAGGAAACTAAACCACAGACATACAGGTCATCTGGGGAATTCGTGGCAAGACTTGAAGAAGTCACATGATACAAAGGGGAAGAGAGAGACTATGGAAGATAGAAAAATAGACACTGCATACATAGCATGATATTCCTGAAAAACAGCACAAATAAACCAAATCAAACAGACTTGGAAAGAATCATGTTGGCTTTAGGCTTCTCCAGATCAGTTCTTAATGTCAGAAGACAGTGGGGCAAGGTTTAGCAACTTCGAAGTTTGTCTGAAGTTTACAAACTTTGGTTTGCTTCGATAACGTTATAGCCGTCCAACTTGGCCTTTAAAGCCTAAAAGCAAAAAGGAAGAATTACTACTGGACAATAAAATTGAGCCAATTAAAAAATATAATAAAAAACTCAGAAATGCAGGAACAATTGCGAACATTGAATCCATTTATATATAGATCAAATATTAAACAACTGTGGAATTATGCATTGGTGCCTCCTACAGAATTTAAAGGTGAGAAACCTTGACATTAGAAAATTAACAAAGATCCCAGGTGAAGGACTGAGGCTGAGGGGAGGTTTCTTCATCTGTTACAGCAAGGAATCGTTAGGCACTGTGCATTATTAATAACATGCATTATTATTTTTATTTTTATTATTACTATTATTTTTTGAGAGAGAGTCTTGCTCTGTCACCCAGGCTGGAGTGCAGTGGCGCAATCTCGGCTCACTGCAACCTCCGCTTCCTGGATTCAAGCGATTCTTCTGCCTCAGCCTCCTGAGTAGCTGCGACTACGGGCGCATGCCATCATGCCCAGCTAATTTTTTTGTATTTTTAGTAGAGATCGGGTTTTACTGTGTTAGCCAGGATGGTCTCAATCTCCTGACTTCATGATCCGCCGGCCTCAGCCTCCCAAAGTGCTGGGATTACAGGCGTGAGCCACTGTGCCCGGCCAGAACATGCAATTATTATAAACAGAATATTTCAAATAGCTTAGCATTTTTCATAGTTTTATTCCTTTAGTGGGATTTTTTTTGGGAACTAATACTTGTGAAGAAACATTTATTACAAGTTCAACAATCCTTTCAGCTTTATTTCAGTTTGTTTTCTTTTTAAAATTTTTTGAGCTGGGGTCTCACTCTGTTGCCCAGGCTGGAGTGCAGTGGTGCAACCACGGCTCACTGCAACCTTGACCTCATGGGCTCAAGCGATCCTCCCACCTCAATCTGCTGAGTAGCTGGATCTACAGGTGAGTGCCACCATGCCCAGCTCATTTTTGTATTTTTTGTAGAGACAAGGGTCTCACTATGTTGCCCAGGCTGGTCTCAAACTCCTTGGCTCAAGTTATCCTCCCACCTCTGCCTCCCTAGGTGCTGGGATTACAGATGTGAGCTACCACACCAGGCCCTCAGTGTTAACAAATAAGATGAGTATACTACTTTTGATTAAACACAATGTATAGACATATAATGATCCCGTTTTTGTTGACATGTATCATATACATACCACAAAATTCATCTTTTTCAAGTGTACAATTCAGTGGTATTTAATATGTTCACAGAGTTGTGCAACCATCACTACTATCTACTCCCAGAACGTTCCTGTCACCCTAAAGGAGACCCTGTCCACATCGGCAGTCACTCCCCACTCCTCCCAGCCCCCGCCCTTGGCAAGGACTTCTTTGTTCCCATCTCTGTGGATTGGTCTCTTCTGGACATATCATACACATAGAATCACAATATGCGGCCTTTTGTGTCTGGCTTCTTTCACTGAGCACATTGGATGACCCCATTTTGGGGAAATTGTTCTGCCACCCCCCAGTTCCTTCATCAGCCTGTCTTTCACAGTCCTGGGTCTGGGGTGATGGTCATGGTGGCATTCTAGGTGCTGTGATGTGGGGTGGACACAATGCCGCCCTGAACTTTTCTGTGGTGCTTGACCTTCCCTAGCAAGCCTGCACTCTCTCTCCTGCTCTCCTTGCTAGCTGGCTCATGGTGGTCTCTCTCTGCTTCTCAGTTATTGATTCAAGGAGTATTTGCTGTGCTCCTCCTGTGTGCAAGTGAGTGGGGCTGCGGGCCTGGTCTGAGGAGGTGGCAGGCAGTGTGGAGAGGAGTGGTGGATGGGTTGGGGGCTGCTGAGGGGCCCAGATAGCAGGAGTTCATGAGTAATGAGCGAGGTGCCTGGTGGGGCGGGGGTTTCTGGATGACGCTGAGGTGTTCAGCCTGGGCGGCCGGCATGGAAGAACCCATGGTGAGGGGGGGATGAGCAAGACATTGGACTGGAAGTCAACCAGGTACAGCACCACCTTTCCCCCTGTGGGCAGCCTCTGCCAGGGCGCAGGCCCCACCTTGACAGCCTTCTCCTCTGGGTTCGGTCCCTCACTTCCGCCACCATGCTGGGAGAGCATTGAAGGAGTGAATGCCTTATAAGGGGAGAGAAATGGACTCCAGGCTCCAGACGCTACTCTCGTGTCAGTCTGCCCCTGGCATGGGGTGCATGTGTGCCTGTGTGTGTGTGTGTGGTGTGTCTTTTGTGTTTGTATTCACGTGGGGGGTCTGTGTGGTGTGTGGTGTGTGTGTGTTCATGTGTGTGCAGTCTGTGTTCATGTGTGGTGTATGTGTTCATGTGTGGGTGTGGTTGTGGTGTGTTTGTTCATACGTAGTGTGAGTGTGTTCATGTGGGGTGTGTGATGTGTGTTCATGTGTGGTGTGCGTGTGATCTGTGTGTTCATGTGTGGTGTGTGTATTCCTGTGTGGTGTGTGTGTTCATGTGGGGGTGTGTGGGGTGTGTGGTCTGTGTGTTCATGTGGGGTGTGTGTGGTGTATGTGGGGTGTGTGGTATGTGTGTGGTGTGGGCTGTATGGGGGGTGCAGTGTGTGGGGCATGTGAGTTTTCACATGTGGGGTTGTATAATGTGTGTGTTCATGAGTAGGGTGTGTTTGTGTGTGTTCACGTGTGGTGTGTGTGGGGTGTGTGTGGTCTGTGTGGTGTGTGTGGGGTGTGATGTGTGTGTTCACGTGTGGCGTGTTTGTGTTCATGTGTGGTGTGTGTGGTGTGTGTTGGCTGTGTGGGGTGTTTTCCATGTGTGTTGTGTGTTTTCATGTGAGATGCATGTGGGGTGTGTGTAGTGTATGTGTTCATATGGGGTGTGTGGTGTATGTGGGGTGTATGTGGCCTGTGTGGTGTGGGGCATGTGGGGTTTGTGTAGTGTGGGGTGTGTGTGTTCATGTGTGGGGGTTGTGTGATATGTGTGTTCATGTGTAGGTTGTGTGTCTTCATGTGTGGTATGTGTGGGGTGTGTGTGGTCTATGTGATGTGTGTTTTTGTGTGGTGTATTTGTGTTCATGTGTGGTGTGGGTTGTGTGGGGTGCATTTTCGTGTGTGGAGTATGTGGTGTGTGTGTTCATGTGTAGCATGTGGGGTGTATGTGTTCATATGTGGTGTGTGGGGTGTGTGTGTTCATGTGTGGTGTGTGTGGTGTGTGTGTTCATGTGTGGTGTGTGTGGTGTGTGCATCTTCATATGTAGGATGTGTGTGTTCATGTGGGACTATGTGGAGGGTGTTTGTGTTCATGTGGGGTATGTGAGGTATATGGTATGTGTGTTCATATGTGGGGTGTGAGTGTTCATGTGGGGGGTGTATGTAGTGTGTATGTGTTCGTGTGTGGTGTGTGTGTGTTCATGTGTGGTGTATTTATGTGGGGTGTGTGGAGTGTGTGTTCATGTGTGTGGTCCATGTGGTATGTGGTGTGTGGTATGTGTCATGTGTGGTGTGTGTGATGTGTGTGTTCATATGTGGTGTGTGTTCATGTGTGATGTGTGTAGCATGTGTTCATGTGAGGTGTGTGGCGTGTGTCTGTTCATGTTTGGGATGTGTATGGTGTGTGCTGTGTGTGTTCGTGTGTGGTGTGTGTGGGGTGTGTGTGTTCGTGTGTGGGGCTATGTGTGGTGTGTGGTGTGTGTTCATGTGTGGTGTGTGTGTTCATGTGTGGTGTGTGTGTTCATGTGTAGGGTATATGTGTTCATGTGGGGTGTGTGAGGTATGTGGTGTGTATGTGTTCATTTGGGGGGTGTGAGTAGTGTGTGTTGTTATGGGTGCATGTGTGATGTGTGTGTTCATGTGTGGTGTTTGTGTGTTGTGTGTGTGCATATGGGGTGAGCATGGGGTATGTGGTGTGTGTGTTCATGTGTTGTGTGTGGTGTGTTTGTATTCTTGTGTGATGTGTATGTGGTGTGTGTTCATGTGTGATGTGTGGTTCATGCATGTTGTGTGTGTTCATTGTGATGTGTGTGTTCATGTGGTGTGTGTGTTCATGTGTGTGTTCATATGGGGGTGTGTGGGGTGTGTGTGTGGTGTATGTGTTCACGTGGGGTGTATTTGGTGTGTGTGTGTTCATCTGGAGTGTGTGTGTTCATGTGGTGTGTGTGTTCATGTGTGTGCTCATATGGGGGTGTGTGTGGGGTGTGTGTGGTGTATGTGTTCACGTGGGGTGTATTTGGTGTGTGTGTTCATCTGGGGTGTGTGTGTTCATGTGGGGTATGTGTGGTGTATGTATGGTTTGTGTGGTGTGGGGTATGTGTGTTCATGTGTGGGGGTTGTGTAACGTGTTTGCTCATATGTAGGGTGTGTGTTGTGCATGTGTTCATGTGTCGTGTGTGTGGTGTGTGTGGTGTGTGATGTGTGTTAGTGTGTGGTGTGTTTGTGTTCATGTGTGGTGTGTGTGGGTTGTGTGGGGTGTGTTTTCATGGGTGTGGTGAGGTGTGTTCAAGTGGGGGTTGTGTGTGGTGTCTGTGTGTTCACGTGGGATTGTGTGTGGTGTGTGTTCATGTGGGGTATGTGTGGTGTGTGTGTGGTGTGGGCTGTGTGAGGGGTGCAGGTTGTGGGGTGTGTGTGTTCATGTGTGGGGGTTGTGTGATGTTTGTGTTCATGTGTAGGGTGTGTGTTCTGTGTGTGTGTTCATGCATGCAGTGTCTTCATATGTCTTGTGTGGGGTGTGTGTGGTGTGTTTGGTGTGTGGGGTGTGGTATGTGTGTTAGTGTGTGGTGTGTTTGCATTCACGTGTGGTGTGTGTGCTATGTGTGAGTCGTGTGAGGTGTATTTTCGTGTATGGTGTGTTTGTTCAAGTGTGCTGTGGGTGTGTTCATGTGGGGGCTGTGTAAGGTGTGTGGTGTGTGTTCATGTATGGGGTGTGTGGTGTGTGGGGTGTTTGTGTTCATGTGTGCAGGGTGTGTGGTGTGTGTAATGTGTGGTTTGTGTGTTCATGTGTGGTGTGTGTCTGGTCTGTGTCATGTGTGTGTTCATATGTGGTGTGTGTGCTCGTGTGTGGGGCATGTTGTGTGTGTATTCACGTGTGGTGTGTGTGTTCATGTAGGGGAGTGGGGGGGTGTTTGTGGTGTGTGTGCTCATGCGGGGTGTGTGAGGTATGTGATGTGTTCATGTAGGGGGTTCATGTAGTGTATGTGTGTTCTTCTGTGTGTTTAGTGTGCGTGTTCATGTGTGGTGTGTGTGTAGGGTGTGATATGTGTGGTTTGTGTGTGTTCATGTGTGGTGTGTGTGATGTGTGGTGTGTGTGTTCATGAGTGGGGTGCGTGGGGTGTGTGTGTGGTGTGTGTGTGTGGGGGTTATGTGGGGTGTGTAGTGTGTGTGTTCATGTGTGGTGTATGTGGGGTTTGTGCTCATATGTGTGGGGTTTGTGATGTGTGTGTTCATCTGTGTGGAGTGTATGGTGTGGGGTGTATGGTGTGTGGTGTGTGTGTGTTCATGTGTGGTGTGTGTGGGTTGTGTGCTTATGTGTGTGAGGTTTGTGGTGTGTGTGTGTTCATGTGTGGTGTGTGTGTGTGGGGTGTTTGTGTTCATGTGTATGTGTGTTGTGGTGTGTGATGTCTGTGCATGTTCATGTGTGGTGTGTGGGGTGTGAGGAGTGTATGTGATGTGTGTAGTATGTGTGCATGTATGTGTGGTATGTGTGGTAAGTGTGGTGTGTGTGGGGTGTGTGTGTTCGTATGTGGGGTGTCGGGTATTTGTGTTCATGTTTGGGGTTTGTGTGATGTGTGTGGTGTGTGTATATTAATGTGTGGTGTGTGTGGGGTGTGTGTGCTCATGTGTGTGGGGTGTGTGGGGTGTTTGTGTGTTCATGTGTGGGGTGTGTGTGATGTATGAGGTGTGTGCGTGGTGTGTGTGTTCATGTGTGGTGTGTGAGGGTTTTGTGTGCTCATGTGTGTGGGGTGTGTGGGGTGTTTGTGTGCTCATGTGTGGGGTGTGTGTGATGTGTGTGTGGTGTATGTGTGCTTATGTGTGGTGTGTGTGGTATATGTGTGTTCATGTGTGGTGTGTGTGGTGTGTATGTGTTCATATGTGGTGTGTGATCATGTGTGGTGTGTGTGGTGTGTCTGGGCTGTTTGTGTGTTCGTATGCATGATGTGTGTAAGGTGTGTGTTTATGTGTGGTGTGTGTTAGTGTGTGTGGGGTGTGTGGAGTGATTGTGTGTTTATGTGTGGTGTGTGTGTGTTCATGTGTGGTGTATGTGTTTATGTGTTCATGTGTGTGGTGTGTGTGATGTGTGTGGTGGTGTGTGTGTGTTCATGTGTGGTGTGTATGTGTGTGTTCATGTGTAGGGTGTGCATGATGTGTGTGGTGTGTGTGTATTTATGTGTGGCATGTGTGTTCATGTGTGGTGTGTGTGGGGTGTATGGTGTGTGTGTTTGTGTGTGGGGAATGTGAGGGGTTTGTGGTGCATGTATTTGCAGAGCTTCCCATAGATGGAGCCAGGCCACTCTCTGTAGGCAACCAGCATTTCCCAGAGGTGGGTGATGCCCTCCCACAGTGCCACACCTCCCCAGTCCTGGAACTGCATTGGGTGACAGAGACTGAGCAAGAGGCCAGAAGCCTGGCCCCCTCCCCAGCAGCTCTCACACAGCAGCCGCAGAGGCTCATCCTAGCCTGTGACTTTCCAATGTTTCCCCCTTTCTGTCTGTCTCTGGCTCTGTCCTGCCTCTCTGTCTGTGTCACACACACAGACAGCAGAGGGGCCCCCAAGGAAAGCTGAGACCCCGCTGGGTACAAGGTAACACTGTGTGGCTTCCAAGCAAAGCCAAGAATTATCTAGCCCTTCCTGTTCTCGGAACTGTGCTGTTTCCTAGACAACGTATTTCGTGTAATCATGGTCAAGGCAACGTACATTTCTGCCCAGAATCAAGGTCACAGTATAATACCGATTCACCACGGCAACAGCAGACTACTCATCTGACATGGAAGATGAGATGTGCAATGAAAACCACATGCAGATTGCTAGCTGCCCAGCGACTCTGCACCACGAAATAGGTTTGACTCCAGTGGAATCTGGAATCATGTCCTTAAAAGACACAGAGCCCCTGGTAGTTCAACATATGTAACTGGCCAGCCAGAGCCAGCCAGGCACATGGCGCCACTGGTAAACAAATGTGCACATGACAGGAGCCTTCCACCTGCCCTGGCTTCAGGAGTTTAGCTCAGTCCACAAATCCACGCCAGGAACATTTTTCTATATAAACACGCCCTGCCATGCTCCTAGTCCATCTGAGCTCACTGTGGACCAAGGCAGGCGAATGGTAGTTCTAGAAGAAAATCTTGTCATTTAGGATTTGATCTTTTTCCTAATTTCTCAGCCCAAGATCAATTGTTGGTGACCCCCTAGCTCTCACACCTCTCTTCTCTGGCCCCCTGAAATGAGAGAGAGGCAGCAGGGCCTCCTCTATTTCGGTAAGCTTGGGCTTGGGGTCATTACGCGGTCTGTGGGTCTGAGTCCCCAAGGCCTCTGGCTTGGGCTGAAGGAGAGAAGTAGGAACTGGAGCCCTCCAGCCTGTGGGGTGAGGTCTTCATGAAGGTGAATAGCTGAACCATCTCCCCTGGGACTCCTCCAACCCCGCTGTTGCTCCCCAGGAGAAAAGGCCTTTGGTGCCTGCCTGAGGCCTTGAAAGTCAGTTTTAAGTCCCCCTCCCAGACAATGGCAGGTGATGGGTCTCTGGGGGACCCAGGGGACAGAGAAAGAGTGAGAGCAGCTGCACTGTATTCATGTCACCAGTATCCAGCCAGAAAGGAGGCCGAGATCACCTGGGGAGGTCACCCTCACCTTCTGTTGATGTCCAGAGGAGCTAGGTGACAGATTTTGTCAAAAGAATCAAACAGCCCGGCGCACATCCCCATTGGGAGCCTGGTGCCCTCACAGGCCACCTCTGTCTCACCCTCTGGCCTGAAAGCCGCCCTCAGTGGCCCCTTGAAGGTCAGCTGACCTCTCTTCCACCTGCTTTGGTGGCTTCTATTGCAGAGCCCCGAGGCCTCGAGATTGAGAACTGGGAGGATGGCCAGTGCTGACAAGGACACCTATCCTGGGTGACAGCTCAGCCAACAGAAACATGCTCTAACTCAGAGTCCTGTGACTTAGGCCGGGGCCGCCTGTCTGTGCACAGCTGCCCAGGAAGGGCTGCAGGCAGCTTCCGTGGCCATGCGGGCCAGGATTACAGCCCGCCTGCCAGGAAACCCTCTCAGCTCCACTGCTTTGGTTACCAACTTTCCTAAACTTACAATCTGTTTGCATCTCATGGTTCAAGAAAATGCCAGAAGCACTTTGTAGCAGATGCAGTGCTGGGCACTTTTCCTCACCTCACTTCATTTCCTCTTTACAAGCCATTCCCTTTGCTGATTCCTCGAGGGCTGAGTCCTGGGACACACTGGTAAGCTGGGTGGGTGTGGCTCAGAGAGCCCAGGGGGCGCATGGAGGTGACCATCAAAAAAGAACGGACTGGGAGAAGTGCTGTGAAGTGACCCAGCAGGACAAAGATGACTGGCGGCTGGGCTTGAGGAAGGGGCTCTGAGTAGGTGACCCTGAATCTGAAACCTGAGCGAGGCAAGAGAGCATTCTACAGAAGAGGGGCACATGGGCCACGGCCTTCTGCAGCAGGCGGGATTGAAATGGTTGGACATGTTAGGAAACGGAGGCTCACATTGGTGAGTGTCACGAGTGGCTCTGACGTGTTGGAGTTTGTGACAGATCCCTGCTATCCTCAGAGCTCCTGTCACCAGCAAGATTACTTCAGGCCCCACTTCTTTCCTGGCATGATGCCCATCTCTTTCTCTCTTGAGGCCACGAGCTTCATGAGGGTTCTCAAGGCACCCCAGCCTTGAGTCTGTGCAGTGGGTGTTAATGATACAACCATGCGTGGAGCACCCACTTGGGCTGGCCCTGGGTTAGGAGTTCGGGGCGCAGACATAGAACTCAGAGTTTGGCCAAGGAGATGGAAAACTCCCTCTAGACCCCACCCTCTGCACCCAGACTCCCCTGAGCAGGCCCCCAGGTGACCCCAGTGATCCCTCCACCTTACCTCCCGGCCCTTGGAGGTGGGCACTCAGCAGTCCTCTCCCCACTACTCCCTCCCGGCCCTGCATTCTTGCCTGGGCTCTCCTCCTCCCCCAGGCCTCCCACTATGACCCTGCCCTTGGCCCTTGCGTCTGCCTTCTCCTCTACCTCCTGCCTTGGGCGAGGCTGGCATGCGTCCAAGGCCATGGCCCCACGTACCACAGTGGGAAGGCGAAGGGGCCAGCACCCCCTCTGCCCTGCGATGTCACGTCTGGCACTGCACTCCTCCCCTTTAGGCCTGCCCCATCTAGTCATGCTTGTCTGGAGTGTCCCTGCTGTTGTTTATCCCCTTTGGTCCCCCACTCTCATGGGTGCACCCTGGACCTGCCCCCCGACCTCCCACTCCCAAGCACCCTCTCTCAGTGGAAGCCTCTTCCTCCTTCCTCTACATCCCCGTGACCTTGATGGGAGAGAGCAACAGCCCCTGTCCCCGCCTACCTTGGCCCCAACCGCTTTCAGGCCTCCTTTCTTCACCACGCAGACTCCAGGACTGCCCCTCAACTGCCCCTTCAGCACTTCCCGCCACCCCTTGTTCCCCTGCCTTCAAGGTGGCTGCTCCATGAAACCGCAACTGAGGACCTACAGGCAAAGGATGAAAGCGAATGCGCCTGTCCCCCACCCCCATTCACCGAGTCCCCACTGTGTGCCAGCGCAGGCACTATGCTGGTTGCTGGGGTACAGCAGTGAGCCAAGATCCACCAGCCTCCTGCCCTTGTGGATGCAGTGGTCTAGACAGTAAAAAGTAACTTCCCAGTTACGTGACAATTACGAATGATGACAGTGATGTATAGGCGACTGCCAGGTGTTCTGAGAGCAGAAAAGGAGTTCTGGTGTCATCTAGGAGGAGAAAGGGCAGAGAAGAGTCCCTGGAGGAAGGGACATTTACACTATAATCTGCAGGGGTCCCATCCGCATTTGGGGTAGCTGCTTAGCCCACCCTGTGTCACCCTTGCTGGCAGGGCCCCTATCTTGGGGCCACGTGCTCAGCCCTCTCGCCAGGGGCCGAATTGTCGTTGTAAGGGGATTAGTTAGGCATTGCTGTGGGAGAGATTACCGCAAACTTAGCAGCTGTCACCAATACTCCTTTCTGTGGGTCAGAAGCTCTGGGCGTGAAGTGGCTGGGTCTGGGGCTCAGGGTCTCACAGGCTGCACTCCTATCTGGAGGCTCTGGGGAATAACCCACTTCCAAGTTCATGAAGGTTGTTGGCCAAATTCAGCTCCTTGTGGCTATCGGACTGAGGTCCCATTCCTTGCTGGCTGTCCACAGGGGCCACTCTGGGCTTCCCCACCTTCAAAGCCGGCAGAAGAGCTGCTGTCTCATTCAACCCCTTTCACGCCTGGACTCCCCGACTTCTCTGTCTCTGGCCTCTAGACCCAGATTTCCAGGGCTCATGTGATTAGGTCAGGCCTACCGAAGAGAGCTTCCCTTTCTGAAAGTCACCTGTGCCATGTACCATAACCCGATCATAGGGGTGATGGTCCCTCAGATTCACCACCTGGGGGGGTCACATGGGACTTTTACCCCAGGGGATGGGGAATTGGGGGCTATCTTAGAATTCTGCCTACCACTGGAACCCTCCTGTGGGGGTCTCATTCCATTTGCTGGTGGGTGGTTTAGGCAGGGTAGGGGTGGATCCACAGTTTATGGAGCCGTAAGTTTATGAATTTGGAGGGACCTCTTTAAGGAAAAGAATATAAAATTACGAATACAAAATCTCTGGGACCCCTCCCAGGCCCTGAGAAGAAGTCTGTGCAGTGAAGGGCCCTAAGCTCATACAGGGGGCTGTGATGGGAGCAGAAGTCCCAAATCAGTTTCACTAGGCCACAGTTAAGATGCCAGCAGGGCCACACCGTCTCAGGAGGCTCCAGGGGAGAATCCTGTTCACACCTTCTCCAGTTCACACCTCCAGCACCTCCAGCCGAATTCCTTAGCTCATGGACACTTCCTCCATAATTAAAACAATTTTTGTGGGTACATACATAGTAGGTGTATATATTTATGGGTACACGAGATGTTTTGATACAAGCATGCAATGTGAAATAAGCACATCATGGAGAATGGGTTATCCATCCCCTCAAGCATTTATCCTTTGAGTCATAAACAATCCAATTACACTCTAAGTTATTTTAAAATGTATAATTAAATTATTATTGACTATAGTCACCCTATTGTCCTAGCAAATAGTAGGTCTTATTTATTCTTTCTATTTTTTGTACCCATTAACCATTCCCACCTCCCCCTCCAGCCCCACACTGATCCTTCCCAGCCTCTGGTAGCCATCCTGCTACTCTCTATCTCCATGAGTTCAATTGTTTTGATTTTTAGATCCTACAAGTAAGTGAGAATATGTGATGTTTGTCTTTCTGTACCTGGCTTATTTCACCTAACATAATGACCTCCAGTTCCATCCATGTTGTTGCAAATGACAGGATCTCATTCTTTTTTAGGGCTGAATAGTACTCCATTGTGTATGCGTACCACATTTTCTTTATCCATTCTCTTGTGTTGATGGATGCTTAGGTTGCTACCAAATTTTGGCTATTGTGAACAGTGCTGCCATGAACATGGGTGTGCTGATATCTCTTCAATAGACTGATTTCCTTTCTTTTGGGTATGTACCCAGCAGTAGGGTTGCTGGATCGTATGGTAGCTCAATTTTTCTTTTTTTGGAGGAACCTCCAAACTATTCTCCATAGTGGTTGTACTAATTTACATTCCCACCAACAGCGTACGAACAGTGTACTTTTCTCTACATCCTTATCAGCATTTGTTATTGCCTGTCTTTTGGATATAAGCCATTTTAACTGGGGTGAGGTGATATCACATTGTAGTTTTGATTTGCATTCCCTTGATGATTAATGATGTTGACATCTTTTCATATGCCTGTGTGTCATTTTATATTTTCCTTTGTGAAATGTCTATTCAAATTTTTTGCCCGTTTTTGATTAGATTATTAGATTTTTTTTCCTGTAGAGTTTTTTGAGATCCTTATGTATTGCAAATATTTTCTCCCATTCTGTGGGTTGTCTCTTCACTTTGTTGACTGTTCCCTCTGTCTTTAAAGCCAGCAGCACCTTCCAACCTCTCTGTGTTCCATCACTTAGTCTTCTCTCTTTTATAAGGATGCGTGTGACTGTGTTTGGTCCACCTATATAATCCACCCAGATAATCCACACTCACCTCCCCATCTCAAGGCCCTTAACTAAATCCCATCTGCAAAGTCTCTTTTTGCCATATAAGGTCACATTCACGGGTTCCAGAGATGAAGACGTGGACATCTTTTGGGGACCATTGCATGTCCAGTGGACTTGGCCACATGGACCCTGAGCCTTACATGAGGGACAGAAGCCTGAGAGCACAGCCAAGGGTGAGTTTTCCCCTCTGGAAAATTCTGCTCTCTGCAGGGATCTACAGCACAATTTGAATGGAATGTCAGAACTAAGCCTAGAGGCTTTAATCCCTGTAACAGCCGAGTCCCATGTATCCAGGACTTAATTATGCTTATTTGGGAACAGGAAGGACTGGAAAGGCCCTGGCCCAGCTGGGAACCACTGAGCCCAAATTGGAGCCCACGGAGGGCAAGGCCTGCTACAGCTGCCTAGAAGGGGTGACATGGCAGATGGATCTGTCCATCAGGAACTACCCTGGGGCCCAGCCAGTTAGGGTTTGAGGGAGCGCTCTCATAACTGCCCTATTTCCTATTTCATTTGCTTTCTCTGCTTATTTTGTATGAGTACACATTAAGCCACGTTGGCTTCAATATGAAATCAAGGCCACTCCTTGGTCTCCAAAGGGCTGTGTGCACACCCCAGGCCAGGTGGCTCAGGCCTGAGGATCTCTTTCCCACCTCCTCTCCAGCCACCTGGCTGACTTGACTTTGCCACAGGTCTCCTGACTGGGCTGGCTCTCTCTCCTCTGGACCACCCCAACTGCCTTCTCCCAGCTTGCCTGGCAGGCCAGAGTCTCCAAACCCCTCTGCCTGCAGCCACTGAGAGCCCTGGATGCTGCAAGCCATATCTGCCCTCTTGGGCTTAAAGCCACCCTGGGGAATGGGGCATGCTTCCAGAGGGCCATGCTTTCCAGGGGTGGCAGAGCTGGCCTGACTCCTCCACAGCCTCACCTGCCCCCTCCTTTGTGTGCACAGAAGCCACCAGGGTGACACACGCATGTGCCTTGGACACATGCCATCCTTGCCTATCTCAGCATTTGCTCATGCTTCTTTGATCAAAGCCTCCATTTCCTTCAGGGTCTGGCCTGATTCTACCTCTTGCAGGCAGCCTTCCTCATAGTATCCAGCCTTTTTCCCTACCCAAAGTTCTCACTGGGCTGGGCCGCTCTGGCAAGTAGACATCCCACTCTGCCTGGTACACGATGGGCTTTAGTGTCCTATGGCTGCCAGAACAAAGCATCATAAAATGGGTGGCTCACAACAGAGGAAGTGGACCCTCTCCCAGTCGTAGAGGCCAGAAGTTCAAAATCCAGGTGTCTCAGGGCCACACTCCCCCCAGAGGCTCTAGGGAAGTCTCCTTCCTGCCTCTCCCAGCTCCAGAAGGCTCCAGGCATCCTGAGCTTGATGGCTGCCTCACTCCAGCCTCTGCTGTATGTCTTTCTCCTCTTCTGTCACTTACAAGGCCCCTTGTCATTGAATTAGGGCTCATGCTAATCCAGAATGACCTAATTTCGACATCCCTACCTTAATTATATCTGCAAAGACCCTTTTCCCAAAGACGGTAGTCTCTTCTTCTCCTCTGTTTTACTTTCTGTGGTTTCAATGACTTGTGGTCCAAATATATTAAATGGAAAATTCCAGAAATAATTAAAAGTTTTAAATTGTGCACCACCACTCGGAGTACCATGATAAAGTCTTGTTCCGTCCTGTCCAGCATGTGAATCCTCCCTTTGTACACTGGCTCCACGCTGTCAACGCCTCCCTGCCAATTAGCCACTTGGTAGCCACCTTGGTTCTCAGAATGACTCTCCCGGTATCACAGTGCTTGTGTTCAAGTTACCCTTCTTTTACTTAATAATGGCCCTAAAACACATGTTGAGGTTGCTAAGAGCTGCAGTAAGAACAAGTCTTCCATCCATGAAACTGTGAAGAAAGAATAAGAAATTTGTGCTAGTTTTTGAAGCTGCAGAAATTATGGCTGGATAAAAGGGAGGACTCACGCTCCGGGTAGGATGGAGCAGGCTTGAGGTTTCATCACGCTACTCAGAAGGGGGCGCCATTTAAAATGGTTTATTTAATTGAATTGTTTATTTCTGGAAGTTTCCACTTAATATTTTTGGGCTGAGGCTGGCCACGGATAACTGAAACTGTGGAGAGTGAAACTGCAGATAAGCAGGGGCCTACCACACCACCCAGGCATGCTCAGGACCCCTGTGGAAAATCTCTCCCTCTGAGGACAAACTCTCAGACTGCAAGCATAAAACACACAAGTCCAGTGCCCTGAAAGAGAGTCCTGGGAAATTCCAAAGAAAGAAAGGAGGACTAGCACCCCTAGAAGAAAACTGGGAGGTCACAGAACAAAGATAGGCAGATAAGAAACGCCAAGGTGAAATCTTAGAAAGTAAAAATGCTCATTGAAATAAAATCTTAATAGATGAGTGAAACACCAGAGTAGACAGAGCTGAAAATTGGGATTCACTCAGATTTGGGAGCGGATGGATTTGTTCCAGTTGCCATAACAAAATACCACAGACTTGGGGGCTTCAACAACTGAAATGGATCCAGGTTATTGGCAAGGTGGGTTCCTTCCAGGGGCTGTGAGAGCAGGATGTGTTCCAAGCCTCTCTCGTTGGCTTGTAGATGGCCGTCTTCTCCCTGTGTCTCTTCACATCATCTTCCCTCTGGGTGTATCATCTGTGCCCCAATTTCCTTGTTATGTTCTTATAAGGACATGACTCATATTGGATAATGGTCCACTCTGATGATTTCATTTTAACTTGATTACCCATAAGGTCACTTCGATATTTGTCACTTTGTCTCAAATCCTTTTAATCTATTTCTTCATTATTTCTTGTGCTAAAAAAAGTCCTTGCTTTCACCTTTTATGTCCCTTAATACATTATCTGTTGTGTTTTTGTGTTCCTTCCAATTTAGTTTTCATTTTTAACATTTAAAAATCTTGTTTCTAATTCTTTCCTGAGTCCTATCACCTAATTTTCGAGTTTTGCTAATTCTGATTTATGTTTTTCTTTCATGTCTTGCATTACTTTCTTAATTTCTTTCTGCTTGTTTGGGAAATCGTAATTCTAGTTTGGATTTGTTTTGAGGACATAGCTTTCTGGTGTGCTTGCTGTCTTTCCAGATAGGAATCTGTTCTTTTCAGATAGATAGGAATCTGTTCTTTATTTGCTTTTTTTTTTTTTTCTTACAGTACAGCTTTTTTTTTTTTTTTCCAAACAGCTTTCATTATAAGAAAAGGTATGGGATTTTACCATGATAGTTTTCATGTGAAATTATTCTTCTTTAACTTTTAGAAGGAGGCATGGTTCAGGATAGCTTTTCTAACTTCACCCATCTCCCTCTTTCTTTCATTGTTTTCTTTTAATGATCAAAAATGTGGTGGTGTGCCTTCTGAAACTTCTGGCTCAATTCCCCCAGCTGACCTTGAGCTAGATCTCCTCTTTCTTTTGGCTCTGTGCTTTCCTTGATTTCAGCTTCTCTCCAGCAGTTTCCCCCAGTGTGGGGCTCTATCCTAGAAGGGAGCCCTGTCTGGCAGGTTTCAGGTACTCACAGAGGCCAGACCTTACTGAGGGCCCCCTTTGTTCACTTGCCATTGCCTTCAGCAAAACCCCTCCCAGACTGAGCTGCTGTTCTCAAATTGGCCTGCCTGGTTTTCCAATGAGCACCTGTTGACTACTTTGGTGTCCCCTGTTCTCAAGTCAGTCACCTGTCCTTTTGTTCCCTGGGCTTAATGTGATCGTGGCATTGTAGTTATGTTAATAGAGTATGTTTTATAGGCCCACACTTACAATCTATGAGAGAAATCATAGGATGTCTGGACTTTGCTTCAAAATAATTCAGGAAATTCTGGGAAGATGGTAGTGGCATGAATCTTTAATCTCCCCAAATCCTCACATAAAACAGAACCCTGCCCTTAGGCTGCTCTGTGGATTTTGTGGCTCTTGGTGGTTTGCACCCACCAACTTGTATTTTGGAGCTCATTAGGAAGACCTTTCCACCTTGCCCTGTTGTAAATGCTGTCTTTGGAGTTTTGATTCTGCCACCGGTTCTGTTTTATGCGAGGATTTGGGGAGATTAGAGAGCTATGCCACTGCCATCTTCCCAGAATTTCCTGAAGTATTTTGAGGCAAAGTCCAGACATCCTATAATGACATGATCACACTAAGAATTAGTGATAATTTTTAATTACTGTCAAATAGCCAGTCAGTATTCAAGCTCTCCATTGTCACATATTTCCTTTATAGTTTGTTTGGATAAGAAGCCATCTGAGGTTCATACATTGATTGATAATGGTTTTATGTTTTTGTTTGTTTGTTTGTTTGTTTGTTTGTTTTGATAGAGTCTTGCTCTGTTTCCCAGGCTGTCATCCAGGTTCACTGCAGCCTTCATCTCCCAGGCTCAAGCCATCCTCCCACCTCAGTCTCCTGAGTAGCTGGGACCACAGGCGTGTGTCACCACACCTGGCTAATTAAAACATATTTTTGTTTTAGAGATGGAATCTCGCTATGTTGCCCAGGCTGGTCTCGAATTCCTGGGCTCAACTGATCCTCCTGTGTTGGTCTCCCAAAGTGCTGGGATTACAGGAGTGAACCACTGTGCCTGGCCTGGTTTTAAGTGTATTTTAATCTACAGGTTCTCCCCCTGTCTCTTGTTTTCCCCTTGCAATGTATTCGTTGAATAAAACAGTGTTATTCGTACTGTGGCATTCCCCACAGTCTGGATATTAATGGCTGCAGCCCTGTAGAGTAGTAAACGCTGTATTTTCTGTATTGGTAGTTGGATTCAGAAGGTTAATCAGATGTGAGTTCATTTTTTTCCCCAAGACTAATTCATATGTAGTGTTGGAAGACTTTAACACACCTCTGTCGGTAATTGGTAGATCAAGCAAACAAAATACAAGTTAGGATATGGTTTTGAACAGGAATTGGCAGCTTAACCTAATGGGCATATGTGGAACATCACACCCAACTGCAGACTGCACATTCTCTTGGGCACACATGGAATATTTATAAAAACCAACCACAAACTGGAACTTAAAGCAAATCTTACCATGTTTCAAAGGGTTAAAATCATTCAGAGCGTGATCTCTGACCACAGTGTCATTAAGCTAGAAACCCAAGAGAAAGGGAAAATAAACAGCAGACCCTGACATTTGGAAGCTGGCCTGGCCCTTGCAGGGAGGCCATGCTGTTCTCCTATTGGACATAAACAATCTCACAGAATACCAACCTCAGACAAGGTTACTTGGAGACCATGAGAAAATGAGACAAAGCAAGGCCACTTCATTATTTTGTCTAAGTGCAGATAAAAACAAGGTTAACGTGCAACCCACAAAATACCAAACGTCCTCCTCCTGCTTGGCTAGTGTGGGTGACTGCTGCTTCTTTACAAATTACAGCTTTAGCTTTCTTCTAGCCTGCCCTCCCCAGAGAAAAGATTTACTAAGATACCCAATCATAGACTTGTCCTCACTCTCTGACAGTGCTTAGAGCAAACCCCGGCTTCCTTGGACCCTCCTCAAAATACCCCACAAAAGTCCAAATCTAATAGGTTTTTTTCTAACCTACTTTCTCTGAGATGGCGCACATCTCCCTCACTGCAGAGAGGAAGAAGCTCACTGCATATAACTAGAAAAATCCCCACGTGTTTAGAAAAGAAGAAATGCACATTGAAATCACCCAGGGCTCAAGGACAGCAACATGGGAATTAATAAATATTTTATTGAATGATAAAACATGCTACACGTCTGTAACAGTCAGCTGTCTGACAGGAAACGAATGTCACATGCAGACTGAGTAATTTGAGGAGAGTTCAAGAAGTGGATTGAGGTGGCTTTGTAATGTGTCAACTTGGCTAGCCTGAGCTATGTTTTCCAGAATTCCCTTTCCTATAGGTTTTGGTGAGATGGGCAACATGAGAGATTCTGATGGGAGATTTGGAGAACAGAAGGGAAACAAACATGTAACTGACTTCTCATAACTAGAAGACAGAAGGAACAAAAAATAAGAAAAAGACATAGACTACAACAGAAAAATGGGCCAAAGTCTTGAACAGACAATTCTTCACAACGTATGAAAAGTGCCCGACCTCATTTGTCATTTCAGAACTGTAAGTTAACGTTAGCAGGAGATACCATTACACACCCACCCAATTGGCAGAAACCAAAAAGTATCACAGTTGCAAGTTGGCGAAGCTGTGCAGCAATGGAAACTTCCCACACTGCTGGTGGGAGTGTGCATTGGGAAAAGGGTTGGCATCCCGTAGTAATATTGAAGACACACTTCCCCTATGACCCAGCAGTTCCACTGCTAAGTATACAAACTCTAGAGACACTTGTGTATGTGGGCGCCAGAAAGCAAGTGTAGACGGTTGCAATACGTTGAATGGTGCCCCCCACTCCACAACAAAAATGATATATGCCCATGTCCGAATCCCTAGGCACCATGAACGGGATCTTATTTGGGAAAATGGTCTTTGTGGATGTAATTAAGTTAAGGATCTCGAGATTACCTCATCCTTGGTTATCCACGTGGGCCCTAAACCCAATGAGAAGTGTCCTTATAAGAGAAAGACACGAGGCCATTTGAGAGAGGCTTTGTGAATATGGAAGTAGAAAGTGGAGTGATGTGGCCTCAAGCCTGGAGCACCAAAAGCTGGAGGAAGAAGCAAGAAAGAGAATCCCTCCTGAAACCCTCAGGGGAAGTGTGGCTCTGCTGATGCCTTGATCTTGGATTTCCGGCTTCCAGAACTGTGGGAGAATCCATTTTTTGTTATTGTAAGTCGACCACTTTGTGGTACTTTGTTGCAGCAGCCACAGGAAAATTGTACAATGGTTCATCACAGCATTTGGTGGCTGAAAATAAACCAAATACTCAGCAGGGGTGGGATGGATAAATACATCATGGTAATGTTGTACAATGGAATACTCTACCGGGATGCAAAGGAATACGCTCTACATATGCTATAGTAAGGATGGATTTTAAAGACACAGTGATGCATGAAAGAAGCAAGACACTCAAAAAACATACATGACAGTTACATTTATGTAAAGTTCAAAAACAGCAAAGTGGAATCATATGATTTATGGATGGATGTGTGCTTCAGTGCAAAGCTCTGATGCAAAGCAAGGAAAAGATTATGAAAAATTTAATAAGAAGGCGATTGCAAGGGACACACTCTGGGCTGGGGTGGCGGCCAAGGCTCTAGCCCTTGATCTGGGGTCCAGGGGGTTAGCTGAGTATGTTCACTTTATAACTGTAGAGTTTTAAAGTGCAGAAAATGCATGTAAAATATATATATATGATTTACACAGTCCTCTGTATCTAGGCTGTATTTCACAATCTGAAAAGTTGGGACATTAGAAAGCAGAATTCAAACAATGATTATTTGCAGATTATCTATTACATATATGTCTCTGCATCAGGAAAAATCTAAGGGAATCTACTAAAAAAGTTACAAAGAGTAGGGCTGGGCATGGTGGCTCACGCCTATAATCCCAGCACTTTGGGAGGCTGAGGTGGGGGGATCACAAGGTCAGGAGATCGAGACCATCCTGGCTAACACAGTGAAACCCTGTCTCTACTAAAAATACAGAAAAATTATCCAGGTGTGGTGGCACACACCTGTAATCCCAGCTACTCGGGAGGCTGAGGCAGGAGAATGGCATGAACCCGGGAGGCGGAGCTTGCAGTGAGCCAAGATCGCACCACTGCACTCCAGCCTGAGCGACAGAGTGAGACTCTGTCTCAAAACAAACAACAACAGCAACAAAAACAAATTAAAAAAAAGTTATGAAGAGTAAGGAGAATTCAGTAAGTTGTATGGGCACAAAATCATTGAGACAAACAGTAAGTTAGAACATACAATAGAAGAAAAGATGCCATTTAATAAAAACAATAAAATACCTTGAAATAAGTTCAACAAGAAATGTGCAAGATCTATGTAAAGAAATTTTAAAATGTTCTTCAGGGCCATTAAAAAAGGCCTGAGTGAATGGAATGGTCTATTATGTTCTCAGATAGAAAAAGTCAACTTCATAAAGAAGCAAAGTTTCCCTACATCAATCTCTAAATTAAAGATGATCCCACACACACAACCATAGAAAATTCTGGAATTCGTCAAGATGATTCTAACATTGGTGTAGAAAACTAAAGGAGTAAAATTAGCCAGAAGTATTCTGAAAAGGAAGACTAATGAGAGGGGCACTAGTTCTACCAATATAATGCTTATTATAACATAATAATATATGTTTGATGTAATATTTAATATAATACTTATAATAATATATGTTTGATGTAATAATACAATACTTATATGTGTGAGGTAATATTTAATATAATACTATAACATAATAATATATGTTTGATGTAATATTTAATATACTTATAACATATGTTTGATGTAATATTTAATACAATACTTATAACATAATAATATGTTTGATGTAATATTTAATATAATACTTATAACATAATATGTTTGATGTAATATTTAATACAATACTTATATGTGTGAGGTAATATTGAATATAATACTATAACATAATAATATATGTTTGATGTAATATTTAATATAATACTTATAACATAATATATGTTTGATGTAATATTTAATATAATACTTATAACATAATAATATATGTTTGATGTAATATTTAATACAATACTTATATGTGTGAGGTAATAATGAGTATAATACTATAACGTAATTATATATGTTTGATGTAATATTTAATATAATACTTATAACATAATATATGTTTGATGTAATATTTAATATAATACTTATAACATAATAATATATGTTTGATGTGATATTTAGTACAATATTTATATGTGTGAGGTAATAATGAATATAACACTATAGCATAATTATATATGTTTGATGTAATATTTAATATAATACTTATAACAATATACGATGTAATATTTAATATACTTATCATATTAAAATATAAATTGATAGTAATTTAAAAGAACAGTGTAGTACTAATATATGAATAGAAGACAGAACAATAGAAAAAACAGAAAGTCTAAAATACATCCAAATACAAATGAGGATTTAGAATATGATAGAAATGTTATTTCAGTTCCTTGGGAAAAGATGAGTTATTCAATAAATGGTGTAGGGACAAGTAGGTGGCCATCTGGGAAAAACTTGAAGTTGAATCCCACCTCATAATGTGCAACCAACTAAATTCTGGATGGATCAGATTTAAAGATTAAAAAAATAAAGCTATAAAAATATTGGAAGAAAATATGGGACATTTAAAATATGCTGGAAGAGAGAAGGCCTTTTAAAGTATGACAGAAGCCAAAACAGAGAAGCTTGATTAATTCAGTACATAAAAACAAAAAGTTTCTTCAATACAAAACTTCCTGCCAGCAAAGTCCAGGGCAAATGTTAAACCGGGAAAATTATTTGCAATTCCTGTTGGAGACAAGGAGGCTAATTTTCCTATTATTTAATAGCTCCTACAAAATAGTAAGAAAAATGACAACAACACAATAGCAAAACAGGCATAAACTAGGAATACGGTTCACGGGAGAGAAATGCAAATGACTTCCAAATAAGAGAAATCCAAATCAAAACCACCTGCTTTCATTTATCAGACTGGCAAAAGTAGAAAAGTTTGATAGCACCCAGTGTTGGCAAGAGTGTGGGCAAATAGGCACTGTCCTATGTTACTTTTGGGAGTTGGACCTGGTACAACTTCTGTGGGGGTAATTTGGCAATATCTATCAAAATTACAAATTGTGTACCTTTTGACCCAGCAATTGCACATGCAGGAATTGATTCTACAGATATATTTTTGTGAAAAGATAAAAGAATACTAGATGGACATTAAAGAGAATGAAGAAATTAGGTGCTGATATAAACCATCTCCAACACACATTGTTAATTTAAGAAAGAAAAGTAAAGCACAGTGTGAGTAGCATGCTAGCATTTGTATAAAACAAGAATGTGTGTGTGTGTGTGTGTGCGTGTACATGCATAGAATGTCAATGGATAATTGTTGAAGTTGGGTGGTGGGTACGTGGAGGTTCATTATACCATTTGCTATTTATTGTGTATGTCTGAAATTGCCCATTATAAAAAGTTGAAAATATACTTAAAATGATGACAGTAAAAAGAATATCTCTAGAAGAATAAACGAAAACTGGGTAATACTGGTTGCCTCCACAGGCAATGTATTAATTAGGAACTGTGTTCAATGGAGTAACAGACAACCAGCAATGGGGATTTAAACACAAAAGAGTTTATTTTTTCCACATATGGAGACATATGGAAGTAGGCAGTTGCTGGCTTTGGTTAGTTGCTTGAGGATATCAAGAGCGATCTTTAAGATTTTCTTGGCTTTTTTTTTCTATCCGCACCAACATAGCTGCTGAAGCTCCAGCCATCAAATATGTGTTCTAGGTTAGGAGGAACAGAAAGTGTGGGGACCAAACGGGGCAGCTCCTGGTAATTCAGCCCACTGTCAGGAACTTTCCAGAAGCTCCACCCAATGACTTCCACTCTCATTTTACTGGCCACCCCTATCTGCAAGGAAGGATGGGAAATGTAGATTTGAAACTTGCAACACTACTACTCCCAACAAACTCAGGGTCTTTTTACAAAACAAATAATGAGAAGGGTCAAAATAAATGGATTTTAAAAATGCCGGGAAAATACTAACATAGAGAAAGCAGGTAGAACAATACTACTATCATGTAAAATGGAGCCCAAAGCAAAAAGCTTTCTCAGGGACAAATATGTCTATTCCTATATGTAAAAGACACAAGCTTAAAGGCTTGGTGCCCAATATAGTTTCATAATATGTGAAACAAAAACTTGATAGAAGTTCAAAAATAATTGACAAGTTCGTAGTCAGAGTGAAAGAGACTTACTATACTTCTCTCAGGAACTGACAGACCAAGGAAACAACAAAATAAATAAGAATATAGAGGATCTGAATAACGCAAGTCAGGAGCTTGACCTGAGAGGTGTGCAGTGTGTATAACTGCATCTGACAATCAGATAACACAGATTTTCTTCTCAAAAGTATATGAAACATTATCCAAGACTTACTATATATTTGGTCACAAAATCTCAAGTTCAAAGGCAGAAACCATATCTGTTGAATCCAAAGCACTAAAATAAGAAATTAGTAACCAAAGGAAAGCCCCCAATACTGAAAATGATTAATAAAATAAATAAATTGCAAAAAGCCCAGAACAGTTGAAAAGATCAATATTTAAAAATGCACAAATTCATGGAGATATTGGTCAGGAGAAAAGAAGGTGAAAAAACAAATAAATATAATAAGAAACAGGACAGGGTGTAAACTTCAGATGCAGAGTCAATTTTTCTAAAACTTGTAAGAGAATAAATACTATATATAGGCCGGGTGCAATGGAGACTGAGGTGGGCGGATCACCTGAGGTCAGGAGTTAGAGACCAGCCTGGGCAACATGGAGAAACCCCATCTCTACTAAAAATACAAAAATTAGTCAGGCATGGTGGCACATGCCTGTAATCCCAGCTACTCAGGAGGCTGAGACAGGAGAATCGCTTGAACCCAGGAGGCGGAGGTTGCAGTGAGCCAAGATTGTGCTATTGCACTCCAGCCTGGGTGACAGGGCAAGACTCTGTCTCACACACAAAAAAAGAATGCTATATATAGTTTTATGTGAATACATTAGAAAATACAGATAAAACAGAAAATTTTCTAGGAAAATACAAATTATAATAATTGGTCAAGAAGTAGAAAATCAGAATAAACCAATATCCGTAGAAGAAATGTAAAGACAGTCAAAGATCTATACTTCAATATTGCATCAGGCCCAGGTGGTTATATGGTTAAATTCTGCTAAATCTGAATTGAAATAGGTAATTCTCATATTGTACAAACCCTTCTCTGCACTGAAAAAGATGGAAAGCATCCAAACCCATTTTATGAGGCTATTATAACCCTGATACCAAAATTGGAATAAGATTGCACAGTAAAAGCACTGTGTAGATCAATCTTCCTCATGAACAAAAACACAAAGATACCTCATACCCGTGAGGACATTACAAGGATCCTTTATCATGTCAAAGTACAGGTTCCCTCCAAGAGCGCAAAGATAAATCAATATTAACAGAGTTATTAATGTAATTCACTTCATTACTGGTTAAAGGGAAAACATAATATATTATCTCAAGTGATGTAGGAAAAGCATTTAATAAAATTCAGCATCTATTCACAGCATCCTTGCCAACTTTCCATAAGGGACTCAGCCTGATCAATGTGAGACAAGAAAGAAATACAGAGTATAAATGTTGGATGAGAAAAGACTATAATTATTCAGCTATGTTGTGCTGATTTTCTAAAGAATCTAAAAGAAGCGCCTGACAAATCTTTAGTGTTCATATGAGATGTTTTCACAAGCTCTACCTTTCCAGCAATGACCAATTAACCAATATACTATTTTTAAAAACCTTGTAATCCCCAGAGCAACGCAAACTATAAAATCATTTGAACTTAAAAGGCATAAAAATGCATAAGACTGATATAAAGAAAAATATAAAAACTCACTACAGGACATAAAATTAGCCTGAATAAATGATAAGATATATCATGTTATTGGATAGAAAAATTCAACTTTGAAAGACGTCTGCTTTTCTGAAATTAATCTATAACTTTAATGCAACCCCAATAATAATCCTCAAAGGATTTCAATAGAACCTGTGAGGCAAATCTTAAATCAATTTGGAAGAGAAATGTACAAGATTGGCAAAAAATCTTAAAAGAAAGAACCTACTAGATATCAAAACTTATAAAGCAATAGTTAAAACAGTAGAGTATTGAAGCAAGAATCAGCATATTAATTGATAGGACAACAGAAATTCCAGAAACACACCCACGAAAATTTGGCTATTTAGAATTAACTCATTCATTCATTCATCCATCCATTCAGTTGACAAATCATGATGTGCCAGACATTATTTTACGGGTGGGGAAAACAAAGCCTCTGCCCTCACGGAAGCATGGAGCTTACTTTCTACGTGATGAACTTGGCATTTCAAATAATCGGGGGAAGGATGGTGTTGGGACAATTGGCTATTCATGTAAGGAAAACAAAATAATAGATTCTAACTATATATCATAGAAAAGACAATATTCCTTAGTGATTAATAAAAAGTCTAAACATAAAAAACAAAACTATAAAAAAGAAAACTATACAAGCAAATTTATAAAAACAAGACTAGAGGATAAAGAAGATGTTATTAAGTAAGGCACAAAATGCATTTTAGCTGTGCGTGGTGGCGGGTGCCTGTAGTCCCAGCTACTCAGGAGGCTGAGGCAGGAGAATGGCATGAACCCTGGAGGTGGAGCTTGTAGTGAGCCGAGATCGCGCCACTGCACTCCAGCCTGGGCAACAGAGAGAGACTCCGTCTCAAACAAACAAACAAACAAACAAACACACCGCGGAAGAAGCATCTACAATGTACATAACAGACAAAGAGTTACTATCAAGCATATAAAAAGAAATGCATGTCCATAGGGAAATCAGCAAAGAGTATGAAAGAGCAGTTTACAGAAGATGCCATTGAATGGTCTGTAATAGTAAAAAGATGTTCAACCTGACCGCACTAGTAATCAGGGAAGTGCAAATGATAAGGAAGTACCTGCCATTTTTGCCCATTGGTTTTGGCTAGGGTGGGGGGACATGGGAACCCTTGCCACTTGGTACAGGCTTTTTTGGAGGGAAAGTTGCCAGAGTCTACTTTTAAAATGCCTGTAGTTTTGAACCCAGGAAATGCCACTTCTGGGGATCTGTGGGTGAGACTGCTCATTGTCTCTCTGGCCCAAGGGCTATTATTCCTGGGTGCTAGGCTGCTCAGCGAGACGAGATTACCCAGCATCCCTTGGGGTGAGTGTGGTGCCCACTCCCCACTCAAGCTCCTCCTCCCTGAACCACTGTGCACCCACAAATTGTTTGTTAGTGGTGGGTCCATGACCAGCGTTAACTTTTAAACAAATCTATAAATTTGGAAAGGAGAAAGGAGACTTTACTTCTTTTTAAGGGTTACAGCTTGCAAGGTGGTCATCCCGCAGGCTGGGAAGCGGGCCTCTGGCCAAGACAAGAGACAGGCACTTTGAAGGAGGAGGGGTTGGGCTAGGATCTTGGTGCTGGACAAGTTAGCTAAACATACATATTCAACAGGTTACAGGAAAAGCTATGAATATTCATAAAGGGGGTCCTGACACATGTGTACTGAACAAACATGCATGTAACATATGACCCATGTTCACTTTGGGGTGGAGACTTAACATTTAAATGTATTACAGTTAGGTCCTATACATCCAAAGGTCTTTTCAGGACATGAAGTCACTCAAGCATGAAATCTCTGTAAACTGGCAAGAACAAGCATGTGGCTGCTGGTCTTATCAGGAGAAAGTTACCAAAATCAATCTCTTGTCAAATCAAAGCTGTAGTTATGCCTGGTGGAACAGGGGTTCAGTTAGTCCATGTCTGAAGCTGGCTGAGTGGCAATTGTTTATAATCTTGGTTATTTCAAGGCCAGTGCTTGTTTAGCTGCTAGAGAAAAAGAAAAAGCTTGTGGCAGTGAGAGCACAGTTCGTTCTGTAAGTGTAGGAGTGTGGGACTTAACCTTTGCGTGGCATGGGCTTAGGTCCTGTTTATAATTTCGCATCTAATTGTCATCAAGAGTGTGTTCTGTCAGTCTTATCATCTCTATTTTAACACCAATGCAGGTTAGTTGTTGTGTTTAATCTCCAAAAGGGGTGGGGGGTACAATGAGGCATGTCTGACCTCCTGTCTCATCATGGCTGTGAACTCACTTTTAAAGTTTTCTAATGTCCCCCTGGCGAAGAGGGGGTCCATTCAGTCAGCTGGGGGCTTAGCATTTTATTTTTAGTTTACATTGGGTTAGTACAGATATTAAGGCTTTTATAGTAACAGAATATCACCATGGCATCTTTATTGCAAGTTAAAAAATATTTCACTAAACAATTGAATGAAATAAACTGGCTTTTCACCATAGACAGTTTGAGAAGTGCTGTCCTAGAGAAGGGAGGAAAAAGGCAATGTGAGGAGCTGGGGTCTCTGAGTGACTGTGTGGAGCAGAGCTGCCCCATCGACCAGGACTACATGGCTCAGACTTCCATGAGAAATTATCCTCAATTTTCTCTAAGCTACTGCTTTATTGCAGGTCTCTTTGTTGAAGCAATCTAGTGTCACTCTACCTAACTCAGCATGTGTCGTACAGCTCACACCTGTGCACAAGAGAGCTGAGCAAGGCTCTTGCAGCATTGTTTCTATTAGCAAAACCCTGGAAAATACCTGAATGTTCACCAAGAAGGGGAAGGGTCAAATAAACCTCACTATGCTCATGCTATGAAATACTGACCTGTAGTTAACAACACTCTGCCAACATTCTCCCATGCTTAGTTACGTGAAGCAAGTAAGTTGCATGATAAGCAGCTGGCATGATAAACTGTCTATTGTGTGTGTACATATATGCAGGTAAATATGCAGAAAAACGTCAGGACAGATCTTCTCAGAAAGGGGGGTGCGATTGGGAGGGGCCAGACAGTGACTAAACGGGGTTTTTATTTTATTTGTATTTGTTTAATATTTTAAAATGAGATTATATTCATGTTTTCTTTGTGTAATTAAAAATGAATATAAAATAGACAATAGTCATATTTTTTTTTTCTGAGACACAGTCTCATTCTGCCACTCAGGATGGAGTGCAGTGGTGCAATCATAGCTCACTGCAACCTCTGCCTCTCAGGCTCAAGTGATCCTCCCACCTCAGCCTCCTGAGTAGCTGGGACTATGGGTGTGTGCCATCATGCCCAGATATTTTTTTTTTTTTTGTATTTTTGGTAGAGATGGGGTTTTGTCATGTTGCCCAGGCTGGTCTCAAACTCCTGAGCTCAAGTGATCTGCCCACCTCAGCCTCCCAAAGTGTTAGCATTACAGGAGCGAGCCACTGTGCCCGGCCTGTTCATACATTTTTAATAATAACACAGAACAGAATAAAAAATCTCACTTGATGATTTAGCACACCAGCGTTTGTAGCATTGAATGAAGGAACTTTAAGAATGGAATTTAGTTTTTACTTGTTTGACTCCATTTAAGTCATAAGTGTCTTCAGAAAGAGCACCATGGGGAATTCTCATCTTGCAAGAAAAAAAAGGAGAATCTCCAGAAGGAAAAACTCCAAAGCTGTGTACAATTGTGTCTTTGATAAATTGTCTCTAATCCCCCAAAATAAAGAATATAAAAATATAAAGAAAAAAATAAAGCATCAGAGAAAAATGTGGTTCTCAAACACGTTTTAAAAACCTTATTTATTTATTTTTGAGACAGTATGTCACTCAGTCTCTCAGGCTGGAGTGCAGTCAAACACATTTTTATCTCAACTAAACAAAGTTCAAGCCGGACTTTACAGAATGCTTTAGGAAAATAATTGCTGAAAAATTTAAAGGAAATCTTGTGACTATGACCGCTATAGATGCTGGCAGTTTTCTGTAGTTAAGGGCAAAGAGTTTTTGAGATTTGACCCAACTGTTAATCCTAGGAGCCAGGTTCCTTCTGGAAAACACACCACTGAAGCCTTTCTTCTGGAATCCAGTTGGCTGCTCCAGGAGCATCAGGTGTCATGCTGTGGCCAGCAGGAAGTGGGTAAGAGCCCAATAGATGGGACCCCAGGAGTCTGCCTTGGGTAACACAGGGCCAGCTCTGAAAGTGAGGATGAAGATGGATCATTACATTATAATAACAGTTAGGTTTAGAGATTGTAATACTCTGTTTTCACCCTGCTGATAAAGACACACCAAAGACTGGGCAATTTACAAAAGGAGGAGGCTTAATGGACTTACAGTTCCACGTGGCTAGGGAGGCCTCACAATCATGGTGCAAGGTGAAAGCCATGTCTCACATGGCAGCAGACAAGAGAAGAGAGCTTGTGCAGGGAAACACCCCTTTAAAAACTATCAGATCTTGTGAGACTTATTCACTATCACGAGAAGAGCACAGGAAAGACCTGCCCCCATGGTAATTGAATAATTACCTCCCGCTGAGTCCCTGCCACAACATGTGGGAAATCAAGATGAGATTTGTGTGGGGACACAGCCAAACCATAGCATTCTGCCCTCTCCCCTCCGAAATCTCATGTCCTCACATTTCAAAACGAATCATGCCTTCCCAACAGTCCCCCAAAGTCTTAACTCATTTCAGCATTAACTCAAAAGTCCACAGTCCAAAGTCTCATCTGAGACAAGGCAAGTCCCTTCCACTTATGAGCCTGTAAAATCAAAAGCAAATTAGTTACTTCCTAGATACAACGGGGGTACAGGCATTGAGTAAATACAGCTGTTCCAAATGAAAGAAATTGGCCAAAACAAAGGGGCTACAGGCCCCATGCAAGCCCAAAATCTAGCAGGGCAGTCAAATCTTAAAGCTCCAAAATGATCTCCTTTGATTCCATGTCTCATGTCTAGGTCATGTTGATGCAAGAGGTGGGCTCCCACGGACTTGGGCAGCTCCACTCCTGTGGCTTTGCAGGATACAGTTTCTCTCCTGGCTGCTTTCACAGGCTGGTGTTGAGTGTCTGCAGCTTTTCCAGGTGCACAGTGCAAGCCATCAGTGGATCTACCATTCTGGGGTGTGGAGGATGGTGGTCCTCTTCTCACAGCTCCACTAGGTGGTGCCCCAGTAGAGACTCTGTGTGGGGGCTCTGACCCCACATTTCCCTTCCATACCGCCCTAGCAGAGTTCTCCATGAGGGCCCCACTCCTGCAGCAAACTTCTGCCTGGGCATCCAGGCATTTCCATACATCCTCTGAAATCTAGGTGGAGGTTCCCAAACCTCAATTTTGTTTTTAAGATGGTGTCTTGCTCTGTCACACAGGCTGGAGTGCAGTGGCATGATCTTTGCTCATTGCAACCTCCACCTTCTGGGTTCAAGTGATTCTCCACCCTCAACCTCCTGGGTAGCTGGGATTACAGGCTTGCACCACCACATCCAGCTAATTTTTGTATTTTTAGTAGAAACAGGGTTTCTCCATTTTGGCCAGGCTGGTCTCGAACTCCTGACCTCAAGTGATCTGCCCACCTCGGCCTCCCAAAGTGTTGGGATTACAGGTGTGAGCCACCATTCCTGGCCCCAAACCTCAATTCTTGACTTCTGTGCACTTGCAGGCTCAACACCACATGGAAACTCTCAAGGCTTGGGGCTTCCACCCTCTGAAGCAATAGCCTGAGCTATACTTTGGCCCCTTTTAGTCACAGCTGGAGTGGTTTGGGCACAGGGCACCAAGTCCCTAGGCTGCACACAGCAGAGGGACCCAGGGCCTGGCCCACAAAACCATTTTTTCCTTCTAGCCCTCTAGGCCTGTGATGGGAAGGGCTGCTGCAAAAGTCTCTGAAACACCCTGGAAGCATTTTCCCCATTGTCTTGGTGATTAACATTTGGCTTCTTGTTACTTATGCAAATTTCTGCAGCCAGCTTGAATTTCTCCTCAGAAAAGGGAATTTTCTTTTCTATCACATTGACAGGCTGCAAATTTTTCTAACTTTTATGCTGTTTCCCTTTTAAAACTGAATGCCTTTAACAGCACCCAAGTCATATCTTGAATGCTTTGCTACTTAGAAATTTCTTCCACCAGATACCCTAAATCATCTCTCTCAAATTCAAAGTTCCACAAATCTCTAGGGCAGGGGCAAAATGCTGCCAGTTTCTTTGCTAAAACATAACAAGAGTCACCTTTGCTCCAGTTCCCAACAAGTTCCTCATCTCCATCTGAGACCACCTCAGTCTGGATTTCATCGTCCATATAATAATTACCAGCATTTTGATCAAAGCAATTCAACAAGTCTCTAGGGAGTTTCAAACTTTCCCACATTTTCCTGTCCTCTTCTGAGCCCTTCAAAATTTGGAATCCAACCTCTGCCTTTTACCCAGTTCCAAAGTCACTTCCACATTGTTCTGTGCAGGAAATGCGTGAGGGGAGAAGAAAAGATACACACACAATACTTTTAAGGGTAAACAACCTTTATCCCATGTAAATGGCAATGCAGATATAATAAGCAAGTGATATAATAATAAGCAAATGATATAATAAGCAGATTGATACAATAAGCAAATTGCAATGGGAAGGGGAGAAGGGAATATACATATTTACACTCACCAGATTATGGAGGATTCACCACCAGACTGGGAAGCAACATCCTGGGCTCCAGAGTTGGCCACTCATCTGTGCACAGACAAGGAGAGGTCCCATGAAGCTTTGGTGCAGTCTGGGACCCTAGCTCTTTTTGTAACGAGTTGTTTGGCATGAGGCCCAGTCACGAGGGCCCTTCATGACTGGGCTCAAGGAACACAAAAAGGTCAACTTGTTTTTGCGATTGTCTATTGTTTTTCAATATATAGGAATAGATTGAAATGGAGATTTCTCTGACACAGCAGTGGATGAATGTCTCAAGGGGCTCACACAACCTGTTCCGGGACTTGGTGACCATTGCTTGTGTCCATGTTCAATTGAGTTCAAATTTAATATTTAACTTTTCTTCCACACACATTTTCGGGTATCTTTTCAGCAGTACCCCACTCTACTGGCACCAATTTACTGTTTTAGTCTGTTTTCATGCTGCTGATAAAGACATTCCCAAGACTGAGCAATTTACAAAAAGAAGGAGGTTTAATGGACTTACAGTTCCACGTGGCTGGGGAGGCCTCACAATCGTGGTGGAATGTGAAAGGCACATCTCACATGGCAGCAAACAAGAGAAGAGAGCTTGTGCAGGGAAACGCCCCTTTTAAAAAACATCAGATCTTGTGAGACTTATTCATTATTCTGAGAACAGCATGGGAAAGACCTGCCCCCATGGTAATTGAATTGAACCTCTCACTGGGTCCCTCCCACAACATGTGGGAATTCAAGACGAGATTTGGGTGGGGACACAGCCAAACCATACCAGAGATAAATTTCAGAATTATTACTGAATCTTGGAAGTTCATTCCCCGATGGTGAAATTTGGGCTTTGGCCTTGGTCATTGGCATTTGTTGCCCTTCCAAAGTGGGCTTGGTACCCTGAGGCTTCTTGAGGTTCAGGGGCAACACCCCCAACCTCCACCACTTGGCCCCTGCCATTTGGCAGCTCCTGACCTTGGGGACCTTCTGAGCCATGGTGGAGGCCTCATCCATCCCCATTCTCCAGGCACCTGCCACTCACCTGCCACCTCCAACCAGGAGGTCAGCACCTTTGTGCGGTGGCCACCCAGAGGCCTGGGAGGGACTTTGATCTGGAGGGTCTCCTGCTGTCAGGCCTTGCCTAGGGCTCTGCACCCTCCTTCCAGCCTTTGAGCCCTCCACTTTCCTCAGGTGGGGACCTCCCCATGTCTCTCTCTCCAGGTGTGTAAAGTCCAAGGATACCCTGGGGAGTTGGGGAGTGGAGGGCCCCCTACTGCCCAGGTCCCCAGGCCCCCCTAACCTGCATGAGCTGCAGAATCCTCCAAGTGCCAGTTCCCCAGCTCTGTGTATTTTCCCTCCAGTTCCTTGTCTGCCTCCCTGAGCTGCTCTGCCAGGTTCAGCAGCCTCATGGACAATGCCATGGGCTCTGTGGCCGGGGCCCCCTGGAGCTGGGGCTGGCCCAGTCCTGACGAGTCCTCCAACACCCAGTGGACGATCTGATCCATCATCTCCACCACTTCCATCTGGGGGTGCAGGAGGTGAGGGGAGGCCCAGGCTTAGGCTACATTCTGTCCCACCTGTCCCATCCCCAAGGACATAGCCCTGGGTGGGAGAGCCAATTCCTGTCATGAATTCCAAAGACATCTTCATCCAGGGCCCCAGTGTCCGGTGGGGTCCAGGAAGATCTGCCCCACCTTACCTAGGGGGCTCCCAGTCTGGGGTTGCAGCCCCTCCCAGGCTGTGGGGTCAGGGTCTGGCAGCACAGGGAGCCCAGGGAGAAGGGAGGGGCCTCTTCCTGGTTGGGGGCAGGGTGTGGTTAGGGCCCTCTCTGTCTGGGCCCCTGTGGCATCCAGCAGGTGGGTGTTCAAAGGTGAAGGAGACTTCTGTGGGGGAAGGGAGACACCTGTAGACACCAATGATGAACAGCTCAATAAGGGGTGGTGGTGCCAGAAGCCTTTGGACTGTAGAGGCCCAGAGGAAACACCTCAGGACTGCAGAATTTGTGATCAGGAAGAAAGGGATGAATAGACTTAAACTTGTGGGGGAAGCTGGCTTGTTGGAGGAGATGGGGCAGAGGACTGGGATGGACAGAGAACTAGCAGCACAGTATCCCAGGAGTGACGTAGCCCAGCCAGCTCACAGCACCCTGAGGTGCTGGCCCCACCCACCTTTGAAAGTGCTGAGGTGACAGGCCGACCTTACAGTAAAGAACTCTCTGTAGCATGGTGGGGCCTGCTGGGCTTGGGTGAAGACCACCCCATTGGAGCTGCCTTCCTTCCCCAGAGGTCGACAGGTGCAGAGTGGAACATGGACTGGCTCCAGAAAGGCAAGGCAAGGCAAAGAGGCAGGGATGCCAGTGGGGCTGATGGAGCGGGGCTGGGGCAGGGATGGAGAGGTGCCAGAGAGGAATGTATTAATAAAACCCCATAGCATCTGAGGAGGGAGTGGGGGGATTTATCCACTAATGTTGTATGTATGTGGCTTGGTAGTTGTTGTGTAACCTGCCTCCACTCAAGTGCACACACCCTACCCAGGAGCACAGCTTGGTGAACATTTACATAGGCCCCACTTGTGGTGACATTTTGGCTGCCTGTCTGTTTCTCTCTGGCACTCTGTCCTTGCCACTTGCTTTTACATCTCTGGGGCCCAGCACAGAGCAGGTGCTCAATAAATACTTGTTGAATAAAGGTCAGAAAAGGGACGACCGAGCCGAGAATTTTTCTGACACGTCTTGCCCGAAAAAAATTTGAGGCCATGTTTTTTTGTTGTGCAGTGAGCTTTTGAATGAAATGCATTTTAGCCCAGAAGGTGCATCACGTCTACTGGAGACTAATGAGGGTGGACAAAGACACAGCTCTGGAAGCTTCAGGAAAATAGGCTGGGAGAGTATTAGGGAGGGGAAGCTAAAATGCAGTGGGCATGAAAGCAGAAGCCCCCGTTTCTACCTGCTGGCCTGTCCTTCCTGTAATTAGAGGTAGGTTGGGGCGGAGGGCTGTGATGGGGAATTTGGGCTAGAGGAATCAGGGCTGCAGACACTGGCCCAGAGATTAGGGGTTTGGGACTGTGAATCTCAACCCAAGGAGGTTGCAAACATGCCCTCTCCTCACAGGGAGGAGAGCCAAAAGGCACATCTCGTTTCCTCAGATGCCTTCTTGTTTGTTCTACAGAGGGTAGTGTTGGAAGAGCTCAGGCAGGCAGGGGAACTAGGAGAGGGGCAGGAGAGAATATTCTCAATCCTCTACTAGGGGCTCATAGGATCCCCAGAGAAAACCCCATGCTGTCCCCTCCTGCCTTGGGTGCAGTGTCAGCTGTCCAAATGGACCCATGCACATCTGAGGCTTGCCAGAACAGCTTGCACATGTTTTAAGAAAAAACAAACAGGTAGAATTCCCAGTAACGAGCACATAATGATGCTTTTCCAGCAACTAAGTGACTTGCAAGTGGCAAGGGCTGGGCCGGCTGGGGCAGGCACTGGCTGGGGGTGGACGCACGGGGAGGTGGCTGGCTTGCTAAGTAGGAAGCAACCCTCAAGGGGGGCGGTATCGCTCCACCCACCCAGAGCTGCACCTGGGGTAGGAGAATCGACAGTTGTGATGAGCATGGGCCCCTGCCAGAAACCAGGGAGACTGGGGCAGTGGAGAGAGTCACGTCGTCTCCTCCTGTTGGCTCCCATCGGGATGTGCATCCCAGAGCCCGAGGGATGGGATGTCCTTCTGCAGTTGGGCTGCTGGCTCCACAGCTGAGCCGTTGGCATTTAGAAGGGTCAGGAAACTGGGGCCTGCTCCTGCCCCTGACTTCTCTGAGGCAGTGGTCACCAGGCAGAGGGCCAGCCACAGGCCACCAAGAGGACTGAACTCCTGCTCCCACCCCTATGCAGCCTAGGGATGATTCTCAAGTCCCAAAGCCATGTTATCCCATTCCCAGTCCCTGAGGGAGGAGCTGAGGATCTGGCCTTGTCTTCTGCTCCCACCTGGAATTCCGATTTGGGGAGCCCTAGCTGCGGTGAGGGGAGGCTGAGTGAAAGACCCCTTTCTGCCAAGGGAGAGCTCAGAGTTCCAGGCAAACCAGCCTCCCCATCAGGGTGCTTCCTCTTCCCTCCAAGGCCCCAGCAGGGGCCAAACAGCACCTGGACCCCAGGAGGGGACAGTTTCCAAGTGCAAGGACAAATATAGAACCCCATGGCATGGAGAAAGGAGCAAGGGAAGTGGTAAATGAAGCTTTGACAAAAGACGTCAAGGAAGACCAATGCCATTTAACATATATTTATTGAAATCTACTTGATGCAAGGCACTGTGCTAGATTTGGTAGGGGATCAGACATGAAAGGCCACCCCTGTCTTCTAAGAGCTCACAATTTAATGGGTGGGGGAGGGCTGAGGAGGAGGGGGTGAAGCCAAGTCCACAAACAGCTCTAGTGCAAGGCTGATTATAGTGAGTGCCAGAAAACAGACAAGGTAATGAGATGGGGGGAATGAGAAAAAAGTGCCAACAACCAACGTTAATACAAACGGGGGTGGGACATAGCTATTGTTCTCAGAGATACGCAAATGACAATGAGGGCCAAGTTTAAAGAGACAGTTTCTGCTTTTCAAAGTAAACATCCAAAGTGATGCAATGAGAACTACAGAATGTAAGTACATGAGTAAGAGAGAAGTTAGCAATCCCCCCATCTGATGGACATGCCGGAAATCGTGAAACACTTCGAAACTAAGAGAACAGGGTGCACTGTGACTTCACTCATTTTATGGCCCGCACATGGTGGGTTCAGTAAAGGAATAATATACCTAGACATAAAATCACAGGTTAAATTCACTGAGACTAGAAGGCATCGACTTTCACCCATCTTAGAGAACAGAGAACACACGTTTGAACAGGTGTTCACGCAGTCAGGTGCGACTTGGCCAGGAAGCAGCCAAGTGGCAAAACACAATGGAAAAGAGTAGAGACCCACTCAAGCTGGCTCAAGTCAAGGAGTCTGTAGTGGGGACGCACGTGGACCAATGAGGGCTGCTGCCAGAAATCCAAGAACATACCATGGCCAGGCCTTCCTCCCAGCAGGCGCCACGCTCCTCACTCCTCTGAGTACTGTGCTGCTCCCCACACCTTCTGATGCCTAGAAGCTTCTGTTTCCTTGTTTGCATTTCAGATCTGGAAAGCCTGGTGGTGTCCGTGGTCCACCGTGTTCTGCCAGCTCTATGCTCTGATGATTGCTTGCTGCCCTTGGGTCAGGTGTTCAGTTCTGGCCGAATTAATATGGCCTAGAAGGGGGGTGGCAAATCACATGGTACGCAACAGGGCCACAACCCAGGGCTGCAGGTAGGGCAGGCGCTGTGCCAGTTCTAGCACAAAATCAAGCACGTGGAATGCAACACCACTCGAGAAACATGCCCGCTGCAATTGGGTAGGGACTATTCTGGAAACGCAAGAGTGGGGTGACACAGCTAATGGACACAGCTCATCGTAATAAGCAGCAAAAATAGTAAACAATTACTTTCTTTTGAAAATTTTCACAAGTATTCAAAACCCTAATAAAAGCAATGGAGGATTTTTTTCAAATGGTAGGAAAAGAACATATTTCTTTTTTTTTTCTTTTTCCATGCCAGGCGGGTAATGTGCCGACATAGTAACAAGGTTTGAAGGAGGCACATCTCACGCACGTGCGTGGAAACCCAATTGTCACGTGTATGAACTACAAAAGGATCGGGAAAAGAACACATTCCCTTGCAATAGGAATACATGAGATTAGAAAGAAAACCGGAATGAGGTAGATGCATGAATGCACAGACAAGGATATGTGACAGGAAGCTGGGTGATATTTTGCATCTGACATAGCAGTACACCTAGAGAGTCCAAGGAAATCCACCCCCCAAGTTACCAGAGGCGAGAAATGAACTTGGCGAAATTACAGGACACATGTTAAAGCCACAGACTGCATTGAAAGAGAACACGGGTTTCACCGCAAACACCATGAACAGCTGTTCCGTCAGCCTTGACGGCAAAGACCAGATCTTTAGTGTTAACTCTAAAAGAGTATTTGTTTGAGAGAAAATTATAGAACCGAAGATGGGAATGAGTCAAGGACGGCAGGAAGGGAGGCCAAGACACCACGTCCCAGCTGGGAGCAATGACGACTTTATGCTACATTCTGAGTTAATGCTGCATTCAATGGGATCCCTTTATAAAAGGGATCTATTTCAATGGGATCCCTCATGAAACCCAACAAACGATGAATGAACGGGCAAGACATGGCAGAGTACTTCTAGGTAAAGGTGCCAGACTTGCCCCGGTAGAGGTCAACCTTCTTTATCAAATGACAGCTGTACAAAACACACCCTAACAACTCGAAAAGAGAAAACAGATCCGAGAAGAAAGTAGTGATTTCAGACACAGATTCACAACTACTGCAAGAACTGAGGCCCACAGGGCAAAAGGAATCACTATGTAACAAGTGCTTTTGGCTCCTCTCCAGCCTGGGGGTCAGGGTGGAGATGTCGCATAGTGCCACTGTGGTGGCCTGAGTCCATTTGAGAGGACCTTCCGGCCAAGGTCACAGGGGTCATTGTAAGACCTTGCTTCCCAGGATGGGGGCCTGAGAAGCCCTTCCAAGTTGTGTCTGCTAGGAAGCTCTGCCTCAGCCTTGGTGGGCCCACGAGAAGGGCACACTTCCTTGCCCTTCTCCCAAGTGTCCCTGTCCCCAGCCACAGCTGCTGGGAAGTCACAGCACAGCCCTGGTGGGGCTGGCTTCTATCTGTGGCTTCTGTGGGCCCCTGGAGGGGCAGGTTCCTCACTAGCCCTTGCTGCTGTTCCTCTTGGGGAAGCCCGCTGGAAATGGTAGCTCAGACCCAGGAGGACCGGCTTCTACTTCTATGCCACACAGGCTTTCAGAAGGGTTCCACTGCCCTCCAAACCTTTGCTTTAGTGCTCCTCCTAGGCATGGCTGTTGCAAGTCATAGCCCAGGGCAGTGCTGCCAGCTTCTATCAACATAACACGCAAGCCATTGGATGGGCAGGGTTCCTCTCCTAGCCTCTGCTCTGTTGCCCTCGCTTAGGTGTGGCTATAGGAAGTGATGCCAGAACACATGGGTGAATTTTCCCCTAGCTGCCCACAGCAGAAGCCTATGAACCAATCTCTTTCTAGCTCTAGAGTCACCGGCTGAAAGGAGGGTGTGGTCTAGGCGAGTCTTCTTGTGTCCAAGGAGATGTTTCTTGGGTGAATCTGCTGCTCCGTCACTGAATCCACTCCGAGCATTGCCAAGGCTCCCAGGAGCTCAAAGGATGGCTGGGCTGCTTGCTCCCAGACTAAGTTTGGACCACTCCATTGATCTAGGTGTGGCCAAGCCCCGCTGCTGCTGGCGGGGTCTTTATTGATGAGCAGTCACGGAGTTCTGGCTAATCTATGATGGGAGCATCTCCAGTGTGCTGCAGTGGCCAGGTTGGATAGTCAAGTGGTGCCCACAGATAGACACGGAGTCTGCATCTCGCATGAGGAAAGAGCCTGCTTCTCTGGCCCATTTCCATCCAGCCTGCCCACCTGGTGTACTCACCTTCTGATGGGCAGGGGTTGCAGCTTTTTGTTTGTAATTAAAATTCTAGAGAAAATGTCATCATATCTAGCTACAGAAGCAATGAAAGTTATGACTGAGTGGACAAAAAACGAATGCTTGGATATGTAAAAATTAAAAGCTTTCACAACAAAAACGTAATAAAACTGCTACAAAGAGCAAAGCAATAAAATTGGAAAAGAGACCATCACCATCAATATAGAAAGAACTGCTACGTAAAGTTAATATATCCGAAGGTAAGTTGATAACTAGTCAAAGGAGATGAACAGACAATTTGCATGCAAAAAACAGAAACAGCATTTAAGTCATCGCATAAGAGAAAGATGAGACTGGTGGTCAGGAGGCCTGGGGTCTATCCCCAGTTCTGGAACTGATAAGCCACAGAATGACGGCAATAACTATGACAATGACAATGACAGCAGATGGCCTTCACTGAGTGTGTACCTCCGTGCCAGGCTGGTGGTCCTGACACTCTGCAGGCACGATGGCAGTCCTCCTGATAACCTTCGGAGGTAGGTGCTGTGATCACCCCCATTTTACAGAGCAAGAAACGGAAGGCTGGAGAAGTACCATCTAGGCCTGATACCAGGAGAGGCTCGTTTCCAAAAGGAGGCGTCACCCTGCACTTGAGTCCTTGAGATGTGTCTCTTCTTAGGGGCATGCTCTCAACTATTTTGTGCTGCTTGAGGACAAGACCCATTAGTTCAAAACAACCCCAGTCGATGCTAGTTTTGGATATGTATAGGGGACACCAAATTGAAATGGTTTAAGAAAAAAAGATACAGACATTTAACCCAGATTCAGTAACTGTTACTAGGTGTTTGGCCTCACAATGACATTTTGGGTGCTTTAAAAGAAAAGACGTTTAAAGGTTGTTTCAAAAAGTATGACCTTAGGTGGTTATGTTGTAGAGTCACAGGACAGATTAAAAAACAACAAGAGAAATCATCCTAATGTTCTGCAAATATGGTCTTATGGCTTGGGAGAAAATTTCTAATGAGAGCCTCATGAAGGGATCGTCACTGAGCTACTGTGCAGAGCTCGGATGGAAGTGACTGGGTGTGTCTTGAAACTGTCTGATGACTCAAACAGGGTTCCCATGTTGGTGAAGACGGTGAGGAGTCAGAGTAAAATGATTTCGTGAAAGGGAGGGTGGCAAAAATGGGGTATTTTCTAAATTAATATATTATTTTATATAATATGTGATTTACAGTATGTATGTATAACTAAATTAATAAATTAAATATTTTAAGACATGAGTGTTCTATTTACATCCCTAAAAATTTATAAATTCAAGTAGGCCAAAAATCATGAGGGCAACGTTCTCTTCAGGAAAGCTGGGATCACATGATAAGGACGCCATGGTGGAATAGCTCTGTGTGTTTCTCTGGGGCGGGGGGAGCTTGGAGTTGATGACCTCTAAGCCCCTCCCTACCCCACATCCAGATTTGTCCTCTCTCATTCTTGGATTCAAGGCATGTGGACTGAAATCCCTTGATGGTACTTCCTACCAGTTAAACTAGCCAAACTAAGTTAAATGGTACAAGCTACTTCTGATGGGCATAACGTAACACTTACAAATTGCTGGTGGCAGTATAAATCGGTCTCAACCTTTTGGAAGACAAAATATATAAGCGCTACAAAACTGTTCATCTCCTTTGACTCTGCCATCCCCTCTGGGGACTCCGTCCCTGTCCGGCGGGACCACGGGGTGTTTCTACTCGTGGTGAGTTGGCTGATGCTTCTGCAGTGCCGAGCGCCTCTTGAACACGCGGCCACACTGGCTGCATTCGCAGCGCCGCGCCCCGCTATGGATCCGCCGGTGGCGACTGAGGCCAGAGCTCCGGCAGAAGGCCTTGCCGCATTTGTCGCACTCATAGGGTTTCAGTCCACTGTGGATGCGCCGGTGCTTGATGAGGTCGGAGGGCCCGCGGAAGGCCTTGCCGCACTCGCCGCACGCGTAGGGCCGCTCGCCACTGTGGATGCGTGCGTGCTCCAGGAGGCTGGAGCTCTGGCGGAAGGCCTTGCCGCACTGGCCGCAGGCATAGGGCTTCTCGCCCGTGTGGATCCGCCGGTGCTTGGTGAGCTCCGAGCTCCTTCGGAAGAGCTTGCCGCAGTGGGGACACCCGTATGGCTTGGCCCCACTGTGGATGCGCTGGTGCTCGGCCAGCCCGTTGACCCCTCGGAAGGACTTGCCGCAGTCGTCACAGTCGAAGGGCAGGTGGCCAGTGTGCATGCGCTGGTGCTTGAGAAGCTCCTGGCGATCCAGGAAATCCCTGCTGCACGCCTTGCAGGCGAAAGGCTTTTCCGAAGTGTGAAGTTTCTGATGTCGGAAGAGGTGGGTGTTGACTTTGAAGGACCGCCCGCACTCCTCGCAATCAAAGGGCTTCTCTCTGCTGTGGACCCTCAGATGCTGACTCAGGCCTGCATTCTTCTTAAACCGTTTTCCGCACTCCTCGCACTCGAAGGGCTTCGCCTCCCTCTCCATCTGCTCCCTCTTCTCTGCGGCATTCTCCAGGGCCCTACTGGGGCCAGGCCGGGGCTCCGCAGCTACGTGGCTTTTCCTGTGCTCATTAAACTCCGCCACCCCCCTAAAGACCTTCCCGCAGTCGCCACATTCCCAGCCCTTCTCCTCACTGTGGACTCTCTGGTGCTGGACAAGCAGGACTTTAAGCCGAAAGGTGTCCCCACACTCTTTACAAGCAAAATGATGTTCTATGGGCAGATTCTGTGGGCTCCCTCCCTTCCCGTCAGAGTCCCCGTGCTGTCTGAATTCAGGACTGGGACGACTGGCCCTTGGGGAGCTTGTGGACGCCATCTCCTGTGGCTGGGCGTCTTCCCCCTTCATCTGGTGTCGGGTCGTGGAGGTGCTTTCTGAAACGATAAACACAAGACAGTGTAGTCTGCAGAGGACGAAGGAGGGAAGGGCCTCTCCTTTGTCAAGAATCTTTTCCTTTCTGAGACAGCCACTGAGCACGGGGCCTGGGCCCGGAAGCCACCAGAAGCAAGGACTGCAGAAGCCAGGGGCAGAGGGGCCTCATTCTGGACACTCTCTACCACAGTGGTGCTGAGGAGGTCACCCCTTCTGTGACCAGAGAGCAGCCACACACGTCCCCAAAGGCTCAGCTGGGCCCCCCAACCCTAACCTCAACCCCAAGAGCTCAGTTGGGATCCCCAAACATAACTTGAATCTCCAAGGGGCCCTGCTGATCCTCAACCTAACCTCACCGTCAAGAGCTCAGCTGGGGCCCCAAACCCTAACTAGAACCCCAAAAGCTCAGCTGGTACCCCCAACCCTAACTTCAACTCCAAGAGCTCAGCGGGGACCCCCCAACCCTAACTTTAACTCCAAGAGCTCAGCTGGGATCCCCAAACATAACCCGAATCTGCAAAGGGCCCTGCTGATCCTCTCAACCCTAACCTCACCGTCAAGAGCTCAGCACTCCGCAAACCCTAACTAGAACCCCAAAAGCTCAGCTGAGCCCTCCCAACCTTAACTTCAAGAGCTCAGCTGGGCCCCCCAACCCTAACTTCAACCCCAAGAACTCAGCAGAGCTCCCAAACTTAACCTCAACCCCAAGAACTCAGCTGGGGTCCTAACTTTAACCCAAATGCCCAGAGAGCCCAGCTGATCCTCTCAATTCTAACCTCAACCCCAGGAGCTCAAATGGGCCCCTCTACTCCTAACCTCAACCTCAAAAGTTCAGCTGGACCCCCTAACCCTAACCTCAACCCCAAGAGCTCAGCTGGGTCCCTCAACCCTAATCCGAACCCAAGAGCTCAGCTGGAACCCCCCAACTCTAACTCAAAACCTCCAAGAGGCCAGCTGATCCTCTCAACCCTAACCTCAACCCCAAGAGCTCAGCTGGGCCCCCAACCCTAACCCAAACCCCTGAGAGCTCAGCTGTTTCTCTCAACCCTAACCTCAACCCCAAGAGCTCAGCTGGAACCCCCAACTCTAACCTGAAGCCTAATAGCTCAACTGGGCCCTCCAACCCTAACCCAAGCCCCATAGCAGCTTGGTTGGGCCTCCCCCAATTTCCTCACATTTCTTTTTCACTCACCAGAGTACTTAGCGGGATCCGTGTTGGGCAATGGGTCTGATACCAATAGCACTTGTCCTTGTGCCAGATGAGGGACCAAGGCAGGATTCAAAACAGGAACGCCTGCCCGTGGGAAAGGAGATTGGTTACGGCGACAGCCAGAGATGACATGAGAATAGTGGAGGAACACAGGCAAGGCCTTTGAAGGGGAACCCCCTTCAATTTTCAAAGACCAGTCTTTAGGCAAGTAATTCATTCAGTTCAAAGGTGTTTCCCAAGGTCAGGCTCCTTCCAGGAGCTTGAGGAAGGCAGGCTCTGGGCCCACCTGGGGGAGGCTCTGTGGAGTATCAAGTGGCCACCCTGAGGAGGTGATCCTCACCCTGCCTTCTCCCTGTCCACCCACTCAGAGCTCACACATTTAACTTCATGCTCTTCCCAGACACGTGGACTTCCGCGGCTCCCAAATCTGACTCCCAACAGTCTCTCCTCCTAAAACCTCCTCCCCACTGCACACATGCAGACCCCTAATGGGTGAACAAGATCTTGATCACGTCAACCTTTCTCACAAATAAACTCAAACCAAATGGCCATGCAATTTGCATAATTTGTACATTAAAATGAAAAGGGTATTCTACATTACAGTGGCAGTGTTCTAATTTCTTTCCCAATAAAAGACTGAGAGGGGTTCTTTCTATGCCAAGACGAGTTGGGGGAGCTCATACTACTCTGACATATCAGGTGTGGCAGACCCATTGTGTTTCCCCACAACCCAGGGAGAAGGTGAACTTCTGTGGGGGTAGCCATGTGCCCCCCCTGCCCCACTCCAAGAAGGTGGTGAATTTGAGGAAGGGCTGGGACATCCTTACCCACAGAGGTCACGTTCCCATAATATGCCAGTGCCCTCTGTTCAGGGTCCAGCTTAAACTACTCCCTTGTGGTGAGGTACCATGCCACATCATCAAATGTCACCAAATCCTGAAAGAATTCCCAGGGCTAATCAGTCTTTCCATCTATTTTAGAATGAGGCAGGGGCAGCGCCAGTAATGCCAGGGACAAGAGGTGAGGGTCTGGAGTAGGTGTCTGTTGCTAACATGGAGGCCTAACCACAGCTCCAAGAAGTCCTGAAAAGAGAACCTGATCAAGCGCTAGGATCCCTGGGCCATGGACCTGGCCTCTCCTCTTTCCAAGGGACCTCCATTCAATCACTTTCCTGGATGGAAACTCAGCTTCCCCACCTGGATGATTGGAACTCCAAGCCCAGTGGACATCCAATCCTTGGCAGCCTCCAGAAGAGACGCAGAGGGTGGGCAGGAAGGCAGCAGCTGGGGTTCATACTCTGCCGTGTGTCATGCTGGGGCAAGAGACAGAGGCTGAGGCCAGGTTCAGGGAGCGGTGAGAGAATCCCAAGCAAGGCAGAGGGAAGCACAGCTCACCTGGGCCTCTGGCATCTCAAGAGGGACTGCCAGGACCTGGTTTCCTGGGGCTCCATCCTGGGGAGGGTAAGACCTTGGGGAGTAGGTGGAACTAAAGAAAGTGAAAAAGGCAATAAGTGACGACAGCCCTGTCCCTGGATCCCCTGGGAAGAGACTGGTGATTTCCTCTTCCTTGGTTTCTGATCTTGTTGAGTCTTCTCTCACATGCTGGCTGAATGACGAGCCAGGGCATGGAGATGCCCGAGAAAACACACCTTGAACAATGGGGAAAGTAGCCTGGCCAAGAATGAACAGAGGCAGGCCAGGGGGAGCCAAGACAAGACCAGCAGATGCCAGCCCAGGCACAGCTAGGAGAAGACAGACCTAGACAGAGAGCCAAGGGCGGGGAGACTGGCAAGCCTAGAAGTCCATGCTGATGCTGCACAGGAAGGAGGCACACCAAGATCATCAGAAGAAATAACCAGGAAATGAGAGACCCTTTCCAACTTTGTAGAGGCAACAAAGAACCGGATCAAGATGCCGGAGGGAAGAAAGCAGGAATGGGGGCTTCTAGACCAGGAGGGAGGCCCTTAAAAGCCACAGCCCACTGACACAAGGAGCCCGGTGACAGCGAGACAGGTACACATGACAGCAGTTCTCTAATGTGTCCAACCAAATGAAAAGTGGAACAAAACAGCTGGAAAAATAAGCCTCAAAGGAAAGATCTTCAAACACTAAATTGTTAAATAAAAGAGCTGAATGATTTGTACAAATTATCTTCTTCTTCCAAATTGCAAAATATGTGAAAGATCCAACCACCGACATCCGTGCATCACAGGCCTCCCACTTCAGTGAATTCTAAGAAACAGCTACACAGTTCCTGTTGTGATGACAATTCAATTCAATTCAACTCATAATTCAGTGGAAAGGAAGGCTTTTTACACTGGCTCAAGGCCCACAAAATCCAGCTACTCCAGAAAGACTCTTATACAAAATTAAAGATGTTATGTTAAAAAGAATGGACAGAAACTTCCACATTTGGCTGCAATGGAGTAACAAGGAACAGATTTCACATCCTGCCATAAATAAGTAGAAAAAAATGGAGAAAATATATGTGAAACAAGTTTTCAGACACTGGACAGCAGGAAGCACAGAATCATGATCCCCAAGAGAAGAGAAACAGATGACGGGAGCCCTCTCATTGCCCCAGCTCTCTGCCTGGAGGCAATTTCCAGATCGAGACTGTGTGTTGGGGTGGGTGAGAACCAAATAGAGCTTAGTGGCTTCGCCAAGTTGAGGAGACACAGGCCAGCATTCAGAGCAGCTGAGGCAGCTGGAAGTTGCAGAGCAGAGTTCCAGAAAGGAGTTAGTTATGCAGCAAAAAGAGCTTCAAAAAATCTGTATAAGCCTCCCCTTGAGTCTTTCCTGACTACTAGGCCATGCATGCATAGAGTGAAACTCCAAAAGCCCAGGAAAAGGGTGACCAGGAAGCTGTAAGCTGAACAATTCTCAGGACACACAAAGGTAGGGAGACATTCAAGGTCTGACCAACCAGTATAGAGAGTCCTCTGTGATCACCTGGGACACGCAGTAGAGAATCCAGAGGCCTTAGTAGGGCTGATCTATTCCTAGAGCCAAAGCTACACAAGACCTGTCTCAAAGAAAGCTTAAAAACAGGCCTCAAAGGGATCATACTGATCCCCAAGTAACTACCACCCCAAATCCAGACACTCAATAATACAATCTTTATAATACCCAACATCCAATCAGAAGTTACTGAAATGCCAAAAAGCACAGAAATGTGGCCAGGACAAGGAGAATAATCAGTTAATAAAAACACACAGAAATGACCAGTGACGACTCACAGACAAGGATAACAGCGAGTTTAATGATGTACAAGCATTAAAAGAAAAACAGGAATATAGTGAGAGAAATAGAAGATATAAAAAGAACCAAATGGAACTTCTGGAGGTGAGAACTATAATATTTAAAGTGAAAATTTTACTAGATGTGATTAACAGCAGATTAGATATCACACAAAAAAATTAGAGAACTTGATGACCTAGCAATAGAAATGATTTCAAATGAAGCTCAGAGAGAAAAAGTTTTTAAAAACAAACAGCATCTCAGTGACCTGGGGTAAGAGAAAGTGGCCTAACACCTACATAACTGGAACCTGAGAAGGTGAGGAAAAGTGGGGGGAGGGATAAAAAATAGAGTTGAAGAAATAATGGCAGGACAGTTTTCCAAATTTGATGAAAACTATAAGCTCACACATCCAAGAAAGTCAATCAACCCCTAGCAAGACTTTAAAAGACCCATAATAATCAGACTGCTGAAAAACCAGTGATAAAGAGAAAGTCTTCAAATAGCTAGAGGAAAGAAATGATGTTGCTGTGTGGAGAGGAGCAAAGAGTAATTACTAACTTCTTATCAGAGAATGTGCAAGTCAGAAAACCAGTGCATGACACTTTTAAAGTGCTAAAAGAAAAACAAAACTGTCAACTTAGAATTCTATATTCAAGGAAAATTTCCTTCCAAAATGAAGGCAAAATAAAGTTTGTTTTCAGACAAAAGCTAAGAGAATTCATCACCAGCAGATCTCTATTATAGGAAATACTAAAGGAAATCTTTCGGGTTGAAGGAAAATGATAGTAGGTGGAAGGATGGATCTACACAAAGGCATGAAGAACACCAGGAATGTAAATATGTGGGGAAATATACAATGCTTTTACCCACCTCACTTTTAAATCTTTTAAAAAACAATTAATCAATCATTTAAAGCAAAAATGATAAAAAGGTAGTGTGGGGTTTATAACATCAGAAGTAAAACATATGATTGTGTGTTCTGGCAAGTCCTCCAAGACTCTGACACATGCTAACAAGCCAACAGCAGAGATCAAATATGTACTAAAAATAATCTGAAAGAAGAAAGGTAAAGAAAAAGAGGGGGAAAAAGAATGGAAGAGGCAAATAAAAACAAATAGCAAGATGGCAAACTTAAACCCAACCACGTGGATAGTTAAGGTAAGTGTAAATGGACTAAACACTTTGATCAAAAGGCAGAGATTGTCAGGATGTAATAAAAACAAGACATACTGTCTGTCTACAAGAAACTTTAAATATAAAGACACAGATAAGTTAAAAGTAAATGGATGGAGAATGGAAAACATGATACTAGAACCAACAGAAAGTGTCTAAAAAATCCCAATGTCATAAAAAAGTGGGGGAAAGAATGAATGACAGATGTGGCTAAGAGCTCTGGAGACACTACCAGAGTCCTAGAACTCAGCAGGAAGAAAACTGGAGGGTTTCAATATAAAACCAACAGGTGCCAACGTAGGATGATGTGCTGCAGATGACAAAAATGTGAATCCTTCGTAGACGATACAGGTAGACATCGTTACTTCTCCCTTGAAAACCCAAAGAGGGTAAGGGAAGGGGAGGAGATGGCTAAGTATATATTTGCATTTTAGGAGAAAAAAGGAAAAAAGTGAGAGTGACTTGTAGCTAGAATAAGCACATCTCTAATGTGTATGTGACCACATGGGGTTGGAGTTGGGGAGAGTCAAGGTCTAGAAAGATCTGCTTTCTTTATCTGTAATGTGAGAATTTTTAGTAACCAAGCTGAATTTTGTTGGTATCAGAAAAGCATAACAATTGTAAAATATTTTGGTTTTAAAAGACTTTGAGTAAGAAAGCTGCTCAGCAGGTGAGAAGCCAAGGGCTGAGGCCAAGGAGTTAATGGGGAGCAGCCCTTCCACTTGGGTAAAAAACCCAGCATTTCTTGGGATCCCTACACAGCAAGGCAAGTGCAGGGGAGAAGGGCTGGCAGGAATCTGTGGGCGGTCCATGAAGGGCAATGACCAGAAAGCCTAGAGACAGGCCCATGGGGTTGTGACTTCCTGGGCTCCTCCCTGCAAGCTATCAGCACCTAAGAAGTGCGGGCAGAAGGCCTCACTAGCCCCAGAGTCCAAGGCAGCCCCATTCCCATCTTTAACTGGCTGTCTGGCACAGGGGCTTCCCCAGTGTGAGATTGTGTTCATCCTCAGGTGCTCAGCAGCCACACCCTCTCTGTGCCACTGTCACCTGGGCAGGGCTCTGCTGGTCCGTTGGATTCCTCTGGTATACATTTGATGTCTGATTTGACTTTGACTTCCAGTACGAAATGAACTGGTCATGAATTACTTACACAATTCATTTTAAAAAATTCACTTCCAATTGACACTGACGTTTGGCTGCCAAATGGAATGTAGAGGGGGATATTGTGGATACACCTTCTGAGAAAGAGGACCTGTTAGAGACCTCTTCTCGCTGACCTCAGGCCAGAGACCTAAGAACTTAGCCTTCTGACAACGCCCTGGCCCAGCCCCCCAATTCCTTATCTTGCCCTGCCACCTCGCAGTGACATCCAGACACACTGGCCTTCATTGAATCCTCGATAGGCCAAGACTGTGGCCTTCAAGGCCTCTGAAACTGCTAAGAGTACCATGGGCTTCTCATGGATGGCTCCTTCTGAAAATTCGGGCCTCAACTCTATTTTTATTTTTCTGAGACAGGGTTTCACTCTGTCACCCAGGCTGGAGTGTAGTGGTGCCATCACAGCTCACTGCAGCCTCAACCTCCCAAGCTCAAGTGACCCTCCCGCCTCAGCCTCCTGAGTAGCTCGGACTACAGCTGCGTGCCACCATGCTCAGCTAATTTTTTAAATTAAAAAAAAAATTGTAGAGATGGAGTCTCACTATGCTGCCTAGACTGTCTCGAACTTCTGGGCTCAAGCCATCTTCCCATCTCAACCTCCAAATGCTGAGACTACAGGTGTGAGCCACTGCGCCTGGCCCACATCAGGCCTCAACTCTAATGTCACCTCCTTAGAATGCCTTCACTCTCTAGTCCCCGTCATAGTCTACTCAGAACACTTTTGCTAACTAAAAACTATCCAATGAAATTGTTTGTTTCTAACTGACAGTCCCCAGGAGAAATGGAGCTCCAACAGCGCAGGGGCGCTTTCTCATTCTTGGTCACTCCTGAGTCCCCAGTGTCTGCAGCAGCTCCTAGCCCTGAGTGGGTACGTGATAAATGTGTGGGGAGGGGCATGTTAAATGGAGCACAGTTCCATCCCCGGAGCATGCACTACACGTGTTTGGAGACATGCATCTCCCTTCCTGTAATTCACTTATCACATCCTGTGGTTATTACCGCCTCCATTCACAGAGAAGGAAACCAGGGCTTCCAAGAGGTAAACTTGCTTAATATCTAGCTCCCAAGATTTGAGACTTTTCAAACCACACCAGAGAAGAGTGAAATAATATCCAACCTATAACACCACGCGACAGCCAGAAGACAGACTGGGGGTGAGGCTTAGTGTCATCTAGGCCTAATGGTATATATGGGTGTTTGGGTGCTGCCTTTAAACCATCCTGTTAACATGCCCTCACTGTACAACGAGACATGTCATTCCTCTCTCTCTTTCTTCGTCTCTCTCTGTCTCTTACACACACACACACACACACACACACACACTCCTCCCAAGCCACCCACATTTAATTGAGTGAATCCTCCTGAAGTGTTTAATTTAATCGGGCAAATCCTACTGAAGTGTTTTTACTTAATTGGCATGATTAACTGTTGAAATCCTGGAGCTACAACCCCCAAATGAATTGTCAATAATCCTTTCCTGTGCAGCAACAGGAGTGCCCCTTCCTGTAGCAGCTCACGCAGGGGACTTAGCCTGAGAGTACTTTAGCTCTCAGTGGCTGCGTGATCACCACCCACAGTGACAGAGCCCCTGGACACGGAGATCATTTAAAAGGTACTCATAAAAATGGGAGGAAAGAAGTGGGCCCTGCTTCCACAAAAGGAAATGAAACTCTGCATAATTAATCAATCAAGTATATCAGGTAAAAGAGCTGCATGAGAAGCAAAGGAAGATCATTAAAAAAAGATAACACATTAATCCCTACTGCAGTTCAAAATAAAATTATCATCAATCCTAGAGACCATCGGATCATTTAGGGTCCATGTTGCACAACTCTTCTATTTTAAAATGGTGGAACTAATCAGGAAAAGAAGCTGGATGCTGTGACAAAAGTGACAAACGCAGGTGTCCACTGCCTTCTGACAGTGGATCTTGGGGAATCAAGGTTGAGGGAATTCCAGACAGAACATGAAAATCATTGTAATGCACACCCAATGGACACACAGGGTAATGCTGACCTTGAAGTAAGGCACTTTCACTCACAGCACAAAAGCATGTCCTGAATCTCATAGGGTGCACTCCTACATACAACTGGGAAATATGAAAGCTCAAAGAAATACTGTGGGAAAACACATTCCCAACCTTTAACATAAGTGGTATTACTCTCCTTCTTTCAATGGGATCTGAAGATAGTCTAAAGACTATAAACTCCCAGAAAGCAAAGGCCCTGTCAAGGTCAGCTGTGAATTGCACACTGGACCTAGGCAAGCGCCATTACACTGCAGCTGTTTAACAAACATCTGCTAGAATAAATGGAAAATAGTGATGTCAATGTCAACCTACTGCCTGATAATTTGAAAAATTATGCTTTTTAAAACATGAGAGCTCACGTGAGTGAACAAATCTTCCTGCTAATGTGCTTTAGATCACCATGTAAATTTTAACCAACTTATTTAAATCAAATTTACTGCATGGAAGCAGAAAACACTAAGAGACTCAAAATAATCATTCCACTTTGATGTGGAAGAACAGAAATGAAGAGTTGAACTCAACAGAGACAAAAAACAACCCACGTCACAAAATGTAGTAATAATGAGATGTTTTCTGGTTGCCTTTGGATTAAGGACATCCCTGCCTCACTGCTGGATGTTTGGCTACTGGCTAACAGTAGCTTCTGAGCCTAAAGACCAGTGTTCAACTGATTTTATTGCACAAATAGCCAAGCAACATTCTCTAACAGGTGTGCTGTCCTTCCCTGGGCAGGGGAAAGGCAGCGAGGCCACCCAAATAAGGCTCCTCTGGAAGGTTCCAGAAGCTTCCAAGGGTTGCCAGAAACACCTGGACTCTCTGAAGCATCTAAATAAAGACCTGGAGCAGAATGTCCTCAGGCCCTAAAGCTTGAGTTTACCCAGAAAACAACAGGTGGCTTGCGTTCTGTTCAGTTCTAGGCCAGAGCAACGGGTGTCTTCAAAGGTTTCCACTCACAAGAAATCCAATTCAGATGGATGCCTTCAGCTCCCTCTCCCATCCAAAAGGGAGATTAGACTCCAAATTCTCTTTCCTGAATATCTTTTCTCCTGTGAGTTGTGTTGCTTGGATTGAGAGAACTGTCTCTGGGCAAAGACAGTTCAGCAACACTGGCACAGATGAAAATATAAGTGCTTTTGGAACCAAAACGATACTCCTCACCATGTTGTAACCCCACCTATAGGGTCTTCTGATAGCATGCCCAGCGCCAAGGCCAGCAGACACCACGCATAAACACCCAGACTTACCCAAAAGAGACACACACGGATGACTCATCATGCCTCAGAACTACTCCAAGGGATCAGCCTGGCAGGTAAGGCCCCACCTGTTGGATTGCAATAATTCAGGTGAACAGAAGCAGACCTGTGTGCACCTCTCTCAGGAACCTGTCCCCCACATTTTGGGGGATGTACTGAACTGGGCCAGATACAGGGTTCAACTGAATATATACTGCCGCGATCTGGATCCACCCTAGCCAGGCCAGGATGCAACCCTTGAGCCAAGCCCTGGGCCACGCTGAGCCTGGCCTTCATGTTCTTTCCACCTGATAGGCCAGGAGGCGGAAGTGAAGGCCCCACGTGGGCCCACACTGTCCCGTCCCAAAGCAGCAAACAGGCTGCTACTCGAAGTAGCAGAATCCTGAAGGGCCTAAAGAGAGGGCGTCTCACCAGGAAAGTCTGTCTCTCTTGGGGTATTTGTGTCTGTGTGTGCCTTTTTCTGTATGTGTGGGTGGGAAGGCATCTGTTTCCTCTCACTTTGCCTGGGCACCTGTCTCTTTCTGTTTGGGTTTCTATCTTACTTCCTTTCTATAAAAAGCCAGAAGGTAGACCAGAAGGGGATTTTGTAGTGTTTGTTGTACTTGAGGAAAGCTTTGTGTTCCCATTTCCCCAAGCAGATTCATGGCATGTTACTAAAAATCGAAATAAATTGTAAGTATAGCTTCCTTTAGGTAACACCGCCTGGATACAAAAGATTCGAAATTGGGGGTGGGGTGGGATGCTATGCAAATCGCAAAGAGCCCAGGGCCATCCAAGGAGCCCAGGCAGATTTGGGTAAGGGCTGGATCATTGGGTGAGAAAGTTGGTGTGGAGTTCACTAAGAACTCATGTGGGAGTGTCGCAGGTTTGGGAGAGACCAAGGAATCTGCATTTTTCAACAAGCACCCCAGGAGATTATGATGCAGAGCTGCACCTCCTCAACACTGGGCCTGTCTAGAATCTGGAGGTTCCCAGATTCTCCAACTCTCAGAATCTCTGTCACTGACAGGATTCCTGCCCAGGAACCTGCTGAAATGGGAGCCCACTATCTCTGAGTCTGTGCTGATGGTTAGAAGAGAATTCACATGTTCTAGTAGATTTCCAAGGGGTCCCTCACAGACAGAAGGCTGAAAATCACTGCTCAATAGGGTTCTACATATAAAACTCAGTGTCGGACCCAGTTCAGTACATCCCCCTCGTAACATTTTGGGGGGATGTACTGAACTGGGCCAGACACTGTGCAAGTGGCTTCTACTTGAAGGTCCAATGTTGCGGGGTGGGGGTGGGGACGGGCTGAGGCAGCATTAGTACCTAGGGGAGGTGCTGTTCCAGCAATCCCATCTGAAATACTCTTGTAAAGGAAAAATGTCGGGCTGAGGTTGAAGAGGAAATGTTTCATTGACCAAGGAGACTGGAGGGGGCCGCATGCCCAGCTAGGCCAAGGCTGGCTGGAGGGCTTCAGTTGGAACAAGGTGGCAGGGTGGGACCTCTGGGAAGTGGGCCAGGAATGGGGGCAGGGGGTTGTTTGAAAGGGACCATGGACTTTGGGCGGCAGGCGAGTGGGGGGTGTGTGTGGAAAAGATATGTAATTAATCACCCAAATATAGACTGGAGGAGCCAGCAAAGGAGTTTAAGGGGGTGGGGGCACTGAAGTGGGAGATGGCAGCCACCAGTAGGGCGACAGAAAAAGACTGGTTCAGACAGAGGGCCTTGAGCTCAGCTCACCGCCCCCTTTCCCCTGCCTCCCCACAGCTCTCTCTCTAGGCTATCTACCTGCCCCCATCCTCCCCACCAAGCTGAGGCTTAACCGCCACCCCCCCACCCACTCAAAAGGAAAGGAGGGACTCCCCAGCGGGAACTGCTCCCACCTGGCCTACCCTCCCAGCTCCCAGACTGCGGCTCAGCCCCTCCCCTAGACCAGGGAAAAGTCCTTTAACCCCCACCCCTACAATGCCCCCTCCAGATCGGGCTCCTAGACGCTAGGGACAGGGGTCCTTTCTCTTCGCCCCTGAGCGGTTCCCATCTCCTAGCGTCCCCCAAAGAGCAGAGCAGGCCTCTGCACTTTAGTGATTCCCACCCGGGACCGCCGCCCCCTGCCCGCCTCGGGAAGGCCTTCGGGCCTCTTCGTACTCGTCATCCGGGACTCGTTCCCTGCTCTGGCCCGCCCAAGGCCGAGCAGCTCTCCAACCGCCCAGAGACGCCCCCTCCCTCCACCGTGCACTCTTCTGCGGCCCGCACACTCGCTCCAGCGCCGCACACGGTCCTGCGCCCCCTGCACATCCTCTCGCGGCCCTGCACGCTCACTCAGGCCCGCACGTCCTCCTGCCGCCCCCACGATCACCTCCGCCCCGCGGCCCCTCCAGCGCCCGCCGCACATCCTCCCGCGGCCCGCACACTCACCCAAGCCCGGCGGCGGCCGACGCGCGGCCCTCGGTGGAGCGGCGCTGGCGCGGCCCAGGCAGGCCTGGCGTGGCAGGAAGCGCCACGGAGCCGCCCGTGCCCAGCCGAGCTAACAGCCCTGCGGCGCGTTTCCGGAGCCGTGAGCGCCGCGGGGGGTTCTGAGGGAGCGAGGCCCCGCCTCGGCCCCAGTCTCGTCCCCGATTGGTCCGGAAAGGGGGCGTGGCGGGAAGGGGGCGGGATTTGGGCGGGGCGGACCGGGCAGGCAAGTCTGATCAGCCCGCGGGGGAGCGGCGCGCGCCGGCTGGACGCTTGGGTGGAGGTGGGGAGGAGTGGAATGAGCGTGCGAATGAATGAATGAACGAGCGAACAAATCGACAAGCAGACGAAGGAAGGAAAGAAGGAATGGAAGAGATCTGTCCGCCTTGGGCGTCTTCAAGATGGTGGTGGGGGGAGTGAAGGGTCAGGAACTGAGGACGAAGACCAGGAAAGCCACTATTCTGTATGAATGGAATCAGATCATATGTACTATTGTGTGTCTGGATTCTTTCATTCAACGTGATGTTTTTAAGATTTATCTATGTTGTTGAATGTGCTATCGCTGAGTAGTATGCTATTGTTTGGATATATCAGAGTTGGTTTGTTCATTCACCAGGTTATGATCTGGGCTGTTTCCAGTTTGGGTGATTATAAATAAAGCTACTATGAATATTCATGTACGCATCTTTGTGTGGACATATGCTTTCATTTTTCTTGGGCAAATACCTAAGAGATGAATTGCCACATCATAGGATAGTTTTATGTTTTATAAGAAACTGCCAGAATGTATTCCAAAGTGGTTGTGCAATTTACATTCCCACCAGAAATGTATGCGAGCTCCTTTTCTTTCCCATCCTCATCAACATTTGAGGTTGTCAGCCTTTATTTTTAGCCATTTGAGAGGGTGGGAAGTGGTATCTCATTGTTATTTCAATTATCATCTCCCTGATGACTAATTATGTTGAGTATGCTTTTATGTGCTCACTGGCCATTTCTATATCTTTCTTTGTAAAGTGACTGTTCAAGTAGTTTGCCCAATGTTATGTGCAGTATATATATATATATATATATATATATATACACACATATATGTATATATATGTGTGTGTGTATATATAGAGAGACAAAAGAGAAAGCTAGCCCATTATGTGCAATGTGTGTATATATGTGTGTGTGTATGTGTGTATGTATATATATATATATATACACACACACACATTTAGTTCCTGAGAAATTTTATGTTTTCAACTTTCATTTTAGATTTAGGGGGTACATGTGCAGGTTTGTTCCCTGGGTATAGTGTGTGATGTTGAGGTTTGGGGTACGAATGATCCTGTCATCCAAGTACTGAACATAGTACCCAATAGTTAGTTTTTAAGCCCTTGACTCCTCACGCCCTGACCCCTCTTGTAGTTCCCATTGTCTGTTGTTCCCATCTTTATGTCCATGAGTACCCGATGTTTAGCTCCCACTTATAAATGAGAATGTGTGGCATTTGGTTTTATGTTCCTGCATTAATTCACTTAGGATAACAGCCTCTAGCTGCATCCATGTTGCTGCAAAGGACATGATTTCATTCTTTTTTTATGGCTGCATAGCATTTTGTGGTGAATGCCTACCACATTTTCTTTATCCAATCCACCATTGATGATCACCTAGGTTGATTCCACGTCTTTGCTATTGTGAATAGTGCTATGGTGACCATACAGGTGCCATGTGTCTTGGTGGTAGAATGATTTATTTTCCTTTGAGTATATACCCAGTACTGGGATTGCTGGGTCAAATGGTAACTCTGTTATAAGTTGTTTGAGAAATCTCCAAACTGCTTTCCACAGTGGCTGAAATAATTTACATTCCCATCAGCAGTGTATAAGTATCCCCTTTTCTCCACAGTCTCTCCAGCATCTCTTATTTTTTGACTTTTAAATAATGGCCATTCTCACTGGAGCGAGATAGTGTCCCATTGTGGTTTTGATTTGCATCTCTCTGATGATTAGTGATGAGAGCATTTTTTCATATTTTTTTGGCCACTTGTATGTCTTCTTTTGAGAAGTGTCTGTTCACGTCTTTTGTCCATTTTTTGATGGGGTTATATTCTGGATATTAGACCTTTGTCAGGTGATTTTCTCCCATTCTGTAGGTTGTCTGTTTACACTGAGTTATATTTGACAGACAATAAACTGTGAATTTGTCATGTTTCAGCTAAACAACTTGATAAGCTTTCACACACACACACACACACACACACACACACGTATGAAACCATCACCACAATCAAGGCAATAAGGATTTCCATCACCTTCAAAGTTTCCTCATGCCCATGACTATCCCTTTCTCTTCTCCTCTCCTGTCCCCAGGCAACCAATGATCTGCTTTCTTTCACTATAGGGTATTTTCTAGAGTTTTATATAATAAAATGTTATAATAAGTCTTCTTTTGTGTTTGGTTCCTTTCACTCAACAAAATTATTTGGAAATTGTCTTCGTCCATTTGCACTGCCATGACAAAATGCCTGAGACTGGATGTTGTGGTTTAAATGTATCCCTTCCAAAATTCAGGTGTTGCCAATGTGATATTATTAAGAGGTTAGGCATTGTCATTGTCTACTTTATATAGTATTAAATGGACAGAAGGAAGAAGAGAGAGAGACCCAGATCTATTAAAAGGTGATTAGGCCAGAGGGCTACTCCCTCGGAATGGAATTAAGGCCCTTATAAAAGAGGCTTCATGCAGCATCTGGTTAGCTTGCTGTTTTGGGTCTGCCTTCCACCATATGAGGACATGGTAAGGAGGCTCTCACCACACACCAAACTCTGAGATGATCATTAGCATTTTTGGCAATAAAATATTTTAAAATTAAGATGAGTACATTTTTTTCAGACATAATACTATTGTACACTTAATAGGCTATAGCTTTTGTATGCACTGGGAAACCAAAAAATTTGGGTAACTGGCTTATTGTGATATTTGCTTTATTGCCCTGGTCTGGAACAGAAGGCATACTATCTCGGAGGTATGCCTGTGTCTATTTCTTTTTGACTGAGCTTTGCTATTTGTATCTTTCAAGAAATTTGCCCATTTCATGTAAGTTGCCAAATTTATTAATATAAAATTGTACACAACGTTCTATTATTATCTGCAGTGATAACACCACCCTGATTCCTGATATTGGTAATCTGTGTGTTTTATTTGTTTCTTAATCTGTGTTTCTCTTCTTTCTTCTGTCCATTTAATACCATATAAAGTAGACAATGACAATCATTTTTATATTAACCATTCTTTGTTTGGGGCATTGCCCCATCCCACGAAGTAGAGTTTGCCTCCCACTCTAGATCCCGAAGATGGTTAGTATTCACTCTCCCAGCTTCCCTTGTAGCTACAGCGTGGGCACCTAACTCAGGCTCCACCAATCACATGAACCCACTACCCACTGAGTCTGAGGCCCGAGGTGGGAAGAAGCAGGGTCCCCACAGATTTCACTCAGGCTGGGCTGCTGGTGGCAGGCGTCGTGCCACCCATTCCCTGAGAAGCACTGGTAGCTGTGGTCCTCTTGGCAGCATCCCGAGTCCTGCAGTGTCTGCCCAGTCATTGGTGGGAGCCACAGGGGAGCCTGAACTGCTGAGCACTGCGGTGAGGTTTGTAATCTTGTTCCTCTCTGCAAAGGTGAGTTTCTTGCTTGTCTGCATGTGAGTGTGGGCCACAGAGGATGCTATGCTGGGTGGCTAAAACTCAGAGACCCAGAGAGCAGATTTTAGGGTGGCCATGGCAGAGGGAAAGCAGGAGGGGCAATACCTGGGAGCAGAGAAACACCGTGTTGACGGGCTCCATGTTTGGCCTGTACACTCTGCCCAAATCTCTGGCTGACCCTGGAGCTATGCATGCACAGGGCAGAGTCCAAGAAAAGAACTGAGCAGAGGTTTCAGCTGATGACCAACACCAAGGAAATGGAGTCTGGAGATTGCAGTTGGTACCCAATACCGGGGAGACTTCATGTGAGTTTAGCTCGTTTAGTTGTCCACTAAGACAACAAACCACCACCACCACCACAACAACAATAACAAGCAATGACTCATCTTTGGAGAAATATAACAGAAACCAAGAAGCCGAATCTACTAGAACTCATTATGGACAGTGTCCGGGATATAATGCTAGATTGCTAAAAGAAACAAGAATTGTTCTGATACTCAAGGAAAAAAGCATCCAAGGGAAACTCACCCTGGGCTGACCATAGTCAAGAACATAAAGCATGCTCATAATGATTTTTATATTGATATATGTGCTTCTTCACTAACATGTAAAACAGCAGTACTTAAAAGTTCTTTACCAGTGTCATAAATTGATGAAATGTTATTTCCAGCAAATGTGTCTAGCTATTGGCAATAACTGTAATGTGATATGAAAATATTTATTTCTGTTGGTGACAAAGTCACATGTACTGCTGATACTGTTGTGGTTTGTTGCCTACATTCATAATTGAAGGAAACACTAAAGTTTAGTAATTTTTGTAAAAATAAGGATGCATTTTCCCCCATCTGATTCATAGATCCTTTGAGATCTTAACACCAGGTTAAGGTCTTAAGACCATAGATATTGATTTCTCCCTGATCGTACCAAAAAACAGGCCTGGCACATAGTAGATGCCTCATAAATATTTCTCAAATAAATGAACGCATCTGTGTGACAGTCTAGTGATTGAGGGGTTAGAATTGATTCTCTAGTTTTTCAGATCCATTAAAACAATAAATTGATAACAAAGGCTATTATTTGGTGATTGTTTGTTATGTGCCAGACATTGTTTTATAAATATTATCTCATCTAATTCTTACAACAGTCCTGAGGCAGGTCCTATGATTACTTCTGTTTCATGGTTATGGAACTTGAGCCACACAGAGTTTAAGTAATTTGTTCAATGCCACACGGCTGGCCTTAGAGCTTTGCTCTGTCTGAGTCCAGAGCCTGCGTCCTTGAAGTATAAAGGTAAAACTTGCTCTGAATGTCTCAGGCTTGGCTTCTGGCCCTCAGTTCCAACAAATTCTTTTCTGGTCTCCTTCGCTGACTAAGGCTCAGAACAACTCTATTTCACCCACATCCTCTTGGGCTACCTGTGATGCCATCTGGGGATATCAGCCCCTCACCCAGTGATATGGTTTGGCTGTGTCCCCATCCAAATCTCATCTTGAATTGTAGCTCCATAATTCTCACTTGTTGTAGGAGGGATCTGGTGGGAGATAATTAAATCATGGAGGCAGTTTTCCCCCTACTGTTCTCATGGTAGTGAATAAGTCCCATGAGATCTGATGTTTTTATAAGGGATTTCCCCTTTTGCTTGATTCTCATTTTCTTTCTTACCTGCTGCCATGTAAGATGTGCCCTTCACCCCCTGCCATGATTGTGAGGCCTCCCAGCCACGTGGAACTGTGAGTCCACCAAACCTCCTTTTCTTTATAAATTACCTAGTCTCGGGTATGTCTTTATCAGCAGCATGAAAACAGACTAATACACCCAGCTTCACACAACCACCTTAAGGCTAAATGCCATCAGGTTTGGCTCTCTGGGACCAACTTCTGCTTTCTAAATCTCAATGTCCACCTTCTCACTGGACACCTCTCCCTGATGTTCTTCAAGCCATTTGATGATTGTTTGCTACATTTTTAATATGTACCTCTATCTTTCCTCCTCTATCCTAATGCAAGGTGTACCTTCCCTGTGAGGACTTTCCTGACCCTTTCCAGGTATGACCTGCCCACTTGGTATCTCCCTGTACTCTGTACATACCCTATCACTATCCCCAGTAAACTGTATTACTAAATTCGTTTACATGCCTGCCTCTTCTTACCATTCTGGCAGCTCCTTAAGAACAGGGACTATTTCTAATTTGTCTCTAAATTTCTAGGACTTAGAATAATGCCTGACACAGTAGGTGCACTGTAAATGCTTGTTGAATGGGTGGATCTATGAATAAATTAATGAATGAATTATATACACCAACCTACTTATCACTTTGGCTGTTGTGTTTATTATGATTTACACAAAGCCAATTGTGTAGTGTAGAAATGTAAATGTTATGTGTAAAATGTAAAAGGTAAAAGTGTAAAAATGTAAAATATATACAAACATGGCCCAAGAGAATAACAATGAAGTTTTAAATAGGAAATTTTAGTAGAGAAAAAGAAACTATTGAAAAGAACCAATTGGGGGAGTGGCCAAGATGGCTGACTAGAAGCAGGTAGTATGTGTGGCTCTCACAGAGAGGAACAGAAGGGGCGAGTAAATACACCACCTTCAACTGAAACATCCAGGTACTTGCATTGGGATTAATCAAGGAAACAACTTGACCCACAGAGAACAAAGAAAAGCAAGATAGAACAACGGCCCACCTGGGAGCAATACGGAGCCAGGGGATCCTCCCCTACCCAGGAAAGTGGTTAGTGAATGAGCGACCCTAGGAAACCACGCTTCTCCCACAGATCTTTGCAACCCTCGGGTCAGCAGGCCTCCTTGTGAACCCACTCCACCAGGGCCTTTCAGTTTTCAGTCTGACAGACAGAGCCATGTGGAGTCTTGGCAGAGCAGCCGCTCAGGCATGTGTGGAGAACCTGGAACCTTAGATACTTGGGCTTTCCGGCAAAAGTAGCTGCAGCTTCGGCAAAGTGGAAGGTTAGACTCCTGTACATACCCCTAGGAAAGAGGCTGAATCTAGGGGGCTGAGCAGCAACAGCCTGCAGCCCCCACTTCCACGGCACCTCACAAGATAAAACCCACTGGCTTGAAATTCCAGGAGTTGGTTTTTTGAAAACATTAATAAGATAGGCCACCAGCTAGATGAATTAAGAAGAAGAGAGAAGATCCAAATAAACACAATTAGAAATGATTAAGGGAATGTTACTATTGACCCCACAAAACTAAGAACAACCATCAGAAACTACTACAAAGACCTCTATGCACACAAATTAGAAAACCTGGAAGAGATGGATAAATTTGTGGACCCATTCATCCACCCAAAACTGAGCCAGGAAGAAACTGATTCCCTGAACAGATCGATAACAAGCTCTGAAATTGAATCACTAATAAATAGCCTACCAACCAAAAAAGGCCTAGGACTTGATAGATTCACAGACAAATTGTACCAGATGTACAAAGACAATCTGTTACCATTCCTACAGAAATTATTCCAAAAAATTAAGGATGAGGGACTTCTCCCCAACTCATTCTATGAGGCCAGCATAATCTTGATACCAAAATCTGGCAGAGACACAACAGAAAAAGAAAACATCAGGCCGGTATCCTTGATGAACATCAATGCAAAAATCCTCAACAGAATACTTGCAAACCAAATCCGGCAGCACGTCAAAAATCTAATCCACCATGATCAAGTAGGCTTCATCCCTAGGATGCAAGTTTGGTTCAACATATGAAAACCAATAAATGTGATTCATCACATAAACCACATGGTTATCTCAATAAATGCAGAAAAGACTTTTGATAAAATTCGACATCACTTCATGTCAAAAACTCTCAATAAACAAGATATTGAAGGAACGTAACTCAAAATAATAAGAACCACAGCCAACATTATACTGAAAGGGCAAAAGCTGGAAGCATTCCCCCCTTGAAAACCAGCACAAGACAAGGATACATTTTTTCACCACTTGTATTCAACATAGTACTGGAAGTCCTAGCCAGAGCCATCAGGCAATAGAAAGAAATAAAGGGCATCCAAATGGGAAGAGAGAAAGTCACCCTATCTCCGTCTGCAGACAGCATGATTCTATATCTAGAAAACCCCATAGTCTTGGCCCCAAAGCTCCTTCAGCTGATAAAAAACTTCAGCAAAGTTGCAGGATACAAAATCAATGCACAAAAATCAGTAGCATTCCTATACACCAACAACAACCAGACTGAGAGCCAAATCAGAAAGGCAATACCATTCACAGTTGCCACAAAAATATAAAATATCTAGGAATACAGCTACCCAGGAAGGTGAAAGAGCTCTACAATGAGAATTACAAAACACTGGTCAAATAAATTAGAGAAGACAAAAACAAATGGAAAAACATTCCATGCTCGTGTATAGGAAGAATCAATATCATTAAAATGGCTATACTGCCCAAAGCAATTTACAGATTCGGTGCTATTCCTATCATACTATCAATGACATTCTTCACAGAACTAGAAATTATTTTAAAATTTATATGCAACCAAAATAGAGTATGAATGGCCAAGACAATTCTAAGCAAAAAGAACAAAGCTGAATGGATCACATTACCTGACTTCAAACTATACTACAAGGCTACAGTGACTAAAACAGCATGGTACTGGTACAAAAAACAGGCACATAGACAAATGGAACAGAATAGAGAGCCCAGAAATAAGCCTAAACACCTACGACCATCTGATCTTTGACAAAGCTGACAAAAACAAACAATGGGGAAAAGACTCCCTATTCAGTAAATGGTGCTAGGATAACTGGCTAGCCATATGCAGAAGATTGAAGCTGGACCCCTTGCTTACACTGTGTGCAAAAATCAACTCAATATGAATTAAAGACTTAAAGCTAAAACCCCATACTATAAAAACCCTCGAAGACAACTTAGGCAATTACCATCCTAGACATAGAAACAGACAAAGATTTCATGACAAAGAAACGAAAATCAATCTAAACAAAAACAAAAATTGACAAGTGGGATCTAATTAAACTTAAGAGCTTCTGCACAGCAAAAGAAACTATCAACAGAGAAAACAGATAACCTACAGAATGGGAGAAAATATTTGCAAACTATGCACCTGACAAAGGTCTAATATCCAGAGTCTGTAGGGAAATTAAGTAAACTTACAAGAGAAAAACAACCCCATTAAAAAGTGGGCAAAAGACATGAACAGACACTTCACAAAAGAAGACATACATGTGGCCAAAAAGCATATAAAAAAAGCTCAATATCACTGATCATTAGAGAAATGGAAATGAAAACGACAACGAAATGCCATCTCACATCAGTCAGAATGGCTATTATTAAAAAAGTCAAAAAATAGCAGATGCTGGCGAGGTTGTGGAGAAAAGGGAACCCTTATACACTGTTGGTGAGAGTGTAAATTAGTTCAACCATTGTGGAAAACAGTATGGCGATTCCTCAAAGAGCTAAAAGCAGAACTACCATTCAACCCAGCAATCTCATTACTGGGTGTATACCCAGAGGAATATAAAGCATTCTTCCCTAAAGACACATGCATGTGAATGTTTGCTGCAGCACTATTCACAATAGCAAAGATACAGAATCAACCTAAATGCCTATCAATGACAGACTGGATAAATAATATATGGTACATATACATGACAGAATATTATGCAGCCATAAAAAGAACAAGAGCATGTCTTTTGCAGGAACATGGATGAAGCTGGAGGCTATCATCCTTAGCAAACTGACACAGGAACAGAAAACCAAATACTGCATGTTCTCACTTATAAGTGGGAGCTAAATGATAAGAACTTATGAACACAAAGGAGGGAACAACAGATGCTGGGGTCTACTTGAGGATGGAGGGTGGGTGAAGGGAGGGGAACAGAAAAGATAACTATTGGGTACGAGCTTCATACCTGGGTAATGTAATAATATGTACAATAAACCCATATGACATGTGTTTATCTATGCAACAAACCTTCACATATACCCCTAAGCCCAAAATAAAAATTTAAAAAAGAGAAACAAACCAACCGTAATTCCGGAACTGAAAAACATAAAGTGAAAAATTCAATGGATTGTCTTAATAACAGATTGCAGATGACAGAAGAGTCATGAACTTGAAGCTAGATCAATAGAAATGATCTATTCGGATAAACCAAGAGGAACAACAATAGAAAGGAATGGAAACTCGGTGGTCTGTGGGACAATATATAAAGGTCAAATGTGTATTGTGAGTGTCAGGATGGGATAGAGAAAATGGGGAAGGAAAGCTATCTGAAGAAACAATGGCTGCAAAATTCCTCTAGTATCATTTTTCTTAGGAAATCCATTATTTACAAATTTAATGAAACTCGGTGAACCACAAAGAGGATAATTACAAAGGAAAGCAACATCTAGGCACATTGTAGTCAAGCTACTGAAAACAAAGAAGGGTAAGAAAAATCTTGAAAGTAGTCAGAGTAAAATGACTCTACATATGGGAGTATATTAAGAACTTAATTCTCATCAGAAACAATGGAAGCCTAGAGACAGTGGAGCAACATCTCTAAAACAGTGAAAGAAAAAAAAAAACCTTCCAGTCCAGAACTCTATATCTAGGGAAACAGAACAAATTCAAGAATGAAGGTGAAGTAAACATCTTTTGAGATATATGAAAGCTAAGAAAATTCATCAACAGAACTGCGCTAAAAGAAATACTAAAGGAAGTCTTTCACTCTGAAGAAAAACGAAACTAGAGGAAAGCTTTGATCTTTGGGTAGAAATGAAGAACACAGGAAATGGTAAATGTGTGGGTAAATATTAATGAATAGTTATTTGCTCTTAATTTCTTTATAACAATATGACTTTAAAGTAAACAGTTTAATAGTATATACTAGGGTTTGGCAACTCATAAAGGATGAGGTGGAATGGAAGTGAATCTATATGATGGAGAGTTTCTTACATTTATGTACAATATTAACTTTAAGTCAACAGTGAAAAGTTAAAGATATATATTGTAATCTCTAGAGTGAGCACTACAAAAATGCAAAGAAGATAACAGTTACATTAAAAGTGAATTATAAAAAATATTTGATTAATCCAGGCAGGAAATGGGGAACATGGGAACTAAAATCAGATGGAGCAAATAGTAAAAGGATAGACCTAAATCCAAACATATCAAACATATCAAACATAACATTCAATGTAAATGGGCTAAATACTCCAATTAAAAGGCAGAGATTGTCAGAATGAATAAAAGAGCAAGACTTTTGCTGTCTCCAAGAAATGCAATTTTAATATACAGACTCAGATGGGTTGATAGTAAGAGGTTGTAAATTATGTACCATGCAAGGGGCAAGCATAAGAAAGTGAGAATGTCTATGTTAATAGCAGACAAAGTGGAGTTCCAAAGAGTATCACCTGAGATAAAGGTAATAATTATATAAGGTTCAATTAATCAGAAACACATAGAACTCATAAATATGTTTGCACCCAATAACAGAGCCTCAAAATATATGAAAGAAAAATTGACAGTATAAAGGGACAACTAGGCATTTCCACAATTATAGTTGGAGATTTCATCATCCCTGCCTCAGCAACTGATATAACCACTAGACAAGAAATCAGTAAATATATAAAATATATTTAATATTTAATATAAATCAGTAAATATACAAAACATTCCACCTAAAGAAGCTAGAAAAGGAATAGCAAAGTAAATCTCGAATAAGTAGAAGGAAGGAGATAATAGAGATACAAGAGCAGAAATCAACAAAATAGAAAACAAACTAAAAGTAAGCAAATCATACATATTTTAAAAGAGCAACCAAATATGTAGCCCTTAGGAAGGCTAATCAAGAAAAAAGAAAATAATCATTAATATCAGCCATGAAAGAGGGATATCATTAGAGGTTATGCAGGCATTAAAAGAATAGTGAGGGAATATTAACTTTATGACAATAATTTTGACAACTTAGATAAAATTGACACTTGCATTGGAAACAAAGCAATTTACCAAAACTTCCAATGGATTGAATAGAAAAAACAAATATCCCTATACTTAATAAATATATTTATTAACAAAAAACATTTCTAAAAATAAAACAAAACAAAATCCACGCCCAAATGATTTCATGGGTGAACTCTAGCAAATATTTAAGGAACAAAAATTGCCAATTTTACGCAACAGTTTCAGAAAATAGAGGAGCAGGGAACAATTCTTAACTCAGTTTATGGGGCCAGTATAAACCTAAATCCTAATAAAAAGATGATATAAAACCAGAAAATTACAGAAAAATATCCCTCACGAACTTTATAGCAAAACTATTTATTAGAAATCCATATCCAGCAATATATAAAAAGGCAAGAGTTTTATTGCCCATTTCCAGATGATGGGCATACATGTTCACTGACAGATACAGGCCACCCAGCTGTTAGGTGAGGCTGCATCTGTCTGACTGAAAGCCCACACGCTTTCCTAGGCAATGGCTGCCCAGGTGGTTGAAGGCCGGCCTCCAGCCGGTAAAGAGCTGTGATGAGGAACACAGCCAGCAATCAATCTATGTTGTAGGGATTCCAGGCCTGAGCAGGGCAGGCTGTGAATACCCTGGGGATCTGGTCTTAGGATCTCCTCCTCGTGACTTCTAGTCCACCCCATCCCAGCAATTTGCCACAATTACTGATGGAGGTCATTTTGATGGTGGAGGGCCAATCGGTGGGCCTGTTGCTCCCAGAGGCTCCAAGCCTTGGAACATTAAGCCCTTACCATGCAGGTCCCGTTGCCAGGGCAACACAGATGTCTCCTCATGTCTAGCCACTTGTCTTCCACAGAGACTACGAAATTTTTCTTCCTCATCTACCTGAGGCTTCTGGGAGAAGCGGGAAGCCCTGTGGTCTTAGCACAGCGGGCTTTGGAGACCCCTGTGCTGCGCAGCGCGGCCGCGTTGACTGAGGCGCGATCTTCCACCCTCCTGCTCCAGGGCCTCTAGGTGGCCTGCAGAGTGGGCTCCACAGCTTGAAGGCGGCATTTTTCCGCGGGTGGTCGCAGCGTCCGCAGAGTCGGAGAAAGTGAGCAGGCGCCGGCGGGACCCCAGAGTGACCGTGGGCGCCCTGGGAAGGTGCCAGATCGCTGCCTCCGCAGACAGTGGGCGCGAGAGAGGGTCCCGGTCCGGCCCAGCGCCCGCAGAGAGGAGGAGCGGGCTCCTGGCTGCAGGAGTCTGGTGGGGCGGGGGCGGGGGGCGTGGGCTCCCGCTGCAGAGGTGCAGGGGAAGGTGGGGGAGAGGGGGCTCTGGCTGTCGGGGGAGGAAGGGGACTTCTGGCTGCAGGTGTGGGGGTCGCGGAGAGGGTTGCCAGGTTACACGGAAGATCAAAAGAGGAAGATCAAAAGAGGGAGGGGGCTCCTGGTTTGGCGCTGGAAAAGAGAGAGGGGAGGTCTCTCTGTTTCCCTTCCGCAGTTTGGGTAAGGAAGGACTCCAGGCTGCGAAGATCTGTGTAGGGGAGGACTCCTGGCCGCAGGGATTCTGGGTGGGGGGAGAGCTACCTGTTGCAGGGGCTTGGATAGGAGAGGACTCCTGGCTGCAATGTTACAGATGATGGTGGGAGGGGGAGGTGCACTCGTTGTGGTGTGATAAGGGGACATCAGCTCAGGCAAAAGGGGATCTCCCAATAGAGGTGGTGGGTGTGTGCCAAGGGATTAAGTGTCACCAACTGGGGGAGGGCTTTGGGGGTGTGTGGGCTGCAGCAGTGGGAGGGAGTGGATCCCTGGCTGCTGCAGTGCTTGGGAGGGGAGGGCGAAGGTCTGTAGTGGGGGTGGGTTGATTGGCAGCAACGTCCCTGTCTCCCCTTTGCACTCACAGGCTGCGTCAGAGACTGCAACAGTCAGCACACATTCCTGCCTGATCAGACTCCCTCCCTCAAGTCCTCTGCGATGGCTCTGGCGATGCTTCAGGACTGGTGCAGGAAGATGAGTGTGAACGCAGAGCGCTCCCTGCTCATCCTGGATATCCCTGACGACTGCGAGGAACATGAGTTCCAGGAGGCCGTGCGGGCTGCCCTGGCGCCCCTGGGCAGGTACCGAGTGCTCATCAAGGTCTTCAGAAAGGAGCTCGGGGCCAGGGCAGCCTTGGTGGAGTTCGCTGAGGGTTTAAACCGAAGCTTGATTCCCCGCCAAATAGCAGGCAAAGGGGGACCCTGGAAAGTGATCTCACTGCCCCAGGCCCCTGGTGCTGAGTTTCAGGATATGCCCAGTTTCCCTGCACAGCCCCAGGGGCAAGCAGTGGCCAGAGGTGTAGGTGAGGCAGGAGCTGCAGGTGAGGCAGGATCTGTAGGTGAGGCAGGAGGTGTGAATGAGGAAAGATCTGCAGGTCAAGATGAGGCAGGAGGTGCAGGTGAGGCAGGAGGTGCAGGTGAGGCAGGAGGTGCAGGTGAGGCAGGAGGTGCAGGTGAGGCAGGAGCTGCAGGTGAGGCAGGAGGTGCAGGTGAGGCAGTAGGTGCAGGTGCGGTGGAGGCCTGGACCCAGTCATGGCGCCAGACCCTGCGGCCTCTGGTGAAAACTATGGCCTACCGGGAACTGAGACCCTTTTCCGGGAGGGAGCAGCCAGGCTGCGTGGAAGAGTCCTTTGAGAGCTGGTTGGAGGACGCCAAAGATATGCTGCAGCTGTGGTGCCACGCGTCGGAAAGGGAGAGAAGGAGGCGGCTGCTGGACAGCTTGGATGGCCTGGCCCTGGATATCGTGAGCGGCCTCCTGGAGGAAGATCCAGACTTCTCTGCGCAGGACTGCCTGACGGCGCTGGGGCAGGTGTTTAGGAGCCGGGATACATGGATGACCTCGCGGATGAAGTTCCTGACCTGCACGCAGGGGCCCCAGGAGGGGCTGTTTGCCTTCGTGGTGCGCCTGGAAGGCCTGCTGCAGAAGGCCGTGGAGAAGGGGGCCGTCCACCCAGCCATGGCCAACCACCTGCGACTGCGGCAGGTGCTGTCTCGGGCCCGCCCCAGCGAGGCACTCCAGGATACCCTGAGGAGGATGCAGCTGGAGAGGAGGCCACCCGGCTTCCTGAGGCTGCTGCGGCTCATCCGGGACATGGAGGCGTGGGCAGCCTCCCCAGCGAGGAGCCAGCAGGGTGTGCCCTGGGCAGCGGCCCCAGTGGAGAGTGAAGACCCACCTGCTGCCCAGACCTCCCCAGCCCAGGGGGACGCCAGCCAGGCTGATCCGGGAGCAGAAGATGCTGCTGAGGCTGCTTCCGCCACCAAAGAGGCCGCCAGGGGCGCCCCTGCCACTGGGGAAGGTGAAAATGCCCCTGCAGGCCTTCAAGGCCTAGGTCAGGCAAGGTCCCCCGACGCCCCTGGGGGCCTCCCAGCCAGGATGGGCAGTGCAGTTGACATGGCCCCAGGAGGTCCCAGCTGGGAGCCAGAGGGCCTTGTCCAGGTCGGAGGCCAGGAGGCTGAGGAGCCTCCCCAGGAGGGGCTCAAGCCCATCTTAGAGGAGTCAGAAAGCGAGGATGAGGACGGGGCTGGGGAGGCGGGCAAGCCCAAGTCCCCCCCAGGGAAATAGGCTCTGAGGTCCCCGAGGGCTCCTCTCCTCTCAGGCAGCAGCACCCTGGAGGCAGATGGAGGCCAGGCCAGGGCCGGTCCCTCACCCCATGTTGGGAGCTGTGCCTCCCACTTCCCCCAGTGGGCCCCGGCCACCATCACCAGCCCTTCCCAGTGACCCAGATGACCACGTTTGATACCAAATGGGGAGCTGGCCTGGAGGGAGCCCTGAGCGGCCAGCCTGAAGATGTCTGCCCCCCACCCCTTGTCCTGTGTTGGGAGAGATGGGGGAAAGAGGCCCTCTCAAGGGTGCCAGCTGCCTGCATCTCCCAAGAGGTGGTCCCCACTTGCCATCCCTGGGGCAGACTGACCCCTGTTCCGGGAAGCCCACCCTCACCTCTGTAGGCCCCATAGTGACCCATGCATCCAGCAGATGCCCACTCACCCACCGCTAGCCGTTGTTCCTACACAAAGTTGTATGCTGTGCGCCCATCAGTGCGGCCGCCTCTGGGCCTGGGGCACATGCTGTGAGCTTCCTGCTAGCCCAGGCTCTGCTAGCTGCTATCTGTCCCTTGTCGTGAGTACCACCTCTGCTTTCCTGGTGTAGATCTAGGCCAGGGGCTGCTACTTCTCGTGGAGCTGTGTGTGGTCTTCTCTGAGCAACTCCTCCCCGGAGGCCCCCAGTGCAGTCCCAGGAGATGGTGGAAGGAGGGGCCAGGGCACGATGGACGCTCATCCTGTGACCGTTATGGTGAGCATGACCACGATGGTGCCCGTGACCGTGATGGTGACCATGACTGTGTGAGGAAGAACCGGACCTGGGACAGAGCAGAGCTGCCCTGCCTGAGGCTCCCCGGGGAGCTTTGTGCTTTGGCGTTTCTACTCCTGTTTACTCGTGACTCAGTTTCCTTGACTTGGGGGGATGCTCCCTGCTGTGTTTTCGGTGTCCTGTGAGGGCCACAGGGCAGGGCCCTGGCCCAGCGGATGGGCTCGGGAGGGGGCTCCCTGAAGCCAGTGGACACTGCCAGAGTCCACCATCCTGGCAAGAGGCGGACCCTGGGGCCCTCAGAAAGGAGGGAGGTGGCAGCAGGGTCGGCAGCAGGAGGTGGGGTAGACAAGGCGCCTTGCCAGGAACCCCAGGAGGAGGGGGCCCGGGACCTGTGTGGGACCTGTGTCCTGTGGTGGCTGTTTGCAGTTTCTCTCTGTGTTGTGATTCCCTTCTCTTCAATGGTTTCAGTACATGTTTCTCTTCAATAAATTTCATTCAGTGTTCCAGCCGGCCTCGCCTCTGCTGTGGGAAACTGGGGGTGAGGTTTGCTGGGGATGGAGTTGGGTGGGGTGAGGGCCGCAGTGGCCAGGCTGATACTGGGGTGTGTGCAGGGCAGGGTCCCTGAAGGCCTGTGGGGTTCCTTGGGCTGCATGGAGCCTGGCGACAGGATGCTGGTTTTCATGGGCAGTGGCTGATTGAATCCCCAGGGCAGCAATCCTCCTTGAGCACTGTGGCCAGAGGGGCAGTTCTAGGAGGGGGCCTGAGGATCCCGGAACCCGCCCTCCTGAGCCCTCCTGGGACTGGCTCTCTCTCCCAACAGGCCAGGGAGCTCACCACAAATGGAGGGTAGTCCTCGATCAGTCATTTAACTAACCCAGAGTCTGTGGGCGACGGAACTGGGACAAGTGATAGGCCCCTCCCTGCACATGTGTGGGGAGGGGACGGGATCATTGACTTGGACGTGGCGAGGGTCTCCCGGGGCTCACTCGGTCTGTGCCCCCACACTTCCTCCGGCTGTTCTGGAGCACAGAGCCTCCGGCCATCCCCATGGCTCAGATGATAGCCAGGGTCCCCCACAGCAGCCTCGGAGCCGGTGCTGGGAATGGGTGGCTGCCCGCCTGGGCTGAGGAATCCTGGATCTAGGCGACCTGTCTGCTTGAGCAGAGCTGCAGTCAGCAGGTCTGCAGGGTGGCAGGGGCCCTGGGAGACACCAGGCATACACAGGCGACTGCAGGCATGGGAGGGGTCGTTTTGCGGGGCTGTCGGGGAGGGGCAGTGGGCGGCAGGTCCCTGGGGCTGGGCCTGCAGCCTCCTCGGCCTGAAGGTGCTTAACCAGTGTCTCGGGGACGCTTGTAGTGTGTCCCATCGGGGTGCCCTGCAGGCACGCCTGGGGCCCCCACTGTGCTCTGTTCTCCCTGCCTTCTTCAGGCTGGGCACAACCCCAGCATGTCCGTTCCTTGTGTCTCAGCAGGGCCACGTCAACTGCTTACTTTCCAAGGGCCCCTCCAGATTTTGGGGACGGGACAAGAGGAGAGGGCACAGAGCTTGGTTGACCTTGCCAGGGCCTGTCAGGGCTCCTTGGTTTTCCCTGTTCAGAGTGGACCTGTGTGTGCCATGATTCCCGAGCAGCTGTGAGTGTGAGTGTCTGAGCGGGTGTGTTTGAGCGTGTGCATGTGTGTGTCAGTGTGAGCATGTGCATGAGTTTCCGAGAATGTGAATGTGTGTGCGAATCCAAGTGACAGCATGTGACTGCATCACTGAGCGTGTGTGAGTGGGAGGGTGTGGAGGAATGAGGCTGTGCCATTGAAGGTGAGCATGCATGTCGCTGAATGTGTGTGACACTGTGAGTGTGTCAGTGTGTGTCAGTGTGTGTGTTTGTGAGTCATTGTGTGTGCGTGTGCTGACTGCAAATGTGAGTGTGTCAATGAGCAGGCATGAATGTGTCACTCAATGTGTGTTTGTCACTCAATGTGTGTGCGCATGTGAGTGTGTCTGGAACATGAGTGTTTGTGAATGTGTGTGTGACTGTGTCAGTGGGCGTGTGAGCACACATGCTGGACAGTTGGGTTGTGAAACCTGGAAGGGATCTAGCCAGGGAGCCTGGAAGGAGGTACCGGGAGAAACCAGTTGCTTTCCCACCAGCCCAGAGCAAGGAGACTTTGTTGGGCCTGAAGGACGGCCCCCCCCGTGGGGCCCCCTGTCCCCTTTATCCCGGCCAGGCCCTTGGCACGTGCCGGCTTGCAGAGCTCCTACCATGCATTGTGTTTCGCTGCACAGTCCTCACCAAGTGCCCCTGAGGAGGGGGACATGTGTGGCCTGGGGATAGAAAGGTCCATCAAGGTGCCTTCCTGGGTGCCCAGGGGCTGACCAAACCCATCCAATAAGCAGCAGCCTCCTGGGCTCACAGAGGGCTTGAGCAGTGGATGAGGGAGCCCGATCAGAGCCCAATCACGGGGGGTGAGGCTGAGCAGAGAGGACTCAGAGAAGTCCCGTCCTCAGGACTGTCCCGGAATAGACAAGACTGAGAGGGGTCCCATCCTAAGGCCTGTCCCCTCAGCAGGGAGGACTGAGAGAGGTCCCGTCACCAGGCCTGTGCCTGATCAAAGTGGTCTGAGAGAGGTCTTGTCCTCAGGTCTGTCCCCCGAGCAGAGAGGAGTGAGAGAGGTCCTGTCTACAGGTATACCTCCGAGAAAATGAACTGAGATGGCTGCCATCCTAAGACCTGTTCCTTAGCGAGAGAGGACTGAGTTGGGTCTCCTGAGCAGACAGGCCTCTCTCCGAACCCTGAGCGGTGGGAACTGTGAAAGGTGCTGTCCTCAGCTCTGTCCCTGATCATAGAGAAATGGCAGAGGTATCATTTTCAGGCCTGTTCCATGAGCAAAGAGGACTGAAAGAGGTCTTATACTCAGGTGTCCCCTGTGCAGAACAACAGAGAGGTCCTATCATCAGCCCTGTCCATGAGCAGAAATGTCTGCCAGAGTACAATCTGTAGGTCTCTTTCTGAGCAGAGAGGACTGAGAGAGGTCCTGTCCAGAAGATGGACTGACAGGGGTCACATCTTCAGGCCTGTCCCCTGAGCTGAGGGGACTGAGAGAGTTCCTGTCCTCACATCTATCCCCTTAGAATATGAACCTACAGGGGTTCCATCCTCAGGCCTGTCCCCTGAGCTGGGGGACCGAGAGAGGTCCTGCCCTCATCTCTATCCTCTTAGAAGATGGGCCGACAGGGGTCCCATGCTCAGGCCTGTCCCCTGGGCTGAGGGGACCTAGAGAGGTCCTGTCCTCATCTCTATCCTCTTAGAAGATGAGCCGAGGTGGGTCCCAGCCTCAGGCCTGTCCCCTGAGTTGACGGGACTGAGAGAGGTCCTGTTCTCTTATCTATCCCCTTAGAAGATGGCCCAACAGGGGTCCCATCCTCAGGCCTGTCCCGAGCTGAGAGGACCAAGAGAGTTCCTGTTCTCCTGTTTGCTGAGTGACATGTATGTGGAGAGGTGTCCCTTTATGAATTGCTCCTGAATAGAGAGTACTGAGTGAGGTCATGTCCTAAGGTCTGTCCCCTGAGCAGAGAGGACTGAGAAAACTCCTGCTCCGTCATTGGCTTTGATCAGAGAAGACTGGGAGAGTCATGGCCTTAGCTCTTTCCCTTAGCAGTGGGGACTGAGTTAGGTCCTGTCTTCAGGTCTGTTTCCTCAGCACAGTGGATTGAGAGAAGTGCCATCCTCAGGCCTTTCACCTGAGCAGAATGAACTAACAGGGGTCCCATCCTCAGGTCTGCCCCTGAGCAGAGAGGACTGACAGGGGTGCCGTCCTCAGGCCTGTGCCCTGTCCTTCTATGGATAGCACCCCGGGGTCTGTGGAGGGCCAGCATGTTTTGTACTTAATTTTAGGCTCATCTGAGAACCTGTCGATTCACTGCCTTGTAAGGTAAGTCTATGTCCCATTGCAGTTGGTTGGGAATGACAAGGCCAACCTAGGGGCATGGCCGGGACCCCCTGCTGCTTCTCCCACAGGATCCAGCACCCTCTGTGGCCTTTCTGGACTCCCGACCTCCACCTGTTCCTGGCCTGGGATCACCTCTTCTTGGTGAGCCGTGTGGCAGCTTCATTTTTCTGAAGATGAAGATGCCACAGAGCAGTCACTTTCCCAGCCACTCCCATGGCAGGGTGCCAGGAGGAAGGTCACGCCCTGGGCAGTCTGGCTGTAGATGGGCTCTGGGAATGGGCCCTCTGGCTGCCAGACACAGGAAGAGGGCCTGGCACAGAAGAGTGAGACCCCTGGGGGCTGCCTTTTTCCCAGCCCTTGGTCCTCTCCCCTGGAGCAAGATAATTTGGAAAGAGCTGAATGTGACCTTTTCCCTCTGTCTCCCCTTTCTCTTTGCCTGTGCAAACAGGGCCACCACCCAGGCCCCGACCCCTTCACCCACAGTGGGTTGTGCAAAGGCCAAAGCCAAGGCGCCTGCTGGCTGCTTCCCTGGGCCTGCAGGACAGACCCTGGTCCCCTGCTGCTGTGGTCCCCTGAGCCATGGGCCCCAGAGGCTCGGCTAGCTCTGGGCCTGGGCTTACACTCTGCTGTCTGAGCTTTTCCCCACCCACAGACCCTGGCATTTGTGGGGCAGCCTCTCTCAAGGCTACCATCTTCCTCCAGATCCTACCCCTTCCTCAGGGAGCCCTGAGCAAGGCCTGCCTCCCAGGCCTGCAGTCCCTGCACACAGCAGTCAGTCCCCTGAGGGTTTTGGCCTCAAACACCTCCAGCTGCCCTGCTCCTGGCTCCACATGCCTGCTTGGGCTCAAACTCATGGCTCCCATTCTCCTCCTGCAAAGCCCCAGGTCCTTCTATCCCCAGAACCTCATTGTGAGCCACAGCACCGATCACAAAGAGAGAAAAGCAGCCCCCAAGCAGATCAGTTTCCTGTCCTGGCAATAGGGGTGGGTGGATTTCTCTCCAGCAGGGCTGACGGTCAGCCCAATCACCAGTGAGTACCCTGGGGACCTGTGACCCTATTCTAGGGCGCATTGCACTGCTGGAGACTGGGCCCTGAACTTTTCACTGAGCCCCAGATCCAGGAGTCCTAGAGCACACCCACCTGGGTTCTGCATAGTGTGGCCACAATGCATACCCATCACACTGTACTTTCTATGGCACTGCCTGTGGTCTTGCCCTCTGTGGCAACCCTGCATCTTGCTTTCAGTCCCCCATGGCCATTTGACAGCCATGATTACACCTGGCCAAATCAGGGACAGCAGAAACCTGGTCATAATGGCCCTCCCCCCACACCAGCCATCCACCCCTAGGTGCTGAAGGGTTTGGAGCCTGGGAGAATGGTGAGCGTCTCCCTTACAGAACTACCTAGGGCCAGGCAGCAGGCTGAGCAATTGAGCCTGCATTGACACCTCAAGCTGTCAGAGGAGCCCTCAGGAGGGGAGGTGGGCAGTGTCACGACCACTCTTCTCCAAATGAGGACACTGAGCACAGGAAGGTTCAGGAAGTTGCCTACAGTGACACAGCTCATCAGGGGATGTGTTGAGATTCTAGCCCAGGCTGACAGGCCTCACAGCTTGTGCCGTGGAAACAGCTGGAGGACAGGTGGCATGTGGTTAATGGTGACAGCCCTTGAAAACATGGCCAGAGGACACAGGGCCTGCAGTTAACAGTGATCAGTGCTCTCTTGGTGGTCAACACATGTTGCTTCTGTCATCAGAAAAACAAAAATCCCAAACCAATGTCAATGTCTTTTTAAAGACTCTAAGAAAGAGACCAGAAGGACATGGGCCACATGTTCTCAGTGACTGCCTCCATCCGCTTGGGGACCTGAGATGGTCGTGAGCACTCAACTTCTTTCTACTCAGTGTCTGCAATGTCCCCAGGGTCTGTAGGAGCCTGTGCTTCTTAGGGCAGGGCTCCCAGAGCTGGGGCTCAGTCTTCTGCTCCAGTCTGTTCCCAGGCAGGGACTTGTCAGGGCATCTCTTCAGTGTCCCCCGGGCTGGCACATGCTATCCTAGTCCTTTGGGTCACAGACAGTGACAGCTGGAACAAAAGTGACGCTGGCTGAGCTCTTGATACTTGCTAGGCGCCTCCTTAGGACTTTGTGTGCATTGCTGCTGGCTTTACCTGCAGAGTCTGAAGATCCTTTGCTGGGACAGGCGCATGGTACTTGGGCTGCGTGTGTTTGGTTTGGGGTGGGGCCGTGTGCATTGAATGAGACTGGGAGCCACTTGCAAGCACAGAACTCAGTCTGGGGGACTCCACGGCAGTCCTTGGAGGAGATGCATTCTGAGCTTGGTCTTAAAGGCCAAGCCACTGTTAAAGGGTGGAGGACTGGGGAAGGAGGTGTCGCCGATGCCAGCAGCAGGATGCATGTGGAAGAGGCTGGGAGTGAATGCCAGGAACAGGGCAGCAGTGAGAGGGCAGTAGTGAGGCGTGAGGCTGCAGAAGCAAGCGGGGGCCCATGGTGAAGGGTTTTTCCTAACAGGTAGGGAGCTGTCTTGGAATATGCCATGGAAAGAAGAGCATTCTGTGGAGAAATACTCATGTGGTCTGTATCGGGAGAGAGGTGGCCAGCTCCCGCCGTTGCTAAGGGAACCACTGTGATGACAAGTCAATTGTGGCTTAAAAGCAATTTGGAAGGGTCAAGAGGTTTTGAGAATAGACCAGAAAATAATCCTCTGGTGAATGAAAACTAGTCTCCAAAGATAGCCTCCCTGGAGACACAGGGCTACCACGACCTCCTTGTGTCACACCCATGAATCTGTGAGGTCACATGGCAAAAGGGACTTTGCAGATGCAATTAGAATACTAATCAGTGGTCCTTAAAATAGGGAGATTATCTTGCGTTCTCTGCTATGCCTGGCTTAGGAGGCACACGAGCCTTTAGAAGCAGAGCTTTCTCCTTGCTGAGGGCAGAAGGGGAAATCAGAGAGATTCAAAGCATCAGAAGAACTCAACACATGATTGCTAGGTTTGAGAGTGTGGGGGAGGCACATGCATGGACTGGAGAGAGGCCTCTAGGAGCTGAGAACAATCCAGGAGGCAGCTGGCAACAAAATGGGGACCATAGCCCTACTACCTCAAGGAACTGAGTTCTGCCAGCAACTTTAGTGAGCCTGGAATCAGATTCTCCCCCAAAGCCTCCGGATAACACCCAGCTAGCCAACACTCTAATTGCAGCCTAACTTAACCCAGTTAAGTTAGGCCTGGACCCCTGACCCAGGGCAATTGTGCAATAATAACTGCATGTTGGTTTAAGCTTCAAAATTTGTAGTAATTTGTTATGTGAAGCTGGATTAGGTAGACAGCATTGCACTCCCTCTTTAAGTGCAGCTCTTTTTGATGGCCATGGCCTTTCTCATCAAGGCCATGAGGAATGGTGGGTGCTGGGCTTCCTTTGGTCAACTTCCACCTAGGTTCCTGGCTCAAATCATTACCATGGTTGCAACAGTGCAAAATCTGGCAGTGTTTTCTTCCTCACTTTGTCTTTCTTTACAAGATTTCATTCCCTAAATTTACTAACCAAACTCATTTGATTCCTAGCAACACTTCTCATCACTGCAAGCTATAGCTTTAAATGGCGGTGAGGTCTGTAGTTGTAGAAGATGTTAAAGTTCTGGAGACCTCCACTTTTCTTCTTTTTTCTCTTTCCCTGTACATTCCATCCTCCTCTGGACTTTTGGTGCAAGAGTCTTGGAATTGATTCTAAAACTTGTAGGTCCAGATCATTCTCCCCACCTGCACTGTCTGAGCACGGCTGTCTTAAAGAAAGTAACCCCCACCCCCTTAGCCCAACACAATGTTCCCAGCCTCCATGAGGCCCAGCAAGGACCTTCACAGCATAAAACCCAGTTCCCGGAGTAACATTCTCATGTGTATGGTGACAAAACACAACACAACAAGGTCTTGTAAGGTTTTGCCCTGGAAACCTTCTCTAGTTCCTTATTACCACGGACCAAAATATGCTATTTGCTTCCTCGATTTCAGCCCCATAATTTTATCCCATACCATTTTCCTTTATAATCTCTCAAATTTGTGGCATTGCCCAGTCTTATGGGTTGAATTGTTTCCCCTCCTGCTCCCCCGCAAAAAAAGGTATGTTGAAGCCCTAATCTCCCAGCACCTCAGAAGGTGAGATAGGCTCTTTACAGAAGTAATTAAGTTAAAATGAGGGCATTAGGATCGGCCCTAATTTGATATGACTGGTGTCCTTCTAAGAAGAGGAAATTTGGAAAGACATGCATACATACACACAGAATGCCAGGGTGAAGCTGGGAGTTCTGCTGCCACAAGCCAAGGCAGTACTTGGAAGCTAGGAGAGGGGCCTGGAACAGATCTTCCCATATAGCCTTCAGAGGGAGCGTGGCCCTGCCCATATCCTGATTTCTGACTTGCAGTCTCTGGAATGGTGAGGCATCCATTTCTGTCGGTTCAGCCTCCCAGCCTGTGGGGTCTTGGTCACTGCAGCTGGAGCACACTTACACAATCCAGTTCTTGATCTGAGGCAGTTTTCAAGCTGAACCCACAATTCCCTATTTGTGCTGCATCGATTTGACCCTCTCGTATAAAAACAAAGAAGAAAGATCTTAAACATCAGGGCATAAAAATTCTTAATGTCAATATCTGATGTTTCACGTGGATTTCACAAATCTCCCACACTCGCTCTCCTAAGTTTGCGTTCTGCGGCGCCTGCACTATCATCACAGAAGAAACAAAACAAAGTTGTCTTTAAAGATAAAGCCCACCTTGTCCCCACCCTAATACGCCAGGAAAGGTTGTTTTTCTTTTTTAACTGCATTCCATTTTGGAGCATCACATGAAGCAAGATTAACTGACCAGTTCTTTAATACGAGCAGCTTTCAAACGTTTGGGTCTCAGCACCCCTTTGCACTCTTACAGTTTATTTAAGACCCCAAAGAATGTTTGTTTATGTGGAGGTTCTATCTCTATCTGTATACACAGTATACATTTTGCTGTATTAAAATTTAAAAATAAAAATAAAAATTTCACTTATTGAAAGATGACAGTAATAAAAGCATTGCACATTAACACCAATAACATATTAGGCAGCTGAATTTTCATCTGCTTCTGACTTCCACGCACCTTGGCATCACACTCAGGTAACCTCTGGAAAACTCCATGGTATCCTTGGGCAAGAAGAAAAGAGCCAAGGCAAAAATCTCTTCGTTTCATTATGAAAAGAGATTTGATCTTGTAAAGCGCTGCCTGAAAGGGTCTGGGGGACCCCTTGGGCTCCCTGGACCCAGATGTGAGAACTGCAGTGTTAGCCCATACTTCTTGGGTCCTTAGGACATGTATCGTGCCCTGACCCTGGTCGCTGTTAGCGTTAACCATGCCTTTCATGCCTGCGGGTGCTCCTCGCTGCACCCGTCCTGTGTGATGCTGTTACTGCAGGCGAAGCAACCAGGAGTAGCATGCATGAGTCAACAGAATGCCCAGAAACGACGATGGAACAGTGGTTAGGCCAGGGCTGTGGAGGGCCCTGCAAGTTAGGCAGTACAGAGCAGTCTTCAGCAAGCATTTCTGTAAGCCTGTGCTTGCTGGGCATAAGAAGATAAGTAGGACAAGGTCACTTTCCCTAGAAAAGTAAGAACCCGGCATGGGATACAGATAAAGACAAAACAAAGTATGCACAGTAAACTGAGATCATTGCCACTGGAGCAGCAAATAGCATGTTGGGATGGATTGTTGTAGTGGGAGGAGGACGAGTCCCAGAGAAAGCCATGTACTGTGAGCAAATCTGGAGAATTTCCCAAGGGAGTTCGGGGAGGGGGACATTCCAGACAGAGCAAAGGGTATATCCCAAAGCATGCAGGCAGGACAGAATCCCCGGGATTTGGAGACCTGCTGGGCCAGTGCTGGGGGGAATGATGGGAGATGAGGTGGAGACCTGGGGCCACAGAGGTTTGTGTGGTTGGCTGAATTCTAGGCCCAGTTCCACCACTTAGTACCCTTGTGACTCTGAGCAATGCTCTTAACCTTTTGGAACCTCAGTTTCATCATCTGTAAAATGACCATAATAAAGGCATTCACTGGGAGTGCAGGGAACATCAATGGGGTAGTGTGTAGGCAGCACTCAGTCCCACAGAGCCCCCAGGGCCCGCCTGCGGCTGCCTCCATGAGCACTGTCAGACCCGGGAGTCCTCTGCAGCCTGCCCCTCGTCGCCATCTAGCACCACTCCCTCCCCACCTCCCGGCCTCAGTTTCCTCATCTGCAGAATGGGAATCATAAAATGTGCTCTCTGGGTGGAGCGAGCAAGTGAGATTACAAGAGACAGTCTTTCCTGCACCTCAGTGGCCACTCCTGTCTGTCCTTTCCATCACTGCTGGGATTGCTCTTCCAGGTGTCCCCAGCATCACTCTGTGCATCTCCACACTCCGCGCTGTGCAAAGGTGGGGTGGGAAGCAGCAGTGCGGTTTTCCCAGCGGGGCCTCCCCCTACAGTCAGCCCGGCTCCTGCCTGCCTGGGCCCTGCCCCGGGGCGCGAAGGCTGGGCTGCACTTCATGGGGTCCCACCAGCTCCTATGAGGGGTCAGGGTGGTTGGGGCGTGGCAGGCAGGGATCCGAGGGTGCAGGAGCCCATGGTCACATGGGTAAAGGCCAGAAGGCGGGGCTCTGGAGCCACTGAGCAGCACAGTTACAGGTGTTCCACAGGCACAGTGAGCACCTTGCACCCTGCACCCTGCACCCTGCACCCTGCAGGCACCTAGGCTCTGCTCAGATGCACCGCAGGCCTGGACTTCCACGCAGCAGCCCCTCCCCAGCATCCGGGTCCTCGGGGAGCCTAGGGAGATGCACATGCTAGGGCTTCGGTCCTGTTCTCGGAATCAGTCTTAGGGTGGGGACTTGGAGTCTGCATTTTAGCCACATGGCCAGGATGATGCTGAGAAACGTGTCTGAAACTGGGGTGGCAATGCTGCCATTCCAGGATCAGGGACAGGGGACCATGCAAGATTAAGGCTGTTGAAAGATCCAGGCAGCTTTGGAATTGACCAGGACTCCAAGGTTTTGAGTATAACTTTGAGCATAATTTTAGTTTCCTATTGTATTCCAATCCTTTGGAATGAAAAATATGTAAGTGTTGTGCTTAGTGGCCCAATAACTAGAAGCCATTCTCAATAACTAGCTGCTCAGGACACCTGGTGTGAATGTGTGGGGTTTAGTGCCCAGGCTGAATGTCCCAGGCTGTGAATGAGTAGGTGGATGAGGAGGAACTCAGATGAAAGGGTCATTGGATGGTGAACTCATTGCTACTGACTATGTGGGGGAAGAGGGGAGAAGTTAGTCAATAATGTGGCTTGGGGGCAAGGGCGGGCCCTGATGACATGGGCCAGGAGGAGACTGAATTCCATGACTGCGCTCACAGTAACTACAATAACTGAAGCAGATGCTGAGTGATCATGATGCATGTATTAAACATTCTGTGTTGGTTATTTCATAGACACCTCACAGGAATCCAGTATGACCATTTTTTTTCAGGTGAAGAAACAGAGATGGACAGGCTGGGTGACTTGCCAAGGCCACACAGCTGCTGTCTGGTAGGGCCAGGAATTCAAATCCACTTTCTCCTCACATGTAGTGCATCACCATCACTTTCCTTTGCTGACCTGACTTGTTGAGATCATTTGCAGTGGAGTCATTTGATATGTGATTTAGTAAGTCCAACTCCATGAGTATCTAGTTACTGAGGGCTTATTCTGGTGCTTGGCGCTGTGGGAGATATAAAACAAAGAGATGATGCCACCTGCTCACTTTCAATTGCCAGCAAGGATTTCTTATTGAGCACTCCCACATGCCAGACACCGCAGTGAGTATGGCCCACACAGTCCTTTGCCTCATGCAGCCTGCAGGCTAATGGCAGTGAGACACATTACTCCAATAACCACAGCATGTGATTGAAAGCTGAGACTGTGAAATCGAGAGCTTCTCAGGACAATGGGGGTACATGAATCTGCCTGGAGGAGCCTTCCAGACCTCCCACACCTGGCCTAGTGTGGGCAGTCTGGAAGGCTCCTCCAGGCAGATTTGTACACACATGTATGGTGCATGCATGTAAAGCTAGAACCAACTTCTTTTTATCCATTCACTGAGCACCCTCAGGTCCTAAAGTCTCCACTTCTGGAAAAACGTGATGCCTTCTTCCAAAGAGCCCACCAGCTAGTGGGGAGGCAGATGTGAAAACCTGGAGAGGGCTGTTCAGTTGGCCTGTGGGAGCCAAGAGAAACAAATGATTAACTTGACATTCAAGGATGACTTCACAAGGCTACGACAAGAGAGAAATGTCAAGGATGTCCCGGTTGACCACGTCTGCTTGTTCCTGCCATCCTCTCTTTTTTTGGCTCACTGCTGAAGGTGTACCCATGACCTCTTGTTCTGTGCCCCCCTGGCATCCTGTCCTTTGCAGAGCACGGCCTATACCAGCAGAGGGTAAACTCTTTAGGATGGCACTTGGCACAGTGCCTGTCACATAGTAAGTGCTCAGTAGAGTGAAATGAATGGATAGGATGAGGGGTAGCTCATTTTCAGAGGTTCACAGGAGTGACAGAGCATAGAAGCTTCTGGGGATAGCTTTGGAGGAGTGCTGTGCCAAATCACAAAGAACTATGGAGACTACGTTAAAGATTTTGGACTTGTGTCCTGTAGGCACTGCAGATGTTTGGAAGGCTTTGAAGCAGTTGTATGTCAACAAGGTTTGCTTTTCTGAAAGCTCAGTGTGGTGGTCAGGTGGAAGATAGGATTGGTACGGGAGAGGGTGGATTCTGGGGAGTTCCTTGGGGTGATTGCAAGAACCTACAATGACTTGTCTGTGTTTCACGGTAGTGGGCCTGGAGACAAATAATTGTGTTCTAGTCCTATTTGGGAGGTGGGATTGCCAGGACTTGTTCAGGATTGGGTGAGGGATGTGAGGGAGAGGAAGGAGTCAAGGGTAATAATGGCTATAATCTGTGGACTACCGATGGGGTACCAGGCACCTACCTCAATTATTTATACCCCTTATAAACCATCCTTCAGGTTCTGAGTTATTATCCCTGTTTTAAGGATGAGGAAACTGAGGCTGAAGAGTAAGCGAAAGAGTGAGATTTCAGCAGTGCTAGCCAGAGGAGCTTTGGAGGTGAGGTTATCACTCCCTGCTGTCGAGAATTCAGGCAAGCTGGAGAGCTTACGGGGAACTAATGAGGTCAGTTTTAAGCATGTTCAGTGGTCAGGAGATATCCCAAAGGAAATGCCTTCTAGACAGCTGGAAATGTAGGATGAGAGGTGAGGAGAGAGTTTGAGACTACGGGAAAGATTTGAGAATCACGGGCAAATGGGCGATGGTTGAAACCTCAGTGCAAAAGCAGTTCCGGGAAGTGGTGGGGGTGAGTGCTGGTCCCAGGAGAGAGACAGAAGTGGGCAGTGAGGAAAGAGCACGGGCCAGGACCAGTGCAGAATCTTTTGTTAGAAGTTTGGCTCTGAAGGGGAAGGGAGGCGGGGAAGTTGCTAGATGGACGCAGGATGAAGGGAAGGAGCATTTCATGGTGTTTGTTCATTCATTTGTTTTTAAAGCATGGGAAGCCTTGAGTGGGTTAATGGGCTGAGGAAAGGAGGAAAGCCACTGGCTAGGAGGCCATAGGTTTTTCTCCAGTGGACATTTGAATTGATGAATGTCCTCTGTACATGCTTGAATTGGGTGACCATGTCAGAAGGGCTCCGGAGGAGGTAGCAGTCACCTGCATTCATGCGTTGGTTCCCCAGTCCTCACGTGCATGTTTCTCAGGAGAGTGAAGGACTTCCTCTTTATGGACAATTAGGTAGGTGGATGGTAACTCAACAGCTTCCAAAGAGGGCAGGAGGCTGTCATCCCTGGAGACAGAGGGCTTTAAAAGCAGCATGGAGACTGGTATCCGGGAACTTCTTGCCTTCTGTTCACATATGAAAAATGCATGGCTTTTCATTGCTAGTGTCCTTCTGGCAGGGCATTATGAGTAGCAACACAGGGGTTAGCACACAGTCTCAGTGCCATGGGCCATCCTGGTCCCCATTATGCTTCACATCCGTGCCCCGAAAAGGACTGGGCTCTGTCTCCATGCCTGACACGGGCGGAGGCTGTGGGGATATGGTAGTGAACAAAACAGGTTTGCCTCTTGGAGCTGACATTCTAATGGAGGGAAGCAGACAACAAAAGAGTTAACAGGGAAATTTACACTAAACATGTCAGGTGGGGAGATGTGCTGTGAACTGATTGTATAGCAGAGTAAGGGGCTGGGGAACATGGGGGAGGGGGTTGCTATTTTACTTTGTAAAAGATGGTCAGGGAAGGTCCCTGAGAATGTGGTATTTGATCAGACAGCTGCAGGAGGTGTGGACAGCTGTGGAGATATTGAGAGAGGAATTGTCTAGCACAGAGGGACAATAAATGCAAAGGCCCTGGGGCAGGAGCTAACTACAGCAAGAGCCGGTTGAAGCCCCCACAAACGTATGTGATCCTCTTGTCTCTTGGCTTCAGTCTGGCTCTGTGGTTCTTAAACTTGCCCCCAATTTGTGAATCCATGGGGCAGAGCTTTGGAGCACATGTCTTTGAGTGCCTTTCAGTTGGAGGGGAACCTTGGGCATCTCCCTAGTGCCCTTCATTCTACTTGCAAGGAAACCGATACCCAAAGAGAATGGTTCCTCACCTAAGGTCACACATGGTGGCCAAATAACCCATTTTCTCAGTTTTGTTAGAAAACAAGATATATGCCTTAACTGGCTCTTTCATCATCTCCCTGATTTTTATTTATAGTCAACACCAAAAACTCTACAGCTTATTTAGGTCTGTAAAAGCCTGTTCACCATTTTCCAATGAATACAGAAAAGAACAACGAAAGATTCCCTGCTCCCTGCTTCCTGCACTGGCTCCATGGGTTAGACACAACTTGGGCCAACCAGCTAGTAGCCATCTTCAGAGTGGATAGATGGGTGGGTTAAGATAATGAGGCAGCACACACAGTTCTTTCGAACATTTAAAATCACCTCACTACCTTGTAAGACACGAAAAACACAGCCATCCACACCAGGGCTCAGCATGTTTTTCCTGAAAGAGAAGATAGCATAGATTTTCTGTCACAACTACTTAACTCTGCCCTTGTGGCACAAAAGCAGCCATCAAAAATATACCAGATTTCCAGAAGGGCCTGCAATCATAAAAAGTTAGGAATCACTAATTTTTGCCCTAAAACTGAGGGCATATTTCCTCATGCCACTTGGGAGGGCCTACCCTGGGAGATCTACTGGAATATCATGGAAGGTTTCCACTTGGACTACTTAACCACAAGGGTGGGACAGATGCCAAGTCTTTCCTTACATCAAATCTAATCTCTTACATCTCTCATTGAATCCTAGAATTAAAACCAAGTAGCTTCAAAAGCATCATGAAGATAGATCTTATTCTAACTCTTTCACAAACTCAGCCTGGAGAGTCTGAGCCTCCGACCTGCCTTCCTGCCTTTCTTGTCTGCGCTGGACATGCCTCAGCCATTTCTGGACAATGTGTTTCCACCAATTTGAAACTTTTCATGAGTCTCCACCCACTATTTATTTTTAATTAAAAATTTTTAAATAGACACATAATAATTGTACATATTTATGAGGCACATAGTGAGTTTCAATACTTACAATGTATGGTGATCTAATCCGGGTAATTCACATATTATTCATCTCAACATTTATCATTTGTTTGTGTTGGGAACATTCCAAATCCTCTCTTCTACATAAGAAATTATTGTTGACTGTAGTCACCCTACAGTGCTATAGAACACTAGAACTCATTCCTCCCATCTAACTGTCATTTTGTATCCTTTAACCAATCCTTTCCTACTCTCTCTCCCCTCCACCTTTCCCAGCCTCTAGTAACCACTATTCTACTCTCTACTTCTTTGAGATCAAATTGTTTAGCTTCTATATATGAATGAGAACATGCATTATTTAATTTTCTGTTCCTGGCTTATTTCACTTAACATAATGCCCCCAGGCTCATCATGTTGCCATGAATGACAGAATTCATTCTTCTTTATGGTTGAGTAATATTCCATTGTGTATAGACATCACATTTTCTTTATCAATTTATCTGTTATTGGACATCTAGGTTGATTCCATATCTTGGATATTGTGAATAGTGGTGCACTAAACATGGAGATGCAGATATCTCTTTGATATATTGATTTCCTTTCTTTGGGGTATATACCCAGTAATGGGATTGCTGGATTATGTGGTAGTTTTATTTGTAGTTTTTTATATACCCAGTAATGGGATTGCCAGATCATGTGGTAGTTTTATTTGAAGTTTTTTTGAGATACCTCCATACTGTTCTCCATAGTGGCTGCACTAGTTTGCATTCCTACAAATAGTGTATAAAAGTTCTGGTTTCTCTGCATCTTTATCAGCATTTGTTATTTTTTGTCTTTTTGACAATATGGCCATTCTAACTGGGGTGAGACGGTATCTCATTGTGGTTTTGATTTGCATGCCCCTGATGATTAGTGATGTTGAGCATTTTTGATACATTTGTTGATTATTTCTGTTTTTTTTTTTTTTGAGAAATGTCTGTTAAGTTTTTTACTCATTTTTAAATCAGATTATTTGTATTTTTGCTGTTGAGCTCCTTGTATATTCTGGATATTAGTCCCTTGTCAGATGAATAGAATGCACATATTTTCTTCCATTCTGTAGGTTGTCTTTTCACTCTGTTGATTGTTTCCTTTTCTGTGTTGAAGCTTTTTATTTTGATATAATCCTATTTGTCTACTTTTGCTTTTGTTTTCTATGCTTTTGAGGTCTTATTTATAAATCCTTTTCCCAGACCAATGTCCTGAAGTGTTTCCCCCATGTTTTCTTCTAGTAGTGTTTTATAGTTTTGGGTCTTAGGTTTAAGTCTTTCATCCATTTTGAGTTGGTTTTTGTATAAGGTGAGAGATAAGGATCTGGTTTCTTTCTTTTGCATATGGATATCCAGTTTTTCTGGCACCCTTTATTGAAGAGACTGTCCTTTCCCCAATGAATGTTCTTGGTGCTTCTAAAAAAATCTGTTGGCTGTAAATATGTGGCTCTATTTCTGGGCGTTCTATTCTGTTCCATTGGTCTATCTATCTGTTTTTATGCCAATATCATGCTATTTTGATTCCTACAGTGCCTTATTTCCTTTGTGTTGCTATGAAGGAATACCTGAGGTTGGGTAACTTATACAGAAAAGAGGTTTATTTGGCTTATGGTTCTGTGGGCTGTATAAGAAGCATGGCACTGGCATTAATGTCAAGTGAGGGCCTCAAGCTGTTTCCAGTCATGGCAGAAGGGGAAGAGGAGCTGGCATGTACAGAGATCACATGGTGAGAGGAAGCAAGCAAGAGAGAGAGAAGGGGGTGCCAGGCTCTTTTTAACAAGCAGTTCTCATGGGAAATAATAGAGCATGAACTTGCTCACTACTGTGAAGATGAGGGTGGCAGCCAGTCATTCATGAGGGATCTGCCCCTATGACCAAAACACCTCCCACTAGTTCCCACCTACTAACACCACCACACTGGGGATTAAATTTTAAAATGTGATTTGGAGAGGTAAACAAACCATATCCAAACAATAGCATATAGCTATATAGTATATTTTGTAATCTGGTAGTGTAGTGCCTCCAGCTTTTTTCTTTTTTCTTGGGATTGCTTTGGCTATTAGGGGTCTTTTCTAGATCCATACGAATCTTAGGATTGCCTTTTCTACTTCTGTGAAGAATGTCATTGACATTTTGATAGAGATTACATGGAATCTGTAGATCACTTTGGGTAGTATGGTCATTTTAACAATATTAATTCTTATGGTCCATGAACATGGGATGCTGATATGCTTTGGCTGTGTCCCCACCCAAATCTCATCTTGAATTGTAGCTCCCTTAATTCCCATGTGTTGTGAGAGGGACTCAGTGGGAGATAATTGAGTCATAGGGGCAGTTTCCCCCATTCTGTTCTCCTGGTAGTGAATAAGTCTCATGAGATCCGATGGTTTTATAAGCAGAAACCCCTTTTACTTGGTTCTCTCATTCTCTCTTGCTTGCTGCCATGTAAGACGTGTCTTTCACCTTTCATCATCATCGTGAGGCCTCCCCAGCCACGTGGAACTGTGAGTCCATTAAAGCTCTTTTTCTTTATAAATTACCAAGTCTCAGGTATGTCTTTATCAGCAGCGTGAAAATGGGCTAATACAGATGCCTTTTATCTTTGCTGTCCTCCTCAATTTCTTTCACCAGTATTTTATAGTTTTTCTTGTAGAAATCTTTCACCTCTTTGGTTAAGTTTATTCCTAGATATTTGATTGTTTTGTAGCTATTGTCAATGAGATTGCTTTTTTGATTTATTTTTCAGCTAGTTTATTGTTGGTGTATAGAAATGCTACTAGTTTTTGTATGTTGATTTTGTATCCTGCAATTTTACTGAATTCATTTTTCAGCTCTAAGAGTATTTTTGTGAAATCTTTATATATATATGTATATATATGCATGTATGTATATATGAGCATGTTATCAGCAAAGAGGGACAATTTGACTTTCCTCTTTCCAATTTGGATGCTGTGTATTTATTTCTCTTGCCTAATTGTTCTGGCTAGTAATTCCAGTACTACGTTGAACAAGAGTGTTGAGAGTAGGCATCCTTGTCTTGTTCCAGTTCCTAGAGGAAAAGCTTTTTAAGTTTCCCCACTCAATATGATGTTGTGGGTTGGTTTGTTATATATGGCCTTTATTGCGTTGAGGTATTTTCCTTCTATATCTAATTTGTTGAGAGCTTTTGTCATGCAGGGCTGTTGAATTTTATCTAATGCTTTTTCTGTGTATATTGAGATGATCATTTAGTTTTTGTCCTTTATTCTGTTGATGTGTTGTATCACATTTACTGATTTGTTATGTTTAAACATCTTTGTATGTCTGGGCTAAATCTCACTTCATCGTGGTGAATAATCTTTTTGATGTGCTGTTGGATTTGGTTTGCCTGCATTTTTTTGAGGATTTTTGCACCTCTGTTCATCAGGGATATTGGCCTGCAGTTTCCTTTTGTGTTGTGTCTTTATCTGGTTTTGGTATTAGGGTGATGCTGGAATGAAGCTCCACTGTCTAAGAACAACAGGGTGTTGCAGATTTTATCATTGTTCTTGCCTCAAGATGTGGCCGTGCCTCCTCCTGAAGCAGGAGAGAGAAGGGAGGCTCTGGCTTCTTTTATGGGCAACAATGGCAGGTCCCTGTCCTGGGTGCTGGGAGGGGGTTGTGGTAAATAGGCATACAAAGGGTTTATTCTCCAGCCCCCCTTATCGTACCATAAGACACTACCAAGGAGGGTGGTCTAGTAGCATTGGCCTCCAGGTGTGCTCCTGGCTTCCTGATGTGAATAGATGCCATTTAGGCCCACAGAAATTTCCTTTAATTTTTTACTGGATCCCATGACTGCTGACTTGCCCATTACCTTATGCTATGTGTTTCTTTAGTTCCTATCTCTTTAACCCGGAGAACTTTTCTGTGCTGTTTTTTTTTTTTTTATCACAGTACCATTTTAACTGTAAAATATCAAAGGCAAACCAACATCCAACAAAGGCTAAATAAATTATCCATTCAATGAAATGTCATGCAACCATTAACGTGACATTTAAAACTATTTTTTAGCGTGGAATGTTGTTCAAAATATGTTAAATAGAAAAAAGGCAGGATATAAGATTGGATGTACTGTGATTTTCTTTCTGTAGGTCTTGCAGGAAGCAGGAGTCACACTTGAGCTGGGTAATTGAGGGGAGTGTGGGCTGGAGGTCGGGAAACCTCAAGGGATAGAGCCATATCCTGGGGCTGGAGACAGTGAGGATGATAGGATGTGGTTGGCAGTGCAAAGGAAAATGTTACAGATGACTCTACTGTTTCTAGCTTGGCACTTGGGTTGGAAGGTGCCACAAACGGAGACAGGGACTATGGGAGAAACCACATGGTGGAGGGATGAGTTGGTTTTCATCATGTTGGTGTTGAATTGCCCTGGGGCTATTCAGGGAGTCTTTGGAACCATGGAACTGGAGCCCTCTTCTATGATCTTCTGAGTATCAGTTTCTTGGCTATTCTATTTTCTCTTTTCCCATGTTGCCACGTGCTGTCTGTACCTGTCGTGATTCATGAAAGAGGGCCATCTCTCTCAAGATAGAACTACAGTGTGTCTCTTCATTCTCAGGAACAGGATCAATAGCTTCCAACTGTAAGTGATGTTAGGCCTGGTGCAAGAGAAATCCAGTGGATTCTTGAGTTTTGGAGATACGTATAGACGTGCCTGGCCAGGAGAGGGAGAAGGGACAAGCAGGGATGTGGAAGTGAGAACAGCTTAGCTTGGGTACGGAGCCCTATCAATCATCTCCTTTGTCTTGTACCCCTTTCTCTTCCCTGGAGGTGAGGATAGAGGTGATTTGGGATGAAGCAGGGCCTGCCGCCTTTCCCATTTCCTCTCTCCTTGTGTTGTTTCTTCTGTCACCTATTGTTGAGTAGGATGGCTTCAGCATTCTATCCCTGCAATGTGACTCACACTTTAAAAATGGTCTCAAGGATGTCTCTATAAACTTTAGGGTTGGTGGGACAGTGGAAGTCTCAGCAGGCTGGAGTGTTCCCTCTGGATCTTACCCTTCTTGTTTATGTGGTTTCTCCAAAGTTGAGTGGATTCGCATCTGGTTAGAGTGGTGCAGTTGAGAGGGAGAGAGAGAGAGAGAGAGAGAGAGGAGAGAGAGAAAGGGAGAGAGACAGTGAGTAAACAATGCTGAGGGCAGAGCTAGGCTTGGTGGAGAGGCTCATCTCTTGTACTTCCTAGCCATATGATCTTTGGGTACATTTTTTCACCCCTCTAAGCCTCAGTTTTCCCCCTTGTAAATTGATACAATAACCGGTCTCTCCCCAGAGAAGCTCATGCTCAAGGGGGGAGCAGGCAGCATGGCCTGGTATGAAGTAATGCACATAAAGTCAGCCATGGTTATTTGGAGCATGACCAAGAAGACCCTTAGGCAACCACCAAACATAAACATAGACAAGGAAACAATTAAAAAGTATTTACCAAAAACAAGCTGGATCTTTATTGTTTGCTGCTTATGTAAGCCATTTGTGCTTATCATGGAAAACCAAATGTTATTTATTGTCTTGAAACCTAACTCTAATGTCATTAGTGTATTCTTTCCTTTCAGTCATTTTTTTTTTTTTTTAGCAGGGGCAAGTGTGTATCTTTAAACATACTTAGGACCATACTGTATATTCAGTTTTGCATTTTTCCACTGAATCATTTTTTCATGACAAAATTCCTTAAAAATGCTTTTTCATATCTAAATAATAATTCTTCACATTGTAGTGTAGTTCTCTGACGTACATAACCAGTCAGTTCCTTATTGATCATTTTGGCTTTTCGCCTGTTTTGACTGTTTTCAATGATGCTGCAGTGACCATTTTTACATTTAAACCCTTATTTTCAGTCTCTGGTTTCTTTTAGGATAGATACTAAATGTTCCTTTACTGGCTCAAAGCGTTAATGCATTTTGAGGGTCTCAATCAATATGGTCAGATTGCTTTCTACAAAACCTTTACCAAATTACACTCCATGGGCAGTGTCTGAGTGAGAGTTCCTTATGAATGTGCCTTGTCCAGCGTCCCTTATTGCTTTTGTACAACCTTCACTAATTTGATAGGTGAAAAGTGACATATCATTTTAATTTGAATTTGTGTTTGATGACTGGTGAGTCTGGATGTTGTTTGAAGCATTAATTGGTAGATTACTCTTCTATAAATTGTGCTTTCATATTTTTTCTTGCCTATTTTCCTTGTCAGGTCTCAGTGGGTAGGCTGAGAACTATCTGTAGGACTCACGTGAGTCCTACACGTAGGACCAGCAGTAGGACACTTAGGTTGATCTCATATCTTGACTACTGTGAATAGTGCTGCAATAAATATGGAAGTGTAGATATTTCTTTGATCTATTGATTTCCTTATTTTGGATATATACCCAGTAGTGGGATTGCTGTGCTGGATCATGTGGTAGTTCTACTTGTAGTTTTTTTTTTTCTTTTTTAAGAGAGCCCCATACTGTTTTCCATAATGGCTACACTAATTTACATTCCCACCAACAGGAGAAACATGGGTTTTTGGTGCAGTGGTTCTCAGCCCTAACTGCACAGGAACATGTGGGTGGGGCTCTAAACTTGTATCAGTGCCTGGACCCTATCCCTGAATATATGTACTTCTTTCTGTTTTTCTTTTTCTTTTTTTTTGAGATGGAGTTTTGCTCTTGTTGTCCAGGCTGGAGTGCAATGGTGTGATCTCGGCTCACCACAGCCTCTGCCTCCTGGGTTCAAGTGATTCTCCTGCCTCAACCTCCCGAGTAGCTGGGATTACAGGCATGTGCCACCACGTCTGGCTAATTTTGTATTTTTAGTAGAGACAGGGTTTCTCCATGTTGGTTAGGCTGGTCTCGAACCCCCAACCTTAAGTGATGAACTTTGAAGACGTTATGCTGAGCAAAACATGCCAGTTACAGAGGGGAACATACTCTATGATTCCACTTATATGAGGGTCTAGAGCAGTCAAATTCATGGAGACAAAAAGTAGAATGGTGGGTGCCAGGGACTCAGGGGAGGGACAGAAAGGGAGCTAGTGTTTAATGGGAGAACATCATTTCAGTTTGGAAGGATGAAGGTCTCTGGTGATAGATGGTGGTGAGGGTGGCACAACAATGTGAATGTACTTAGTGCCACCAAAGTCTACACTTAGACATGGTGAAAACGGTATATCTTGTGTTATGTGTAGTTCACTACAATTAAAAAAAAAAAGACAAGGGAGTTAGTCACAAAGGTTCACATATTACAGGAAGCCATTTCTATGAAACGCCCAGAGAGGCAAATCCATAGAGACAGAAAGTGCATTTGTGGTTTCCAGGAGCTGGGAGGAGGAGTAAATGGGGCGTGACTGCTAATGGGAGGAGGAGTCTTTGTGAGGATGATGAAATTCTTTTTGGAACTGGGTAGAGACGGTGGTTGCGCAACATTGCAAAGGTACTTAATGACACTGAGCTGTACACTATAGAGTGGTTAAAATAGTACATGTAATGTTATGTCTATTTTACCACAGTGAAAGCAACCCCCCTCCCCCACGCAGTGTGGTGCAGATGTGCATCTGCAGGCAGGTGGTGTTTTCGTTCCCCGTTGCTGCCGTAACAAATTATCACAAACCCGCCTGCTTCAAGCAACACAGATCTATCGTCTTACAGCTCCGGAGGTCAGAAGTCTAAAGTGGGAAGTTCTAGGGGAAGATCCCTTTTCCTTGCCTTTCTTGTCATCTTGAGGCTGCCTGAATTCCTTGGCTCTTGGCTCCTTCCGTCTTCAAAGCCAGCAATGTCCGGTTGAGTCCTTCTCTGGCAGCGTCATTCTGACACTGACTCTTCTTCCTCCCTCTCCCTCACTTAAGGACCCTTGTCCTTCAAGTGTAAGGACCTGGCCAATCCAGGATAATCTCCCCACCCATCTCACATCTGCCCGATCGCTATTGTCATGTAAGGTAACATGTGCGGCTTCCAGGGGTTAGGCCACGAACATCTTTGGGGGCTGTAACTGTGCCACCACAGGCAGTAACCAGCTGAGTCTTGTGCACCCTGCTCAAGGGCTGGGTCCTGCAGATGAGGTGAGGAGATACTTCTGGCATCCTTAGGGCTCCCTGTTTGATTCTGGGGGCCCCCAGGCAAAGGCCAGGCTCTGCTAATCTGGGCCAGGAGCTCTCGTCTCTGCTCTCCCTGACTTCTGTGCTCACTGGCCGTGCAGCGGCAAGGAAAAGGACTCTTCCCCTAGAACTTCCCATTTTGGACTTCTGACCTCCAGAACTGTAAGGCAGGGCAGGGATATCAGAGTTCAGACCCAGGAGGTGCCCACGAGGGCACTGAGCATGCGAAGACTTCCAGGCAGTCAGCTCTTCATCCCCATCACATTCTTTCTAGCCGAGGGAAATCCTCGAGATGCAGCGAGTGTGGCAAAGCCTTCCGCCGCCTCTTGGGCTAGACTCCAAGGCAGGGGGCAACCTCTGAGAAGCACAGCCATGCACAAGCTGAGACAGGGCCAGGGTCATGGCTGAATTGTGACCCCCCCACCTGCACCTCCCCCCCAAAAAAACACACATGGCCTCATCCTCACCTTCCGATCTTGCAAATGTGACCTTATTTGGAAAAGGGGTCTTTGCAGAGATCATGAAGTTGAGCATTTTGAGAGGAGATGATCCTACATTACCCGAGTGGGCCTTAAATCCAATCACAAATGTCCTTATAGGAACCAAACAGAGGAGAAACGCAGACATGGAGACCCAGGGGAGAAAGCCACGTGAAGAAGGAGGTGGAGATTAGGGCCAGGAGGCCACAGGCCAAGGGACGCCTGGGGCCACTGGAAGCTGGGAGAGACGAGGAAGGATCATCCCCTGGAGGCTTCCCAGGGAGCACGGCCCTGCAGACAGCTTGGTTTTAGACTTCTGGCCTCCAGAACTGGGACAGAATCACTTTCTGTGGAGTGATTAGGTCAACTGGTTTGTGGTGCTTTCTTATGGCAGCCGTGGGAAGCACACAGAGGCAGGTGTATTTAGAGGGGTACCCCCTGCTGCAAGCCTCCTGGGGGCAAGGGCCATGCCACTCTCCTTCTTGAACTCTGCTGGCCACATTGTGCTCACTCAGCAAACGGGTGCTGAGTGTACTGCTGCTTGAGGCAGAGCTTACGGATTTGTAACTGCTTCTGTGTGGTGGCAAGCCAAGCGACATCTGTCAATGGGCCCTTGCTGTTTCTCAGATTCCATCCTTCCTCCCCACTCTCCCACCCTCACCCAATCTAACCGCAGGCCTGGTTAGTACTAAGTTCTCTCACACTTGCACCATGGTTGCCCCCCTTCCTCCCCGGGAGGAAGGAGATGGCCTAGCTCCTCCTTGCCCAGCTCATCATATATCAATGATGCTGCCTGCCACAAAACATCCCCCCAACCCAGCCTGCACCTCTTATCTCTGCTCACCACGGGGCCCCTCCAAGGGGCCGTCTTTGCTTCCATCTCCCGCTGTGGGCTGGCAGACACTGGCACTCCTAAGGCTCTTTTGGCATCCCTAGAGGACCCAACAGACACCTCCCCCACAAAGAAGTGCACACCTAGATATGTCTAAATCACACGCGTCACTGCTGTAATATGGTACTTACTATCCTATGAAACATCCACAAACGAGACACTCAGAAAGTGGTGTTGGAATAACGGATGTTCTATGGCCCTTCTTCTCCTGCCCCCAACCCATGCATCACCCGCCATTCCTTTCTGTGGACCACTGACCTTGAAGTTTGAACACAGAACGAGCAAGTGGCCTTTGGAACTGAGGGTGGGACGTGGCCTGTTGAGAAGAGCAGGGCCAAGGAAGGATGGAAGCCCGAGAGACACTGGCAGGGGGTGGAGAAAGGGCTCCTCTCTGCCTGGTACCTCATTTGCTCACTTATCTGTTCATTCATTCTCCAGGCCCAGCTCCGCCTGTGGGCCTATGGTGCCACCTCCAGAGCATGTATCCTGTCGCCTGAGCTGTTGTTAATGACTTGGATTTATCTTCCCCTGGGGAGCTCTCTTCCTCTGGTGTAAGCATTATTTTTTAGTGTTTTTTCAGTGCTTGGCACTGTGCTAGGCACTAGGGATCCACATACGGCTAAAGCATCGTCCCTGCCCCTGGGGGAGGCTCTTGAGGGAAACAGGCACTGCACAGGCCATTGCCCTGGAGCACAGAGGTGTGGCACTCAGCTCCTTGTCGGGTTTAAGAAAAGGGTCCCTGTAGGATGCAGAACTCATTGTCTCCCCTGCACCCCAATGAAAGAAGGAAGGAAAAGGAAGCTGTGCTCTTCCTTCTGCATTCCATGGCTTCATCGTGGGCATCCATACAGTGACCCAGCTGGACAAGCCCAAAGCCTGGCCTGCTCCTGGACTGCACCCTCTCCCCATCACATAGCTCCACTCAGAAATGCTTCTTGGCCCGCCCCAACTTCCACACCCTGGTCCTGGCCACCAGCTGGTCTCTTTGGGGCCATTTCAGTCCCTTTCCAGTCCCTCCACCACCCTGTAGCCAGAATGAGCTTCATAAATAACATGGACCCATGACCGGGTCACTTCCTTGCTGAAAACACCTCCATGTGTCAGCCCTCCATTGCCTTTAGGGTCAAGTCCCTGTGTTATACAGGTAGCTAGCCATGAGTGGGGCAGGTGAGGGCTCTTCCCCCTACCCCCTGGAAATGTCGGGTGATGGTTCAGCAGTTGTCACATTGCCTCTCTAAAAGTAGTGCCGGCGCCAGGGAGAGGCCAGTTCCTGATGGTCCGCACCTGTTAACATTAAAGTGTCGATTAAAGGCAGGCCCCAAGGGAGAAGCAACTTCCCGGGCACGCACATTAAGAGACAAAAATGCTGAAGTATTTTATGATCTTGCGGATGCACGCCACCGGAAAAAGGGAAAAAGCCTGAGGTGGGCATGCGTACAAATCCCTAAACACACTGGGCAGGCGCAGTTCTCAAGGGTAAGGAGGACATGGTGCGTGCAGAAAGCCCACCCTAAGGGAAGAATCATGGGAAAGATGTGAGCCTATAAAGTCCCAGGGTCAAGGGGAAAGGCCCTTTTTTCTCTTTCTCTTTGACCTTCAGGTGCCCACTTGGATCTCTTCCAAGGGTTCTTTCCTATTCTAAAACCTTTTCTAATAAACTTGCACTCCTGCTCTGGAACTCACCTTGGTCCCCTTTTGTGCCCTATACCCCTCAGTTGAATGCTTTCTTCTGAGGAGGCAAGAATTGCAGTTACCGCAGACGCGTACAGATTGGCCACCAGTAACTCGGGGTAACTCGGATCTCTGCCACCGCTGACACCCGTTCCTTCATGAGATTTAGAAAGTCTCTTCTGTAACGGAAAGGTACAAAGCCAAGCCCAACCTTGTGAGTGGCAAAGCGATCCATCATCAGTGATGTAGTTTGGATCTGTGTCCCCTCCCAAACTCATATTGAATTATCATCTGCAGTATTGGAGGTGGGGCCTGGTGGGAGGTGATTGGATCCTGGGGGTGGATTTTCCATGGATGGTTTAACACCATCCCCCTGGTGCTGTCCTCGTGATAGTGATGAGTTCTTGTGAGATCGGGCTGTTTGAAAGTGTGTGGCACCTCACACTCTCTCTCTTGCTCCCGCTCCGGCCAGGTGACGTGCCTGCTCCCCCTTTGCCTTCTGCCATGATTGCAAGTTTCCGGAGGCCTCCCCAGAAGCAGAGTAGATGCCAACACCATGCTTCCTGTACAGCCTGCGGAACCATGAGCCAATTAAACCTCTTTTCTCTATAAATTACCCAGTCGTCTCAGGCATTTCCTTATAACAATGTGAGAACAGACTAATACAATCAGCAAAGTCAAAGGACAAATGACACACTAGGGAAAAATATCTCCAACTCCTATCTGAATACGCAATGAACTCTTACGGAGAAAAGGATGAACCACCCAGTGGGAACAATGGGTAAAGGATGTGAACAGACCGTTAACAAGAAAGGAAATACAAGAGGCTCCTGAACCTATGAAAAGATGCACAGCCCCAGACATGCACATCAAAAAGACACTGAGATAATCACTTTTTGTTTGTTGGTTTGTTTGTTTTTACTGATTCAATGGGCTAAATTGTAAATGTCAGGTCACACAGTGTTGGTGAGCCTGATGGGACATAGATGGCAGGAGTAGACACTGGCACACCTCCCATGGAGGGCAGTTTGGCAAGATCCATTAAAAATTCAGATGCACAGAACCTTTGATCCCTCCACTGTGTGGGAGGAATATCCAGCCGACAGATGAACCCTCTCATAGATGAAAGAAATATGTTTAAGATCTTCTTCAGTGCAGCATAGCTAGTGATAGCATAAGACTGGGAAAGTTCCAAGTGTCCAGCCCAGGGAGACTAGTTAAATGACCAAAGGGAGAGTGATATTGTTTCAGGACAGGCAACAGTGGTGGAAATGCAGATGTCACTGTCCAGGAATCAACTTGCCATGATCCTTCATCTCTGCGTTGCGCCTGCGGGGCGGCTTTCGTGCCACAACGGCAGAGCTGAGGTCGCAAAGCTGAAAATATTGACCCTCCGGCCCTGCCCAGAAAATGTTTGCCATCCCCCGCCTTCCAATGGCTCTGCTCCTTTTTGTCTGGAAGTGCTTGTCCCTGCCTGGTATTCCCTGCCCACCCCTGTCCTCAGCCTGGGTAACTCCTACTCGCAGTGCCTTTCTCGCTTAAACGGTTCCCACGGGACACCTTCCCTGCCCACTCGGTAGGGGCAGGTGCCCTTGCCATTGCCTCCTGTAGTCCCGTGGCTTCCCCCGTTTGGGATCTTAGCACGCATCCCACTGACTTCCGGCTGCTGCTTTCGGGATCCCCTCTGGGGGGCTGTCATCTTTTGTGGCACACCTTGACTGGGGGTGTTTTGTAATCCCGGCTCCCAGCCGCCTTATTGGCGTAGCGTGGGTGCTCCCAAAGTGCTTCTTGAATGAATGAATGTGTCTCTGTGCTCACATTACATAGGCTTTCAGCTAGATAAACACCAGAACTCCACGTTGTGGCCGACTAGAGTAACTCAGTTTACGTTCCTGCTTCATCATAGACTGGAAAAGAAACAGCAGATGCTCCTGCTTGTGTACGCTCCGATTATTCTTCCCATCTAGCATGAGCCAATCCCCAGGACAAATATGCTTTTGGGCTCCACGTGCGTGTGTATATTTTTACTCAGCACCGAGCACCGCGTTGGGGGAAGGGGGATTTATTAACGCTGCAGCCAGAGGGAGAGCAGACAGGAGACCCACAGGCCCACGCAGCAGCGCTGAGCTCCGCCGGGGAGACGAGACTGGGTGTGCGAGTTGGGGCTGCCAACAGAGCCAGTGTGCTTGTAGGTTCCAAATCCACACGCTGGGGCCGTGAGCCGGGCCAGGTCAGGTCAGATAGCTCAGCTGAGCATTCTGGGTACGCTAGAAGAAAATACTTTCTTCTCCGTGATTGCCAAGGAATGGATGTGCTCAAGTAACTTCTAGCAGGTCAGCGAGGTGCCTGTTTCCCAAGGCCCTCTCGCCTCTCTCGGTTCCTCCCTGTGGTTGCAGGGGGCTGGCTGCGGGCCACTGGTGGAGCCGGCCCTGGATACCGAGAGCCTCGCCTCTGGGATGGGCTGTGGGCCACAGACATGGGCGCCTGGTGACTCTCTCTGGTGGCCAGCGTCTTCAGGGTCTCAAATCCCAGTGGTGGAAGTCCCTCATTCTGGCTGTGACATGGAGTGTCAGTGTGCCGAAGCTAAGACGCTTGGCCAGCTTTTCTTTTCCTTTCTACAATTTTAATTGTGGTAACATACACATCACACAAAACATACCACTTTAATATACCACTTTAACCGTTTTGAAATGGACAGTTAGGAGGCGTACAGCACATTCACGGTGTTGTGCAGCCATCACCACCGTCTGTCACCGGAGATCTTTGTCCTCCCAAACTAAAGCCCTGTCCCCGTTCAGCACCAACTCCCCGCACCCCTCAGCCCAAGGCAACCACCATTCTCCTTCCTGTCTCTATGAATTTGACTACTCTAAGGGCCTCATGGAAGTGGAATCTTACAGTATTTGTCTTTTTGTATCTGGCCGACTTCACTTAGCATAATGTCCTCAAGGGTCATCCATCTCATAGCTTGGCTCAGAATTTCCTACCTTTCGAAGGCTGAATCGTATTCTGTTGCGTGCGTGGAGCACGTTTGCATATCCATCCATGGATGGGAGCTTGGGCTGCTTTCACCTTTTGGCTACTGCGAATAGTGCTGCTATCGGCCAGGTGCGGTGGCTCACGCCTGTCATCCCAGCACTGTGGGAGGCTGAGGTGGGAGGATCCCTTGAGCCCAGGAGTTCAAAACCAGCCTGGGCAACATACTGAGACATCCTCTCTACGAAAATAAAACGGGTAGCTAGGTGTGGTGATGCGTGCCTGTAATCCCAGCTACTTGAGAGGCTGAGGCAGGAGGATCACCTGAGCCCAGGAGGTGGAGGCTGCAATTAGCCATGACCACACCACTGCACTTGGGCCTGGGCAATAGAGTGAGAGCTTGTCTCAAATAATAATAATAATAATAATAATAATAATAATAATAATAATAACAATAATAATAAATGCTGTCAAAATGGATGTTCAAAAACCCCTTTGACTCTGCTTTCAATTTTGGAGGGTATTACCTAAAAGTGGGGTTGCTGGGTAATTTTATGTTTCACTTTTTGAGGAGCCATCATAATATTTGCTTGCTTTTTAAAAAAAAAAATTAAAAATAACCAAATCCCTCCCCAACTTTGAAATAGAAAATAAAATTATTTTACTAAACAAAGTGATTGATTGTTTTGCTCTGATTCTTCCCCAGGTCCTACTACAAGGACAACGTATCACCATGGAAATAACATAGAGCTCACCTTCAGAAGTCAGGCTCCAGCTGGGACCACAGATGGGGCCAGGGTGCCTGTGACTGCCCGGCCAGAGAAGGCACCCTTCTAGGGGTCTTGTGCATACATGTCTGTTTCCAGGGAAGGGCCCTTGCCCCCTTCTGGTTCTCAAAGGGGTTCATGATCCCCAAGGCTGAGGACGTGCTGGGCTAAGGGACGCCTCCGTCAGGCCCAGGCTTGGGGTCCCTCCCATCTGCCCCAAGGCCTGGCCTTGTGTCAGAGCCACGGCTGCTCAACTCTCAGGGCCCGACATCCTGATAAGCTTCTCGCCTCTCAGCCTGTCAGTGACCCTGGGTGTGCAGTCACCACTGTTTGAACACGACAGACTTCATTCATGTATTTGCCAGCCATTCCTTGAGCCCCTGCACAGTGTGTGTATGTGTGTGTGTGTGAGGGGGTGAGATCTGGTGAGGACTCCCCTTTTCCCTCAACATGGCCCATGTTCCAGGAAAAGGAAGTGTACTGGTTGGGAATTAGACTGGATTTCCAATATGGAAGGCAATAATTATATCCCCGCACTGCTGATGTAGTGACTACAATCAGCAACTGTTTGGTGGCTGTTGTGGGTGTAATTGTGCAACCCCCCCCACCCCCACCCCCACACATCCTCCCTTGCAAAAGATATGCTGGAGTCCTAATCCCCAGTATCTCAGAAAGTGGCCTTATTTGGAAATAGGGTCATTGCCAGTGTAACTAATTAAGATGAGGCCGTTAGGGTGGGCCCCGATCTAATATGACTGGCGTCCTGAGAAAAAGGGGACACTTGGACACAGACACAGAAAGAGGGACGATGATGTGAAGAGACACAGGGAGAAGATGGCCACCTACCAGCCAAGGAGAGAGGCCTGGGGCACATGCTGCCCTCACATCCCCCGGAAGGAACCCACCCTGCCGTCACCTGGACCTCAGGCTTCCGGCATCCACAACGGCGAGGCCATCTGTTTCTGTGGGGTCCCCCGGTTTTTGGTACTTTGTTATGGCAGCCCCGGGAAGCCCGTACAGGAGCTTACGGAGCACGATGCTTCCATACTGCGAGGTGCTGAGAAGTGCAGGTAAGAATTCTTGCCCCACCCGGGAGTAGCGAGCAATTCACTGGGGATGTAAGATGGACATAAAGGAAACTAAAGCACATTATCCAAGGTAAGTCGTGATACGAGAGGGAAGCCCACAAGGCAGTGTACAATAATAATAATGATGATGACAATACAATACATCTAGGGAAAATAGAGGAATGTTTCCCATTGATACCTATCGCTTTATTCTAATGCAATCTCCACTCACCTTCATTAGAATACTCTCAGCACTTGATTCAGGCTGGTAATGTGTAAGGCCCTGTGCCGGGTGCCAGGGAAAGGCTGGGACCATGGATTTGCTTCTGCCCTCAGGATCACCTGATACATCTTGAGATAAGTAGAAGATCAATAATCACTTCTCTGAAGAGACCCTGTATTAGTTTTCTGTCACTGCTGTCACAAATTGCCACAGATAGAGTGTCTTAAGATGACACCAATGTAAAATCTTACAGTTCTTGAGGCCAGAGTCCCGCATGGGTCTCACTGGGCCACCACCAAGCTATGGGCAGGGCTGCGTTCCTTCCGGAGGCCCTGGAGGAGACTCTGTTCCTTGCCTTTCCCAGTTTCTAGATTCCTGCTGTAGTCCTTGACCCATGGCCTCATCATTCCAACCTGTCCTTTTGTGGTCACATATCTGACTCTGAGCTTTCTGCCTCCCTCTTCACCATTTGAGGACCCTCGTGATGATTCTGGGCCCACCTGGATGCTCCAGGAGAAGCACCCATCTGGAGCTCTTTAACTTAATCGCACCTGCAAAGCCTCTTTTGCTACGTCAGGTAACAGGCATCGGCCATAGACACCTTTGAGCGTGGGTGGGGAACATTATTCTACTGACCACCCTGCGACACTTTCTGGACCCTGAATGATCTTTGTGTTCCTTGAAGGAAAAGATGGGAAACCCACCATACTCTCACAGATCACACGATTTCAGTCGACTAGAAGTCCACCTTTGGGCGGCAGCATCAAGGATGGCTTTTGGGCAAAGGTGGTGGTTTTCCAGTTGACATGAAATGAAACCCAGCATTCGACCTTTACGTCAGTCATGTTAGGAAGTGGAGGATTGCCCTGGTCACGTACCAAACTCGACTCCATAGGCTAACGTTAAGGCTCAAGACAAGAAAAGGGTGTGGTGACGGAGCAGTGCTGAGGCGATCGGTTAGGCCCCTGCCTCGCGGGAAGGAAAGACGGTTGCGGACCGATGCTTTGTGAAAAAAATAGTTTCAAGCTTGGGATCACTTTGCACCTACAAACAAGTGCAAACTTTTCATGTAACTTATTCTGACAGGCCCTGGAGGTGGGGTACGTCCTGTCCATGCTCCTCATTGCAGGCTCCAGACGGTTCCCCTTCCTCCTCCCCGAAACGAAAACACAAAGCCCAGTTTTGAAAGGCTTCCCACGGCATCGGCCACTCCCAGTGGTTGTTAATGCTGAGTAATGAAGCCTGGGCTACTCACCATCGTTTCTTCATGATCTTAGCTCCTGCTTGCTATCTCTGTGCTGCTGGTGATTTCAGCACACACACAGAC